>NC_141224.1:11036932-12496307 GCF_054856515.1 Filicampus tigris
AGATTGAGTGTTACTGCTTGTGAGCAAGTGTTGTGCAATTACATTATCTCTGTTTTTTTCTTCTCATGTGGCTAAATAGGCACCAAAATATTAGGAACACTGGTCAGTGTTATGCAATGTGTACTGTTGGCTTTCCCAACTTTTGATAGGCTGCTGGGTCGGGCCTGGAAGGCAAGAAGGTCCCCTTTGAGAACCTGGTGGTGGATGTGCCAGAGGGCACGCCTGTGCCCTACGCCGTCTGTCAGGTATCGCACACGCACACACCCACACGCACATTCATTTGTTCATTTTTTTTGAGTGAATCTAATTTATTGGTCATTTTTGCTTAGTTCCAGGTAAGCCATCCTGGTGTGAACACTTTCAGGCTGAAAGGAGAAGGCAGCGATGCCATCAAGATCTCCGCTGACGGTTGGCTGTACTTGGACAAATCTCTGGACTGGTCCCAAAATGACAACTACCTTGTTGCGGTAATTGTACATATACAATTATGTCTCATGGATTTTAAGAGTTGGAAGTGTGGGGGAAAAAAATCGCACATGACATTTCGTCATTGCCCGATAAAAAGCATCTAAATCCAAGGGCTCTATTTTCCCAGACAGGCACCCGTGAAAACGTAATAAAGATGTGAAAACTGTTCCATCCTCATTTTCGGCCGGTGGCAAGTTTATTTGACTATGTTTGGGGATTTGACACACCATGCCGGGCCTTGCTGGGCATTCCGGTGGACTGAGGGTGATTTCTATTAAATTGGCAATTTTGACAAGTTGTGGCGCAGGTGGACTAATGCGATTTTGGTGGATTTCCTTCGAGGGGCAGGCAGACAGATTGTGAGCTTTGCGGACGTGTGTGGTGGATGTGATCATATTTCGTTCATAAATAGGACAACGGCGGGCATCAATCCCTCTTAATGGTTGTAGAAATAAATTAATTGAACACATTCTTATTATTATTATCATTCTTAAATATAATTTAATATTAAGCACCCCACTGACTGCAGCACAACTATGTCACCCACTCACGCGCCACCGGGAGTCTACGGAAGGTGGTCTCGTCTCCAACTGCCCACTTATAGCAGCTAACTTTGTGGAGATCTTCTTACAGCTCCTTTTAAATGTACTTTACGCACGTCGATCTCCAGCGAGTCTGCTTCCGCCATGTAGACGGCGCGCCACTGTGCTGAATTTAAAGTGAATGATGGGAGTTGCTTCCATTGGATGGCAAAGTTGGCTGTGTTCACACCCACAACGGCGCACAGCAGTGCAAACTTTCTATGGAAAAATCTATTTTTTTGGGTGTTTTTTTTTCTCTTTATCTAAAGGTGGGTTATGTTCCAGCTGGTAAAATCAGATGGGATATATTCAAGCTCACCCCAATTAGGCCAAGCATTACAGAAAATAGATACCGGTGGATACTTTTTGCTGGACACTAATATGAATGTGTTTGTGGTGATATTCAGGTGGAGGCGTTAGTGGACAGTGAGGTCGTGGAGGGGCCCATTTTCGCAACCATCAATGTGCTGGACATCAACAACCACGCTCCATATTTCAACCAGACTTACTACACAGCTTTGGTGCGAGAGAACACTCCAGCAGGTGTGCATTCTACTTCTAGACCACCAAACGTTGACCTTTTGAACCTCGATCCAATCGACGAAGAATTTTTACGTCTCATTCCAGGTGTCCCGTTCGCTCGTGTGTTTGCATTGGATCGGGATGACCCCAGCACTCCCAACGCTCAGCTGACATACAGCCTGGTCAGCCAGATCCCCAACCGACACAACACTCTGCTCTTCCAGGTGGACCCCAACTCGGGAGAGATCTCCACAACCGAGCAAGGTGCCGGCCCGCCTTTTTAGCGCCCTCCACTCAGCCGGCTCACGTGCAGAGTGCAAAATGTCAGTAATCTGTCTATCTCTGCCCGTAATCTGGCAGCGCAGTGTCAGAGTGAAACCAGATTACACAGCTCATCTTTTGTGAGCGAGATTAACGCAGATTGGAGGCAGCCTGCCTAAGTGTGTCGCGTGAGATTGCATATGAGTGATTACTTGGAGGCAAGAGGCACGTGAAGGCAAAGAAGGAGTCATGGACACACTTGATGCATTACACTTGATATTGACCAACATTATAATGCAGTACAACTGTTCATCAAAAATGTGACAAGTATATTTAGTAATATTGTAAATTTGAAAATTAACACTGTGCCTAAGTGCTTAAATCGAGGAAAATAGAAACAAAAACTGTACTTAAATAATGATTCATAACATCAATTAAAAAGTTAAATACAACTGAAATGTGCTTAGATAGTGATTTCATCACATACCACTAGGTGGTGCACATAGTTGTTTGCATGGTGCTAAAATGTTTTAAATTGTAATATTTAGAATTTATCTAGTGATATTTATAAACCAATTATTTCACAAAACTAATTAATTAAATGTATATGTAAAATTGTGTTTTGATAATAAAATAAAATAAAACATATACATTGTATAATTAATTGAAATATTTTAATTATTATAATTTTTTATTAATATTATTTTAGTTTTTTTATTTTAAGAATAAAAGAATAAATCATTGACCTTTTTTACTTTCGTATTTACAATTAATTAAATTCTAATTATTTTACAACTATCCAATACCATAAACAAAACATTTTAAAATGTTTATGTATAATTGTTTATTTCAATATATATTAACCTTATTTTTCACAATATATGAACCAATTCTTCCATTAGTTAAATGAATCAAACATCATGATTGATGCAACAAATATGACAGGATTTTTGATCAGGTAACTGCTCGGTGGTCCACTGGCCATACTTTGCCT
The DNA here is from genome assembly GCF_054856515.1 of Filicampus tigris. Lineage (NCBI taxonomy): Eukaryota > Metazoa > Chordata > Actinopteri > Syngnathiformes > Syngnathidae > Filicampus > Filicampus tigris. Next base: position 11,039,759 of record NC_141224.1, read on the forward strand.
AAACTTAAAGGGTCAAATTGTGACAATCATAAAACCTCGTCATATTTAAATATTTGCAACTTTTGTAACAGTCAAACAGACATTAACAAATTAAAAATTACACACAGTGTTAACCTGAATTTTACGTCATGGATCTTCCTTCATATGATTTTAACAACAATTAAATACTTCCAACATGTAAAACAACAAACCCAAAACTAACATTATACACTTCGATGGACTCATGGAAGCACTGATAAATGTGCAGAGGGAGAATCCTATGTGTTCCTGGGAGGCGAGCCTCTTCACACAAAATCAAATGTGAATTTTTCAAAAACCTAACTATGTTGATTTTTCAACCGCTTGATCCTGCATGTGTGACAGGGGAGCGCATGCTGAATGCCCGAGAGACAATTCCGTACGCCAGAGGAGAAGACCGCAGCGCTGACTCTCTCAAAACAAAATTTAACAACTACTGTCCCTCGCCAACCATCCCCTATGAAGAAAACCCCTTCTTCACCTGTGTGGAGAGAGCAGGTCTGCGTCCAACTTCCATTTCACTTAGTCACTGATAATCGAGTTACCCCTCATCTTCTTCTGTGGTGTCAGAAATGAGGCGCAGCAACCTGGACCCCCTGGAGGACCCGGACTACACCTTAATCGTGAAGGTCCACGACATGGGGGGCGCGTCCGAGATGGCGCTGAGCGGCAACACCAGAGTGCACATTGCGGTGCAGCCCAACCTGTGGGTCAACCCCGGCAGGATCAGCGTTCCGGAGCACCTGGAGGGATCCTACCCGCGAGTCATTACCACGGTGAGGAGAACATTCACTCGCGTGCGTAACCTTCGCAATTACTCATCATGCTGTCTGGTTTTAGGTCCAGTCCAATGAGCCCGGCGCCATTTATAGGCTTGCGCAGAAAGAACGAGAGCTGAGGTTCCCCTTCCACATCACAGAGGATGGAGAAATTCAGCTCACTGAGGAACTGGACAGGGAGGAGAAGGACATGGTGAACGTCTTTAAAGCTATTGTGCCTCATTAGAAATATACTGCTACATACAAGTTGTGAAGTAAGGGATTACTTGTAATTAGATTAGGTAATCAACAAAGGTTATGGAATGAATTGAACTCTTAAGTCAAGGTACCCTTGTAAATTCGAGCGGGGCAGGTTTGACCTCGAGCTCTGTTTGCTTGCTTCAGTACATCCTGGTGGTGATGGCCGAGGATGATTATCAGAACCAGGTGGATCCCCCCATGGAGATCCAGGTTGTGGTGGAGGACGTGAACGACAACGCGCCCGTGTGCGAAAACGAGGAGAGTGTGTTTGAGGTGCAGGAGGACGAGCCTGTAGGTGAGACCTCCACAGTCGGGTTGTTTACGTGCTGCAAATTTGAGATTTGAAGTTTTTTTCATTTGCATTGTAAATACCTGCTTCAGGCAGCTGGCGGCCCGCCGACCACACTATAAGTGGCCCGTTGATAAATTTAAAAAAAAGATATATATATTATTATTATTCATTTGGGTGGCGGGATTATTGTTCACTATCCGTGGGCTGGCCTGGTCAGCTCAACAGTTTTAAGTCGTAAAATCACCATTCGTCATCAGTTGGCAGTCATGGCTTGGTTGCGCTTGCACTGCTTATACTGCTTACTGCTACAACATGAGTAGGCCTAATCATTTTTTACAAATTTGGAATGACATACCGGCCAAAGTAGGTGAATAGTATTACAATTTTGAGCGTGTTGATTTTTATGAAAGAAAATAAAAGAAGGAAACACAAAATGAGTTCTTGCACGTTATGGTATTTGGCTGTTCAGCAGTTTTGTGCCATCCTTTAATGCTAATTTGTATGCACGAGATCCCTTCGCACTTGGGGGGAAAAATATCACAGTATATCTTATGATTGTTCAATCCCTTTGTTATTGAAGGCATACAGTACATGCCTTGACAAACGTATTATGAAAATGAAATATATTAATAACACTTATTTTGTTCATATTTAAAATGGCATTTTTTTTCATGCAGCTTGTTAGGAAGTGCGTGCATGGTACAATGTGACCCCCCCCAGTAGCACTAATGAAAAATTGTAGTCGATTGTCAAAATGTAGTCAAAAGTCAATTTGACATGATATGTCCCCTTAAGGAGTATGTTGCCATAAATAAATCTCCGTTGTGCTTTTCAGGCAGCCTGATCGGACAACTGATGGCCCACGACGCCGACGAAGCGGAGACGTTGAACGCCCTGCTGACCTACGCCATCATGTCCCAGCAGCCCTCCACCTCGCCCGAAGCCTTCGCCATCGACGCCGCCTCTGGTCGAATCCAAGCGCTGCGCTCGCTACAGCGCAGAGACCATCAGGTGTACAACCTGGATGTCAGAGTCAGTGATCCAGGTAATGCACACACACAAACATACGTGTACGTATTAATGTACAGGTACTTACTTACTCATCATTTTTTTTCCTTCAGATCACAGTGTACTCTGCAAGGTGGTGGTCAAGGTCATTGATGTGAACAACGAGCTGCCTCGGTTTGAGAAGAATGATGTAAGCGCACAATCATTGCAGTGTCTTAGATACGCACGTCCCCTAATCAGAGGTGGAAAAAGTACTCGCAGTCTGAACGTAGGAGTGTAAATACTTGTGTCAAATAATCTGGTGAAAGTGGAAGTGCTGATTCAACTTCTTTACGGAGGAAGTCAACCCAAACATTTTTTTTTCAAGAATATGTTCCTTGCAGGCCCACTAGTTAAATAGAGCATTCTGATGAATGTTTATGGGATATAGCAAAACCACCCGTTTTTAGCCATCTCAGGGGGCGGCCATTTTGTCACTTCTGTCGACTGAAAATGACATCACACAACCTCAGGGCTCAGATAACGACCAAACATAGCTCAGCTTCAGAAAACAGGTGAGCCATGATTGGTCGTTATCTGAGCCCTGAGCATTTGTGATGTCATTTTCAGTCGACAGAGGTGACAAAATGGCCGCCCCCGGAGATGGCTAAAAACGGGTGGATTATGTTGCTTAACCTATATTTCACAAACACAATATTAATCAGAATGCTGTGTTTCAACTATTGGGGATTGCCTAGAACATATTCTTAAAAAATATGTTTGGGTTGACTTCAGCTTTAAGTAAAAGTAAAAAAGTACAAACTTTGAAATGTATTTAAAGAGGAAAGTAAAAGGCATTTTCCTGTCAAATATATGTGGCGCAAATGAGTCATTAGGTGACGCATGATTAATTCTTTGTTTTAGAGCAGAATGCCAGCCCTCTACTTTTGATCTAATAAGCGTGAGAGTTCAGTGGAACCTGACATACTTGTGGTTTGGTACCAGTGGAATGACCTATTCATGGATTTTTCTTCAATAGTTTTAAAAAAAATCTCAAGATTAATAGTTTTAATTTAGTTTTAGGATCTCAATCAGTCATTGAAGATCTCAAAGCTGACTTTACCCTTTTCTATTTACGTCTTTTTTACATCATGTTATCATCGACAGAGATTGAAAAAGTAACAATCTTATTTAGACATAGTAAGCACAGGCAGATCTCGAAAGGTGGCCTTAGGGTTACTCCCAGGTGCCAGACCAGATTGTTGACTTTTGGGTTGTTATGCGTTTGTGTTTGTTGTCGTGCAGTACGGCAGCTACACGGTGGCCGAAGACGCCGCCGTGGGACAAACGGTGCTCAGCATCAGCGCGTCGGATGCCGACGACGCGGACAGCGGCAGCTCCTTCGTCGAGTTTCACATCTCAGCAGGCAACGACGACGACGTGTTTGCCGTGGAAACGGACGGAAAAGGCGTGGGCCACGTGGTCATCGCAAAGGTACAGATGTGACCTTACCAGGGTTGTAATATTTGGGGATTTTTCACTATAGTTAGTTTTTATTTTGCTTTGACTTTTATTTCTTTTTAAATTCAATTCATTTCAATTAGTTTTTAGAACAGGTTTTTCCAGTTTATATATATATATATTTTTTTTTTTTTTCCGAAAATGCTGTGCTTTAGTTCAGTTCTTTTTAGTTTTAGTATTAGTTTTAGTTTTCTTTTTAATATCTGGAGTATTTGTCGAGTGGAAGATGAAAAAAAAAAACGTCACTAAGTATTGTGTAATAAAGTAAACTACAATTCTCAAAGGACTATTTGACTGTCCTTCTTAATGGACGTACAGCAATACCAAAATAAATATATTCAAAATTAACCCTGGAAGCTCATGAAATATATTAATGACATTTTTGCTGTAATTATAGTTTGTCTTAGTTTTATGAACGTAAGACGTAGTTTAAGTTCGTTTTTTATTTTAAAAGCTTTTTTTCCCCGCTCTTTTCAATGTTTCCATTAAATGTAATTAACCTTGGACCTTGCATGTGGAATCTTCACAGTTAGTCTGTGAAAGGACATCAACTTGTCCTTTAAGAGCTACAATTGCAGGCAGTTGGTAATTTAGCTCAGTTGTCATGGGAACCTTTTTATTATTATTATTGAAATGTAATCAGTTCACAGTTATGTTTATGTAATAGCAATCAAGTGTTAAATTGTGTTTAAAATGCATTTTGGAGGATGAGAATTAGTAAAAGAAATGCAAATTGCTATGGACCTAAAATAAAGGAAAATCTGAATAAAGATTCTACTAGCACGTTATTTATTTTATTCCCATTTGAGTCTCTATGCTAACAATGGAAACATGTAGTCAGTGGCCTTAAATGTCCACTAAGGCAACATCCAAACGTTTCATTGTCATACATCCACTCCTTGTGTGCCTCCAGCCTCTGGATTTCGAGGGATCGTCCTCCTACAAGTTGAAGATCGACGCTCGGAACCCGGAGCCTTTGATGAGCGGCCTGGAGTACGGCGCCGAATCCACCGCCTTCGCGTCCGTGTCCGTAACCGACGTGGACGAGGTCCCGGAATTTACAATGGACATTCTGGAAGTCGTTGTGCCCGAAAACACCACTAAGGGAGCCGTGCTGCTCACCGTGGAGGCCAAGGACCCCGAGGGCAAAGAGATACGGTAAAATCTTTTCAACAAACAGCAAAGGACTTGTGAGTGAGTGAGTGAGTAAATTAATGACTAACATACCAGTAGTTAATGACTTTATGAGTTTCGTTATGAGTGGATGAGTGAGTTATATTGTTAGTCACTGCATTTAATGAGTTAGTGAGTTAATCATTGGTTAGTCACATAGGTTGTTACTTATACTTACTGACTGACATGAGAGTGTCATTGGGTTGCCTGAGGAACAGAGGCTAAAGTGTGTACCGGTATATATGTACAAAATTCCTGTGCAAGTTTTAGAAGCTATGACATCGTGATGGAGTAGACTGACCTGAAAACCAGCACGTGCAAATCAATCAAGGCATCAATAATTCCTCGCACTTAGATTTGCCTGCTTGTTTTGGGCATTGGCTACATCACGTGCGCATACATGAGCAAAGTATTGATTTGTTTCCTCTGACTTTGTCTGAACCGGTGCAGAAAGTGATGGCCTCGCGTGTGTTACTGTTGTTGTTGGTGTTTGTGCAGTTTCAAGATGGAAGGTGACACCAAAGGCTGGCTGGAGATGGATGCAGCCACAGGACAAATTAGGAGCAAAGACAAGATGGACAGGGAGACTCTGGAGACCTTTGAAGTCACTGTCACTGCCTTCGAGAAGGGTCAGAGACATTTTTAAACACACTTGTTGTGACGCTTACACGATGTTATGCTAGATCTTTTTTAGCTAGCACTATGCTAACTATCGTGTTTTGCTGCCAAGTATTTCGTTCGTAATACCATTCATGTTCCTCCATCCATTTTCTATAGCGCTTGTCCTCATTAGATTGAATAGAAGTCTAAATGTCATATCCACTCCACAGATAACCCTGAAAAGTTCGACGAGCGCGTGGTGTCGGTGAGGCTGCTGGACGTGAATGACAACATCCCGAAACTGACGGAGACGCAAGCCTTCATGTGTCGCAAGAAACCCGAGCCGGTGTTCATCAGAGCTCACGACGGTGACAGCGCCCCCTTCTCGCAGCCTTTCACCTTCACCTTCGTCAAGAAAACCCACAACTGGGAACTGCAAACTGTTGACGGTACTGAAATGATTCGTGGACTTTCCGATGTTTTGTGTGCACTTCCATCACGCTCCTACGTTGCGTACTGCCCAGGCACCACAGCCAAGTTGATCCTGAAGAAAATACCAACTGAGGACCGAACGTTCACCCTGCCAATCAGCATTAAAGATAATGCAGGGATGGGAGTCACGCAGTCCTTTGAGGGTCAGTGAAGCAAACTACTCTTTGTTTAGCCATATACTTTCTTCTGTTTTATGAAGAAATACATACTCACATACACTTTCGAGTCCTATAGACTTCTACCACTGCTACTTTTACATCATTTACAACCAGAGCTTGGCACTTGACCGTTTTTTGCCGGTCCGGCCGCAACCCTCCACCCTTGACCTGGGTACCCTTCCGGCCGCGACCCCCCCGCCCTTATTCATAAAAATTATCATGACATAATGGACCGATCAGAGCAGCAACAATTCCTGATGGGTGCGTGGCATGTGTTGCACACCTGTCGCTAACAGCACAATGCGTCGGTCACGTGAATCAATGCGGCAGTTGTCGCTCGCGCCGACGCGGGAGTAGAAAGAAGCCTAAAAAGAAGCCTTTCATTGAGTAGGCTGAGATGAAATTTGGCCGCCTCGCAACCACGTCAAACGCATGAGGGCCGATTAGTGGGCCGGACGAAAATCCACTTCCGGCCATGCTTAGTCCAGCCATTTTTTTTTATTTGTCACCCAGCACCCCCCCGCCCCGAAAATGGGCATCCGGCCGGGCCGGAGGGTCCAACCGGTCCGGCCCAGGGACGGATTGCCCAGCTCTGTTTACTACCAATAACAAGTACATCATCATAATGATTAATTATGATTAGAGTTATCCCCTTCATCGCGGTGGTTTCGTTCCAAAAATCTGTGACATAAAAATACCCTTATTAAATACTTCCTAGGCGTGTTTTTATAGCATTTTCACCAATTAATTAAAAAATATATATATACATTTTAACACCTATAATATATGGAGAGAGAGGATAACACAAAAATATCATAGTGTAGTGTTACCATGTACCAATCCCGCTATGTATTTACAGTAAACAAATTTTGTTGTTTCCAAACAAACTTATCATCTTACAATATACACCAATAATCATGCCCAAATAATGTACACTATTAAATGAACCGACAGCCATCGGTTTCTGTAGGCGTAAAAAGCACGAATAAGTAACGTTTTTTTTCCAAATTGGCTGTAGTTTTTGAGATATTCCATATTTTTGTTTAATATAAGTGCTAAGAATATGCAAGTAATGAAATAGGTGTCCACTTTATGCTGACAACTTTGATAAGGCTGTATTTGTCTTTTTATACAATATTCTTTCATTTTTTTATGCAATATATCGAGAGTCGGCAATCGTTCTCACAGAGCGCCTTCTATATGTAAAGTAGTTTCAAGTGAAAATCAACCAAAAATTCAGAAAAGCATACTAGCAGTAAACAAAAGCAAAAACAGATGACGCCCAAGCACAAACACTACACGCGATTGTCAAAAATATTGGAATCTTAAAAACTTGAACCAATTCAAAGAACCCAATGTCATTTTTGGACAGCACAAAATTACCCAGAAACGATTTACATATTTCTGTGTAATAATGCTATTGCTGTACAGTGGGTGATATATTTTTAAAAAATCATTTGCTAAACTATTTCTCCGTCCACCAGTGCAAGTGTGCACATGCACGGAGCTGGGCTACTGTTACGTGGCGCCGGGCGAGCACGGCTTCAAATACGGAATGGGACCCACCATCGGTATCCTGGCGGGAACTCTGGGATTCTGTGGTGAGTTTGACCAACCTTGCTCTGTTGCTCCTCCCACTCATTCTCGAACATTCCTCAACTAATCAACCGCCGTTGGTGTTTGCAGTTCTGATCCTCGTTGTTGCGGTCAAACGTTCAAGTAAACGCAGTAAGAACAGCGAGGAGGTGGAGAGGAACGCCTTAATGTAGACACAATTTACAAATGTGTACTATTTTCATGTCATGTGAGGACTTTCTTTGGTGAATGACATTTACAGGAAAACGTGTACATTTAAGAGGGTTGCTTAGCTGCCAGTAGTCACCACAAAGTCATTTTGTTTCTCGGGCATGTTGTATTTACTATATACATAGGTGACATAATAAATAAAATAAAGACATGATTAAAAGATGCAAAGCAGAATTGATCATGTCAGGTGATCCCACCCTAATTTATTGATGTGGCCCCATCGCTGTAACATCACAAATGTTGACTATATTGTATGTTGTTTTGTGCTCACTATTGAGCAATTACTGCTCTCCCCCCCCCCCCAATAAACAAAACAAATGGGAGCCACTATTACATTATGGCTGATGTTTCTCTGTGTGTGAGCGAGGGCGTGATTATTTGTACTTGATTACTTCCCGCACCAGCTCCCAATGTGTGTGCGTGTATGAAGAAGCGCATGGGCATGCACGTGACATAACAAATGAGCATCTCCCCTTTCACTGGAAAGCCTTCTGTTCACACTTGTGACATTTCACTCAGTATTTACAGCTAGCACGCTCCAGTCAGTCTTTTGTCCTCCACCATCTCCTCCTCTGCACCGGCCGTCTGTCGCTGAGCATGAAGTCAAGTCCAGAGTGTGCATGCGCTGCAAATGGTGAAGTGTGTTTACAGTATGTCTGCATTTTCTCGCTTGTTTCCCAGCAACACTTTCCACAACACTTAGTCAAACACCGGATTGAACTCGTTAGCAAAATGCGATCAAATTTGAACATTAACCCTAATCCAACAAGCAAATCCAAACCATAAATTTACTCTAACCCTGCCACTAATTTGCATCCTTAGAGCAACCGGAGTTGAATATTTCCTCCAAACAAGCAAAACAAGTTAGACTAAAAATACAACTTGAACATAGATTCCCAAATAACACAGAATATGTCAACAATTGCAAAGTGAGCAAACACTGGGACCTGATCAACTTCAGCTGGGCATCCCTTGAGTCTGTCTCTTGATAAATGGCCAAGGTATCTCATGAAATTACCCTTGGGCGGCACTCACCCCACAGACTTTTGAAAACTGCTCAAAGGAACCATTGGGCTTGCGAGGGGGGAGACGGTTGGGCGTGGTGTGGCTAAACTATGACCAAAACCATTTCTATACTACGACAAGCTATGCTAAATAAACTAACCAAATGCTATGCTAATAAATCAGTAACCTGAAAAACGATATAACGGTGTTTGCAAACGCTACTATTTCAACTCGCTGCAGAGGCGTGTACAGGACTAAGCCGATGGTAGACCCCACAGTGGCAAAGCGACTATGGCAAGATTCTGGAAATGACGTCATGATTTCCTGCTAGTCAAATCAGATTCACAGAAAGCCAAATTCACATGCAGTGACGTGTTTAACCTGAAGACCAGACGGTTTTTGCCCCAAATTCAACATTTCAGCAAACATGTACTAAAATGTCAAAAATAATGACCAGGACATATAGAGAGCATTAATAGACACCCGTTTCAGGAAAAAAATATATATATACTTGGGGGTGAAATGTTGTGTTGTGGTCATCACAAACGGTAGAAACACATGGAGAGTATCCACCAATACTCACAGGCATGTATTCTTTATCCTCTGCAAAAACAACCATAACTGCAGCTTTTTTTGCAACGGTGTCCTTCTGTTTCATTAAATCTTTGTGTCGTATGTCTGAATTTATTATACTGGCTAAGGTGTGTACAACAGAATGAACAGTACAATGCCTACACAAACTGTGCACATTTCTACATTTTACAATATTGTTGAGTGCTATTTTTCGTAATAGGAACACATGACAAAACTTCTTGCTGGTGTTTTTTCTGCCGTCGGAATTTCCATTCATTTAAATTTGGAGACATGATTTAAGAGACAATTATTTGTAAGAAATTAAACTTGTAAATCAAAGCGCTAATGTGATCCAATGAAAAAAGATTACCAAGTTTCAACTAAAACTCACTTGCAATAATATTCATAATGTTTTTTTTGCATATGATGTAAATGGATAGAGATGTAACATTTATTTCTGTGTGATGTGAGTTCATCCCGCACACAAGTGGGGAAGTGTTATACAATTGAACAAAGAACGACCTGATGTCCTTCACGCTTACACGGCCTCCTTTTATAAGCACGCTACCAGCAAGTATGACCGACTGACTTCATTTTAATTATTAACAAAAAGTTGCTATGGCTACAAACACATACGGACAGTAAAATGAGGAGATTTAACGAGGTCACATATTCTTTTTCTTTCACAAGGAGCACACTCCAGGAACAATTAGTCAGTCTGCAATATAATATTTTTATGCTGTTTATAATAGAATTTTACCATGGAAGACTGTGTTCAGGAGAATTGCTCACTGTTTATGAATAGATGATATTTTCTCTTACGGTGTTGTTAGAACGTTATATGTCACATTTTGCCTGTTATAGAACGTTCCCTTGTAATGATAATGACAAATGTTACATTTATAAAGATAACAATCCTTTACTGTTCCTTCTGGAAAAATGATTGCCATAAATTGAGGTTTGGTCCGCATAGGTTTTATTTATTTTTTTGTCACTGTGGGCATAGTGACTACGTCCATCCGGTTGATGGCCGTGTGTTACATCAAGAAAGCACACACAGTCGTGGCCTACTTTTTGCCCATAAAGCCACAAAGTACATTTTAAAACACACAAATGATGACAACACTTTCGGTGCGTTCACTGTTGTTTTCAAATGTTCGGCACAACATATTGAAATACACGGTATACAAAGCATATACTGTATGTAAATGGAAATTTAGGTCTTGCATCATTTCCTGTCTCATGTGGCACAGATGTGTGGGTGCGTGCGCAACTTTACTCAAGATGGAAAAACACAGCAAGCTTTTACTATTTATTACGCCATAGACAAAATAGAACCCGATTAGATAACAATTTACACATATGCCAAAGATTAGACAAATGCCTGTAACGTGACATGGAATAAATATTGTTGCGAAGTGGACATTAACGGCAGTTTAAATACGACGCAAAACACGGTTGTGGTTGAAATAGAACTGGAGTGTAGTCGTAAAGACAGAAAGAATTGAAGACCTAAGAGACTGTCCAGCACGTTGTTATTGTGCTAATGCTATGACACATAACATCCCTTTAACAAAACTTAACAAAGACTCCCTAAAGCCAATGTAGCCTACACAGCCTTCTACTAGAAAAGAAAATGAGAAGAAAATTGTGGAGCGTTTTTCAAAATGTGTAGGATTTGCCATGAAAAAGACAAAACATATTTCTTCTGAATCATACCAATCTTGGGGATGCACCGAAAATTCGTCCGCTGAAGATTTTTGGCCGAATTTTTTTTGTCCCATACTTTCATTTCAGCTCTTTGGAATTTCTTTCCCCTCCCCTGGAGAAGATACTTTAAGCTCAGGATCTTTTGGCGCAAAATAAAATTGTAACAGTGTCATATATAGTCAGTATTGCACAATGATACACAATCGTACAATCTGCAACTGCAAAAGAAATGGAAATCTTTCCTGTGTACAAACATGTTTTTCTCATAAATAATAAAGTCAGATATGAAAATATATGAACAAGAGTGTGCGCGCGTTTACTCTCCGTGCAGCCGCGCTCCGATCACGTGCGGATTGAACTGGGAGACGATGATGGTGATGTCATCGCGGTACATGCGGGCCAGCTCCTCGGGCAGCGAGAGCATCTTGGACAGCCTCTCGTGGTCCACCGTGCCAAACTCGTTGTTGCCCACGGCGTGCCGCATCAGGTGGGTGGCCGCGTTCTGGTCCTCGAAGGCCGACGACACGCGGGCCTTGCGTTCCTCCAGCAGCCCCTGCATCTGTCCCAGGGTGACCCTGTAGCCCCCCACTGTGAGCGGCTGCTGCTGGTGTACGCCCGTCAAGTATTCGCCGACGATGCGCACCACTTCCTGTCTGTGCAGAGTCTCCCAGAGCCCGTCGGAACCGATCACCTGCGGGGGCAGACTGGGATTCACTGTGCAGAACTTATTTGAAATGTGTTCTGATTCCACTATGTTGACTACTCACAACACAAGGGTACACTTGGACTTGTATTTAATGAGATCCCGAAAGAACTCTAAAATGTTCGAAAAGATTAATAAAATGAATAAACAATAATGAACATCCATTAAAATGTACCTGACACAATCTGATCACAGAAAACTAAATTAATATCCATCCCGAGGCGAGTGATTAGTCAGTACAAAACACGTGTTACTGATTTCCGCAAGGGACGTCAATGCCCATTCAATGCTGAATATCTGGATACAAGCTCACATTAAAGAATTTATTATCCACTTTTCACTGTTAAGTCTGTTTGCATTGGGGTCGAGTGGGACAGCAACCCATCAGTATGACAAAATTGGTGCCTATTTTATAAAGTGCACTATCACCACCTACAGGACTGGAGTGGTATTGACAAGTAGACTGTTTTCCAAAACAAGCTGGCTGGACATGTTTAGGATGTTTTGGTCTAGCAAGAAGTCTTTGTTTTTCATATTTTTGGAATACAATTCTTATGAAGGATCTCTTACAGGTGTACCTAATGAAGTGTAAGTCAGCGCTTGTCTCACCAGGAAGCGATCCTGCGGTCTGAGCCGGTGGTAGGTGATCTCGGGCTCGGCCGTCAGGTATGGAGGCGTGTGGTAGTTGGGCGGTATGAACTTGGTGTGCTCGTTTTCGTGCAGCTGATCGGGCCCCGATTCCAGCACTCGCTTCTGCAGCTCGATGCTCCACTTGAACTTCACGTCGCCGAACGCTCGGAAGGGCATGAGAAGGCCCAGTAAGCGGTCCTGCGGAGGGGCAGAACGCAATGAGCCAGGCGGGCATTCGACATAATCAACACTACGTAGGAGGAGTTGTACCTGTCGTATAACCGTCTTCCTCTCCGAGGGCGGGTGTTCTTCGCGAATCCGAGCCACCTCATCCTCGTTCTGGGCACAGTGGTCATTAGAGAGTGTGTGAGCGGTAAAGGAACCGTCCTCCTCCTGCACCCCTAGCACCGCCCGAGCATCTCCTGCATTGGCTATATACCTAGGACAAGAGAGCGTGATTACACTTACTTTCCAACATAACCTTAAGTTGTATATAAGATTGGATACAATAAGCCGCAAATTACTTCCCCAGTTTCAACACTACAAAGACGTCGCCGATTTGCATTTTTTCCCCCCTGATCCCAGGAGCGTCACGCTCTCGTCTATTCTCAGCTTCTCATTAACGCACCAAAATTGTGTTTACTTTTCAATTATTTTGTTTGACAAGGTCCACATTGAAAGGGTTAACTGTTCACATTATCAAATCAACCCCCCCCCCCAACCGCACCTTCATAATGCCAAATATATAATGTAATGCAGTGGGGTGAAAACTATGGACCGGGGATTTTAGTAGCATGCACTGAAAATAACTTATTACATGTCCCGCAATGTTATGTAAAAAACAAAAAGGCTGGGTGGTCGGCATTAGAAATGTTGTTGTCGAAAAAGTGGCGTGAAGTCAACTTTTAACTTTTCTAACTATGCAAAGACACAATTAAATTTACAGCTACCATGTTTAATATCTTAAAGTCAAATAAAGTTCGAGCTGGCCCTTGCACCTTTCTATTTTTCTGTATGCGGCCCTCAAATGAAAAAGTTTGGACACCCCTGACGTAAAGCCTGCAAACAGATGCGAAAGACTTCATTTTCCTTAACCTTCAAGTCTCAAGCAAGTCCCAAGTCAAGTCACCTTATTAATGCAATCTTACGTATAACATCAAGTCTTGATAAAGAGAGAAGACCAATAAGGTCAAATAATAATATTATTGGCCAGTATATCCAAACTGTATGTATAAATAATCAGGTCCGAAGTCACAGCCTAAGTCTTTAACGCCTGAGTCCAAGTTGAATCTCAAGACTTCGTTTTTTTGTTTCAAGTCACAAGTCGTCAAAACAGTGCCTTGAGGCGACTGGAGTCCCAATTGCAATGACTTACAGTGAGCTTGTTGTGGCGCTAGCAGTATTTTTGCTTCTGTGTTCCTTTATGCTGCTTCTACTTTTATGTCCTACGGTGCTTTTATTTTAATAAGTAATGTCTGGGAGAGAATAAAATAAAATGAGGTGTGGCTTATATACCAGTGCGCCTAACAGACCAAATTTTCTATGTGTTTTGTCTAGTTATTCGTACAGGTCCGCTCCATCGATGTGAGCCACGCATGCTGTCGCTCCAGAGAAGGCCACTCTCAGAACCCAGTAGTGCAGGAAAGCATTTGGGTCTCCAACCTGGCAGATGAAAGAGGCATTTCATAATCAGGCTATGGCATTTAAAATAGATGTTGTATCCCAAAAAAAAAAAAAATACTAATAATATATATACAGTTTAGTAACGTGTACCGCACCTGAGCCTCCAGAGAAATGTCATTGTCCAGCCTCTTGAAGGCGTTCATCAGAGCCTCCCTGGTGTCTGGGACGTCACCTGGGCTGAAAACAGAGAGACCAGCAGAGCTCATCACAAAAATCAGTCAACTCTACTGGTTTCATTGCGGGTTTTTAGTGGGAGATGACCAACGTGGTCTGTGTTGTCGTGTTGCTGGATAATGAAACGTTAGCATAAGAAATGAGAGAAAGATGTTTACTTCTGCTACAGGCGCCATCATTCTGCTGAATACCTAAAGTGGGCAAAAGTAGTATGTTACACCCGGGAAAAGTTTCCCACTTGCAAAGACTGGTCTGTAATTTTCATCACAGCTATATATAGGTACAGCTATAGGTATTTCACTAAGCTAGGCTAACTGTTGTTATGTTGTTAAAATAACATGCACATTTCAATATTTCTCCCACAACCCCATTTTTTTTTCATGGAAAACACATATTGGATGTTTGTCAACATGTTTTGAAGAATTCCTTTGAGTTAAAAAAAGAACCCCCACCCAATGCATTTCAATGGCTGTCAATAACACAGCCCAGTCCTTTGCTCCCAAGAATAGGAGAGTCCACTGTAATACAATAAAAAAAAAAAATAATATTAATATTTTTTTTATTATTTAAAAAAAGTATTTTACTTTTTTTTTGTTTTATACAGTACATTACCTACAAATGAGCAGGCCCATCTGTCCGTTTTAAAAATCAAATAGCACAAAAGTTTGTCCACCGCTGATGTAAATGCTGACATTTGATGCAGTTCAGGATTAGTGTACCTAATGTTTTGTGTGGCTAGTATGAATGATCACATTTTTTTTTTCTTTCCGCACGTCTTACTTGGTGAGATCGATGAGCTCCTGCCAGTACGTGCGGAGGCTGTTGAAGTAGAGCGTCTGAGCCTCCCTGCTGAAGTAGTCGTTGGGGTGCTTTTGCCACTGTAGGATGGGACTGAGCGCCCGGCCCGCCTCCACCGCCGCCTCCAGCTCGCAAAGCGTGTCGTGCGGCAGCAGGGACACTGCGATGTAGTAAAAGAGCCTCTCGCTGAGCGCCTGGTGGGAGCGGAAAATCTTGTAATGGCGTAACTTTACATAATACACTGGCTAGCTACAACAATTAAATCCACCAGAATGCCGGTGGAGTTCAAGTGCATCTGGAAACTATTTACACTGCTTCACTTTTTCCACAAAGTTACAGCCTTATTCCAAAATAGACTCAATTGAGTTTTTCCACCAAAGTCTACACACAACAACCCATTGCGAAAAAAAAAAGGCGGTGCTGCAAAGACTTAAGACTATAAATTATTGCCAAAAGTGCAACAACAAAGTATTGCGAAAAAGCTGTAGATCTTATGAACATGTGACGTTTTGTTTTTTATAAATACATTTTCAAAAACATAAGATGGAAAATAATATGGAGTATCTGCTGAGTGCGAGATTAAAAAAAAGGTATTGTGAAATTAAAATAAACTACAATGCCATAATGGCTGTTTGACCTTCTTTCATCTTTACAGCAGAACCGCAATACCGAAAAAAAAACCCCACATTTAAAATAAACTTAAAAGCTCATGTATGATAATCAAATGACAAAGATGAGAACGAAGGACATTTATAATTAATTTTAGAAGCGTAAGACGGTTTCAATGATTTTGATTTGATTTGATTTCGTAAACAAATGCTCTTTTTCAGTTTTAGTTTTTTAATTAGATTTTGTTCACTATAATAACCTTGGACTGGAAACTATCCCCTGAGATAAAAAGGGGTTAGTTGTATTCAGTTTTTGAGTAAGGCTATCACACACAATGTGGAAAAAGTGAAGTGCTACGAATACGTACTTTACGCATGCACTGTCGAGACTGTGTTGGAATGTCTGAATTAGTAGTTGCATTCTACCTGCGCACAAGCACATCCTGCGTGGCCATCGAACACACCGAGCAGCATTCCTCTCGTCTGCAGGCATGTCGCAGCACTGCGGCGGTCTTCTATAGGAGCGTTTGCTGGCAGCTGATTGCTGTCAAAGCCCATCACGGATGACAGGTTCTTGCCATCAAACTCGGGCACCTACAAAGCACCCGCGCGCGTCCAAATTAGAGCGGCTATTTAACATTGAGATGACGTGGAGGCGTTGTTGGAGCTAACCTTGAAACTGTACTCGTTGGCTTTGAGGATGGAGTTGACTTGCGGTGGAGTGAGGATGTAGCTGTGAAGTGCGGAGGTGGTCTGGTAACATCTTGAGGGAGTGTGACTCATGTGGGTAGGATGCCTTGAGGCGGGTCGTGGAGTGGAGGACCCCAACTGGGACCGGCGGTGCTTGCATGGTAACAGATTGGAGGACAAGACCTTCACCCGAGGCAAGCCCCTGAACAGCTGTGACATCACGGGCATGGCAGACGAAGCACTGCAGACACCCACAAACAGTTAGTCCAATATTGAAGTGTATCCAATTACGTTCTCTGCTCACATCCAAATGATATAAAACTGATAGGATGATGCTTCACAGTGCAGATGGATAACATGTATTGTATGATGGAGCAGCCTCGACATGGTCAAGATGAAGAATGTAAGAAGTTATGTGAAGACCTCTGTGTTTTACAGTGGGTAACTACTTTACGAGTGAGCCACTCAGAACAAGCGTGGGCTAACTCAAATTGTTTTCATTTTTCAAGTTAAGTGCAGAACTGATTCATTAGTGCAACACCGGGCCAACAGCCCAGAAAGTGAAGGAAAGAGACTGATAGAAGACTCAGAAAGTAAGTAGTGCTTTAATTGCATCTGCATGTTAGTATAAGTAAAAGTTATTTAGCATTTTTCATGAAATAATGATGAATTTCCTAAACCTTTTTCTAATCCCAATTTGTTTCTTTCATTTCATGAAATCTAGATGATACTTACCAGGATCTGATCGACACAAATGAGGATGATGGCAGTCTCTGATTAATATATCTCATCAATATCCAATTTGGCAAAATTCCAAAATCCGAGGAAAACCACAATTCTTGTAAAAAGAAGCATCCAGAAAAAGAAACCATTAACATACAGTCCATCACCATGATATAAATACCACAGATTTTATTGTAGCCATAATCCTTCAAATCATGCAAAATGACAAAAATTGAGTTAGCCCACTCTAGTTTTGAGTGACTCAATTGGGAATGTAAAACAAAAATAAATAGGACTTATCTGCGAGATAAATCGTCTTAAGATTGAGTGTTTTATTGTATTTACCTCATCGTCTGCTTACTATTGTATGACAAGTAAGAATGTCAAAATGTTAGTTAACACATTGCCTGGCGAGATGTCATAATTGCTCTGGAATGGATTATGTTTTAAAGAAAAAAACACATGTGATACATGTGGACAAGGATGCTTATTGTCATGAGTCTCATGACTTGGCAAAAAACTTGTATCCCAACTCCCTCAATAACAAAAAAAAAGCCCAATATGTAAAAACCCCGAGGCATGTCTGCTTGATGAGGACAAGATGACAAGACTATTCCAAAGCACCATTAATCTGAATAATATATTGTACTTCGCTTACAGGGACATCAATCACAGGACTGTAAACAGCCATTAAAACATTAAGCACACCTGCATAAACTAATGAGATCTTGCGGAGCTAGAGTCAAAATAATAGAAACAGCAACAGCCAAATTCCAGCCAACTATTTATTTTATGTTATGCTTGTCCTCATTAGGCTGCGACCCTATAACAGCATATAAAGTTTATTTCCCCATAAAAACAAAAAGTGTGGCACTTGAGACAAGCAATGCCATCCACACACTGTAACTTAATACTTTGTGTTTTGAGTTGCTAGCTAGTATAGGTGAGCAGGCCTGCTCAAAATAGCTTGACTCTTGGATGGTGAGAATGTTTTATGCGGTCATGACTTGGTGGGTTGGCTTCTGCTGTGGATGCTAGTTCCATGTTACATAATCAAAGGTATGTCTAGGCGTGCAGATGCTGCAGGAATAATAGTAATTATACACCTCTACGGAGGACGCGGGCTGTGTGTCCTCCGTAAAAACAAGACGAAAAGTAAGTCGGTTGGCATTGGGAGCCAGGAACTGTGGCAAAGTTACCATATTTGTTGACATCACAAGCCTCGCCTAGCTAGCAGAGAGGGAGTGTTGAAGAACCACAACAGCAGTTATATTTGTTTGCAACATAATAAGAAAAAAAACGCAAAACTAACTTACTTAACAGTTTCAAATCCTACAAGGTTAAGTACTCAATTGGCTTGTGCATGCGCCAGCTAACAGGGCAGAGCTGCCAAATGCTAAACGGAATAAGGGTTACACCCACCCCTTCAACTACGAGTACGGTGAAACTGTGTCGAGACCACTTAAGAAGCTAAACATGACGGATTCCGTTGTTCTTTACATAATGTATACAATAAACAACACCCACCTGTACTTTTGAATGTAAAGAAGTTATTAAAGCTCATGGCTCGAGCCCAAGTACTGCCAGCCAGACACCGTCGTCGTCCACCAGCGCCGTACCGCAAAGTGGTAGCGGATTGGCTGAGCCCTGACAGCACAGTCAGTGACGACACACAGGAAAATAAAAATGACTTTCAAAATAAGAACTTCAGCGACCATTCGCAATTCACACGCTTCACACAAACACTCGTGGCAAAAGTACTCACACAAATTTGTACATTTAATTAATTTGTATTAAAAAGACACAAGTACAAGTAGGACTTATTAATTCCTTGAGAAAAGTAAAAAATAAAAAAGGAAATTTTAAAACCTAAAAAAAATGTTCAAGGCCACCAAAGACGACCGCGGAAGCCACTTTTATCACGTATTGTGGAAGTTATATCACATGATTACGTAAAGCATACCACAGGAAAATGTGAAACTTAATCACGTTATTATGTGAAAAAAAAAAGCTAGCAAACATTGGCTCGGGCTTCCTACCACAACTTTGTGAAATAAATTCACAAAATCAAATAAAATAATCTAATATTAATAAAAAAAAAAAACCTAAACTGTTATGTTATGTTACATTAGACACCGAATTTTTAACGCCGTGGTTTTCAGGCTTGGCACAAGAGACAACGCATTCGACACAATTCATTTTTCGTAACCTACAACACCAACCAATTTTCTTGAATAAAACCATGGATGAGGAATATAATTGCTCCTCCCCAAGCCCCAAAATTGATCAGTAGTGTGAACGTGAGTGTGAAAGTTATTTTTATTTATTTATTTTCTACACGTGTCCTGTGATTGGCTGGCAACCAGTCCAGGGTGTATCCCACCTCTCCTCAGACTAAGAGTCATAGGAGAAAAAATAAATAAATAACAGAAAGAAAAGCACAGTATTACATTTTATATAAAAATCCTTTAATCTAGAAAAATAAATTTACAAGGAAAATATATATACAACAGAGAACAGTTATGTAAAAATGTCTTCAAAAGTGAATTGCAAAAACAGCAACATAAAAACCTAGCATAAAATACAGTTTAACAACACGGCTACTAAAACGATCATATCAAAAATCTGTCATCCACCAGAGTTTTGTTGACGAGGTTTCTCCTTCCGAAGGAATTGCGAATCCTTTCAAAGATCTGTTAGGAATAAACATATGTTCTATTACAATCAGGTAATGGTGATGCACCAACTATACACTGAACTTTGCTGTACATGCACAAAATACTGACCATTTGCTGAACGTATGTAAGGACGGCGGCGAGTACAAAATTCTGAGAAGCAAGGTCGACGACGCAGAAGAACAGCGTGTCAAAAATCAGCAGTGTGCCCTCATTACCATAATAGAGTACATCGCCGAAGGAGTGACCTTCATCTGCGGTGACAAACAGACATTATCTATGCATGCCTGCATCACCAAGCGCAAATGCACATCATGTTCAAACAGCAAGTTGATACCATTATAAAAGATGCTCTTATCATTCGGTTCAAGGAACTCCATGCCCATGACCCTCTCCAATGCCAGCTTGTCCCTCACAATGTAGTCCATGTCAGGGTGGGCCTGAGGAGAAGATAACAGTGTGACTCCAGAATACAATATCTTAGAATAGCAATAGAAAATCCAATAAAAATAGATTGAAACCAACAAAAATGTAAAGGCTTTTGGAGGTAACTAACATGATCTATGACTGAAGCCAGAAAGTGGTTCATGGTTTGATAGGCCCGGATGTTTTGGTCTGACTGGTTGAATGAGGCCGCATCCATGAGCCTTGATGGTCCATGTCGCTGAAAATGAATGAAAAAGTGAAACGTTGAAATACAAACATTTTTGAGTGGAGACAGGCACAAACCCTGGTGAAGGAGTCTCGGATCCTGTCGTAATGCGAGCGCAGCCGTGTGGAAAGGGCCACCTGGAAAGTCTGCATGTCTGTGTTGGGAAGAAGACCTCTTTGGCCACACAGTGACTCCTTCACACAGGAAAGATTACACGTAAGAAATATACAAATTAAACAACATTTGTAAAAATGATAATACAGCAGGCGGACATACAGCTTCTCTTCTCAGGTTGTTGTTCATTTCCTCCATGTTTGTATCAGCGTGGCCGTGCACAGAGCGCCCATGGATGTAGTAGCCAAAACAGCGCTGAGGTAAGAGCAGCACAGAAATCTGCAAAGACAGAACACAATTAAGTGAAACAAACATATAAAACGTCAAATTATGTTTGACACATTGTAACACAAAAACAGGCGCAAACAGTTGTAAGAATTCTAAAGTTAAACTGGGAATGGCATTAAATAGCTTGAAAATCGTTAAATATTTGCTTAACTGATGCTTGTTGTGAAGTGAGTTGAACTGAGTTCACTGCCAACATTCAACTGTAGTGTGTCAAGTTTGTGATCCCAATCCACAGCAAAAAAAAAAAAGAAGTTGTCTGGATGATGGTTGGTATCTCGGACAAGTTGAGCAACAATGTGAAATATTTAAAACATCCATCCATCCATTATCTATACCGCTCATCCTCACAACAGTTTAATATTAAAATAATGATGTTTTTCTTTATTTATTTCTTATTTATTTTTAACATTTAGAATTAATGTAATTATATATTTTCAATTATATAAATCCAATAAAAATATAGATTTTTTATGACTAATACATTTTTATTTGATGAGTTGCAATAAATCAATAACACACGCTAATTTGATAAATAAATATACCCTCTAAAAATAACATTTTAATTAAGCAATTTCAAGGGGGAAAAAGCTAAATTAAGGAGACAAATATTGCAGAACTCATGATAATGTACATACTCAGTGGCCCATATAAAAAACACAGAGCTGGCTGTAGACTTGCCTACTCCGGATTTAGTCTTCAATTAACCTAACATGCCTGTTTTTGGAAGGTGATGCAGAGAAACCATGCAGATTCCTCCATAGGCCACCATGATGCCCAGTACAAATACATATTTGCCAAATAGTTTGGCACATCCATAGTGACTCACATTACTGATGGAGCAGAGATCCACAAACTGGCGGATTTTGTCTTCCACAAAATGCTCATAAAATACGGTGAAGAAAATAACCTGTTTGGATAAATAATAACATTTAATAATAGGTTAGCACCGCATGAATGGTCAAGAAGTGAGGAGTAAAAGGGAAAACCTGCAGAAATCCAATGCAGAGCCAGAGTGTTGCCGACAGACCATAGCGCATGGTCAGGCTGTATGAAGGTATGTACACCTGTGGGGGGCGCTGCAGAGTTGGCCAGGGGTCCCTCAGGGCTAAATTAGAGAACCCTAACACCTACACAAACCAGAGAGAATGAAGTTGACACAGAAATGTCGATAAAAAGAATTTTTTAAAGTACGCCGAGCATAGAGTGAGAAGCACTTCAAGGAAGAAGAGCACAGCCATGATCTGAAAGTTTGGCCTAATCTTGCGGATGGTCTGGATCTCGTTCCACTCGTTGGCCACAAAGTAGGTCCGCCAGATGCTGACAGGAGAGGGATCATGTTTCTGCTTACCGTTGGCTGAAACAACGGCGCATAGATTGAACACACGTGAAACAGAGACTCTACCAGAAAATCAAAAGCTTTATAGTAACTACAATTTTAACACCTGGCACATTCCTGCTTGCTTTACTGCGTGGCCTTTCCCAGTCAATGAAGAAGACGTCCACAGATAACTGCACAATCAGCTTGTGGAGGAACTGCACTGCCTGGACGCAGCATAAAATGCATAATATGTAGTAGAAAGACATCCTCTAGTTTTCAAAACGAGCAATGCTCTTGTTGACATCTTTTCAGTGGCTCACCTTGAGAGCAAAGGCACAACAGATGTAGGTCACAAATTGTTCCTCTTGGTCTGGGAGCGGCAATAACACAGAGGCATGCTGTTGGGCCTAAAAACATAAATAAAACTAATAGTAAAAGTTATATGACTGAAGCTAAAAGAGAATGTGTTCCTTTTCTTGGACAAAATGAAGCGCACCTTGTAAAGTATGAGCCAGTAAAGTCCAGTTCCCACAGTGACGGCAAGGAAGACGTTGGCCAGATCTCCAGCGTAAAACAAGAAAAACATTAGCATGGTCTGAAATCAAAAGGAAAAAGGAGGGTCAAGATTTACCTGCACTGGAAAAAAAAAATCCTCTTTTAATAATAATAATAATGCATTTAATTTATAACGCATTTTACATTTGGGCAACAAATCTCGTGCTTTATAGATGCTTTACCCTCAAGTCGACGACAGGTGAGGCGATCCTCCTTTTCCAGCTGACTGTTTTGAGCACTGACAAGAGCACAGACAAACCAGCCAACACACCCAGAGCAGTCTGTGCCTCACACACACGCACACACAGAAATTGATCAGGGCCTGAAGGATCGAAATCTATATGAATGGCTTTATATTAGCCAACAGGTTAACCAAAAACCAGAATGGGAATCACACATCGGATAATCAGTTAAAAGTCTCAAGAGTCAGCGTGCCCTGATCTGAGCACGGGACCAGCTGGTGAAGATCGGCCCCATAGGCAGGGCCAGCCAGGGAGGAGACCAGCCCACACTATGTTTAGATTTTGAAGACAGTATAAATGTGAGGGCTGCATGTTAGACCGCACCCCTTTTCTGCCCTCGTGAGAGCATTCGCGAGGATGGAAAAACTGCCCACATCTGATCATTGTATGATTCCTGAACTTCAGAGATGGTAAAGATAACCGACGAGAAAATTCAATCGACTTGTGTGGATCTTTATTTACATTGGATCCCTTCTTGAAAGATAAAACAAACACGCATTGAGTAAGTAGTTGTTTTGTAAATTGCTAATTGGGCTTATGGACTCCAGATCTACAAAACATTCCAACGGGCCATATGGGCAATGGATAAAAACGCCTTTTGGTTTCATACTCACATCCGTCTTCAGGCGAGCCTCATTCTGATCCATCTCATATTCCACAGCAAAGCTCATCTGCAGGAGAAGAGAGCGGTATTAAGAGGAAAAGCATGTACACTGTCAGTCTGCATCCTAGCGGTTGCCGTACCCGACCAGGTACAGCAGAAAGCACTGTTTTTCTTTCTTACGTATTGTTTACCATCCGGTATTTTAAAAAAAAAAGATTATGTTATGTATGTAATGTGGTGTTATTTGAGATTTTAAAAAAAAAACATGATTGTGTGATGACTGGGTAACAAAATGGACACATGATTGAATGACGCTTTGGTTAATGGCTGCCTTGGACTCAGCATTATTTGTATGAAGATGGAGTGACATGTTCCACCAGTCACTTAGTATTGTAATGACGGACATACAGTAAATATAAAGTCAAAATACACCTGTTCAACTTCAAATGCCAGGTATTTATGATGTAAAAAATTGAGACCGGGATACTTCATCTTTTCAAGAGGGGAAGTAAAAATAAAGTGTACACACCCTCTTATGACTGAGTGGAGGGAATTATGAACAGTTCCAAATACCAGTCAGTGTTAGTGTAAAACTGTCACTAGGAAGCAAAAAAAAAAAAAGGCAGGAACAGCCTATTAGAACATCTATTTGTGTTTAATCAGACACTTTAATGGCGGGAGGTGTGTGCTGTCTACCATTCTCTCCAAACCACACAAAAAGGTAAGAGAAAGAGAAAGGCAAGTGTGACTCACAGACACAGTTTGTGTGTTGACATCAGTGATCAGTACATCTTTGTACTCCACACTCATCAGTGGGGGGAACACCTGACCCTGTTGTGTGCCTGGAACCAACTGGAACCTGCACACATTTGCACATGTCAACATCCACCAAGCACGTACAAAACTGAAACCTTTCTGTGTCTTGAGTACGACTTCATCCGCACCTTATTTTCACAGAGTTGGCAACCCGGACGACTTTAGGAAGGATGCCTGCGCTTTTCTCTCTGCCGCTCAGCGCGTCAACAAGAAACATACGCCGCGACAGGTACCAGCTTGTCATGCTCTCTACGCACGGAGAGCAAAACATTAGGCATACGACACAATCGCACACAAGCAGACAAACACAAATCCCACCTCGGTTAATGAACTTTCCATTGTACTGCTGGTTAAGGACCAATGTGGGCAAGGGGAGGAGTTTTCTGCTCTCTTCTCCACCGAGGTCCAGATACACGTCATAAAACAGCGGCTCGGGATGAGCGCGCAGCAGGTCGGCGACTAAAAGATCACACTACACACGCACATGTGGCGTGACATACTGTAAGTAGTGGACTCAAAACAACTGGACTGTTAAGTGAACAGCCGCAAACTTACACTTTCTTGGTAAGCGGTGCCAAAACTGAATGCTGCTGTCTGTTTAATGGGTGTTTCTGGACAAATCTAAAACAAAGGGTTGAATCATTCAACTAATGGCTGTCAAATTTTTCACCACCTAAAAATATGTAGCTCTCCATGTATCACCATCATGACTAACAATAGACTTCATGACTTACAATACAGTTGGGTAGTAAATCAATGTGAGACAAAGATTGTGTTCCGAAAAAGTACATTGCATATTATTGTAAGCCGCTGTAACATTGTAACATTGCACAGTTTGAACATTTACACTGGGAGAAAAAAAGATGATTAAATTCCAATGAATTACAAACAAGTTTTTTTTAATTAACCTAAGTTAATGTTTAAAATAAAACAGTCAATCCAAACATATATATTTTTTAAAATATGTTCTATGCGGGTCCACTAGTTGAAAAAAGGCATTCTCTGATAAATATTGTGTTTGTGTTAATCCACCAGTTTTTCAGCCATCTCTGAGGGCGGCCATTTTGTCACTTCTGTCGACGGAAAATGACATCACATTTGCTCAGAGCTCAAGTAACGACCAATCACAGCTCACCCGTTTTTTGAAGCTGAGCCGTGATTGGTTGTTATCTGAACTGAGCATCTGTGATGTCATATTCAGTCGACAGAAGTGACAAAATGGCCGCCACGAGAGATGGCTAAAAGCAGGTGGATTTTGCTGCTTAACTCATATTCCACAAAAGCAATATCAATCAGAATGCCTTGTTTCAACTAGTTGGCCTGTAAAGAACATATTCTTGAAGAAAATATGTTTGGGTTGACCTCCGGAGTTTAAAGATTATTTGCTAATGTATACTGACATTTATTATTGATTAATTGCTAATGTATACTTACAAATGAAATAAAACTGAACTGCACTTGGGCAGTGATTCTTTCGCCTGCATGGCCCGTGTAGCACATTTTTGAGAATGACTCCGTTAACTACTCTCTTCTTTACTTATATCTTAAACGAATCACATCAAAATGTTATACCTGTATATTGCAAGCAGGAAGTCAATATCACTTATGGTGCCATTTAGCTTCATCGCTAACATACATACCCATCAGCCACAACACAGAACAAATGGAGAGTAGAAAAAAGGAGGGTTGGAGTTGCATTTAACCCAGCTCTTGTATGATGAACCAACCTTATCTGACAAAAGTCCCAGAAATCTTTCTCCTAACCAAGCAATTGTGTTGGATTTATTGTATTTCAGCCCAGCTCTCACCTGGAGATTGGCTCCTCCAATATTTTCCCATCGAAGAAACTCCCCTCTGACGTTATAAACAGCAGCAAGCAGCTTAATGTCCGTGTTCTGTCAAACAAACAGAATAAGAGAATCAACAGGAATATTTTCCATATGGTTGTGATATAAGTTCATCACCTACCTTGTTTCTTCCTCTGAAAATAAAGCTAACTGGGACTGCATCACTCTGAAGGACTCGACTTGCCAATCCTGGTTCTTCGCCGTAGTAAAGCCAAGGTAGATTATGTCTCCTGGGAAAAAAAATGTTTGACTCTGTTAGAGTGGTATTTAAATGTATCCATATAATGCTGTGTCCTAATAATTCATGCGATTGATTACCAGTAGGAGATGTCTTGAGTGGAGCTAAAAGCGGCCTGTGATCTGAAGACGGCGTTAAAGAGGCCGCAGGCATCGGCGCTCGCGCCGCTGAAGGAGTGCATGTTCATCACGCACATGTTGCCGAGGGCCTGGCACGCCGTCAGGTTGGAGAAGCTCTGTTGACAGACGAGCGGTTAACATGCAGAATGAAGCTCACACAAAGCTGGATTTAGATGGAACTAGAGAAAGTGTAAAATTACAAGGCAGGCTGCTGCGGATGAGTGGAGGTTTTTGAGGAACCAGGCAGACACGATGCTGAACTTCTGCAAGCGGGACGGAAACACAAGCAAAAAAAAAAAAAAAAAAAATTTTTTTTCCCCCCCCAGCAAGCGCATACAAAACTGATACGAAACTCTGGGCTCTTGATAGTTGAAAAGCAGAAAGTTTCATCTAGATTTTCTTGACAAAAGATCAGATCTAAAAACAGATACTGTATAATTGATGATATACAATAGCTTTGAACATGCATCTTTGTTTGACTTTAGAGCTTCTGTTGCAGTGTACACATCGCTAATTTTGTCCAAACTGGAAACGCGTTGTCAGAGAAGTTGTCATAGATAGTCAAAAAAAAGAATATATTATCATTTTTCTCATAATTTTTCAATGGTAAAATATTGCCAACATTTATCAAATTATATTACAGTATTTTCTTGTTGTGGGGTCATTAATGTGTGGCATCACACCTAAATTGAATGGACACATCCTAGGAAGAATTGAAAAAGTCACACACACACACTTGTTGCGGTGGTAACAAAAATACACAAAGACAGAGAAATGAGTATACTCACCAACTGAGCAAAGTTGACACTGGGATTGATATTAGTGGAAAGACTGCCTGGTGGGATACACAACCCTCCTGTCTGGAAAACCAATGTGAAATAAAAAAAAATACATTGAATAATAGGAATATAAAATCTAGGTACTGTAAATCTTAAAATATATTACTTTATTGTCACAACTTCATGCATTCTCTGTACAGAACAAACATCTATGGCAACATTTATCTTGTTTTAATAATGCTATAATGACCACCGATATATAGTAGAATATCACTAAATAGAGGGCAGCATGGTGGGACAGTGATTAGCATGTCTGCTCCACAGTTCTATGGCACGGGGTTTGAATCCCGCTAAGGTCTTCCTGTAGCTTAGTGGGCTACTAACTAATGAATCATACGTTGACACTCTAGTGAGGTAAAAGTCAGTTCATGTATCTGCACTTTTATTCTGATCCTCACCAACATCACATGCTATACGGTAGATACTTTCCTTGGCCCTACCACCCAAATTTCTGGTTTGTTTGAGGAACTTGGATAAAGGACGCCTGTGTTGTCTAAGAGTAAGCAGTGACATGAGCTCACCAGCACAGAGGGAGGAGTACACACACAGGAGCTTTTGATGAAGGAAGCTTGACATCTCTCACACCTGAATGACAACACACACAAGATAATAGTGGTGAGATCATCACAAGACAGTAATATAGCATCATGAAGAGTTAAACAAAAAAACAACTTTTCAACTTTTGTTGCCTGTTCTGTGCTTTATGTTGATTTTCCTTTTTCAATCCAAGAATTATTTAACAGTCAAAATTAATGAATTTGTGTGTTTTCCTGTTCAAGCATTCCCAGAGGCCCTGAGATTTCCTCAGGTTCCCAAACTTCTCAAAAACAGATTCATGCATTTTTCTTCAACTTAAAGCAATTATTATTGTTTTGAGTCTTAATTTGCGATCTTAAAAACCCCTCAAAATGTCCAATCAAGTATGATCGTTTCCACAGCTTCCGCTCCCCTACTCATGCAATGAACTAGTCCGTCACCATACGAACTTGTCGGAGTTGTTGTGAGGAAAATAAAGCAACAGCTGCAGTGAATGCCTTCTAGAGGAATGCACCAAATGATAGTCAAACATGGAAGATACATCAAGCCATAAAAGTTTCTCAAAACCGGACGATCAATCGAACCATGATCTTGTCAATAACGGAAATTTTAATACCTACCTCAAACGTCAGAAAAAAATACTTTCCACATATACACAATGTCAGGCTGCTAATTTAATGACAAATACACCACTGTTTGGCTCATACATTTGTAAATCTGACTCTTGTCAGTGCCTCATAGCATATCACCACATTATGAATTAGACCCAGACGTGTGCATGTACTGTGTGGTGCCTATACCTGTCACCGCTGCTGTTTGGCACAGAGAAAGCGGATCCATTTCCGTTACACATCTCGCATGTGGCCTCATCCAAAAGGTTTCCATTGACATCCCTCTCCACTGGAATAAATAACCACAATCAGACAAGTCAAAACCATTGCATTACTTTTCACCAGGCGAAATATTTCACTCACCGAGGATATGTCTTGCAGGGCAATGGCACTGGCCCTCATCAGTACTGCCTGGGCAGCGAATGCACCCAAAACCATCTTGAGTTACTGCCTGGAATCAAACCAGAAAACTCTATTTAGACAAAGGACACACATGTTTGTGTGAGATAAACAGCAAGAGAATATGAAGAGCACTTACAGGCTTGTCATCTGGACAAGCCTCACAAGAAATGGATGTCAGGTCAGTCGTGACTGTACGGAATCCACTTTGGCAGATACAACTCAAACCTGGAAAATAAATGATTGTTATTGCTAAACAATCAGGTGATGAGTTGACATACAATGCCACACATTGTTATTGTGACTCCGTAATATTTTCATTCATCCATTTATAAAGGGCTTGTCCTCATTAGTTGCCTAAATCAAGATTCGAGCTATACAATCGGAACTGTGAGGCAGGCGAGATAACCATTACCCAACCATGCTACTAATCATATTTATCTTATTAACTCAACCTTTATCGTTGTAAATAACATTTAAAATAAAAAGAAACCTACGCGCAGTAGTGAATATTGAACCTTATTGTGTTCTTACATCACTTTGTAAATGTATATTTCTGCTATTTTGTTCTTACACATTGAATTTTCTTTTTAAAACAATTTAGGTACTTCGGTCAATTTACATCGGACATAAACATGGAAATGAAAATGCGGCTTCAACTTGATTCCCGTATTACATTAAGGTGTCGTCTGAAAAAAGTGAATAGTCTTTCTCGGCCTTTTGCTGCCAGCTAACTTCACCTCAGCCCCATATAAGAGAATTTGCTGAATTTTAAACAAAACCAATGGACCATTTGTTAAGTGAGACAAACCTGCTGCGCTGCGTTGTTGATTTTCACCACAGCTCACGCACGACAAACTGGAGATGTCGAAGAATTCTTCCACGCTGCAATCTGAGGGGTCTTGAAAAGGAATTATGTACTGCTGGCAGTGAACTGGTTTGAAATACACAAAAACTAATGCGAAAACAAATCTGTAGCTGCTAATAATAAACAGTAGCGTCCCTGTCGCCATGGTGTGTTGGGTCTTTCTTTTTCGTTTATGGGTAGCATCAGGCTTTGTGAAACACTACCGCCACCTTGAGTATGGACGTACGCATGTCAGCGAGGTGCCTAAAATGATAAAATAAAATAAAATACAATAAAAAGCGTTTTCACAGTGTGTATTCCATTGTCATTCAGTGTCAGTGTGAATGTGAGTTTTAATGGTTGTAGTTTCATTTCTATGTGTGCCCTGTGATTGACAAACGATCAATCCAGGGTGTAGTCTGCCTTTCGCCTTAAGGTCAACCAGAATAGGCACCAGCTCTCCATGACCCTGAACAGAATAAGTAGTATAAAAAATAAAATAACATAAATGAAGGTGTTTGTTCTTCATGTGCTTGTATGGGTTTCCTCTCACATTCCGAAAACATGCATGTTAGCTTCAATGAAGACCCCAAACTGTTCTTATAGGTATGAATATGAGTGTGAATGGTTGTTTGTCTATTTGTGCCCTGTGGGTGGTGGTCTGCTCTGTGCAATTTCTCCTGTTCATTGCAAGTAATGCAGATTAACAAAGGCAACTCTTGGTGTTTACCAGTGTTTATAAACAGCAATAACAAATAGTGCAACAAAATTATCTGCAATAGCCATCCAATCCAATCATATACATTGTGCTTGTCAGAATGCAAAACACTTGTACAAATTCATTATGTATGATACTTGTTTTTTTTTTTTTTAAAGTGAAGTGGTGATGATTGTGCATATAAAAACATTCTGATGAACAACATTGGACATTTTGAAGGGTCTTCCATGGAAATTACATCAGAAATCGCTCATCCACCTGAGTCTTGTAGGCAAGGTTCTTCCTCCCCAAATGAATGCGAATCTTTCGAAATATCTGTTAGGAAGTCATCAATTTAAACATCTGTGACCTTCTTCACATATTAGATGCATGCAATACTAACCGTTTGCTCGACGTATGTAAGCAGTCCGGCGAGTACAAAGTTCTGACATGCGTAGTCAACAACGCAGAAGAACAACGTGTCGAACATCAGCAGTGTGCTCTCATGTCCGTGAAAAAGCACATCACTGAAACTGTGGGCTTCATCTGCAGGGACAAATATACGTCATGCACCCATCAATAAACATAAATATGCTGTATGTTCAAACCAAATGTTGATAGTGTACCATTATAAAAAATGCTTTTCTCAATGGGTTCAAGGAACTCCATGCCCATGACACTCTCCAATGCCAGTTTGTCCCTCACATAGTAGTCCATGTCAGGGTGGGCCTGAGGGGACGAAAATATCACAAGAGGAACAAATAAGCATGATAAGTGAACAGAAAACAATAACATCTATAATTGTTTGCCACAAACATGATCTATGACTGCTCCAAGGAAGTGGTTCATGGTGTGGTAGGCCCGAATATTTTGCTCCCACCGGTTGGCTGAGTGCGGGTCCATGAGCCGTGCTGGTCCGTATCTCTGGACATGAACGACGCAGTGACGGATTACACGTTTTTCTTGACAACAAGCCCGGGACAGAGAGGTACAAACCCTGGAAAAGGACTCCCGTATCTTGTCATACTGTGAGCGCAGCCGTGTGGAAAGGGCCACTTGGAAAGTCTGCATGTCTGTGCTGGGAAGAAGACCTCTTTGACCACACAGCGACTCCTTCACACGGCAAAAAACAGAGCAATATTCATGTCGATTGACTTTTTATGTCCGTTAAGGTTTGCTGTAATTAATGACATGGTCAAAATGAATACCTATGAGTATTTTAGTATGAGCTGATGTTGATTGTCTTCCGTCGTAATGGTTAATTTTGACCTAGCATGAATGGCACCCTGTGCGAGTCCCCCATCTGTGTGGTTGATGCTTATGATAGCCAGTTAAACATTCCTGGAACATGGTTGACCTGTCTGCTTGAGCCGCAGTAACATGAAGAGTGAGAGAAATTCTTAGACCAGTCCTAATTTTTTTTCTTTTCATTTCGGGTGCGTTAACACTCACCCCCAACAGCTATGCTACCCTGTGCACATACTGAACATGCAAGAAACTGTCTCTGCCTGTAGGGGCTCCCCCTGATTGTCAGATCAACTGAGTGGCTATTGACCAACAAAATAAAATTGAAATGGCAGGCAAAAACAGGGTTTATTGTATTATTTACAAGCTATGCTTGCGTCTTAAAAGCTTAGAATTGCTGAAGCTAAAAAGCCTATATGGTGAATGGAACTTGTTTTTGCCGATTTGTAATTTTAATAAGCAGTTGAACTGTTATTATGACTACCACGTAGTCATATGTGGTGTAAATTGACAAAATAATTATAGATCTAGAAAGACAGAATCACAAGACTAAATCAGAAAATATGACATATGGTTTATTGCAAATAAATTACTTACCATATTAATTCTGACCTAATTTAGTTTTCAGTTTGGTATGTTTCAATTTGCTGTGATTTTGAGCATGATCTGTCAAACATGCTTTAAAGAGGAATCAACCCAAACATATTTTTCTCGAGAATATGTTCCATGCAGGCCCACTAGTTGAAATATGGCATTCTGATTAATATTGCGTTTGTGGAATATAAATTAAGCAGCAAAATCCACTCACTTTTAGCCATCTCACGGGGCAGCCATTTTGTCAATTCTGTCGACTGAAGATGACATCGAAGTTGCTCAGGGCTTAGATAACGACCAATCACGGCTCACCTGTTTTCTGAAGCCGAGCCATGATTGGCCGTTATCTAAACCCCGAAAGACTTCGATGTCATCTTCAGTCGAAAGAAGTGGCAAAATGGCCGCTCCCCGAGCTAGCTAAAAACGGGGGGATTTCTCATATTCCACAAACGCAATATTAATCAGAATGCCATGTTCATTTGGGTTGACTTCCTGTTTAAGACAAATAACACACTGTACATTAGATAAATGTATTTTGTGCTGATTTGTGAGATTAATAAAAAGTGGAGATAGCGGCATTTTCATGAAGGACGTTTTTGGGTTATTCCGTCATCATGTGAACGCATATTGACAAAATAATTGTAGAGGTACGAAGCTCTCACAACATGCTTTAATATGACTTGATGTGGTTTATTGTCATTAGATAAATTTATTACTAGTTAATTCAACTTATTTTTTTAATTATTTTTCTGTAACTTTTAGTTTGATCTTGAAGATCAGGCCAGTCAATCACAGGTAGACAAATAACCTACCAAAATGGTGAATGTTAATGGAGTTTGTGCAGTTTTGTGAGTTTAATAAGGAGTGGCGATAGGTAGCAATATATAAAGTCCACCATAAAGTAGTTTTTTAAGCCTTGAATATTTGATCAATAAAAAGCCATAACGACATAAAACCAGTCGCTAAGTGGACATACCGCTTCTCTCCTCAGATTGTTGCTCATTTCCTCCATGTTTGTGTCAGCATGACCATGCACAGAGCGCCCATGGATGTAGTAGCCAAAACAGCGCTGAGGTAAGAGCAGCACAGAAATCTGCAAAGACAAAACACAGTTAAGGAAGTCCAATCAAACACTTTAAAATACAGAGTAATGAATTGCAACTCACATTGCTGATAGAGCACAGATCTGCAAACTGACGAATTTTGTCATCCACGCAAATCTCGTAAAAGAGAGTGAATATTACCTGAGTGGACATATACAGGTGAATTGAATAATATATTGAATATATTGAACATTGTACAAAAGTTGTACAATTCAAAATTCATATTACACTGTTTCAGTAAACACAAAATACTTTTCAGAACACCAATTCCTATGTATTTTATAAGTCATTTTGGTTGCTTCTTTTGTCAAATAATTTCTTGGGATGGTGAATATTTCAATGCCTGTAAGTTATGATAATCAAATTTGTATTTAAAAAAAAACGTTTAAAACAATCGTTGAATTTACTGAGTTGCACCTATATTTTGTGTTCATGTATTTACACATGCTCACTCTAACATGCTACATGCTTTCACTTTTAAAATGGGAAATTAAAAGGAAAACCTGCAGAAGCCCAATACAGAGCCAGAGTGATGATGCCAGACCATAGCGCAGAATTGTGCTGTATGAGGCTGTGTCCACCTGTGAGGGGGACTTGGAAGATGGCCAGGGCTCTTTGAGTGTGAATTCAGAGAAACCCAACACCTAGATGGTGTTATGAAAGGATGTGAAATGACCAAAAACAGATGCATGCATGCAAGGAGTATTTGTGTAGTGTGAAGTACTTCTAGGAAGAAGAGCACAGCCATGATCTGAAAAGTTGGTCTGGTCTTGCGGATGGTCTGGATCTTGCTCCACTCTTTGGCCACAAAGTAGGTCCTCCAAATGCTGACAGGTAAAAGATCACGTTTCTGCTGACCACTGGCTGAAGAAAGCAGTGCACACAGTCTGCATACTGTACATGAAAAAAGACATGCTAGCAACAAATACGAAAAGGTTTATACCCGTGACCGTCCGGCTAGCTGTGGTTCGAGGCCTCTCCCAGTCAATGAAAAAAACATCCACAGACAACTGCACTATCAGCTTGTGGAGGAACTGCACTGCCTTTATGGACACAATTTCATTAATCTCCCTCATTAGTGCATGGTACACCTGCACAACTGAAAACCTGCATTAATAATATTTACGTACAAAGACAACAATAGAGAGAGTATAAGACCGCCGATATCCGGCCGGTCCGTCTATCCGTCACTGACGGACGTCTGTTTTGCTGACAATTGACGAATGACGGGAAAAATTTAAAAAAAGACGAACCAACTATAGACGGAAGCCCCTTTATTTAGTCTGCCATTCGTCAGTAGTCTGCTGCTGAAAGTTTAGTCTGAATCGCTGACGGACGCCCGATTAAAATTAGAGGCGGACCGGCCTATAGTATATACCCTTTTTTTTTGCCCCCGGAAAAATAAGACTAATGACGGACGACGGAAGTGTACCCACGCTGCAGACGGATGACGAATAACGGACGCTTAATTTGTAGTAAAATGCCCAGCTCTAACGATATCATGCCCGGGTCATCGGGGGGGGTCATAGGATATCTCCAGGGGTAAACACAACAACAAAAACATTTTTAATAACCCCAAAAATTCTTCAGAAAACGGGGGGAAATGTGGAAAAACATTCCCAGAAAAAAATCGGAAAATACCCAAAGGTCAATTACTGTATCTGGTCTGGTACCTGGGGGTTCCAAGCATATTTCAGAAGGGGCCAGTGCCCTTGCGCCCCCCCCTCTGGCTCCGCCAGTGCATTCAGCATCATCAATGATTAACCTTTTCAGTTGACTCACCTTGAGCGCAAAAGCACAAATAATGTACGTCACAAAATGCTTTTCCTGGTGGGGCAGAGGCAATTCTACAGGCACTTGTTGTTGAGCCTAAATAAATATAAGGAAATACTTTCAGGAAAAACAAATCTCAATCCATCCGGTTTAATCCTTATTAGGCCCCTGTGCTGTGAAATGCATTTATTTGACCAATATTTTTTGTTTTAACATTCTCAATAAACAAACTATTTACCAAGGTAAAGGAATGAAATCAAGCCAACCTTGCAAAGCATAAGCCAGTAGGCTCCAGTTGCTAGAGTAACAAGGACGAAAACATTGGCCAGATCTCCAGCGTAGAACAACAGAAATGACAATACAATCTAACATGAATGACAAAGGGAGGAAAAGAGATGAGCATGAGATGTTGACATCATTGTTAAGTCACATCAATACTGCAAAATGGTCATTTTTGACATCGCAACAAGCTTAACCTTCAAGTCAATGGCCGCTGAGGCGACTCTCCTCTTCCAGCTGATTGTCTTGAGCAGCGACAAAAACACCACCAGACCAGCCAACACACCCAGAGCAGTCTGTGAAACACACTCAAGTGTATCAGGACAATATCACTCCAGGACAGACCTGAGCAGTGTTCAATTTTGTCGATTATGATTATTGACAATTCCTTTGTTTTCTTTGTAGACTCAAGACATTTGGGAGACAAACTTTAAGAATTCCAGTTTTTATTTCATTGTAATTTCATCTAGATGTGTTAAACAGCTCAGGACAGAGCACCTTTTGGATAACAGATATTATTCAATTAACTTTAACGAGGAAGCCAACCCAAACATATTTTTTTCAAGAATATGTTCTATGCAGGCCCACTAATTGAAACACGGCATTCTGATTAATTTTACGTTTGTGGAATATGAGTTAAGCAGTACAGTCCACTGGTTCTTAGACATCTGAGGTGACGGCCATTTTGTCACTTCTGTCGACTGAAAATGACATCACAGTTGCTCAGGGCTCAACCAATCACGGCTCACCTGTTTTCTAAAGCTGAGCCATGATTGGTCGTTATCTGATCCCTGAGCAACTGTGATGTCATTTTCAGTCGACAGAAGTGACAAAACAGCCGCCCCCAGAGATAACCACAACCCTAACCCTAGAAAAGGGTGGATTAACTCTTATTCCACAAATGCAATATTTATCAGAATGCCAACTAGTGGGCCTACATAGAACATATTTTTGAAAAAATATATGTTTGGGTTGACTTGCTCTTGTGAACATTTAATATTTGATGGCATAACCCTTCTTTACAATAACTGCATAAACCTGCGACCCATTGACTTCACCAGACTATTGAAATGCTTTTCCAGGCCTTTACTGCAGCCTCTTTCAGTTCTTTTTTGTTAATGTGAGTTTCTCCCGTCAGTCTCCTTTTTAGGAGGTGAAATGCATGCTGTACGGCATGGGTAAACAACCGGCGATGTTTGGAGGGGACTGTATACTTTGTTGAAAAATATATGCCTTTGCACTAATGAAATGTATTAACCATGAATCTTACCATAAAAAATATATAATAATAAAATGTTATGTTAAAACTATATTTTTACAGCTTAATCAATACGACATAGTATATGAAAATATAGATTGATTTAGGGATGTTCGGCCTTGGTATAGAGGTCTATACACTATAGAGAAAAAAAAAACTATTGGCAATTTCTATATTGTTGTGCTGCTTGGTACAGTCAAGACAAAGCGAAGTTAAGCAAGAAAGTCAAAGGGAGCACAGTGTCGTTTTCCTGCAGTGTAGCATATGAGGCCAGAGCTTCTACTCACATCTATAAAGTGGGCCTTGTACATCACCACATCCTTCACTGTGGTTTTCTGCAAGAGAAAAAAAGCTGAAGTAAGCAAGTCAGCGTAACCGTATTTTATGAGGACATATTATATAACAATGACTCACAGAATCAAATGGAGTGCTGACATTTGGGCTAGATGGCACATCCATCTTGTAATGAAACAATGCCCGCTATTTAATGCATAACATCCGTGCACCTGCTCAGTATTGCTGTTTGTGTATTATAAGTATGATGGGCTTCAAAGGCACACATATTAAAGTTACCCTACATCATACATGGCATTGTGATGCTTCACATACTATAAAGATCAGAAATTAAGGTTACAGTTAATGTACTGTCGTGTTAGGGCTACAATTACAGCCAGGATAATAATAACCAATCGAAATAAACCCACAACTTTGTATATATATTTTTTCTCTTAATAATTGTGTCTGAATTTAGATAAGCATAGTTTAATTCTCGGGCAATTAGGAAGAAATGAAGGTTTCGTTTTTTAAAATAATATATACAGTCTTGGCATTGTGTATGTTTGTGTATGTTTAAAAAAAAGCTCAGTGTACGTTGCATCAAAAATGACATAGCTTGATTGTTGGAAATTGTTATGAATAACAAGTCAGGTCATAAGACTTTATTGTTTATGACAGCATTAATAGCAATTTATATCACAAGGCTTTATATTTAAAATGATGGGATGGGGGGATGATGTCACAAAGTTTACTAGCGATGACATCTTACAATTAAATTTTTAAAAAATGCAGTAATCAAAGTGTTCAGTTAGAACAACTGAGGGAGACTCTCTGAGATGCCTCTGGTATGTGATTATTATGTGTCATCATCATGTGTCATCTTCCAAACCGCTTATCCTGTACAGGGTCGCGGGGAGGTGCTGGAACCTATCCCAGCTGACAATGGGCGAATGGCAGACTACACCCTGAACTGGTCGCCAGCCAGTCGCAGGGCACACACACACAGACAACGTCACTGAGCGGGAACCAATCCCACGCCACCCGCACGCAACTCAGGCGTGTGTACCACTACACCATCGTGCTGATTATTATTTGATGATTATTTGAAGAACAACTAATTCTTGAAAAAGACATTTTTTTTGTAGATTATCAGTTATCCAGGTCATGGCAGTCAGCAACGGTTTGACTCAAGGTGCCTGGACTGTTCTGGTTCGTTGAAGACATTTCACCTTTTAGCCAAAGGACTTCCTCAGTTCTAAACTTCAAGATGTGGAGTCTACCTGTGTGCCTCTGTGGGCGTGTCCCCTGGGGGTGGTCAACAATAGCATGTTGTTGTTGTTGCCGTGCATGGTTGGTGATATATGTATTCAGGACAGTCATTTCACCATCCACGCCGGACAACAACAACAACAACCATCACCACAACCAAGAACCATGTCCACCTGTGAACATTCAGTACTACCTGATCAAATAAAAGAATTGAAAAAGAGGATAAAAATCCCTCAAAAAAAACAAAAAAAACCCAGAAGCTACATAAAAATTAGGAGAAAAGCATGCAGATGAAGTACTAGCTGCTGAAGGACACTCAGCACTACTAAGGGTGGATTTCAAAAAATTAGGTCATTCATCCTCGACGGCTGGAAAAAGGAGCATTACAAGTGGAAGAATTATTGGGAGAATCTGCAGAGACAAGGAAACCCATTTGGATCAGCAGAAGCAAGGGATGCTCATCAGCTTGGGTGGGAGCATTCTATAAGAGCTTACGTAGCAGAAGACTCTCCGAATTTTCGTACGGATCGATTGTTGGATTACACATAGAAACAAGGCACACAATGTCAAAATTCCAAAGAGTTTTGCTGATAAATCATTGAACTCATACAGAAAGTGAAAAAAGGAATAAAATATCTAAATGAAGTGGGAAATTCTGATGCTGCAGAACATCCACTTATCGTTGAACAAATACAAAGTCATCACGTTTCTAATAAGAGTGTGGCTACTTTACAGGTAATCCAAAAAATAATGTCGCGCAAGCACAACGGTTTGTAAGGAGCTCATCATCAACTGAAAATAACACAGAAAGCAAGAAAGCTCTGCAATAGTTGAACGTTGGTTAGAGATTCAAACATGGATGAAGCCCTCAGAAAAATTAGATGAAACAGGCATCCACAATGACAGCAATCAGAAGTTGATGGCACATATAAGTTATCCTACAAGTGTTTTTTGGGTAATATCATGAGGGGGTGATCATTTTTATGAATAAGGGTGGAGGGTCGCGGCTGGAAGGGTACCCAGGTCAAGGGTGGCAAAAAAGGGTCAAGTGCCCAGCTCTGCTAAAAAGCTTTTCCCGATACTTGTATAGCCATAGGTAAGCGGAATTTGAAACCCTGAACATGACAAGCTGTAGCAAATAATGAATACAGTACTGTAGATGGCAAAACAATTGACTTGCCTCTGTCAACTGCACTTCCGCATACAACACCGGTCAATAGTGTTTTAGTTCCAATATACAATGGGTAACTCATTGTTACACTTGTAGGAGAGTTAAGAAAGATTTAAAACATTGCCGGCACGGTTAAAAGTTTACAGTTTGCGGCTTTGTGGAGGTTTTCAGGATGATGTGAGTTCAGATGTGCGCTGACCATAAATTTACAGGTGTCAGTTTGTGCCTCTCATAGAGGCCACGTTTCCAAGCTACAGTATGAACTAAAGCAAAAAGTCAAAT
This sequence comes from Filicampus tigris, assembly GCF_054856515.1. Lineage (NCBI taxonomy): Eukaryota > Metazoa > Chordata > Actinopteri > Syngnathiformes > Syngnathidae > Filicampus > Filicampus tigris. The sequence goes on from NC_141224.1 coordinate 11,079,770, forward strand.
AAACAAACTGCAATAAAATTTCCACAAGGCAGATATTTGTTTGAGTTTTCAGCTGCTCTGCCCCCGCAGTGTGAAGGAAGGGGGGGAGGGGATCCTACGTTGCATACAGGCTGATCTAGTGGCTGCAGGCCGCAAAGTAATCCGTTCTTGTGATCAACAATGAAAGGCTTTGATCAACATTGCTGATCATGTACTTTTCCATGAAAATCGGTTGATCATGATCAGTGGTGATCAATTAGGTTCAGATCCGCGCCCCTGACCAAACTGGGGCCCTGAACGGTTCAGCGGGAACCTCTGCCTGCTTCTTTTATCTTTAATGCTCGCTATGATTATAATAACTACGAGAAGGCCTCATATTCACAGTTGAACTATTTAATGGATGCATTGTGGTTCCGAAAGTCAGGACGCATTTCACAAAATGAATTAAAACGATGTATTAAACAAGCACACTCTGTTGTTGCCTCGCTTTTTATTTACAAAAGGGTGGTTTCTGGTTGCATTGAAATTTGCTCTAACAGTTGGTAACAGTAAAAATAAATCACAGATTGGAATGCTTGCTTTGAAAATAACAAACACAAATGTTAAAACAGACCACTGCAATAAATGAATGAATGAGAGGAAAGCCTTTGTGAGATAAAGGCACAATTTCTTATCTGTAGCTGCAGCTTGAAGCAGCTGCTTTCTTCACAGACAACTTCAACTTACATGACACAAACAAGTTTATATTGTTGAATAAATATGCTTTGCAAACACCATAAGAGTAAATATGGGATAACTAATAACTAGCATTATTTTTGTACATTTAGTGCAACATTAAAAGTATATCTTTATTGACATTGATACACTGCAGAGCCGATTCTAGGATCAGATGTGTTTAAGGGTGCTGAGCTTGAAGCTTCTCAATTAGAAAAAAAGGCAGCTAATTCCAGCCTAACAGCATAATAGTGAGCTACAATCAAATTCAGCAACAATGAGGAATGGTAATGAGTTTTGGGATTAAGGTACTGAGTGTAGCACATAGGAGAAGTTCCACATAGGACAGGTTAGGACAAGTATTTACTATTTACATCACAACTGTAATGTCTGTATAGCACTGTAATGTCTGTATAGCACTGGAAGGAAGCATATTCAGTGTGCAAATAACGCGCTCAGCGCCCGGTTAGGGAGAAGTGGGAGGGATTGGGTGGAACAAACTATCTTTGATCTTGGGGCATTGTTGAAATTTTGTTGTTAAAGGGGACTAGGATTCAATTGAGGCGTGCTTGAGCACCCCCAAAAATGGGCTAGAAACGCCCATACGCCGTTTGGTAAAATATTGCTGAAATATAATTTCACTCATATTTACAGGGTGTAAAAATCTATTGATATCCACTATAGTGTACGTATAACCCATGCATTTAGTTAACTTCAGACAGACACTCCCCCCTCGATGTAGACCCGATGAAGTGGTCCTCCCACCATTGATGATGGGCGCCAAAGTGACGTAAGACGTTGGTCGACCAATGGTTAAGGCAATGCGCTCAACCCGAGCTGGCTAGGCGGGGTTGAATGTGTAAGCGCAAGCATACGCATGTGCATCCCACTCGCCCGCCTGTTCACCCTCTGCTCAACTACGAAGGGAGGCAGCGGTCAGTAATTCTTCAGGCTAAGTGAGTTATCGACCCCCCCCCCCCCCTTTTGACTCATGTCTTTTGTATTTCAGAAAGCAGCCTTCTTGTTTAAGAGCGAGCGATAGAGGAAAAATGGCCAGCATCGTGAGGTTAAAGGGGCTCGACGTGAACGCGACTGCCGAGGACATTCGGGACTTTTTTCCCCCTTTGCGCATCCCGGATCGCGGCGTGTGGATCTGGATCCTGGGAGGACCGCAGCACGAGGCCTTCATAGCCTTCAAGTCTCAAAGCGAAGCTCGACACGCTGTTAACTACAGCGGACGTTCCCTGAAAGGCTCCGAGGTGATTATACGCCCGAGTAGCGTTTCAGAACTGGAACATAAACTAGAATACTATAAGAATATGAAGAAGCATTCCCCAAGTGAATCTCTGTCACGTGTTGAAGAAAAGTCGTTGGCGCCTCGAGTTGTTCATCCCCAGACTTCCCCACCACGTGATCCTAGAACTTCCTGTTCTCCCCCAATTTCACCACCAACCGTGCTAAGTGGAGATGAACAGACTTTCGACGAGCCACATGATCGCAAATTGCACTCAAATATTACTCCTACTGGGAGTCTACAGAGCTTTGATAAACCTTATGATCCCAGGACAGCCCCCATTGTTAATGGGTGTTCACAGATGCGCGATAGGCCATGTGATCCCAGAATAATTCCAGTTCCCAGTGGGTGTCCGCAGGTGTGTGATGAAATATCTGAACTGAGAATTTCATCACCTACTGTTCCCAGTGATTTTCTACAGACGTCTGACGAGTCACAGTTGCCCCAAAAACATAAACATCTTTTTCCCAGCCAAGGTCCACTCAATTGTGACAAGGCAGTTAATTATACAACTTTTTCTACTCCTGGTGAGTGCGTGCAGAATTCCAATCAGCCGCATATGTCGGATCCTTTAAAGAATGCATTTCTGCTTGGCGTTCGTACGGTGCTGGAAAGTCTCCAGTGTCATAAAAGTGAGCAACAGGAGGTTTTGCCGGACTGTGACAGACAAGAGGACAGCAGCACAATTATGCCAGAAACACAAACGTCAGTGCCAGGCTACGTGAGGCTATTTGGACTGCCAGCCTCGACCACAAAAGAGGATATTTGTTTTTTTTTCAAAGGGCTGAAGGTAGGGGAAGTCGTAATCAACATGAAGTTGGAACACCGTCACGTGTGCCTCGTGAAGTTTGATGATAAGAAAGACTCTGTTGATGCGCTGCGGTTCAACAACCAGTACATGGGCACTATTTGTGTCGAAGTACGCAAAGCCACTGTGATGATGTGGAAACTAGCATTGGAAGAATGTGAAAACGCTTGCCGTGAGAATGTGAGGAACTCTCTGACAGACGCAGCAAACCGCAAACATAAACTCAGGTTGGAGGAGAAACACAATCCTGCCAAAAAGACCAGACTGCACCGTCCGTGTAAGGAGTACATTGTCAAGGTCTGCAATCTCCCTTTATTGACAACTAAGACTGATCTAAGGAAAGTGTTTGAATGTCATGAAATGGAAAGGTCAAAAATACAACACCTACTTGACAAGAATGGCGACAGAACAGATACCGCCTTTTTCATTTTTAACCATAAGTCAGACTGCGAACATGCAATGAGTCGTGATGGCTGGCTCATTGGCTCAGGCCACATTAATGTGTCCGAAATAAGCAGAGATGAAATGATGGACTTGAAAAGGAAAAATGACTGGCCTCAGAACATTTCGAAGAGGACATCCCACGGGAAAAGTGAGATGCTGGAAAAGAACCTGGATGCCGAAGCAAAAACATGCCTATTAGTTCAAAACATGCCTGAATATATGAAGGAACCCCTCATACATAAGTTATCATACAAATGTAAAGTCACAACGGACGATATAATTATTTTAAGCGACGATGCCAAAGCTTCTTGCACGGCTATGGTGCAGTTTAAATCCTTGAAACTTGTTTCCATGGCCCATAAACTCAGCCAAGACTTGTTGGGAGAAAATGCAATTATAAAGTGTATAACTGCTCATCAAATGATCCTCTTTGCTAATGAGGGCTTGCGTTAAAGGAACAGGTGTGCATCCAAGGACTGAAAACATTTATATATGGTATAATACAGAGATGGGAAGTCATTGCCACAACTATTTTTGAGTACCCCTGTCAGTCAACAGGTCCCTACAATCATCAGAAGCACCCTCAACCTGTATAATACCAGTCCCCAAATCCGATTTTGGACTGGCCTTGGACAAACCTCAATTTCATCATAAAAGTCAAGACAAGGGACCGTCTCCAAGGAACTGTATTCTTTCCTGTACGCTGACAGCTCCAGTTTTATTCTTTGTTTTTTTGTTAAAACCACTTACATGGACACTTGTATTGTAATTCCTGGAAAGCCTATATGTAATTAGTTTATTGCAGGAATTGAACATTTTTGTTACGGCAGCATCAGAAAATCCTTTCAAAGTAAGTCCTTGTTTTTTTTAACATAGCCAAAGCAGTCAAAACTAAACAGTTTAGGAAGAGAAAGTATCTACAGTAAAAAAAAAAAAAAAAAAAGGTACTCCTATACATTCACAGCTTATGGACACGCTGTGAAGACTAATGTCTTGATGATGCATCATTTCTGGAATCTGCGGGGACCATCTGAGAACAGAGACTGACCTGTAGAAACAAAAAAAAATGAATTAAAACCGCGTTGGAAGGATGTGCCATGTTAATCTGGACCTACAATATTCAACAAGTTTGGTAAAAATGTTAAACTACAACTTATACACGGATGTTAATGTTAACGATCTGATGCCGAATGTAAGCTTAAATAGCGCAAAATGTAAAGCCCAACATGCATCTTTTCTGCTGAATTTGAATAAAGCCTGGTGGAAAGGTGACCTCTTGACTGGTAGTGTACCTTTATGTCGAGAGTATCTATTATTGGAGGAGGGCGATGACAAGGAGTTTGAGCTCATTGAAAAGCTACTCAAGCTGGGACCCTGCGGAAAACACAAGTGATCAAGATTAAAACATGATTATACTTGGTCAGGCTCTGCATTAATTGCCGAAGGGAGACAAGAAAAATACGCTGACAAGATGACAGATTCAGGCAGTCATCTCAAAGTACCGTATTTTCCGGACTATAAGTCTAGGTTTTTTTTCATAGTTTGGCCTAGGGTGCGACTTGTACTCTGGAGCGACTTGTGTGAAATGATTAACGCATTATCACCTGTATATCATTTCACATGTTATTTTAACCCACATAAAGAAACAAAGATAAATCCTAAAAGCTATTAAAATGCATTAATAATTTAAACGATTAAAATCTAATATTTTGTTAAAATGGTATGATTAAAAAGACAATTTGACTGTATCAATCCATCTATACAAAATAGTATACTGTTGCTTTAAGGCGCTGTACACGCAGAGAGCGGAGGAGATGAACAGAGAAATAATTATGACTGAATACAAAAATAGTTTTGGAGACTTGGAAACATTGCTCGGCAGTCAAAACACCGACCAGAATTGGCCATAAAAGGCAGATGAAATTCTGCCCAGTGGTGTCCTGGTCTGTATCAGCTGTAGCGACGCCCCCTGACTTGGAGTGAAACTGCAACACATTTTCCAAAAAACGCATGGATTGCGTGCGAGTATAAAGGCAAACTGCGTGCAGCACTGCCGCAGTGACGTGCTCGCGGATGTCGCCCGCGGGAGTATAAAGAAGCCTTAACACGGCACAGGCAGTATGCAGCCTCGTGTCATTGTGAATGCTGTCCTCCCTCCGCTGCAGTAGCCAATCGGCCGCTTCCTGCTTTGAGGGATTTATTGTATCATATAGATAAGGGACCAATTTTACTATTAACTCTCGTTGCCACGGACGAGGAAACTTGTCAAGTAAAATGAAGATGTGGCGTTCCGGTGACGTGTTTTCTCGTTAATTACTTTTTTTTTTTTTTTTTTTTTAATGAAACGGTTAGGCACCGGGAGTCTTGGGCACCTCTCCTCTTAATATTGCGCCCAGGAAGCACTTATAAGGTCAAATGTGATTACTTGATGACAGGAGGGACGAGATAAAACGCACGTGATTGGTCAATTACACGAGAGGAAATGGGCGGTGGAAACGCGACAGACACAGCGGGACGTCTACTAGAAAAGTCACTGCTGGCTCCGGTATTCACGAGCAATGTGGTGACGGTTTGAGCCGTATTTGAAAGAGATCACGTCAGCTGACGAGGGCCGACAAACTATACGGTGACCCCGATCCGTATTCGCTGGATGGGTGATTGCCTTCTGGATCATTCGATAGCACTACTCGTCACTATAAATGTATATGCAGTAACGGTGTGAGCCGCTCTCTTACCATCTGTGTTAAAAAGGAAGTCAACCCCCAAATTTTCTCTACAAGAATATGTTCTATGCAGGCCCACTCGTCGAAACTTGATATTCTGATTAATATTGCCTTTGTGGAACGAGTTAAGCAGCAAAATTCACCCGATTTGAGCCATTCAAGCTGCGGCCATTTTGTCGCTTCTGACAACTGAAAATGACATCACAGTTGCTCAGGGCTCACATAACGACCAATCATGGCTCAGCTGTTTTCTGAATCCGCAAATTACATACCTGAATTCCAGGGTGACGCATGTGGCACAAATCACCATCAAATATTTTTTTTCTCCCATTCTGACTGCTGTGGTAAACACCTTTTCTCATTCTGAGTTGGCAGTGGTAGACCAGTACTTACTTCATCTTGAAATGAAAATATATATAATTTCTATTATAAATATTATAAAATTTCTGTTATAAAAATCTATTATTCCCTCATGACATATTTTAAGCTGAAGTACTACCACTGCCAACTCTTTTTCTTTAGCTCATATCGCCAATCCCTAGCTAGAACCATACTTTTTGTTTTCTACTACAAGAGCGGAATCTTTCATATGGTGCCCTTCATGTTTACATAGTCATAATAACACACAATATTCTGTCGGCCTTGAAAGACGAGTCAAAATGGGCAGGCACTCTAGGGGTTGACTTCAGAAAACGTTTGCCACTCAAAGAGTTAACGTCTGTGGATTTTCATGAGTCAAGTTCCTTACTTTTGGCGCAACGCTGTTCAGTCTGTACTCCATCAGCTGCTCTGTTAGTTTCTGTGTCACCTTCAGCACCAACTGTGCATCGCTCTCGTTCTCTATCTGGAAGCTTTCCTAAAAAAAAACCCCCACAAATTCAGCATCATTATTGTGCGCCAATGTTAAGCTGAGGAATGATTGGCATGAAATGAAGCACCTACCAGGTAATGAAGCACCACCTTTGAATCACAGCCACTGTCTGGTGGTGCCTCCATGGATCTTGGCTTAAATGGTTTCTTTACAGGTCTGTCCATTAAGCTGGGAGGCATCGTCATCTGAGGACCTTCGTAGTGGTCAGAAAGCCTTCGCTTAGCGTCAAAACGATCACGGACGCTATTTTGGTTAAAACCACCTCCAGGCCCACGGGGAAACGGTCTTGAACTCCTATCGGTGTCTGAGAAATGTTGGTTGGGTGAAAAGCGTCTTAAGTTGGGTGGCTCGTGTTCGTCCGAATTGCAGTCTGGGAAACGTGGCTCAGGAGATAAGCGTTCAAAATTGGATGGCTCATATTCATCCTCAAATTCACCCGAATACTCATCGTAAGGATCTTCATCAGGGGGAAAGTCCTCATGAAATGGCTGATCATTGAACACTGGACCTAAGAAACCAGAGTAAAATCTAATCATATGACAGAACAGGACATAGTAAGGCGTTCGATGGCAAATACAACCTACCAAATGGTGGTCCGTTTGGCCCCATGCATTCTCCTGGTGCTGGCAATGGCTTGGGTTCAGTACTACCTGAGAACAGACAAAACGTACCCAAGTGGCCCCAAAGCTTTGTAATATATTGAATGGGCTAAGTTCTGAGACTGTTCAAATTTTTAAAGGGAGGCTCAAAACATACCTTTTTAGTTTGGCTTTTAAGTAATGTCTCTTTTGCTTTAGGACAATTTTACCCAATCTTACTTTTTTTTTTTTTTGCTCTTAGCTTCTATTATTGTTTTGACTTTTAGTTTCGTTGTTTTCCGTGGTTTTTGGAGCCCTTGTTTCCTCATTTAGGGGCTCTGAACCATGTGTAGGGTCTACCCCGGTTAATATGGGCCGGGGGGGTTCTCTGTGATAGTGGCGGTCTCTGTGGCAGTGGGCTGCCCCTTTCCTCGTATGTTTTCTCTGTGCCTTGCCATGTCTTTTTACCAAAGTTTATCAGGTTGTGTGTGTGTGAGTGCAGATGTGCTTGTGTCTGTGTGTGTATATTGGGAGGGAGCGGGTCTTCTTTTTATGTTGTATTTTGGATCTTTTTATTGCACAGCACTTTGAGCTGCATTTTTATGTATGAAAAGTGCTATATAAATAACATTTGATGCCAACAAGTCATTTTATACAAAGGTTTATCTTACGTAGTCCTTTGAAAGCAGGTACGTCGCACGGCTCCTTCATGACCACCTAAAGCATCACCAAAACAAATAGGAAAACATAATCCAGAAGACAGTAATAAAATCCAAATGAAGTTATATCTTGTCAAGTTGAAATTCTTTAAATAGTGATACAAATCAAAACTGACCCTGACTTGTCCCCTCCCCCCCCTTTTCGCCACTTCAGCTGCAATTTCCTTAACCATCTTCCTCACAGCAGCATCTTTGTGGAGTTCTTCCTTATCCCAAGGGACTTTGGCAGGATGGACCTTTTTCTGTATACAAGACAAAGGTGTATTGTTAGACACTTTTTAACAAAAAAAATAGCCATTAAGAGTAAGTAATTTAAAACAACTTTAAATTTCACTTTAGCAAGATTACGCAGCCTGTAAAGTTAATGAAAACGGTATGACATGTGGCGGTGGTGTGGTGTGGAGTGTTTAGGGATTTAGCGGATACGCCATGTCAGATGATGCGATGAGGAGCTCGGTCATATGTTGAATTGGCTAAGGGCCAAAGGCAATGTCACCTCTTGCGCACAATTCCAAATTTAGACATTAGGTTTCACCAAAACAAATCTAAAAATAAATGAACCAGAACTACAATCGGCAATAAACAGTTGCACAAACCCAAACTATCCCTGTGGTTTTTAGACATGCTATGCTTTAGCCACATCAGGTTTCATTCTCATTGTAACAATGTTTGCTAAGATGCTATTTTCTTAGAATTGCACTGGGTGAATTCAGGGCATACAGGATGTTCTAGACACGGAACATTCTAGCAGCGGCTCATGTTGTGGTCACTGGGGAATTTTGGGGGACTTGCGACAATAACAACACATTTCATCAGAAAAACATCACGTGTTGTTTCTCCATTTAGCCATTAAAGGTCATTTGAATTCACACACGAAAATTGGATGATTATGCAAGCTATTCAATAATTGGTTCTCTCTCAGTCACACCACCAAAGTGTATTTTTATAACTTATAAATACTATTGTAAAACTATGTAAGACCCTGCTTTCAGAGACACGTGCTCTTTTTGTCCTGCATTTCAGCGGTAGCCCTTTGGAAGTGGGGATGGATGCAGAATTAGAAGGTAAATTTGTGCCTTTTTAGGACTCGGTGTAATAGGCAAAGCAGAAAGGACTATTTCAGCTTCATTGGGACATTACCAGATTACAGCAGCGATAAGGTAAAGAAAATAGACACTACTGTGCATGAGTGAGAGAGACAGTCAGACATCCTTTATTTTCAAAAAGCCAAATCTACAAATCGTATTTTCAACTGGTAAATGATGTCATCACTGAGGATGCGCAGCAGCCTGACAACATTCCGATTCACTGGTTACATGACAAATTTTTAAGCTATGCGTCACTAGCCGTGTTTGGCATTGTTTGGGAAAAAGTGTTGATATTGTTTAATTCCTAAAAGGCCAAACCACTCACCATAAATGTGAAGTTGTGTTGCGCACTTTTCACATGAGCGACCATATCATGCTGCAGGCGGGTCACCCTGCAAAGCTTGCACTCATAGTGGGGCTGGACAGTATTACTGGGGCTACGATACTCGAACACATACTGGAGACCTGAAAACATATCATTCATTCAAAACACAATGTTTTTTTTTTTTTTTCTGACGGTCACAGTATAAGGACAAAAACCTTTCGCTTACCGAGCAAGCTGATTGGGAGCCCGTGCAATAGTTTGCTCAATGATGGCAAAGTCTGGAAAGATGTTCCTTTGACATACACTGGTGAAACAACAGCAATATTAGAGTTGCTAAACTCTAACCATCGCACAAGCTTGATGAGCAAATCAGTAGCAACAATTGTGTTTTACAATGTGCCTAGCATTTCTTTGAGGCATTTGTTTGGGACTAGCTGACAGTTTCTAGATGGAGGTGAGAAGTTTGCAACACCAGGTTTCATTCCAGAGAGAATGGAAATAAGCATTTGTTAACATATCTGCAGATCTGATTTAAAGCAGTAATGTCCAAAAATAATAGCCTGCTAAAACATAAGCACGCAGAAAAATAATACATGAAGGAGGAGGAAACAGTATTGTAGTTCCTGAGGAAGTCGGTGTGTCACAACTATCATGTTGTCTATATTATCGGAATATGACCATTCATAATCCAAACTGCAGAACCCTTGTAGGGATCAGCTGTAACAACAGGGTTGGGGCACTGAGTTTGCAATTCAAGAGGAATGGATATATCGCCCCCTGGTGGCTAAATCGCTACATGCCAGAAGAACCACTTTGAACCACAGCAAAGATGCAAAAACCAATGAGATCCCAGTAACGCATGACTGCGCACAAGATCTGTGTTCCCACCCACTTCCCCTCAGTAGTGGGAACCGCTCCTTGCTTGCTGATTACAGGTATGGCTACATGACATTCATGAATAAATTGCAGACAATAAAAGATCACATTTACCAATCTGAGACACCTGATGGATTGACACTGAAGGTCCAAGTGCCCAATTATGATTTTACGGAGCAATTGTTAAGAGTAATCTATGGAATAATCAGTAGGATAATTTATTCTAAAACGATGTTTGTGACCACTAACTGCCATTGCAGTCATTGCCATTTAGCTTTATTTACAGAGGTGCAATAATACTGGTACGCAGGTGCGCATGCGCAACACTAACCACTGATGCGTACCGTCATTTGCGTCATGACGCGCATTTGCGTACCTGTACACGCTAGTGGTTAAAAAAAAAAACACTACTGGTGCAGTGGAACGAATCATCTTTGAATGGTAAGGATCAAGCATCGGTTCAGGATGGGCACGATCCGCAGAATGTGGACCTAGATTACGTTGTAATGTGCTGTCCATGAAAGGTGCGTTAAATTGCACTTCAAGTCTTTTTCATTATGAAAAAAATACAATTAAAATAAAACTGTCTTTTAATTAATAACAACACGTTTGCCTAATAATTGTAAGAAAACATTCAGCTCAAAATGTCTGGCAGGATACCTTGAAATGTATACACTGTACCACTTACAAAATTGCGTTGAATTGATATTAGACGCCATATTAGACATCAGGAGTTGATTTTTTTTATGGGCAAAAGCATTTTGTAAAATAAATGAAGACAAAGTTCTATTTAGCTTTTTTTGTTGTTGCTGTTGTTTGGTCAGATGCGAGTGCTCAACGTCAAGTTCGAATTGACAAGGTACACCTAAATCTGTCTCCTTACGTTGCTTGTGCATTAGCAAAAAGCCCTTACCGTTCATACGTATCAGATTTTTATCCACATTTGGAAGAGGTCTGATTACAATATGAAGATATCCAATTGCTTTTGTTTATTTCGCTTTACATTTCCATGACACTAATGCTCACAAATAATTGTGCCACTTCATGAAAAGATAAAAATCGGAATTGTGTCATTTACTCGTGCAGTGTAAAGCCAGTTTTGTCAATTCATGTGACTTCTCAAGCTTACATCAAGTCATGATAGAAAGTCATGCATTTATTCATCTGTGCCTTTGAACCCAGAACCCAGTGAAGCAGGATATCTGATTAAAAAAAGTGACCTAAAAAAAACTGAGCAACAGTTTGAAATGCTTTCAATAGAATAAGGGTCGGAGATGTGTCTCAAACTTCACCATTCGGTCGCAGCATCGTGACATAACAGACACAAGTGCTGTGCCAGCTCTCATACTACTTCTGAAGATGGAAAATTGCAGGGTCGACTTTGGTCGCCTCTTACTGTGACAATGCCGTTCGTAAAGAACAGACACACAGAAAGGGTGGAAAGACAAGCTACAGTTGCCCCATGTAGTTAAAACTTCTCAAGCAAAATTAATTGCCAGCCCCATGAGTAATGGTGAGCCAGGCCGTGGTACTGCTTGAGGCTTAAACCCTCGCAACCAATGGCCGCCTGATTCAGAGTCACGTGTGCCACCCTTCAGGCTAAAAGCCAAGGCTGCTAACCCACTGGCTAGCGCTACTCTTATTCTCATCCAAGAGTGCGGTTGGACGAACATATTTTTGCACAGGACGAGCTAAGATCCTATTAACTCACATCCTTTAAGGCAGTGATTAGTTTTGAGTGAAGCAAACAAAAAAAAAAATCCATACCTGCTTTGCAAAATGCTTACAGGTTGGCAGTCTACCATACAGAGGTGAATTTGTGATACTTGTTCCTGCTACAGAACATTGGTCTCCCTTGAACATTAGCATTGAATGGCACTACAGGCCCAGTAGCTGAGTGTTTCAGAGAGTGGTGGACAGGCCACCACCTTGATTCGAAGTAGAGACAACAAGGTCTCAAGCTTCAATTCTCTCAGCCCAGGCAATGTACCACGTATGGAAGACTTACCTATCTCATCAGAGTGCTGCGGGCGGTAGGTGCCCTGTCAAGAGGAGGGAATAAGTCCACATGAAGGAGAGAGACACATAGAGGAATTAGTGAAATGGCGACACCTAGCTGTGAACCGAACTACTCGTTACACAATGTACACCACGTCTCATGACGCCCCTGCATCAGCAGTGTCATGGCTACCGGTGTACAAATCGCCACGCGTCAGTGCGAATTCTCATCAAGTGAGAATGTGAGTTGTGTGTCAAACATAAATATTAAATGAATGAGTATTATGGCCAGTGGCCACATGTAAATACAGGCCAAGACCTCAATCCATGTTGAGGATTTAAAAAAAAAAATCTTTTTATGAAATCTCCCTCATTACATCTTATTTGGATGTATTTGGATCCATTTTCTACAGCGCTTGTCATCATTTGGGTTACCCATCCCGGCTGACTTTGGGGAGAGGCTGGGTCCACCAAGGATTGGATGGCAGTCCTGGGTACCTATAAAAAATTCGGGCACGGGAAGAACAAACACCCAAAAGGAGGGTCTGAATGTGGATTATAACTTGGAATTTGAGGCAGACGCCTCAACTGCCAGGCAAAAGTGCCTCCTTGTTTGGGATTCCTTGCATCAGTGGAAATTGCAAACAAGCTAATGATTAAATATGGGTGACACGACAATGAAATAATGTGTGTTCAGTTTAAATCTATGATTATATATTTGGAATTGTAGCTCCAATATCAAGTACTCTTATACTGATACTCGATTTTGCCATTCGAGTGAATGTATCACATAAGTGCAGAGGTGAATTTGATTCCATTAGAGTGGAAAATGGCCACTTGTGATGTTCCAAACATCAGGGAAAAAGTGCCCGCTGTTCATCAGGTTATGTTATGATGATCTCAACGTGCAGCCTCAGTTTCTGCCAAAGCCGTTATGTTAGCCGCATGGATGCTTCAGGCGCATTGAAAGAGGCATTACGGTGCATATTATCGTTCCTTTTCTCACAACGGCGACTGACGTTCAGTCACGTGAGGAGCAGTGGACGATAAGACAAAAACATACACCCAGAAGGAACAGCCGCGTGTTGCAGCTCAGACTCAATCAGTTACATTGTCGAGAAAACCCACATTACCTCTCCTTACGACACTGTCACGAAATACTTACCGTGCCGTATTGCTTTGCGTTCCAGAGAGACCCTCTGTTCGGGTTGCTTTTGTTCATGAACTGGTAGCCTGAAGGTTTAAAATCCATTTCCTCGGCGTCTTCACTGATTGACGTTAAATTAAAAACAAAAACATAGAATAAGGTCAGAACAGGCCAGCCGTTTTAGGATCACGCGCATGCAGTACACTCGTTACAATACAGTTCATTCGTTGTTCCCATTATCTTCTACGTAGTTTCATTTAGGGCCTAGTCCAAACATTTTTGAAGACTGCTGCTTACGCGTTTTGATTAAAACAACACGAATTCTCTAAATCACAAAACACATGTAAAAGAGGATTACAAGTACATTTACCTGAGATGTTTGCAATGAAAGCTCCTGCAACCGTTTGTTGACTCCACCTAAATTGGCGTAACAGACACAAATTCACAGGAAGAACGGTTTCCGTGAGACGACCGTTGATGTGCCAGTTACATAAATACACATTGTTCACTAAATCGAATACGACCTCTAAAATAAAAACAATAAGGGCAGTATAAATGACAAATAATAGACATTTCTTCATGCGTCCATGAGTCAAAATAAATGTAATTTGAAGAAAATTAATTAATTTGTTCAAGGCATCTACGAGGACGACTATGTATCTAGTGTGTTGGTATTACTTACCGGAACACTCCGTTAGCGAGGCTTGAGTGTTCATATTTTTGGTAAAATATATACCCGCGACATTTTTTGTAAAGTATCGTCTTGCTTGTGCTTCAAAACATTTGTGCACGTATTTTGTCATCGTGAAAAATTAAACCTATGCCGCTGTGCTTTCGAAAAAATGGGCGGCGGCGAGCTTACCTTGGGCTTAACTGAAAGACGGGCACGAGACAGAAGCCAAAATATTAATTTACACATACATTATACTAGTATAATCTTCTTCTGTCTTTTCCTCACCTTCAAATACCGACTAGCCTGTACCACAGTGCACAATTGTAGCAGGCACGGCCAAGGCTCTTAGCTGAGGTAGATTACTCAAACATTGGCAATGATGCTCATGCAGTTAGTTTGCTAATGCTAGAGTAGAGAAGTTAAGGCTGCTGGCTGCATGTCTGAGAGAATGTAACCACGGTGACCATCTTATTTTAATAGATATTTGACACTGTGTTTCGTATTCTGTAGTGTACTGTTACATTAATTTATTCACATCTTCTGCCTTTACATTAGATTCAGTAAAACGTTTCGTTCAAGATGGCTAAACTGAAATCCAAGACAAAGAAAGAGAAGTTGACTTTCAAAAGGTGAAATTAAAAGTGGGCAAGAAGCCGAGAGCAGACAATTCCACCAATACAAACTTTCGCACAAAAGGAATATACTGTATCTGCCTGAGGAGCTGGAGTAGACACCAAGTCACGACTCACGAACCAATGCCCAATATCATTTTCTGATGTCAACAAGCAGCAGTGTATCATTCATTTGACATTGTTTTGTGCATTTTTCTCCTCAGGACCTGTTGTCTCAGCTTCATCATTACAATGCCAATGTGAAGCACGGTGCCTTGCTAGGCTTGAGGGAGCTGCTGTCGGTGAATCCTCTGTTAGAGCAGCATTTGTCACGTTTGCTGTCTGAGGTGGCTGCTGTGTTCACAGACAAGGATGCCAATGTTCGGGTGGCAGCCACACGTGTGCTCAGGTTCGAGATAACTGAAATATAGTACCATTAATCCCTGTCACAACTAATGGCTTGAACTGATTACAGGTATATTGCCCAGTCTGCCCGCGGAATGAGTGGCTCCACCCCCCCTCAATGGCCACCTGTGTTGCGCCATGACTCACATTGAGTTGAGCATCCAAGAAGGTCCTGGATGTGCTGTTGGAGCACTACCCAGCCCTGCTTGCTGCACGGCCTGCTGTGCTCCTCACCAACTTCCTGGAGTTAATCTCTCACAGACAGAGCAACGGAGGAGCCAAAAAGGAACAGGAGACCAAGGGACGCATATGGGTGCTTTCCGTCAACCCCAACAGGACCGTTACCAGCCAGCAGTGGCGCCTCTCTGTGCTTCTCAGTGACAGATTTAAACATGTATGATACAGAACAAAAATATAAATGCAACTTTAAAAAAAAAAAAAAAAATTAAATCCTTGAAACCATGGCCCATAAACTCAGCCAAGATTTGTTGGGAGAAAATGCAATTATAAAAGTGTATAACTGCTATAATCAAATGACTCTCTTTGCTAATGAGGGCTTGCGTTAAAGGAGCAGGTGTGCATCCAAGGACTGAAAACATTTTTATATGGTATAATACAGAGATGGGAAGTCATTGCCACAACTATTTTTGAGTACCCCTGTCAGTCAACAGGTCCCTAGAATCATTAGCAGCACCCGCAACCTGTATAATACACCTGTTCCCAAATCCGATTTTGGACAGGCCTTAGACAAACCTCAATTTCATAATAAAAATCAAGACAAGGGACTGTCTCCAAGGAACTTTATTATTTTCCTGTATGGCTGACAGCTCTCCATTTTGTTCTTTATGTTCTTTTCGTTAAAACCACTTACATGGACACTTGTATTCTAATTTAGGAAGAAGACACCTGGAAAGCCCATATCTCATTAGTTTATTGCCGGAATTGAACATTTTTGTTACGGCAGCATCAGAAAATCCTTTCAAAGTACGTCCTTGTTTTTTTTTTTGTTTTTTTTTTTTAAACAAAGCTAAAACAACCCAAAATAGTTTACCAAGGGAATGTATCAACAGAAATAAAAGTTACTCCAATGCATTCACAGATCGTGGACACACTGTGAAGACGAATGTCTTGATGTTGCATCATTTCTAGAATCTGCGGGGACCATCTGAGAATAGAGACTGATCTGAAGAAACAGAAAAAAAATTGAATTAAAACCGTGTTGGAACGATGTGCCATGTTAATCTGGACCTACAATATTCAACAAGTTTGGCAAAAATGTGTTGAACTACAACTTATACACGGATGTTAATGTTAACGATCTGATGCCGAATGTAAGCTTAAATAGCACAAAGTGCAAAAGCCCAACATGCATCTTTTCTTCTGAATTTGAATAAAGCCTGGTGGAAAGGTGACCCTCTTGACTGGTAGTGTACCTTTATGTCGAGAGTATCTATTACTGGAGGACGGCGAAGACAAGGAGTTTGAGCTCATTGAAAAGCTACTCAAGCTGGGACCCTGCGGAAAACACAAGTGATCAAGATTAAAACATGATTATACTTGGTCAGGCTCTGCATAAATTGCCGAAGAGAGACAAGAAAAATACGCTGACAATATGACAGATTCAGGCAGTCATATCAAAGTAATCGTGGAGACCTGGAAGGAGGGTCACTTTTTTTCCATATCAGAAAAGACATGGGATGATTACCAATTTTACGGAATACCCCGAATTTAAAAGTCACCGCTTTTTAAAACCGCCCAAACTTGCGAAAACCGATAAGTTGTACTTTCCCCTGACCCGTCAGCCTAAAGGCTTCTTTACACTCCCCTGTCGGCGCGGGTGACAACTGCCGCTTTGCATCACATGACCGACGCATTGTGCTGAGACATGTTAGCGACACATGCCGCAGGTCAGAAATTGCTGCTGCGTATACGACGCTGCGCGCGCTGCACTCTCTTGTGATCGGGCTGTTATGTCACACGTTGCGATGACGTACAATTTCCCACGACTCGGCCCGGCAATTTTTGTTGCCACGGAGGACAGGATCCACTACGCAGCTCGTTGCTGCTGCGTAGCAAAGTAGTTTGGCAGCGGCGTGGGTGTTATGTCACGTGTGTGTGTGTGTGTGTGTGTGTATAAAGAAGCCCACACACGCACGTACCACCTTCCAGATCGTTTTCGCAATACAACACAGGCAGTGTGCAGCCTCGTGTCTTTGTGAATCCTGTCCTCCCTCCGCTGCAGTAGCCAATCGGCCGCTTCCTGCTTTGAGGGATTTATTGTATCATATAAATAAGGACCAATTTTACTACTAACTCTCGTTGCCACGGACGAGGAAACTCGTCAAGTAAAATGGAGACGTGGAGTTACGGTGACGAGTTTTCTCGTCAACTACGTTATTTTGTGTGTGTGTGTGTGTGTGTTTTTTTTTTTTAATGAACGGTTGGGCACCCGAGCGTCTTGGGCACCTCTCCTCTTAATATTGAGCCCAGGAAGCACTTTGAAGGTTAACTGTGACCACTGGATGGCAGGAGGGACGAGATAATGGCAAAACGCAAGTGATCGGTCAATTACATACATTACGGAAAACATAATTTCTAACAATATAAAGAAGCATTTCGAAAGAAGGGGGCAGCTTTAAATCTCACTGTGTGAGTGAAATGTGAATACATTGGTATGCCTCCGTGACTAGGGATGAGTAGAGAAGAGGGCTGTCTTGTTTTGTGTTAAAGTTAGTAACTAAAGGAGGAACACACAACGTCTTGAGACCACCTACAGCATAGCATAACATAATGAGCAAATCACATTCATGTGCACTTCAGGGACCACTCGGAAAACCACAAACTAAGAATATTACAAGAGCCACATAAAAGTGTGTACATTACACACACACACACACACACACATATACACACACACACACATATACACATACATATATATATATATATATATATATATATATATATATATATACACACACACACACAGAAAAATCTGCCATATTTTGGACATTAATTACGATCAATTAATTTTTTTAAACTGTGATTAACTCGATTAAAACTTTTAATCGTTTGACAGCCATAATATATATATACATATATATAAATAATATATAAGCAATAGTGGTGGGCGATATGGCAAAAACTAATCACGATTTTTTAAAAAATTTAATCACGATCATGATTCTTCTTTGTTATACATCTTTTTTTAGACTAATTTGCACTTTTGACCATTTTTCTCATGTCAAACAAAACATTTAAAACGTCGAGTCAAAATGCTCGAAATGGGCACGTGCTCTATGGGTTGACTTTTCAGAAAACGCTTGGCACTCAAAAAGTTAACGTCTGTGGATTTTCATGAGTCAAGTTCCTTACTTTTGGCGCAACGCTGTTCAGTCTGTACTCCATCAGCTGCTCTGTTAGTTTCTGTGTCACCTTCAGCACCAACTGTGCATCGCTCTCGTTTTCTATCTGGAAGCTATCCTAAAAAACCCACAAATTCAGCATCATTATTGCGCGCCAATGTTAAGCTGAGGAATGACTGGCATGAAATGAAGCACCTACCAGGTAATGAAGCACCACCTTTGAATCACAGCCACTGTCTGGTGGTGCCTCCATGGGTCTTGGCACAACAAATGGTTTCTTTATAGGTCTGTCCATTAAACTGGGAGGCATCTTAGCCTGAGGGCCTTCGTACTGGTCAGAAAGCCTTCGCTTAGCGTCAAAACGATCACGGACGCTATTTTGGCAAAAGTCACCTCCAGGCCCACGCGGAAACGATCTTGAACTCTGAACACTTGAATCGGTGTCAGAGGAATGTTGCTTGGGTGAAAAGCGTCTTAGGTTGGGTGGCTCATATTCATCCGGAATGCAGTCTGGGAAACGTGGCTCAGGAGAAAAGGGTTCAAAATTGGATGGCTCATATTCATCCTCAAATTCACCCGAATACCGATCGTAAGGACCTTCATCAGGGGGAAAGTCCTCATGAAATGGCTGATCATTGAACACTGGACCTAAGAAACCAGAGTAAAATCTAATCATATGACAGAACAGGACATAGTAAGGTGTTCGATGGCAAATACAACCTACCAAATGGTGGTCCGTTTGGGCCCATGCATTCTCCTGGTGCTGGCAATGGCTTGGGTTCAGTACTACCTGAGAACAGACAAAACTTACCCCAGTGGCACCAAAGCTTTGTAATATATTGAATGGGCTAAGTTTTGAAACTGTTCAAATTTTTAAATGGAGGCTCAAAACATACCTTTTTAGTTTGGCTTTTAAATAATGTCTCTTTTGCTTTAGGACTATTTTTACCCAATCTTACTTCTTTTTTTTTTTTTTTTTTTTTAATTCTTAGCTTCTATTATTGTTTTGACTTTTAATTTTGTTGTTTTCTCTGGGTTTTAGCGCCCTTGTTTCCTCATTTAGGGGCTCTGAACCATGTGTAGGGTCTACCCCGGTTAATATGGGCCGGGGGGGTTCTCTGTGATAGTGGCGGTCCCTGTGGCCGAGAGCTGTCCCATTCCTCATATGGTTTCTCTGTGCCTTGCCATGTCTTTTTAACACAGTTTATCAGGTTGTGTGTATGTGTGCTTGTGGATATATCTTTGTGTATATTGGGAAGGAGTGGGTCTTTTTATGTTGTATTTTGGATGTTTTTATTGCACAGCACTTTGAGCTGCATTTTTATGTATGAAAAGTGCTATATAAATAACATTTGATGCCAACAAGTCATTTTATACAAAAGTTTGTCTTACGTAGTCCTTTGAAAGCAGGTACTTTGTACGGCTCCTTCATGACCACCTAAAGCATCACCAAAACAAATAGGAAAACATAATCCAGAAGACAGTAATAAAATCCAAATGAAGTTATATCTTGTCAAGTTGAAATTCTTTAAATAGTGATACAAATCAAAACTGACCCTGACTTGTCCGCCTTCCTCCCTTTTCGCCACTGCAGCTGCAGAATCATTAACCATCTTCCTCACAGCAGCGTCTTTGAGGAGTTCTTCCTTTTCCCAAGGGACTTTATCAGGATGGAACTTTTTCTGTTTACAAGACAAATGTGTATTGTTAGACACTTTTTAACAAATTGACTTCAACAACATAAAATAGTAATTTAAAACAAACTTAAATTTCACTTCAGCAAGATTACACAGCCTGTAAAGTTAATGAAAACGGTTATTAGCCAGGTTTATGTCCAGACGTTTGCCATTCTATTTGAAATCACTCAGATTGAAAATCTCAGGTGTTGTGTGGTGTAGAGTATTTCTTGTATCTTTGGATGCTCCTCACCACACTGCTGACACCGTATGACATGTGGCGGTGGTGTGGTGTGGAGTGTTTAGGGATTTAGCGGATACGCCATGTCAGATGATGCGATGAGGGGCTCGGTCATATGTTGAATTGGCTAAGGGCCAAAGGCAATGTCACCTCTTGCGCACAATTCTAAATTTAGACATTAGGTTTCACCAAAACAAATCCAAAAATGAATGAACCAGAACTACAATCGGCAATAAACAGTTGCACAAACCCAAACTATCCCTGTGGTTTTTAGACATGCTATGCTTTAGCCACATCAGGTTTCATTCTCATTGTAACAATGTTTGCTAAGATGCTATTTTCTTAGAATTGCACTGGGTGAATTCAGGGCATACAGAATGTTCCAGACACGGAACATTCTAGCAGCGGCTCATGTTGTGGTCACTGGGGAATTTTGGGGGACTTGCGACAATAACAACACATTTCATCAGAAAAACATCACGTGTTGTTTTTCCATTTAGCCATTAAAGGTAATTTGAATTCACACACGAACATTGGATGATTATGCAAGCTATTCAATAATTGGTCCTCTCTCAATCACACCACCAAAGTGTATTTTTAGAACCTATAAATACTATTATAAAACTATAAAAGGCCCTGCTTTCAGAGACACGTGCTCTTTTTGTGCTGCATTTCAGCGGTAGCCCTTTAGAAGTAGGGATGGATGCAGAATTAGAAGGGAATTTTTTACGCGAGGCAAAAAGGGCTATTTCAGCTTCATTTGGACATGACCAAATTACAGCAAAGACAAGGTAAAGAAGAAAATAGACACTCCTGTGCATGAGTGAGAGAGACAGTCGGACATCCTTTATTTTCAAAAAGCCAAAATTACAAATTAGGCGTCGTGTAATTTAAAAACTGATCACTCTCGAATTCACCCAAAGTAGATTTATGCTTATGAAAAGCTCTCTGTTCCATACCAGTACTTGTACACTCTGTTTGGAAGCTGACGTATTTTCAACTGGTAAAGGATGTCATCACTGCGCATTTAAGTCAAGACAAGAGCATGTGCACACAAAGTGCAGCCTGACAACATTCTGATTCACTGGTTACATGACAAATTTTTAAGCTATGTGTCACTAGCCGTGTTGGGCATACTTTGGAGAAAAGTGTTGATATGTTTAACTCCTAAAAGACAGAACCACTCACCAAAAACGCAAAGTTGTGCTGCGCGCTTTTCACATGAGCGACCATGTCCTGCTGCAGGCGGTTCACCTTGCAAAGCTTGCACTCATAGTGTGGTGGGACCGTTTTACTGGGGCTACGATACTCCCACACATACTGGAGACCTGAAAACATATCCATTCAAAATGCAATATCTGACGGTCACATTTATAAGGACAAAAAAACCTTTGCTTACCCAGAAAGCTGATTGGGAGCCCGTCCAATAGTTTGTTCAATGATGGCACAGTCTGGAAAGATATTCCTCTGAAATACACTGGTGAAACAAAAGCAAAATTAGAGTTGCTAAACTCTAACTATGGCACAAGCCTTATATGAGCAAATCAGTAGAAACAATTGGGTTTTGCACTGTGCCTAACATTTGTTTGAGACTAGCTGACAGTTTGGATGTATGGATATATTTCCCCCTGGTGGTTAAATCGCTACATGCCAGAAGAACCACTTTGAACCACAGCAGAGATGCAACAACCAGTAACGGACGACTGCACACAAGAGTTGCGTTCCCACCTACGTCCCCTCAATAGTGTGAACCGCTCCGTGCTTGCTGATTACAGGCATGGCTGCATGATATTCATGAATAAATTGAAGACAATAAAAGATCACATTTACCAATCTGAGACACCTGATGGATTGACACTGAAGGTCCAATTGCCCAATTATGATTTTACGGAGCAATTGTTAGAGTAATCTATGGAATAATCAATAGGATAATTGATTCTAAAAATATGTTTGTGACCGCCCTACTTCCATCACAGTCATTGCCATTTAGCTTTATTTAATAAAAATTTAGACCATATTTAATTGTCTGTGTTTTTGCTGTTATTTAGGTTTAGTGTGGGTGTTTTATTTTATTTTATTGTTTTGCTGTTTGGTCGGACGCAAAGTGCTTAACTTCAAGTTCGAATCGACAGGGTACACCTAATCTGTCTCCTTAAATTGCCGGTGCATTAGCAAAAAGCCAGTACCTTTTCGTATCAGATTTTTGTCCACAAGGTCTAATTACAATGTGAAGATATCCAATTGCTTTAGTTTCTCTTTACATTTCCATGACATTAATGCTTACAAATAATTGTGCCACTTGAGGGGGAAAAAAAATAAATAAATAAAAAAATCGGAATTGTCACTCACGCAGTGAAAATCCAGCTTTAAATGTCAATTCATGTGACTTTGCAAGCTTCCATCAAGTCATAATGGTTAGCCCTGCATTTATCCATCTGTGACTTTGACACAGAACCCAGTGAAGCAGGGTATCTGATTAAGAAAAAAAAGTGACCTAAAAAAAACTGAGCAACAGTTTGAAATTCTTTCAATAGAATTGGGTCAGAGATGTGTCTCAAACTTCAGTATCCGGTCCCAGCATTGTGCCATGCCCTGACACACGAGGTGCTGTGCCCGCTCTGATACTACTTCTGAAGGTGGAAAATTGCAGGGACTGTGGTCCCACCATACCGTGACAATGCCGTTCATAAAGAACAGAGACACAGAAAGGGTGGAAAATACTGGCATTTGCAGCTTGTTTGACGGGCTACAGTTGCCCCATGTAGTTAAAACTTCTCAAGCACAATTAATTGCCAGCCCCATGAGTAATGGTGAGCCAGGCCGCGGTCCTGCTTGAGGCTTAAACCCTCGCAACCAATGTCCACCCGATTCAGAGTCACGTGCGCCAACCTTCAGGCTAAAAGCCACGGCTGCTAACCCACTGGCTAGCGCTACTCTTATTCTCATCCAAGAGTGCGGTTGGACATATTTTTGCACAGGACGAGCTAACATCCATTAACTCACATCCTTTAAGGCAGTGATTTGTTTTGAGTGAAGCAAAAAAAAAAAAGAAAATCCATACCTGCTTTGCAAAATGCTTACAGGTTGGCAGTCTACCATAAAAAGGTGAATTTGTGATACTTGTTCCTGCTACAGAATATTGGTCTCCCTTGAACAGTAGCATTGAATGGCACTACAGGCCCAGTAGCTGAGTGTTTCAGAGAGTGGTGGACAGGCCACCACCATGATACGAAGTAGAGACGACAAGGTCTCAAGCTTCAATTCTCTCAGCCCAGGCAGTGTACCACGTATGGAAGACTTACCTATCTCATCAGAGTGCTGCGGGCGGTAGGTGCCCTGTCAAGAGGAGGGAATAAGTCCACATGAAGGAGAGAGACATATAGAGGAATTAGTGAAATGGCGACACTTAGTTGTGAACCGAACCTCTCGTTACACAATGTACACCACGTCTCATGACGCCCCTGCATCAGCAGTGTCATGACTACGTGTCAGTGTGAATTCTCATCAAGTGAGAATGTGCGTTGTGTGTCAAACATAAATATTAAATGAATGAGTATTATGGCCAGTGGCCATATGTAAATACAGGCCAGGACCTCAATCCCATCCCCAAAAAGCATGTTGAGGATTTTTTTTAAAAATTATTTTTATGAAATCTCCCTCATTACATCTTATTTGGATGCATCTATCCATTTTCTATAGCGCTTGTCGTCATTTGGGCTGACTTTGGGCAGAGCCTGGGGCCACCAAGGATTGGATGGCAGTCATTTACTGGGTACATACAAAAAAAATGCTGGCACGGGAAGAACATACAAACGCCCAAAAGGAGGGTCTGAATGAGGATTCTAACTTGGAATTTGAGGCAAACGCCTCAACTGCCAGGCAAAAGTGCCTCCTTGTTTGGGATTCCTTGCATCGGTGGAAATTGCAAACAAGCTAATGATTAAATATGGGTGACACGACAAAGAAATAATGTGTGTTCAGTTTAAATCTATGATTACATATTTGGAATTGTAGCTCCAATATCAAGTACTCTTATACTGACTCGATTTTGCCATTCGGGTGAATGTATCACATAAGTGCAGTGGGTGAATTTGATTCCAATTCAGTGGAAAATGGCCACTTCTGATGTTCCAAACACCAGGAAAAACGTGCCCGCTGTTCATCAGGTTATGTTATGATGATCTCAACGTGCAGCCTAAATTTCCGCCAAAGCCGTTACGTTTACCGCATGGCAGGCGCAATGAAAGAGGCATTACATTAAGGTAACAGGTTGTGCATGACTGACGTTCAGTCAGGTGAGAAGCAGTGGACGATAAGACAAAAACATACACCCAGAAGGAAGAGCCGCGTGTTGCTGCTCGGACTCAATCAGTTACATGGTCGAGAAAACCCACATTACCTCTCCCTGCGACATTGTCACCAAATACTTACCGTGCCGTATTGCTTTGCGTTCCAGGGAGACCCTCTGTTCGGGGTGCCTTTGTTCGTGAACCGGTAGCCTGAATGTTTAAAATCCATTTCTTCGGCTTCTTCACTAAATGACGTTAAATTGAAAAACAAAAACATAAAATAAAGTCAGAACAGGCCAGCCATTTAAGGATCCTACGCATGCAGTACACTCGCTACAATACAGTTCATTCGTTGTTCCCATTATCTTCTACGTAGCTTCAATTAGGGCCTAGCCCAGCCATTTTGGAAGACCGCTTACGCGTTTTGATAAAACAACGCGAATTCTCGCGAAATCTCTAAATCACAAAATACATGTAAAAGAGGATTACAACATTTACCTGAGATGTTTGCAATGAAAACTCCTGCGACCGTTTGGTGACTCGACCTAAATTGACGTAACAGACACAAACTCGCAGTAGGCGTCCAAGAACTGTTTCTGTGAGACGACCGTTGATGTGCCAGTTACAAAAATACACATTGCTGACTAAATCTGAGTAATATGACCTCTAAAATGAAACCAATAAGGTCAGTATAAATGAAGAATGATAGACATTTCTTCATGCGTCCATGAGTCAAGATAAATGTAATTTAAAGAAAATTACTTCATTTGTTCAAGGCATCTACGAGGACGACTATATATAGTGTGTGTTGGTATTACTTACCGGTACACTCCGTTAGTGAGGCTTGAGTGTTCATATTTTTGGTAAAATATACCCGCGACATTTTTTGTAAAGTATCGTTTTGCCTGTGCTTCAAAACATTTGTGCACGTATTTTGTCATCGTGAAAAATTAAGGTTATTAACCGTTTATTCCCTATGCCGCTGTCCTTTCCTAAAAATGGGCGGCGGCGACTCCTAAAACAAGCGTCCATTTGGCTTAACTGAAAGACGGGCACGAGTCAGAAGCCAAAATATTAACTTACACATACATTATACTAGTATATTTTCTGTCTTTTCCTCCCCTTCAGATACCGACGAGCCTGTACCACAGTGCACAATTGTAGCAGGCACGGCCAAGGCTCTTAGCGGAGGTAGATTACTCAATAAACATTGGCAATGATGCTCATGCAGTTAGTTTGCTAATGCTAATGCTAGAGTAGAGAAGATAAGGCTGCATGTCTGAGAGAATGTAACCACGGTGACGATCTTATTTTAATAGCCAATTGACACAGTGTTTCGTATTCTGTAGTGTACTGTTACATTAATTTATTCACATCTTTTGCCCCTACATTTAGATTCAGTAAAACCTTTCGTTCAAGATGGCTAAACTGAAATCCAAGAAAAAGAAGAGACAAGATGACTTTCAGAAGGTGAAATTAAAAGTGGGCAAGAAGAAGCCGAGAGCAGACAATGCCACCAATACAAACTTTCGCACAAAAGGAATATATCTGCCTGAGCAGCTGAAGACAGACACCAGTGGCCCGACCACAAACAGGCAGCTTGGCATCAATGTAAGTGTTTTACAGCAATGGTTCTCAAACTTTTTGGACCACCAAGTCACGACTCACGAACCAATGTCCAATATCATTTTCTGATGTTAACAAGCAGCAGTGAATCATTCATTTGACATTGTTTTGTGTGCATTTATCTCCTCAGGACCTGTTGTCTCAGCTTCACCATTACAATGCCAATGTTAAGCACGGTGCCTTGCTGGGCTTGAGAGAGCTGCTGTCGGCGAATCCTTCTCTGCTAGAGCAGCATTTGTCACGTTTGCTGTCTGAGGTGGCTGCTGTGTTCACAGACAAAGATGCCAATGTTCGCGTGGTAGCCACACGTGTGCTCAGGTTAGAGATAACTGAAATGTAGTACCATTCATCCCTGCCACAACTAATGGCTTGAACTGATTATAGGTATATTGCCCAGTCTGTGCCCGCGGAACGAGTGGCTCCATTTTTCCCCCTCCTCAATGCCCACCTGTGTTGCGCCATGACTCACATTGAGTTGAGCATCCAAGAAGATGCCATGAAGGTCCTGGATGTGCTGTTGGAGCACTACCCAGCCCTGCTCGCTGCACGGCCTGCTGTGCTCCTCACCAACTTCCTGGAGTTAATCTCTCACAGACAGAGCAACGGAGGAGCTAAAAAGGAACAGGAGACCAAGGGACGTACATGGGCGCTTTCCGTCAACATCAACAGGACCGTTACCAGCCAGCAGTGGCGCCTCTCTGTGCTTCTCAGGTATTTCTCAGTGACAGATTTAAACATTTACGATACAGAAAAAAATATAAATGCAACTTTTAAAAAAAAAAATCCTTATTTTCTATTTGCACAAATGGCCTATTTCTTTTAAATATTGTTCACAGAGCTGTATAAATATATGTTAGTGAACACAATTGTGTCTTTGGCTGCACACAATAAAAGAGCACTGAAAAATGTGCAGCATTGTTGTATGAGGGTGTCAAAAAACAGTCAGTATCTGGTGTGCCCAACCTTTGTCTTATGCAGTAAAGCACATTGGTGGTAAAAAATGAGACAATTTAAGGCCCACTTGTGCAATACTCAGCGTCTTGATATGCAACGCCTCTGGGGTTGGATGGATTATTTAGGCGAAGCTGAAGTGCTCACTACCGGATTAAGACAGATTTGTGAGCAATATTTGAGAGAAATAGTCTGTTTGTGTACATTTTTTTTAGTTCATTAAAATAGAACAAAAGTGTTGTTTTTATTTTTGTTCAGTGTAAATACAATGCATCCTCATTTGAATACAATATTTTCCGGGATGCCACTTGACCATTAAATTGATTTAATTTCAAAATTGAGTCAATACATTATTTCTTAATTAATATTTAAACATTTGTAACTGTCATACAAGCATATATATATAAGTTGAAAATTACATAATAAAAGTAGTATCACTTAAAAAAAACACACACATACTTTGAGGACACCTGACAGCAATGTGATGGCCTCTCCATTACAACAGAAAGGTGTTTGCAGACCGATACTGTCACCTAGTGGCCATAGCTGCAATAAATACATGTTCGATGTCTGGCAGCAGGCAGCATAATAAGTACAGTAATTAATGCTCAACACAGTTGGTTGTGAAGCAGACAAAAATACACTTTTTCACTTACTGAACTATTATGTTTTTGGCTGCATGCTCTTTAAGTTTGCATCTGCACGGTGAAATTAATTTTTGTACGTCACTCACAATTTTAATTGTATTGTACTGAGCAGCTAGGCATGTCTTGCATTGTTATTATACTTTGCCAACGTTGTGAACCTTATTTTGTGGCATCCCACAAAACAAACCGAACAGAAGTTTTCATAAGATTTGCTGAAATCTCTCTTGATGTCAACAAACATGATGACTCTTCAAGCTTTCATTTGCAAGGTTTAATGTGATGTTGCGTATTGTTCCAGAAAAAATGTGGTTGAATCCAATTGCAATACCATTTTATGGAAATATTCTGCTGACTGTTAACTGTCTTGGCAGCTTACCTTGCAAATGGTGTCCCTTGTGTTTTAGACTTGGGCGCTTCCTTCAGGCAGTAGTTGAGGAAAGACCAGTCGAGGAAGGTGACATGTCGGCCCCATCTGAGGGAGTGTTTGGTTCGAGTGGCGAGAGCAGGATTATGCCTGTGAATGTTACCTGGGAAGAGCTCATGAACAGCAAGATTGGAGTTAAGGTCTATGAGCATTCTGGGAGCAAACCAAGTCCGCATTCAACATTTAAACTCAGGTTTGAGAGCATTGCTGTTAAAAACTTTTTTCCCTGATAAGCACTGTAGAGAATGGATGGGTGGATGTTAATTTTATAAATTTGCTGAAATTTTAAATTCCTCTTCATCAGCTTTTCTATGAGACATCCGACGGAAGGTTTTAGACCAATATTTTTTCACTTATGTCTGAACAACCTTTGATTGAACATTATTGTTGTTTTTATAGACCAGATTCAGATCATCCAGGAGAAGCATGTGAAGGTTTGGACTCGGTGGAGGCTGTCCAGAGCTTTGCATCGACTTTAGTCCCACTTTTGCTGGAAGTGTGGGTGGAGGCCAACACCAGCGACTCTTCCTGGAAGCACTCTGATGGCGGTCACCTGCTGAGCCCAGATGCCATGTCCGTAATGTTTCAGGTCTTGTCTGTTCTGCAACTTCTCCGAAAACTGGCGCCACGGCAGGAGCATCAAGATGCGCTGGTGAGATAAGGAAACCACAAATACCACAGAATGATGAAAAACATTTGAAGAGGTTTTGTTTTATTGTATTTTTTTAAAGATGATTTTTTGTTTTATTTAGGATGCATGGTTCCGGAAAGAATACTTAGGAGAGTTCAAGCAGCACTTTATGAAAAACTTTCCGTATAGCCTCCATGACGCACCCAAACATAAAAAGAAAGTTAATAATAAGAGGTAAGTGTTTTGTTTTTTTCTTCTTCTTAAAAACAATTTCCCCATTACTGAGTGTTATGCAGAACCTTCATTCTATATTTTAACTATTTGGACAAAACCACCCAAAAAATCTGTGCAGTAGGTGGATTAAAAAAAAAAAAAAAAAGTAGCCAGTGACTGCCTGAAGTCTTTTTAAAGCAAAACAATTGAATATGCTTCAATGGGCAACTGCCAAACAGCAAATGAAAAATAAGAAAGGTTTTCTTCTTGCATAGAACATATTCTTGAAAATAATATGTTTAGGATGACTTTAAATATTCGTAAAATGAGACTAAGGCCACAGCTATTAAATATTTGAGTATTCGAGCATCCTACTGAGAATTCTCTCGAATCAGCAAGTATTCGGATCAAATATATTTTTGGGACATAAGGCGTATTTTAAACATGATCATGTATTCACTTCAGTGTCTTTCCTGCAGGGGCAAGCAGTCTGCAGCTATCCCCGACGTGACCGTAGATCCTCTGGCGCTGAACATCACACTTTGCCAGGTGATGGTGTCACTGAGCCCGAGGCAGGGAGTCGGCCGAGAGGCGGACGGAGACTGGCTGACGCCCCTGAGGACGTTCGTGCGAGACACGCTCGGCGGCGAAGTGAAGCTCAGCTATCGGCAACTGCACATGCTGCTCGGGACTGTGTGGAAGATGGTGCTCACGCAAAAAAGCAAAAGTCAGCCTTGAGAACACGCCTGCATGAATTTTGTCAGAACTTGTAGCCTTTCTATTGGATTTCCATTGCATACAGTGTGCGCTCCAAATGGTGGGGCCTTTTGGCCAATAATAATCCAATGACTGATGAAATGTTCATACTGTGTTGTGGTTGTGTTGCAGCAGTGACAGAAGACCTGTTGGCAGCAGTGTACTCGTACTATCAGCAGAGGCACCTGACACTACAGACCAGATCTCTTCTGCTGTCCTTCTATAGCAAGATCTACCTGCAGGAGCAGGGACAGTCACATATTACAAGGTAAGCACTCCGCAATTGGATTACAAAATCGGTTTGCTTCTTAAAAGGGAAGTCAAGGGGTGTAGATAGTATGCGAATGAATCATTGCTTATTTCACCCCCCTTTTAACATGCAGACTATGGCTTTTATTGCCATAACAACAGCGGGTGGAACTAGGGCGTTGCGACTATCAGAGCAGCTACTTGTTCTAAAGCAGCACAGTCTAAAGAGAAAAGCGAGGCCCCCTAAGTATGAAGTCAGAGCTGAAAATGGATGAATAGATTTTAAATGAGCATGCCCTTGTCATCACATACGCTAATAATGAGAAGTGTCAACCTGTTTCGATCTCTCTCCCGCTCTCTGAAGGAGTAAAGTGCTCAGTCGCTGGCTGGCCTTTCTTCCCGTGCAGTTGTCCCAGCTGGGCCACCGTAACCCCGCTCTGTCCGCGCTGCTCATCCAGTCCATCCAGGCTGCGGCTTCCCGAGGCAACAAAGACCTGCTCAGCAGTCTACAGACGCACGCCTGCAAGCTTTACGGTACTTGCACCAAATACATCCAGCCCTTTTTTCTATAGTCTTCATTCGGTTTGTGGGTGAGCCGGAGCCCTGTCCTAGATGTTTTGATACGGATATATACACAAACAAGCCTTAATTAACTCTACACAGGAAGGCTGGAGTCGGGATTCCTAACTCAGAATCTCACGACTGTGAGGCAGACCTGCTCACTAAAGTTCCCCCTAAAATCACCTAATTTATTTACTATCCTGTTTATATAGACTGGAAAGGTTTGACAAAACTGTTTTGGGTTGTGTGCCACACTCAGTCAAGATACAGTAGTGCTAAGTTATTATGCCGACAAAAACAACAACATTTTACAAGTTTTTAAAAATCATAGATGCAAGTAAACTTTTTTTTTTTTGTGCTGGTTCTGAATCTACCCTCGTTTTTTCTCGTGCACATCAGGTTTTTATAATATAATTACCATAATATATTTAACAAAGTAACATACTTAATATTTATGAATTAAGGGTTAGATTCAGCAACAGGTGAATTTTTTTTTTTTTTCTGAAGCATCATAACTAAATTACAATGCATGGTCAAATCTGTATTGCGTATAGCTTTTATAGGTCAAACATGAAAACAAAAAAATGAATATATCTCAAAAATCTGATGTGCTTTTTGAAATCAATGTGAAAAATACATTTCGGGACACATAAAGCCATCTCTGATTTAAAATTTGCTGTTGACCAGTGTTATAATTGTAGTGAGTGAAGTATGAATGGATCTGCATCCATCACTATCACAAACAATTCTGTACAATAGGGATCATAATAGTAGATTCCCATCCATCCATTATCCATACCGCTTATCCTCAAAAGGGTCGCGGGCGTGCTGGAGCCTATCCCAGCTGTCTTCGGGCAGTAGGCGGGGGACACCCTGAATTGGTTGCCAGCCAATCGCAGGGCACACAAACAAGAGACAAACATCCGCACTCACAATCACACCTAGGGGCAATTTAGAGAGTCCAATCAACTTACCATGCATGTTTTTGGAATGTGGGAGGAAACCGGAGTACCCGGAGAAAACCCACGCAGGCACGGGGGGAACATGCAAACTCCACACAGGGAGGCCGGGGCGGGAATCGAACCCATGACCTCTGAACTGTGACGCGGACGTGCTAACCAATCGACCACTGTGCCGCCCTACAGTAGTTTCCCATGTACTGGAAATTTGGCATTCACCCATTTTTTCCTTTTTTTTTTTTTTTTTTAAACCTATCCTCCATTATTCACAGAAAAACAACAGTGCCCAGGCCATAGCAATAACAGTAACGCTGGTGCCATCTTCTTGATTTGCAAGAAAAAAAAAAAAAAAGTGAAGTGAGTTGGGATGAATAGCCCCGCTTGGCCTTCCCCAAATTATTTTCATACTTAAAATATTTTTTATTGCATTTTCCGAATAACTGCTCGGGCGCAACTAAGGTTTCCAACCAAACTCCTGACTGGTTATGCAAGAATCTGGGCAAAATCCCCACCAAAACCCAAGTTTAATGCTCTGGAGTTGCTCTAGGCGGCACCATGACACTGTCGCTCGCGGGCAGAATTAAGACAGGCCGCAAGCTTCGAAGATCAGGACGGTAAGATAATGTGATTGTGTGACAAGGAAGCAGGAGGAAAGGGGGGGGGGGGGTCAACAGTCCTGATAGGAACATCACAACAGTTCTTTTGTCCGTTGGCTTCTGACATCAGCATGTGCGTCAGCGAAAAGACAAGACCGCACATACACACACAAACATAAACGCATGTTATCTGAGTGTCTAAGGCTTTAACCGCCACAAATTCGTTTTGGTTTTCCTGGTATCGTAGCAATTTTCCTAACAGTGCTGCACATGATGCCGCTTAGTGAAAGCATTGATGTGTGGTCTGTGTGCGTGTGTCTGATCCCCAAAGATCCACAGGAAGGTGCTGTGGTTCTTCTGCCGTCAGAGTGCCAGCAACGCATGGTGCAGCTGCTCTACTTCCTTCCCAAGATGTCCCGCGCTCTCCTGGCCAATCTGAGCTTCTGCTGCAGCACTGGACGAATCTCTGCCAGCCTCGCCGCCTCACTCATTCGTATTATACACCTGAGGTGAGCTTGGAATCGGCACAGTGCATCACCCATGACCGATGTTTCGTCTTGCGATTGCGCAATTGCGCATTGCTGTCAGCGCACAGCAAATGTATACAGCACATTCCCCAAAAACTAAAACATGAGCTGTATAGGTAGTTTCAGATTCGCCTCATACAAAGAAACTGAAAATGTGACAAAAAAGACTCACACTAGGTTAATTTAACTAGTCTCCTGTACACCTTCTGTACTGTGGTATTAGTGTTAACGTACCTTACTAATATAACATTACCCCTGCGGCGGGTTTTGTCTCTAATAATTATGACTAAGCGTCAATTTGTGGCTTTTTTATTACCATGGCGACAGTTAAGTGCAGTATACGCTAACTAGTTACGCCGCTAACAGATATTTCTACGTATATTAAAAAAAATAATAACTAAAAAATCTGTGAAATTGCTCAAACAAGGCTGAAAACGAACAAAAATCGCGTTGTCGACGCACGAGCCACGAATGACCTCTCTTTGGCGAGCTCAGTCCAGGGCCGTAGCTAGTCATTCAGAAGCCTAAGGCAAACATAGTCAGAACCACCTGCCCCCTTGTACATTTAGCTCATTTTTGACAAAATGTGAGTTATGTAATATTGGCCACTTTGTCCTACTTTTGAAATCCGTTCCAATCACCTGAGGGCTTAAGTTAGCCTTCTAATATTTACCACCAAAGACATTGAACCTGAATGTTTAACATCATCGAAAAAGTGTACATTTGAGAAAAGTCTCATATTTATGGGCTAGGTAAAGTCCTTAAAATCCGCCATGAGGAATCTTCTCTAACAAGTGAAGCATCTCAACACTTAAACAGTAACATTTGCCAACATTTAATATAGTTTACCAACCATTTGGGAGTGATTTTTATTATTTTTTGGCCCCCTCCTCTAGCGACAATTGTAAACGTTAAACCTGTGACAAAATCTTGCGTGTGAGGTCTGCTCTGCTGTGATTGTGACATGAAACACAACAGTAGCCAATTCGGAAGCGACTTGACACTCGTGCTGTCCCAGACACAAATTGAGAGACAATTGCTTGCGTATCTCAAGTCCTTCACCACAAGAAAATGAAAAGATACGTTTGCAAACACAATGTACCTATTGATAATACGCTAACAGTTTGTCCTAGTTCTTGTTTTTCATCTTTTACTACTACTCTTTCTTGCTATTTTTCCATCTCGATCCCCCGTGGCACCATGCTGCCTCTCACAGGATCTACGATAGACATGTTTGGGTTTTGCTGTGTTGATCACCTCGTTCATCACACACACAATAAAAGCAGTAAGCCAACATATTTTTCCTGAAAATTCGTTTTAAAAAAACTAAACTAAAAAAAAAAAAAAAAAAAGCGTGTGTACCCGCTGTTTCGATGAATTTGCATACCCTTGAGTTGATTTATGACTCAATCACCACGGTATCGGATTTGACGATCTCCATCTTATCCACGCAGCATTATTGAAAACTGAAATTTACAATACAATCTGCATCACAAAGCAAAGCATCTTCATACTGCTGGTCGGACGGTATACGGTGGTAAAATATGAAGATAACCTTTAATTGGGGGCCTTTGTTTATAACGGTGTTCCCGTTCCTACTGTGGTGACGTAACCAACATTTCTACATATGTTGGAATGTGCCGTAGTCTGTAACTTGCCTACTCTAATTCAGTAGTAAAGTTTTAATTGCAGTATGTACAGGCCAGATGAGATGCCCTGATTGGCACCTGAAGTTATACATTACTCCCAATAGATGGCAGTAGCGCACTATCTGACTCCCACAATCAGCACGCATCAGACTCACTCCTTGTGTCGGTGGGTCAGCGTTAAGACATTCCCAGGGAAGATGTCCAAGTCGAGAGACAAAGAACTCATTTTTTGGGAGCCTGGAATGCGGAGACCAGCACTTTGTGCATACGCCTCTCGGCTTTTCCACAGCAAAATGTTGTGCTCGGAGTCGTTCTGCCGATATCCATTCATCTTCACTCGGGGGCACAGCATGATTTGAAGATGACTGTCGGAACTCTTTGTTCCCTACGTTTCAGATTTAAGCAGAATGTGATAAACTCGTAATTCTAGAATGTTACGGGTTTTTTTTCCAGCCGTCTTCTTTCACATTTGTCCCCATTTGGGTCACGGGGGAGCAGCAGTTGACTTTGGGCAATGAGGCGGGCTACACCCTGGACTGGTGCCGGATAATTGCGGGGCACAATTAGACAAACAACAGTTCATACTCATATTCAAACGTATGCGCAATTTAGCGTCTTGATTGAAGTAGGTAGACTGCCTTTTGCCTTTTTCAAAAATTGTAATTCAGAATTAATGTATCGCTTGTTTGTTAAAAATACATTGGAAGAGGATCTTGAAAAAACGATCGCATATTAAAACGCCATTGCAATATTGAGGCGGGGGAAAAAAAATGCAATTAGATTTTTCAAAATTGTTCAGCCCTATTTTCAAGTCAAAACAAAGAATATTCCGAACCACGGCGCTTATCCCGTGTCATCTCAAGGCCCCGCTTTGCTCCTGTTTTCCAGGTCATCTCTGAGTGGATGGTCAGTCGGGAGCCAGGAAGCGGCCCTACAGGACGTGGACTACATCAGCTTCCTGTTCTCCACCCTGACGGGCTTCTCATGCGAGCAGCTCGCCTCCCTGCAGGAGGCCGGCGACACCAGAGCGCCGCCCCCCTCGCCTCTGTCGCCCCTGAGGCTTCACCGCACCCCGCTGGACCACTTCACGCACCACTGGGACGTCGTGGAGGTACGTCACGCATACGCTTCCCTCTTATGGGGAACATCCATCCATTCAGCCATTATCTGAACCGCTTATCCTCACGAGGGTCGCGGGCGTGCTGGATTCTATCCCAGCATGTAGAATTGAACTTAACATTGTTTGGGTTAATTGAAAAAAAAAAAATAATAATAATCTGGACGGACATAGTCCGACCCTCAAGACTCATCTTGCGCATGGAGGCTCAGAGCGAGAAGCTTTATCGCGACGCACAGGTTGGAGATGCGTGGTTATCGGAGACTGTGGATATGTGCAAGCACT
Organism: Filicampus tigris; assembly: GCF_054856515.1. Lineage (NCBI taxonomy): Eukaryota > Metazoa > Chordata > Actinopteri > Syngnathiformes > Syngnathidae > Filicampus > Filicampus tigris. The sequence continues at coordinate 11,115,785 of NC_141224.1, forward strand.
AATGAGAGCCGGTGGCGTGATGAGAATGTGACATTTCCGCTCTGAAATTACAGTTAACGTAGCCGTGCCCTGGGGCAGGTGTGTGTGTGCGAGTGGGAGGTGGAGCACCTTCTAATCACTAATTCAGCGCCTCAATTAAGGCCTCAGATCCTGCCTCTCTCATTTGCCTGTCTGAGTCAATCACAGCCAAGTGGAGGTAAAAAAGAGGGACAGGGTGCGTGGGGGGGGCGCAGCACGAAGGGACGGACAGTGTCAGCGCTGCCGCCACAAATGAAGCGGGATTGTTTCTAATGACGGGGAGAATGTCAACAGGTGCGGGGCTATGACAAATGCTGGCGTACACGCTCGCTCCTGCGTGTGGTAAAATGAGAAATTGGATTATTAGGTTGGAAGAAAATGAAAAAAAAAAAAAAAGTTGATAAAGAGCCTAGGACAAGTCTTGTTCTGGTTCCAGCACAAAAAAAAAGAAAGAGTTGCAATTACTTTATTCTAAAGAGAAATATCGTGGACTGGTGCATCCATTAGAATTTGGTGGAAAAAGTTCATTGATTTCATCAGTTCAATTGAATTCATATCATACAGAGTCAAGAAACACATGAAAATACTTTTCATTAGTCCAATTCATACTTAAATTCTGTTATAAAAAATGGAATTGGAAAAAAAAATGTAAATAAATTCCTGGGATTGAATGTCTGGACTATGAAAGGACATATAAAAACGTTTTTGGCAGTGAATGAATTAATTATGGGTTATCATTAGCTGTAAGCAATAATCATCACAATCCTGAAAAATAATATTTAATTATTGAAACAACTAAAGTAAGTTTTTTGACAATTTTGGACATACACCTTTGGATGCTTATGATATCTAATGTTTCATTGAAATGCAAGTTGACACGGATTAAGTTAAAGGGCAAATATCAAATAAATTAATTAAATAAATGAAGTAAATACCATAATAAATACTGTTTCATTTTTGGCTCTTGGTCTATTCTTTTTACAGTTTTATGTACTTTTTGGTACGTATTTTTCCACTATGAATCTTGTATTGCTGGAAATTTATTTATAACCGGCGGGATTGTTTCCTCCTTTGTATGTAATGGAGGTGACTAACAAATGTTTTTTTTTTTTTAAACAAACGCAGCAGTTTAGACTGTAGTCCTGTAGTGTTACTGTCATGGAAAAAAAATGCTTTTCTCAATTTAAAAAAAAGACATTTCTAAATAACCCTAAACATGTGAATTGTAGTGTATTTTTTCCATTGGATAATCTATTTAATGACTGTAAATTTTGTGATGGCAGAGTTTGGGGGGAAAAAAAAAAAAAGTTGTGCTATGGATGCATTAATTAATATCAGTGTTCTTTTTCAGGAAGTGTGCCAGCGTCTGGAAACTCTGGGTTCAAACGCTCAGTGCTTTGAAATCTTACAAAATGGCATCTTTGAATATATGGTGAGGAACAAGCCTGTTGACTTCTGCACATTTAAAGCCAGCCGCACACCGAGCAATCAGACTCTCCGCCGCGACTATAAATCATTTTTCTATAAAATGCTTTTAAGTATATATATATACATATATATTTTTTTTAATTAATTAATTGCATTGCATTGCATGTTTCAGACCAAGCTGAGAGTGGTGCCTGACAGCATGGCGGCCGGCCTTCTCAAAGCCGTTTCCAGGCTAATGGACCTGTCCCTCCTGCCCATTGAGCCCGTGTTACGCCTGTTGTCCCGCTGCTGCCTCAGCCTCCTGACCCAGCTCGTCACTCAGCAGCAGCAGCAGCAACAGCAGCAGGCGGCGCACGACCAGCACAAAAGGTCCCGCGCCTCACAAGCGTATCGCTCGCAGTCTTCGTGCGACGGAAACAAAGCACGCCCTTAACACGTTTGTGTTTGAGTCACAGGGAGGCCATTTGGGGCGCGTGCGTGGCGTCGCTGAGTACTGTGCCCCGCCTGCTGAGGATGCTTCTGCAGCTGCGTGTGGCCGATTTGAGCCACGAGGAGCTGCCCCAACTGGGACAGATTTTGTCTATGCTGATGCAGCACACGCCGCTGCAAAACCAGCTCGTGGCCAACACCAGTCTGCTGCAAGAGCTCATCCAACATCTTACGGTAAAACATTTGTGGCCACGATGAGAGGTCAGAAATGATCAATGTGAATAATCCATTAAGAACAGTGATTTTCACCTAATTTACATCCCTTTGCCTTAATTCGTCCACCTGAAAACAGGACCAAATATGTGTGGTGAAGTGGTATCAAGATAACATTTGATACTTACTATAGATGGTATTGGGGAACAATTTAGAAAAATAATTGCAATTTTTCCCTCAGTGTTGCAATTGCAATTTAATCCGCAATTATTTCTTCAAGATCTTGTTCCCATGTATTTTTTAACAGCCAATTTATTATACATTAGTGTTTTGGTTTTCAAGCTTAGCGTTCACCAAAAATAAAAATGAAGGCAAATGAACCATGAATTAATAACGTTTTTTTTTTGTGTGTGTACTTCAATTAGTTGTTAACTTACTAAATAAAGACTTTGACTTTACAGTCTTTTAAGCGTCCTCGACAACTTTTTCAACTTCAAAGCACGTGAATAGGGTTCACCACACCGGCTTTGTGAACATTTCTACCAAAAAAAAGTAGCCTGAATTCATACTCCCAATTTGCACCCTTTTTATTTGTAGTTTATATTTTTGTGTTCTTCATTGACATAGCCATGTTGTGTATTGCAGAGGTACTCCCGCGGCGTGACAAGGGAGCAGTGGCTGACCGACCTGCTCTACTGTTACAGTGTCACCGTGGCCCACGGCTCATCATCGCAACGTGGAAACCTTCGAGACGTCTACTGATGGACGCACACACGCTCACACAATTAACACGCAGACACTCTGACGCACAAAAACACTTGCAGACCCCAACAGTGACTATGCTTTGTACTCACAACTTAACAAGAACACAGTTGGGTCAATGTGTGCTTGGGTTTTTTTACTGCAGCAATGAATTCCACACATTTTTTTTTTTTCCTTTTTAAAGAGATTCACCGTGCTTGGACCTGCCTCTCCTATCTTGGTGGAAATATTGTTTGTTGCGTACTGTGTTCTTTTTTTATTGGAAAAAAAAAAACCCTGAAAAAATAAAACATTTACACAGCATTTTTGTGTCCACTTTTACTTGTCATTGTAGGGTCCGACCGATTAAATTGGCCGATTATTGCCCTTCAATCATTGGCCAAAATAATAGTCCAAATGTCAGATGTTTGCTGATTGTTTTTATCTTTATATACTTGAATCATTTACAGCAGTTGCATACAAGTAACACTCTGTATCATTACTTTCCTGTTTCCTTATAACTTCATCAAGTATATGCATTGAGCCCTGCGATGCGTTCTGGTAACCGAAAAGGAGAGTTTTTTTTTTTCAAACAATATTATTTGCGGGCAATAGGGACCAGGCCGGCCTGCTACTCGTGAAAGTTCTTGTATAGTTGACACCCCTTGAAATGCATTGGGGGCTAAAAATATTTTATGCATTATATGTTTTAAATTAATCATCCCATTAATCGGTAATCAGTAATCTTTTCAGCCAAAAATCGGCATCAGCCTAAAAAAAAAAAAAAATCCATATCGGTTGGGCCCTAATTTATTACACCCACCCCAAAAAAATCAATAATTCATAAGGTGCAACTGTAAATGTTACAAAAAAAAAAAGAAAATAACAACTTTGTCTCATTGGTTGTGTGTACATGTGAGAGAATGAACAGATGTTATTTATGACTATTACTTAATTTTGTCACAGGCCACATTGTAGGGGAAACATAACCCCTCAGGAGGCCGTTGTGACTGTGAAACCGTATTCTGTAAATGTACAATTCCCTTATATTATTTCATACACAGCACATTTATGCATAACTAATAGCAAAATCAGAAGTCAGGAAAATAGTTTAACTCAGGGCTGCCCAAGTCCGGTCCTCAAGTGCCCCCTATCCAGTTTTTAGGTGTATCCCTACAGAAACGCACCCGATTCAAATCATCGGGATCGTTATCAAGCTTTTGCAAACCTTGCTGATGAGCTGCTCATTTGAATCAGGCGTGTTGAAATAGGGATACACTAAAAACAGGCTGTATAGGGGCTCTTGAGGGGCACCACTGATTTAACTCTTTCCTTTTTTAAAAAAATGTTGGGTTGGTTACAAGAAAATGCTTCAAAAAATAATTTGAGTGCCGATTTTAGCAAGAAACATGAAGTGGAGGCACCGGATTTTGCTTAAGCGAGCAACAAGATGATGCGGCACCTGCGATACTTTAGTTTGAATGTAAACGGACGGACCTGTTTACATTGTGGGTATGAGGGCGGACAAATGCGTACACGTGTGAATTGAAAATCACAACATGTATGTATAGGAATCGATATTACTGATTTTTATGTCTATGCGTATGGGCAGACAAAATACTTACATTTCGATATGCGTGTGTGTGAATGGGTTAGTATATATGAGCAGAGGATTTTTTCACATTATTACATGTGTATTGGAATGGACCTGACATATTTGTAGCTTGTGTGTGTGTGTTTCTGCAGGTGGGCTGAGTTCATGAGCGGCTGTTGATGGACTGGCTCATTCTCCGCAACACCAGGAAAGGTTATCTCAGTGTGTGAGCGCGAGTCACGCACGGGTGTGTGTGTGTGTGTGTGTTCGTCTCACAATGGATGAAAGGTTATCTTTTACACGCGCCGCTTCGTTAGACTTAACCCCCGCCCCGTGAGGTCATGGCTCTGATGTCATACGGCTTAATTTTAGAAGCGAACAATGTGTACAGTAATTCCGTGGAAGTAAGTGCCGCCAGCCAGCTGAGAAAACACCCAAAAATGTACTTGAGTGCACGCGCGTGTGCTTCAACGCTTTCCACGATGGCCCCGACCCTGCCCGGCGCTTTGCGGCCTCAGGTGGTAGGAGAACTGCCTGGCTTGAGTCACCGCATCGGTCAGGTGCACGTAGTCCAACCCGCTCACTGGACGAGTCACACAGATACATACACAGATATCGGGCTTCTGGTTGAAATTTCAGGATGAAACTCAATTGTGCCATTCAGCTCCTTGTTGGAGAACAGCAAATTGTGCTCAAAGTACATTGAAGAGTCGGGCATTCAAAAATGGAGCAAAGGTCACTCCAAAGCCCAATATCCCTTCCGTTTTGTGAATAGTCCATGTTTATTAAAATATCAAAGTATTCAAAAGGAGAGTTGAGTGACTTACGCTGGCTCTGTGTCCGTAAAGGCACGTTCAAGAGCAGCTGAGACCCTCGGAACGAAGGATGTCCCCGTACGGCCACGGAGTTTCCTAGAAGGCAATTAAAAACATCATCACCATTTTCTCTGTAAAACGCAGGCGGGCGGGGACAGAGAATTACCGGTACATGTTATGTCTTTAAAACAATTACGTAGCTTTGTTTGAAAGTCCGCTATCTTAAGACAAAAACCTAATATGAAACGCCGTGGACTGGCTAACCCATAGCATTGGTGTTGCAGTGTTAGAACCTTTTAAGGAACGGATAACATATAATATAACAATACTAACAGGCATATATTCTTTATCCTCGGCGAAGAATGACTAACAATACAGCGGTGTGCTTAGGAGCTATGCTCGTATGTCTCGGTTTTATACTGCCCCCAAGTGGCCAAGGCGCACATACCAGAAGGAGCAGCATAACGTTCTTGTCAAAAATGGGGCGACACCAAGGATTTAGATCAGGCTTGGGCAACTTCAAAACTGGAGGGGGCCACAATTGCTCATCAATGCGGGGCCACATAGGACCACGCACTTCCTCAACAGATGTATGACAAAAATGCCATTTTTAATATGGAAAAAAAATTCGATGCATGAATCCACTATCATGACCCACTATCCTAATACTACAAACTACAAAAAGTTTGAAGCAAACGACAAAATAACCACATAAAGTAATTAATTTCCCAGTACAAAGGGCTACTTTTGTTTCTGCAATGCTGAAATTGAATTATGAAAAAAATAAATAAATAAATAATGGCTCCATGATTAGCTGGTCCACCCAAAAATGTTCAAACAGGCATATCATCATTGTGTTATCATTCTCCCTCTCTCCAGTTGAGATGAAATGATATTAGAGGCCCGGCAGATATGAAATTATTGGGAGGCAATTAAATTAAGGTGTACCACGATTATGACAGCCAGCGCCAACCAGACTCGAGTTGTATGTCAAATGTCCGTCGGATTCTTTGCGGCGTGGACGGGAGAGGCAGCCGGCGTGCATGTGTGTGTTGCGCGCGTGTGTTCAGCGGATCGCTCTACACTGTTGACATTCCCCCTGACAGCTCTGAACTTTTCACGACGCCACGACTGTCAGAGCGACGGCGGAGGAGGGGGGGAGAGGTGAGAACGGGGAGCGGGGGTGGGAGGAGCCGCGTCACCAGGTTGGGTGAGAACATTGAGATGTGTCCATCTTTCTAACTGTTTGGGCACCGGCATGCTTGGGAGCAGCAAGGTTCCTGCCTGTTCTCCAATCATCACTTGCTGATGTGTGATGAAGGTCAAGCCTGTCTGAGGGCAGGCGAAACCCACCCCTAAGGTTCCAAACAGACAGATGGGTCAGTGTGCGGACACTAGCGCCACCCAAGACATTAACGCGGGTCAGGGTGGTCAATTTCAGAGTGTTCCACACCACTATGACGGCCAGACCGGTTTGTGGTCTCGTGTGCAAATCAGGTTCGAAAGTACAGATAAAAATGTGCGCCGTGCGGGGCCAATTTATTGTCTTCGTTGGGATTGGGCGGATTTGCAGAACATTATGCCAAGTTCTACTTTAAGTAACTTCAAAGTGTCCTCACTTTTTTGGGGTGTCTAATTTTAATTTTGTATTTATTTTATAATGTCCCTGTACATAAATTACGGAGCCCCTAAAGTGACATGGGAGAAAAAAAAGAAATATGTTTCTCATCCTAATGAGAAACTAGCGAGAAAACTTACTTGTAAGTCTCATTCTCACGAGAAGGTTTTCTCATTTGGATGAGGAACTTTCTCGTCCTAACGAGAAACGTTTTTTTATACCTGCGAACACTAGCTTGTTTGCCCTTGTAATAAAGTCCCAGGTGAAAATATAACTGAACTAGGTCCTGCGATGTCATTTGAACACATAAACACAAGCCGAAATGTCGTTATAATGTCTCCCATGCACGCATACTACTTTCTCATCCTAATGAGAAAAGTTTCTCATTCTAATGAGAAAGTTTCTCATCCTTACCAGAAACCTGAGCAAGTTCCCCATGTCACTTTAGGAGCTCCGTAGTAAATAAATACAGTCAGGGACATTTTTTTTTTAGACCACTCCTGTTTCGTCAGTTTCGTAAATAAAGTTTCGTAAATTTTTTTGGACAAATAGAATGATGACATCAAAAATAGCTCATAATAGTTTAATTTAAGAACTGATATCTAGCCATTTTGATCGTATTGCATCTGTAGTCAGAACATTTGACGCAGCTCTTACCATAAATGTTTTGTAGCACCGACGTCTTACTGGCTGCAGGTTTCGCGGGAGGAGATCGCATCTCTGTCCGCCTCTTCCGCGTGTGGGCGTGGTTTACGCCCCTTAACCCCGCCCCCTCGCAGGCCTCGCCTTCCCTTTGTCTGCGTGTGAGGAGCCTACGGACACACGTGCGTCAGATAAAACAACAAAGTCGTTTTAATGGGCAACACATTCACTGTAGAAACTAAATGGAAACAGAAGGGGCTGTGTGATGGCCTCGTGCTGGTAACTATTAAGGACATTGATGGGCAAAGTACGGCCTGGAGCCTGTTCTAGACTAGAATAGAATAGAAAGCCGTTACTGGCATTGTATGGTGCAGGTACAACCAAAGTGTGCGTACAATGATTTGCAAATGCTTTTCAACCTATATTCAATTGAATACACTACAAAAAACATAATATTTAATGTTCAAACAACATTTTTTTTTTTTTTTTTTTACAAATATTCACTCATTTTCAATTTGATGCCGGCAAAATGTTTCAAAAAAGTTAAAACATGGGCACGGTGACCATTGTGTTACATCCCTTTTCCTTATTTGTTGAAGCTTTGTAGGTGGAATTCTTCACCATTCTTGCTCGATGTACAATTTTAGTTGCGCAACAATCCAGGGTCTCTGTTGCCGTATCTTACGCTTCATAATGCGCCACACATTTTCAATGGGAGACAGGTGTGGACTGCTGACAGGCCAGTCTCGTATTTGGACCGAGAGTCGAATATGGCTGGGCATTGTCAAAGGCGGGGCTTGGATGGCAGCATACAGAGCGTACGGAAAGTATTCACAGCGTTGAACTTTTCCCACATTTTGTCCTGTTGCCCCAGTTTGAGGTCCCGAGCACTCTGGAGCAGATTTTCATCCCCGGGTGTTTACATCTGTACATTGCTGCATTCATCTTCCCCTCAATCCTGACTAGTTCACTAGACATTTCTTACTGCTGATAAACATCCCCGCTTAATGATACTGCCACCACCATGCTTCATTGTAGGCGTGGTGTTGGTCAGGTGATGAGCAGCGCTGGTTTCCTCCAAACATGACGCCTGGCATTCATGTCAACGAGTTCAATCTTTGTCTCATCAGACCAGAGAATTTTCTTTTCTCATGGTCTGAGAGTCTGTGACTTTTTGCAAAAACCAAGGGGGCTGCCATGTGACTTTTACAAAGAAGCGGCTTCTGTCTGGTCACTCTACCAAACAGGCTTGATTTGATGAGTGCAGCAGAGATAGTTTTCTTTCTGGAAGATTCCACAGAGGAGTGCTGGGGCTCCGACAGAGTGACTATGGAGTTCTCGGTCACCTCCCTGAGTAAGGCCTTTCTCCCCCAGTTCAGTTTAGACAGGTGACCAACACTGGGAAGAACTTTTGTTGTTGCCCCCGTCCCAGCTTTTTTTTTTGGAACGTGTTGCAGGCATCCAATTCAAAAGGAGAGAATATTTGCAGAAAATCAATGTTCATCAGTTTGAACAATAAATATCTTGTCATTGCTGTGTATTCCTGCAGGCATCATTTTGGTGACCGCTGCCTTTAAGCAACATGGCTGAGCAATGGAAACAAGAACTTGTGCAATCCTTTGCCTGCGACTCAAATTTGCCACTCACCTTCGCCATGCTCGCTGGATGATGCTGGCCGCCTCGTGCCTCCTCCTGCTCCGCGCTCTGTCCTGTTCCCGTGACGTGCTCGCAACGGCGTGAAGTTTCCTCGAAGGGCTCCTTGTGTTCAAAGCGCCTCCACCATGTCGAGCTGGATCTTTGGCCTTGTGGCGTCTGCGCTTCAGGGAATCAGTTTTTCTCAGAGGTACGGCGGCCGTTTGGTCAGCGTCGGAAGAGGGGCTCGTGAACGAGGAGGGCGTTTGCTCCTTGACTTTATGTGCGGAGGAGGGTCTGGATGATGTTAGGCTGCTAGGAGGGAGCGAGTCCTTCAGCCTGGTAGTCGTGTCGCAGGTCATGTGACTTTCAGGGCTCACGGTGTCAGGTGGATCATTAGCTTTGCTCCTTATGGATCTGCTCCGATGACCTGGTGGAGATAATACTGTACATTGATTTATTATCCAACCAGTCCTCATTAGGGGAGCTTAACCCTGTGGCAGCTGACGTTTGGGTAAGAGGTGGGATACAAGATCCAGGGCACACATAGAAACAAACCATCGTTGACAATCACATTCACATTGACACCATTTCCATTGCTTTCTAAATGTTGACAATTATTCCTATCCCTCTACACATCTTATTGGACAATTTGGAGGAAACACAGTCTTTTGCACCATTCTAAGGGCTCCTGGTCACTTGGAGTAAAAGCTACAATATTGACTCTCAACTGTTGTCATCAAGGGCCCCACATTTTCCTATTATTTCGTTTTGACCCACTTTTGTAGATGTTGAGAACAATAAAAAATGAAAATAAAAATCAACTCTGTAGGCGCCGAAACACAAGTATGCAAGGGTCGACTGTATATCATGCTTTCAGACATAACTACACATGCTCACGTGTCCAGAGGAAAATGTGTTACGGTGCAATGAAACTACGGAAAAAACATTTGGCTACAATGCGAAAAAGATTTAGTGCAAGATTTAGTGCAAGAACATTTAAAAATAGTTTTCAAACGTTAGTTGTAAAAGAGGGTCTGAAAATGTCTGGCAGTGAATGAGTTAAGACAAGGTGAGGGCAATTAATTAACAGCTCCAAATATCAGAATTGTTGCCATAAAACTGTCGGCCATCTGCTGGAACGAAAAACAATGTCAGGAAAGGACTACTAGAACCACTGAACTTTAGGTGGTGGTAATCATAGGCACTGCTGGTTGGTACGTGTTGACTTTGTTTTAATATGTGTTTGAATGTGATTGGTCAATTTTGAACACACACGTGGCGTGTGCACATCCTCTCAATTATTTTAACTTCCATCTCTTAAGATTGAATTGTTTTTCTTTTTTTATATATGAAATCAAATGAATGCTGAAAAAAAGATTTCCATGTTTTCTCTTGGACTCATTTTTTAACATCATAAAAATCTTCCATTTGAACAGGGCTGGGTATCTTTACATCCACTGTAAATTCCATTCAACTGGAAAATGGACAAATTTGTCTTCAATGAACAAAACACACATGCTTTTAAGAAAAAGATGGAGTAAAAAAAAACACATGAGCAAATGCAAACTCCACAAAGGAAGGTCAGCGCCAAGAATTAATTTCGTTCTACCTTTGTGTCTCTCCTCTTTGCTCCTCCGTTCAGGTTTGGTTGCTTTCTTGGTCTCCACCAAAGAGTCTTTCACGGATAAATCCGCCACTAGGTTAACCAAGGAGAGCTTCTCCTGCTCGGTCGTCGCCGAGGACGATTTTGGTTCCTTCGCCGTGGTCGCAGTGATTTGCTGCACGGCTTCTCTCCGCCGCAGTTCCTCCTCTCGCTTCCTGAACACAACCAAAAGCAGTTTTACACTCAAATGGCAACAAATTATATGAATATTTGGGGTTGGAATAATGATCTTTAATGCGGAGTCTTTCAAACAGGAATAAGGAATTTTAGACTAAATTCGTGATGATTTTGGTCATTACTGATGCTAATAATTTAGGGCAGCTGTTGTATAAATGACCCTTACATGATCAGCTGGTGGTCAAATATATTTTTTCAGCACTGCACATACAGATTAGTGATCAGTGATCTCATATTGCTCTACTGAAGCAAAGTTCCTTGTTTGTAGTGACTAGTCATGGCACCATGAAAAGTTGACATTTATCACTGGGTCATACCGAAGCTAAACACATTCCTTCGAAATTTGTTCACAACTTTTTGTCCAGTTACAGATCAATTTGTCCTTGTATCATGACAAAGCGTCACAATTCATTGAAATTGTAATTTCGAGTTAAATTTTTTTAATGTTTTGAACTGATCTCTTTGGCATGGAAATGACACACCAAAGTTGAGATGAAACACTATGTTAAGAGATATTAATAATAATAATAAAAAAGACAATGCACTAAATTCTGTCATTCCATGATGCAAAATATGGTTCCCTCAAAATTGTCCAATAGGATATGAAAAAAAAAACATATGAATAGATTGCTATATTTGCATCTTTATCTAGGTTCTCATCAAAATGTAACATGTTTCCCCATTTATCTTTGGCTTAACCATGCAGCATAACTGTATCTGTCCTATTCACGAAAATAACACTGAAAGTCATAAAAACAACAAAGCTAGTCCAAAGCCACCTTGGAATTTTGTACGGTACTTTACACATGCAAAAACATACACTCCTTCTATTCAAGAAGTATTGAAATCCTTTAGTTGTGCATCTTAGTAGAACAGTGATTCCCAGCCACTGCGCCATGCCACATTAGTGTGCCATGGGAAATCAGATCAAAATCAGCCATAAAACCCCCGCACATTGCAGTAAGACTAGATTGTTTTGATGTTTTATTTTTTGGGGTAAAAATAACTGTAAAATTCTGTGATTCTGTATTCTATATATGTCTAACTATTCTACAACTACATGAAGCACTTTGTGAGGCTACTCTGTGAAAGGCACAAAGAGTAAATACTTTGACTTTCTTACTTTGGTCCACAAATGATTAGTTATTTGCAACAAATAATGTCTCTTTGTTCAACTATAGCCGGATTTACATGGAGACTTTTTTGGCATTTAGTCAGAATAGCCATTTTAGCAGAGCTGGGCATTCCGTCTATGTGACGGACCGGTGCATCTATCCATCACTGACGGACGCCCGTTTTGCTGACGGTTGACGGGAAAAATTTTTCCTTGTTTCCTTGTTTCTAATTCACGTAAAACTATCGGAACACCTCATGGCCCGAGAGGCGAATGACGAGGACGCTGCATAGACATATCTATCACATATCTATCTATCTACCTGTACACATAGACACGTACGGTAGAGGTCCCTCTTAGCCAATGGGATGCCAGGAAGATGCTAGGTAATAGCCAATGGCAGAGCAGCTATGAGTATGTTGCGTGCAGGAAACTCCGGAGCTGCGAGCATCAGCCCATACTTTTACCTATCGTATCCTGAAATTTCTTTCGTAACTAGAGGCAATATTTTCCTGTCGAGGCGTTTCGTACCTTGAACATTTCATATGAAGAGACGTTCGTAAGTAGAGGTACCACTGTAATAGCTTTGGGTTCAACTAAACTGGCCAAATCACATTGACTAAATTGAGACAAGCTCATCATTAACATCTATTGCTATAACAATTCAATTTCCTTTACATAATATATCTATTTCATGGTGTGTGGTACTAGTAGAGAACAAATATGAGACGTGAGTAAATGACAAGGAGCAAAAGCAGCATGTCAGGGGAAAGATGTACGTGTGTGCAAGGATGACAGCGAGAAAGACAGATACGAGGAAAAGTGCGACAACAAACAATGTCATTGTCAAAGGCATCCTGCGGTGACCGAACAAACGCCACAAGACAAGGACGGATGTATAAGTGAGTGTTGTTTGTTCTTCTCTCACTTGGCGGCGTCCTTGCGTAGCTGCTCGTGCCTCATCAGGAGCTGCTTCCTCTCCCTGAAGGCCTTGCGGACCGTGTAGCCCTTGTAGATGGCCTGGATGGAGGCGGCGGCGATGTCCTGGATGGCGGCGATGGACAGGGCGCCGTGCTCCAGCATGAACTGGGTCACCTCGCTGTGGCCCCCCAGCAGCGCGTAGTCCAGCGGCGTGTACCTGCGCGTGAACGCCGTTGTCACCCACACAGCCTTTTGAAGGTCTCCTTACCTTTGTGACTGCTACGTCTCATCGTCATTATCATCATCAAAGACTCGCCTCTCCTCTGTGTGCTCCATGTGGTTAGGAAAGGCACTGTAGCCCAGCAGCAGCTTCACGGCATCCAGGTAGCCATTGTTGCACGACCAGTGGAGAGCAGTCCGACCCTGTGGAAACAAGGTCATACCGGCGACGATTTTTAAGTGGGAAAAAAAATGGAGGGGTGCCAACCTTTGCGGTAAAAGGTAAAAACATACTGTGTGATAATTACTCGAGTAACTGTAAAACTACCAAGGTACATAGCTTACATTAGAAAAAGTCCCCAAAGTAAATCGTTTTGATATAAATTAGTGAATAATTAACACCGCCCCTAGAAAAGGTTCTAAAAATGCCTATTGATGCGACACAATGGCACAAAGCACTAGAGAAAGCTCCTCAACTCACTTCACCATACGTAGTTTCTTGGCACCAAGATAGCAGCAAAACACTAAGTGAAGCTCATTCACTTTAACATAAAAAGTCCACACAGCCCAGTTCAAATGTCAGGTTTTTGTGGTATTTTCATTTTTTTAATGAGACCAAGGGAAATCAATTCCCCAAATGTTCCACCATTAACTTGACCTGAAACTTGTACAACTCTTTTAAAGAGAAGTAAAACTAAAAAAAAGTGTGCACACCCTTGTAAAACTGGGGATGTGGGTGTATCCAGAAATCAATCATCAATTTTAACTTGTGTTAAATAGGTCGGCACACACCTTGTGCTAACACTGCCTGCTGTTTGGAACTGTTCATAATTCCTTCCACCTTATCTAAATCCACAGTTCCATCTGAAGAAAAACAAGCCCAAATGATGATGTTGCTACCCCCATGCTTCTCTGTAGGTATGGTGATGAGCATTGTATATAAAGTTTTTGCAAAAAAGTTCAATCTTGGTTTCAGTGGACCATAACAACATTTCCCAAACAATATGTGTATTTTAAAACACTGGATTAAGATATGGAAGCATGGCATCGGAATTCTACCTCCTTGTCTTGAATGTTTGGATCAGCATGTTTCTCCATCAGGACAGCCATGCATGTGATGTAGCCACCATAAGCAGCACACTGCAGAGGAGTCCGCCCTGCTTGGTCCTGCCAGACAGATCGGATCATAAAGCTCATTGAAAGGTGTGATAGAGAGTTGATTTTAAATGATTATTAAAACACGTTGCATATTACGTTCGACCGATATTACACACGAACCGGACACTTTCTATTAGGCACACTTGCACACATCTAATAAGATCCGCCACAAGAGCATCATCATCACCTCTGTCTTATCAACATTAATAATAGTCACATGATCAAACTGCCAAGACTAAAAGGCCAACAATATTTTGGTGATCTTACTTTGAAACTACAAGAGATGACACATACTGTTTATTAGAAACAGCTCTCAGTATGAGGCAGCACAGTAAACCACAACCGCAAATATAAACATAGGGTGCAAGTGCCAATAAAAAGCATAATTGTGCGATTAAAGGCAGGCATTTTCTCTTAGATTAGATCTCATTACATAGTGTACTTGCAATGAAACCACATGTATAATGTATATTATCGCCACTGGATGCCAGAGGACTTCAGGGACGGGCAGCAGCTTGAGAAGAAAACCTTTTTTATTTTATTTTTTTTTATTTTTTTTTTTAGCCTGCTAAGTTAACTACAACCAAAATTCATTTGAAATACAGTGCATATTTGAAACGCTTTCGAGACCAGAGACTTGAATTTGTGGTCCAGCCGTTTATTGCTCTATCACCGCGAGGTGCTTCAGAGCTCACCTGTACATTGGGGCTGATCCCGTTCTCCATCAGGATCTGGCAGACCTCAGCGTTCCCTCCCAAAGCTGCCCAGTGGAGAGCAGTGTGACCGTCCACGTCCACTAGGTCCACACGTGCGGCGCCTTTATTCAACACAGTAAGCAGCTACAGATCTGACATAACAACTACAGAGAACATAAATAGCATTGGAACAAGGCAAACAGATTCCTGGATGAAACTGCTACTACCTCTGACACCCACCTTTGATGAGCGTGAGGATGACGTCCCTCTGTCCCATCTCACAGGCACGAAACAGCGGCGTGTGCTTCATTACGTCCAGAGAGTCCACCATGGCTCCCCTCTCCAACAGCAATTTGACAGTGCTCACGTGACCTGACAGGGAGGCTGCGTGCAGCGCTGTTTGGACAACAGCAACACTAACATTAATGTCTAGCCAAATGGACGCCACACACCTCACTATAATGCGGTAGAAGTACACCCACAACATTATGACCACTTGCACAATTTAATAGTAAGGGCAAGAGCTGTATCCAATATTTTGCTTTTACAATGAAAACAATGCTGAGTTTTGACAGTTATCAACAATAAGATTATTAT
Organism: Filicampus tigris; assembly: GCF_054856515.1. Classification (NCBI taxonomy): domain Eukaryota; kingdom Metazoa; phylum Chordata; class Actinopteri; order Syngnathiformes; family Syngnathidae; genus Filicampus; species Filicampus tigris. The sequence continues at coordinate 11,131,462 of NC_141224.1, forward strand.
TGTGGTTGTATTTTGGAGTGGTGTACAACTATATAGCATCATAACTATAATTTTTGATTCATGATTGAGGTAACTAGCTGAAAAATACCGGGAAAAACTGTCATTATGTTGCAGTACAGATGTACATTCAAGATGAAGTCAACCCCCCTAAAATATTGACAAAAATATGTTCTGTGAGCCTCCACTAGTCTTAACATGGCATTATGATTAATGTTGCATTTGTGGAATATGAGTTAAGCAGCAAGATCGACCCGTTTTTAGCCATCACATGGGACGGCCATTTTGCCACTTTCTGCCAACTGAAAATGACATCACAGTTGCTCAGGGCTCAGGTAACAAGCAATCATGGTTCTGGTTGAGAAATAGGTGAGCCGTGATTGGTCGTTACCTGAGCCCTGAGCAACTGTGATGGCAAAATGGCCGCCCCCCGACATGGACAAAAATGGGTGGATTTTGTTGCTAAATTCATATTCCACAAATGCAATATTAATCAGAATGACGTGTTTTGACTAGTGGGAGCGTATAGATCATATCATTGGGGTTTTCTTCCCCTTCAAATCCTGTATTAGTCTTACGTTATCAAGACATTGTTTGGCTGGTTAGAGGTATGGTGTGTTCACATTGTTTAGGCATTGAACAGTACCTAGGGGTTGTAAAAGGAAACAGAATCACTGATTTTGATGTATAGCACATTTCATACACCATGTAACACAATGTGCTTCACCATTATACTTAAAAGTACAACATTTAAAAACTGTTACATACAGTGAAATATATTGAAAAACAAAGAAAATACACGTTTAAAATAGCTTACTAAAATGACCCTAAAGTGCATGAACATGATTTTAAAAATACTTTAGAAATCTTAATCATAGGTATGAGATTTTTTAATTAACCTGGATTTAAAAGCATTTACATTTTATTGGTATGTTTTGGAAGTTTATTCATTCATATTATTCATTCCGAAGCATAGCAGCAAACTGGGACCTTTTATCGAATGCATTTTCTATTGATATCGATCATGTGTCAATCGCGATACATAATGATATTGATATCATCCCAAATTCGAGGAAGTGATGTGATTACCAGTCAGCCACGTTGTCCTTCACGCTGTCTAGCTTGCAAATGCATACATAAACAATGATGGCCAGGCTAGACATTGATTATACATCCAAGAGGCCCCTCGGCGTCAGGGGTGTGGCGACGTGTCACGAGTGTGTTCATGTGTGAGTGCGCAGGAGGTGCGGCGCTGGCAGTGGCGGGAGTCTATATGGCAAACTCCCATTAATTTTGCTGACACTATCAGCGTCCCTCTCTGGCTCGTCATCTGGGAAATCCCCTTTGACATCACCATGCCTCGCTACTGAGAGGCCGCGGGCTGCACACTTGACAATCAAAGCCAACAAGGTGAAAGCTGCGTAAGGTGTGTTAGAACTCATTCACGCCACATACAAGCGCACGTAGCCCTTGGCTCGTCTAATTTTAGCGGTGCTCACCGGTGCCGCCATACTTGTCGGCCATGTTGATGTCAATGTGAGGCGTGAGGGCCAACATGGTGCCGATGACATCATCGCTGCCCTTCCCGGCCGCCCACATGAAGGCCGTCCTGCCCTCCAGGTCGGGCTCATCTTTCACCGATGGGTGGGAGACAAACACTCCGACTGTCTCCTATTCACGCACACGCACAAAAAAAAAAAGTTTTGTGGAGTAATTTCTAGGAAAGAGTTTTCAAGTAGAATAAAAACAAAAAAAACCGTCTAATTCAATGAGAAAATCGTAACTTGATGATGAAAGATGATGGGATGATCGTACTATTCCTGCTGGTGTGGGGGGGAAGCCTCCACTAAACCCAAATGTCAAAAAGAGGGCATAAATTCCACAAAAGAAGTGACAAAATTATTGAGCCCCATATTGGTGCAATGGAGTGAGATCAGCATTGTGGGAGAGGGGGAATAGTCTGCGAATTGAAAACGATATTCTTCTAAGCATTTTTATCCAGATTTGCACTTAAAGGTACTTTGCATCTTAATGGATTTTTGGGCTTTTCACGTGTGTGCACACTCTACAAAAATGTCACAGAAATCTGAAAAGAAACACTTGAAAACAAATGTCATACGTTCATCAAAACTGAATGTGAAGGTATTCTGAATAAAAGTGGACCCTGTGTTTCAGGGGTCAACTTTCAGATCCACGGCTGCTGCAAAATCGTTTTCAAGTAGTTAAAAAAACACTTGAGCTCTGGAATACAAACATGCACATATTCGCACACATGTACAGGGCCCAAACACACACACACACTCACATTTGGAGTGTTGGCCTATAACAAAAATGGCAAGAAAATACATTTTTTTGTAGTCAGTTTTGGTCTTTTTTTTTCAGGCAGGAGCCTGTCACAGAATACAGTTTTATTTTCAAGTGGCTAAAAAAACACGTGTAGGTCTTTGAGTGCTGGGAAACTTCCTGACTAAAGATGACAAAATGGAAAATCCGTTTTGATCTGCTTACGCACTTTCTGTACTCTGGTTGTTGTTTTATTGTATTGTTGTGGTGATCAACCAGATGGACACCTGCCAACTCAGATCAATTGAGATGTTCCCAAACTGGATTTGGGTTCAATTTAAGGCAAATAAATTGATCAGTACAAAAATAAAATCCTACAGGTGGTGTGGTAATCCATTTTAGTCAAAAAATCTGTTATTCATTGAGTGGTTTACTGTGTGCGCATGACTCACAGCGTTGTTGCTCTGTGCCCCGTAATGCAGAGGAGTCGCTCCCTGGCTGTCTGAGGGAACGGTGCCCGACGTGTTCCTCTCTAGCAGCAGGTGGACAATTCTGGCGTGGCCTGTGAACACATGTTAAAAACAAGAAAATGCAGATAGTTCTCAACTTCCACTTCACACTACTATTTTACTACTACCAGGAGGCAACCTCAAAGTATCTAATGGTTTATAATTGAATTCCCACCAAAATGTATGTATTACATGACATTTGAAGGTAGGGATTGAGAAGTAATTGTAAGAATGCAGAATAAACTAACCAAACCAACCAAAAGTTACTTAAGAAACAACAATTTTGTTTATGCAACTGGTTCAGGGTGTTATCTGTGTTTTGCACGGATCAGATAGGACAGGCTCCAGCTCCCCACTGCTCTCAACAGGATAAGAAATATAGAAAAGGAATGGATGGATTCATTTACATTAACTGTAATCATTTATTGCAATCTGTATGCTTTTTCAAATCTGAAAAAGCTGCTATTTTAAACTGAAGTTTCCTTTCATACATTTTATACAGCAGTCTCGTTTTATTTGAAAGCCAATTCAAGGCTTTAGGGCAGGGGTGTCGAACTCCGGTCCTCGAGGGCCGCCGTCCTGCCTGTTTTCCATCTCGCCCTGCTGCAACACACCTGTTTCAAATGATCAGCTCATCGGCAAGTTCTGCAGGAGCCTGATCTTGAGCCCGATCGTTTGAATCCGGTGTGTTGGACGAGGAAACCTCTAACACATGCAGGAGGGCGGCCCCGGAGGACTGGAGTTTGACGCCCCTGCTTTAGGGTTAGGGTTTCGATTTCACACATAATCACTGACAATCGTATCTTTGTGAGTGACCTTGTGTGACCTACAAACCTAATAAGCTAAAATTGTGGATAATAAGTGACATTTTACTTTTCAGGTAGTACGCCCCACCAAGTTAAACCGGCAAGCCACAATGTTGGAAGGACAAGAAAAGGCAGTGGATCACGTAATGAGCCGATGTGGGATGTGCGTCATCTTACCGAGCAGGGCGGCCCAGTGCAGCGGTGTCCTGAAGAGGTTGTCGTAGGCAGTCACATTGCAGCCCTCGTAGGACGTCAGCACCTCAACCACTGCCTCGTTACCGTCGGCGACGGCGAAGTGCAAGGGTGTCCGACCTTCATAGTCCTGCCAGTTCAGAAGGGACTCCGTGGGAGCTGCTTCCTGCACACATGCAAGACATGAAATGTACCAATTGAGCTATAGTGGGCAAGAATGTCCGATGAATGTGAGGTTTTGAAAGATGTATTTTAACCCTTTTTTTTCCAGGGTATCAATTCACCCTATCTTAATACAATAATACATTATACATATGGCATGTGCTTCCATAGACTGCTGAGATTAGGCAATTTTTTTTTGCTTGCCCTTAAAATGCACCGTTGTGGTTGTCACCGCTTTTTTCAGGGCCGATACCGATTATTAGTAGTCAAGGCGGCCAATAACCGATATTTGAAGCCGATATTTGTAGAAAAATGGGGTAAAATTGTGTAAAATTTATGAAAAAAAAAACCCCAACACTTTACTTTGTTTAAATGCCTTTAAGCCCATGTTTATTAAACGTCTTTAGTGATTTACAAGATGTTAAAGCTTTTCTAGATCTTAAAAAATAGACAACTTTGTTTTAAGTCTCACAAAAAAGTGCAGGGAGCTCCCAGGCTCAGCTGCATGTCTAACAAATATCTCCTTACAGTAAATCGTTTCCTAAAAATCCACTATAACTGAAATGTTTATCTTTCAACCATCTTTGTTTTAAAGTTCAAAAACATAAAAGTGAATCCTCAACGCAGCTACTAGCCAGAAAGATAAGCATGTTTCCAAGACCGGACTTTCACATGCAGTACTTTGCCGTCAATTTTTGCACAATGTACAGCACTTGGAGCAGTTATTGTTTTAAAGTTCTCTATAAATAAAGTTGTGTTTAGCTTTTCATTACGTGGCTTACACACAGACACGCACACACTGCCACTCACGTCTTACTTTTATCACCATTTCCCTATATTATAAGCAACTTTACTTCTCTAAGGAGCCATGTCGTTCACAAAGCGGTTAGCCGCTAATATAGAAGGGCTCATAGTAATGTTACAAGTGAGTTATAGTCGACTGACATTTACTAAAATTTTGGCGAAGTCTATTGCATTACCTTGAACTACTAACTCGCCGACTCCCGTCGTGTATGTGCCTGGCTCGTCCAGGAGACCCGGAGAGAGAGCGAGCGCGGAGCACACACGCAGCTTTACGCTGATTGGCTGTTACGCTTCAATAGGGTGTTTTCAGTAACAGCTGCATTACTGTATTGTCTTGAGCTTCTCAAAAGCTCTTGTGAAAAGTAAAAACAACCCTTTGAGTAATTCATAGTCAAGTCCACAAACAGTAAAAAGTTCCTGAAATTAAAGAACAGAGAAGTTCATGCGATTTGTCCAAAAATAATTCACTTTTTTTTTTTTTTTTTTTTTTAAGAATCAGAATCGAGAATTGTTCCGAACCGGAATCAAATCAAAGAACCAGAATCGGAACTGTAAAAGTCCAAATTCAAACGATGCCCAAGCAGAAAGAACAACACGATGCATTGTAGACAGCGGTAACGGTAAATGTGGCCACAAAATAGGTGGAAAAAAAGCCACAACTATTGCCAAAGAAAATGTTTTGGTTCTCGACTTATTTTGGAGTAATGTGCATTGATTCCAATGCTACCACTGTATCGGTGTGTAATGCATAATCCTTAGTAGATCAGAAAGTTTTTGCTATGGGGTGGGTACCTTGTAAGTCCGTTTTTAACTAAAATTGACTAAAACTAGACAAATCTTTTTGAGTTTTCGTGGACTAAAACCAGACCAAAACTATCACGAATAGGAATGACTAAAATGTGGCTAAAACTAATAAGCATTTTTGCCCCAAAGACTAAGACTAAATCTAAAAAGCCTGCCAAAAGCAACACTGAGTGAGTCACGAATTCCTAACGGTTATTTGCCCAAATATTGGATGGAGTGAATGTATATATTGTAGTTGTGCCTAGTAAGCGTGCAATTGACATTGTGTTTGGCGTAGAGAAAATACACAATCAATCTACAACGGTGCACTCAATTCTTCCTTCCTAATCGAAACGGATATGACATTCATGGCGACTTTGCGTGACGTGTACCAGTATACAGCGGACAGTTTGCGTGGCGCTGGCTTCCTGGCTGTGCGCGGCCCAGTGCAGGGGGATCTTGCCCTCGCTGTCAGGGATGCCGATGTTGGAGTCGTGCTTGATGAGGAGGCGAACGTGCTCCGGCCGGTTATAAAACGCTGACCAGTGCAGGGCGGTTTGCTGTGAAGGCAGATCATCAGGACAGATTAAAAGGGAAGAGATAGCGAAGACAACTTGGGTCTAGAACAGTGAGTGCCGTTGTGGCTTTGCGGCTTTGAGCGTTTCTATTACGCAAATGAAAAATACTCCACCAGGAAATCTCAGGGCAAGTGTCAACACAAAGCTCACATTGACGCTGGAGCTGAGGAGGAACCCAGATAGCGCCTAAATGAAAGCTACTGGCTGTCATCTGACATGATGATGCATATTGGATCATTACAAAACTACTGATGTCACACCTCAGCATCGACGGACAAGAGAGACTCTGTCCTTGTGGCCACAGACATTAAGGCTGAACTGCGACATGAGTGCACATGATCTCAAACTCCTAGACTAATCCCATTTGTTATGCGGCTGACACTCAGGCTTGATGTTTTTCCGGCAGACCGTAGAAAGGTTCTCAGTGCGTGTTGTAATTACACACAAATTAAACAAATGACCTTAAAGTCATAACATTTAGGCAAGATTTCCTGGAAAAAAAATGTGACCTCAATTCATAAGGTTGAACCACTACCTTTTATGACAAATCAGGTCTACAAATTATTTCACTCCTGTTTTTTTGTTTTGTTTTTTTGCGTGTGTTTTTGTGATACCACGAAAAGGGGGAAAGCAATGGCAAGAGGAAAGATATGATGGCAGCCTGCTAAATAGGGACTTTTTGCAACATAGTACAATTTCAATCACACTACATATTGTACCTTAAAGAGGGACTCAAAATATAATGACTATTTACTGACACACTTTATAAATCACGCTTTCTATATCTTGATTGTTTGTTTTACCTCAGACGTGGTGGTTTCTTGTATATCAAATTAGAGGAAAGACAGGGGAACAGAGACGGCTGATTTTTCACAAATCTAATTTATCATGTCCTAGCGTTAAATCCTAATGACGGTTTTAATAAATATGAAAAGAAAACATCAGTTTCTTTTCTTCAACGTTCGTTTTCATAAGAAAATTTGCACCGGAATGCTATCTTTTAAAATTGCGGATTTTGATGTACACTGCGGGCAAAAATTAGGTATGCTTTAAATTTTTCTTCATTTTATTCTCACATCTTTTCCTTCCATCCGTAAAAGTAGCTTTTTATTGCTGCATCCTTCCTTTCATCTTTTCTTCACCAAAACCAACTTTTTTACCTTCCTTCCTTTGTTAATACTCCCCCTCCCTCCTTTCTGACCCCTTTCCAGCCTTCCTTCCCCTCAGACCTGCTTTTTTTCCCTGGTATCTGACCTCATTTCTTCCATCCTTTCTTCCTTTTGCCTTCAGACCTGCTTTTTTATTAATGCATCCTTACATACTCCCTTCCTTCGCTTAAACCTACTTTCTTCTTCAGTCACACCTTTTCAAGCACGCTTACATCCTGCACATTCGTTACCTTCATCAATGTTATCGGTGAGTACACAGCTGATCTTTCATTAAAGAGCGGTTATCTTGTTTTTTCACTACATGACACTTGAGACTAACTCAACATTCGAAAAGATAGATGAAACAATTCTTGATCATCGTGCGGAAAAATTGTTTCTAAATACAAACAAGTGAACAAAATATCTCACTATTATGTAGAAGTACGTTGTTTTTTCCATCTTCACAATATTGCTAAGAAATGGCAAATTCTGTGCATGAGTGACACAGAGACAATAGGTCCTGCTTTTATTACATCTCGACTTAACGATTGTAAGTTTGATCATATTACCCATCTACCGGCCAATTTAGAATGGCTCCCGGTCCACCTGAGATGTGATTTTAAGGTTATGTTACGTATATAAATATTACAAGGCTTAACACCTTCCTATCTTGCTGACATAGCAGTATTAGTACCTTCCGTTCCATCCCATGCTTATGCTCACCACACAGCGATGTTGTGGTGACTCCGAGAGCTGCAAAGAAGTCATTAGGTTCTTGCGCATTCGCAATTCGGGCTGCAGTGCTTTGGAATGTCCTACCTGTGGAAATTAGCGCTGCTACCTCTGTAGAAATGTTGAAATCTCAGTTCATGACTTATTTCTACACACTCTTATTTGGTTAAACCACACCTAGTATGCAACTAGTCTATCACCACTGATATCTGGATTTTGGCCTGTTTCACTGCCACTTCTCCGCTTTCCTCCCCCACACCTCCTCTTCTGCTCGGAGGGCGCGAGAGGCAGTTGCTGTGAGGATTCTGTATCGACCAACTGGGACAAGAATTGAGTATGACCACTTTCCCGGAGGTGTCTGTTTACCTGTGATGCTAATGCTGTTTATGCTAACATTGCACAGCATCACATCATGTGATTAATGCTGACCACTTTGCATCTATTGCAGCCTGGTCATCCTGGTAGGGGCATCCCTCAATCTGTAATCCCTTCTCAAGGTTTCCTCATTCCCACCCTCCACTGTACCTTGTTCTTGTCCTGTGTGTCGACCTCCCCTGGGCCGATGTGCTTAAGCAGCAACGCGAGGGCTTTCGGAGAAGGGTGTCGCGTGGCAAGGTGCAGCGGGGTCATCTCTTCCAAATCTTTCTGGAGCCAGTTGGCGTGTCGAGACAGCAGCAGCTTGAGGAAACGGACATTCCCCTGCAATACAAAAAAAAAAAAAATTCAGATTTCGGCAATATCCTTCACATGATATCACAGTGCTCTCACTAGTGGTGAACCAACGCTGATGACACACACATCCAGGCCCATGCACAAGCTTGTGGTCTTTTAGTGGTGTCTTGTTCAATTCAGGGGTCATCCATCTTCGTTCTCTCTCATTTTGGTGCGTGTGATGAGCTGTTAGACAGCAAACACCTGATCTGCCCCACCCCCACACATCCCCACCCCTCATCATCATTACCATCATCGTCCTCTGTTTGGATGGGATTCAGCCAGGGCCTCCCGTGTGATGTACTGCCTAACAGCTCTCATGGGACCCTGGGTTGTGTGTCTGCGTGGCCCTCGGTGAGTGTGTTTTGTATATTTACCATGGTGCCGCCTCAAAGCCGCACAGCCTGACGGATCTATCTTGTGTGTGAGCATGCATCTCGACCGAGAGAGCGTGTGTATGCGCTCCTGTCCTCCCTATTCTCAGTCCAATTAGATCCGTAATCCCTGGCCTCTCTGCCTGTCTCGGCCAATTATTGATCCTGTGTCAAAGAGACAGGGCTCCCCATCACTATCATCCCCACATGCGCACGCACACACCAATACTATCTACTAAGTCTACTACTACTACCCCTTTCCTCAACAAAATCATGATGACAAATCATAGAAAATGGTACCAAATAAAGATATGCCTGAGTGGAAATATACATTTTCACCGCCAAAGAGATTGCTCTTTTTCGTTTGTTAAGAGTTTCTGAGAACTCATTTCACTAAACCCTTCACAGACGGTGCTTGGAAATGACATCTGTCACAAAACTCCCCGGACTGGGGTCACAAATGACATTTCGAATCCAAGATACAACACTACAACATTTTGTAATATTTCTAATTTTCTTATTGTTATTATCATTATTATTATCATATACAGTACATACTTATAGCTGACTAATAGTTTTTATTACATCTTTTTACTGGTTGGATAGGGCAAATTACATGGTTCTCCAAATACTAACTAAACTTTCCTTAAACATTTTTTAATTTGTTGACGTAAAATTTTTGGGCAATTATGTTATTTTTTATTACGAGTCTTAAGTACCTTTCTGGGTTCACTTTTTTTACATCAGAAAAGTATTCTAATTAAAGGTGTGATAGAGTTGTTGAATCATTTAGAAAAATTATTATATTGATAATTATGACTCACTTTTCTTTCACCATATTTAATTAGAACCCTTTCTTGAGTGTATTATCATTGCCGTTTATTCACTGATTGGCTTCTACTGCCTTGTAGTGAGGCTTGCGGCATTCATTTCAACTTAATTGACCAAACATGCTTCCTTGCCCTATAAAAGATTATTACTGTATAAGTATGAAATGCTTTCAGGGTTATTCCCATTCTCTATTAATTTGTCTCCCAGTACCCCTGAGGTGATACTTGCAGTCACTAGGGGGCAGTGGCCTCCCTCTTTCCACCGAACCGCAGCCTGACAGATTTAGTTGCTCACTTGCTCGGCTATTATTTTTTATTATGATTTGCAGTGGATAAACTTCGCCAGCTGCACTCAATTCAAGCTCAAAACATGCCAATTTGCCTCATGTGCAAACAAGCGGCATTTGACAGGCCTTGCCCCCTTTGGCAAATGGGGAAACATCCTTAACTCGTTGACTGCAATGCCAACGTGTGTGTGTGTGTGTGTGTGTCGGTGTGCGTGTGGGGGTCAGCGGAGGCCATGCCTTCTGTGCGGCGAGGTGCAGAGCCGTGCGCTGGCTGTGGTCGGTTTTGTTGACTGAGGCTCCGGCCTTTAGCAGAATCTCGGCGCAGTCTAGGCGATCAGCCAGCACGCAGTACATGAGAGGGGTGCGGCCAAACTGATCCTCAAGGTCCCGTAGGACTGGCTCTGCTATACGCACAAATACACACATGCACAATGAATGGATGATGGTACTCGGGGGGGGGGGGGGGTCTTGAATGCACTTATTAGCTAGAATACTACCTCAGTGTGACTCACAATATTTGAACACAAGGTATCATTGGCCATTTTATGGAAGTGAGCATCTACTGTTTTTTTTTTTTTTTCCTGCAGTGCAAAAAGCCTCATTCTGTACTGGCAGCATGGGTGTTCTGCCGGGGCTTTACCTTGCCCTTCGACCTTTCTGCAAAAAATTTCCTTGCAAAAATCAATAAAGCACTCCGGCATTACATACTAATGTGAAAGCACTCTTGTCTGTGTAGGTAGCAACAAAAAAAAAAAAAATCCTTTTTGAGTAAGTTTTTTGCCCGATCACATTTTTCAAGAGCTGTACTTTTGGCCTCCTCATAGTGATGCACCTCAAGCTAGTTATATGCTATTTACCTGTGATGAGTTTGAGCAGCACGTTCCTGTCGCCATTGACAGCGGCGGCGTGAACTTGCGAGCCCAGAGGGGCGGCGCCCGGGCCAGACGGCGCTGAGGCCTGTAACACAAACACATAAGGTCACAACCCGGCTTGTATCTATTTCCTATGCATTAACAATAGCTTGCTTATCAAGAGTTGACCAAAGAGTAGGAAATTCTTTCAGTCATTATTTAGCTCTAAGCATGAAACCAAGGTGAATTTCACCATCATCATGGTCATCATCACCTACAAAATGAACAAAAACATCTTGCTGTTAACTATGATACAGGTTGAAAAAGAAGTGAACCAAATACTAAACCCGAAAAACAACACAAAGGTGAATCTCGAATTTCACATAAGTGTAATAAGAAATTAACGACACTTAAAGTGGAAGTCAACCCAAACATATTTTTTTCAAGAATATATTCTATACAGGCCCTCTAGTTGAAACAAAGCATTCTGATTAATATTGCGTTTGTGGAATAAGTGTTAATCCACTCATTTTTCGCCATCTCTGAGGGCTGCCATTTTTTCACTTCTGTCAACTGAAAATGACGTCACAAATGCGGGTGGATTTTGCTGCTTAACTCATATTCCACAAAAGCAATATTAATCAGAATGGCGTGTTTCAACTAGTGAGCCTGCATAGAACCAAAACATATGTTTGGATTGACTTCCTCTTTAAGGCCCTTTTCCACAGAAACTCTTCCAAAAAGAAGTTCCTGGTAAATGTTTAAAGCGAAACAGAGACCTTGCTAGGAGGTTGGACTTTCGAGGTCATCATTTTATATTTTTGCATCATGCTTTGCGGACATACAATGAGATGCAGGTGTCTTGATTTGTTTTTCTCTGAGGAGGAGTGCTGAGCAAACTGGACGACAAAGTCAGAAACAATAAAAATCATGCCTAAGTATCTACATGTTTTGGTGAGCTGATACATGCTCTCATCAAAACAAATAAATTAAAACCCGAGTTAAACAAAAGTAAGACCTTTTCAAAAGACTTGCTCGCCAACTGGCTGGTTCACACACGTCACTCAAGTACTATTAACAAAACTCTACTGCTTTAAATTAACGTTCTGCTCATTGACCAGGGGTCTTGCAAGATTTGCTGATAAATTGCTTAACGTCATGTATGATGATTTTACTTAAGAGGCACAGTATTTGTATTTTGGCATACGTGGACATGCGGCGTTTGAAAAGATGCATGTGTTTAAATCAGTGATGTTCGGCGACGTTCATGGCTGGCGAGGCACTGACAGAGTCAGAGTGACAGATTTCTGAGAAAAAGGGGAATTTTACATTGCATTATCCACCTGACATTAAAAACAGGTAAACAAAATTATAATATTCTCTTTACACACATATTTGGCAGTGAAGATTGTAACATACCTAGGTACGTCTCTGCATAAAAGAACGGCAGCAACTTTAACCTGCGTGCTCTCATACGCCCCCTTCAGTAATAATATCGGCCTCACCTCAGCAAAACTAAATAAAAATATTGGGAGATGGAGAATCTACCAATTCCCTCTTCATTCCCCCGTTCAAATTGTTTGATGTCCCTTTGTCAATGACAGCAATTTTGACCCCCCAAAAAAATACTGGATTAAAAAAAATATCAATATAGGTCTCGTGTAAATCACAGACCAGAGCGCTAAAACTGAAACAATTGTGTTCAATAACTATTCATTTAGTTTTTACTTTTTCACCTGGCTCCCCTGACTGCACACCCCTAGTTCAAATTAATGATAACAAAAAAAAGGGTTTTCTCCATCTGTGAAAATGATCATTTAATCCAGATGAACACCTGACATTCCATTGGCTGTCAAACCCAAAATGAAGACATTTTGATAACGTATTGGCAAGCTGATGTGTTCTGACAGAGTCGATGTGAATGTGTGTGCGGTGTGCCCCCGCTGAGGGGGTTAAATCTCTTCCTGGCCCCACTTAACAAGAGCCCAGTGAAAGCTGGGTAATCTGTAGACAGGAAGCAGCTGGGGAGTGAGGGGTGGGTAGATGCAGGCGTGATCCCTGTGTGAGCATGTAAGAGGGGGGTCTCTCCTCATGTCTTATTAATGTCTCATTAATACTGCAACATGCTCCGCTCTGTGTGTCTGTGTGTGTATTATGTGTGTGTGTGTCGCGGGATATGGGACAAAGCCTGCGGGGTACAACATAGAAATCAATCATTGCCCCTAAACACATCGAAGCCAGCGGCGCTAACCAATTCCATCCCATGCCGCAATCTGCGATTTCGACAAGACAGTTTCATCATACAAACACATTCAGAACTTTTCCTCCTTCAATTTATTGGCAGGAAAACGTCCGTTGGGAAGAAAGCAAAGAAGAAGAAGCTAATGTCCTCCAAGGTTCTCATCTCAGCCTCCATCCCTGCTGCCATCTCGTAAAAAGAGCTCCTGCAGACGGTGCGTGCGGCATGGCAATTACCCATCAGACCTCCTGCTTTCTCACGCTCAACCCAAGCAGGGCAGTAGGAGACTTACTAGACTTACTACCTTGAACCAAAAGTAAATCATCTTGTGTGTTTGGCACATGTGCCGTGTCACGGGGAGTTATTTGCCCTGAGAATTGTTTTATTTCCCGGGATTTTACGGAAATCCACCACAAACATCTAAACTTATCGCTAATTGACAGTGATTAGTCACAGTGTAATGTCTAACATGTGCGGCAATATCCGAAAAATACAATAGCAACTTTGCATTTGCAACAGATGAAGCATTCAGATTTCCATTTTTGTTTTTAATACAGTATCAATTACAAAATCCATTTATCTAACCAGAAATAGCATAAAAATGGCATCCCAATCGGCATCCCACAGTTTTTAGGGTATTGTATGTATATAGAGGGCAGGCTGAAAAGTAGCTGTGCTCTTTTAAATGACGGTTTGTTTTTACAGGTACAGTTTAGTGAATGTGACCGATAGGCCTTTTTTTTTCCATTGGACTATGGGGCGCTTATGACTGTGCTTTGCGAAAAGAATCCCACAAATTTGATGCTGCTGTATGTGCTAGAAGCCATTTAAAGGGGAAATCAACCCAAACATTTTTTTTTTCAAGAATACGTTCTTGGCTCACTAGTTGGAAAACGTTGGAACACAGCATTCTGATTAATATTGCGTTTGTGGAATATGAGTAAAGCGGCAAAATCTGCCATCTCAAGGGGCTGCCATTTGGTCACTTCTGTCGACTGAAAACGACATCACAGATGCTCAAGACTCAGATAACGACCAATCTTGGCTTGGCTTTGGAAAACAGGTGACCTGTGATTGGTCGTTACCTGAGCCCTAACCAAAGATGGCTAAAAACAGGTGGATTAATAACTCTTGTTCCACAAATGCAATATTTATCAGAATCCCTTTATTCCAATTTAGTGGGGCAGCATAGAACATAGACTTGAAAAAAATATGTTTGGGTTGACTTGCCCTTTAAACAGTGACATTTCATGTTGAACCCCTATTTTGTTATGAGATTTTTAATATGACCAGAATTACCCCCCCCCCCCCCCCCCAAAAAAAAGCACTGTACTTTTCCTCACATGAAGTCTACTCATGCTTCTGATATCAGAGTGATTTTTCCCCACTATGACAAGAACTCATTAAAACTTACTTTTGACTTTTCTTGATTTATTTTGATCTTTCCTCCTCTCGCGGAGTCAATATTAACATCCCCAGCTGCTACAATAAACACATGAATTGATTTATGAATAATGTTAAATACAAGAGGGGAACACAACAAAATCTGAATTTCAGCTGCCACGGACTATGGGGGACACACTCATCGATAAAGTGAATTGATGTGAGGGACATTCAGGTCAGTGAGAGGAGGCAATTAGAGTTTCATGAGGAGCCGAGTGTTTTGGAAACACCTACAGTGAATCCAAATTTGTCTAAAAAGGCTTTTGAGATGGCGCGTCTGGAATCAAACAAAGGGGGTTGTAAAAACAACGGCCGGGTCCTGTTGAGAGCTTTGCAGCGGGCTCATTTTCCCATTCACGCGCGTTCCTCGGGGAGCACTTCACTTGTTAATATGAAGACAATAACTCAGAGTAAAGCATTGATCACAGGCCGAGGGCCGGGCCGAGTGATTGTTTATCTGTAAGAGTATCGATTCATGCTGATGCTGACATTATTTATTCTTTATTCATAGTCCCGCTTGTATAAATACAACAAGTTCAACAAAGAATCTACACTTTCAATCCTTTTAAAAACTCGACAGGAGTGCTACACACGCACACAAAAAGTAGACCCAAAGTGCGTGTGTGTCTATTTTAGTCTATATGTTAGTCTCACTGTTGTTTGGGCTTCGTGAAGGAGTCTGGTTTTGATAGAGGACAAAACTAAGGCACGCTGGGTAAGCAGTGGGAAAACGGCACAGAAGCCTGTGGCCTTTCGCTCTATTATAGGTAACACACGCACGCACACTTTTATATAAGCCTATTTTCTGACAGTTTAGAGCCCGAGCTAACACGAGGCTCTTAAAGGTGCCTATACCACCTACATGGCTCTCTCGGGGTGGGTGTGTAAATGTGTGTGTATCTCTGATAGCAGAGAGAAACTACAGGGATCCGTCCCTGTGTTTTGACTGACAGGTAAAGAGGTGGGAGGATGGATAATATTAGCCCACGGGGATGCCCGATCCACAAAGCCCTATTTCCGGGGGACATCCTCAATCCCCAAAGACCAATGAGCTGACTCCCTCGGCTGGGGGCCGGGCCCACGAGCACAGCGGGGCCAATCAGCAGGGCGCTGGCAGGCTGATTGCCATATATGTCTGCTAATTTACATCATTTCCACGATGCATCCTGACAAATGAGCCCCGCGGGTGCCAGCCAATCACCTGGGAGGGTAATGCAATTAGGCGGGACCAGAGCTGTCAGTCAAACGGCCACAGGCAGGGGGTCAGGTGTGGCCTGTGGCCATAACACCCCTGCCTACTGCATTGTCGTTCAAATACATGCAGATCTAGAGCAGTGGTGCAGATATGAGGAGCAGGACTGAGAGGTGTGTGTGTGTGTGTGTGTGTGCGCGTGCGTGTATGTGTGTGAATGGACGCTGTGGAGACGGAAGACCTCGGGAGATTCCTCAAGAAACACACAGATTGACTTGTGTCCTCTGAGGCACTGTGTGTGTGCATATCCGCATACGTCTGGGTGTGTGTGTTTACATGTGTTTTCGCCCACTGAGGCACACGCTTGTTTTTGCTTCGAACTACACAAGAGGAACAATACTTATCACGCTGGAACGCAGTATAGTACGGAGGTCCACCAAGGCAGAACTGTTAATAAAAGGGGAACGCTTGTGCAGTATCTGCATTGTCCATCTGTTTGTTAGTTCGTAGACTACTTCCTGTGTCATGGTGATGTAAGATGTTACGGACAGATGGGCGGGTGCATTTTTTGAATGGGCATTTTCATGTAAGATGTTACGAACATCTTTTTGAATGGGCATTTTCATCGATTGACTGATTAATTGATGAGAAATCGGTGGGATTTCATTTATTGTCTTGGGTGTTGGTTTGAAACCTTGCGAAAAACGTATCAACCGTAAAATGGCTCTCCATAAGTGAATGGGTTCTTCTTCCTTGGCTCATGCACCACTTCATCATTATGTTGCAGGACAGGTGCTACAGCCAGTGGGTCGCGTACATAAAATGGACTAGACCATTTGAATTTGTCTCCATCGAGCAAACTGATTTTCCATTGTGAGGTGTGGGTGGAATCTATTCATGCTCAAAAGTCTCTTAAACTCGCGGCCCAGGGGCCATTTTGTGGCTCGCAGGATGATATTTTGCCGCCGCCTACTAGTTTTCGGCGAAATGTAATTCTGATGTGTCTTTTTCAAAACCTAACATGGCGAGAAAGGTTGTCAATGAGAACAGCCAATTTCAGGAAAAACATTTGACGGAATGCTATTTGGTTAAGCACAGGGGCCGACATATTGTGAATGCACAGAGAAAGTTGCGCTTTACTACACATGATGACATACTGTAAGTTGAGGTAGAGACTTCTTTAGTGGGAAGCAAATAACTACTAAATTAAATGTTCTAAGTGTGCATAATGTTACTTCATTTTTTTTTTATTCCACTGCAGTACAGTGAATTTGTTCAGTACAGTTTGGTTATATTTCACTTTTAAGGACAATACATTTGCATTCAACATTTTGAACAGTTTGTTTCAAAACATTTATTTAGTTATATTTTTTTATTTAATTCATGTACAATACAGTTTGATTTAATCATTATTTGAGTACAGTTTTTTTCTCCCTATATATTCATGCAGTTTTCAGGATGAAAGTATGAAGAATGTTACAGTGGCTTATAATAATATTAAATCTGCATTTTGCCATTAAGCATCTGCCTCATTTTTTGATAAGCACATAGGCCTACTATGCTACTGTATTCTCATTTAGTTCATTATGGTGGTCCTTGGTTAGCTAAGAATTTTTAAGGTGGTACTGGAGTGTGAAACGTTTGAGAACCACGGGTACCCAGTAACAAGGACCAAGCCCTGCCACAAACAGTGAAAAACTTTAATTGACACCCCACTCTAAAATGATGCTTATATTTGCCTATATTAGTCATTTAAATGGTAAATATACCACAAACTATGATCCAAAAACAGTTTAATATCATTTCATAATCCCACAACATTACCGTTAAAAATAAATGATTTAAGGGTTATTTGACTCTTCAGAAAAAAATGAAAAAGAAATAAAAAAATAAAAAAAACACGAGTACCGTGAACCACCAATATGCAAGGCATTACTTTGTCTGTGTAGTATTTGCATAATCCTGCGAATTAACTGACAAACAAACTGCGATCAAAATAATAATAACTCTCTTTTGTTCTCATGGAGAGGGCAAAACTAAAGAGGAGCTTAAACTAATGTAGACGAGCCTTGCATTTGAGTGACACGTGCATTAGTCTTATTGGTAATCAAGTTGATCTGGGGTCTCGCGAGGTGCTGTGATATCATACCGAAGCTTTCCACTGAGTCGATAAGAGTTCCGCCCGGCATGTTGTTGATGTTTGTGTTGTGTTTGCAGGTCAATACCACTGTGAGTGGCAGCCTGTCAAGCAGTGTTAATCAAAGCCTCAGACTATAAACTAGTTTGCCAGGAACATTATGATTTCAGCTTCCCAGCAAACATTATTAAACAAAACAAAAAGCAAAGGATGTGTCCAAGAGTGAGCCGCAAAGGTCCCCGTAGCGTCTGTGTGCCTCAGATGCTGTTTGACTCACTTGGAGAGAAGGGGGAGCAGTGTGTTTTGTGTCCTCCCATTATATCACTAATGAGCAGGCCTCAGGAGGGACGGGAGAGGGACGGCGCGGCAGACAGAAAAAGACAGATGAAGAAAGAGAAAGAGGAAGGGAGACCGAGATCAGCTTGGGGACTTTTTTCTCTTCGCCCTTCCATTCCCTCTCCCCCACACCTCGGAGTCTAATTGGACTAAAACTGTGATCTAATTAAATGTCCAATTAAAGTGCAGAGAGCAACGTGCCCACCGGCGAATCACAGTAGAGGGACATAATCAGCTGGAAAAACAAACAAAAAAATCAATGCGAAATGGGAAAAGATGTTAAAAACAGAAAAAGCAGCAGAGAAGAATTGTGAGGGTGCTTTAAAACGAGTGATTTTGAGTAAATATATAGAGATAAAGCACAAGGTTACCAATAACATCCGCTTCTTACAAATATTTTTAGCCTACCTTGAATATAAGAATGGCTGAGTGGCAGTTTTTAATTGATGCACACAAATTACTAAACGATAGAGTGACTGATGACTAAAAGACTAATTTCAGTAATATGTCAGATACAAATAATTGACACTATTTGGCCTATGTGTTAACACAAGGCTTTTATGGAACAAGGGGAAGTCAAGCCCAAATTCTCTTAAACAATAATATATTCTATGCGGCCCCACTAGTCTAAACACGGTATTCTGATTAATATTGTGTTGGTGGAATAGGAATTAAGCAGCGAAATTCACGTTTATCCTTGAAGGGGCGGCCATTTTGACACTTGCTGTCGACTGAAAATGACATCACAGTTGCTCAGGACTCAGGTAATGACCAATCACGGCTCAGCTTGCAAACATCACATGACTAAATTCAGAAAACAGATGGTATGTAAAAATCACAGTAGATGTCGAATAAATATCTTCAATTCTAATTCAAAGACATCAAACATTATATTCCGCTGAAATTGGAATTTTGGCCATTTTTGCCATTCTTAATTGCCATAATCTACTTTTAAATTGTAGGTATGTTTTTACATTTTTCTTCAAAAGATAAAAATGAATGATAACCGCATCATATGACGCGAGTAATTAGAATGTCCGTCTTTGCCCTTTCTTACCATGCACTGATAGTCAGTGAGAGTGAGATAAATCTTCCAATTTCTCCATCTGTGAGTCGCTCGCACACTGTGAACCCCCTACGGACAGCTTGAGCCCATCAAATATTAATGCAGGGATTCAATTCAACATTCTAGTTAATCTCCTTAACAATTAGGCTGTAACGGGTCACATAATTAGGGTTTGTTATCGTCTCAACTGACCTAGTCTCTTGGGAGAGAAACACAATCTGGCAGCAGAGGGGGCAAAATCCCATAATTAACAACCGATTTTTAAGGGCGTAAACACCCAAGATAAGCCCACGGTTGCTCACTTTGTGCCAGATTCTTACCATAGTTGCATTGAAAGGGACGCTCCAGCAGATGTTTCCCAGTTCAGTGCATCGTTAGGTGCGAGTCCATGTCCCCTACCTGTACTGATCCCTCATCCTGCTGGGGAGTGAAAAAGAGGATCAATCACATACTGAGACAAGGCCACCTGCTCATACAATGAACTGCCAGAATGGCAGTGTTACTGTGTGAGACTGTTATATTGCAGTTTATAAATAATCAAATCTGATTATTAAACTCTTTGGAGGTTTAGGGAACCACTAGGTCACCAAAATCAGAGGTAGGGAACCTTCTCCCATGTCACTGATGATAGTATAGTAGGTTCAGTTCCCACTCAGTAATAGTAAAAAATGTAAGTTTGAATAGTTGTGTCTATATGCGATGCTGTGATTGACTGCCGATCGGTCCAGGGCGTAGGCTGCATTTTTGCTGGAAGTCAGCTGGGATCGGTTCAATCTCACTCGCCATCCTGAACAGGATAAATGTTTTATAAAATGGGTGGAACCTTTTTCCTATTAGCAGCCATTTCGGTTCTACATCCTCAGAGGGCCATATTAAATTTATGAAAAGAAATATGATGCAAAAATATAAACCAGTTCCTCTGAGATGTTTTGTTTTATAAAATTACAGTGCATGACGAGCTGCATCAAATCCTCCTGGGCACATATGGCCCACCGGTCGTAGGTTCCCCACCCTGGCTGGACCTGCATCCATCCATTTTTCATACCACTTGTCCTCATTAGCAATCGAAATAGGACCTCACTTTGGACATTCTGGACTTGTCACCAACCAATTGCAGGGCACAAAAGAACAATTTAGATGCATGCATGTTTTGGAATGTGGGAGGATGCTGGACAACACACGCAAGATTGGGGAAAACATAACATCTCCACACAGGAAGGCCAGAGTTGAAATTCGAACCCCTAACTTCAGGACTGAGAGGCAGACGTTCGAACCATTTGCGCAACCTGTACCACCCTTGGAATCCACACACAAATTGGAATTAATGGTTCACTTTTTGCAAGTTGGTTGTC
Source organism: Filicampus tigris (assembly GCF_054856515.1). NCBI lineage: Eukaryota > Metazoa > Chordata > Actinopteri > Syngnathiformes > Syngnathidae > Filicampus > Filicampus tigris. The sequence goes on from NC_141224.1 coordinate 11,152,274, forward strand.
TTTCTCTGAATGTGTCTTTTACTTCCTAACATGAAGTTAGAAGTTAGACTTATGTCAAATAGTGAGCATGTTCATGTTGAGCATCACAAAACGACCTCGAACGTCTCGGTGAAAATAGGACAAATTTAAGGTTACCAAAAAAGTCACGGAAAAATGATGCAACTCGTCCCGTCCAATCAAAGTTATCATAAGTGTCTAAAATATAAAAGAAATAAGTGACACGGGAAAACAACCAGCTAAAATGTAAATAACTACTCCTTTTTACTCCGCTACTGTAATATAATGTTTACCTTTGAATGCCCAACTTTCAAGTTTTCTTCCAGGGCGTCCCGTTGGCTGTAATGATTACTAACACTACAATTCCCATTAAGTTTCAATCGTCACCATGTTTGTAGTTTTTCTAACAAGCAAGGACGCCCGTTTTGAATTGTGTCAGAACAACATTTCCCACAATACCTTTGGGTTAGCCGGAAGTTTCGCCGTCGTTTCCGTGGTCACCACGAGATCGGTTCGCCGCTGTTCTGCTGCAGCAAGTAGAGCGGCGTCGAAGCAGACAGGGACGACTCAACATCACCACCTCCATATTCACACATTTTACTATACGATGAAACTATCAGCAATATTACCCTTCCTCTTTGACCGCATCATTTGCGTCATTCTGTTGGTAAGCGCCTTTCTCTCATCCCTGCAAATGACACTCGGTTGATTAGGGCTAACACGCAAGCTAACGTTAGCTGAGGGCTGCTAGCCAGCCAACCAGGCTAGCTAACCGAACAGCCTCTCCTGTCATTAGACGTGGCTCTTTTTTGTTGTTGTTGTTGCCGTGATTAATGTGCCAAACCGCTCGTTCACTGGTGAGGTTCCATGTCCTTGGCAGAATAACTGGTGACGGAAGCTTAGGTAACCGTTTAGCATAAATGTCTACGTAAACTTGCCGGTGATGTTGAGTGACATTACCGATAGCCTTTAATGAACTTTGCCTTAATATATACAGTTCGCATGCTATTTGTTTAGCATGCACCATGTCCAAACTTTGGGAAAAAACACGCTTTTAAAATGTCTTACTTTAACCGGACTATCCAAATTGTACAGGTTAACACACCTTTTCCGTGGTAAAATGTCATCATATTTGTCTCGTCGTAGAATGATGTTTAACACTTAAGCGTGCACGCAGTTGTGGTTTTACAGTTGAGTTGTTACTGTTATTTAGTTATTGATTGATCCCTTCGTGTCTGTGGATGATGCTCGCCGGTTGGTGAATTGCTCTGTTGTGGCTCATTCTCATTGGTTAACAGCCCGGAAATGAGCTGTGCTACTGTTGTGTTACTTTGGGCCTGACCCGAGAACAGTTTGCACGGTTATCTTCCTTGTACCAAATTAATGATGGGCAAGATAAAATAAACTTTATTCGTCCCACAATGGTTCGTTTCAGCAACGATAATGGAAAAAGGAGATTTAAAAACATGGCATGCAAGGAATTGGTCTTCCTTGCATGGCATGTTTTTAATCTCCTGTTTTTGCTTTGTGATGTGGGCAGTGAATATAATCATTTGTTTTTACTTTAAAAACTCTAAAAATAGAACTCCTTCCTCCCAGAGTGAAAATGTCTTGTTGAATATAGACAATTAGCTCAGTATTTGCTTAACAATTTTAATAAAATTGCATTTATAACAAAGAACCTAAATACGTACAAGACATGAGCAAGTTTTACTTTCACAATTTACTTAACAAACGCTAAAAACAAAAACCTCCTCCCAGAGTGAATATAGAGAATTATATCTGTATTTGCTCAACAACTTTAATGAAATTGCACTTATGAAGAAAACTGAGACAGAATACAATAGCGTGTTTTAGCTTTACATTTATGATTTACATACTTACATTCTTATGCTAACCGGTTGGAACAGATGACTTTCCCACCAGTGTTGTTGATGGAAATACAGTGCACTGAAAACGTTTTTACCCTCTTCTGAAATTTGTACTTTGCATAGATTCTCCACTTCGTTATTAAAGCTCATCAGATGAATGTAAATATCAGACATTGATAACCCATGTAAACATAAAATGCAGTTTTTAAATGGTGATTCAATTTATGAAGGAGAAAATAGTATTTAAAGGTACCTGGCCGTGTCTAGAAAGTACAGTATTTGCCCGTTGAACCAAAAAACTGTTTGGGAATTTAATTTAGAAGAATAGGACAAATAGTTTTTTATGTATTTCTGATTTCATTAGTTGCAGATTACTGTATTTTTGTGTGTTCCTTATGTATGAAGCAGCATTGTTCTTTTTGATAAGTAGTTTCAATGTTATGATTTATTCAACCCTAAATATAAGAACACGACTATACAGTTGAGATTAGGTTCAAACATGACTGAACAGTAGAGCTTAGGTTCACAAATTTAACTTGTTCCATGACTTGATTTGATAAGCAAGAGCTGTTCAATTCTTTCTATTTAACCTTCATTGCTAAACGGAGGTAAATGATCCGGCCAAAGAAATCGAGTCTGCTTCGTGTCCCAGATGACACGGGAGGCTGCGACGTGTGCATGGCAACACACGGCAACTGAGCTCTCTAATGCCATGGCAGTCTAGGCATTTTGGAACATCCGGGATAATCAGTAAACTATGCTTCTTGAGTCATTAGTAAACAAACAATTAGCACTCCAATGTTTGCTTTGTTGGAGATAATGATGACAGAGATCCACTTGTAGATGATTACTTAAAGGATTGTTCACAATTATTTGCTTTTGGGCTTTTGGGTGTGTACTGTGTGCACACTTGACAAGTTTGGTTCCGTTTAGATGACCTTTCTCGAGTTCTCTAATAGTGTGGTTTGCGTTTCGGGACCCTTTGTAAAGTAAATCTCTATGAATGAACACTGCATTTACCCAAAGCATCGCTCAGAATACTAAAACAGTTTAAGTGTTGCTCCAGAGGAAAAACTACACTGCTTAAATTTTTGACGGCGCGGTAGTAAGGATGGACATAATAATTGGGTGGCATGGCTCAGATGGTCGTACGTCTCTCAACCTTGTGGCTTTGATCCTGAGAACCCTTAAAAAGGAAGTCAACCCCCCAAAATGATTTGCAATGATATGTTCTATGCGCCTTCACTAGTCTAAACACGGCATTCTCATTAATTTTGCGTTTGTGGAATATGAGTTAAGCGGCAAAATCCACCCGTTTTTTGCCATCTCAGGGGGCGACCATTTAGTCACTTCCGTCGCCTGAATATGACATCACAGTTGCTCAGGGCACTACCAATCAGGTCTCACCTGTGATGTCATTTTCAGTCGACAGCAAGTGGCAAAATGGCCGCCCCCTGTGATGTACAAAAACGGGTGGATTTTACTGCTTAAGTCATATTCCACAAGCGCAATATTAACCAGAATGCCATGTTTCGACTGGTGGGACTGCATAGTAGCCATGTGAAAGGTTCTTCGAACAAAATTCTGAACCCCCATTTGCGCCTGATGTGTTCTCATCAGCAGGTGATGGAGGGGACAGTGTTAAAATGCAAGCTTTAAACATATTCCAACATTCAAACAAAATGTTTTTTTTGTGCCTGGTGGCACTCTCTTGCTCACATAGCCCTACAAAAAAGAGGAAAGACATGCTTGCGTCAAGTTATTTGTCACTCCCAGTTAAATGTTCAACAGAATAAGACGGTTTCGTCGAACAAAAGTGCACTAGCTTAATGCTAACATTTAACGCGAAACGGCACAGGTGAATCAGCGGAAATTAGCCTAGGTGTTAGGGTAATTGTAAACCTTCAAACATCTGCCATTTTAATTGGGTGCACTACTTGGCTGCAAACGGTAGACTGGTTTTCTCTTTAAAAAGTCAAATGCAATGGGAAGTTGATCTTAATCCACGGAGTTCTCTGCTATAAGAAACCTTATTCTGCTCATTACGACGATTAGATGTTGCACAATACACATTTATTATACAAACTGTGTTTTTTTTAAACACTATTTTAAAGGTGTAAAACTCTTGACATTTTTTTTTGCCCCCACGTTTGGAAACCAGAAACCTTTTTTTTTTTTTTTTTTTACACTAAGATGGCCCTCATCGTTGTTGTTTCGTTTTAATAACTTATCATTCTCCACAGGTGATGGGCCTTACTACTCCTGGACAAGCAGAAATCACCAGTTTGGACTCAGCCAACATTGACGACGTTTTAAGTAAGACATCATAGAGCAATTAACTCTATCTCCAAATTTACATTTACATCATTGGAATGCTTTTCATTATTATGTGTGTTTGTTTACAGATAATGCTGGCGTTTCTTTAGTTAACTTTTATGCTGACTGGTAAGTGACTTGTTTGTCTGCTCTCTATAATTCTGTTGTGATACCAACATTGTTAACATTCCACCAGATGACTGCCACCTTGTACAATGGCACAGCTAGGTTGGCCACAGACATGTCAAGTCCATGTCCAGAAAGTAAAAAAAAACAAAAACATTGAAGCCGTAACAGATGCTTGGACATCCTTTTGATCCATATTTGCTTTTAACAAGGAAAACCGCAAATAGAAAAATATATCCAATCCGTTCAAATTTTTTTCCCCCCATTGGAAATATTGATAATTAAAATAATCCTATCCAGAGTCAAACTTGTTTCCATCAGGTCATTTTATAAGTAACTTTACTTTAACTGTCATACAAGTGTAAACATTTTTTTTAAAAAGTTTACCACTGTAACCTAAAGCATGGCTAGATAACAGTTTAAGTTCTGAAAATTGTAGTCAGTTTCGAAGACTATGCAACCTTTGGGGCAGTGGTTCTCAAGCCTTTTACACCAAGTGCCAGCTCAAAAAATATGTAGCTCTCCATGTACGACCATCATGACCAACATTAAATACAGTACTCTAGTACACCCAAGTGTTCATCAAAAATGAAACTGATGTATTCTTCTTTAAAAGTGTATTTTAATATTATGGCAAGCTACTGTAACAGTCTGCAGTTGAACATAACGTTTGATTAAAGTGTCAGCCTAAACAGAGCCCGTGATCCTTACATGCACCACACTTTGAGAATCACTGTTTTAGGGCAAACCAATATGGCGGATCCACTGTATTTTGATTTTCATCCAGTTCACCTTTCTATCCCGCCCTCATCTTTCAGGTGCAGATTTAGTCAGATGCTCCATCCCATCTTTGAGGAGGCGTCGAACATCATGCGGGAGGAGTTCCCTGATACCAAGCAGGTGGTGTTTGCACGAGTTGACTGTGACCAGCATTGTGAGTATTTACAGCTCCACCTTTTTCTTTCACCGCCCACCCCTTGTAAAAGCACACAGATCTTGTTGACACAGAACGAAAAGTGGAACCATGAGAACTTGGTTGTTTTAAAAGAAAAAAAAAAAAAAGCTTGATAGTTAACACATGACAAACAAAATACACATCCGTGTGGTCTCACCACCATGCGGCAAGTGCAAAGCTGAATATATTTACATTTCATCACACCTCACATCTTAATTCTAGGGCTGCAACTATTAATTGAGTAATTGAATTACAACAAAAGGGTTGAAGTAAAATCTCTGCAGCCGGTGTACTTTCAATTTCTTTATTGAACAAACGGAATTATTGAAAACAATAATAAGCACATGTTTACACAAGCTGCCGGTTGCCACAACTCACGCCGAGTCAGCAACTGCCAGCCAACTCGCTCGCTACACTATAGCCAAAAGTCAGTCCTTGTTTATCCCAAAGGTGTTGATGGGGTTGAGGTCAGGGTTCCGGGACAGTTCTCACAAAGTTGGATGCTTACGAAATTGCTTAGTCATATGAAGCATTGAGACCGAGGTGAAATAAAGTGTCTAGTCCAACTGATTAGTTAGTTGATTGATTTAAAGATTAAGTCAACCCCCGAAAATTATTTGCAATAATATGTTCTATGCGCCTTCACTAGTTGAAACACGGCCTTCTGATTAATATTGCATTTGTGGAACATGAGTTAAGCCATGAGTTAAGCCGCAAAATCCACCCTCTCATCTGAAAATGACATCACAGTTGCTCATGGCTTCGCTTCAGGAAACAGGTGAGCAAGTGACAAAATGGCCGCCCCTGAGATGGATAAAAACAGGTAGATTTTGCTGTTTAACTCATATTCCACAAATGCAATATTAATCAGAATACCGTTTTTCAACTAGTAGAGGCGTATAGAACATTATTGTAAATACAATTTTGGTTTCCCCCTTTAAATAAACACCTGGCACTGAAACGACTTTCCTGACAGTGTCAATGAAAATCGAGCATTTTTACTTTACTTTTTACTTTACTTTAATTGGAAAGCTTGAATTGGTGTATCTAGTATCTGCAATCCAAAGAGGCCAACAGGTGAAAATTAAATTGCAGTATTCCTAGTATTGATATCCTTTCAAGTATATCTATTTAGCTCTATGCGAGTTGGTGATTAAATGCTCTAACCAGTTCAGCACCTTTAATGTTACACGTGCGACCCGCATACACACATCGTATTTGATGGGTCTACGTACGCAAAGATGGCCGCCACACCAAAGCGCGGCGCAGACACAAACAGCCCGGCCGAAGCCTTTTGAGATAAAGCAAATTAAAGAGAATTATTGATGACCCGCAAACTGTTTGAAGACTAATGACAAAACTGCTTCTTCCTGTGAAGCCCGGAGGCTTAGAGACGTCCCGCCGAGAGATTGACACCTGCCACGAACACACGCACGCACACACACACACACACACACACACAGGGAGGGAGTGTCTGCACAGCGAATATTTACCCCCGGTGGGGGGCAGCTTTCATGTGGGAGATCAGAGCTCCGAGCTGTCTGAAGGTTGTGTTTTCAGCCTTTTCACCGCCACCATCGCCGCCGCTCTTCGGCGTCCGCTCAACGATGCCCCCCCTCCCCCGCCCCCGCCCCCTTTGTGTATGTGAGCGTGCTTTACTCTTCATCAATCAATTTCTCCCTCTAACTTCGCCTTCCGACCCCCCCGCCCCCTCCCCGTAGCCGACATAGCCCAGCGCTACCGCATCAGCAAGTACCCCACGCTGAAACTCTTCCGCAACGGCATGATGATGAAGCGAGAGTACAGGGGTCAGAGGTCAGTGGTGGCCATCGCCGACTTCATCCGCCAGCAGCAGGTTGACCCCGTGAAAGAGATCCACTCCCTGGAGGAGCTGAAGACTGTGGACGTGAGCGGCAACCACACACATTTGTTTCGAGGTTTTATCACTGGCCGATAGGGATGAACAATTTATCAAATTCAAATCAACATTGCAATGTAGCAATTTGCAAATCACTGAGGCTGCAATATGAGAAAAAAATGGCTTAATTCCAGTTGGTCAGTATGCTTTATTTTGGATATTGTATATGTGTATTTTATTTATTTATATAATGTCGATAAAAGTTCAGACCTTAACTCATTCACTGCAAGACATTTTCAAAACCTCTTTTACCCTAACGTTTGAAAAACACTTGAAAAAAAATATAAACTCCTGGGATTGAATAGCTGGACTGTGAAAAGACAAATAAATCTGTCAATGGCAGTGAAGGAGTTAAGAAGTGTTTACAAGTGTTGAAAAAGTCAACAACTCTTGTAAGACCAAAACATTTATAGTAAATCTCTTGTTTATTGTAATACGTATTTGTCGCTTGCACCTTGGAAAAATAATTACATATTAATTCGCTATTGAAATATTGAGGGGGAAACAATGGCAATTCAAAATCTTTCACAGCCTGCGCTTGTTAACTACAAACATTCCCACTGAAATTTAAAAGGGGGCTGTTGCTAACGAGTAACCTAACCTTTTATTTTTTTGTTGATATTGTAGTGTGTGAGGAATATTATGGAAAACCCTGCAATCTTCGTAATTTTATTATTCTGCTTCCACAGAGGAGCAAAAGGAACATCATTGGTTACTTTGAGAAGAAAGACTCTGACAACTACCACACATTTGAAAAAGTCTCCAACATCCTCCGAGATGACTGCGTCTTTACTGCTGCTTTCGGGTAAGTTGTTCATTGCCCCCCCCCCCCTTTCGGTATGAACTTCATCTTAATGTTCCCGCCCTCCAGATCCGTGTCCGAGCCTGAGCGCTTCAACGGGGACAACGTCATCTACAAGCCGGTTGGGGAGAGCATCCCCGACATGGTCTACCTCGGCTCCCTCACCAACTTTGACCTGACCTACGCTTGGACTCAGGACAAGTGTGTGCCTCTGGTCAGGGAGATCACCTTTGAAAACGGAGAGGTTAGTCCCACTCTCTTCCTCAATCATCATGGTCAGTGAGGTCCTCTGACGGATGATGTCATTTTTAACATACTGTCTGTCTGTTTTCCAGGAGCTCACTGAAGAGGGCATCCCTTTCCTCATCTTGTTCCATCTCAAAGAAGACAACGAGAGCTTAGAGAAGTTTCAGCAGGAAGTAGCTCGTCAGCTCATCAGCGAGAAAGGTGAGTTTGTTTCATTTTTTTTTTTTTTTTTTTTTTTTAAGCGTGTGATGTCATTGCCTCTACTTTTTACAGTAAGATGTGTGCCATTTTACTAAACACGTCGATTTTATGGAATGGAAGAAAATGTCCTGTCAGTGTACACAGACGAGTACAGAGAAACAAAAATGACTCAAAACTTACAACTCATACAAGAGACATTAAAAAAACAAAACAATGACCAACAGAGGGAGACAGAATGGAGAAGCCCGACGGGTTGCCAAACTGTGCCCTGATTGTCAGTATAACATTGAAAATTACACTTCAGACTTCAGTCTTCTCTCTTCCCTTGTTACTACTTTTTAAATGGAAACATCGCTCTCCGTAAAGAGATTAGATATTGAAATAAACTCTAAGTGTAACGATTAATTGACAGCTAGTCGATTATTAATCCATCCATCCATTATCTATGCCGCTTATCCTCACAAGGGTCGCGGGAGTGCTGCAGCCTGTCCCAGGTGTCAACGGGCAGTAGGCGTTCGGTTGCCAGCCAATCGCAGGGCACACAGAGACAAACAAACATTCGAACTCACAATCACCTAGGGGCAATTTAGAGTGTTCCACACAGGAAGGCCGGGCCGGATTCGAACCCATGACCTCTGAACTGTGAGGCGTACGTGCTAACCAGTAGATCACCTTGCAGCCCGTCGATTATTAAATTAATCGCTAATTATTTTGAAAACCAATCGTTAGGACACCTTATTTTTGTAAATTGTAAATTGTCCGAATCATCGGAATTTCAGATGCTCAACAGGAAATATTCTCTGATTTCAGTAGTCCTCCATTTGCAAATGTGTGCTCTTACTTTGAAAAACAGCGATCAACATTTCTGCCCATTTTCTGATATGTTACAGACTTATGTTTGTGCCTTTTCTACACTGTCAGTTTAAATAATATATATATTTTTTTGATATGACGCATCTATTAAGCGACAGATTGATTTATTAAAATAATGGTTGGTTGCAGCCCTAAAGGTTACCACACAACTACAAATGAGAAAAATACACACTCTACTTAGCATTATTATACTCCAGTCACCACTTAGCTACAGCGCTCTGTTTTCTTCTGCCCTCAAAATGAAAAAATGAATGAAAATGAGTCTCCTTGCTCAGAAGTACTGGAGAGTCTTGTTCTCCTTTTGTGGTTTTGTTTTATCTACGACTGAAGTGTTTAATGCGGCGGCATTTTTCCCACAGTACGTTGTAGAATTGGGGAAACCGCCCACACACGACACACATCGTCGCTGTCCTGTGAAAAACACTTATCTCCATTTTTTTTTTCATTTTCTTATTTTTACATGAATCACGTGTCCGTGTTACCGACATCGCATTAAAGTGAAAATTTAATAAGTTTCAAAAATTGGAGGTAAGTGTTTTTCACAGGACAGCGACGATATGCTCGTTTCCACTGCTTTTAATGCACACATATTATACCCCACAGTCTCCACTTTGCTGCAGCACTCCCTGTTCTTTCTGCAGTCTCCTCTTGAATAAAATGTCTCCTTACCAAGAAGTAAATACTGGTGGGCCTTGTTCTCCTTTTTGTGGTTTTATGTTATCAATGTCATGATCACTGATGTGCTGAATGTGGCCTGTCATGTTTGCATTTTCCTGTTCTCTTGAAGTGCAAACAGGTGCTCCTTTTTCACCGTGTTGGACACACTCGGCTCGCCATTGATGCTTTTCCATTGGTTCCACCAGGTACTTCTATTACCTGGTCAATCAAATCCAATCCTTACGGGTGATGATTAGCCATTTGAGGGTCCATATTTAGAAATGACTAAAACACACACACACACACATGCTAATATGCGCCTTACTTTCCCTCAGTCCTATTTTGAAACAGGAAAATGGTTGTCACAAACAGTGGCGTGAAAAATCAACCAATAGCGTTTTTGTGATGGCAAACCGTTCTGTATTGCTCAGGGTCCATCAACTTCCTGCACGCGGACTGCGACAAGTTCCGCCATCCGCTCCTACATATCCAGAAGACTCCTGCCGACTGTCCCGTTATCGCCATAGACTCGTTCAGACACATGTACGTGTTCCCGGACTATAAAGACCTCAAGTAAGTATCCACCGCTTTACTTTTTTTCTTACCACCTTTGCCGAGGCAGAAATAAACCACATTTGGATCACCATTAAACTGTACGCAATGATGACTAGTCAGTTATCATATTAATGTTTATATGATAATAGTTGAATCATTTAATGTCTCGTTAAAGTGAAATTGTCCAAATCCTTAGAATTTCAGATTCGCAACAATCGATACTCTCGGATTTCTGTAGTTGTTCATGAAAGCAGACTAATTATCCTTGTGTTTAATCAAATTGCAAACATCTGCTTTTACGTTGAAAAATAATGATTTTAACCCTAAACATTTTCACCAATTTTCTGGCCAAACCACACTAGATGAATCATACTCAATTAATTTGTGCATTAAAATAAGAAAAATAATCGACAGATTAAGCTATTTTTAAAATAGTCATTGGTTGTAGCCTTATTTGATAGCCAGTGGTTTAAAGTGTTGAGTTTGACAAGGTCAAAATGTCACACTACCTAAATCTGGACCTGTACCAAAATCAAATGTTGGTGTTGGCATTTTCTTTTTATTAGAAAGTTGCAAAATATTTCCATTCACCATTTACAGTCGTCCTGCCACTTAAATCTGCTCTTGCAAAGCCTTTTAGTGAAAATGTTTCAAACTAAATTCAAGTGAACTAAAAGAACCTGAACACATTTTCCCAGCTAGATGTAAAAGAAAACAAGGAGCCATTCACCACCGTATGCAGCGTCAACTAAGATCACTCCTAATCGGTTTCACGTATTCTGTCCATTTGGACCATATCCTGTGAAATGTATCCATTTCAGCCCTAAGGGAAAATGACAGCTTTTCTGTAAATTAAATGTCATGTACAATGTCTATTAATTCTTCAATAGTTGGGGGATCTACCTTCTACTTCTTACTATCTGCTAGAACTATAACCCCCTCCAAAAGTAGCTTTCAATTTTGCCTACTAACAAGCAAACACAAGGTTGATGAAAACATATTTAATTTATCAAAAATGAAAACAAAACAATTGCCTTCAGTAGTCAGAATTTTTTTTGGTATAGAGCTCATAGTATAGCACAAATGTTCCTCATATTTTGACCTGTATATAATGTGCCCTACAAAAAAAAGTAATAAAAAAAAAAAAAACGTTTTATTTATTTATTTATTTATTTATTTTTAATTGGCATCCATTGGAACGTGTGCACAAGTGTTATTGCAGTAATCACATCATGTCAAACGGATGAAGCAAATCTAATGCTAGCTGAGCACAAATTTGACAAGTGTCTCCTCTCTATGCTTAATGATGTCTTGGGCCACCATTATTCTCATCTGCCTAAATAAAGACGCTTTCATCACACACACACACACACACACACACACACACAGTAATCGGCGATCGCGCACCAGCCAAAAAAATGTCAGGCCCTTCTTCAACGTGTCCTTTATGAACGGGCCAGGACAGCGGCGCTAATGTGACATGATTTGGCGCGGGCAATAAGTGCTAAACTAATCCATTCTAATCAAATGTGCTCCTATTTATTCTGCCCCCACCCTCCCCAATCAGAGCCCGATCACATAGACGCAAGCCCCGAGGACTGACCGGCCTCGCTCGGCCTAATTGCATCACATCAGCGCTGCGTGTGGCACACAGCTTGAAATTGCATTAGCGGCAGCGTATGTTGAATGTATGCACTAACGCTGGACGCACACAAGCCGCACCGGGTGCGGTCCGTGTAACGCGACAGCCGCTCATGACCTGTCATTAATAAGACGCTTTATGGATTAATGCGGCTTCATGCCTCGCGACGAGTCCGACTGGTGTGGAATGCGGTGTCGAAATGTGCTGCGGATTCGTGATGTGTTCTTTTCGCTGAATCTTTCTAGTATTCCTGGTAAACTGAAACAGTTCGTGTTGGACCTTCACTCTGGAAAACTACACCGAGAGTTCCACCACGGTCCGGATCCCACTGACAGCACGCCCGGACAGGTCTGGGCACACACCGCCTTGAGAACCTCCCAAACACAATCTAATGAGATCCAGTGCAAGAGCTCTATTAAGAAAAAACTCCCGTTCATAGTAATGCTCTGTTTTAATTGCGAGAAACATATTACCGGTAATTAACAGTGGAACCCCGGGCGTTGCACAAAATAATCCTAGAAACGTGACATTGATTTACGTATTATTTTTGATTTGCAAATCATCTTGGCATGGATACGCGGAAGGAGTCTTTCTTCTCGGGATGCGTAACCATTATTGACTCTGTGACACGCATTGCAAATAAGTTGCTGTATCTTTGTTTTTTTGTTCTGAATTAGCCTTCCGAGTGGCTTCTAAGAAACAGGAAACTGCTAGCAATAGTGTAAGGAAGCTTTTGGCAAGGATCTATTGTGCTTCTTCTCATGCTGCGTAACCATCATTGGCTCTGTCAAGCTGAAAGTACAGTACTGTCTGTTTTGAGGTTTTTTTGCCCTCAATTAGCCCTGAGATTCACTCCTAAGTAAAGGAAAACTGCTAATGAGTGTTATTATTAAGCTAATTCTGACGTTTAAAACAACCACTTACTGTATCTTAGCTTTAAGCTACCTGTATAGCAGAAGTCTTTGAGAACATTTAACTGACAAGGTCGACAATTTTTAGTCATAGCACAGCTTAGTCTCAGAACAAGATTTTACAAAGACTGTGAATTTTGCAGGGTCACTATTTACAAGACTACAACTACCGGTAGATTATTTTCGGCATTTTCCCACACAATGCAAATTTTTCCCCATCATGCTCAGTCGCGTTTCCGGTTGTGTCACGTCACCGCTAGGACTGAAAGACTTGTGATGTTATCCAACACGTTTGATATTGTCGTGAGGCCAAGACTAGGAAAAGATTGTGACCTAAAACGGCAACATATCGTGAACTGTCTTTGGTGTTCCACAGGGCTCAATTTTGGGCCCCCCGCTGTTTCATTATATTTGCGTCCCCTGGGTTCCATCTTAACAAGGTACAAGCAACTTTGTGGGCATCCACATCCCCCGATGCCCTGCCCATTGGCACGTGTCTGGCTTTAGAAATGTCTGTTTGGTTAATGCGAATGCGGTGTGTAGTATTAAAAACACAAACTGTGGAGCAACTCATGTAGATGGATAGTATAACAATACTCTCAAGCATGTATCTCTGCTTTTAAGTACAATATTAATGAGCTCTATTTTCTCGCATTAAGAAACATGTAACAAATATTTTGTTGGGTTTTTTGGGAGGCTGAAACAGATTAATGGAATTTCCATTTCAATGGGGAAAGATAATTTATGACTATACTTGGAACGTTTCTCCTTGAAAAATGGAGTAAGGTTTTTTTTTTTTGTTTAAGTCATGTGACACTCCTCTTAGCAGAAACTGCTCACGTCACCCTTTTGTTTCTTGAAATGACGTGGCCTTTGCGTTTGTCGTCAGGAGGAGATCGGGGGCAACGGGGCCAGCAGACCCCCGCAGAGCTCCTTCCTAAAGCTGGCGCCCAGCGAGACTCGCTACACCATCCTCAGACGGGACCGTGACGAGCTGTGATCTCAGCCGCCTTTCCCTCCAGTCACCCTTTTTTGACTCAATGCCACACCTCGGGGGTGGGGATGGGGATGTCCGGGGAGGGGGGGCTTTGGGTCAGGACACAGGCCAGCGGGACAGAACAGCAACACCCTACACCCTTACTGAAACGAGAGATGAAGAAGAACTGGACAGCCCATGACACAACCATGTTGGAATAACCTATATTTTCTTAACTTGTAACATTTTATTTTGGATTCTGGGGAAAGGTGAAGACTTAAGAGGTGTGGGGGTAGAAGCATGAGGAGAAGTATTTTTAAGTTTGTTTTTTTTTTCGTTTTTTTTTTGGAGCTTGTACATATGTTTGTGTTCCATGGCATTTGTTGATCTAAATTAAATGCACCGTTATTTTTCTTTAGTTTATTCCATTCACCCTTCACTCCACTTGTTCTTAAATGTGGCTTTGCCTCTTTTCCACCAAGGTTGCTCCGACGTCGCCTCATGAGGGCGATTCTCCTCGCGTGTACGTAAAAGCACAAGATGCTATTTTCAAGTAGCCGCATCTTTTTTTTACTCGTTTCAAGCAGGGGTGGGGAACCTGCAAGTGTATTTGCCATACGCATCACAGGAACTGTTTTAAAAACACTAAACACGTGTAACCCATGAGTGCACATTAATATACACTCCTCAGAAAATAGCACAGGATGATGGGCTTTTGGGTGACATTTTAGTGAACCTAAAATTCCCTGTAACCCTTTACATGTGAACCTAATTTGACCTCTAAACTTTTGAATGAACTGTTATGTGTCTCTGTACTTTTGCACAACTTGCTGTTCTGTAACGAGTTGAATGGCAACTTGTTTGATCCATGAATGGACCAATGTATTTCCTGCCTCAATTAGAATTGGCATTTAAACAGTCATAGTCATCATGCGGCTTACATTTCAACATCACGAGACCAAGACAACAACCTAACAATTGACGGACAGGCTTCAAACAAGATGAGATTCTCAGAAGGATGTGGCCACTGAGCTGAGAGTCATCAAGTTGCAACAGACACTGGAAGAGGCACAGAAAGGCATAGAAGTAGACGTCTTTGGATATTTTCTTCGATTGAACAGCTGAGAATTTTGCCAGCATCATTTAACAGTTGGACACTGCATTCAATAGTTTTGAGAAGGTCAATGAAGTTCACCTGGTAAGGTCATCTTAAAATTTAATCTGAAACCCACATACAAAGGTTTATTTTAAATCTATCCCTGTTTTTTTTTTTTTTTTTTGCACAAAGCCCCTCTTTAGTTTTATACCTGTACTCCTTTTTTTTTTCCCATATGGCAATTATAAGGAGTGTCACTTGGTCATGAATAATGAGGACACTCTCTAAACTAACCTTTTGTGAATTGTTTCTATATTTATATTTATATAGGAAAAAGGTTCCCCACCCCTGACTTGGATAATCAGTGCTAAGGAATAGAAACGATTGTGAGTTTTGCCAAAGTGGCTCAAAATAATTTTCTTCTCTGCTTCTCAAAGATTATTTTCCGAGAACAAGAATTGTTCAGTCTCATTCCAAGATGCCAAAAAGGGCTGGGCACCCTGCACGTAAGGGTTATACACGGCCCACGAGAACATTTGCTCCGCAAGGCAATATTAAAAATGCATA
The DNA here is from genome assembly GCF_054856515.1 of Filicampus tigris. Taxonomy (NCBI): domain Eukaryota; kingdom Metazoa; phylum Chordata; class Actinopteri; order Syngnathiformes; family Syngnathidae; genus Filicampus; species Filicampus tigris. The sequence goes on from NC_141224.1 coordinate 11,167,983, forward strand.
AACCACAAATGTTGTAAATTGACCTAAAACTCATAAACGCTCCTAATAATAATTTGATCATCGTTTTTTCATAAAGGAGGACCTGATAGAAACATACCCAATGGAAGACTGTTCCCCACTCCTGCACAAAATCAACGCTAAAAAATGTGATTGCCAAAGATTAGACGAAAACTACGACATAAAATAATTTTTCTGTTGTGCCACTGAAGCATATTACCTCCACTGTGATACATAATGAAAGAATATTCTATATAGGCCCAGTGTTTGTTTCCTGAGAATCCAACCATGTTTTTGTACAAATCCACTTCCACATGATCATGGCTGTTAAGTCTTTAATAAGTCTTTGGTACACGTTATTGATTCTTGAAATGGATCCAAAAGCGTACTTGTTAAGATTGAGGGGACTTGTTGCTCAGTTTGTACTGTCTGATCGAGACCAAGAGACATTGGGACATATCAGCCCACACACATGAAAGAATCGGGGGAGGGATGCCATTTCCAAACAAGTCATCTCAAGAGGGAAAGAATTTGGGAAAGGGATGACGATTAAACGTAATTTTACAACATGTTGTGTTTTGTGTATTTTTGTGTGCTCTTTCTTCACATGGAATCATAAACACATGTATGGCAACATTTGATTTGGCTGACAGGAAGCTTTACAACAAAGAAAACAGAACACATTACTTGCTGAAGTGACCTGCATGTTGGCACTTGGGTGTGTTGTTGTGCATAAGTAAATACAAGTTATATGAAGTCAATGTGACTACAGTAATGGCAGAGGTTTATATAACAACTGTTGCAGCAATTTCTCAGAATGGAACATTGTTCTCCTCTGCCAGGAACTATCAGGGCAAAACTGTTCAAATGTCACACCGATCATATATCGTCACCCTCTTAATTCGCTTAAAGAGGATATCAACCAATTGTTTTCATGAATATGTCCTATACTGGCCCACTAGTTGCAACACGGCATTTTGATTAATGTGTTTGTGGAACGAGTTAAGCAGAAAAATGCACCCGTTTTTCTCGGGAAGACATATTGTCACTTCTGTCGACTGAAAATGACATCGCAGTTGCTCAGGGCTCAGGTTCAGAAAACAGGTCAGCTGTGATTGGTTGCTGTGAACAGTTGTGATGTCATTTTCAGAAGACAAAATGGCCGCCCCCCGAGATGGTTGAAAATGAGTGCATTTTGCTGCTTAACTTCTATTCCACAAACGCAAAATTAATCAGAATGTTTCAACTAGTGGGCCTGCTGGGAACATATTCTTGAAAAAAATACGTTTGGGTTGACTTCCGCTTTAAAGATAAGTAAAAACGACTTGCTTGCTTTGGTGCGCTAATGTTGTTAACACTTCAGAAATGATGTTGGCAGCTAAACAATATGGCGGGGCATAGCCTACTTGGCCCTCAAGCCATAGTTTGGACACCTTGGTTCAACTATTAAAGTGTTCTTCTCATATTAGTTATTTTTACCTATCACGGCTGGGTCTGGAACGTCTGCAGTGAGATCACCGGACTATGTAAAATGGATAGATTTTTTTTTTGTGACATTTTAGTTTTATTAAATTTTTTTTGTTTATGTATAAACAGCTTTTGTAATGGATGTAACGCATTGTGTAAAACTTGACAAAACAGGCAGAAGGAGAGAGAGGTTTCGGTTCTCTAAAAGTGACCGTTGCGTCTTCATATTATATTAAACATGAGGCTGAGCACACAACTATGACAGTTTGATGCAGCTCCACGAAAAAATATCGTTACACACATCGTGAACGCAAATGGATTCACATCCGTAGTATTTTAACAGTTCACAGTCTTGTTTATGCAAGGAGCATCCGGCGTCCGGCCCGAAACTCCACCGCTCATTCATCCTTGCCTGAGCCGGCGACGGACGGCGGCGCAGTCAGCTGCTTCATCTGCAGCGACAGCAAGTTTTTACGGTGATTCTTCACCAGGCTGCCTCCTGCGAAGCCAAGAGCGCTGCCGCCCACGAGCGCCGCCCCTGCCGTTTTGAATCCAATCAGCATGCCGACCGGGCCGGCTATAGCTCCGCCCAGGAGGGCTCCGGCCAAAGGCAGGATCGCCAACCTGTAGCCTACCGCCTGAACACACACATACCAAGACATCGCCGTTAAATTCAATCACATCCGTATTAATAAAGTTTTCTGAATTTGAATCACAGCAGTTGGTGATAGTCGACATCAGGCATGGGTATAAAAATCCATTATTAACTATTTTACCTTCATGACAAAAATGAAATTGTGCTGTTTAAAAACTCAATTTTAAAACATCCTTTCATCACTGCAATTTCCATGACTGTGGATTATTTGTAGTTATTTCTGTTTTTCTTTTTTAAAAATAAAGAGTACGGTTATTCTAGAATAATTTGACTCAAGTAAAAGGAGAAAGTAGCTCTCCAAATACTTACTTGAGTAACAATAAGTTTAAGTATTTATTGAAAAAAAAAGTACTCATGCAGTGAGTAATGTCTGATTATTTTTTAATATATCAAACGAATGTCAAATGCTCCAAATATCCAATTAGTAAATCAAGGCAGTGTAGTCAAATGCCCTTGCCTAGTTTAGATGTGTGTATGCTTGTATGGTCACACATGTGCCAAAGAAGTGATAGTGAAAATACACACAAACCAGCTTGTGTGTGTATGAATGTCGAAGAGACACTTCCACTACCGCTTCAAACTAACTCCATTATCTTCCTTAGCTGGTTTTGCATCCGCTATCATCAGAGTGGAAGGTGCTTTTTGCTGATGGCAATTAATGAGCGTGCGCACACACACACACACACACACACACTGTTTGATTAATACCTCACTATTAAATCAATCTAGTTCAAATGATAACTTCCCTCGACTTCAACCCTGTGGCAAGCGATTCTAATTTCACCTCAGCTGAGTTAAAAAAAAAAATATATATATATATTCCTAACTCAGAGGTTGTGAAGTTTGACTCGGCTAAACAGCGCACATGGCTGAGAAGTCATTGTTTGTCATACTATTCACAGTCAGGGTTTCATGAAATGAATCAAACACATATACGACGGCCGACGCCATTTTGTATACTGGCGATCGACTGCTCGTTCATTCAAATCATATCTGAGATGCATAATGACACAACAATCAGTCAGCTCTTCACAATTGTAAATGTCTACAAAACTACGTCAACGCTGTTCAACTGAAAGTCGCCAGTTTTGGTGCTTCTTTGGAGAAAATCAATCCTTACATGTGTCTGAAAAGTTGATGAATAGAACAATAAGACATATGGAAACACTGGGCAGCGGAACTGTTCTAAGGGAATATGCAATTTGATTGGTTGGTAGCACTACGTGGGGGCACTGTGCCAGCTCAAAGCAGAAAATTGTTACAGCTGAGTGCTGGCCATTGAAGGCAGCTGATGCAGTAGGAACAATTATTTTCCAGGATAACTCAAGCTTTTCTTGACATTTGATTTTTTTTCTTCTCATTTTCCACGACTGGAAAATAGCTCAATCATTTTTCATGTTTTCCAAGATGCGTGGGAACCGTGGACACTACAATTTCAACAGCAAGCTACTTTTTAAAAAAAAAATTTATTTCTTGAAAAGAGTTCAGCTTAACAGTATGAGGATTTTGCCCGAGAGTGATGATATTGATGTTAAAATAAATATATGGTCCCTACATTGCCCATTTCGTCTGTCCCGCAGGTTGTCTGAAACGTTACCCCCGCCCCCCAACAATAAACGAAGGATTACTTTATTTCCCGACCAATGAAGAGAAATTGTCTCATTTCACTTGGGCCACTTAAAAAGCGCATAGTGGGCAGGTACCACCGGTTTTAGGGAATTATGGGAAAACTTGTCCTCTGCGTTTAATGCAATACTGACACCCAAAAAAAAAAAAAAAAAAACACTGAAATGAAGCTTAACTGTCGGAACTGCGGCAATGTGGGTGCGCGTCGTCGAGTGTTGAGTGGCTCCAACACGTGATTCACGCCGGCGATGGCGGGCCAAACGTTCGACATTTCGAGTGCGTCACATGTGTGAAGGCCACTGAGGTACACTCAGCTCTCCGAGAGTGTGCGCTCAAATGGCAATGAAAACACGAAGCAGTTATTCAGAGCTCTTTTTGATGCTCCGCACACACACAGACAACCTCTCCATCCCGCTCCTCTCTCAATTTCCTTAATTGTGGCTTTTCCTCCGTTTTCAAGCGGATCAATGGGGACAAACGCTGTTGGAATAGCTGCGAGGCAAAGTGCCATCGATCTCCTCGCGCACACCGACGCGCGCACGCGCGCGCGTGTGCGTTCGCACATTAACACACAGCATACACACACACGCACGCACCTTCCCCAGGCCCTTGGACCCCTCCTCCACGTTGGCAGCGGCCGTGTTGACGTTGTCCTCAATGCTGTCAATCTTCTCCTGCTGGGACTGAAACACAGGGGTTAGACACACACACACACACACGGGCACACATAAATAAATATATACACACACTTTCTGGTCCCCCCAAAAACCTGCACACACAGAAACAGATGACTATTATCAATTATTAGCGCAAAGCTTTAAACTGTTATCATGATGAGTGTGTGCAGGTTGGAGGTACACTTAAAGATTACATTTGTAAGGGTTGTGTGTATCTCATGAAATATTCAGAGTGGCAGCTGTCTCTCTCCCTATGAGGGCCACATGGACACAGTGGCCAAACAACAAGGAGGGCACTTTCCACCGCCTCCACCTCCCCACCCCATCACCACTTTTCCGTTCATAACACTTCACTTCCACAATAACACGTAAAAGCTTTCTTTCCTTTTATTTGGCCAAGAGCACTGAGTGATTCTGATTGAATATTTTAATTTGTCCCTTTGCTGTTTCCCCCGCACTGGTGCTCTACTTGGGAAAATCATGAATCCGGACAAGAAGAAGTATATTAAAAAAAATAGAAATGCGCCCACAAAAACAATATTGTTTTGCCTCTGAAAAATACTTAATTCTCATAATATTTTGATTTGATCATTCAGGGCTCTAGACAGACCAATTTGGGTGCACGGGCATAAGAGGTTGCAAGCTTCTACTAAGAAATCAAGGAGATAAACAACAATCCTGGACTGCTCACCAACTCTCTGGCAACAATTGCAAAACATATCTTGTCAAAAGCCATACCTTCAAAATAAAAGATTCAGTATTACAACAGCCCCCCACTTTACTTAGCCCCATGGCGGCTTATTCAGCAGTCAATAAAGCACAAAATAGTTTTGAGTGTGACTGCTAAATAAACCACCATGGCGGCAAAGAAAGTGTTTCAGTGTTGTTATTCCTCTTGGATAATATTCGTTTTTTTTTCTTCTTTTTTTTATTGACGTTGTCACCTCATATACTTCTTTAGTAGTTTTGACTATTATAGTTTCTGTTTGTTATTACACATACCTGGTAAAGCAAATTCATTCAATTGGAAAAATGTATCGACTGTGTATAATAAGAAAAATGCGCCTCACATAAGAACCATGATTCTTAGAATGATCAGTATTTAGCCTAAAGGTTTTCTGGAATGCCTTTTTAAGTGAGGCAAACATACCATCAGCTTCAGCAATTAAAACAAACAAACAAACAAAAACAATTACAAGGTCCAATGAACTTCTGTATGAAGTCAATTACTTGCAACGCAACTCATGACCTGTAACTTGCACATATGTTAATGCAGGCCGGAACAAAATTGGACACGCAAAAATACCAATAATTGGATGATAAGAAGATATTAAAGCCGGTTTAGTTTTGTGATTCTTATTTCGCTCCTTGTTTGTACCTCACCCCATCTACAGCTTTTCGACCTTTAGGATGTTACGCGCTGTCAAAGTCATTTTGTTCACAGAAAAGCATTATTTATTTTCATGTAATTGAAATGTCTTGGATTTGATCAAGCCAAGCGATTAACGTGTGGGACTGGGAAGAACAAACATCATGTTTTATGATTTCGTAGAGGAGATAAAAGATTCAAAGAAAAAAAAAAAAGCGGAAAGCAGCACAAACAGCACACACGACACACACTCACAGTAATTCCATGGTGGTTGTCTACTAGAAAATAACTCCCGCGGGGGGCCCCACCCCCACACCCCCGAGATGCCAGAACAACATGTCTATGCTCTTCCTGCTCCTCCTCTCACCTGTTTTGAACCATCACTACATCTTTACTCTCCCTCTCCGCCACTGTTAATCTCTCCTGCCTCCATCCCCGAGGATCGGGCGATAATCTGAGCCGTCTGTTCGCCACCTGCTCCGATGCATCCCCATGTTGCCCACCTCCCCGCCCGTGGACATCTTCTCCCTCCTCCAAATCCTCCATCTCTCCCTTGGCTGCTGCTCAAGCTTTCCCGCCCCTCTTCTGAGAGACCCCCCCAGGGTCCCCCTGGCGTAGTCCTTAAACTGATCAGCCCTCTCGAAGGAGCCCATCAGCAACGCAAACAGAGTGGGGTGGAAAAAAATGCACACGGGCTCAACATGTGAAAGCCAATTGTTGTTCATACTTACATGGACCAACACAGAGAAGCTTGTCACCAAACCACTCAGCTGCTTCAGGTCCTGAAAGGGAAAAAGTAAATGTAGCGCATGTTTGAATGAGGGAATAACACGAAAGAGGGATGTCGAATTGGTTAGGATTACAGAAAAACGACTTAAAGTTGCACTACGTTTTGTATTGGGCGGATGTTTGGCTGCTGCTTGAGTTACCAAACGCCACATCGTTCGAGTTGGCTTTATATTTTGCTATCATGTTGTGCACCAGCAACAACACAAAAACATTCTAAATCATGTTCAATTCAAGACAAAAAAAAAAAAAAAGAAAGAGAACATTTATTACACTGTCATCGATTAAATGGTAGACTTTGGCGCCGGCGCTAATTAACCACATTAGTCTAAGGCTCGCGCCGGCCTGACAAAAAAGCCTTTAATAATTCCCGAAAGCAAATGGCAGTGGTGACGTCTTTACAAAGGTAAACCCGCACACATTTAGCTTCGTCGTTGATAACGTTCATTTACAGCGATCAATTTTTAACCCATTAAGGCCAAAAGCTCCTGGCTCAACAGCTCCCCAAAACCTAAGGTCGTCTTTGGAATTACCCTTGAAAACCTGAAGTTTTCCCAGAAATTCAACACCTACAAAATAATTATTATCTCAGCCCCATGTAGCAGACAGAAACATCATTCCAAAAGAATTTGTGAGTTTAGACATGTGGCTTGCACACAGGCCCGAGTTTAATCTTTACTGTTTCAATCAAAGATGTAAAAATAAAGTATTAGTGTAAGAGAAGCACTATTTTTAATTTTAAAAATCGAGTGGTAATTACCATCCTCTATTTTGTTACAAAGACGTCGATATTGTCATTGTCTAGAAACATATATCTTAACCATATATCACGTTCGACTGGTTCAAAGTCCACAAGCGCATTTCAAAACTCCCGCGATCAATGGCGTCCGCCATTATTCCTTGAATGAATTCCAGAACATCCTCTGCGGGCTCACAACACTGTCACGTGTATATTCTGATGCATTTCATTGGTTAAGAGAACAAAAATTGGATAAAAAAAAAAGAACAGAAAATGACGTATATGCTCTCCGGGCTTTAAGGGTAGAACAACGGTTATGCACTCCCATCTTTAATGGGTTAACAGGATAGACTTACTCAAATGTAGAGTCCCCTCCAAAAGGATTGGAACGGCAAGGTCATCTCTTTTGATTTTGTTGTCTACTTTAGACATTTGGCTTACAAATATGAGACAAAAATCAGTCAGGACAGAACACCTTTTGTTTGAAGCGGGCAAAAGTACTGTAACAAACATTATTAAGTTCAAGTTAATAACATTTAATATTTAGTGGCGTAAGCCTTCCTTGCAAGAACTGCATCAAGTCTGTGACCCAATGACTCAGACTGTAGCATTCTTCATTTGAAACGCTTTTCCAGGCATTCACTTTACCGCAGCCTCCTTTAGTTCTTGTTTGTTGGGGGTTCCTCCCTTCCGTCTCCTCTTCAAGAGGTGAAATGCATGCATGCTAGGGTTAAGGTCCAGTCATTGACTTGGCCAGTCTAAGGACTTCCACCCCCCACCCCTCCCGATAAAGTCCTTAATTGCGTTAATAGGATCATCTTGATGCACGATGAAGCTTCTCCCGATTGGTTTGGATGCATTTTTCTGTAAATTGCCAGACAAAATGCTTTTGTTGACTTGAGAACTCATTCTGCCATCATGAATGACATCATCAACAAAGACTAGTGAGCCCGTTCCAGAAGCAGCCATGCAAGCCAAGCCATGACATTGCCTCCACCATGCTTCACAGATGAGCTCGTATCTTTTGGATCAAACCAGTAAGTAATATTCTTTTTTTTTTTTCTCCAGACTTTGACCTTTCCATCACTTTGTTCTAAAACTTTTGTGGCTCATTCTCTGTACTTCTTTGCAAAAACCCAATCTGGCCTTCTGACTCTTTTTGCTGATGCGCGGCTTGCATCGCGTGGGGTGCCGTGCGCGGTGTATTTTTTGTTTTCAAAGTCTTAATTGGTGATGTAGTTCTTGATGGTCACAGCAGAATTAATTATGAAGTCGACAAAACAATTTTGTCTGGCAATTTGTAGAAAAATGCATCCAAACTAATCGAGAGAAGCTTCATCATGCAACAGGGAAATTACCCTAAAATCACTTGCAACACAACAACCCATTGTAATGAATTTTTGTGGCCAACATAACTTTGCCATTAGAAGTCCCCATCTTGTACAGAACTCAGCCTCGAGAATCCTGACTAGAACAAATAGATACAGTCACACAACTCCCATCTTAGCGTCACTTCGCTGGCTGCCTATTCAGGCCAGAGCTGATTTTAAGATTCTCTTCTCTTGAGTGGACAGCTATTTAAAAGTTGCTTTTGCCTATATTAATTAAACCAAAAAATATATTTATATTTTAAATAATAACATTAAATCATAATTAATGCATGAAAGGGTTGAAAATATTTTTTTAAATTTAGATTAATTAATATAGGCGAAAGCAACCTTTAAATAGCTGTCCACTGTAGTGACCACTATACATGAAAGGGTTAAGGCATTAAATCGTCTGGCGCCATCATATATGTCTGAACTACTCACTCTAATACATTCCACCACGCTCCCTTTGTTCTTTACATTTTCGCCTTCACGTCATCCCTTCAGTAAATAAAAGGTTCTCTGGTTGTAGGGTTCTCCTACAACCAGAATAGTATTGTCCCCCACTAGATTTCAAAGAAGCTACCACCATTGCAATTTTTAAATCCTGTCTAAAATCATACCTTTTTACTCAGTATTTCGGCACAGTCTCGTCTATTTTATCATTGACAATTTGTACTTTATTATTATTTGTAAGTGTTCACAAAATGGTGGATACACGGACGGCGGAAGGGTACCCCGGTGGCAGACGGAAGGCGATAAACAGACCGCGAATTATTTGTAAAATGCCCGGATCTGTAGATTTTTTTCCCTAGGTGTTTTCAACACTTTAAAATGGTTAATAAAAGTGTAAAAACAACAGATGACGTGGTGACGGACCAATATTATGGAACCTGCAAAATTCATCGCTCTCTGCAACAGTTCAATGGAGCAACGTGGTAGCTGGTATTTCTTTATTGGCACTTCAACGTCACTTCCGGTCTGCAGCAGATTCCACCCAAGATGGCACCCTCCTTACATTGATTGATTTTTCCCTTTAATTTTTATTCCACAAACGCAATACTAATCAGTCAGTACCTCTTCCAGGTTGTCCCAAGAATCGGCAGCATTCTCTTCCACAGGGATCTCCGGCAGCTGGGTCTCAATTTGCCAGCCAGAAACGAACTCCTCATCCATGTCGTCACCAGAATGTTGAGTGCCGGGCCCCCGATTGGACGGCCGAGCAGAGTCGGGTGGCGGCGAAGACGGCGTGGGCTGAAGGGCGGGGTTGGAGTGCAACTGGAGGAAGTCTCGCGCGGCGGCCGACGCCCTGTCCTTGACCGGCTTGACGAGCTTCTCCAGCGCTGCGGCGTCTTCTGCCCGGACACGGCCACAGAGCTTCTCCATCTCTCTAATGTTGGCTCGCAGTTGCTGCAAAGACATGATTGGCTTTCTGAGTTAAGATGTTTTCGCTGCAGCCATGTGGGTTCTCTCCAAGTACCGCAGTCCTAAAATAAAAATTGAAAAAAAAAACCAAACACATGAATGTGTGACAGAAAAATTGAGAACTAAAAATGCTGCAAGGGGACGGCAGTTCTCAAGCCTATGCTGAACAAGCGCAAAGGCTGGGAACTATGTCGGCTAGTACTCAATTGTGGATATAGCGTTACTTCAGGGACAACGCCTGATGTGTTTAAAGGGATTGTGCAATGCATGGTCAAAAGGTGTGAACTTTAACATCCAACTTGGTGATCGGCAGGTGATCATTCCACGTGACTATATGCCCCCTTTCACGCCAATTCAACCGGGATACGCTCTGGTTTACCAGTGACCTGAACAGAATAAGTGAACTTGAAAATGGATGGATGCGAACGTCAATCAAAGACTATAAATTGGCCTGTCAATGAAAAGCTTTTGTTAATTTCCCTGTTGCATCAGTGGTAGAGTCTCATTCCATCACAAAAAGCCAAACTCCCAGTGATCTGTTATGGTGAAGGAAATGTAGACAAGAATGGGTTGGGGGGGGGGGGGGGGGGCTCAATAATATGGAGACAGGAAATCAGGAGCCCCTTCATCCTGCCATGCCCTCAGGGTGACAGGAGGATTACACCTCAGACATCCAGACTCCAGGCAGCAGTACGACCGGGACTAAATGGGAGTCAACGTGCTGAACACGTTAACACGTTGCCTAATTACTCGCCATGAATAAACATGTATGTAGCAGAAATGTGTGAACAAGGAGACAGTCAGGTCAGCTACCTGGCAATCCATTAATTAATTCTGGGAATCATCTATCAATCTATCTAAACCTACATACACACCTACCTACCTTAGCGGAACATTCAAAGTTGAACAAAATCTATTCTGTGAATAATTGACAACCAAGTTATAATAATTTGAATAGTCCCGATCAGGTGAAAAAGATCCATTAAAAAAAGTCACACAGCGACCTAACAGTCCTGGGGTTTAAAGACCCTGTCAAATGGAAACACAATATTTATAATAGTTTTATACTGTATTGGACAATGTCATGTTTTGGGTTTTTTAGTACCTTCTCAAAAAACGTCACTCCCCAGAGTGTGTGTTCATCTAGGAGCGAGAAAGAAATGACCATAAGCTTTCACTCACATCCACAGCTCTTTTAGAAAAAAAAACAACTAAAAAATCGGCACAGAGTGAGATGTGGAAACATTTTACTTACAAGGCCGACAGTCAGGGCAAGCCGAAAGATACTACCTAATACACCAGTAAAGCCCTGTATAATCTACAGTATGGCCGAACTGCACGTTGAACAGGATTGTCACAGAGTTGAATGAGCAACAGTTTAGCAAATGTGAGACATTTGAACAATTTACCTTCAAACAGAAGTCTAACAAGAGTGAATTATTTTATCAGAGATTAAACTCCAATTGATGTTAGTCTTTTGAGGTACATTTTTTCCCCCAAAGATTTCTGAGGACTTTTTGGGGTGTTTGACTTCCGAGGTTCCACTATATCTGCACATTTACCTTTCTGTCTGTCTGTCCAGTACACTTAACACAGAGTGCACTAACCCATGAGTCAGGATTAACACTGTAAAGACACAGGAAAGCACTCTGTGTCCATCCCCGGGGCTTGGAGTGTAGTGGTGAGAGGATTGGTGGGTGCCAATTGGCTTCCAGGCAACAGCATCCTTCTGGGAATATCATGTGATGACACGCATCCACAAAAACATCCATTCAAGGTTGGACGTCATATATTTTATTGCTGATTTTCCTTTATTTTTTTAATAAATTTTGAGATACCGAACAGATGTGGCATGTGTAAAATTGACTGCCCTAAAGGCCATACAATTTGTTTAACAAAATGTGGGTGAAAATATGCCTTCAAGGGCCCTGTTATTTCTTAGCGACCTGTGCAGGATGTACCCTGTCTGGTATGCAGTGTCAGCTGGGCTGGGCTGGAACTAACTGCAGCTGATTCATGAACCAGAACAAGAAAAGTGGTGAAAACTTTTTTTTTTTTTTAAACTCATGTATGGACTCCACAAAGGTTGTACAAAACACATGGCAATCAATAAATAAACTTCAGCATTAGGTACTTCAGGGCATTTTGCGTCTTTTTTTGCGAATATGTATTAGAGAAGAAAAAGTAGCCTGAACAAGGAGTACTAAGGGAAGGATGTGAGCAGAAGCAAATATATTGACTGCTGACATTAGTTAATTGACGCCCATTGAAATATATTGGGAAAAAAAAAATACAGAAAAAAAAAAAAAAAAGAAAAAAAAATCAGAGCTGGGCATTCTGTACCAAAGACGGAACGGTCCGTCCATCCGGCACCCATTTTGTGGACGGTCGGACGGAGGACGAGAAATCTTTTAAAAAGGACAGACCAAGCAAGGACGGAGGTAGCTTTTCGTTAGTCCCTCTAATCGTCCTTAGCCGGGTCAAGTCCCGGCTGATGTGTTGTGTTGGGTTCTTTTAAAAAGAAAGACTGCCTTGCTAAGCCTGCACAACACCGGAATGCTCTTTTTCATGTGCGATCTCTCCCTGCAGTATTGTTCTCACAAGCATAGTCTTCCCTCTAGTGGATGCCCATTTCACTGACGAGGGCAAAAAAAAAAAAAAAAAGGGCATGAACGGATTTTTTTTTTTTTTCTAATTATCTATGTTTTGCTTTGAATGTTTTAAAGCACTTTGAGTTGCATTTTTATGTATGAAAAGTGCTATATAAATAAAATGTAATTGATTGAAAATACACAATCCTATGATGCGGAAGTGGAAGACCTTCGTTCTCCTCCTACAATAACATTGCCTTGTTTTGCAATAATTATTTTCGTTGCGAAATAACGAAATAAAACGTGAAAACAGGCAACAAAACCCAATAGTATATAAATATTCTCGTGATGTCCCCTTGCTTGCTCCGGTGCGCGTCATCATCGTCATCATCTTCATCATCACATCACACGGTGGTTGCTGGCAGCTAAAAAGCTGTCCAAGTTAAACAGTTGTAAACAATTCAATGTTGAGCCAGGCACTTTAGGCCTTAAGGGGTTTATAAACTGATAAACTGGATTAATAAAAACATGTACTGTAACTACATTTTTAAATTTGCTTTTAAAAATGCTCCATGTGTGTTGTTTGAAGGTCCATAACATTAGGGCTCGACGATTATTTAAGTAATAATCTTTTTTTAATTTTTTTATTGAGATTAATAATTAATGAGAATCATCCATGCGAAGACACTGGTCATGTAATGATTTCTCAAAAATAATCACACTAATCAACAGCAAATTTTAACGAGAGATGGCTTTATGTGTCCCTTAATATACTTATGATGCTGATTTAAAAAATATCTTTACTTTTTTTCTTAGCACATCAAGTTTTTGAGATACTTTCATCTTTTAAGTTTGACCTATAAAAGCTTGTGCAATATGGATTTTACCATGCACTGTAATCTATAGTTATGACGTTTCAGAAAAGAAAAATCCACCTGTTGCTGAACCTAACCCATAATTCATAAATATTACTATGCTAAACGATATTTCAGATTATTTTTGTATCATTATTATTACTATTATTATTATGAAAACTTGATGTGCTAGAGAAAAAAATGTGGTCAGATTCTGAGTCAGTGCCCCCAAAAAATCATGTAGAAAAGTTTACCTCCATCTCTGATTAAAAAAAGTTAGAAAATAATGCAACATGGTAGGAGCCAGATAAATGTCAATGTGCAACACTTTCTATTAATCTGAAGTGTTTAAAATTTCAAACGTCCACTTCAACAAAATTCCTTGAAAATCAGGATGTCCCATCAGTGGTGATCTAAATTTACAACAGGCCGACCGGCCTACTCATGGGGGCGACCTAGCGCCTGTGGGCACCATGCTGGTGACCCCTTGGTTAGCGTCAACTTGTGGCTCACATGCTTTTTTAAATGTCATGTCATCCATGCGCATACAAAGGGCTGATTTACTGAAAATATCATTGTGTACCTGAACTGTTCGGCTGGCATTTATGTGCTCCTGATGAAGGCGGCCCCATTGTTGGCTTTGGTGGTACTACAAAGAAGAAGGCAAACAAATCAGACATCCATCTTGATGTGGGTGCCAGGCGACAGCATCTGAAGCGTCACCTTCAGGATGTTGTTGTGGTGTTTCTGCAGCCGCTCCAGGTCGGTGGGCAGGGCCACTTTAATGAACTTGTGAATGGGAGCCTCCAGGCGCCTCAGTGTGAGCTTGATGCCTTCCTCCGCCATGGGACTTGCCAACGTGACTCCACACCTGTCAGGCTCGGTCTCTGAACATAGAGCACATTAGAGAGGGTAATAATCTTTGTGGCAGAGTGACTGTATAGGCCCCAGAAAAGTACTAATTTCCCTCATGTCTGACCTCAATGAAAACAAATAATTGGTTTGGTTTGGAAATGCCATTAATCCATCCCAGCCTCCCAAAAAACAAAATGGTTATAATGTGTTTTTTTGTCAGGAAACTAGTACTCTATAATATTGTATATATATATATATTTTTTTTTAAATACAGTAATGACATCATTAAAGTCAATGTTTCACATTTTTTGCCTTCAACACAACAAAGGACTTCATCAGGGGGGAAAAGACTGGCCAAGTCAATCACCGAAACTTAACCTAACAAAGGATCCATTTCGTCTCCTTTAGAGGAGAAACCCAGAAACAAATGAGAACTGAAAGAGTCTGGTAAAGATAATACGTCTCAAGCTTGATGCAGTTATTGCAAGTAAGGGTTATGCCACCAAATATCAAATGTTATTCAAGTTAAGTCAAGTTAACTTAATAATATCAATCATTCCAATGCATTTGTTCATTGGAAAAAATGGGTGGGTTCAAGCAAAAAATGCTCTGTCCTGGGTTATTTAACACATCTAGATGTAAATACCATTAAATAAAAGCTGTAATTCTGAACTTTTGTCTCATATTCATCTTTTGATGTGAAACACAAAAGTATTCAGTCTGCAACAAAAACAAAAGGAACTGTCCTTGTCGTTCCAATACATTTGGAGGGGTCTGTGATTCCTGTTATAATGGAAGTCATCATGTGTTTGTCCACCACTTATGCTCAAGTATGCATTTTGAAGGGTTATAACACCACATCTGTGAAACTTTTTGTTAGCCCGTCTATGGCATATAGCATTTTTGTTAGCATAATGCTAAACAGACTGTTTACAAAACAAAACTACATTGTTGTTTGGATTACACAGTGTAATTGCATTTGTTTTGTTTTTGGCTTGACAGTAAACTTCAACTGGCAGTGGCTAATATTAAAAGGTTGTTGTTGAGACTTTCAGCTTGTCCCATCAAGGATTGATTGCCACAGCGAGTCACTTGCATAATTTGTTTGGCATAATTTGTTTTCCACCAGGTCCCCTTCCTGACGCAACCCACTCCTTTTTTTTTCATTTTCATTTTTTCATGCACACTTGTGACCAGTACAGGCTCGATCTTGATTCACTGGCCGGGAGCTAAACTCCCGCCGTCTACTACATGAAAGGCACCAGTATGTACCACAATGAATGTTACCCAAATCGTTTGTTAAAGAGAGTAAATGTGAGCCATTCTGGGTCCCAGTATGCCAGGTGGCTAATGTTGAAGCCTTAATGCAGGTTTAATTACCATTACAGTTTTCACAGAAATATAATAGACCCGTACAAACCATAATAATATAGGAAATATTCATCCAAATTATTTTATTTAGTAGTTAGTTAAGTTAGTTGCTCCGTAATACTTTGATGCTAGCTCTGACACGCAAACGTCGCATATAAAAACGCAACGAAATTTAACACACATAAGGCAAGTTAGGCAAGACTTACCCAAGAGAATACCTCTCAAGCGCAATATTTATGTTCCCTCTTCCATTGTGTGGCAAAATATACAACAACTACTGCGTGGTGAGTTTATGACAGTCGTTATTTGTAAACAAGTCTCACCCAGGTACGTCGGAAAAAAGTGTCCGACAGCAAACAGCAAAGAACTCTACTTATTTCCGTATGGTGGTTTAGTAATAATTTACTGTTGTCATCAACATAAAGACGGCAAAAGTGTAAAAGAGTAGTTGACCGTGCTAATTAAATCAGGTATGTACTGTTTTTCATTTAAAAAATACTACTTTACTTTTTGTTGATATACCACAATAGTTCGCTGTTTCCCAACCAAGTAAGGCACACTACATTAGAAAAATCCCACGGCACATCAACAAACAAAAGGCTCACAAAAACTGTATGAAAGAATCACGACTCGTCACAACGTTGATATGGATCTCTCCAGAATCGGAGGAAATTTTATGGAACAGAAACAAAATATAAACGTAGCTGGAGTAAAAGTGATTTCTAAATATTATTTAAAATAGCAATTAATATAAGAGCACCCCTAAAATGGTTTGTCCTCTCTGGGCCTTCCCTCTTGGTGACAAATTTACATTGCAAATATAGCTGCGTATTTCAAATGTTTTCTTTCTTTTTTATTTTTTTTACCTACGATTAGTCGAAATCTTGCTCTGACGTGTTTCTCAACCCAGGCAGTTACTAAAGACTATTCATTCCACGTCGAGCACATGACTCAACATAATTAAATGGTAAATTGCTCTGACCATGGGTGACTAAGGTAAAACCTATTCTTCTTTCTTCTGTCTCTCTCTGTCGCTCTTTTTATGTTGTCAGCCGCTATTAATTTCGTCTCTCAAACTAGTAATGATCATTTACTCATACTATCGGAAAACATAGTGACATCCTGATATCAAAGTTTGTTCTGATCAGTTAGCATAGCCGCTAACACAGTTTAGCATGAGCAAACTTTAACACCATTCACTGATTTGCAACCCTTTTAGTTGCTACTGTAATTACCATAGTACGGAAATAAAATTAGATTAGTATTAGAATTATCTGTAAAATATTTTTTTCAACAGTATTTTTAAAGGAGGGGTTTCAAGTGCCTGAGTATCTGTAACTGGGATGTATGATAATGACAAATAAAATCTTTTTTAAAATGGTTCATAATAAAACAACCCCATTATATGACGAGAGATATGTGGGATTTCCCCTTCTCTGTGATGAGCCACTGTGACGTGTTTACTGAGTGTTTCCACTTCCTTTTATTCAGCATCCTTTACCTTTGACATTGAGGCCAACCCCCCAGTGCCCCCGCACACTCTTTCCTCCTGGCGAAGGGCAACATTTGATGCACACAGTCCCATACCACAAGGGAGTTCCCCTGCCTGCTGTAAAAAAAAAAGAAAAAAAGAAAAGAAAAGAAAAGGCCTACTCAGTTTGTTTGTGCACATGCATGCAAGTGCTTACGTCCACTTCCAGGGGACTCCCAGAGTTGCAGATCGAAGATGAACAAAATGCTTGATAGTCAAATTGCACATAATCCAAAATCTGTAGTTCTCTCTTTCGCTCTCTCTCTCGTTCTCTCTCTCTCGCTCTCTCTCTCTCTCTCTCTCTCTCTCTCTCTCTCTCTCTCTCTCTCTCTCTCTCTCTCTCTCTCTCTCTCTCTCTCTCTCTCTCTCTCTCTCTCTCTCTCTCTCTCTCTCTCTCTCTCTCTCTCTCTCTCTCTCTCTCTCTCTCTCTCTCGCTCCCTCCCTTTCTCCCTCCCTTTCTCCCTCTTCCCTCTATACCTCTCTTGCTTTTTTTTTTAACACAGAAAGTGTGTGTGTGTGTGGGGATGTGTGTGTGTGTGTGTGTGTGTGTGTGAGTCAACCAAGGGTGTCTCAGGTGTCGTCCATTTTGGCTTAATCCAGGAAGTTTGTCAGCGGGAGTGGAAGTCAGCAGGTGACTCCGATCACTTAATACCTCCCGCTTGTCAAAGCAGCCGTAATCATCACATCCTGGTGGCTTAGTGAAAACAGTCATCCTTCATTGTTGGCAACTTGATGTGTCAAAGTGGGGTGAATACAAAAAAATGTGAATGTTTGTATTAAATGGAATAATACACAAAAAGACTCAAAGCCACTTTAACATCAACTGTGTAAATGACGCTCAAGATTACTGCTCCAAAAACATCATCCATCCATCCATTATCAATACCGTTTATCCTCACAAGGGTCGCGGGGCGTGCTGGAGCCTATCCCAGCTGTCTTCGGGCAGTAGGTGGGAGACACCCTGAATTGGTTGCCAGCCAATCGCAGGGCACACAGAGACAAACAAACAACCGCACTCACAATCACACCTAGGGGCAATTTAGAGTGTCCAATCAACTTACCATGCATGTTTTTGGAATATGGGAGGAAAACAGAGAACCCGGAGAAAACCCACGCAAGCACGGGAAGAACATGCAAACTCCACACAGGGAGGCCAAAGCCAGGATCGAACCCACAACCCCTGAACTGTGAGGGGGACGTGCTAACCAGTCGACCACCGTGCCGCTCCAAAAACATCAACGTTACAATAATTGAAGACGTGGGGTAGGTCTAGAACCACATTCTTCGCTTACACTTGTCAACAATTTTTACAATTTTTTTTTTTTAAAGAAGTCAAGTCAAACATTATCTTTACAATAATTTCTATGTGTCCCCACTAATTTAAACATGGCATTCTGATTAATATTGTATTTTAGGAATGTGAATTAAGCAGGAAAATCCACTTGTTTTAATCCATTTCAGGGGGCGGCCAACCAATCACGGCCCACCTGTTTTTTTTCTTAGGTTGGTCATGTGACGTTCGCAAGCTAAGCCGTGATTCGTCAAAAATGACTTGACTTCCGCTTTAATCAGGGACGCACGTAAACTTTTCCAAATTATTTATTTTGCGCTGATTTCGAATCTGCTCTTGTTTTTTCTATATGTACTCTAGTACTTAGCCATATTTTTGAAGGGTTAGGTTCAGCAACCGGTGGATTTTTTTCTGAAACATCATAGCCATAAATTACAACGTATAGTACAATCCGTATTGTGCAACCTTTTATAAGTCAAACTCAAAAACAAAACATGAAATTATCTAAAAAAAAAACCTGATGTGCTAGAAAATAAGTAGAGAATTTTTTTTAAATCAGCGTAAAAAATCAATTTAGGGACACAAAAATCCATCTCTGATTAAAATTTCCTGTTTACCAATGTTATTAATAGACCAATTTGAACCCCAGAGAGGCAAGGAAAAAAGTCTATAGAGAAGAAACTTCAAGCAGACCCAAGCCTCGGTGTGGGGTGGCAGTTTTCTTCCATGGGTGGTTGGGTGAGAGAGAGAGAGAGAAAGACAGAGAGAGAGACAGAGACAGAGAGAGAGAGAAACTATAATAAAATAACATGCAAAATGGGTAATGTAGACTGTTTTTTTTTTTTTTTTTTTTTTACTAGTACTCCTTTTATTTTCTTTGCTGATGTTGTCTTTTTTTGCCTTTTTAGCAAGAGAAAGGCAGTGACATTTTTTTATTGGACTCTTACTATAATGACAATGACGATAATTTATTAATTCCTTGCATGAGCCCATAATGTGATTAGCTTAATGGCATGGCAATGTGTTATTGTTAGATATTCATATTATTCAGATTGTTACTTTGGTCCTGTCATTTTGCAACAGCATAAACAGCCCTTTAATGGTGATTCATTTGAATTGTGCACTACTGGTTGTTTCTGTGCAAATGCCGTTGTTTTGGAACTGACTGGATGACTAGTTCAAGCCGTACATCCTGAACTGGTCACCCGTTCAATTCCAAGGCAGAACCGTAATGTATAGTTAGGATTTTCAACATAGTACTGAAGTTGTCTTCTATATTCCCAAAACATGCACGTTAGCATTATCAATAATTCTAAGTTGTCTATAGTTGTGAAAGTAAAAGGTTGTCTCACTTGTCTGTCCCTTCCCTGTGATTGACTGGCGACCTGTCCAGGGTGTACTGTAAACAGCCTGTCACCCAAAATCAGCTGGGATAGAGGCTCTCGCCCGCCCGTGACAAGGGCTGTAGAAATTCTAATGGTGGTTGTTTATGTGTATTCCAGGACCGAAGATGTAATGTGACATTGACTGGATGTGATCCAGATAATGTATTTGGCAGCAAAATCAATTTAACATGGATAATCACAATTTAACACTTTAATCTGTGCGATAATACTTTATCAGATGAGTTTCCCACTTGTTGTAATTATGTCAAATAAAATGTCATTACATGTTGTTCCCTCGGATCTAAAAGAAATTCCGGATTTGGATTCAACTCTTTTCTTCTGTTAAGATTCTGATTTTATTGATTCACTCTTTGGCCATTTTCCAGTTCTGATTGGATTAGGATAAATTATGAAGCTGCAGCTAGAAATTAGAATGTGTGTGCACATACACACACACGGGGAGCTCTAATTAAGACTCTGGGGGTATTTGCTATCTGTCAGCTGTAATCGATTGTCCGGGAGACTGACACACTAATGTGTGTGTGTGTGTGCGTGCGTGCGTGCGTGTGTGTGCGCGCGCTTGTATGAGCGTGAATACCCGCTACCTATTTGTGTTGTTTTTGGGAGGCAAATAATCAGCAGTATAATGAATATTCATCTACACACTGTATTAGATGATTCAGCAGCAGGGGCTATTCAAGGGTTCTTATTTTGGGCAGTTGGCATGACGAAAAGGAGGACAGACGCAACAATAATTCTTCAGCAGTTTCCATTGTACTTTTATTAAAACTGAATAATCCATTTTGTACTCAGTAACTCAATACTCTTTGTGATTGGGAGGTGAGTCTCTTCTCATAACTTTTGACCAAGCATTTATTGACATTTGCCTTCTAAAAAGAAGCGAAATGAGATATTCCTGCAACCGTGCGCGCTTTCATACAGAGACAACGC
Organism: Filicampus tigris; assembly: GCF_054856515.1. NCBI lineage: Eukaryota > Metazoa > Chordata > Actinopteri > Syngnathiformes > Syngnathidae > Filicampus > Filicampus tigris. The sequence continues at coordinate 11,188,920 of NC_141224.1, forward strand.
ATCCCCCGCAGTGGAAAAACCCCACGTGAGTGCCGAACATGGACATTGCACACAAGAAAGATTTGAACCCACAACCTTAAAACTATGAGATATAATAACCACTCCCCCACCTTGCTGCTCGTCATGCATGCGTATGAACTAAATGGGAATCAGCCATTATGTCTTTATATCCATCGAACGTGCAGATTGTTCTCGGTTTCCCAATCACAGTTGCAATCAATCACCCGCTTGTGTTGCAGCGTTGCAAAGGAGGGCCGGAGAGTGATGGCAGTGACAGTACAGACGACATGTACTGGGAAATGTCACCATGGCGATCAATGCTGTTTAACGAGGCTGGAGGCTGATCCGGACCACACGCTAACGGCGCGCCCTCCCCTTCTCCTTCCCAGCTTCCCTGTTCCACTTCCCCTAATCCTGTTCGAGGCTCTTCTTGTGAGAGCCCCCCCCCCCCCCCCCCCCCCCCACGGGAGGAAGATGAGGCCTTATACCTGTCGGGAGTCGTAGGCTTGTAATGGTTGGTTTTAGTGAGAAGCAAGAGCGCCAAATCAACCGACTCACTCAATTATGATGAAAAAAAGATATAGAATCACCCCGTAAATTTCCATTCCCAAAACTAACGACTGCATCAGATTAGACCTGCTTGTTAGTGTGGAGTTAAACGGGAGTGATCACAACTTTGGAGAGTTGCTGAACAGACATGAATCATAGCTCCGACATGAGGGGAAAGAGAGGATTATCAAACTTCTTACAGAACGTAACTCATCAGGCAATGTTGCAAAAGGTGTTGGTTGTTTGTAGTCAGCTGCGTGTAAAATCTGGACCGAGTATACACAACATGGGAAGGTTGTTAAAGGCAAGCATACTGGTAGACCAAGAAAGACATCAAAGCGCTAGGACAGAAGAGTTCCAGCAATATGCTTGGAAAACAGAAAATGCACAGCAAAACAAATGAGGAGCATATGGAAGGAACGTCTGGAATCGAACAATAATAACCTGCCAGTGCTGGGCATTATCTACAAATTGAGCGTCCGTTATTCTCCTTTTATTCTGGGGGTACTGTAAAAAAAATAGTATATACTATAGCCGCCTGTAATTTTAAACGATTTCAAGGTTTTGCTACTTACCTACAAAATATTTCACAGCTTAGCACCTTCCTATCTCGTTGACCTAGTGATACCATATGTTCCGTCCCGAAACCCTCGGTCACAAAATGCCGACCTTTTAGTGATCCCGAGAGCTAAAAAGAAATCCGCACGTTCTACAGCGTTTACTATTCAGGCACCAGTGCTTTGGAATGCCCTACCCGCGGATATTAGAGGCGCTACCTCAGTAGAAATGTTTAAAACACGACTAAAGACTTATTTGTACGCTTGTGCATTTAGTCGAGCTATTTGTTTTGGCCTCTTTACTGCCGCTTCTATTTTTTTCTCAGCCCTCTTTTCCCAGGCTTGGGAATTAGGTGATGACGACCGAATTGGAGGTTGCGGTTTCGATCCCACAGCAACAGACCGCTACAAGATTGGAGGTTGACCACATCCTTGGACGCGCTGCAATGGATCAACTGGGTAGGGACCCACTTCACCGAAGTCATCTTCCTGCAGCACTTCATGTGATTAATTGTCATATTATTTTAACTAACACTCTATAGTATCATAATATGTGTTAAATGTTGCCCACTCGGCATCCATTGCAGCCTGACCGTCCTGGTAGGGGGATTTCCCCCATTTGTGGTCCCTTGTCAGGGTTTCTCATTATTCCCCAGATGTTTTTTTTTTTTTTTTTTAGTTTTTCCTTGCCCTCCTGGCGGTTAAGATCAGGGGATGTTGCTTATATGTTGTCAGCTATGGGCATGTGAAGCCCTTTGAGACGTTCCTGTGATTAAGGACTATATAAATTAATTTGACTTGACTTGACTAATTCGTTCGCATTCGTTTGCGATTCCGGCTAAACTTTCACTCCCTGTTTCTGGCAATCTTCTTTTATCTCGAAAATCCTGCCATGTTTTTGTTGTTCAATTAAAAAACAAAAATAAAACATCAGTACCATATATTGTAAGTGTAGTGTCAAAACCTGATTAATGGTCACTGTTTTTCTGTTGCAGCGCATCAGTAGATGCACGATTACTTGGTGTGCAGCGAAGAGTTGCCAACTCAAGCTTGTTCACAATGTTCCACCAAGACTCTAAATTGTTCATCCGTGTGAATGTGAGTGTTTCTTTGTTTGTCTGTGACCTGCGATTAGCTGGGAGAAGCCAGTCCAATCCATGGTGTAACCTCAACTCTCGCCCAATGAGGATGTGCGGTACAGAAAAATGGGCGGATGGAAATTAAAAGAACACAGGAGACAGAATAATCAGAACTAGTTTATGATTTCAAAGTGCTGAACAGAAAATCCAGTGAACCAAAGAGAAAGAAAAAAAAAAAAAATCGAACAGGAAATTCAAACCAAAGTACGATGAAAAAAAAAAGAACAGCAATTTTTTCTCTTTTTTTTTTCTCTTCTTTGAAAACAATGCACATGTCGTACCACAATATTTGAAAAAAGCTAAAAACACTTCAAAATATTAGTTTTTGTATATTTATATATTTATATATCTATAGAATTTGCTTCTTTTTTTTTCTTCTTTTTTTTCTGGTAAGATCACTGCTGCCGTGAGTGGGGGAGGGCAGTGGGGTGAGACACACAAACACAGGAGGCAAGCTGGTTTTTAACAGCTTAAAAACACACCATGCTTAAGAGGCTGGCTTCTCTGACGCACGCGCGCGCACACACACTCACACACGCACATTAAGATGCACACGCTCGCACCGCCACATGAGAAATATAAAAAGACGGCGGAATGTTTCTTCTGTGGATCTATCTGTCGAGCACCCTCCTTTCCTCTCCTCTCCTCTCAGTGGGGGGAGCAGGCCGGGTGTGTGTCTGTGCTTCTTGCCCTTTGCAAGGCCGTAAGTGCTTCAGAAGCCCATTTCTGTCTTCTATCAATTCCATATGAGTAAAATAAACACACACAAAAAAAAAATGAGCATTTCAAGTCTGAGTGAGCAGTCATCAATCATTAGTGCACAATTTCTCCTCTAAAGCCAGATTTCTCTCTCGTGCTTTCTTTCTTTCTATTGACAATATAGGACATGTCTTTGCATTCAAATAATTTAGAGTTTGAAATGAAACCGTTCCTTACGCGTCACTTCCTTATATGATGAGAAAGCCGTCAGAAATTGCACTTGGAATCAATCAAGAACTCATTTACTTATGGAAATATTGTCTCGTATGTTTTTGCACGTCTATACTGTCACTGAGCTCTGACAATTCTCTTTTTGGACAGAGTGCATCGCCTGCACTTGTGTTATCAATGATGTTTCCTTTCCCCTACCAGTGAATTCAGCACACTGGATAAACAGGCCAGTCAGTATACATAGTAACAGGACTAACTTTCTTTCTTGTCTTTCTTTCTTTCCAGAGAGCAAAAAGTCTTTCTTCCTTCATCATCCATCTCAGCCTCCATGTGAATATCAGAAGTGGCAAAGCATTTTTTTTTTTTTTTTTTTTTTTTTTTTTTTACATTGGTAAAAAGTGTCTATTTAACTGATGGTCCATTAGAGGGAGTTCTCTTGCGGTTATCCTGTCAGTATCACAGCAAAGTGATTCTGTTTTTGTCCTCAAACTGGATGTGATCTTGTTTTTTTTTCCCCCCGCGTCTCCATCCTTCGCCATTAGTAAGGCAGAGTGTCCAGGAACCTGTCAATCAAAGGCGGAGGTGGCACCAGGTCCTCCAGCTTCAGGTAGAAGATCCGCTGAAGGCCCTGAGTCCTCTGGGAGCGCAGCTCTGCCCTTAAACCCAGAATACGACTCAGGGCGGGCGCCGCCTTGGATGACAACGAAGAGGGGCCGCAGCCCAGGTGGTCTCTGAGACAACAAATCACTTTGTTCTGCAGCTCCTCCACTCGCTTGGAGTCCTTCAGGCCCGGAACTTGCTCTAGGAAGGACACGTTAGGAGAAGAATGTATTAAACAGCACAGCATGGCCCATTTTACAACACATTCAGCGTCATGGTGAGTTGTATTTGTAATCATTTGTTTTTGTTTGTTGTGAATTTTGCAAATTGAAAATACATCTTTACGTCAAACCAGTTTGTGGTGCAAAAAAAAAACGCACTGTGCAAAAAATGTACTGTGCTGAAAAATATCAATGACGTCATTGATGGATCGGATTCGACTTGACTTTTATAACTTTATAAACAATGACATCATTTTGAATTAAAGATGAAGTGAAAAAAATGTTTTTACAATAATAAGTTTTGTTGTTTTTGGTTTGGTTTATTTATGTTTTGTGTAAGTGCTGTTATCATAACTGTACAGTTTATCTGTATTGAATGTACTTGTATGTACAGTACATACTGCAAAATCCCACTAAAAAGACATGAAAAAAAATTCTTGACAATAATATGTTGGCCCCACTATTCTAAACACGATATTCTGATGATTGTGTTTGTGGAATATCAATTTGGCAGAAAACGCCCCATGTTTTTATCCATCCAAGGGGACGGACATTTTGCCTTGTACTGACACTTGCCGGGGTTGAAGGGTTAATGTTGCAAACGTCACATGACCAACCCCAGAAAACAGGTGATTGATTGTTACCTGAACCCCGAGCAACTGTGATGTCATTTTCAGTCGACGGCAAGTGGCAAAATGGCTGCCACCTGAGATGGATTTTGACGTTTAATTCATATTCCACAAAATAAATATTAATCTGAATGCCGTGTTTAGACTAGTGAGGGCGCATCAAATATATTGCGAAAAGCATTTTTGACTTGATTTCCTCTTGATAGGAATTAACTTGATTAAACAGGAAATTTTAAAATCGCATATTCGTCTCTATCTTAGTCTGTCCAACTTATTCCTCAAAGTTCCTTACATAAACTTCAGAAACAAACATTCTGGAAATGTATATGAATGACTTTGCTTGCATTATCTCTAATGTCAAAACAAAATGTTCATAATTATCTTGTCACTGGTAAAGATTCCCCAAAAATTCACATCAAGTGCCAGAGAAAGTGCCAAAGTTGCTCAACTGAATATTTTCAATTTTGCCATTAAAAATCAACACTTAATTCGCTGTTAATTGTTTAACAATAATTGTTGTTTTAGTGAAAATGTCCAAGCTTTCTCAGATAAACTTTTAATGGAAAGTCCTGGGCAATTAAGTTTGGACAAATTCACACTCATTTCAAGTCAGTTCTCATTAATTCCCAAACCCAATTTGCTCAACTCAATATTTCCAATTTTTTTTCTAAGCCTTTTTTTTTTTAAAAAATATGGTTTATACGGTATATATTCTTATTCCATAGTCAGTATAAACTACTCAGTTAATTGTGTTTGAGTCGCATGGAAATTGTCCAGCTGTCTGAAATTTCATCTCATAGAAAAACAAAATGTTCATTATTTTGTATGTTCGATGTCATTTCCCATTAATTCCCATAAAAACTGCCCAACTTGTCCAACTGAATACTTCCAAAATCCATCCTCATGGAAAGTTGCAATAAATGTACTGGACATGTTCCATCCCTTTGCAAGCCCAATCAGCTCATTCAGCTGAAAGAGCAATTGCTACATCTTCTTTTATATTGAATTGCACCTCATTAGCCTGTATGGCTCAAGTTCTTAACAGGCTTTAACCTGTCTCACTCACTACAGATCAATACACAGCCTAACCTAATAAGCCCCCTGCACGCTGTATGCACACACACACACACACACCCACACACACACACACACACAAGCACACCAAAAGGACAGATACATATAAACACTTGCTGGCACACAAATGCTCCCTGCAATTCAAGACATTGACAAAGACAAAAGTGCTCAACAATTAGCTGATTATTCGGCCCTGTGAGCAGCCAAATTAGATTAGAAACGCGCGCGTGCGCACACGCGCGCACACATACACAAACGAGTGCCCATAGCAACTCCAGTGGCACCCAAACCGAGCTTAATGTGACACTAACTCATTCTGCAGAGCACAGGGTGTCCACCGCCCCCAACACACACACACACACACACACACACGGGCGCTGCAGGGAGGCCGTGGCTCAGACCACTTTGTGATATCCATTATGTGAAGCTTATTTATTGTTTGTTTATGTGGCTCTTTTGTTTGCCGAGTCACTCCAGCCCGCCTTTCAACGTGTCTTTCAGACCTACGCGCTCACTGCCTTGTCTCTATGTGCTGCAGCTCCTGCGGTGGAGGTGTGTGTGTGTGTGTGTGTGTGTGCGTGCGTGCGGCGGCGCGGTGGGGTGGGGGGTAATCGATGGCTGTCTTTCTACACAGGCCACTCTGAATTGGTCGATGGCCCGGTTGCTTTGGCAGTGTGCTTGTGTGCTTTGCCGGGGTGGCGCTGAGACGCCGGCGCAGAGCGGCGCTCTGTGGTGGGCTGGTCGATGGGGCGCAGAGTTAAGTGCTCCCCCAGAGAGAGGAGCCCGTGTTGGGGGCTTTAGACAGAGGAAGTGAAGGTGGTGGCGGAGGGCCGGGGGGCTGGAGGTAAATAAAGTCGGCATCGAGGGGAGGATTTCACGTGTCGCACGTTTATTTAAAGAATTAGACATTCGTGCGATATTTGCATGGATGCGTTCAAATAATATATTTTTCTTTCATTAGATTTGTTTTGGTGTTTACACGCCTGCCTCACAGTTTTGAGGGATATGCAAACAGATGAATTCATGAAAAACTTGAGTCTGATTTTGCCTCTTTAAAGCAGAAGTCAACCCAAACATATTTTTTTCAAGAATATGTTCCCAGCAGGGCCACTAGTTGAAACACGGCATTCTGTTTAATTTTGCGTTTGTGGAATATAAGTTAAGCAGCAAAATTCACTCATTTTTAGCCATCTCCAGGGGCGGCCATTTTGTCTTCTGTCGACTGATAATGACATCACAACTGCTAAAAATGACCAATCACGGCTGACCTGTTTTCTGAATCTGACCCGCGATTGGTCGTTGTGAGCAGTTGTGATGTCATTTTCAGTCGACAGAAGACAAAATGGCCGCCCCCGGAGATGGCTAAAAACGAGTGGATTAACACTTATTCCACAAACGCAATATTTATCAGAATGCCCTGTTTCAACTAGTGGGCTTGCATAGAACATATTCTTGAAAAAAAATGTTTGCGTTGACTTCCGCTTTAAACAGGAAGTCAAGTCAAAAATGGTCTTTACAATAATATTTTATATGCAGCCCCACTATTCTAAACACCGAATTCAGCAAAAAAACCAGTTTTTAACCACTCGTTTTTCTACTTGTACTGCCGCTTGCTGTCGACTGAAAATGACATCACGTTGCTCAAAGAGGAAGTCAACCCAAACATTTTTTTTTTCCAGAATATCGTCTATTCAGCACACGAGTTGAAATTGAAGTCAACGATTGGTGGTGAAGGAGCATCAAATGATATGAAGGAACATCCTTCTGTGATTGATATGTGATTAAGTCCTTAAAATAAAATATGCTATAACCCAATTTGATCAATATACCATTTTTTTTTTTAAATCGAATGTGGCCCTTGAGCACAAAAGTTTGGCCGTTCATGGTTTAAAAACTGCACAAAAATGGTTAGTCGTTATTTTATTGCATTGTAATCATTATGTGTGCTGCTATTATGCGTATGTTACAATCCTTGCTATGCAAAAGATAATTAAATGGCCTAAGACCTTTAGCACAGCATTATCCAGGTCAGGAGCTGCAACGTTAAACCACATTTATCCATGTTTGATCCAGATTTAACATGGAGAATCCCATTTAACATATTCATATGTTCTGTGAAATGGGAATTTGAACAGGTTGTGATTTGCTTTGCACTTAATGTTTCTGTTCCCTGAAACTGCGTTTTTGGTAATCAAGCCTTAAACATTGATTGTCGTGTGTGACAAGCGTATAAGCCCGTTTACAACACGCTTCCCGCTTCTCTTTCCTCCATCCTTGCACGTGCTTTCTCTCTGCTGAACGTTTGACACATGCACATTGATTAGAGCGGCAGGTGTCAGGCAGGTGCAGCAGGTGCTTATGGGTATCAGGTTCATGTTAGTGTGAGAAGGGGTGTGTATGTGTGTGTGTGTGTGTGTGTGTCTCAGAGAGGATTCATCCACCTGATCGCTGTCACAACCAATCAGCCAAACATAAACAACAAACGCAAGTGTGAGACTAAAATGAAGCCTTCCATAGTTAACATTGCTCTCATGTCCTGCACGTGTATTTCTCAAAATACACATCATGATCAATTTATGCCTTTTGTGTTTTTTTTTTTTTTTACCTGTGAGCAGCACGAGCGCGGCCAGGCAGGCGAAGGCGGAGGCGTCCAGGTTTAGGCTCTGGAGATGGTTGGAGAAGTCTCGGATGGAGTCCAGCCACTCTCCAAAACCGCGAAGGCACTGGAACCTGTGCAGCACCAAACCGTTACAGAACACCAGTTTGTCCTCCGACAGCATCGACCTGCAAAAAAGTAGGGAAAATGCACGTTGTTGAGTTTTAGGGCCTTTTTTTTCCCTTTCTGTAATGTTTGTCCACATTAGGGTCATGCTGATTGACTGGGCACCTGTACATATACGTTGTAAAAAAAACACAACTTGTATTTTTATAAGTTGGAACAGCTTTAAAATATAAAATATTGACATCTATGGCAACAATGTTAGTTAGCACAACTTAGCAAATTGTTTGCTTCTAAAAATATTGCTGAGTTGTTTTTACTTATATATCTTTAAGTTGGGGGACAATACAGTACAAGGAAAAATGTTTTTTTGATGTATTAATTATTTATTTAAATACATGTTCAGACTAGTAAATCTTTGTTGAATTGTCCAACTTAAAATTTGATTGAAGTTTGTTGTCTTGATTTTTTTTTTTTTTTTTCTCCCAGTGTAGCCCAGGGGTTCTCAAGTCCGGTCCTCAAGAGCCCCTCCCTAACCTGTTTTAGGTGGCAACACACCTGATTAAAATCATCAGGATCGTTATAAGGCTTTTGTAAACCTTGCTGATGAGCTGATAATTTGAATCAGGTGTGTTGGAATAGGGATACATTTAAAACAAGATGGACAGGGGCTTTTGAAGACCAGACTTGGGCACCCCTGGTGTAGAAAAACAAGCAAACGCACTGACATTTACACCTATGGACAATCTAGAGTAGGGACGTGAAACTCGATTTTCTTTTTGGGACACATTGCAGTTAAGGGTTTGACTTTATGACTGGACCATTTCACCTTGTCATATTATTATATACACAACAACCACTGCATTTGATTGTTATGATATACATTTTTAACAACGCATAGAATTTGAAATCAGACGTCAGAACTAGAAATACTCGCAAAACCGGTTAAAGTCAGAAAAATGGCACATTTCTGTGCAGGTTTTCTGAGAAGGACAAATCCATTTGCAAGAAACATGAAGTACAGCCTAATCGCTTTTGTAGGCCTTGTCTTATCTGAGTGTTATCTTGGATTTGACACCAAGGATTTCATCTTCAATGAACCAAACATGCATGTTTTTGTAATGTTGGAGGAAGCCAGAGAAAATCCACACAAGCGTGGGGAAAACATGCAAACTCCACACTAGAAAACTTGAACCAAGATTCAAACCAGGAACCTCAGAGCTGTGATGCGGGCATGCAAACCACCACGCCTCCAAGCTGCCTTCCGTCCAAAATATTCTTTCCATTTAGACCCCTCTTGATAATGAATAGAATAGAATATCATAATATACTTGGCAGCGTATGCATTCACACACAATTTGGACAAACATCAAACGCCGCGACGTAGCCGATTGCGTTGCGCGGTTTCCAAATTATCGCGATTTGAAACATTCCTGCCTTTCTGGGGATGTGGGAATGAATGGCCGGGATAAGGAGCCCAAACAGGTACGACTTGAAAGCGCTTTGACCTCTGCGTGCGATGGAAATATGTCTTAATGAGGAAATGAAAAGGCTTGCTACAGTTACTCATGACACAGAACCGAGAGGGAGCGGGAGAGTGAGAGCATGTGCATATAAGCGAGGGCTATAAAGCGCACTTTATGAGTGCCTGACTAAACAGCATGCTTCCTTCTTATTAGGAGCCTTGATAAATAGACCCCCAAACAAAGGGAAGACAGATGGAAGACGCAGGTAAAATGAGCTAAAATGCAAGTATGTGCTTGAGAAAACCGCATAAAAACTAGAAGAAACTAAGAAGGGTGAAATCTCAGAACCTTCCCCTTACTTCATGCTGTGCTACATTTTTGCATGTACTGTACTGTAAATTAAGTGGAAACTGAATTTCCCCCTTTAAGGTCAATAATAAGATAATCTTCTCATTGTACCCTTTGCAAATAAAGACGTCACTCGACTTTGAACTGTTCTTGACGATAAAACTTGAATGATGCATTTGTTATACCACTTCAGGCCTTGACTGTCAGGGGCTTTCCCACTAGTTTATTGCAATCTATTTGCAATCCTACCGTTGTTTTCTGTCATATTACCGATATGATTCTTAGTCTTTAATCTAGCCGCACCGCCGCGAAACCTATACGTTTATCGTACTTGACTTCTCTTGCGTACATTTTCCATTTCAATCAGAATGATCAAATGACAGCCCGCAGTGACCAGGCTAAACAAAAACATTCCAAAGAAGAATCTGGAATATGTGACTTCAAAAATTGGCCAAATCAGATGAAATGCGTTACTAATGGTAAAAATGACTGTGCGAATCTGCAATTTGTAGCATATTAAAGCAGATTTCAACGCTCGGATGTGACGCATGTATCTAAGGACGCTCATGTGCCAGAGCACGGAGAGCTCACATCCACGTTATATACGCTTGGACTTCTGCCACACATTCCGCTCACTCCTGACGACGGTGTCGCCACGGCAACCCACCCATAACCACAGAAACTGTTTGGTGACGGGGGTGCTTGTACGGCGACGGAGGAGTAAATTTACCCGCACGCGCACCCGCTGACACGCACTCTGACGAACATGCAGACATACGCTCGCACGAGGGGGGCCTGACAGGCGTCCGGGTTCAACGCGGGGTCGGCGCAGCATCAACGGTTAATAGGGGCTCGCCGTGCCATGTGTGTACCATGCTCAGAGCATGTGTATGTGCCTGCGTGTGAACGAGGTTGCCATGAGTCCTGTGTTAGGGGTGATTCACAGTCCCAGCCTGAGCCTTCCCCTCCTGCTGGAACTGTGATGCCACCACCCATCTTCTACCCACCCTGCACCTGGACCTAGCAGGGTGCAGGAGAACAAAGTTGTACATCATCAATGTGTGTGTGTGTGTGTGTGCGTGTGTGCGTGTTTGGGTGAGTAAGTGTTTCTGACTGTGTTGGTTTTTTGGCCCTAGACGACAGCCGGGACAAAGGGATGAGCTTGTAGGACGAACCCCCTCCTCGCCATAAATTTAACCAGCCGCATGCCTTGCCAGGGCAGAGCGGTAACCGTGGCGATGCTGAGGCTCAAGGTGGCCCGGGGGGAGTCCTAACGGCACCAAGCAGCCGTGTATGAAGTTAAGGCCTTTTTCCGTCAGCTGAATTGAGCATGAATTTCCTGCCATTAATGGTCAGCTGACTTGCTTATTAGAGGTTCTGATTCTGTCAATTCGAGAAACAACACACACACATGCACAGACGCACACAAAGCCCGTTTGTGCGTCACGCATCAGACGAGCGGAACTCTGTGGGTGTAGCTGCTGTCATAGACACCGACTCCATTCATAATTTCCCTTCATGCGGCTGACAGATACAACACACAGCAGCGCATGCTGTACAACACTGGCCAGCCATTTTTTACTCAATGATGCTTGATCATACTGTTCGTAGTGGGGCATTTTGGGAGACTTCAACCTCACATTCCTGTTTGAGGAAGTGACATCATGCATGCTTTGTGTCATGCTTTCAGGGCATTGACCACATACCATACCGCATTAACGACAATTGAGGAAGGAGAGAGATTTTGAGTTTGTCAGCTAAAAATATGAAGGTTGGCTGCATACTATGTGCTGTCGACAGATGTTTTCTAGCTTCAATGACATTATGTAAAAAAAAAAAAAAAAACATGGATCGCAGGGCAGTATGCATTCATGCTTTAAGGGAAAGTTCAGCTAGATTGCGTGACCGCAGGCGGTCCCCATATTTAATCGTAGTATTTATAAACAAAGTACATTATAAAAGTTGAGTTTTGCCGTTATAACATTAGTAGCTAAATCTATCAAATAAAAACGTATTTTAGATTTTATCCAAAAAAAATATATTTATGTTCAGTAAAGTCTAGAAAGACTTCATTTTTTTTAAAATAAAAATAATTCCGAGAGTCAAAAAGGTTGACTTTATTTTACATTTAATAAAAACAAACTTTATTCTAAATGTCGCTGTTAAAAATGCACTTCTAATTAAGTGGCAAAACCGGAATCATTTTTATGTTCAGCAGGGTTTTTGGTACTGTATCTCCTGAGTGCAACTGTAAAAGTAAATTGTAATCTCACTTATTTACTTTTAAAATCAACTAATCTGTAAAGTAAGTTACTTTTTCAAGATCACTGTTTTCAACTCTGTTTCTGACCAATCACAGTTCTACAGAGAGGTGATACATCAAGTTAAAGTTCTCATCTTCTCCTACATGCTGTTCCTTTTTTTTTTTTCCTCACCTATGAGCCAATCGCAAGACAAACAGCTCCAGGAAGGCAGAATCAATGAGCAGGTTCTGATCCTCCCGCTGGAGCTCGGAGAAGCCTGGCAGCCGGTCGGCCCAGCAGCGCGTGGTCTCCATCGAAATGGTGAGGAGCCTGTAGAACAGGTGGATGTGCTCTGCGTCTGACGAGGACGAGGGAGGGTCAGCAGCGCTGAACTGCCGGGACGGTGAGAAACAGCACAGAAAAGGGAACGGACGTTAGTGTCTGTTACGGAGCTTCTCGCTTGACACACTTTTGTACCCCTGCAGTGCTACCTGGCTGTAGTCAAGGTCATGGGGTGTGCAGTGCGAATAGGCCCTGAGCAGAGCGGAGATCAGGCTGAGGGGTGGCGAGGGAGGGGCCACCTCTGTCTGCAGGGGGCTCTTTGGTTTGGAGGGCAAACGGCCACGACGCCCCTTCAAGCTATCGGTGCGTACAACTGCGGAGCAAAAAGAGTCAACATGAGCGTGAATAATGAAGCGCCTGTTAGGCGTACCGATCCGCGTTTACGCAACACGCATAGAGAACATCTGTCCTCAAGCTGATAAGTCTGTTATTGGTATTTTTCCAGGGGTGCTCAAAAAAACGAATGGATGATAGTCTGCACAGGAGCCCTGCAGCATTCCCACACTGGAGGGGACCAGCCAGCAGGTGGCAGTGTGAGTTGTGGCTTGTTTATGTGAGAGAGAGGTGCTGTTTTTTTCTGTGAGATAAGGTTCCCACCTTATCTCAGTTAACTCATTTCTAAGGGAAGTTGCTATTTTTTGATAAATGTTGCTGAAGGGCGTTATTGTTGCATGATGATGCCATCGCATTATTAGGATGCAGATGAACGTAGATTACAGAGTGGAATTATGCTACTCGAATTGACATGCAGTGTTGTGGCAATTACTTTAAAATATACGTTAATAATTAGTTTCCCCTAAAAGTAATTGATTACCGGTAGTTACTAATTTCTCCTTCATGAATCTAAATTTAAAAACTGTCACAGCATCCAGACACTTGGCACGCATTGTAAAAAAAAAAAAAAAAGTATTTTCGACAAAATAAAATAAATAACATTCTCTATAACAGTTAAACAGTAGTTCCTAAAACATATTGTACTTAAAACACAAGTTGTGAATAAATCAACAAACAAATATGTCGCTAAGAGATGTTTCACAAGATTCTATGGACTTGATCTTGTGAATAAAAAGGAAAGACTAAAAATATATTAGTTTGGATTAATTTATAGTTTTAACTTTCAAATGTGATATAAGGTTTTTTTTCAGGCTTTCATTCATATTTTATATTTAGGCAGGCATTGTGTTTACTAAAAGTTTCTCAACAAATTTAAAAGTAGCTTAATATGTTGTTAGGTGCTTTTGGGGTTGGGGTGTTGCTAATAGGCTAACTATGAAAAGTTGCTGAATCGCTAGAACAAGAGTGCTCAGGTGGTATCAAAGAGAGGGAACCTCCTGGATCTGTTTGTTGTCTCGGAAATGCAAAAAGCCCCGAGTGTGCAATATTATTATTGTGACTAAATGTGAAACTATATCTTTGCCAGACCTGTTTTCCTTTCAATCATGCAGGTTGAAAATTATTAGACAGGATTTAAGAAATTGCAAAGTGATAATTGAGCGAAGCTTTGTGGTAAAACCTAATGAGGTAACAGGAAAAAAATTAAATTGAGAACACTTGTTATGTGATTAACTGACACTAACAACGCTCTCTGTGTAGCAGAAACAGGCAGAGTGTGATTCATTTCTGCCCAACTAATTTGCTGCCATAGAAAAGTTGGTCTCTCTCTTTTTTTTTTTACTTTCATTTTGCTCACTCGATGTTGATAACAGGACACCATTATCTTAAGTGGGATGCAGTAGATATAAAAAGTCTACTCACTCCGGTTAATATGCCAGGTTTGTGTGACATAGACTAAGATAAATTATTTAAAGAAAAAAAAATCTTCTTTAAAGTGACCTATAATCTGCACATGAATTGAAAAAAAAACCCCGTTCCAAATTGGGGGAAAATAAACAAATGATTTAATGTGGTTGCAAAAGTCTGCACACCCCCTTAACTAACCAAGGATACCCAGCATGCGCGCGGTCTTTGAAATTAAGCAATCACATTCAAACTCAAGGGAAATCATTTACACCACCTCTGATTAACACAATACGTAGTTCAGCTGTTTTAGTAGGCTTTTTCTGACTTTCCGATTTGTTTCTCATGCTAATCTTCACTTCTTTGGAACTGGTCATGATTCCCCCACCAGTCACATTCAAACACATTCTCATGTAAAATGGAAGTCAGCACACACCTACCACCATTTAAAGTGGCTCTGATTAACCAAAGATAAATTGTAGTTGTTTTAGTAGGAATTTCCTGACATTGTTTTACTTTCTGGCAGAAGCATGAATGCTAACGCTGACTGGTTATTTGGAACTGCTCATAATTCCCTCCACCTTGACTCATTTTCATCTGAAGAAACACTGCCACCCCCATGCTTCACTTAGCGTCTGTGAGTCTGTGCTCCACACTTAGTTTTGCCGCTAGAGGCCTGGATGACTGTTGACACACCATAGTTATCATGGGTCTGTTGAGAGATTTCCTACCTTCCTTGACCATGCCCACACTCAGACACTTCTGGAAGCGGCAGTACTGGCAGCGGTTGCGTCTCCTCTTGTCCACAGGACAGTTCTTACTGGCCAGACACACATACTTGGCGTTCTTCTGCACAGTGCGCTAGAAAAGAAAAAAAAAAAAAAAAGACCAAACGGACATTCCGACAATCAGCCTCCAAACACAATCAACCACCAAATATTTGATATGTTAAATTCGATTCAAGCTTCCCCCTTCCTTCACTTGCAAAGAATGGAAGCAGAAGCTCGCAGGTCAGTTTTTAATTACGCGCTGAAAGGCGACGGTGACATCAGTATAATTAGATAAAATTAATTTCCCAACAAGCGTCGCCTGCAGGGGGGACAATTTTATTAGCGCGGGGACTGACAATGGTGGCCGCGCGCGTGGCGTGCTGAGGAGGCTCCCGCGAGACAGGCGGCAGGAAGGAAGGAGCTGCGTGATCAGATTGTTTGTGAAGCTCGCGGGTCAGCTCCTGGCACCTCGGGGGCCTCGCGGGGTCGCGCCTCTCTCAATGGGCCCCGAGGGAGCTGTTTTCTCCTCGGCTGGTTTGCGCGATTATTACTGACCTTATTAAAATGAAATCAGAAACGGGCCGCGTGGGGAGCGTGTGCGCTTCTTGTGTGGACAACAATAACAAAAATGGTCGTGATTGTCTTTGCACTGCCGCGCACGAGGACAAAAAAAAAAATACGCTTGAACAGCTGTATGCAAAGGAATTCCTCTCTAGATTTTAAACAACAAAAGTCATGGGCAGATGTCACAAGATGAGCAATATGGCCACCATCCAATTACTGTAAGTGTTTACTGTAGTTGTGAGTGTTTTTGTTCAATGAGACAAATCGGGAGGTACACGTTTTTCATGATTGGACAACGTATATAAACACATCCATCTTATCATCCATCAAGGCTAATTTTGGAAAAAAAAACCTTGCAAAACATGGAGGTACAGGTTTTTCATCACAGGCCAAGTTTTGCATGGATGGATATTAACAAAAGTGATTTTGGGATAAACTTGGAGATGCATGCTGTTCACGTTTGAACAACGTAAAAAAAACACATTTTGTGAGGGTGGATACTAACAAAAGAAAGTGATTTTGATTGTTTTTTGGATCATAAGAAAACAAGTCCCAAAATGTGGCGATACATGCTTTTCAAGGTTGAACAACAAAAAATAAACACATCAGAGGCCAATTCTTGCAAGGGCGGGTACTATCAAGTGATGTGGATTTCGGATCAAAATAAAATAAGTCGCGAAACATGAAGCTACATGGTTTTCAACCGACAGTGACAAAATTAATGATGAGCACCGCAAAGGCCGACTAGTCAGTAGATGTCAATGAAGAAATAGTTTTGGTTAAAACTAGAAGAAAAAACAAATCACAACATTTGAAGATAACTTCATGTTTTCAACTGCCAATAACAAAATGAATCAATCACAGCGCAGGTTTTGAGAGCAAAAGTGTGTTTTTACTTGTTTTTTGGGTCAAAAATGTGGCCATATAAAGCAATGACAATTAAAATGGACACATTACAGGTTGACTGTCGTAACATTTTAAACTGATTTAATTAAGTTGTTTGACAAAGCTTTTTTTTTTTTTTGCCTTATCTATGTACGTACATTTAAATCAAATTTACAGGACAATTGGGCGCTGTTGTCATTAGCCTGTGCACAAATCTGGCCCTTCATTTAAATGTTTGCATGCAAGAACAATCTTGCTGATTCCTATGATTTTCAAAGCTAATATGACTGTAAAACAGACGCACTGTAGCACATGAAATCTGTCACTCTTCTTTAACGTATTAAAATAAATGCGTGCAATTAAAAAAAAAAACCTCGAGTCAACCAATGTCCAACTCCAATTATTCCGTATGCCGCGGCACGATTGGCGGATTGACGCGTAATGGGGTGCTAATGCCATATGTGAGCCGTTTCCATGGTGTCCCATCATCCCCATGTGAACGTCTTACATCTCCTTTAGTGGTCTTGTAATTGGCCATCATGCATTTACAATGTTTTTTTTGTTTTGTTTTTTTTTCCTCATACGTTGTATCATAAATATCTAAAGGTAATGGGAGTGGAGACTTCAGGGCAGGGGTCACCAACTCCGGTCTTCATGGACCCCTATCCTGCTTGTTTTAGATGTTGCCCTCCTCCAAAACACCGGATTCAAATGATCAAGCCCGAAAGTGATCCTGATCATTTCAATCAGGTGCGCTGGAGGAGGGAAACATCTAAAACATGCAGGATAGGGGCCCTCGAGGACCGGAGTCGGTGACCCCTGCATTAGAGGGTGCTTCAGTGACCTCAGGGGCCTATTGGCTCAAGTGCTGCTTGTCATGTCTCTGTGTGTGTGTGTGCATGTCTGTGTTTGTTGTGGTGACTTTGCTCACTAAAGCAGGGTTGAGTGTGTCTGGCGTCTCAGCAGAGGTGTCCTGGGTGACCTCCATTAGACTATGTGCAGGTGGACACACACACACACACACACACACACACACACACACACACACAAGTGCGCTGAAATTTCCTCAGTGTGCAATAATGCAATTTAAATCAGACAATTTGATATAATTCTCGCTAGACTGGGACGTAATCCATATGTCAGTTGTGTGTGTGTGTGTGTGTGGGCGTGTTTTTGTGGGGTGTATGAGTGCAGAAAGTCTTCAGTTGTGTGTATGAGAACATTCCTGCAGTGTATATGAGCGAGCCTGCGTGAGTGGGCGTAGTCTCTTTTTTTGTTCTCGTTCTCTAATGAAGTAGTCAATTGAGTCCAAGAATGCAGTATAGGCCACAGAGAGCTCTAGTTTTAGAAAGAAATTTCTTGACCTTGTTGCACCATTCAAATCTCAATTGCATTTTGACTGGAAGGAGCGATTGAATTGTTTTAACTTGCAAAAGCATCAGAAAGTGAAACTCTTGTGTGGGAGAGACTTCCTTTCCGAAAAAAAAAAAAAAAACCCAAGAAAACAGACAGTAGATGTTGATTTGGATTAGGTTAAATGGTCTATATTAGCGACCGAGGAGCACACACGCTGTGAGTGCTGTGAGAGCTGCACGGAGGCATGCAGAGGCAGATTCTTGACATGTAGCATGTGCTAATAGCCGTGGTTTAAATTAAAAGCCTCCGGGTACTTTCCTCCCCGCCTCCCCATCCTCTGCGACTCTACGAGTTGATGCAGGGCAGATTTTATAGCTTGCAGATATAGTGTGTATGCTTTCCTGAACTGATTCGATTGTTTCCAGTATGGAAAACACATCAGTACGGGGGAGATATTTTATTTTTTCTCCCATCATTGATGCTTACATGATTTTAGTCAATAATAGAATGCGTATGGAAAAACAGTGCCTTGACAAAATCAAGTTTATCTAAAAACCGAGATGCAGCATTGAACTACAAAGTTCAGAACAGGCCAAATCAACTGAATGGACCACATCATTCCGCAAGTAATAAAAGATAAAAAGGCGAACTTATTTGAGAAGTCAAATTAATTCACTGTGAAAATGTGTTTCAAATTGCACTTACGAACTAACAGTAATTTTACACGGCAATAATTGGCCTGCTATAATTGAATCATAATGTATTTTTAAGGGACAATAAAAACATCATAATAATGGAGTGTGCCTGTTGATATGGAAAAGAACAAGTACCCAATGTGCATGTTTTAGCAGATGTGATTCCGGGTGCAAATTAACATTCAGAATTGCTGTGTTTGGACAAGTGTATAAATGCCCAAATGTGATGGCTGGCTTCAGCAGTAAGTGTGCATGAGAGGAAACAAGGTTTGATAGGCAGTACAGCGGCAGACAGACAACCCCCCCCCGGCCCCGCCGCAACCAGACATTGCTTTCATTAATTAGTAAATAAAAACAAATAGTGAAACTAATTGAAAAGAATGATAATCATTTACACCGACCAGAGGCATTATTCAATTAGATCCGCTTTCTCGCTTTGACTCTTAATTTTGCTCTCTTCCAGCCAGCAGCAAAACAGGAAAATATAATTTAGATTATATGCATTTATGAAATTGATGACTTAAAACACGCTTTTTTTTTTTTTTTCTTTCTTGCATATAGCCAATTTACAGTAGGTTCATTAAGTCCACGTTTACAATCTAATATCCATTATAAGAGATGTATGAAAATTCAGAGCATGGTATGAAAGGGGTTTTAATTTGTCAATACGTTTATTGTTGTGCGTGTACAAAGTAGCTTAACGTGATGTTGGACTGCAATGCGTCCCATTAGGTTTACGGCGCTTGATAGAGATTGCATTAAAAAGTAAAAGTAAGTCCGACTAAAAACGGTCTTTTGCTGATGTATAACAAGACTACTTGGTGTGTATGAGTGAGCGTGTGTTTGTGGTCACATGGTACGTGGGATATGTGTTATACTCAATCTATAAAGTGACTCATATCATAAGCGCTGCATGTAATTTGGCACTCGCGGGAACAATATTGTATAAAGGAGAATGTCGTTTCTAAAATACGCTCACTGTATTTTATTTGGAGTGGTTGTGCATTAAGGCGGTAGAGGCGGGGGATTTTTTCCTCGGTTGTCTTAGAGAGAGCGCGTGTTCTCACATAAATCTCACACACACACGTATACACACAAGCCATGCACACACTTTGGCCACTTGGTTGCCGGGAGCGACGACCCCTGTGGGTGTTCTGTGCTTTCATAATGACTCCTTCGACAATTTAGAGTGGGGCTCAAGGTTGGGGCGACTGAAGAAAATGACTTGGAATGAACTACAGGTTATAGCTTGTTTGTCCAAATACTCTCATATTTTCAGGTTGAATAGTCATGGTAGGTTGTCTTAAAGTTACAATGAACAACTAGGCAAGACTTTGTCACATTGTGTCAAAATATACCAATGGGGACACATGCTGCAAAGGTAATTAGTGTGGGTTAGGGTTTTGAGTGACAAAATTACGAATTTTGGGAGATCGTTCAGCTGATTATTTTGCTTTTGGCCTGAGAGTAAGAATTTGCTATACGCGCTGCATGGTTGCAGTGAACTCAACTCAACAGACAGTAAACAATTCTTCCAAAAAGAAGATTCAAGCTGTTTAATGCCACTGCCAGTTGGAGTTTTGAACTAAACATAAAAAAAAAGGATTACACAACGTGTATTTTATAAAATTTTAACACATAATGGGGAATTCCATTGACGGGCTAAGTGGCGGTGTAATAATGCTTTAAGCAATAGCGGATTTAAGTGTTCCAGATTGGATTTGGACAAGCTGAAGAGCTGGTCGCCATTTTCGACAGGTGTGCTGAAGCTGAACTATATTTAATGTAGTATTCTTTGAAGATGTTGCATGGCCCAGTGGGTGGCGCCGCTGACTTTGGACACAGGGGTTGGGGTTCCCAGTAATCCCAGTTAAGAGTGGATGGCCCACCCATGGAAAATGGAATGGACGAGCGTCTGGGGTTAAAAACTGTGTCAAAACTATGTGAGTGACTTCCTGTAGCGACCCTGAAGGGAAAGTTGCTTCTTAGAAAATGTTGGTGATAAAATAATTATTATATATAGTTATTTTTAACCACAACCATACTGATAACCCGTTTATTGGCGGCTTTAACTCAACAATGTGGCTAGTTTTTACCTCTTGTTGACCCGACTTGCTGGGTCAAACCCAACATGTTGAGTATAAATATCCCAACATTGGCTCAGTCCCTTTTGGACCCAGCACTGGGTTAGCTGTTTATTGCAAGTAGGGTTACTTATGATCCCGCAGTTTTATGAGTGACATTTTTGACATGTGTGTGTGTGTTTTTTTTGTTTTTTTTTTACCTTGAAGAAGCCTTTGCAGCCCTCACATGTACGGACGCCGTAGTGCTGGCAGGCCGCGTTGTCCCCGCACACGGCGCAGGTGCCCTCTCCTTGGGGGCCGCGTGGCGGGGGCGAGGGCAGGTTGTCCCCGAGTAAGGGGCCGCAGGGGCCGAGAGCCAGGGAGCGGAACGCAAGGCTGGCGCTCCCGGCCCCGCGGTGCAGCTGGTACATGGGCTGCTGCTCCAGGGATGGGCCGTGAGCATGGGAGACCGAGGAGGACGTGGAGGATGAGGAGGAGGACGTGCGGACCAGGCCTCCTCCTAGACTCTCGTAGCCCCCCACGCTGCCCCCGCTGTGGGGCGGCGATTGCTGGTAAAAGTGCGGAAAGCGGGGCGACTTGAGGGAGCCCGCGTCCAGGCTGGAGCCCATGGAATGGGGGTGCGAGGGAGGGACCAGGGAATGCTCCTCCCACAGGAAAGAAGCGCCGGGCTGCGGGGGCATGGAAGGGGTGGTGGGCGTGGAGGGGGGAGACTGTTTAAAGTACATAGCGGAGGAGGACAGGGCCTCCAGTTGAGGCGCAGTCGGGTAGCTGTCTTCCTCCTTCTTGATGGCGGGCCTGTGCGGGGGCATCTGGTAGAGGCAGGACGACTTGGGCTCGTAGCCCCCCTCCACGAACACGTTGAAGCTGGGCAGGGACGTGGTCGCGGCCGCGGCGGAGATCTCGCCGCCACCCAGGTCCAGCTTGGTGTAGTCAGAGGTCATGAGGTCAGAAGCGTAGCTGTCGCCCTGGTAGCCAAAGGACTGGCCGGAGTAGGCGGAGCCTGGGGGGGTGGGCCCGTACTGAGCCTGCACGCAGGGCATGTCTGTAGGGAGGACACAGCACACGAGGACAGTTAAGAGACGTCCCGGCACGTGTGAGCAAAAAGGTATCATTAAAAAGCTGTAATGCAATGTTAGGATTGTCATTAGTCGGGGAGGAGAATGTGATGACGCGCTAGTTAATCGCTTTTTTGAACAGAGGAGCGGGACTTTAACAAGGATTGATGCAGCACAGCAAAGTGAGGCCAAGAGCTGTGAGACAGACATGCACACATGGGGGATTAGCAGTAAAAAAAAATGCACAGCTCAATTGGAACAGACAGTTGTCAAAGTTGTTGTCTTCCCCGCTGTATCATCATTCGCGCCCTGCTACCGTATATTGCATATTGTTGAACAATCGTTTGAATTCACACTTGAGTATACAAGCAAGCTTGAATTTAGAGCTGGGTGACTACACTGCGGTTCCATGTTTGTAGCGCAACATGCTGGCCTTTAAATATACAATCTTTAATTGTCTTTTGTTTAATGTGTCAGTTTTGCAGTGAACTCCACGTGGAAGCGACAAATAAACAGCTTGAAGCGAGCGCACTTGCCCTCTTATTTGGAGAACTGCATGAGCAAGAGAGTCAAAACGGGCGCTAAGGCCCACCACACACTGCGATGTGGCCAAACGCGACTGAACGGGACAAAAGATGCACTTAGCGACTCACACCACACATCAGGCGCTTTACCCTCGCCCACATAACCAACCGGCTGCAACAGAAAACTGCAATTCCTGCTGTTCTTATCAGTAAACAACATTTGAAGGCGCCACATATACTACAATACTACTTTTTTAGAGAATTGTCAAGGAGGAAATGGACGGACGACAAATTAAAGAGTGGATGTTTGACCGGCTCGTGGCAATGATTGCTCCATTCATTATCTGCACTTGTGTATTACAATAACCGAGACTCCCCACATTTTGCTTTTCAGCCACAGATACATATGAAATTCTAAATATAGTTAAAGCGGAAGTCAACCCAAACATATTTTTTTTCAAGAATATGTTCCCAGCAGGCCCACTCGTTGAAACACGACATTCTGATTAATTTTGCGTTTGTGGAATATGAGTTGAGCAGAAAAATGCACTCGTTTTTAGCCATCTCAGGGGGCGGCCATTTTGTCTTCTGTCGACTGAAAATGACATCACAACTGCTCACAAGGACCAATCACGGCTGACCTGTTTTCTGAATCTGAGGCGTGATTGGTCGTTGTGAGCAGCTTTGATGTCATTTTCAGTCGAGAGCACACAAAATGGCCGCCCCAGAGATGGCTAAAAACGAGTGGATTAACACTTATTTCACAAACGCAATATTTATCAGAATGCCCTGTTTCAACTAGTGGGCTTGCATAGAACATATTCTTGAAAAAAAATATGTTTGCGTTGACCTTTCCCTTTAAGTATTACTGTAAAACACATTATTGAATTGCAACAAAACTACGATTGGCCACTCAAAAACTAGTTAAAGAACCATGCACACTGCGCGACAGTTCACTGATGTTCGGTTGCATTGCTCAATGTACGACAAGCAGTCTCCGTAATTTATATGTTAGGCGTGCCCTCTGATTGTCCTTCAAACGTCATTCAAGTTAGAGACCCCCAAGCGGAAGGCCCAAGTTCATGGCCTCTGCATGTGGGTTAGTGAGATGCTAAAATAGGTAACGTTAAATAATATTGGAACGTCATGGTGGTGCTGGATGCTTGCACACGCACACACGCGCGCACACAAGCGCAGCCAAATGCAGCAGACGCAAGTCGCTGTGACTTCCTTCTGATTTGATCTGGACACAGCCACACTTGATTTGTGTGTTTAGTGTATATCCTTATCAGACCCCTTTACGTCATACACCTGCACGCGTGTGTCTGTGTGTGTGTGAGCGTGAACCGTCAACACAGCCACTCTACCATTGACACCCTCATGCGCACTGTGTGCCATAAGCCCCCGTCATGTTTGTCCAGTCAAATACGGGACATATTAGCCCGGCTGCGGGTAAAAAAAAAACTTACATATACTTCCATCCATTTACACATGGACGTATCTGGGCTTTTTAAAGGCCATTTAAAGGTCATAGGTTTATTAAAAGGCACAAACCATTGAGTTCCAAGTTGAAAGGCGGTGACGCCTGATGACCAACAGCAGCGTTACTCATGGCGGAAATGGGCGGAGAGGCACATTAATTTGCGTCTTTATAAGACAATGACATTATTCCTGAAGGGCAACGTTCCTGTGGGGCCTTGAAAACCTCAAGTATGACTCACACAAACACACACACACACACACACGTACATACAGTACATGAATTCACATTTTGGCAAATTTGCCAAAATAGTGGGAATCCTTTTCGATAACTACAGTAATTTTATGTTTTTTCAGAAGTTCTTTAAAATAATACTCCTGATGACATTTAAGGCATAAAATGGAAACTCTGAGGTCATAAAATTCCAAATTCTGCATATATTTTCAGGAAAAATCTGCCTCTAAACTTGCGCAAAACCTCCGAGGTCAAACTATCTGCATGCAATGTGAGAATTCAAGTAAATTAGCACCTTAACATTTACCTCCACAAATGCATTTTGCTTTAGATTTTATGGATATTTTTTCCACCAACACAAATTTGGCGAAGAGCAAAATTGGCACGATGATAACCACAATACTGACAAATGAAGACTAAATGAGAAAGCAGTACGCATTTATCTTCTATCCCTTCTGCTCAGTATAACACGCCTAAGTCAACAATATTGAATAAGAAAGACAATAAAATCTGGCAAACAGTACACAGTTAATCTAGTTCCTTGTCATTACACTTAAGTGTAGGTGTGTCTTTAAGTCTTTGGGCTCAATTTTCATTTTCAATGCTGCGAGGCACGTGGCGCGGCTATGTGCGGAAGCGGGTTGGACCAAATGTTAGTACATGTAATTGCGCAAATGAGCACTAACTGGCAGATCTGCGAGAGGGAGGGCTGTGCCACTGTGCAAGTGGTCACAGCCGACTTCAATCTTGGCCAATCAAAGTGGCTCCTTTCAGTCCCTTTAAAGGCCTGCTGTTCGCATATTTCTGAATGAAATATCTTGCGTTAGACTTTCTGCCACCAAATTGTCACTCTGCAAGGCACATGTCCAAAACACTTGAAAAATGCGCAGTGAACCTTATGCTGATTCGAAAATCAGGATCTTTGCGTCGTAGCACATGTACGCTATGAAAATCCGTGCTTAAAATATCACTTGTAAAGTGAAAAAAGGTTGTATGATGGCAACAGATTTTTCCTTTTGCATTATTTTCTATGGGAAAAAAATGTTTCTGAATGCAAACAAATGAGTGGCAGACCAGCTTTCCGGAATAGCCTCATTTCAACGTGGCTATATGTTTGGCTCAACATTCACCGAGATCTTGCACCACGCACGAAGAAAATATATATAAAAGAAAATAGAAAGCGCGCAGCGGTGAGGAAGCTCGCACCAGTAGGACGAGCCTCAGGTGGATTGAGTCGCACCTGTTGTGTCACATCGCTTTCCGCACTCACCGCAAGATGAAGAAATTAAGCCGGCATCAAACAAAAACGCCGACAGCCTCAGGTGAAGAAAGACACGTGTGACTAAGCGTGTGTGCGTGTGTGAAAGCAAATAGACCAATTACATTCGCGCTGGCGTGTGTGGTGTTAGGGATGTAAACATAAACCCGTGTACGCTCATTCCTGCCAAAAACATACGCCAGCATCTCATGGGAGGAAAACCAGTAAAACCACCTCATTCTGGTTTGGCCTTCAATATGGAGCCCTCCCTTGGTAACACACTCCCATGCATACAACTGTGCAACACAACTAGAGATTGTGTTTTTATGTCACAAAAGCGAAGAAAAAAAACGTTCACACTATAACAGCATTTTCACATTGTCCTTTTTTTTTTTTTTTTTGCATCCACGCATGTGTGTGTAGGTGTGTGTGTGTGTGTGCGTGCGTGCGCAAGCAAGAGGACAGACAACCCAAGCAGAGTCAGACACACAAGTTGTGCAGCAGTACACAGCGAGGTGAAGGGAGACTCTAACCTCGAGGTGCGCATTTCAACTGGACAAACTGCAGCTGTTCCAATAACTGAGTGCGCTTGTTCATTGTCAGAATGCCATAGATCTAACAAATAAAAACATGGAGGTTGCACACATCAATACAAAAAAAAAATTAAATACATTTTTTTTTTTTTTTTTTTTTTTTTGGAGTGTTGTTTGCAGTTGAATTGCATCGAACATACACAGAAAAGCAGACACGCTGTCAGTGACAGTAAAAGATAACTGAGAACTCATTGTGGGACACGAGATGAATTTTAAAGCCTTGATGTGCGGGCGAAGAAAAGCTAGAGTTATAAATTATTATATTACTCAGTCGTACTGTAAATAATTATATATACACACATATACATATATACACACACACATATATATATATATATATATATATATATATATATATATATATATATATATATACACATGATATGTATATCTATACCCTCACATTTGTTTTGCAAAGTCAAATGTCAGATCAGTCTGCACTTGCCTCACACGCGCGCACACTCGAGCGTTTATGCAAATACAAAAAAGACAACAAACTATGTTTAAGTCAGACCTAGTTGTTCAATTTTTTTACACATGCGCACACTCGTAAGGGAGGAAGAGAAAGAAAGAAAGGCAGACAGACAGACAGACAGACAGAAAGACAGACAGACAGAAAGAAAGAAAGACAGAAAGAGAGAAAGAAAGAAAGAAAGAAAGAAAAAGAAAGGGAAATGCAACGTTTGGGTGTACTGTACCTGGCGTGAGAGCTTCGCGCTGAATGGTGCTGGGTGTGCGGACGTGTGGAGTGGCGTGGCTGCAGGTGGGTCGGTGCTCCTGAAGCGGGCAGGGCTCGCCGGACTTCGCGGTGGAAGGCTCCAATCGCCGGGACTGCGAGCTCGGCTGGGGGCACTTTTCCGAACCTGTGTCTAGAGCGAAGAGAGAGAGAGGATGACTTGGGTCAGAACCACAGAACCAGTACAGTAACTATGAAAATTATTATGTGCGCTAAACTTTAGGAACTGTATTTTTTTTTTTTTTTATTTTAGAAGGAAAGACCCACAATGAAGCCTAAACATGACAGCAAACTGATCAACAAACAGCATTTTAGACATATTAACTAATTTCGCTACTATGTGTGCAACCAATAAAAAGGCGTGAATTTCAGCACGTAGGCGTGCAAAAACTTTCACTCTGTACCCAAGCGCCTAATGTGACCACAGAAACAGACGCATACAAACCCAAACAAGTTAGCACTTTTTGAAAAGCAACTGAGTGTGAGCAAGAAGCTGCCTGCGCTCGCTTCTGATCACACCGTGTTGATCTGCTGGGGGTTCATCCAGAAAGGGGAGGCTGCCGGCATGACCCAACGCAGCCACGCACGCATGCATGCATGCAAAAGAAGAAAAAGAGGAAGGAGACGAAGAAGGAGCTCCGGTGGACGGTGAGCCTGCGGGAGCCTCTCAATGTCGACGGACGCACCGCACAGCGGGGATTTCAAGGTTTAGAGCGCCCCCTTTCCGTCACACACGCCCTCTGGTCAAAACGGAGATTCTCCAAATTTGCATCCTAATGCTCTTGTGACCTCAACTGTAACCTCCACACACTTGCAGTCCCAAGACACTTTTACATCCATGCCCTAAATGGGACGCTGAGCTTTCCGACACACTGGAAGCGATGCATTATTCTGCTTTAGGGAACTCCAACCTTCACACAGCCATATTTTTTGTAAGAATTACTTACTGTATTCTAAAAATAAGGCGGGAATAAACTCAAGTGAAGCTTAACACCTTGTGACTTTTAGATAAGTAACGCTCATGTCTTGTTGACTCAATTTTTAGTTCCTGCCCAAAAAGTTGTCTTAACATTGACATTTATATAAAAATACTACGATAATGAATAATAACATGAAAGAATTAAAGTAATCTTTAAAATAACAAATAATTGACTTTTTAAGGCACCGACTGTAAAAATATTGAGTTCTTTCCATTAAATGAAATAATAGGTTAGCACTCATTTGAGTTGGAAGCCTGTGGGGAACTCTTCTATTTGGCTCAGCGCGCACCGGTAACCAAGAGTGCCGCACATAAGCCGCAAAACACGCACCCGGAGCGCCGGTAAACCCCCGGTACTGACTCGCCTCCCTCCCTTGCGCCAATAAAGCCGGACAGCGGTGTGTTTCCAGCAAACAGACATTTAAAAAGTGAAGTGTAAAACCACACCGAAGCGGATTGCAGTCAGATAGAGGAAAACAGTTCCACTTTGAGTCAACTTTTTAGTAAGAATTCAAAAGAACACCGGAATAGTGATGCTATAAAACATTAATTTAGTTGACTTAGTGTACTTTGTGATTGGACCCGGCATGACACTTCCGTAGATAGGTCCAAACCCATGTTTTAAAACGCAGTTAAAAAAATAAAATAAAATAAAAAAGACTGCAAACAGTTTTTTTTAAGTCTTCCTCTATGAGGCATCTCATCTCCATGACAACCCGAGACGATCTGCGTGGAAAGAAATTTTGAATGGAACTCGTCAAGGAGCCGACTGATCAACACGTCTGGCGGGACCACCGCTTGATCGTATAAACCTTAAGCGTATAAAGTTCATAATAATCGGACGCACTCTCATAGCTGGGCACGTGTATGTGTAATTTTTGATAATTAACAAGTTACTTACTGCTTTGCTGTGGAGGTTCCGTCTTTACTTGTGATGACAAGCTGGCATCAAGTATCCTTTCCCCATCCACAATAATCACCAAAACGTTTAAAAGAAAAAAAACACGAAGAAGAATGAAAAAGGGATAGTGGAAAAACACAGTAAAAGTTTCTTGTTTCCTTTCTTATTGTTATGTCAAAAGTAGTCTAAGTGTTTATAAAAAGGAAAAATAGAAACACACGAGTGCCAGATCGAGATTCTGTTTCCGTCCCCTTGTGAGCGCCACTTTGCAAAGTGTGCACTTTGTTTATGCGCGCCGTCTGAGGGGAGAAAGTCAAATAGTGCATTTATGTGGGCTCAGCCTCCACTAGAGCGCCTGGTATGCGCTACGTCAATGTGACGCCATGGGATAGGTGACGTCACTCCAAACAGAACTCTCCCCTCTCTCTCCTGTGCTCTCTCTGGGCTGAGCGCACACACCAACAGCAGCAGCAGCGAGAGAGAGGCAGTCCGAGCCAGCTGGTTGGTTTGATGGTTGCAGTTCAGGGAGACCCTCACCGGTGGTCGGTAGGGCGAGCTTGCGCTTACTTCTGCATTACACAAAGCTTCTCGTACACTTTTAATGATTGGAGGTGACTTTTGTCATTTTGTTACAACTGCCTGAATGACCTCCCACTACTACATTAGTAAAATGTCTATTCAAAAAAATAATTTAAAAAGGGGGGGGGGGGGGCGGGGGGAACTAATTTTATTTGTAAGAACACACCATGCCTGAATAAACAGAAGACGTGATTGACACAATTATTCTTGTCTCGCAGTTGCGGCAACACTCTCATACTTTTGCCTGTTACTTAGCACTTGAGGGGCTTCGCTGAAACCATGGTGGAATAGCCACCTCCAGTTTCCCAAAAATGTTAAAAAATAAGGAACTGGACAGATCACGACACAAACAAGGGAAATAATTCAGAATAATTCTTATGCAGAATAACCAACTTTTGTTGCTCGATAAATATGTTTTATAAGTATGAGAACACAAACACACACATACACACTCAATACACACTTCTATCTAGTAACGCCTATTTTGGATTTCCCCCTCTCCCCTCCTTCCTATTATGGCGCACCTGCAGAATGGGGTATGGTGGCGCCCAGTTTTAAAACTGAAAACAAGTACAGATACTTGCATTAAAAAGACTCAAAGTACTGATTCAACTAATTTACTTAACAGTAAAAAGTACAGACTCTGAAATGTAACCTAAGTACAAAAGTTAAGCATCCATCCATCAATTAATACATTTATACAAGTGTCTATTCTACTGTATAGATACACAAATTTGGGAAGAAGATTGTCTTCACACATCATAGTTTCCCACTTCTAATACCTTGCATAGTGCGTACGGATTAAAAAAAAAAAAAATCACTGGATACGCTAGGAAAATAGCTTTGCTAACACGGACTAAATTCAGTACACTTGTGATTTTTTTAAATTAGATGTAGAAACTTTGCACGCCAGAGGCTTGTGGTTTTTACAGGACACGTACGGTCTTCATAACAAATCATTGTTGGAGCCAGACACATCAAACAATTTTCTTAAATATCAGTGATGAATAGTGTCTTGCTTCTCCAAATCTGTTGTGTCATTGTTGTTAATGTTTCCTGGTTTACGTTCGTCCATGCTATTTTTTCCACTTTAGTAGACCCCAAAGACAGTCAATCAAGATCTCAAACGTGGTTGATTTTACCGCTACTAATGTGGCGTCGTTATACACGGAGGATGAAAAAAGTAATAGCCCTATTTTGATACAACATGGATTGGTGAGGGGGGGGTAATGTATATATCCATCCATTCACAAACATACACACTCACAATCACACCTAGGGGCAATTTAGATTGTTCAATGAACCTACCATGCATGTTTTTGGATGGTACGGAGGAAACCAGAGTACCCGGAGAAAACCCACGCAGGCACGGGGAGAACATTCAAACTCCACACAGGAAGGCCGGAGACAGAATTGAACCCACAATCTCTGAACTGTGAGGCGGACATGCTAACCAGTCGACCACCGTGCATATACGTATGCATCGTTTTCAAATGGCTTTAGGTCACACTCCGCCTAGTGACATTGTTATCCTGTTACCAGCTTCTCAGAACACACAAGCCTGCTGTCAAAGTAAACATGGTGAAGCTGCATTTACCTGTTACGCCACACACAAATGGAATAAGCTGCCGACAGAGGTGAAGTCAGTGTAAATGTTTTTAAATTCAGATCTCCCCCCCATACCTTTGATTAAGGTCTTCTAATCATTTTTTAAATCATTTTTTTCTTTCAGTTATTTTAGAAGCCTTTTTTCCTTTCTCTACTTTTAAAATGTTTCTAAAATGTAATGGCAATGTGTTTAAATGTCATTGTATGTTCTTGGAGTCAATTTGGTAAACTAATTTAGTTTTATCAGCGTTGTTTCTGAATGTTGTTAACTGTTCTGTTCGATAATGCTATTAAGTGTTGTGTCTTTGCCTTGTGTATGAAATGTGCTATATAAATACTAAAGCTGCCTTGCCTTGCTGTGGCGATGGAGCTGATAACAACGAGTACAATCAAATTAGTTCTTTCGGGTATTGAACTGATACTTGTTTCAGCATGTTAAGCTCTTTCTCCAATTCAAATCAGATTGTTGATGATTTGCCCATGGACGCTGGTATTAATGCGGGGGAAGGCATTGACGCACAAACAAAATTATGGCAGATCATGAAACCACCTGATTTGTGGTTCACTGTCAGAAACAAAACTCTTAATTGTTAAATAATATAAAACCTAAAGCAAAATACTTTTTGGGACAAATGTGTGGTTGACTGGGGGGGGGGGAATAGACACTGTGGCAAGCGGGTCCAGCAGGCATTGGTACACGACAAACATCAAATTAAAAAAGCTGCTCACAAGCCGGCCGATTTAAAAAAAAAGAAAAGAAATCCTAGCATCCAATCACGACGCGCGTATTTTTCTGACAACGTCCTAATTCTGGCCAATGACGAGCCCTGGTGGGAGGGGAAAGCCTTGACGCACTGAGGCTCGTGATTGACGCAAGCTTTGTTGCTAATTTTAGCACCTGGCAGACGGAGGCTGGAGGTTGAAAGGGAGTCCATTCATTGTACCGGGGCGGGCCGTACTATTTCAGCGGCGCAATTGTGAACCAGCCAAGCCAAATATAGTCGTAGACAGGTATTTTTAGCTTTACAGCCTGTCCCCGTTTGCATTCGACCAAGGCGATACGGGATACCGGCTAGAAATCCCACCAGAGTGAGCTCGCGCTCGGTTTACGGTCAGGTGATGTGACGCTGCCACTCTCGCTAAAAAGCAAGTCGACAAACGAATGCACCAGCTGTCGAGAGTAAATCTCTTCACTTGTGAGTCTCTCTGTCCGGGGACCGGTGCTGGGGAATACGGCTCGGTTCGTCGGGCACGTCACACGGCAGGTTTGGAAGCCGCGTACAGCGGCTGCATTCGCCGCTCCATTTAGGTCAGTTCTCCGGGAGTGAAACGTCAGTTTGGTTGCAGTCAGGCTTTGGGGGGGATGGGGTGGGTGGTAGAGATATTTGTCTTTTGGGGGAAAGTTAAGGATTCATCTGAAATAACACATTCACAGGTGAATTTCTTTCCCCTCAATATTGAGATTGCCATGTATTATTTTTTACAAACACAAGCAATACATTAAACTGTATTACAATAAACATCAGATTTATTGTATATAAATGTTTTGGCCTTATAGGTTAGGCTTACCTAAAAGTTGTTAATTTACAAACATTTGATGTCTTTTAAGCATTCGCTACGTCAACAAAATTATACCAATCAATATTGGCATATAAATCAGATTACAACAATGAAAACAAATCTGTGAATTTATCATTTAAGATTTTAATGTTTCATCAAACAATGATATGTAAACCTGTAGACTGTACTTCTTAAGCACTGAACTTACTTACACACTATAGAAATAAAACATAGGTGGAATAAAACGTGTGTGTATATAATATATATCTCCATCCATTATCTATACTGCTTATCCTCACGGGGAGTGCTGGTGCTTATCCCTGTTGTCTTTGGGCAGTAGGCGGGGGACACCCCGAATTGGTTGCCAGCCAATCGCAGGGCACACAAAGACAAACAAACATCCGCACTCACAATCACACCTTGGGGCAATTTAGAGTGTCCAATCAACCTACTATGCATGTTTTTGGCTGGTTGGCACGGCCGCCTCACAGTTCAGAGGTCATTGGTTCGATTCCCGCCCCGGCCTTCCTGTGTGGAGTTTGCATTTTCTACCCGTGCCTGCGTGGGGTTTTCTCCAGGTACTCCGGTTTCCTCCCACATTCCAAAAAGATGCATGATAGGTTCATTGGACACTCTAAATTGCCCCTAGGTGTGACTGTGAGCGGGAATGTGTGCCTCTGTGTGCACTGCAATTGGCTGGCAACCAGTTCAGGGTGTACCCACCTAAAAAAGAAGGCATTTTTCTGTCTTAAGTACCTGCTTATTTACGTGTACACTGTCAGGAAGAAGTAGTCAAGCTAACCGCTGCAACAATTGTTCATGCCATACGTGACATTGACAAGCCGCCAAAGCGGTAAGAAGGCCAACTTCAAAATAAATCTTAAATTATTCAACAAATGCACAGCAATACCTGGGTACGGTTTTATTTTCAAGTTGTTCCCGGCAACCTGTCGCGGCGTGACGGCTGACTTCACTCGTCTTCCAGACTTTTTGGAACGTTGATTGCCACCACAAACTGTTGCTACCGCCAACAACAACAACAACACGTTGTCCTGAAATAATGTTCAAATGATAATTAAGGGCGCTTAAAAAACCCAACTTAATTACGCTGACATTGTATTTTATGGTGCCCGTTGCCAGCGTTAGCCCAAGCCACGCTTAACTTAATAGACCTAAATGACTCTGCACACTTTAATGCTGACAGCCTGACTCAGTTGCCATTCCTACTGATCACTTTTTAATAAATTAGGCTCACTCAACTGTGTTGTTTTCGCTGACAAAATCGCTACTGTGGTTCTGACGTCGCTTTGATTTTTTAGATTCTCACTTATGTTTCTAGAGAGAAAACTAGTGTGGTGCCATGAGCAGTTTAAATGCAAGTATAAAATGTTTATTAAAAATGAAAACCAGTTATGAAAACCATTATTAACTCTTTATAGGGCACTCATTGAAATACTATGAAATTTAAAAAATAAACTTCAGAGTGTTAATGGGGGCCATAACCAGAGTTAGATTTAAAAAAAAAAAAAAGTATCATCATAATAATAATTAATTGATTGTATTTATTTGTAATTCAGATCACAGCCATACTATGTGATATAGAGTGATCTCTTCTGAATGGTTGCGTGAGGACCACATGGTGCTTGACCTTGCTGAGGTATAAGAGGGTGACCGTTTGCAAAGGGTGCGGAAATGACCAAAAATAAGCGGCAATTAGTTTTTTTTTTTCGTCTTCTGTATCTTTAAACCAAGCAAAAAATGTATTCTTTTTTTTATCCGAACACCCAATTACTTGATATAATTTTCAGTAGGACATCTAAATTTCAAATTGAATAAGTACTAAACTGAGACTAGATCATTATTTCAGTGTCCGTACTTTTGATTTTTGTTAAGTGGCGACCCTTGTGAGGATAAGCGGTTGGGATAATGGATGGATGGTTTAACATGAGTTTTTCCTTAAGCAAAACACGTGCTTTGGCTCAATAAAAGCTCAATTCACGTGACATGAACACACACAATTGTCATCTTTTGACTATAAAGACCACCTCACTGGATTTCCACTGAAACGAACAAGTATTGCTGTAGGAATTACAACAGTCGGTCGATATGCCTCTCCTTTTTACGATGGGTGGCCGGCTAGCTGCAGACTAGCATCGACCATCCTCGGATTAAACCGTGTGTCTGTGAAAAACAAAACACCTCAATCATGAACAAAGAGATTTCCAGCTAGATGCAATTCCAATGTCTGTTTTTTTTAACCCAAGACCTTGCGTTGGATAGATAAAGACGCAATCGCTTCTGATGCTGATATATGTAATGATATAATGATATATATTAGTGTTGTCAAATGATTAAATTTTTGTAACTAATTAATCGCAAAATTTTCCATAATTAATTGCGATTAATCGTATTTTTCAATAAATTCAATACATTTTTTTTAAGAAGCTTGTAGCCGTTATTTACTTGAGTAAAATCTTGGAATTAATGTGGAAAAAAATACAAGTAGATTTCAATTCAAAGACTGTTCTAATAGCCCTCTTTGATCCTTGAATACGATTATTTTTCCTGTAAAATACAACAGTTGAACGATACACCAAAGACGTAAACTAATATGGTATTTGAATTTGGCTGTGCAAAGTGTGCAAATTATTTTGGATTTCTCCAATGAGCCGTCAAGCAACTTTTTAAAGCAAAACTGCGTTAAAGTGTAGATTTGAATTCGATTAATTGTCCAGCCCTAAATTTGAGTGTCCTCGACAGGTTCCAACAGAGATACAGAGACTGGAAGAGGCACCGAAAGGCATAGAAGTGGTTGTCCTTATTAGGTAAGCTTCTTATCAGAGAGCGACAAGTTGTGCGAAAAGTATTGATACATGGAACTGATAGGCATGTGCAGTCCATTTAGTGTGCTGCTAATGCATCCCAGCCTAAGCAACAGCAAGAAAATCCAAGTGACTTTGTGAAATGGAAAGCACTTTACATTATTACTATACAGTGGCGTGCAAAGGGTGGTTCTGGCGGGTCTAGCCCCCCCCACACACACACACAAAACCGGTGCCCAGCTCTGCGACTTTCCAACTGCTGTATAGGCGTCCCTACTACATTACAATGACGGACCAATGTCGACATTATATCATTTTAATTGATTAAAAAAAGTACCAGCTGACATGCTGATGGCGGCTTGAAGTTCCGAAGCGCCGATCACAAAGAACTAGGCTGAGTCAGGGGCTGTGAGGTTTTTTTTGTATTTGATGTGCCACATGTGCATTGTGTTGCTTGGCAACCTGGTGAACTCTCAATTTGCACCGTCTCCTAATTTAGCGTTCAGCTATAAGCATGGTATTCTGATTAAATTGCTTCTATTGAGTTGATTAAAAAGTGAATGCATAAGCACACACTTGACCGGGAGGAAACATACTGGCCTCTGTTGTAAACCGCGGGCCGAACCAAGTCAACTGTCATCGACTCCACCTCACCCGCAAGCCACAACCCACATGAGGTTCTGTGATATAAAAAAATGATCAATGTATGCCTTTATCTATGTCAGAGGACTTGATGAAAAGTGATTTGGCACCTGACAAGAAAAAGGTTCCTCACCACTGTTTTCAACTGATGACCGCCCTGCACATTGATGTTGGCTCGCCGGGCTAGAAAAGCACAGTTCGTCCACAAGCCAGATGACCAAGAATCACCCCAGAATTAGTATTTGCCATTTAAGTGTGCAATGAAAATTTTAGAGATGTAGTATGCATTCTCCCGCATTGGCTAAGCTTGTTTGTGACACACTGTGTATGAGTGTGTATGTGCATGTGATTCGTACCGGGCAGGGTCTTTGCTAGCTGCACTGTGAACACATCAGATGCAACTTAACTCCAGATTTGACAGTGTTATAGAATTGCGCGTACATTGATGAAATGCAACTAAAGAATTCGTCCACCTATTATTCAGATGTTCTGACCATTATCACTCTCCGACTGATTTGTCTCTCAATAAGGCATCGGTCTGGATCACATGTCCTTCTTTGGTTTGCCCTGTTCTGTTCTGCTTGCCTGAAGAGTTGTAAAGCATTTTATGGGACATTTGAAGCTATTTTTTCATAAAAGGGTGGCTTTATTTCGAAAAAAAAGGGGGCCTTTATTTGTTGTTACTTAGAGAACATTTGGACAAGTATGACCCTGCATCAGTTCATGTTCTTTTCCCAGAGCATGTGGAGGTCATATAGAGTCAGCCTTTGCTTGTGGAGCAGTATTTTCGGCCATCAGTTGTTTGTGTGTTTCACCGGAACCTTCTCTAGATCGCTCGCCGTTAACCTCACAATGATGACGTGTAAATCCAGATTAGCCCGCTCCATTATGCCGCCAGACCTGTAGTAGAATAATATGAGATTATGACCATGTCCTTTAAATAGAATCAAACGTGCCGGTAATGAACAGTGTTCTCCTGCAGTGAAAGTCAGGTAGGCGTTTTACACACACAATGTCCGGTTTGTTCACCGAAAAGCCGTTGAGCTGATTTGAAGAGGCTTGATCAAACTCCTGTTTGGATTTTACATTATTTCTCTCATGTTAAATCAAAAAAAGAACATTTGAAGGGTAATTTAGCATTCCTCAATAGAAACAATCCAAATCCAATCTAATCCATGTTTATTTCTAGAGTTCAATGAAAAACAACAGGATTGACCAAAGTCACGTGCAGTTCATTTAAAACACACAGGAATATGAGACACAAGTTTTTCGGGGCGATAACCTGCCATCTTTACTTGCTGATAGGCCCCGAATGTTGCTTTTACGCTCCATAACGTTAACATTCTTTTTATTTATTTGTTTTTTTTTACACCAAGTAATGAGACAAAATAGCAAATGTTTTTTTTACCTAATAACTGTTTTGTTTTCACACAGGTGATTCAGACTGGGTTTCATTCAAGGTGGCAGGAGTGGCATAGAATTCAACTGCACTGAAAAGAATGGTGAGTTCTTGTGTTGGTCCAGCATATTGCTGCAGATCACATCTATTTCTTTTGGAATGAATAACATCCTCTCGACTGAAATCGACATCACAAGTGCCTAAGGGCTCAGGTAGCGATCAATAACGGCTCAAACACAGAAAACTGGCGAGGCATGCTTGGTCATTACCTAAGCCCTGAGCAGCTGTGATGTCATTTTCAGTAGACAGCAAGTGGCAAAGTGACCGCCCCTGAGATGGATAAAAACGGGTGGATTTTGCTGCATAAATTCATGTTCCACAAATGCAATATTAACCGGAATACGGCGTTTAGACTACTGTGGGCACATGGAACATATTGTAAAAAAAAATTGTTGTCTTGACTTCCACTTTAATACGTGGATGACATTATATTGTTTATTCATTTGTTAGTTATTATTATTACTCATTCAAGCTTGTGCAAGAACTACCATGACATTTTGTGGAGACACGAGACAAGGCCCAGAATGCACCCGTTTAACCCATTAAAGCCTAAAGCGCCTGGCTCAACAGCTCCCCAAAACCTAAGGTCGCCTTTGGAATTACCCTTGTAAACCTGAAGATTTCCCAGAAATTCAACACTTACAAAATAATTAATATCTCAGCACCTGTAGCAGACAGAAACATAATTCCAAAAGAATTAGAGAGCTTAGACATGAGGCTTTCAGAGTCTATTATTATTTACTAGTAAATAATAATATATTATGTTTCAATCAAAGATGTAAAAATAATGTGTCAGTGCAAGAGAAGCACTATTTTAATTTTAAAAAATCGAGTGGTAATTACCATTCTCTATTCTGTTACAAATACGTCAATATCGTCATTGTCTACAAACTATATCATATCACGTTCGACTGGTTCGCCTGGTTCACCTGGTTCAAAGTCCACAAACGCGTCATCTATATATCACTGCCGTCACTCAGCTGGGGTGCAGACTTTGATGAGCACAGCTGGCGGTGGCGACGTGTCTGTAAGATTCTAATTAACTCATTCACTGCCATTGATGAATTGACATGTCTTTTCACAGTCCAGCCATTCAATCCCAGGAATGTATTAATATTTTTTTCTCACATTTTTCAAACGTTAGGGTAAAAGAATGTCTGAAAATCTCTGGCAGTGAAGGAGTTAATGATAGTGTGATGAATAGCATTTTTTTTCCCCATGAGACAACTTAGTGACTGAACAAGATTGTAGGGAGATCTGTTGATGTGATCGCACAGCAGTGTGTGAGAGCAATGTAAAGTATATCAAGTTTAACGTTGTGGTGTTTGGTAACTCAAACAAGATGGTGTACTTTTGATTTTCTGAGTAGTCACCGTTTTGGAGATGCAACGATTCCGCCCAACCAATTTGTAACAACCAATTCTCCACAATTGCTAGATTTCTCACTGATCACCCCTAGTTGTCCAAAGTGCTGCTTTGGTCTGTACAAAGTGCCATTTTAGTGCGGGAGAACCGTTTTGCGCCTACATACTATTCAGTCATGTCAGATTTATAACCAAGACAGTTTCTTCCTTCTAACCAAGAGTCAGTTTGTGATCCGTTCAAGCATCTCAGCAGCTTAACGACACACACACAGCACCAAGACGCAGTGAACTCTGCTTTATCGCAGGGCACAAGTGAAAAGTGATTGTGTCACTTTGAATGAGGCCTCTATGTGGACTGGCCAAAGCGGCAGCACTCAGCACTCCGGTGACACCGGAGAGCGAGGAGAGCACAGACAGAGGCGGAGGGGGAAACAGAGGAAGGCTTTTATCTCACTGTCACCAAATCTGCTGCAACCGTACGTCAGAGCACAAGGAAGGGGAGGGCGTGCGGGGGAGGGGGTTGCCGGCGCAGTGGCAAACCGCTCAAAGGCGGCATTCTTCCTTTTCCGTGGACACACGCACCCCGGGGGGATTCCCCCACCCGGGATTGCCCAAGTGGAGTAACGCAAGCCATCCTTGCCTTATCAGCCCAGTGCCCAAATACAGGAGAAAGGGGCGAGAAGTGTTTCCATGAGCCACGACACAGGCGGACGTACAGTACTGTATCCCCCTCTGGGCCATTAGTAGATGTTATCACGTGTGTTGGCGCTTTCTGCACCAGTACGCTTTTCCACACAGACTAACGCAAAGCAGCATGTGCGTAATCTTCCGTCGTCCACAGCACCCCCCCCAACCGCCCCCCCACCCCCCCACGCTTGTTTGACGGCAGATTTATCAGCTTTTTTTATGGTTACGCTGGTAAACCGCGTGGTTCAGTTATTCAAAGGTTGTGTAACAGTGTGAGAGCGACCCAACCCCTTCTCTTCATGTGCACTTTTGACGACACCGTTTTTGCATAGGTGCATGTGAACAGGTTTATGAGTGTGTTGAAGTTTAGTACCTCCACTGCACATATTTTCCTCCATGCAATTGATTCATTTGCATTGTTACAAAGAGTTTATTGAAGGTCATGCAATTTTTCCTATGGAGCATAAGTCACCTTGTGTGCACGTATTTAAAATCGGGACTCCATTCTCTGTTTGTGAGCAGCCGGGAAATGGGACTCAGAGAGGGTGTGTGACTG
The DNA here is from genome assembly GCF_054856515.1 of Filicampus tigris. Lineage (NCBI taxonomy): Eukaryota > Metazoa > Chordata > Actinopteri > Syngnathiformes > Syngnathidae > Filicampus > Filicampus tigris. Next base: position 11,228,865 of record NC_141224.1, read on the forward strand.
TGTGAAGTAGACATGACACTTTTTTTAAGCAGCTCGGAGTTGATTGGTTAGTGTGTCCAATCCACGAGTAAAACGCCTGCTTTGACAATCATGAAATTGAGTTGTCTGAGATTTCGATCCCCAAGACGGTCAATCGTTTAGCGCTCCGAGGATTAATACTGCATGTTTAGCCTTGCTATCAAAATTCACAATATGTTTATGTGCTCTTAATGTCTCATTGTTTAGAAGGTTACCAAAAGAAGAACATGAAGGAATGTTGGTTTTGAGCAATAGCGTCACATGGTTAGATGACGCTGGTGACTTTTAAGTTTTTTTTTTAGAGGTATCACCAACTAACCCTGGATTCAAGTGGGGCATGGGATTGTGTTTGAACGAGAGGACCAGTGACTCATCACAGTGAAGACACTTGTTTAAAGGCCATTTTCAGGGAGGCATTAGAAAGGGGAACATGTGACATTGTTTTGTCACCAGTGTCGAAACGCACGGCTCAACCTCCCACTGAAGAGGATGGTGGTGACCTTAAATGATGTCTGACGGTTATTTTTATGTGTGTCTATCTATATCTATAGCTATAGCTCTATCTATCGATATATCTATCTATCTATCTATATCAGAGGTCGGTAATTTACTAAAATTTGCCAGTCCATTCATCGCCATCCGTCTGGGTACCCTGCCGCCGTCCGTCTATCTGCCTTTTTGTCAAGTCAGCTCAAATAGTAATCAGTCGGTACGTCTAATGTATATATATTACTGCTGTCAAACGATTAAAAATGTTTAACTAATTAATCGCAAAATTTTTAGATAATTAATCGCAATTAATCATATTTTTCAATTACAATTTTTAACAATTAATTTGGGGGGAAAGTTTTCAAGTGATTTATCTCGGTGTCATTTTCTAATACGTCAAAAAACCTGACATTTGGACAGGAGTGTGTAGACTTTTTGTATCCACTGTGTACATTTTATGCAAGCCTGAGACTTTCCCCTGCAGCTATCGGAGGACATTTGTTGCTTCAGAAGGAACAAACCCCTTGCGTATTTCAGTTCACTACAGCTCATTCCAACCCTCCCCAACTCCAGCCAAGATTCAGACATTGTAATCATAGAACTGTCTTATCTTGTTCAGAACAAGTCGATGTCCTTGTTTCACTTGAAGCATGGTATTCAACGCAAAGAATGTGTGTCTTCTCACCGTTAAAAAATGTATATAGAGGCTAAGTGTGTGACTATTTGATCGTGTAATTCCCAGTAATGTAATTACTGTGGAACATCCAAAGATGTTCCGCGGACCACTCTCAACTGGACTCTCCTACAATATAAAAGAAACAGACTGGACTATTGTAACCGACCTCTATGATATGATTTGATCTCACAGTTTGTCAATTTGTTTTTCAGTTTAACTTATTTATTTACTACCGTGTTGTCCTGCACTGCATACAAGATGTTTTGTGCCGTATTTTGAAATCGGTACCGGTACTTGAGATGAGATTGCAACACAGGACAAAAAAGGTTCCTCTTCCCACGCTTTTAGAAAATGTATGACATTTTTTTGTTAAAGGGTTTCATGAAACTACTTTACTAACTTCCCTACTAAGACCCTCTCGTTTGTAATTGGTCTTAGATAAGTGATCATGAATTTCCCCTTACTCAATGAAAGAAACTCAGTATAATGCTCGTTAAAAAAAAAAAAAAAATGAATGCAGAGTGTCAAGTGCAACAATGAGGCATGACCTAGCTTAGCCTTTCTTAATAACCTGCAGTACGTATATACTGTCAAACTTTGATGTCACTGTCAACCTCAAAGCAGTACCTTAAACCAGTCAACGACACCTTCTTCTAACTTCTCGACTAGTTAGACTAGTGGGGGCGCATACAACATATTGTAAAGAACAATTTTGGCTTGACTTCCGCTTTAAGACACCTGGGAACAGTTTTGAGTTATGGAACAACGGTATAATATAAGATTCATTTAACCGTTTTTTTTTTTTCAAACCCAACTTCCATTCTATCTTTAAATTAAATGAATGAAATGATTCCATGGATGCAATGAAACATAATATATTCACGCATGCTTAACTACAGGTATGTACGGCTTGGCTTAGATAACGCAAGGATCTGAACTTGGCTTCGGGCACCTAATGTGTGCATGTATGCACATGCATCATCCAGCTCAGGTTTATTCTGGTTTTATTATTGCATTATTGTTACCATTTTGTTAATATAGGATTGCAAACATTTCTCGGTGCCAGAATGCCAGTTTTTGTGATATTTAAAAAAAGAGAAGAATAAATTAAAAACATTAGCCGCCATTAATATTAACATGTACAGTTGATTGGAAGAAAATTTATTTTTTAGAGCAGAGCTAATATGGTTACGTACCTGATTTGGCTGTGTTCAGAATGAACCATTCACCATCAAAAATATTAAATGAGAGTCAGCGCACACCTGCCACCATTTAAAGTGCCTCTGATTAATTGAGTTCAGCTGTCCCGAGTAGGCTTTTCCTGAGATGCATATGCTTTCTAGCAGACGCCTGCAGTTTTTATGCTAGCATTGACTGGTAGTTGAAAGTTCTTGGAACTGTTCATGATTCCCTTTACCTTGACTAAGGCCCCAGCTGAAGAAAAAACAGCCACAAAGCATGATGTTGCCACCACCATGCTTCACTTGTTGGTTTTGTTCTTGGGGTGAGCAGTGTTGTATTGTGCGCACCAAATACACCTTTTGGAATTATAGCCAAATATTCAATCTTGGTTTTATTAGACTTTTCCTACATGCATTTGGGAGATTTCAAGTTTTTTCTTCTTCGTGAGAGAACACTTCCATTTTGCCACCCTACCCCATAGCCTAGACTTATAAAGAAAGATGGGAGATTGTTGTCACTTGTACTAAATGGCCAGTACTTGCCAGGAATTCCTGCAGCTTCTTTAATGTTGCTGTCTGCTTCTTGGCAACCTCTCTGACCAGTTTTGTTGATGGATGTCCAGTTCTTGGTCGTCACTGTGATCCATGGTGTATTTAGTGTCTTGGAATTTTTTTTTACACCCTTTTCCTGAGTCATACTTTCAAACTGTAACTTGGTAGAAACTCTCTGTGGGAGAGTGGATTAAGATGGAAAATGTGATTACAAAAAATGTCCTGAAAAGCTTTCAGCCACATCCCCAGTTCTCAAAGGTATGCACACTTGTGCTGAAATAATTGCTGAGTTAATTCTCTAGTGAACTGAGGTCTTGAGAGGTACACTGATATCTCACTGGACAATTTCTCACTGGTTCAAACTCAAAAGTCTTGTACGATCTGAGAGTCTTTTTTTTTCTTTTAAGCAAATTCTGGAATTGTGGACACTGGACTTTGGAGGAATTCATGGCTCAACTTGCCATGATTGGTTGTTACCTGAGCCCTGAGCAACTGTGATGTCATTTTCATTCGAAAGCAAGTGTCAAAATTGCCGCCCCCTGAGACGGCTAAAAACGGGTGGATTGTGCTGCTTAACTCATATGCCACAAATGCAATATTATTCAGAATGCCGCGTTTAGAGTAGTGGTGGTGCATAGAACATATTATTGTAAAGAAATTATTGGGGTTGACTTCCCTCTTAAATCGGAATGTTGATAATAAAATTGCTTCCCGAAATTGATGGACTATTTATATACTGTAGTTATGCATGAGCAATAACTTTTTTGTAGAATAGAGACAATAGATTAATATACTGTACTTAATATACTGTACTTGAGAGTGAAATAAAGTAATTGACTGTTTTTGTCTCTCAATTCTGACACTTGAATGTTATGCAAAGTAACTCAGTTTAGGACATCTAAGACCTGGATTTAGAAATGTACACCTATGGAAACAGCACACACGCATCTGCGGCCAGTAGTCTGTGCCCATGTGGGTTTCATCGTGAACCTCCCAGAAACCCTCAGTGTGGAATCGGTAAGAAAAAAAATAAAATAAAATTCCATAACAGCGATAGTCCAGCATGGAGGAGTGCCAGTCGTTTCTACTGATGCTCAGCCAGCTGCATACCTGCAGATCAAGTACTTAGCTTGCCACTCCCCATGACTGTAACCACTCACTTATTTAGTGGGAATGCAGTGGCCATAAAAGCAGTCATAAGTTGTTGCTGACGTCCAATGTTTTCAACAAATTCCAACGTCAACTATAATTTTCATCAGTATACAACATTAAAATGAGATTTTATCGGTTTTCCCAACAACCTTAAGGCACCAGCCTAGTAGGGGTAATAATCTTCTTTATTTGGCACCGTTTGAAAGTTGAGACCACTTTGCCTTCAACGATGCACACCTACCTGATGAGGACAAATACATGGAACCGCACACCCCTGTTCTCTTTTATTCAGTTCACTTTGTGGCCCACATGGACAAGAAAATGAAAGAAACAAGAAAGATCCCTCCACATGATACCAAAATGATATTCCTCAGTGGACTGTCTGGGGTTCCTTGTGAAGGATCCTTTTTTGTCGCTGTACTGTCAAGTTAGGGTGTGCAGAGTGACTTAATTGCCTACTTGTCGCTGCCATGACTTGGGCTGCTTTATGTTACTCTGACTCACTGTTGTGCTATTACGAAACATGGTGGACCAGTGCTAGCGTGTTCGCGCTTAACATGTCGTACAAATCCCGCAAGCTAACCTCGCGATCTGCCCCTGTAGACGCTCTGCAACGCGTTTCTTCAGGTAAAGGCAGTCAACATTATTGTCTTCGTAAAAGTGGACTTTCTTTTTAGCAAATTGCGTAACTGATATTGAAGCCTCTTTTTCTTTTTTTTTTTCGTGAATCATATTTGAATTGGCGTCTGTCATCATGGCACACGACTGGATGCTTTTTGGTTTGGCTGAGTTCCAGTGTGATTCCATCACTCACGTAGGCGTCACCAGGAAGAAAACCAAAACCAAAGACATGCAGCTGTTTTTATTTTTAGAACCTAATTATAAATCAAACAAACCAAACACGAGGAAGGATTGAGCACATTGTCAAATTTAAAACCTTTGAAATTCCAATAATAACACATATATGAATCTAACAATTTTTCAATACCATTAGGGTCGCGCTCAAGCCTGTCACAGGTATGGACAATTTGGAGTCATCAATGAACCTTCATGCGTGATTTTGGAATGTGGGAGGAAGCCGGAGTACCCAGAGAATTCCTAAACTTAGCACTTGTCCTCATTAGGGTTGTGGGTGGGCTGGAACCTACCCCAGTTGATTTTAGCCGACACTGGTTCTTTCTCTCTCAATTTCGATGCACCACGCTCGGGTCAGTGCAGGTCAAACCTCTTAACCGCAACTCACTTCCACCTCACCGCGCCACTCGTCTTGAGTCTTTACTCCTGTCCGGTTATCTCAGGCAAGGCTGTGCTGACCTCTCTTTAAACCTTCCACTCACTCCTTCCTCTGTGCTCTCTTTCCTTTCTCCCTGTCTTTTGTTTCCCCCACTCCTGGTCCTTCCCTCCATGAAGGGGAACTTCCACTGCAGCCTCGCATCCAGGAACAGGCTTCCACTGTGGAAACAGCCACATAATACCGCTCAAATGTACTTTCCAAACGGAGGCGAGGGAGAACACGCACGCACGCGCACGCACACACACACCATTTACAGCTGGGTGAATAAATGCCACCAGCCACCATTCTGCATACGTACAGTATTTATGTACTGCCCAACAATTCAGGACCCCTCCAAAAAAGCACGTGTTTTGTTTTCGGATTTCCCATCCTCTTGATTGACTGAATTCAGCTGCCTGTAATCACCCAAACAGTGTACATAGCAGAGGTCTGTATGTTACAATGCTGTGTTATTTCTGACACCATGAACGGTTAACCAACTCTGAGCATTGATGGATTATGCCGAGCGCGCACTTACAAACACAATGCACAGAAAGAGCCATCATGCAAAAAAAAAATAAAAATAAAAAAAATCGGACTACTTGAGGTTCACAGAAGTTATTGCCTGATGATGAACGGTTGCCTTCATGTGGCAATTACACATAGAGGAAGTGAAAAAGGAAGACTATCCAGTTTTGCTGGTATCGGCGGGGAAATCCTGCACCTCCAAAATCATCACTTTTCTGGAGAAAACGGCATGTTTGTTCAACCATTAACATCACATTGTAAGAGTCATTTTCAACACATTAGATTAGTGAAAATTTGGAAAAATAACACCCACAGGTATGAACTGACCAGTAAGTATAGATATTTGAAAAAATATTAAACGTACCCATTCGTGACATAGAAGGGTCTGGCCCAACGTCAGCGATGTGGGACTTGGCTCCCTTGTTCCAGCTACTACAGCGAATACTGTAGTCTTGTGAGAAGACTTTCTGCACATTTTGTGAGTGTATCTTTCCAACCTTTTGTCCATTCATCCACAAGAACATTTAGACAGTATTTCTGCAACAGAACAGGTCATTTCCTAGAACAAAGTTGGATGTACTGTTCTGAGGACTTTTGCATCCAAATGTTTACAATGTAGTGCCGGTGATATTTTATGCTTGTGATTTCAACATTAGGGTCATTTTACGGTTATTGTTGTGTCTCTTAATGGAGAACTACAGTATGCTGACATTTTGCCAGTTGAAATTGCGGCGCCGTGTTTTTAATCATTTAATGTTATGTGAACTTGCTGTGTAAGTTTGTATACATTTTGCTGCATAATTATTTGGGTCCAACAGACAGCATGAAGTCGCAGTCAACGAGTTACTTATTTATTTTCCACACTTCCCCTCCTTCACACTTCCCGGCCTTCAAAATAAAAGTATACCAGCAACTACACAGCAGGTTTGCTATGTCGTATATCCGGAAGTAGGGAAGACGAGACAGAAGAAACGCATGAACTCCACCTTGATGTGCCAGCGCCATCCTTGAGTGCTGCGCAAAGCTTGACTATACTCGTGGAGACAAGTTGTTTTGAAACAGTTGCGTTCCCAGTTGGGGGGGGCGTCGCTTCAAAAAGACAGCGACAACAACGGATATCGTGCCTGCTACAACCATAAAGGGACTGAGATGACTAGACGATGCATTTAATTTTATTGCGAAAACGATCTGGAACTAGTTTGCTTTGCAGCAGCAACGAGCTGCGTGGTGCATTCTCTCCTCTGTGGGAAACTGTATGTCTTCGCAATATGTGACATAATGGACCGATCGGAGCAGCAACAATTCCTGATGTTTGCGTGGCTTGTGTTGCAGACCTGTCGCCAACAGCACAATGCGTCAGTCATGTGAATCAATGCAGCAGTTGTCGCTCGCGCCGACGCGGGAGTAGAAAGAAGCCTAAAAGAAGCCTTTCACTGAGTAGGCTGAGATGAAATTTGGCCGCCCACGACCACGTTACACGCATGAGGGCCGATTAGTGGGCCGGACTAAAATCCACTTCCGGCCATGCTAAGTCGAGCCCTTTTTTAAAAATTGTCAGCCCCCACCCCCGCCCCAAAAAATGGGCATCCGGCCGGGCCGGAGGGTCCGACCGGTCCGGCCCCGGGACGGACTGCCCAGCTCTGGCAACCTCTATATCGTGGGTTTTGCAAAATTGTGCCTAAAAGGCAGAGCAAATGTGAGACGTGACTATTAACCCAAAAAATACTTTTCCTGTTTTAGGGCATTCATCACTGGCATGATGCACTTTTTTTTTTGTTTATGGTAAGACCTATGCAGTAGGTTGATTCAACCTCAACAAACTAATTCATTGATGTTTAAAGTGTCATCTTGTGTCTTAAGTCTCTCCTCTATTTTGAACTTAAATTCCTCCTGTCAAGGCAGGGGAATAGTGGAAACTCCTTGGGAATGGGTTCCATGGAATGTGTGGGCAAGATTCCTTCCGTCTTTTCCCCAGTGGAGTTGACTCTTCATGTACTGTTCAGACCATCAGTGCGCACTATGAAAATGGACCACAGAACAGTCGTCTTAAAGCGGAAGTCAACCCAAACACATTTTTTTCAAGATTATGTTCCCAGCAAAGGGCGGCACGGTGGTCAACTGGTTAGCACGTCCGCCTCACAGTTCAGAGGTCGTGGGTTCGATCCCGGCTCCGGCCTCCCTGTGTTTGCATGTTCTCCCTGTTCTCCGGGTCCTCTGGTTTCCTCCCACATTCCAAAAACATGCATGGTAGGTTAATTGGATACTCTAAATTGCCCCTATGTGTGATTATGAGTGCGGATGTTTGTTTGTCTCTGTGTGCCCTGCGATTGGCTGGCAACCAATTCAGGGTGTCCCCCGCCTACTGCCCGAAGACAGCTGGGATAGGCTCCAGCACACCCCGCGACCCTTGTCAGGAGAAGCGGTATCAATAATGGATGGATGTTCCCAGCAGGCTCACTAGTCAAAACATGGCATTCTGATTAACATTGTGTTTGTGGAATATGAGTTAAGCAGCAAAATCCGCCCGTTTTTAACCATTTCAGGGGGCGGCAATTTTGCCACTTTCTGTCGACTGAAAATGACATCACAGTGCCCTGAGGGCCCAGCTTGCGAACGTCACTTGACCAACCTCAGAAAAGCTGTGGTGGTCGTTAACAGTAAGCGGCAAAATGGCAACCACCTGAGATGGATGAAAATGGTTGGATTTTTTCTTTATATTTTTGGGAAATAATCTAGTTTTGTTTTTATTAGTTTTAGTTTGTCGGGTGAAGGATAAAAAAAAAAAAGTCACTAAGTATTTAGTAATAAAGTAAACTACAATTTTGACTGTTGTGCTTGGTGTAAAAAGTTTGAGAACTACTGTTACAGACCACTAAAATATGCAATCTAGTGTCACCATGGCAACAACACAGACACTATTATCCTTATTACAAGTTACTCTAGCATTACTAGGATTAGGAAACTGTTATTTTAGAGTGAAAATTGCGTATGTCTGTATGATAAGTCATTTTCTTTTATTTTCACTCTGATTTCTGATTGGTTTGTAGTTTCTCATTTGGTTTTCATGCATCTCTGTTTTCGTCTTCCTCCACCAACATTGGAATGTAACTTCAGGTCAACCTTGTGACTCATCTCTCCCACACTGACCACACCGCCGCTGTGCTGTGCGGACTTAGTCTCTCATGCAGTAGCAGCACACACTCAAAACCTAACCCACACTCGTGCTGACCCACACTGTTGCGTCACACACTCTTTGTGGTAGCTACCAGACAGCTGTTCTTGCTCAACGGGCCTCTTAGCCATGATGTCAGAGCAATAATGTGTGCGATTGGCTGACGTTGGAGTGTGTCCTGTGTGTGTGGGTGGCTGTGTGTATTTCATAACGGGTCGCGTTCAAGGATGGGAGGGTCAAAAGTTCTTTGACCTCCTTTGCGTCTTGCTCTTCACCACCAGTTGAGAAAATGTATTTTTTCCTATTGTTGCTAAGCCGCGACCTACTTTATGGAGGTTAAGATTAATAAAGGAAAATGTATTGTTCAAAAACACCATATTGCTGCTACTTTTTTGTTATGAAAAAAATCCTGACGCTACTGCTTCTGTGTGCCTGAACAGTTCCATCTTGTTTTAGTATAGTTACTATATTATTTTTTTGTTCATTGTTTTATTCTTGAAGTCAACCCAAACATATTTTTTTCAAGAGTAGGTTTTATGCAGGCTTATGGCATTCTGATGAATATTGCTTTTGTGGAATATGACTTAAGCAGCAAAATCCACCCGTTTTTAGCCATCCTCGTGGGAGGCCATTTTCTTACTTCTGTTGACTGATAATGACATCACAAATGCTCAGGGCTCAGGTAATGACCAATCATGCCTCAGTCTCATAAAACAGGTGAGCTGTGATTGGTCGTTACCTGAGCCCTGAGCAACTGTGATGTCATTCAGGAGTGACAAAATGGCCACCCCCAGAGTTGGCAAAAAATGTATGGATTAATTCTTACTGCACAAATTGCTAGAGGGACGTCTTTGAGAAAATGCTCATTTGTGTCTGCAATACTGGACCGCGAGACCGCGACAGTTTAAAACTAATATAAAGTGTCTTTCTTGTATTTTGACATATTTGACTCTAAATTACATTTTTTAACGGCAGTTGCGTGTCTGTGTGTGTCCCCATTCATAGTCACCATGGTGAAGTCCTAAAAGTCGCCATGACAACTCCATCCGCAGCCACGTTATGTGCCAAAACACGCAACTGTCTCCTATGCATCACCACTGTTCACTCAAACGCTCATGGAGTCACTATCGCACACAACAAAGACACCCACGCGTGCTCCGACGTGTGTGACGCTTTTAAAACCGGTGTCAAAATAGATGCGCAGTATAAAAAAAATAAATAAAAAAAGTGACTGTTGACTGACTGTTAAATTGTAACGTTGCTGAGCAAGAACACCAAAACGGGTCCTTTGAAGCTCCTTGTTATTGTTATTCTACACAGTTTTTAAATCGTAACTGGTTCGTTTGAAAAAAAATAAAATAAGAATAAAAGTGTTGTGTTGGAGTTAGAGACGCTACAGGCAGGTGCCTGAAGGTCATTCCACCCCACTCACTTCACCTCTACACGAGCACACGCGCACACGCACATAGCTTGCCTTGAGCACATTTTACTCCTTGATGATCGCACCCTCCATGATCTCTTCCTATATCTGACCCATTTTCCTGCGTGTACTGTAGTCACCCGCTCTGTCACCCACCCACCGCTCTGTGTTTCCACTGGGGTGGAAAACACAAGTAGAGTGGGGAAAAAATGAGGGGTGGTCTCTATGGAAGATGAGTTGGAGGGGGGAGGAAAGTATCAGGGGTGAGTGAGTCTGTCCATTAACCCCCCCCAGGGGTGCGCCTCAGGATTGGCCTTTTTCAGTGTGTGTGAGAGAGAAAGTGAGATATCGGAAGGATGGAGGAAGAAACAACATTCAATTTCTATGCCAAAACACATTTCGTTTTGAAAAGAACTGAACAAACTAAGTCAAGTCCACTTAAATTCTTTAGCAATCATCTTATAAGCTCTATCATGAAGCCGTGCCTCTGGCTGAAGAAACACAATATAGTAGGGCTGGACGATTTTTGAAATAATCATAATCACCATCATTTGGATTGATATTGAAATTTTGATTAATAAATAGATTTTTTTTATTGATTTCAAAAAAGCACGCTCAGGGACGGCAGAATCAAATTAGCAACATGCCCGTGAGGATAAGCGGTTTGGACAATGGATGGCTGGGCTTGCTTTGCGAGCAACATGGTGCATTCAGGGTATTTTCACAGGAACTTTCAAATGCACCACAGTGTTCTGCACGATAATCATTTTCTTCGATTATCATGTTTTTAACATCACGGGAAGCCAAAATCGAAATCATGATTACATTTCGATGACTTGCCCAGCCCAATATCGAAGAGATTGATTGGCTTTTCAGTTGGAACCTCTTTAATGTCAGGCATCCCCCGTTGTCTTGGTTACAATAATGCCATTTTAGTGGAGATGAGAAGGTACACGTATGAGATTCCTCTTTCTCTCTGGATGTCATTACATCCCTTTTGTATTTGAATATTAATTCATTTTCCTGAAAGGAATGTAATGCTTTTCGACATTTCTGGGCCACGCTTGATAATATAGCACAGGAGCTACTTGTTCCCATTCAACGTTATGTACAGTGGCGCTCTGTGACTCAGATGGCTTGGTGGCAGAACAAGTTGGAATTTGACCTACATTTCAGAGATGTCCAAAACTCAAAACAAGAATCCAGCTCATCAAATAAAACGGGACAAAACAAGAACAAATCACTGAACATATCAATGCGTTTTTTGGATGATGAATCCCAAAGGAAAACTACAATGATGACAATAGAGATAAACATCTCGCCAATAGTGGCACTATTTTGACTTATTACTATTAACACAACAGTGACTTATATAACGTCTTTAAAGAGTTGCGAGCTGATCTGGATGTCTTTTAGGGGACCTCTTTCAAATCAAGAAGTTGATGGTCCTCTGATGGCCGCTGCGTGTTTTCCATCTCAGCCATGGTGTACGCAGGATTGTTGAGTTTGACTCATAAAATCAAATTGGAGCAAAAACGTAGTTACATTTTTTTTTTTAGTTTACAATGTAGGTCCCAATAAAAACAAAGTTTGACACCCCTGAAATGAGATATAGGCTTCTTTGCTTTCTGAATCCTTTGGTTGGATTTGAAGAGCGCCGCGGTCCGGTCCGGTCAAGGTAGCGTTAACGCCGCCCACTCTCCTATCACTTGCGGCTTGCATCCTGTCGTCTCATGATGTAAATGGAAGTGAGAGAACGCCCACTCTGTCCTCATTGCCATGACAATCATGTGACACAAGTACTGCAATGACACACTTTTATCACCGCCAGGTGGAGAGAATAACAAAAGTAATACATAGCAGCTTGGTGCGTGCCGTGAAAAACTTGATTTCGACTGTTAAAAAAAAAAAAAGCAAAAAAAAAAAAGCACCTTTTTTGCCTACACGTCTGCGGCTTTTTATCACAACAAGCGTGGAGCATGTTTGGTTATTCAAATGGAGGAGGCAGCACCAGTGGAATACTGCGTGGGCGTCCGTGGCAAGGAAGTGTGCGCTTTCACTGGCTGCACACACATATATGCGTGCACATCTGTATTTTGCGTATGTGTTAATCCTGGAAAGAGAAGTGAGATGGACACTTCCGCTTTTACTAAAATTAGACCTTCCACTTGCAGCTTGCATCACTTCCTCTTAGACATATGCGTGTTGACTGTTCTGTATAACCTAACGCTGCTGAACAATTTCCTTATCTGGCTTTGCGTGGTTACTGCTGTTGTGCGTTTGTTTTATTGTATGTGAGTGGAAAACGTTTTATGTCACGCCACAGTCAATGGGCCGGAAAACAGCTGGTGACTCCCGTCAGAGCTGGAGGATGCGCACCGTGCTGTGTTACATTGTTCTTACTATGTATGTACATCTGTGATAGTATACGCACAAGCACAGGCCCGTGTGTGACTTACTGAGAAAGAGACGGAAAGTGGTGTCTCACTCGCCACGTGACGTCAATTTCTGGTGTTTTCCAACCCAAACTGGAAGCAGCACAGATGAGGATGTGATGTCATCATCACCGCCAGGCTTACTTTTCTCGCACACACCTCACCTCCCTCACTACTCCTCTGGGGTTTTCGTTGAGGCTGAGTCTTTATTTCCATTTTCTTTTTAACTTGTCTTTATCGCTCCACCTTGCGCAGCCCCGTATGGGAGTAGGCGGCCACTGCCTGTTTTTCTTCCTTTTTTTTTTTTTTTTAATGAATTGGATGTGTTGTTTACTTACTGACAGAGCTATTTCTGTCAGTGCTGGATGATGAGCACACACTGTGTGACCACACCAACTTCCTCTTTCATCGCCCTTCCCCTGCTGATTGGTTCAGCCCTGCAGCTTGATGGCAATGGAAGTGCGTAACTGAGATGGTTGTAAACTTGTGAGTGCGTAACTTTTCATGTGGGTGAGTGTTAAGAGTTCTCAGCTTGCTGCGAAGTTTAAGTATCATGAAATCCTGTGAATAACATGCCGCCGTGTACAATACGCCCCCCCCCCCAAAAAAAAAAAAATCCCCTTTAAAAAGCATTCTTTTTCTTCATACTTGTGTATAATACGGTCACCTGTTTTGATGGAATCCTTTATTGTCAGAGTGGATCATATGAATGGATGAAAATTCAAAAGAAGAGCCAATAAAAACAGATGGTTTGAACATTACAAGTACAAATAGCCCTGCACTGTCTAAGGAGACAAAATGGCTATGTTTACATGGAGACATTTATTCGGATTAAATGCCCGATTGGAATAAAAATGCTTCACGTGCACACCTCATTCGGAATATTCTGACCCGATCAAACCCATTCCGATCAAGATTTTATTCCAAATGAGAAAGGTGTTTTATGTCGATTGCTAATCCGATCGGCACGCGTGAAAACACTTATTCCGAAATTTTGGAACAAGCGGTGTTTACCGCGCATGTCTGGGACGTCAGTATACGCGTTTCTGTTATCTCCGGAAGCTAATAGAAACTGAGCAAGCGAAAGACATGGCGTGGCTCAGGTAACGACCAATCACGGCTCACCTGTTTTCTGAAGCTGAGCCGTGATTGGTCATTACCTGAGCCCTGAGCAGCTGTGATGTCATTTTCAGTCGACGGAAGTGACAAAATGGCCGCCCCCTGAAATGACTAAAAACGGGTGGATTTTGCTGCTTAACTCATATTCCACGAACACAATATTATAATCTGAATGCTGTGTTTCAACTAGTGGGCCTGCTAGGAATATATTCTTGAAAAAAATATATGTTTGGGTTGATTTCCACTTTAAGGCATAATTCACCAGTATTTATTTTAGACAGTCATTCACTTATGTGGTACTCGCTGCCGGCATTGTGGTCATGGTAACCTTGACTTGGACTTCTGCCCCGTAACCTTATTAAAATCTAATATGCATGAAGTCTTAATTGTGATCTCCAGACGAGGCCTTGACTTTACATTCCCCACAGTTGGCTAGTGCCTAGAGGGAGGCTCTGCATGTTTAATCAATATGCCACGACAGATTTGCGGAAACCAGCCACATGCAGTACTTGAAACTTCAACCTATACATTCCCTCACATGCGCGATCACACAATGAGGAGCAATCTTTGCAAATAGTACGCTCAGTGGTTACATTTTCTGCCGCTTATTCAAGTGCAGTATATTCCTGAGAGCCAACCCCTGGGAAAATCAGTCTTTGAAGCTCCCCTATTACCATTAATAAAGCGCCATTTGTCTGCAATCATCTGTATGTTCACTTGTCACACAAAGTTCATAGAAATAACTTGAAAGTGACACAAACAATTCATCTATTTTCTTTAGTAGTTTGTCCTCGTTAGGCTCGCGGGTAGCCCTATCGCAAAGCAAAATATTGTATAGCCAAACAACCATTCATACTTGTGGACAATTTAGAGTCTTCACTTAATATATATTTTGGAATGATGAATGGATGGATGGATGGATAGATATCAGTTTTATTTCTCTTTCTTCAAATACATTATGTTCATGAAGTATATAAGAAAACCAACTGAACCACATGAGCAAACACTTGGCAATTGAGGTAAAGAAAAAAGAAGAAACCTCGGACATAATCCAGGTTCTGTAGCACAAAGGATCCAGAGCGGGCTTCACCCCCCGTTTTAGGTGGGCCAGAAGCAGTCTACCCATTGCCTTCATGATGTGTGAGAGCAGATAAAGTGGATTTCTTATAGAGGAAGTCAATCCAAACATATTTTTTTCCAGAATATGTTCAATGTAGGCCCACTAGTCTAAACACGGCATTGAGATTAATATTGCGTTTGTGTAACATGAGAAATCCACCCATTTTTAGCTCGCTCAGGGGGCGGCCATTTTGTCACTTCTGTCGACTGAAGATCACATCGAAGTCTTTCGGGGTTTAGATAACGACCAATCGTGGCTCAGCTTCAGAAAACAGGTGAGCCGTGATTGGTTGTTGTCTGAGCCCTGAGCAACTTTGATGCCATCTTCAGTCGACTGAAGTGACAAAATGGCCGCCCCCTGAGATGGCTAAAAGTGGGTACATTTTGCTGCTTAACCTATATTCCACAAACATAATATTAATCTGAATGCCTTATTTCAACTAGTGGGCCTGCATAGAACTTATTCTGGGAAAACATGTTTGGGTTGACTTCCGCTTTAAGTACCGGTACGAGACTATTTCAATTTTTCAAGCCAAGCTGAGAGATGAGTTTCAGCAACAATTAGGTCTGCATATGCTTTTAATCATCTTTGAGCAATTGTGGTGACTAAATGCTTCCTTACATTACACTGTCAGTGTAACTGTTAAAAGATCATTAAAACAGTAGCACAAGTGAAGTTTAGACATTTCTTGAGTAAGTTTTTATTACTTTTTCTCTGGCTCCCACTCGGTGCATAGCTAAATATTTCTGTTGCCCAAATTCAGTATTGACATCTGCGGCTGCCTGCTGTGAGCGCGTGTGTATTTGCGTGTGTGTATTGTGTGTTTGAACTGCTCTGAGGACATCCAGTTTGAGTGTTTCTCCTCCAATGCTCTTTCCGGTTGAGGAACAGTAGTTTTTCTGTCGATGGGGTTTATGGATTGGCACATTCAGCATCCCAGCCCCCAGTCACACACCCACACATGCAAACACTGGACCAAAGTAGATTCTGACTTTTTTTGTTTTTGTATTTTGTCTGGTGAAAGGTAACAAAGATGTAGTTCCCTCCATTTTCTACTTACAGGTGGCATAACTTTGTGGATTGGCTGTCGCTGGTTAGCTTAATGCTACGCATTAGAGAAAATATAAGCTTAGGCACAAAGTCTCTTTCACAGAATTTTGTGCATGCTTGACTTTACGTGTTTTTTTTCTTTTTTTTTAGGGTTTTAAAATCGATGACTGATACAACGGTCACACGGGCCCCATTTCCTACGCGTTAATTAACAGAAGTTTAGTTGTACTGTGTATGAAAGGGAAAGCCTGTCCCTTCGGAAATATTCATACAGAGATCGCCGGTACATAAAAAGAGTCATTGACTTCATTTTGTGCCTTAAGCCATTCTTTCAGTTGTTTATTCATCCTATGGCGTGCACGTCTGTTGGCAGCCACAGAAGATGTGCATCCATGCATTTTAACCTGTCAACCGCTGCAAAAATGCATACGATCCGCACATCCATTTATCAGAGTGTAATGATAGTTTACTTTGATAGATGTGCTTGGAATGTACTTAATTACTAACCAGTAAACCACAATACTGAAAACGGTGGATTATGATTCTTGAACCTTATGGGTGGCAGTCCCTTCAACCTGTTTGGGGTTGGGGGAACGGACAGTGTGTGAATATTGTAAACAGTGTAAATTGGAATTTCCCTTAGGGACTGATTTTTGAACATTTCTTTTTTTAGGCGCTTGAGATCTACTTGATAATCAATTTCCTGATTTGAGGCATGGTGGTCTACCATTTCATTCGGCATTCCATGCGTCTCTTTAGTCACATTATATCACTATGTCAAACAGTTTCACATAGGAAATCATGAAAATACCAATCTTTGGCAACAGTTTGAGCCCGTAAATGTCAAGCAACTTTTATCAATATCATTTTATCAATATATGAATCCAGCTGCAGACTGAATCCTTTTCACGCTCGCTGAACTGAGGTGATGCCGGTTGCGCTCAATCCCCCAGGTTTTGTGCGAATGTAGAGTTTTACTACCTGTATGTATTCTGAATTGTTGGGTGTATGAAGGTTCCATGGGGCCACCGCTGATCACGTCAAATGTGTCTGCACTCTGTATAGTCAAAAATAATTATATCTCATTTAGTGAGCAGAGACACTCACGGCACCGTCTGAGAAGTAATGTGCTTAATGGCTTGTAAATACATTCACACGCATTCATTTTACATCTGAGCAATATTAACTGTTTCCGACTGTCAAAGCATCAACTTAAATGACAATTGTGAAGTCGTATAACGGTTCAATTTTAAAAGCATGGTGATATAATATGCAATTTATAAACAATTCACTGTTGCCTCACGCTAAGCAAAATCTATTGTTCCGTTATTTTCACGTCTTACCATCACACTGTTAACAATGCAGTTAATTCAAATTTACAGTGGAAATTGTAAAGTTGAGTGTCCCTGAAGTTGTACTAAAATTCGGTCGAAAAATAGACTCCAGTAAAACCATACATGCCTTCAGTTGTTAAAGCAGAGTATTTTATTGATCTCACGTTTTATATTGTTTCACAGTTAAGCATGTTCAAAATAGATGTTTATTTTACTCTTTTCACATCTTTATAAAAACACTCTCAGCTTTATTCATAGAGCACTTTAAAAACAACCACAACGAGCTGTAGAAAAGATTGAAAATGAACAAAAAATAAAAGAGTTTACATTGGCATTTATCATACATGAAGTTCCGAGTTTTATTCTCCCTCGTTGCGCTGTTTATATGTCGTGTGAAGTTGTTTGTAGATAAGGGAGAGAGCAATATTATTAAAGTAGAGCCGGAATGCTGAAATTGTAAGACCACAACCACAGCATGAACGACGTCACTCGCGCTGGCTGCAGTAGCTGAATTTCAAATGTAAACAAAGAACTGCAGTTAGTGGCTTGTACGGTTAACAAAGGCTTTGCGATACTGACAGTTTGACCCTAAAACATTTCCATTATTTCTTTTCAGAATAATTATTTTGCAATAGAAAACTATTGATAGTCAACCAATTTTCCTTTATGGAATACATTCCATTGAAATTCCATTTTATGTTTCTTTTGGTCTCACTTAATAAAAAAACAGCACAGAGTAGAAATAATTTTAAAAACCATAAATCCTCCCAGTGAAGTAGTAATACAACACATGGCAGTTGGCACTGCTTTGTAAATTATGTAATCTTGATAATAGGCGGTCTATTTTCAACCGTTTTTTTTTTTTGGTTTTTTTTTCCGTCTTTCCAGACTCATTATCAACTTGGTTCTCTCTGTGTCTTTTGCAGTTCTTTTTTAGTGACGTTGCCCTCGTGTTGCTGACGGAATCTCCTGCTTGGCAGGAAAACACCTGTCATCGGTCACAAGGGCCACCGGACATGTGTCTTAGCAAGTGACGTTGCACGCACGTCTGACTCCAGCAGTTTTACTATACACACGGTAAGCCAGGGAAGCCCTCACACACACACACACACACACACCCATACACAGCCGCACTCACTAATCCAATTAGGACATTAGTTTGTGGCCTGGGCCTCATCGGACACATGCTGATCCAATTATTAGTGGATGGATTGGCCAGGCAATCCCAGTGTTTCCTTTCTCTAAAGTTCTCAAGTGGCACTGTGCCAGCGCACCAGGAGAACACCTCATACGCACAAAGGATACCCCCCCCCCCCCCCCTTGCTACGTTTGTGAACAAACACCCTGTCTGCCTGGTGAGTCAACCGAGGCGTGGATGAAGCCAGAAGCGACTTCCACCCAGTCAGCAGAGTTGCAGCGAGGAAAAACCGGAAACTCCGGGCTTAACCTTGAGGCTAAGACACTTTCCCCTGCATAGAACTCGTATAAAACTCCTGACTGGCTGCCAGGAATAGTCACAGATGTCTACACTTTGAACATTATTATTATCGATGCCAAACAATCAACGAAAGGAAAGATCTTGGGGAGCCGCTTTCACCCACCGAACACACGCTCATTTTTCTTCCACTAACAAATCATTGACACCAATTTGGAGAGTATGTGCTTGCGTGTGGATATTTTCTGAGAGGCTCTTCATTGCACAACACACATCAATGAGGCGCACTCCAAACAAGGACACACGTCCATGCAGGGGCTCTTGTCTAACACTCGCTTGTGCGGTGAGCATCTGTAGGGCTTTTCTAGTCTCTTTTATTCTCGTGACAATCATACACATTTTCGGACGCTCATCTCAGGCGGCATGATTGAGTGCCATGTCCTTTCCCCTTTTTCGTGTGATGTGCCGTGGTGGGTATGGTTGATGTCTCTCATTCACACACAGGCAAACGCACACACACACAGACAGAAAGTCACAAATACAGTAGTCACAACAAAACTGTTGGTGTCATGTCCTGACTATCAGCATATTACTGTGTTACCCTAACTATATCGCAGATTTTGAAGCAATTCCCAACTCCCGCGCTCCAGTAATAAATAAATAAATAAATAACTATTAGGGCTGTCAAAATGAAAGCATTAACTATTGAGTAACTAACTGAGATTAATTTAAATTTCATAACGCATTAAAAAAATTAACTGAGTTAACTCAGTTTTATTTACTTCCTGTAGCAGCTGACCTCTGCTCACTGTGCAGCCAAACTTAGAAGAGAGTCACTGTCGCAAAGACGGACTTTTCCGTAGTTTTACTTTAAAAAGTAGCTTGATGGCTCATTGGAGAAATCCAAAATAATTTTCACACTTTGCAAAGCCAAATTCAAATACCATATTAGTTGTACGTCTTTGGTGTATCCTTCAATTGTTGTATATTACAGGAAAAGAATCGTATTCAAGGATCAAAGAAAGCTATTAGAACAGTCTTTGAATTGAAATCTACTTTTTTTCCACATTCATTTCAAGATTTTACTCAAGTAAATATCGGTTCCAAGCTTCGTAAAAAATTGTAGTTGAAAAATATGATTAACCGACTAAGCGATCAATTATAAACAATTTTGCGATTAATTAGTTTTAAAAATGTAATCGCTTGACACATATATATATATATATATATATATATATATATATATATATATATATATATATATATATATATATATATATATATATATAACATTTTTTTACAGGATGCCTGTGAGTATTGTCATATACCGTGTTTGTATGTGTTGCTTCTCTGTGTCAAAGTAGCATCTATGCTAATTTCCATTTGCCCACCTAATGGCGTTTTGATTTTCTTTCTTGGTGTTTGAATATGCAGGGTTGAATTTGCTTGTTTTATGTGCCAATTTCACAGTTAACCTCAAATGGGAGTGACAAACAGCTTGAAGCAAGCACACCTGGCGTCTTATTTGGAGAGCAGGCACTAACGAATACTTTTACGTCGTAATAAGTTTAAGTGCGTTTTAATATGTTTGTTTATTTAAAGCATGTGTACGTGTGGGGGGTCAAAATGATTTGAAAAACAGTTTTCTCAAAAAAGGTATAATTGCAGATTTTCACCCATCGGTACTGCAAAAACGGAGAAAGTGTATTACCACATTATAGTGTTCGTATATTACCATAGGATGTTCAGCGTTTTGGTTGAAAGATGTACATGCTCACGAGACCCCAAACAAAACCAGCCAGCATGGCTTTCATCTTCTCCCCACAGTTGGATCAAGCTGTTTATATTTCACTTCTGAGAAAGGAAAACATTGATTCAAACAATTAATAATCTCATCTTTGTTCTTCTCTTGCATTGCATATCGCCCCAACATGAGCCTTAATGGATTTTCCTGACACAAGGCAAAATTGCTGGCTGTAAAGTGTATCAATCACTCTTGCTGCAGGAGGCACTTCAACAACTTGCAGACGCACAATCAAACCTCTATTTATGATGGGCCTTCTTTGATCGACAACAGAGGGGAATTGGAGTAAAATAACAACAAATAACAAAGGGAGTGTATAATGCGGAGGGTGGTGAAAAAAATCTCGGCTGTGGGAGTGAACAACATATGCTTGCCGTGGTCCGGCATGGATGACAGGGAAAGTGAGGAGAAGAGGTTTCAGCTGGAGGGGGGCAGCGGGGAGGGGGATAGCACATCGCCCTGGGGATGTCTCAGCATGTACAATGCAAGTGTGTTTGTGCGGGCGTGTGCGTGCGCGCACGCCCGAGGTAAAGCAGGGGATGTTGAAGCTGATTTGTTCTGATGGACTCAAACACAGACACAGACTCTGCCTGTGACTCACAGACGAGACGCAAGTATCCCTCAGGGAGCAGCCCAGGGCTCGCGGACACACACACACATGCACGCACACGCGCGCACACGCACGCGTGCTTGCCAGGTTAGCTATCTGCCTGCTTGTGGATCTTATTCTAGCAGTGATGTGAGGGTATCATCGTTGGCACTTTGACTTCAATTCTTCAGACAGCAGAGTCGCACTGAAACCTCTTATTGTGCCTATAGTTTCCCTTCCTTTAGCGAATATGCGAAAATGGGATTTGTTTCAAACTGGGTGACTTTCTCACATCTTGTTCAGTGTGACAGAGGCACAAATGTATGAAAGCACAATGTCTAGTTGTGTCGTTGTCTACAGTGTGAGTCATGAATGGCGCTTATTGAGCGAGCTGGATGCCTCCTCTCTGGGCAGCAGAAGGTTCGCAAAGTCACTTGAGGGTACGCACACAATAAAGGCGGACGATGAGGCGAGATGAGGATGCCAAAACACCTCCGGTTATTGCCCCGAGTCCAATTCTTTGCCGCGTTCCCTCCCTGACTAAGTGCCCGTGATCGGACATTAAAAACGCCAGCGAAACACTTGAGCTGTCGTTGTGTTGTGTTGCCGGAAACGCGCACAAAAGCATCCGATCGCACATTTTGCCTGCATGCTCACAACAAGATGGAGACACGCAACTTTACACAGTCGCATTAAGGCGCACAAAGCGCCATTGGCTTAATATGAGCCGTGTGTGACATCAACCGTATGCTCGTTATAATAGCGCTGGGAGCATCAAAGTGACAGATATCACACACAGGCAAACACAATGAATTATCGTTGGGTCATTTTGAGATCAAACCATTAAACACATTTGAATGCTCCTTTGTTAGCAGCAGAGAATCGTCGCACAGTTGTGTCATGGGCTTTGTTAGACGTGGGTTTCAGAATTGTGCCCACTTTTGGAGATGACAGACCAGGACGGGTTAACTCATTCGATGCCACACGTTTTCAGACCCTCTTTTACCTTAACGTTTGAAAAAAATTGAAAAAAAATGTAAATAAATTTGTGGGATTAAATGGCTGGACTGTGAAAAGACTAATAAATACGTCAGTGGCAGTGAATGAGTTAATAATGGAGGTGTCATCACAGGTCGCCAAAAGAGATGTGATGTATGGGTCAAGATTACTATGAAGAGCCTTGTCTGAAGAGATCAGTTACAGTATGATGAAAATGTTGCGTGATAATGAAACTCTGAGGCCTTATTTTAAGGAGCCAAACATTTGCACACATACCAATACACTGATAAGTCTCTTAAAGCGGAAGTCAACCCAAGCATATTTTTTTCAAGAATATGTTCCCAGCAGGCCCACTAGTTGAAACACGGCATTCTGATTAATTTTGCGTTTGTGGAATATAAATTAAGCAGCAAAACGCACTCGTTTTTAGCCATCTCATTTTGTCTTCTGTCGACATCACAACTGCTCACAACGACCAATCACGGCTCAGATTCAGAAAAGAGCTCAGCCGTGATTGGTCGTTGTGAGCAGTTGTGATGTCATTTTCAGTCGACAGAAGACAAAATGGCCGCCCCCCAGAGATGGCTAAAAACGAGTGCATTTTGCTGCTTAACTTGCTTCAAAATGTGTTTCCTTCATTTATTTTATTTTTTTTCATTGGATGTGCATAATGTTGGCATGTTCCACACACTGCGCTGTAATTGTCCACAACAACGTCATTTTGATCAATTACTGTCCACCCTGTCATTGTGGAATAACTGCCCCTTGAAGAAATCCTCTGATATTTTCATACAATAAATATGGAGTTTAATGGAAAATCTCAGAGTTATTTTCGTGATATGGGGACATCTCAAAAGTACCTTACGGTGGTATTGACTCATAACGGTGAGGGGTCAGGTGAAAATGGGTTAAATAACTGGTAATATGACCATCACTTTAAAATCCTTTCACATTTTGCAGAAGCCACGGTAGTTGTTGAGCTAGCTGCAAGTGAATGTGTCTATTGTCCCTAACGGGTCACTGTTGGGAACTGTCGACAGCGGAAGGATTCTTTCCATTACTTTGTGGAAGTGGAACATTGATTTGGTTGTTTTTTTTTCCTGGAGAGAGAAAAAAAAAAGTTTGGGATCAGGAGGAAAGCAACAAAGGCTTAAGAGCGTGCTTGTCTTTCCGCAAGTGGGAAACAAACATATGTTATGATTTAAAACAAACCATAAGGGGACTAAGGGAGATTTACTAACTTGCAGCGCAGATGTATTGTCAGAAGAAAATGCCTGTGACTAGCCATGCACATGTGTAATTGTGTGTCTGTGAGCAAAATACTGCTTGCACATTAACTGCTTAAAAACGATGTACGCTGAATTAATCGATTACAAAAAGATTTTTTTTTTTCCTGAAAATAAAAACAAAACAAAAAAAATTTGCTTGCGATGATCTTCCCTTGTGTAGATATCATTCGCCCACTGTTATCTAGTTTTTCTGAAGTTTTTATAATGGCTCGTATTTCGATGTAGCTCTTTTAGTGGATCCCGTAGGAATGTGCAGTTCTACTTAATAAAGTGACCCCTGAATTCATAAAAGTTCAAAAATTTGCATTGGAGAGCATCTCTGGGCTTAGACGTCATACACTGACTTAGAAATCTAGAATGAGTGATATAAAAATGACCTCAGTTAGAAAACCAGAATGTTTTGAACTAACTGCTGATGTTGTTCTGTGTGGCCAGTAAGTTTTTTGCTTTTTTTTTTTTTTTTTTAGCAAATAGACGCAATGTGTGTCACTGGTATGACTAATTTTGCCTTTGTCACTCTCTTCCATTTTCGTCTGCATTCCTTTCATCTCTACACGAGTTTCTTATTTCCCCGGCATGACTTCACGAGTGTAAAAGCAAACCCAAGATTTAGTTTTATTGCAGCCCAAGCTGCTTTTAGGTAAATATTTGCCGCACGTGTCCAAAGCGAGGAGCAAACCTGACCACTTAGCTATCCCCGGAATGCACTGCATCATCACTTCCTGGCCCGATAACGCTGGAAAAGCCTGATTCCTATCACCCGCTGTGTCGTAATCGCCCCCTATTGATGTGTGCGTGTATGTGTGTGTGTGTGTGTGTGTGTGCGTGAGGAGTGCAACGTGTTGTGTCCTCATACCATAATAGGCTTCCCCGAATAACTGTCCCATAATTCTAAACCTGTGAGGAGATCCAGCTGGCTTCGGCCTCAAAAGGACGAGAGCACGGAAGGGGGGCGGGGTGTTGGTTGTTGGGAGACAACCGCCGCAACGCTCACCTCTCCTTCTCTCGCCGCTTCAAACGCTCACTTGGCTGGACTGTAGTTCACCTTCTGTGTCAGACCGAAACATTTCCACAAGGAATTCCAAGTATCCTCGAAGATATCTTCCTGATTCTTACAGGCTTCGGTAATACGCTCATCCTGTCTGGATCTTCCGCCAAGAAACACATCAGCAACTACTCTCACAGCCCAAAGGAGAGAGACACTTGGCCTGGGCTGATTTTACATCATGACAGCGTGGCGGGGGAATGCTGGCGTAATCCCGGCCGCGCCGAATCACGAGTGATGAAGTCCAGTGGCGATGCCGGGTTGGCGGCCACGCGCGCGGGAATACCAAAGAGGCAACTGAATATGCACAATATGTTCCGGGGGGGGGATACATGAAGATACGGACACGTCGCGGGGACAGTTAAAGAAAGAAAGATGGATGCGCCGTTGATAGTTGGCGTCTTGTTAAACTTGAATAAGTACATGACACCTCGTCCTGTCAACGCGGAGCCTCTCACTCGCTCGCTTTTGGGTCTCGTCCCAATCAGACGCACATGCTCGCATCTTCTTTTTTCCGTTGACAAGCTAAAGGGAGTTAGCTCATCCCGCTGTGTTTAGACAACACAAAACAAGCTGGTAAATAAACAACTTCATGTTAGCTTCTCAAGAAGGGATGTACTCATAACATTAGGTCATCTGAAATTGAATAGTGCTCAGGTCAGGGAGGTTTCAAAGGAATATGCACTCCAAAAAACTGTTGGGTTAAAAATAACACCATTTGGGGTCAATAATGGACCGATCCACAATTTGACCCACTTTCTTGGTTGTTTTTGCAGAAAACAACCCCAAAGCTGGGTAGTTTTGTATAACACAACCCAAAAATTGGCTGTTTTGTACAAAACAATGCAAGGAAGTGGGTCAAATCCATCCAATTTGTGTATCGGTCCGTTTTTGACCCAAATTGTGTTATTTTTAACCCAACTGTTTTTACAGTGTGTTTACCATTGGAGTTGTGCTTTGCAGCGGTGTCGAACTTTACATGCATCGTGTTGAAAAATTCTTTTGGTCTCCTTCCATCAATCCATTTTCTATAACACTTGCCTTCAAGATCAACTGGTGTCTGAGTTATGTTTGTTTGTTTTTTAATTTATATGTATGCTATTTGAATTCACAGAATAGACACAAACAATAGCAATTACTTTTTACTATGGGGTCTTTACGTCTGGCAAAGAAGACAGGACCACAATACTTCAAAGGCATGTTTGCTCCAAGTCTTTACAAGCATTGTTGGTCATAATTATTGTTTTGGAGGGGGCATACAGGGGACATATATTTTGCTGTAGCACGCATTCAGAACCATGCACGGATTACCAGGAAGATTATCATCAATCACAATATTGCTTCATTAAGAAAGGTCAGCTGTCTGATTATTGGATGGCGTCAGAAGGCCTTGCATGTGGTTTAGTTGCATCGGGAGAGCCAGTGAGGATTGTTCGAATACTGTAGCAAAACGATACCCGGCATGAAAAATTCAAATCCGAGCGCCCTGTAATCATACAATGCGGAATCTCAGGGAAAATATGCTTCAAGAGTCGAACAAAAGCTGGTACGAGGATTGAATGCTGTGCTTCTTTTTGTGTTTATTGTGATCCACAACCGCCACAGGAGGGTACCAGTGATAGTATTCACAATTCACAGACACGAGAACGTTTCACACAACCATCGTACTCCAAAATGACAGGTACTGTTTGGAAAAGAAGTTTAGTTTTACATAATGTATTACAAAAAAAACATAATGGACATCAGTTGCAGCCTTTGCTAAATACTTTGTTGATGTACCTTTGTCAACAATATTACCGCCTGCAGTCTTTTTGAATATGATGCCACAAGTTTGGTGCACTTAACTTTATGGAGTTCCTCTTAGCAGCACCACCAAACTCGATCAGTTTCCCTGGGGAGCGTCGGCGCACAGACATTTTCACATCTCTCCGGAAGCGTTCCGTATCGGATTCATGTCTGGGCTCTGGCTTGGCAGCTCAAGGACATTGACAGGGTGGTGCCGAAGCCACTCTAATGATATCTTGGCTGTGTGCTTAGAGTCACTGTCTTGCCGAAAGATGAACCGTTACCCCAGTCTGAGGTCAAGAATGCTCCGAAGCAGGTTTTCATCTGTGTACATTACATATGTATTCGATCGACTGTGTTGTAATGAAAGTCGTCAAAGTCCATTAATCGATGACATCATGAATATTTTTTCTCACATCGCAGAGGTCATCAACTTTTTTGCGCCACAGACCGATTTGTCGTGAAGACATTAGGGTTGTAACGATACACTAAAGCCACGATTCGATTCGATTTTCGATTTTAACTTCCCAATTTTCGATTCAATTCGATTTTTAAAAAAAATTGCTACCATGCTTGTCTCTGTGAACTAGTGTGGTTCTGCAGCCATCCACAAACGCAATACTCAATGATGTTTGGCGCAAAAGCAGAATTCGATCTACACATTCAAAATGTGCTAGGCATCTGGAATGAAAAAACGTTTCAAGCTTTAAATGTTGGTATGGAGTAGGTATGTCTATTTATTAGTCGATTAGTTGACCAATCGACTAATAAATTGACTTAGTCGATTAGTCAACTAATGAATGGACTTAACTACTCCATACCAAAATTGGAATAAGTGAAAGACTGTGAATTCTTTGTATGTATGGTTTTACTGTAGTTCTGTAGCTGTTTAGAATAATTGTTAAATATTGGACGCAGTTTTCATTTTTTCCCCATTAACTTGCCATTCGTTTGTGTGCATACATTGAACACTTTCAGTGTGCTCATCCTCCTCCAGAACAAGCCACCTGAACATCATCAGAAATATTTCACACTCATCGCCATTTACCAATTGCTCATTCACTTGAATTAGAGCGCTCGCACTCCACGGAGGACAAGGGCTAAGCGAGTGCTTTGGAGTGCGCTCCAGTATGCAGTCTCTGGAGTGGCGTGTCCATGAAAGACTCTTCTTCCTCCACTTGGCGTGGAGCCAAGAGTGGCGCGAGCTGTGGAAGTGACAACTCACGTGCCCTTCACCGCAGTGAGAGAGAGCCACCGGGTCAGAGTAAAGTGCTGCTGGGTGCTATTACTGTGAAAAGGACCCCTCTCGGGGGTGTCCTTTCAAGCATCTGATGAACAGGGCACTACTGACAGCCACGGCCAACTAGCGTCCATGTGTGTCTGTGTGTGTGTGTGTGTGTGTTACACTGTCCTAGCTTGTTTAATGTGTTGCTGGGATGGTTTGTGCGGCTGAAACCAGAGCAGATACTTGTGACATTCACCGCGTGAGCATGCATTTACAGAGCGATGCATGTGTGTGACAGACTACGATATTATTGGACAGCGGTGTGTTTGCACCGGACACGAATAGCAACACGGATGGTATTAGTGGATCAAGTTCTGTCACACACTATGTGGCGTAGAAGCACCTGATTCAGCAGGTGCCCCAAAGCCCAAGTCCCTCCTGTGAATGTCCTGTGCTGTTCAGGCTCTGTCTAGAATTGACCTGTGACACACTGACCTAACATACAGTACCAGTCAAAAGGTTGGAAAAACCCTCTATTTTTTTTTTTCTCCATTGTTAAAAAAAATCCTGAATTGTAAATTGATACCTAACCCATTGACATTGTGAAGAAAATATATTTTTTAGAGTCTTTGCCCAGATTACAGCTTTGCACATCTTGGTATTTTCTCAGTCAGCTTTATGATGTGAATGGTGCTTTATGATCTGGAATGACTCTCAGTTCACAGCTGTGCGTTATTAAGTTAATACTAGTTTGAATTGCTTGACCTCTTAAAGTAGAAGTCAACCCCCAAAAATGATTTGCCATTATATGTTCAATGTGCCTTCACTAGTCTAACCATGGCATTCTGATTCATATTTTGTTTGTGGGATATGAGTTAAGCAGCAAAATCCACCGCTTTTTAGCCATCTCAGGGGGCGGCCATTTTGTCACTTCTGTCCACTGAAAATGACATCACAGTTGCTCAGGGCTCAGATAACGACCAATCACTGCTCACCTGTTTTCTGAAGCTGAGCTCTGATTGGTCGTTATCTGAGACCTAAGCAACTTTGATGTCATTTTCAGTTGACAGAAGTGACAAAATGGCCGCCCCCTGAGATGGCTAAAAACGTGTGGATTTTGACGCTTAACTCATATACCACAAACCATGTTTTGACTAGTGGGCCTGTGTAGAAAATATTCTTGTAAGGAATTTTTTGGGGTTGACTTTCAATTTAATGTGTTTGAGACCATTTGAATGTGGAGGTGTTTCCAAACTTCTGAGTAGTACCGTTTGAATGCCGAGGATTCATAAATTTATTACTTATTTAATAATCTGGATTGATTAGTCGTGGCTTTGTCTTTGGAATACCAGCTGGTCGAGACAAACTTGACACACCAAGGTCCTGATTTACTAAAATCGCAAATTACGTTTTCACTCATCTCACGTGATTCACTAAGATTGCGATCCTTCGTTAAGGGCCCAATTAGAGGACACTAAATTGCATATTCACCTACTCTAAGAGATTGTGTGCGCTATTGGCAACAGGTTTAAAAGTGGGGGGGGCGCGGGGCCACCGTATATAAAAGATGATTTTGCGCTTCCCATCGCAAGATCTCTCCAGCGGAGATCTTTCATTGGAGAAAACATACTCGGTATGCTGGTCTCGCTGTCAATTCTGACACTTGAAACTGATATCTGGTGCCGGTCGACAGTCTCTTTGATTACCGATAGTACATAACCAAGTAATGAAATAGTACAAAAAGAGCGCCGACTCGTCTAGTGACTGCCAGGACAGGGATTGAATCATCTTGACTGACCGCTGAGGTGTAAACAAACACGCATGAAAATGAGCATTTATTGAGTCCTGAAAAAAACGATTGTCTATTTCATTCATCGAGCGATAAATGGATATATTTATCGACAGGCCTGCACTTAAAAGAAAAAAAAATCCTTTGGTTCTATTTGATTTGCTTAATTCAGACATGTACATCGGTCGCACATGATAAAAATGTTTAACTAGCATATATCGTTTGAAAATGTTTGAGGAAAAGAGTAGGAAACAACGTCAAGTGACTACACTTTAATCATGTGCAAGCAAACGTAAAGTCCTTTTTTTTTTTTTTCATCGTACATTTGCCATTAAAGAAAAGAAGGCTGAAATGATCAAAGGCAGCATAGTCGGC
The DNA here is from genome assembly GCF_054856515.1 of Filicampus tigris. Classification (NCBI taxonomy): domain Eukaryota; kingdom Metazoa; phylum Chordata; class Actinopteri; order Syngnathiformes; family Syngnathidae; genus Filicampus; species Filicampus tigris. Next base: position 11,258,719 of record NC_141224.1, read on the forward strand.
TCAGCGCATCTCTTTATCACACCCCGTGATGAGACGGGTCGTGTTTCTGTAAAGGTCGCGCGACCCGTGATCATATCTAGCGAGCCAAATGTTGAAAGAGGAAGTCTCGCACGCCGAGGCTCGACACTTTACGAGCAGATAAGGAAAGCTAACGGGTTTCGTCGTTTGTGGACGATCGGGTTTCCGCGCCCACCGCTTGAATGGACAGGTGAGGCGATCATGTTCCAGCGTGCGCGCTCGCGAGCGCCGCGGGTGTTATACAAATTCGACATTGCGGCGGAGGCTCAGTGGAACGAGCCGCCCCGCGTCCGCGTCCCCGCACTCAAACTGCTCATGTGTTGGCATCGTGGTCCGTTTCCACCGAGGGTCAGTCTTAGTTCACATGCAAAAGGGGGCGTTAGGATCTGTGTCAAAGACGGTGTTGCATACGTGTATGCGTGGATACGTGTGCGCAGTAACCCTGTTCTGGTTTTAGTTGTAAAGTGGGCTCAGACAAAGACGTCCAGTCAAACTTCTCTGAGAACAGGGCCTTGGGAACATGACCAGCGGCTGTTGCGTCACATTGTGCGTGGCTGTGTGCCACTGAGTTTTATGTGTGTGTGCGTCTGTCAGAGAGAGAGAGAGAGAGAGAGAGAGAGAGTGTGTGCGTTTATTGGTGTGTGTGAGAGAGCGAGAGAGAGCTTCCAACTTTTTCTTGTAAAGAAGTCACTTGTTCAAGTTGGAAAGCAACAAAGAGGGGAAAAATTCTTGAAATCCTTGCCAGATGCGTCTCTCAAACACACGCACGTCCACGCGCACGCACTCGGTCTAACGGGGTGTGTTTTTGCCAAAATGGCCACACAATCATCGTGGGATAAAGAGTTGTGCCGCATAAGCATAGAAAGACAAGAACACACAAACACACATTTACTGTACACACACTGCAATGGGTGGGGGGGGGGGTCTCTTGCAGTACAGCACAGTAAGTAAGTCCAATTGTCAAACAACTGACCTTCCTTCTGTGGCTACGGATGTAGAGCAATACAGAAATAAATACATTTAAAATAAACCCAAACGCTCAGCCATTTTGTCTTTTGTCGACTGAAAATGACATCACGACTGCTCACAACGACCAATCACGGCTCAGATTCAGAAAACAGGTCAGCCGTGATTGGTCGTTTTGAGCAGTTGTGATGTCATTTTCAGTCGACAGAAGACAAAATGGCCGCCCCCAGAGATGGCTAAAAACGAGTGCATTTTGCCGCTTAACTTATATTCCACAAACGCAAAATTAATAAGAATGCTGTGTTTCAACTAGCGGGCCTACTGGGAACATATTCTAGAAAAAAAATATGTTAGGGTTGACTTCCGCTTTAACTGGCAAAGACCAACACGGACATTTTGACCATGATTACTTTTAGTTATTTTTATAAACGTAAGATGTAGTTTCAACTACTTTTCGTTTTTTTTTAAAAGCATTTTCTTTTTGAAACGTTTTTTTTTTTCAATTTTAGTGTTAGTTATCCGTTGCTTTTCATTAACTAACCTTGACACACACGCGCGACGATCGCATCTACAAAGGTCATACCACGCAAACATAGGAAGACGAGAACACACACGCTCACTCACTGTATGCTCGAATACCAATTTTACAGACGCGCGAATGTAAACAGGCGTCATTGTGTGATGTCGTATGAAGGATTTAATATGTGATCGCACACGCAAGCGCGCACAAGCCACTCTTGCCAAAGTGTCCACACAATAAAAGCGGGATGTCGAGGGTAATGCCGCCGCAAACAAAGAAAGGCGGTCAAAACAGATCACTGTTGAAGAGGAGAGGATATTGAAGGCAGCCAGATGGAAGAGCACCGCAACAAGAGGAGAAAGAAATGAAGTCAATTAGTCGTAAAAGAGGGAAACAAAAAGAAAAGTGGTTGACAAGAGAAAACGCCCTGCCAATATTTGCCCTCTGTTATTGTTCTCTGGAGGTTTCCTAAACCCGTCGGTGTAAATAAAGGGGGAAGCCTGCTCTCTGTTACATCACACACACTCACACACAACAGCAGCGTAATCTGTCCCACATCTACGCCGCCGCCCACCCCCGTCTTTCCTTTCTTTCCTTCTCCCTTTCTTCCTGTTTTTCAAGTCTTTCTTTCCACCCATGACGCACTCCGCCATAATGAAGCCGTTAAGGGGAGTCCGGTTAACTTTGGCTGCTGTCTTTGCGTGCGTGCGTGTGTGTGTGTGTGTGTGTGTGGGGAGGTTGGTTAGTGATGTGGTATAAAGTGACACCACGCAAAGCGACTATATTTACAGCGCGCCTCTGTAACACGGAGCCTATTTATAGCCCGGGCCGATCTTTTCTCAGCATCCGCCGCGCATTGTTGCACCGTCACAAACACGAGCATCAGATGGCACCAGTGAATGCACACCGCACCACGCTGCCAACGGCAGCACGTCTATCCTCCAGTGACTTCCTGTGCACATGCGAGCACACGCGCACACACACGCACGCACACCCACACTCTGGATTTTCCCTTTGTCCTCCGCATATTCTGAGCAGGGAAGCATACGCATAAATGATAACACAGTGGTGCCTTGTGATATGAGTTTAACCCTTTCCCATGGCCACGCCAGTGACGCAAAGCACTCAAATCTCAAATTATCCTTACCCACTGAAATGAATGGAAATGCCACTAATCTGCTCCCAGCGTCCCCAAAAAACAGCTCTCTGAAATGTGTTTTGCAACGACAAAACTAGCATTCTAGTTGATCAGATTGTATTTTATAAAACCATACAGTGGTGACCTGATTAATTAAAATGAAATGAATTCAACAAGGTTGTGCCGCATTTTTGCATCAATTCAGTGGACTATAAAGCACGTCCATGGAGACGGCCACAGCTTCTCAGTAGGCCATGGTAATAGTAGTCGTTCTTTGCAGGGGATAAAGAATACACGCCTGTCAGTATTATCCGTCGACATGTTTTGTTTTATTCTTAGTTTGACTGTTAACTCCAACTCGTCCACTATCTGCCAATGTGTGCTTGTTGTGAAGTGAGTTGAGTTCACTGCCAAAATGTGACGCTTTTGTCTGAAATTTTTGCTCAGTCAGTCGACGGCTCGCATCTCAGACTAGTCACGTAATATGCATATCTCAAGGCACGGCTGTTCATTATATCACATTACACCCACCACCCACTTCATTCGGTACACCGGCACAATCTAACAAGATCATTTAGGCTGAGCCCTTATTACAATTTGTTAGGAAAAAATAAAACCTAAAATGAAATGCATTACTATGGAGAAATGTATCAAAACGACACAAACCAAACGTGAGAGTCTACTGGAATGCTAATTGTCTTTCTTTTATCACCTCTGACGACTTTGCATTTCTACTTTATCAAGTGCTGTCAAGTTTCAAACTCAGGATGAGTCAAATCAAGCCAAACTTTGACGCAGTTGCTGGCTTTCACAAAATTGATCAGGGTGATTGATTTACTTTCCGCTCATAGTTTGCTCAGTTTGTTTCCCTCTTCCGCTAACACTTCTAATAACATCAATTCAAACTGTATTTGAACACGTAATTTCGTGTCTGCTATTTGGGATTTTAGTCAAGTCGGCCCGAAAGCATTTAAAGATGTATTTTTAATAGCTTTCACGCTCACACGCAAGCAAACCAAAATCAGGTTTGTAGAAAAAGTGAGGAATTCTTTAGTAGCATTAGTGGCTGCCCAGTATGTCTGGGACCGACTCAGTTGGCCTCTATTTCTATCCATTACTTAACTCTTTCTCTCTCTCACTCACACACACACACACACACAAGCACACACACACGCTAAAGCAATATAAATCTAATAATTCCACCACTTACACTAGGAGGCACATCAAAGTAGAAGGCTTCACACTGGCTGCAACCTTCTGTTTTGGTCCAGATACTCTAACTTACTTCAAATGCCACTGCCGTTAAAAACAGAAAGCAGATTTTCCATGCAATGTTTCTTGCACTGTTTGAAAATTCATTGTCTTATTTTAGAGGGAAATGAGTCAATTTAGTTGGAAGTGTACAAAATGTGAAAAGCGCTGTACGGTGAAACTTGAAAATTGAAAATCGTCTGTTCCAGGACTTTGGTCGTCCTATTTGTTTATGCGCACAATAAGAGTTCACCCTCCAAGTTATGCAATTTGTGAGACATCATTTTCTCCAAAATTATATGACTTTAAGGGACATCTAACTTTATTTTCCCTGGAACAAGTGTGTTAGTTCAATTCCACGGATGCAGAAGTTAATCATTCATGTGGCCAAAATGCTACATTGAAAACACTTTTCCTTGAGTGAGATCGGGCGATTTCAATCAGATTCGCGGCACATTTTTCAATTTTAGAACTGCTCACTAACGATGATTCAATCACCCAATCACGATCAGTAGCCGATCGGTTGGAGAACCATTACTCACAATACATGAAATTGTATACATTTATTTTCAACAGTCTGCTTCATTTGATCACGTGTGTCTTAGCTGCACAGCTTCCAGTTATATGTATGTTAGATTATTTATTTATTTTTTTGTCCAATCATATCTACCAGGGCCCTCCCAAGTTCTGCTGTGACAAATATAGACCACTAATAATGGCTGTTTTTGTGTGTGTGTTTGTGTGTGTGTGTGGGGGCGCGTTGTTTTTTTAACCAAATCACAGTCTTTGCTACAGAAGAGGATTTGGGTCAGTGGGAAAAAAAAAAAACAAGTTGTGCAAGATTCTCATTTTTATCTCAGAATTCTGACTTAATTCTCAGAATTCTCATTCTGAATTCTTCAGAATCTTGCCCCCCCCCAAAAAAATCCCCCCACTAACCCTAATCCTCTTCCGTACTTCACCAACTACAAACCTTTTCTAGGCAATATGTTTTATGTGCTCCCATGAGTCTAAACACAGTATTCTGATACATTTGTGTGGAATATGAATGAAGCAGAAAAATCCGCCTGTTTTTATCCATCTCAAGCGGCGGCCATTTTGCCTTGTAGAGCCGCTTGCTGTGGAGTGAAAATGACATCAAAGTGACCATCACGCTCACCTGTTTTCTGGGTTTTGTCATGTGACGTTTGCAAGCTGAGCCCTTAGGCACTGCGATTCGAAATGCACTGCCCGCTGACATAAAAACAACGCTTTTAAGGAAGGCTTTTTAAGCAACGTAACCCCTTCAACATCCTGATAAAGTTGGTGCACCCACAATCGCCCAAGGCCTGTTTATAGCCAACAAAGGCATGGATGTTTATTGAAAACTAAAAAAACTCGCAGTACTTGAATTATGGGTGTCTACAGTGTATATTTTGTCATTGTTTCAAAGTTTTACACTTGGGCAGAAAAACAAAATAAATGTGTAAACATTACACTAGACTGGCATTGCACTTTTACTCTCATGTGACCCAGTTTGGGAGTCTCGTTTTTAGTTGACGCAAATAAATCTGTTTTCTGTAGTGCAATACTTGTCGTACAAAATTCTAAAATCTTTTGAGACCAAAAGTACAGGATGGTTTTGTATTTACGCAGAATGGTCAAAATTGGAAACTTTTATCAGGGGGCGGCCATTTTGTCACTTCTGTCGCGTGAAAATGACACTGAAGCTGCGTCGTGATTGCTCGGTATCTGAGAACTGAGTAACTGCGATGTCATTTTTAGTCAACCGCCAGTGGCAAAATGGCCGCCCCTTGATATGGACAAAAACCGGTGGATTTTACTGCTTAACTCATATTCCACAAATGCAATATTAATCATAATGCTGTGTTTTGTCTAGTGGGCCTGCATAGAACATATGCCTTTCAAGAAAATTTCACTTTAAGTTACTTTTAAAGCGGAAGTCAACCCAAACAGACTTTTTTCCACAATATGTTCCCAGTAGGCCCACTAGTTGAAACAGGGCATGCTGATTAATATTGCGTTTGTGGATAGTGTTAATCCACCCGTTTTCCGCCATCTCTGTGCATTTTGCTGCTTAATTTATATTCCACAAACGCAAAATTAATCAGAATGGCGTGTTTCAACTAGTGGGCCTGCTGGGAACAAATTCTTGAAAAAAATAGGTTTGGTTGACTTCCGCTTTAAAGTCAAATAATCAGTAAAGTAACAAAGTTACCTTTTCAATGTAACTCTGGCAACACTAGTTACAAACCTGGTATTATAAATAGAAGATTCCTAAAAAAAAAAAAAATCCCTCACAAAAAGGCTGAAAAACATCCCACAGCTTCTTTCCTTGTGTGTCATGACGCTACATAAAGTCTTATTGACCTGCACACCACAATAGAGGCGTGTCCTTCCAGTGAAGTGGCTATGTGGGGACATCAGACCGAAAGTGCCGTGAACCCTGAAGTGGCGCTGTTTGTTGGGCCTGCCAGCGCTCACCAGACGTCTGGAGACGCTCGCGCGCAGGGAGCGGCGTTGTGTCGCCTGTCGCCGTTCCCAGCAATGTGCGTGTTTACCCAACAGAGGTGTTAACGTCAGTCCAGGAAATCGATGTTTATCCTCGCATGTGTCAAGATGTCAGAGTGTGTATAACCCCCTTCACCCACCTTTTGCTTTGCCTGCATCCCTCCGCTGTCCCCAAACACGCGCACTTATCCAGACGCGCACACACAAAATGATGGGCTGACTCAGCGCAGGCTTTCCATTGTAATTTAAACGGTGGGTGGTGTGAGAGCGTCACGCAAGATGATTTTAGCAACTACATGTGACGATACTACGCAGAAAGAGAACATCATCGCTTTGTTTTTTAAACTCTGCACCCGGGGCGTCCCCCCCGCCCCCACGTTCCGTCTTTGTGGCCACTTTCCCAGCGCTCCCTCGGGGAGTCTTTCCCAGCCGCCGCCATTTGTTGCGGTCCCAAAGCGCAGATGACCATCACGGCGGCCCGCGTGCTGACATCACCGGCTGGGCTTCCACGCGCAGTCGTACGCAGCCCGTCTCTCGGGACACCGCAGCTTAAATGTGTGACACACTGATGTCTCCCTTTGCAAGTTGGAGTTCCCAGGGCCTCAGAGTCGTGGTTGGCGTCAGTGAGGCTTGTTTTGGAGTAGTTGTGAAAGCCTGATGTGGCTGAAAGTGACACACAGGAAGAGAGCGAGGACGTCTGGATAAATCATTCAGAGTGAAGATTGCTCATTTTTATCTGGTGCTTTTTGTTTTTCTTGCAGCCATTTAGTGTTTTCCTGCTATATTGGAGTTCATCGTCCGGGGTTCGTCTTTATCGATGATTTTTTTGGGAGGACCCGAACTAGGTAGCTGTCACAGAAATACCAGCTCTATTGCAGAAATGTGTTTTTCAGCAATCTTTTTTTTTTTAATGCATTTTTACAGTTACTGACTGTCATGCCCTCACTTGTGGGAAAGGAGACCAACAGCATCCGATGCACTTTTCAACCATTTATTGAACACCTGGAGTAACACACAAATGCCCTGATACATCACATGCAACTCTACCAAGCCCCGCCCCTTAAAGGCATGTATTTAACATTCAGACACAGCAAAATGCACAGCGTTTCCTTTGTTGTTATAATACATTTACAATGTGTTTTAAAATGACAGCCAGTGTGTAGGCCAGGGTTTTGTGATTGCATGCCCGCTTTAGAGCGCCTCATTGTCGCGGCGCGGAGAAGCCCTGCGATGAGCCGGTAGGATAGATTTCAGCCACCTGAGGTGTTAAGTGGATATCCAGTAGTTATGTGTATGCACAAAAAAGTTGTCGAACGAAGGAACTGTTTTTCCAGGTCGTAGTTGTGGTATTTGATTGACAGTTGACGGTTGAGCGGGTTGTGGTTTCAGCACATTCAGTGGACACGCCCACAGTATCTGAGAGCAGAGAGAATGGCCTGATATGTCACCATTTTATATACTTTGTGTTTTTTTTTAAATTATTCATTTTGGCAGGGTTGTTAACACTCTTCTTCTGTGCCAGATTTAGTAATAATTTAGTTTCACTTTAAAGGGACTGTTTTTCTTCCATATACAGAAAGCTAGAGCGACAGGACGGATGAGAAAGTTCCCGACATGTCACTGGGTGCAGCCGCACAATTGATTTAACGTTTTGTTCATCATTGTGATTGTAGTTTGCACTGCGCTGCATGACAAGAGTTGTTTCTGATATTTTTGTAAAGCTAAATCAGGTAATGCCTCTGAGATGTAATGCAAACGTTCCATAATTTGGGATTCGTGCAAATATGGGAGCGCTTGTTACAAGGTCATTGCCTTGGTTTTAGCTGAGTGCATTGAAGTGGGTGTGTTTTTGTCCATTTAGTTGTTGATGGTCCACCCACACAAGTGTTTTCCCTCATTTCATACCTCTTCTTTGGATTGTTGAGTGTATACACGAAGCATTAGATTATGTTGTTTATCTTTCTGTTGCTGGATTTTTCTTGGACTCTAAACAGAGCAATGCTTTGGAATTTATTTAGTGACTTAGGATTTACCTGATTTATTTATTTATTTATTTTTAGATACTAGCCGTCGCTTTGTTGATTTTTGCCAGCAACAACTTGTGCTATGAGCGCTAGCCATTGTGGCAGCGAACTTCACAAAAAGCAGCTTTTTGGCGCGAACAATTCTTCAAAAACGAGCAAAGAGCTTGCTTCAAGTTTTTCATTTTCACTCCCAGTTGAAGTTTACTTTGAAACAAAAAACAACAATTTTTATTTGATTTTTTTATTAACAAAACCAGTTTAACACACTGCAAAACATCAAAAACAAACTAATGACACTCGCGTTGATGATGCATTAATTCAAAATGTTTGAATTAATATTATTGCAGTTTAGGTGAGATCTTCTGTGATTCATTATCAAATCTACACTTAGTGTGCTTATAGGTATCAAATCAAATACTGTACAGGGCTAATTTTCTTATCAAAACGTTACAACAATGTTTGTTGTTGAAAGAATGAATGGCATTTGCATTCATTTCTGTGAAAAAAACATTTTCACACAATTGTGTGGTCGTGGACCTTAAGTTATTCGTCAAGGCACTTCTGTACTTATTTTTAAAATCACACTTATCCTGTGTGGCACCTGTCAGTTGTGTGTCCAAAGTGAGAAAAAATGAGAGTATTTTTTTTTAGGGAGGGACGATACGTTTTTTGTCCTAATCCGTTACGGATCCTGATCTTTGGGTTGCGATCCGATACGTATCGCGATACTTAAATATTATACAACTATGTATTAAAAAAACTGAGGCATGTATTTCCAAAGTTTCCAAAAACTTAAGTGCCATTGACATTTAGTCAAGTGTTTGAACTAGTGGGCCTGCTAGGAACATATTCTTGAAAGAAATATGTTTGGGTTGATTCCCACTTTAAGGACCTCAAATGTTCCAAAAGTATGTAATAGAATGTGCAAAACATAACATAACATAAAGTATCAAAAGTATTGATACTTCATCAACGTATCGATACTTGGTATTGGCATAAAAAGTATCACGGTATATTGCGATATATTTTTACCCAGCCCTATTTTTTTTTTCTATATTTTTATATTCTTTCTCCTAATGTATGGATTTTTTATGAGAGAAAAAGTGAATGCTTGAGACCTGTATTAGTCCAGAAGGAAATTGCTTTTGGCTAAGACCACAAATGCACGTGTATTGACAACATTGCAGAATTTACACCTCCCTGCTAGTTGTTGGCTGTCTGACACTTTATACCATACATCGCCTTTGGACACCCTCCTCTCCCATTTTGCAGGAGGTGTCTTCACAGCCCTGTCCGTCAAGGCATCGGGGGCCTCTGGTGCTCGCCTTGCACCCCTTGAGGTGAACACTTTCAGTTCACAACTCTGTCTGAATACAGTAGTGGGGGAAAAAAAAGAAGATAATTTTGTGAGGCAAATGGAGGAGGCAGAATGGAGGGTGGACAGAGAGAGCCCGAGGGCATCAGGTTGTCCTGCGTATCCATCTTGGCTCAATCCAAGCATCGATCTCATCAATAATAAAGCTCCAGCGGCCGTGGGACAATATGAAACATGACAACCGACGACAACGTGGATCCCGCGCACGCACGGATTTCAGCGTATTTGTATGCCGCCTCGTAAATTTGTGACTCACGCCGGCAAAGCGGTGTAACTGTGAAATCACGTTGTAGAAAAAAAAAATGATCGGAAAGGTCACTCGCCGCGCTCAAACCAACTTGACGTGGAATCAAAGTCATTTGTGTGTGCCTACAAATCACTGACTCACAACAGAGTCATCAATATGAAACGCCTTCATAAATGAATTATCAGCGCACGCTAAACACATAAAGCTCCTGTGATCCCTTGTATTTTTCGCATTCTTAATAATACATAGAGAAACTGCTCAAAGCTAATACACGCACACACACACACACACACGCTGCCCCTGTCCCTCCTCATCAGTCATTCACCGTGTCAAATCTCAGTGAGAAAAATCTGCAAGTCTGCATTTTTTTACTCCCCCGCTAGATTGTGTCTTTGGATCTGCTTTACCTGACCCTCCTGACATCCGTTCATCCATGCAAGCAACTGGTGAGCATTGGTGCGGCAGTTACTTCACACTACACTGACTGTACCACTTCTGCTTAACAAACAACGCAGGAAAGCTTTAGTAATGCGTTCCACTCCACTGCTCTATTTTTGCATTGAGATTTTTGGGGGAATCATGTTTATGTTATATTCTAGAAAACTGGGAGGAAGCTGGACATTTTAGACCCACAACTTAGAAAAGTGCATTGGAGAACTTTAATGAGGAGCGACGTGCAATTATTGAAAGAAAAAAAAAAAAAAAGACAACTGGGATAGGCTCCGGTTTTCCCGCAACCCATGTGAGGATAAGCGGATTGGATAAGGAATGAATGAATGAATTTTTACGTACAGCAACATTAGTGTGAACGCTTGGATCTTTACATTTAAGAGTGTCAAATTGATGAGAATTGAAGAATTGAGAATTTAAGATTTGATGAAAAGAGAATAAAAGAAGGGTCACAAATAGCACAAAAGAAATCCTGGCCAACATAATTAAACACACATGCACACACACCTCACCCTGAGGCTGTTGAAGTAGGACAACCTAGTAATTAAACGATTATTTATTCTGTCGCCAAGTGCTTTGACACATCACTTGTCAAAAAGTAGTGGTATGTTTGATTACGTAACAGAACATGGTTGATATTACAGCAGAGGACTGTAAATATTAAATAATGAGCAACATTATGGTTAAGAGTGTTTAAAAAGAGTTTCTTAAATGTTCCCTGTGCATGTACCACAGGTTTTATGAAACTTTGCAACATAATGCAACAATATAAATGATATCAATGGGACATTTCGACCAAATTGAGGGTTGACCAGCTTGTGTGGTCACACTTTGGGGTACCACTGTATTGTGCGGAATGTGCTCATGGGGAGGAAAAAACAATCATAACAAGTAAACATACAGAATCTGTTTCAACGTGAAACTTTAAGCAAAAGATTTGCAGACTTTCCTTTTCTAAAGGCTCACATTATGAATAACCTGCTTCGACGGTGCTAGTGCAGAGTAATGAACATGGCTTTGAAACAGGACGAGCTCATCTTAGATGCAAATTAAAAATGTCTTGAAGTATATGCAAATCCAAAGGCTTGGCGGCCTTACCTCGTTGTTAAAGTGGAATCGCAACATACTTTGTGGTTTCTGGAAGATCACCGAAGAATATTGCGTGTTGCATGATGTCGTGTGGTTTGGTAACTGGATTCGCTGAAGCCACGTGGATGGCTCGAATGACGTTGAATCAAATCAAATCAAATTCGATTTATATCGCTCTTTTCAGACGTAAAAATGCAACTCAAAGTGCATCAAGTAAAACATGAAAAACATCAAAATACAACATAAAAAGAAGGCCCGCTCCCTCCTTCCCTCCCTCGCAATATACACGACAGACATCCACAAGCACACCCCTACTCACGCACACACACACACACACACACACACGCACACACACACACATATAACCTGATGAACTGTAATTAAAAAGAAAAAAAAAAAAGACATGGCAAGGCTCAAAGAAACCATATGAGGAAAGAGTACCCAAGGGGAGCTCATCCACGCTGAGAGGAATGATAGCCCATGGCCACGAGGAGCGCCACCGCCACAGAGACCCCCGGGCCACATTAACCGGGCCAGACCCTACGCATAGTGCAGGAAGGCCAGCCACACCTCCCAGCGTGGAGACCCCCCATGAGGAAACACTGGAGCTAAAAGCTAAAACAAAACAAGAAAAAAAAACAAAAAACAACAGCAAACAATGAAGCTAAACAAAAAAAACAATAAACAAAGCTATTCTATAACACAATGTTAGGTTAAAGACTTCTAGAAAACAATTTAAGCGTCTTGTATTTTTGTTGATAGTGTAAGGGCGTGAGCAAGGTTTCAGAGACAGATCTTAAACACGTGTACCACATTCGTAATCGCACTCAGTACAATTACAGTATGGCAACATGATTCATTCTTTATTTTAGCTCTTTGCTGTCCGTCCACAATATTGATCTTGTTATTTCACAATATTTTTATACAGCGTGGGCAGGTTTTGATTCAGGGGAACATGTGAACAAGCCAAGAAAATGACTCATAAAACAAAAGTTCCATTCTTCATACTCTAGATGTTGCTCATTTGGACTCTGGAAAAGGAATGGAGAAGATATGTTCGATGCAAGTCCACTAGTTGAAACAAGGCATTCTGATAAATATTGCGTTTGGGGAATAAGAGTTAAGCCACTCGTTTTTAGCTATCTCTGGAGGCGGCCATTTTGTCACTTCAGACGACTGAAAATGACACAACTTACCCAAGGCTCAGGTAGCAACCAATCACGGCTGACCTGTTTTCTGAAGTTGAGCCGTGATTGGTCGTTCCCTGAGCCCTGAGTAGTTGTCATTTTCAGTCGACAGAAATGACAAAATGGCCGCCCCCTGGGATTACTAAAAAGGGGTGGATTTTGCTGCTTAATTTCCCTTTATTTCACAAATGCAATATTAATCAGAATGCCGTGTTTCAACTAGTGGGCCTGTTGGGAACATATTCTTGAAATAAGTATGTTTAGGTTGATTCCCGCTTTAAACAACTGGATAAACTTAGAACATAGAATACAGTGTTGCAAAGCAAATTTGAGTTAGGAGCGAGGCTTCAGCGACACCGCCGCTTGAGTGAAGGGAAAAATCGTGTTTTGAACATCCCTGGTTTACAGTAGTTGTAGCTGCAGTTCAGTGCCCGAGTGCTGTTATCAGTAGTGGTGGCAGTCACTACATCTAGTATCAGAGTAAACAACATTGAATTTAGTGACCAAGTATAATATATATAATATAACAATAACTAAAACGGTCTGTAAAACCGTAAGACAGCAGAGTGAAGGGGGAGGGGCCGGTGACTGATTGGCAGGAAGGAGGGGGTGAGCGAGACAGGCTGTGTAAGAGCACGGAGTAGCTTTCTGCTTTTTGGAAGCAAAACAAAAGTTTGCGTGTTCTAAGAAAAAAAACAAGTTAAAACATTGCACGTCCTACGATGTGACTATCGCGCATGCGCACATCGCAATCGCGATGTTCAAAAGACACATCGTGCAGGCCTACTTGATACCATTAAAGTAATCCTAATGGAATACAAATAAACTCATTAGGGCTCTGACATTAGCAGACTCAGGTCCATTAGTGGAGCCCAGTGTTCAAAGTAAACATGGTGCATCAGCATTTAGCTGTAATGCTGCACATGTAATAAGCTGCCTACAGGACTGAAGTTAGCCCCAAGGGTAAATGCCTTTAAATCCAGGTTAAAAACTTAGCTTTTTCCCCATACCTATGATTAAGGTCTTTTACAGCATTTCTATAATCCATTTTCCCCAAAATCATGTTCTTAGCCAAATGTGCGTTTGTTTGAGAGACGACAGTACGTCGGTGACGGCCGGCAAAAATAATGGAGGAGGTCTTGGAACGCTCCTTGTGGTCAAGTAATGCCCTCTATTTATTAGCACTCGCTTCAGATGTCTTTCGCTTATTTGGAGACCGTGCTTAGTATCAAAACTGATTTGATGTATTTCAAGCGAATTTCAAAGCAATTCAATTAAACCCGCCCACGGCTGAAAACGCTCCCTTTGTTGCTTTTGTTTACCCGGAAAATGACCTGTAAGTACATAAACATGCATTTTAAAAAAACATGCATTCCCTCGCAAAAAAATTTGCGTTATCTCGCAATTTTTGCGAAGGAACGCAATCTTTGCGAGGGAACGTAGATGTTTTTTTTTACTTCCATGTCACCTTAGGGGCTACTCTCATAACACTTTTAATCATTTGTTTTTATCAGTTTAAATATATGTTCACATGAAAAGGGTTGCTAAAAAGTTGTGACACCTCTGCCTTTATATTAAAAAAAAAACCCATTGTGCATTGTTTGAATGTAAGTGCTAAGTCAATATTTTAATAATTTTGTAATTGATTTGTGTTTTGAAGCATTCAAATGAATCGGTGCAGTTGCACAGCCTTGATTTTAGTGAGGTTAGCTCACAGTCATAGCCATGAATGCAATTGTACAGCATAGAGATGCTAAATATGAAATAATCATGGCAACCTATCATAATATATTATCGATATGCGGAACCAGGACCCTCAATTTTAGACCCTGTTTACATTATTTTTCTTTTGTGTTTTATCATGTTTTTTTTTTAAATCTAATGCAGTGGTAATTAAAATAAAATACCAAAAAATATTGTCATTTTAATTAATTTCAATGAGGAATATTGATTGGCTCGTCAGTATAAGTCGTTGAGTTGAGGTGCATTAGAAGAACTACTTTAATATATGTATACTGTATCACCAGTTCTATTCAAAGTTGCTATTATATGATCATCCAGAGCCCATCTTTCATACCTCTCTTGCCTTTGTCACTTACCCCTTGCGGAGCTGCACAAGGACTGGAAAATATAGTTGCCTAAAAATACACTTACAAAGACTCGCACCCTGGCAAGGTGTCTTCAGTATTAGAAAGCACAAGGCTGATACCTGAGCCGTTTTGGCTCAGAGGCCGTCCTCAGATCCTCCACATGTGCGCGCCACCTCCCAATCTGCACTAGCACCCTCCAGGCCAGCCGGCAGGTCATAAGCATCGCAGTCCAGTTGTCGCCGCATACTTTGGTAGTCACACGGGCACCACCAGGCGTGACGTGGCCCCCTGACGCCTGTGGGAGGGGACACGCATGTGTGAGGGAAAAGGTCACATAGTCTAGTGTGGCCTACATGAGGAAATCTTACTCAGCTTGTGTTTTGTTTGCTTATTATCTCATGCCAATGAAAACTATCATTAACTTTAATGTCAAGTTGGGCTTTCAGTCTTTGAAACATAGTATTAGTTCACGTGTTTCTTTCCATTTTGCTTCCTCAGGAAACTCAAATTGATCTGTCTTTTGTATTTTTAAAATCATTAACATTTTTGGAGCTTGTCTTTTGATGCAGGGTATACCAAGTCCATTAAAAGGTATTGAATTATTGTAATGCTACTGTCATGTATTGCAATCCGAAATACATTAGTATGCTGTTAAAATAATTAATTGGTAGATGCGGTGTAAAATTACCACATCACCCACTGTCCTGTGGTGGTATAGTGTATTTCAAAATGTAGTACTATACTGTTAAAATAAATTACAGTAGACGCATTGTAAAATAACAGCAAAATACTGCTGCTATTTTACAGTCAATTATTTACAGTGTATAGCTGGGTGGCCATTAGTGTGTTTGTTTGTAACTTTGTAAATCAGTGTTAAGGTTGCCAACTAAAACAGTTGCACGTCAGTTTATGGTTTTTTTTTGTTTTCAGTTATTTGAAAATGTATTTATTGAACATTAATTATCCACCTGTGATATTGTCTCATTCCAAAGTGAGTGGCAGGCGACAGAGGGTAGAATATTGGAATTAGTGTCCAAAACGTTTAATAATCAAATTAGTTTGATGGATGTGTAGGAAAGATGGAAATGAGCTCTATTGCATTTGTTACAAATAACAATTTGATAGCACAGAAGGTCATCTTTATGGGTTGATATGATGGTTTCGACATGTTGGCATTTGTCGAAATGTTACAGGAGATTTGTATCTATTTTGCATGACCCATTATGCACCTTCAAAGTAGATTGTTTGGAATTGAACCAAACATTTCTGGAAAATATGCCTCTTAAAGGGGAAATCAACCCAAACATATTTTTTTCAAGAATATGGTCTGCGCAGGCCCACTAGTTGAAACAAGGAAATATTATTAATATGAACTATGAGTTAAGCAGCAAAATCCACCCCATCTTAGCCATGTCAGAGGGTGGCCATTTTGTCATTTCTGTCGACTGAAAATGACATCACAACCACTCAGGGCTCAGGTAATGACCAATCATGGCTCAGCTTCAGAAAACAGGTCAGCCGTGATTGGTCGTTACCTGAGCCAACAGGGATGCTGTTGTCCTGGGCCGCTGTCATCCTTCAGCAAAAAAAAAAAAAAAAAAATTCAGTTTGAAGTCTCTGCTTTTGCAAAATTAAGTTTAGTCTGACTGCTTTGTACAATGTGAGCAGTAAAATTAATAAAATATCAACACTAATTCATTTTTAACAGGCAAAATACTACTCCTATATTATACACTACCCATCTCCAAAGGGTAAGTGGTTTCACTTTTTTGGGGTTTTATCATTTTTATTATAAAATTAACTTCTCTCGTGACAAATAAGAACGTTAAACTATTATTTAAAACATTGCCTGAACAGTTAATCACATTTTTTTGATGGAGATCAACTGAGACAGTAAAGAAATCAATTCACTTTACATTATTTCTTAAGAAAAACAAGTTTTAAAATTCGAGCAAAATTTGGACCGTGGGCTAATTGTTTTTGGCTTTGGAGCTAACACTGGATCTGCGACTCGATACTGTAGCATTGTTTCTCATGTGTCAACGGGGCGGCACAACATAACCAAACTGTAATATACATTTCAATTTGTCTGAGGGAGGATCCCTCATTTCGCACGCACCAGCACAGACTAAATATTGTGTCGCCCGCTTTTATATTTTCACAGTTCGAAATGGACAAGAGTAGGAATATTCAGATGCATTTTAGTGGCAATTAATAAATTTCAGACACTGAGTGACAAACCAAAACAAGGAACAACATGGATAACAATGCTTGCCTCCCTGCGATGACGTAGACAGCCTGAGATGGAGAAAGGAAGAAAACCACACCCCAAAAGTGGGCGGGCTAATTCGCGGCTTTAGCCATCACGAAAAAGCCCATAAATCACTACAGATTCTTTTGGGGGGTGAATTTTAAGTGCTGACATAATTTTTTCATACAGACCTATAAGTGTTGATGTTCAGCCCAATCAAGTGTCCCTTTAAGTGTGGACTTGATTATAAAGGTGAGACACCGCAAGGAAGTGTATGATATCACAAGCTCAGTTATAGCTGACTAATTCATAAGATTAGTTGACAAAAGTATTAATGTGGAATGATAAATATTTTTAGCACCGTACACTGCAAATTGGCCAATGTTAAAAGTTTGGGGTCAGTGTTAAAAAACGATTGCCAACGTTTCATTAACACCACTCATTAGTAAAAAAGTTAAAACTGTGTAACACTGACAAGTTGTTAAAATAGGGTGTCACCTGGATTCGACCCTGATTGATGTCTATTTCAAATTGAAACCTCGCCCTTACATAATGATTGGTTGGAGTCCAGACAATTTTCTGCTGACGAATGCTTGTTTGCGATGAAACGTTTAGCCGACCGGCGAGTTGGGAAAGTGCCAAAATGAAGGTAGTGTTCATGCACAGAGAGATGCTACACTATCCAGACCAAGTGTTAGGGTCTTGTCAAATACTACTGCATGAAAATCATCAAATTGAAAATGACGCGGTCAATGGGGACTCTACTGTACGTCACATCTCAAAGTAGCTTCATAAAATAGGTGAGCCGTGATTGGTTGTTACGTGAGCCCTGAGCATTTGGGATGTCATTTTCAGTCGACAGCAAGCGACAAAATGTCCGCCCTCTTAGATGCATAAAAATGGGTGGATTTTGCTTCTTAAATGTGAAGTCAAACATTTTTTTTCAAGAATATGTTCTATGCAAGCCCACTAGTTGAAACAGGGCATTCTGATAAATATTGCGTTTGTGGAACGCAAGTGTTAATTAATCCACTCGTTTTTAGCCATCTCTAGGGGCGGCCATTTTGTCTTCTGTCAACTGAAAATGACATCACAACTGCTCACAACGACCAATCACGGCTCAGATTCAGAAAGCAGGTCAGCCGTGATTGGTCGTTGTGAGCAGTTGTGATGTCATTTTCAGTTGACAGAAGACAAAATGGCCGCCCCCAGAGAAGGCTAAAAAACGAGTGCATTTTGCTGCTTAACTTATATTCCACAAACGCAAAATGAATCAGAATTCCGTGTTTCAACTAGTGGGCCTTCTGCGAACATATTCTTGAAAAAAATATGTTTGGGTTGACTTCCGCTTTAACTCAAATTCCACAAACGGAATTGTAATCAGAATGCCGTGTTTAGACAAGTAGGAGCGCATACAAACATTTTGTTGTAAAGATAATTTTGGGGTTGACTTCCCCTTTCAGGATTTCAATACAAATGACAATCCCCTAGTGATCTGTTTTTTTAATACTCTACAGAATAAAATAAAGAACATGCTTACTTTTATTGATAAGGTGTGCTTTATATGGGCAGAATGTCCCCATACCTGCGTAGGTTTTCTACGGTTTCCTTCCACATTTCAAAAACATGCATGGTAGGTTCATTGAAAACTATAACTTGTCCATAGGTGTGAATGTGAGTGTGAATCATTGTTTGTGTATTTGTGTCCTGCGATTGGCTGGCAACCAGTTCGGCCAGCCCTTTGCCCAAAGCCAGCTTGGATAGGCTATCGCCAGCACACCTGCGGGCTAAAGTATGAAGAAGCGGTACAGAGAATGGCTGGCTGGATGGATAAACAATCAACTTAAAGGAGGAGCTCTCGTGTCACGGAACACTTTTGACATCAAGAAGATAAATGTGTTGGGTTTGCACTTGGAGACGTTGAGCCGAAAACACCTTGTTGTGGTTTTTGGCAATTATTGTTAATTATTGCTAATGGTTACCAAAAAAACCACAGCGCTTTAACTATTACATTGCCAGTCAGGTTTTCGCAACTTTGTTGCCAGAGCGTTGCCTTGCTAACAAATACAGTATGCACGGTGCTTCACGTTTTCCAAATTTAGCTTTATTCCTAAATGGCGTATTGTCATTATTCCCCTCAAAATTCGTCACACAACACCCTATATTGATGATGTGAGTCGAGAGTTTTGTTTCAGATTCTTTTTCAAATTCATTTTCAAACATGACACAAATATTTACATCTGATGCCATAAAGCTCAAACCAGGTACATCTAGTTTCCACTGATCATCCTTGAGGTTTTCTACAATTTAACTGGAGTCCACCTGTGGATTGAACATGTTTTGGATCTGTTTATATAACAGTTGACGGCATACCAGAGCACAAATGAAAAAAAAAAAATGGGAATATTATATAAAAATTTGTACGGTTAATATTGAACGAGTTTTCGAAATAAAATTCCTTGGTGATATGATAGATGATTAATTAACATGCAAACAACATATCA
The DNA here is from genome assembly GCF_054856515.1 of Filicampus tigris. Classification (NCBI taxonomy): domain Eukaryota; kingdom Metazoa; phylum Chordata; class Actinopteri; order Syngnathiformes; family Syngnathidae; genus Filicampus; species Filicampus tigris. The sequence goes on from NC_141224.1 coordinate 11,278,340, forward strand.
ACTATATAAAAGGCAACATTTCTAAAACAATAGCAATATTATATAAGTCAAGACATCTAAATCATAAAGCCTTACATATAATTTATTATTCCTTGACCTTTCCCTATTTGTCTTATGGCGTAGAATTGTGGGGATCAAGCCACAAAACTACAATAAATGCAATTGTCGTTTTGCAAAAGAGAGAAATCATTAATAAGACTTACTATTATGCACATACGAACCCACTCTTTTTCAAATCAAACATTATGAAGTTAAAAGACTTATTATAAAATTATGCAAATAATGTTCAGAGCAAAAACAAATTCCTCAATTCATACAAAAGCTCTTTGAAATCCGGGAGTCTCAATATGGTTTCAGAGGTGTTTGTAAGTTCATTTTGTAAAAAGCTGTTAAAGGAATTAAATTACGTGTGTTTCTATGGTTGGGGTGAAATATTGTAATGATACAAATATATATTGGAAAACCTGCGAATCACTTTTAGTTTTGACAAAACTTGTTCGCAAAGCTATTTTTGAAAGTTTTAGACAATAATTTGGATGACAATGATGTATCTATTGCTATTTTCGTTTTATCTTTTTTGTATTTGAATTAAAAGTAAATAGGTAAATGTAGCTATATATTACCTTTGAAGGAGGAGAAAAGGCCAGGCTTAAATAAGCTTTAGCTTAAGCCTGTGCCATTCCGTCACTGATATTTGACTGTTAAAGCAACACTGTGTCATGTGTCAGTTTTCGTTGATTATGCCGGCGCCATGTGAACAAAAGCGGTAGTGTTTTGACAAAAGTCAACCGCATTTCCCATGCGCGCTAGCACGTAGTGTCGTGAAATCCTGAGCTCTCACTGGCCTGCAAGTTGGACTGAATTACATATCTCTTTCCAGTGGCTGTGTGAAAGATTAATAGTGATGAAGTAATGAATCTTTTTTTTTTATTTAAATACTTTTGTTTTTTTGTTTTTTTTCTGCCATGACACAAGTAATAGCGCGTCGACGTTCGAATCGACTTCCGTCCTTATAGCGAGAGGAGGAAGTGAGTATGCCGTAAAGCAATCCAGGACATTTGTATTTTTTTTGGTGTGCCAAGGTTGCTCCCATCCTCCTCAAAGTTGCTTAGTGCCAGTAAAAACGATACAGACTCCCCCTAGGGCATGACAAAAGTCCCATTCAACTACTTGTAAGTCAATGTTTCATCAAAAGAGTTGTGAAAAAATTGTATTAAGGTCGAATTCTTGCCCAGTGCTGCTTTAATTGTTGTATTGTGTGTATATTATGGATTGTACTGGATGATTGATGACAGAATAAACAATGTACTACTACTACTACTACTAAAAAATGAAGCACAAATTCAAAGGAACTGTCTGCACAACTCCAAGACTGGTTTGTCTTGCGACACAAACCTGGGGAAGGATTCTTTCTCGGACTGGCCTCCGATGTAAACTGAGCGATTGTTGGGGTTGTGGGGTCCTGAGTCAGGTAGGTGACCAAGAGCTCGATGGTCACTCTGTCATAGCTCCAGCATTCCTCTGTGGAAAGAGGAGAATCTTTCAGAAGGACAACCACATCTGCAGCAATTTGCCAATCAGGCCCGTGTTGTTGACTGACCAGACGGAAGCCGTTTCTGAGTAAAAGCTACCATGCGGCCCACCTGGAGTTTGCCCAAAGGCACTTGAAGGAGACGCAATTCTCTGGTCTGATGAGACAAACGTGGAACTCTTTGGCGTGAATGCTAAACATGATTTTTATCACCTCGCCAATCCCATCTCTACAGTGACGCATGGGGGTGGCAAGAAGTGGGAGATGACTCAGGATTGAGGGAAAGATATTTACGGCCATGTACAGAAACAACCTGGGTGAAAACCTGCGCCAGGGAGTTCGTGACCTCAGACTGGAGCAACGCTTTATCATTCAGCGGGACAACGACCCTAAGCACACAGCCAAGATATCAAGGGAGTAGCTTTAGGACAACGCTATCAGTGTTCGTGAGTGGCCCAGCCAGAGCCCAAACTTGAATCCGGTTGAACATCTCCGGGGAGATGTGAAAATAAATAAGACGCTCCCATCCAGCCTAATAGAGCTTAAGTGGTGCTGAAAAGAATGGTGGACAAAACTGCCCATGTAGGTGTGCCGAGCTTGCGGTATCATCTTCAATACCATAAGGCCGTAAATACTGCTAAACCAAAGTGCATGAACAAAATATTAAGTGAAGGCTGTGAATACTTACGTACTCATATGTTTTCTCAGTTGTTTCGTTTTCATAGAAAAGAAAACTTTCTTCATGTTGACATTGTGGGCTGTCACATAAAATGTGGAAAAGGTGAAGCTCTGCATAAATACTTTCCAGATGCACTGTACATGTTTGTTTTGTTAACATTTCATGATAAACAGATTTGAAGGTATTGTACGCTTTGAAAAAAGCTGTAATTATTTTTTTTGTCTTGACTTTCTTGTCCTTTTTGTACTATGATTTAGTGCCACACAAATAGCCATGAGCAATTTTGGTGTGATCAAAGCTCCGGCATTGACTTGATTGCACGCCACATCATACAGCATCGACAGAGTTGTTGTGTGCTTGTTGACTTGGAGTGCCAACATCATTTCTGGTCTGACAAGGATTGCACCACGCCCCCCTCTTTATTTTGGGGACGTCCCTCGGGGATTCACTTTGCTCGCCTGTTGCGGATCGATCCCACTCGCCTATCCGTTCCGCGCTTTACCGACCGTGTGATCCGTTCAAAAATAAACGCGAGTACTCGAAGCGCGTGTGTGTGTATGATGGCGAGTTCACACTCACCTCATGAAGACGTGTTCCACAACGGGGGAATGTGGAGGGAGTGACAGAACACAAATCCTGAGCTCTTTGAGCTGCTCGTGTTCACCCGCAGGGAGGAGTGTTTGCGGTCAGCGGTGCTTATGATGGATGTGACACAATGCAAAACATGTCGTACTGAACATGTCTTTATTGGGTGTTTGTCTCTCTCTGGCTCAGCAAAAAAAACAACAACAAAAAATACAACAATTTCAGACATTTTTATTTAACTCTTGTCACACTGGAGCCTGTAGTTTCCTATTGTCACAAAGTTTGGACCAGTTTTTACAGAAATTAAAAACAAGAAATAAAATGTATCGTTCAAAAGCCTGCATTCAGGAAGTGAGTCATACAGTCCCTGTTATGACTGACCGACATACGATTACAGTTCGGTCCGGCTTGAAAACTAGACGAAAATTGGCGAATGACATACGCGTACCCAGGCTGCTGACGGATGACCAATGGCGGACCGACAAATTTTCGTCAAATGCCCTCCTCTGTGGCCGGGGATGAGGAACCCAGAAGTCAGTGGCTGAAAAGCCTTAACTTGAAAAGACAACCTCTATCAGGGATTCCACTCACAGAATTTGAAACACTCGTAACCTGCCTGCAACCATTTCCCCCAACTTCAGCGAATCCTAATGACTTTGACAAAGTTGAAACAATTCTAATCCAGCATGCCAATTTGATAACATCAAAAGATCAGGTCAACAAGAAAGTAGGCTAGACATTGCATGTGAATATGTAAAAGATCTCATTGTGTGGTTACCTCGTGAAACTATCAGCATTGCCTACGGTGTTTTAAAGAGCACTTTGATAACGCAATCTGTATAATTGACTGAACAGTTGGGGTGTTCCGATCAGGGATTCATGCCGCCGATCACATGATTTAGTTGCACATTTTGCAATTTTAGAGCTGCTCACTCACGATTATTCTTCTAATTGATGAAACTCGGGTTTTCTTCGCCACTTGTGTGCTGGAGATGAGCTTCTCTCACAAGCAGTGCTGATCAACTTGATGCTCAAAATTGACAAGATCCTCCAAATCTGTGCAGGTATCACGTGGCGTGTTGGTGGAGAGGACCCAGGCGCAGAAATGGAGAAGAGCGGGTGGAGTGAGCTAAAGTTTATTGAAGAGCTCTTGGAGGTGAGGGTTCGTGAAGGGGCTGGCAACAGCGATGCAGGCAGGCTGGGAGGCAGGCGAGCAGAGGGGGTCGAAGCACGGAGTAGGGTGACCTAGAGGGAACGAAGACGATCTGGCGCGTGGTCTGCATCCCAGAACCGCTTAAGTAGGAGCTGCCTTCATTGGGAGGAAGGCATCTCACCTGCTGCCAATCCCCGCGCACCTGCTCTCGGTGAGGCAGCGGCCCTGACAGCAGGTTTAGTGAATTTATATATGCTATATGTACAGTATGTACATGCTGTAGCAATGTATGCTATAAGCTAAATCCTGTTTTAGCCGGATATGTTTATTTGTGTGTTGTACTTAATGTTGGCATTAAGGCCCTGATACACCAAAACGACGCTGGCCAACAGTGACAGACGCTTACCCCCCTGTGGCGTCCGGCCGGCTGTCGGCACGTCACGCTGGCAAACGACAGACAGCGACGCTGACCATTAAAGTACCTTCTGCGCATGCAGAAGATGTAATACCCTTCCATACCATCGGCGGCGGTAGTCACCATTTCTCATGGTTAGAAAACTCCAACCGGAAAGATGTTGGCCGGGGGTTGATTATAACAATGTAAACAATGCATTCGGCTCTATTCTTTGCTCACGATGAACTCCCACGCGAAGTAAACCATCACGTTCTTGTGAAATACTTAAATTGTCAACCCTCGCTCTTGTACTTGTAAGAAGATTAAGGCAGCGGAGGCGTGCTCACTGTTTTTTCCACCTTTGTCACTTCACGTCGGTGCTCCGAGCGCTGATTTGCTAGCTAACAGCCAATCAGGGTGACCAATTGTCACAACTGGCGACGCCGATTCAACATGCGTAAACGCCCCCAAGACGCTTACAGACGGGTTACAACACTACGACGGTGGCCACTACACCACACAGACGGCACATTCAGACGCAACGACGCTTAACGACCTCCGACGTCGGTTTGGTGTATCAGCACGTATAGACGTACTTTCTGGCTTTGGGTTCCGGAGCCGCATCGCATCAGCTCTCTGGCTAGGCGTCGACCGAATGAGATCGCCGGGCCGGCCAGGGCAAGATCATGCCATGCGCACATATATTTTCATCCGTCTTCGTTCGTGCTTCTTCCCGGCGGCTAATGAGAAATCAAAACTTAGCGCCAACATTCTAAAATCCGAACGATTCCGGTCATGTATTTCGAACGTCTGACCGACCACATACAAACAATTTACTCCAGTCTCGTCTCGTCGAACAAAAAGTCAGATACGTCACGTCATATTTTAGTCACGTTTATCTCGTCAGCGTCATGTAAAAAGAGGGGCATTAACGAAACCATTTCGGCATCGTTGACGAAAACAACACTGACAGTGAGAAGACGTTATCTCAGATTGTTCCTTTGTTCTGTATTAGCCTAATCAGTTATTAGGGTTATACATTTTCCAAAGCACATAGAAACTTTGGATGAGGTGGCAAAGACACGACACGAGTGGCCGTCAGATAGCAACTCTCATCCACACACAACTCAAACTGCCTAACTGTGTGCGAAGACAAGCGGAAATAAAACCGAGACCGTTTCACTTAATGACCCAAAATATTTGACAGCTTGGCTTCCTTTCGCTAAAATGGATTGACTTTGCCCTAACATCAGCCTCAAGGCTCAGTAGATAACGGTTAGCATGGTGGGAGTCAGCTGCCCATTCTGTAATCAACAAATCCTTTAGTTCTGACATCTATACATGTTTATCAAAATACCATGGCAACAATTTACTAATATACAGTGGAAGATAAGTATTTCATAAATGTTACTTATGAGTATTGAACTAAAATGCAAACATTGATTGAACCTACAACAAATTGTTTCTATCTCCATTATTTCCAGAGCTGGGCACTTGACCCTTTTTTGCCCTGTCCGGCCTCGACCCCCCGCCCTTATTCATAAAAAGGTTGTGCAGTTATTTACACTTTTTGTTGTTTTCCTTTTGGATGTTTTTTTTTTTTATTATTGCCTTAAAATGAGTGCACTGGAAGACATAATTCTGAACATTAAGCGAAAAAGAAGTTTTACATCGTTATAGAGATAATTTTGTGGACTTTATTTTTGTTCTGTTTTGTATGTGTCTCTTAGTGCTTAGAAAAGTGCCTTATAAATTTGACGTCTTATTAATATATTGGCAGAGGTGGGCAATTCCGTCAGACTGATGGACTGTCACTGATGGATGCCTGTTTTGCTGACAATTGACGAATGACAGAAGTGGGTTTTCATCCGTCAGTGTAGTGGTCACTCTTTTTTTTTTTACTGATATAATTCTGAACAAAAGTACGTTAGCATTTTCTATTTACGCATAACATTTGTCCAAAGGCTGTCTTTATTTTTAACTAATTAACAATTCAAAGGGGATGAAACACTTCAAAGGTCATAATTCATTGAGTTATTAATTAGATTACGGGTAATTAGATGATTCATCCAACTTCATCAATCTGATGATTCATCCAACTTCATTATTATAAATTATCTGTACCAGCGATACTGGGTTGCTCCTGTGTATTTGCTTTCGGATCGATACCAAATCTTGCAGTATTGCACACCAGACTAAATAATGAGGCAACCAGAACCTGAGGAACGTAGACAACTTTCAATACTAGTTTCAAGTAACCAATGCCTCTATGATGGATCACAATCAATTTTATGATGCTCCCCCATCCTATCCCTTTAATAAGGAGATTGGAAATAGAAACTGTCACATCATACCTTTTACCTTTAGAATGTTCTGAGTAACATTTTTGACATAGGCCTAATTGTAAAAAAACAAAACAAAACGGTTGACCACTATTTACATCAACTTGCACAACTCTCCATTTTAACTCTTGATATCTTGTGTGACTTGCTGAAAGAGCTTGAGGAACTTGCTTCCTAAATTCGATTTCAACCACTAATGCAGCATTGGCGATGTGGTTGGGAGTTTACGACGACAGGTCGCAGCTCTCCACGTGCAGCCTGCAGTCCGTCGTAGCACGGAGGGATAGCTTAGCCACAGCTCCTCCATATTTAATTGACACGTTGAATTATTCTGGCTCAGCGCCGTGTTGTGCCACCGTGCATTGGGCCGTGGAGTTCAGTGTGTGTGTGTGTGTGTCAACGTGTATATGGAGACAGGGGGACGAGAGGGAGCGTTGTGTGGCAGGATAGCGGCCGAGTTTGCCACGAACACCGGAGGCCTCTGGGAAAGCAGAGCCATAGCAACTGAATGAATTAATCAACAGGGCCCAAGAGCTACAGTACGTTGAAGACAAGCAACAAGCGCGCGCGCGCGCGCCCAGCGCGCACTCATGCACATGCCGTGACAGCTGGTGGGTTCATATTCAACATACTGCTAACCTGGTGATGCAGGTTTGCCTTCTACCGCCTTTACGATGGCAAAACAACACTTAAGCATCGTTGAAATTCTCGCAATCACTCAAAATGTCTGTGGGAAAATCGGAAGCCGTTTTAGGTTGTGTACCCGTGAAGACATTTAGTTTAGGTTAGTTCTAGTAGTCACTGATTGTGAATCACTTTTTTTATTTTTTTTTTTATGATGAATGACTAATAGATACCGATGGGGTTTTATGTCCATTTGAACATGACGAAACAGTTTACGAGTCACTGGAGTCAGTATAATTGAAAAAAAAATTAAAAAAAATACAAATCAATGTGTCTAATGGTGGCTCAGTGAGATTCAGAGAAGTCTGCAGTGCCCCCCTCAGGAGGTGAAAGTACAAACAGTGAGGTATACTGTACTTAAAAACTTCAAACAAGCCATTGATTAAGCCATCATGAAATTATAAACAGACATTTGTTTCTAAACTGGCTCGTAAACGCAGAACCATGACTTTTAGGGGATTTTTTTAGGGTGTTTTCTAAAAGGTCAAAGGGGACAGAACTCCTCAGCTCAAATAATGTTTTTATTTGGGATAAATGAATAACCTACTTGTGTATTAACATGTTTTTATCATTTATAGAGAACAAGGGGTAGGACTAGATACGTTTTTCTACTTCTTCCTACTCCCTTTGAACATATAAACTGCACTGAACTAAGATATGTATTTTTTCTTTTTTTTATCTTTTGTTTACATGCTCAAAAAATGAATAATTCAAAATAAACAGCAACGTTCTGTTGGATTGTGACTGTGAGGGTCAAATAGCAAAAGTGTTTGGAAAAGGCATTTATCAACATTCATTGGTGTTATTTTTTTCTCACCTGTATGTTGGCTGTGCATTTTAGATGCATTTTACATTTTCTACATCTGTCAGGAAGCTACAACAAACATTTGGAATGGAATGACAAGAATTATGCCTTTAAGCAAGCCGTAGTCACTTTAGGGGAATTTGAGCGCTACGTCGTTGTCACTGTGGCTGAATACATTCAGCTTGGAATGCAACCAAATTAATCAAAGGAAAACCACACTTTGTTTTTGTTCCTTTTTTAATTGTACAATAAAAATCACATTTTGTACAAATTTCATGTGTCCTGTACGATCAACATTTTCCCCCTTCTATTTCATGTTGTATGATGACTTTGAACTGAACAAATGACAGAAAATAAACTAGAGACTTTTTGTTTTGTTTTACTATCCCTTTTGAACATCATGTTAAGTACATTACTTTTTTTTGTTCAGGATTTCATGTATTTTCTTTCACGGATTATGGAATTCATAGCTCCTTTGTATTATTAATTTTAAATCAACAAGATTTACAACAACAACAAAAATCATTGCTCTCCAAAAAAATGCATTTCTGGCATTTGGGGTAGCCTGAAGTGAACTGAATTGTCCTTGAGCGCTGCATTGAGCATTTTCCTTGCATTTGAAACAAACGGCACTTGGATGACAGCGCGAGTGCTGAAAACGTCTTACATAAAAAAATCCAGTTTGCACGCTTTGTACAGGTGGCTGGCAAAGTTGCAGGGGCTCGTCTGGGGTTTGGTCCTGGTCCGATGTGTTAAGAAGGCGAGGTACGGGCTAGCAAGCCGTTGGGCTGGCGGCTTAAGAGCGGGTATATTTACCCCAGATGTGAAGCATGAAGACGGAGGCGATGAAGAGCAGACTCATCACCAACACAGGCACTGGGCCACTGTCAGGAAACACAAAAGGCATCAATAGTATTATTACACAGTAACTCACAACACATCTTGTCCATCATAGTTAATGGATGGTGCACTGCTTAAGCCAATATGGCTTCGACCAGAAAGGAAGCAAGTTTTTAAAAAGCGGCTAATTCCTGCTAAGAAAGACAACCTGCTCAGAATCATTCTCACAATTTCCCATTTGACATATGCACTTGCAAGCTGCAATTATTTGTCATCTTCACCTTGCCTCACCTGTGCAATTCTATACGAGAACCGAGTCCAAGAGAGCCAGACAGGGTGTGGTCAAAAAGTCACCTTGTGATTAGTTTTACTTTATTGTAGTGTCACTATGCATTGGCTAACTTATTTTAGCAAGGTTTCTTAAACCATTAGCTGGAAGGTTATTTATGGTTTTACATAGGTGCCAGCTTGGAACAAATTAATGTACTTGACATGTACATTATAAGTAAACTGGTTTGGAAATTGGAACAACTTGGTAGTCAACCAGCATCACAATGTATCGCGTTTGACGGTTTGCCTGCATTGCACTGAAGGAGCCATCGTGTACTAGCCCTTAATTGATTGGTAATCATTTCACAATGCTAAATTGTACAAATATTGTATGCCAACTCAGATACTTTTCTGAATCACTCATCTCCTGCCAAGCCGATGACTTGAACGTGACCTCGGCAACTAAACAGAAGTGTACACCCTCAAAGTGCAAGTTGACCGCGTCTTTGGTAAAGTGGCGAACACGCAAACAAATGTGTCCTCCTGCAACTTTGAAATGGTTTCTCATTAGGTTTCAAGTGCGCCGCACAGTCTTCGAGCCGGGCTGGCTCATTTTATTGATGAGCCGCTGACACCAGGAGGGGCTCTCAACTCTGAAGGAGGGACCGGGTGGGGGACTGGGGATGGGGGGGGGGGGTGCATCGCCATGCCAACCGCCTCCTCCATCCCTCGCCGCCTCCCCTCCCCTCCCCTCTCAGAAGGCTGTAATTGAGTTGACCTTTCAGAGTGGATCCTTTAATGAAGCTCCGCAAGCGGCGTCTAACGCGGGAACAAATGCGCACTCGATATACAGCGGCATACGAGGAGTGTGCCCTCCTTCCACGCCCAAGACACACACTCGATAAGCAGCGCGGCGCCATCGATCAATTGCCGCATGCGACCAGGAGATGGGATGTCCCCCCCCCTTACTAATGGGGAGGGAGCATGGCGCAGGATAGATGGGAAGTTATCAGACTTTTCTGACTAATTTCCACCCCAGGTGATGCATTAAACATTACAGATGAAGGTGTTTTGCATACTGGAGCTTATATGAGAATATACTTACACTTTGAGACCCGGCGAGTCCTCGGTGTAAAAGCGCCACATTCCACCGGTACCGGCCGACCCAGTGGTCCTGCCACCACTGCGGGTACCGCTGCTGGTTGCTTTCCTGTGGAACACACAAATGAACAACACATTAGTACAGTTGTGCTCATTTGTTGCGTTTACATATCCTGGCAGAATTTGTTAATTATTGGCTAATTGTTGGGGGGGTGAAATCGTGACCCAAAAAAAACCATTACGTTTCAGAGAACAAAGTTGTAGTATTTCTACCAAATATGTCTTGATTTTAAAAGAATAAAAGATGTAACAATCAAAGATCAGATTTTCTAAACAATTATCAAAATTAAATTAGTTGTCCATTAATCATTGCACCTTTTTTTTTTTACAACATTCATAAAATTAATATTGTTTTGTCACATAAGGATAATTTTTGTATGCTTTAAAAAAAAAAAAATCAATTCGATATAAAAATTCAATACATGACTTTTCCCTCTGAACGTTACCTTTTGTCTCTTTTTCTTTCCCACTTAGAGCAAGTGTTACAATTTACATCATGTAATCTGAGTTTCCCCTTGTAGTGTGTCCTTAAAACAATTTTGTAATTAAGCAGCCTGATTAAATAAAACGAGAAACAAAGCCATGCCTGTTAGTAATGGTAATGAGTTTAAGTCTTCAGTGCAACATGTGATGGAAATGAAAAAGCTATTCATGAAGATGCTGATCGTCATGGCTGATAATCAACAACAAAGTCTGTTAACGCCTGAAGTGGAAAACATCTATCTGGTGTTTTAATCTACTAGTAAATAGATATAAGATATACTGAGGTTGGTAAAAAGGGCGTCTGGCCATTGTGCATTTCATCACCTAGGGGGTTGTGGGGGTCAGTCATGGGTCTTTGAAAATTAGTGTTTCTGCAGAAGATGACTACTGTTCCATTCACGCTTAAATAACAGCTCAATGTGACACTCAATAAGGTTTCTACTACAGATTCCAACTTTGTCTCATTTTCACCATTACCCTCCCGCTCGGATCTCTGCTTCAACGTCCACTCACGTTGTCGTTATGATTCATGTGGGTACTATTCAGCTATTATTGAGTCGAACTTGAGGCCATTATTGAGAGCTTGAGTGTGTACCTCTGTCTGACTGTGGATCCTGCTGCACGCGGGGCCACTGTCTTGCTGGGGGAGCGGCTAGACGCCCCCACACTGGTTGCACTTACTGCTGGTCCAGGCTGAGAAAAAGAGAGTTACACCAACCAATTTACTATGCAATCCATCACTCTCATTGGAAGGGAAAAACTGTTTAAAAAGAAAAGCTGCAAACATTAGAAGGCTGAGTAGTGCTAAACCCATTAAATAGTTTCATACAGAAAAAGCCTCTTGCATATGTATCATGTGTATTTCACTATTTATTCTTAGTGTTAATTGGTGCTTAATTGAAGTGATTATTTGTTGGTGGGTAAGCCACGTATACAAACGTCAAGCTAAGGCTAGCTGGCGTGCTAACAGATAGCAAAACGTGGATATGTTTTCATTGCGTCGCTTCCTTTCCGCGGGACAACTACAAGTGCATGATATTGTCTTACCATTTTGTTTTATTTGTGTTGGTGCGAGCTGGGTCCCCGAGGTTCTCTCTCAACGGTGATGTCCACGTCCAAAGACCGGTTGTCACTGTCAGTTCTGATTGGAATGGCCAAAACTTGAGAAGGGACCCACAAAGCTGACGCTTGTCTAAAAAGGACACGACTGCAAAATCCAAGGACCCCTGTGGGTTTCTAAAAAGATGCCTGTCGATAAATAAACGTTCAACATAAACAAGAGAAACCTTTTAACAGACCACACTAATCTATATTCATGTTTTTATACTATTACACAATGTAAAAAATATTTTATGCTTTATTATGCTTTTTATAATATTGTCAATAATGTTTTATACATAAGGCTAAATAAGAATCTCCCCTCTATTCTGGGTGACGTGTCTTCTACGGGACGAATGATTGTCAATAGGGAAACTAGCGCCATTTTGGCGCGAGCCGGAAGTTCAGCTTGTTGTATCGTGTGTGAATTTAGAGCCAGGATGGCGGCGGTGTGCCTGTGTTTCTTGCCAGAAGTTCTGACAGAAGCAGCGAAAAGCGCATAGGTCTTAAAAGTTGGAGAAGATAACAGAAGGTAAACGCTTTAGTGTGTGTATTTAATGCATACGTTAACGGGTTTGTGGCCGCAGTGTTCGCTTTTAAAATCATCACGTATGTATATTATACATAATTTTCGTTTTGGTTGTTTTCAGTAATGCATGCAGGCTAATATTAGTGCATTGTCCTGTCATTGATGACATTTGTGTTTTTATTTACGTTGCATAGCATAACTATAGCTGTGGTTGTTCATGTTATTGACACATACATACCGGAAATTATGATTTGTATGCCCTTTTTCTTATAAACTGTGAGGCGCTTGCCTTGCACTGCAAGCTTTTGCTAACCGTATATAAATGAACTTGGATATGGTAGAGCTGTAATACATTATTAGGTGGTGATGTGTTGGACCCCTATTTATAAGCTTTAAGCTTCAGAGGGAGTCCATTTTTCTCATTGTAAAACATTATTGTGTTTCTGATACAACGTTGTGGAAATAACCAAATGAAATATATGCCCCTACCTCTGTTAATTGTTCATCCGTTTAGTTGCAGCAGGGGGCACGTCAGGTAGGACACGTGTCATGCTAACTTAAAAGACTTATTGTTAAACCATAGGGTTGTCCAAGGTTGTTGACAAGACTGCTGCGATACATTTTACTTATTTAGGGTGACTTTTAATGAAAATAATTGACCAATATATCCTAAAGACTTGATCATTTTTAAATATTTTAATTTAAATCAAGTCATTGCTCTTATTCTGTATCTGTCAATGCATGTCCAGGATGGTGCGGGTGGTGTTCCTGCATCCTGACCTCGGTATAGGTGGAGCGGAGCGTCTGGTTGTTGACGCTGCTGTCGCCCTTAAATCTAAGGGATGTAATGTCCAGATCTGGACTGCCCACTATGACCCAAGCCACTGTTTCTCTGAGACCCTTGACCCAGACCTCCCAGTTGTAAGCGAGCCTTCAGTTAATCATGTGTATAAAATGTTCGTTTTTAGTTCTGCATTCATTATTTCTTCCTCCTCCACTTCCAACAGGTTTGTGTGGGTGACTGGCTGCCCAACAGTGTTTTTGGTTACCTCCATGCCGTGTGTGCTTACCTGAGAATGATCTACGTGGCTGTCTATTTGGTTTTCCTCAGCGGGCTGGAGTATGATGTCGTTTTCTGTGATCAGGTGCGCGACATTTTTATTTGAACTTGTTTAGCTTTTCCGTGACACTCATCTGAAGAAGCAAGATCCATGTTTAACATCACCTAGCGCAGTCACCTTCGGAGCCTTATTTCACCCTTATCCAGTTGAGCAGGCCATTGTAATTTTTCTGTGAATGGGGCTTGGAAAGTGTTTCTTGAGTTTCGCATAGGGTTATAAGTAAATGATTATGTTTATTTTTAAATCCCACCCAAGGTGTCAGTGTGTATTCCAGTGTTGAGGCTGTCTCGTCACAGAAAGAAGGTTTTATTCTACTGTCACTTCCCGGACCAGCTGCTCACGCAAAGGAAATCAGCCCTCAAGAAGCTTTACCGCGCTCCCATTGACTTTCTGGAGGAGCGCACCACTGGCATGGCTGATATGGTACATAAAGGCCTGAGGGTCACACACTCCGACTTCTCTCGCTCGTATTTTTTTGAAATTCAGATTACAATATGTAATTTCTTGTAAAAGAATACAACTTCGATATACCAAAACCGCACGTGCCAAATTTCTAAACTAAATAAAACAACAAACAAATGTAACATATAAAAGTATTATGTAATGTATAAGTAATTTAGCTTTCAATAAGTTAAGTAAGACTGTAGCTGTAGATACCTCTTGGGAAATGTCTGTATGCTGATATTGGACATTTATCTCGAAATGCAATGCACAGCTGAAGGATTTGATGAAATAGCATGGATTTGCTAGTTGCCGTTAATGTTAATGTTAATACAGTAGTATAATTTTCCTTTTCATTTGATGTTGTGATTTTATTGTTAAATCACCTGTAATATTTTTCAAACGGCAATCTCGCGCTGGTGCTGAAAGTACCATCAGCTCATGACTCAAGAATGAACAACTGCTCCCCCTCAGGCGATTATGAATCTTGTTGCTGCATTTTTGGTTAATTTAGCCATTACATTTTGAGTTATGATGCCGACAAGGCACCCTACTGATTTAATAATTTATGTGAGCGTGATACCAACAATTATATACAATGACATGCACCTCTTAAACATGATTTTCGTTTGATGTTGAGGTGAAAATGAATAAACAATAGCAGGTATAGTATGACTAAAATAAGTAGGGATGTTCGATACCACTTTTTTTCAGACCGATGCCAGTACGAGTATTCACTCTCTAAGTACTCACCGATACAGAGTACCGATACTGCTAGTACTTTTGATTACAAAACCTTTCTTTCTGATGGAGATGATTATTCATCGATGTGTCAGTCAGCCACAGTATAACGCCAACTACTGACGAGGAGGACTTACTCAATGGCAGATTTTTCTTTTTTGCTTAAGTATCGGTGGCTGGTACAAGTACCCGAAACTTAAAATAAGGCCTGTATCACTCCTTCCCGGGATATATTACATGACACCGTAGCTCCTTTTTCACTGATGAATTTAATGGCTCTGTCTCCACAGACGTCCTTTACAGACGACAGACCGTCAAAACTGTTTAAAAGTTTAACATTCGTAAAAAATGAACAGAAATGTACAATAAAGACAAACAAATACATCGCTGGCTGCACATGTCCGGACAATTCCCCTGTTGAATTGTTTTCTGAAGCTCAGCTTCAAAATATATTTGGGTTGACTTCCCCGTTAAGGTCTAACTGAAGCAGAACGGTACTGCACACTAAAGTGTGTGCCGACAATTAAAAGGGAGAATGAATGAATTAAAAAGGGGTAGATTACCAAATCATTGCGCGCAATTAATACCTGAATAATGTCCTCTACACAATAATTTTGAATGGCTTAGTATATTTCCCACCTTCCCAAAAGCCAAACACTCTGACCTGTTAAATGACGCTAGTCCTGTAGATAGCAGTAATGTACGCTATAGATTGGATACCAAAAGTTTTTCACCACAATTTCATCTACTGGACCTAAAAGGGAAGTCTGGAATGGTGATTTTTGATATTCCTACTTACTTACTAACTAACTAACCTGACTAACTAACTAAACTACAGTGGTACCTTGACGAATCGCAGAACTCAGTTTAGATACTGTATATATTAAATTAGGTCGCTTCATAAAATGAACTGAATAGCCATTAATCCCTTTCAACACCCCCTCCCTCCCCAAATAAAAAAAAAATGTTTTTGTTACATATTTCTAAGAAAGAAAGTTAGCACTGTAAAGTTGCCCCCGACATACGGACAGCAATCGATTCACCTGTGAATTTTTTCAATATTTTAAAATAAATTTTTGAATGTTAAATTATTTATTTATTGCGTGGGTGGGGGCAACCTAGTTTTTTTGTGCGTGGAAAATGCTTATTGGCGGTTCATCCCTGCGTATTTATTTAGTATTAAATTGGTATTATTATTGTTTTTTCAATTCAATTCCCTCAATTATATGCGGATTTTCACTGTTTGTGGCCCGGACCCATTCTTTCCCCTGTGGGGGTCACTGCAATGTATAAATACCTAATTGAACATAATAAAAGGTCATGTTGTTTTACAAGTAGTTTGGTTTTATAAAGTATAATCAAGCCAAAAGTCACACACACTTCACAATATTCGTGTGTTGAGGTTTTTCCTAGTTAGTCAGGTCAGAAGCTGAAGTCTAGTAGGCCGGTTCATCTGCATGTGAACGGTTGGACATTAGTTTTGCCCCACTGCGGCTCCTTGTGCGTGTTCTCATTTTGTATTTGCGTGCTTGACTTAAAAGCAGCGGCGTATCTGAAGCTTGTTTGCGGCTCAAATTTTGAAAAAATCGAAAAAAATCGAGCAAGCTCGTAACTTGAAAAAGTGTAAGTTGTGGACACTCGCTAGTCAAGGTACCACTGTACTCTCGCAAATATTACCTCGTTTGGACCTCCTGATGTAATTCTACTTGCATGTAGATTCTGGTAAACAGCCAGTTCACCGCAGGAGTCTTCAGGGAGACCTTTCAGAGTCTCAAAGAGGTCCAGACAGACGTCCTCTATCCCTCCCTCAACACGCGCACATTTGACCAGCCGCCCACTGAAACGGAGGGCCTGTGGGGGCTGCTCCCCGAGGGAACCTCCCACCTGTTCCTCTCGCTCAACCGATACGAGCGAAAGAAGAACCTGGGCCTGGCCCTGCGGGCCCTGGCGGCGCTGAGGAGCGCGCTCCCTCCGGGCCGGAGAGCGGGCGTTCACCTTGTGGTGGCGGGGGGCTACGACGAGCGAGTCAGCGAGAACGTGGAGCACTACGCCGAGCTGAAAGCGCTGGCGGCGCAGCTCCACTTGGAGGACGGCGTGACTTTCTTACGCTCCCCCTCGGACTCGGTCAAGGTGGCGCTGCTGCGGGGCAGCCACGCGGCGCTGTATACGCCCAGCAGGGAGCATTTTGGGATCGTTCCCGTCGAGGCCATGTACTGCTGCTGCCCGGTTATCGCCGTGAACTCCGGGGGGCCCCTGGAGAGCGTGGCGGACGGCGAGACGGGCTTCCTGTGCGAGCCCACGGCGGAGGCCTTCTCGAAGGCCATGGAGAGGCTGGTGGTGGAGCCGCAGCTCCGCAGGGACATGGGACAAGCTGGCAGGAAGAGGGTGCAAGATAAGTTCTCTCTTCAGGCCTTCACACAGCAGCTGCACCGATACGTGGTCGACCTTAGCCAGTGACAAGACCGAACATTTGTTTTATTTTGTTTTGGGAAGTGGCCACCTGACTGTGGGGTGAACTATGAGGCGGTTGCGGCGTTGCACGGATTTAAGAGGACAGTTAATCAGCGTTCCATCGGAAGCGTTGCCGAGGGACAGCCTTCTGTGCCAATTATGAAGAAAATAAAAATGTTTCCATACTAGGCTGGTCTTTATACGTGTCGCCGCGCGGCAACCCAAAATATTGATTAATACAGTGAAATGTTTCTTCCCCCCTTTTGGTCATCTTTATTAGCGGAGGAAGGCGGTTATCATCAGTACACGCGGTCCTAAATCAATAAACGGGATGCTTTCCTCCACTTCCTGTCTGGCCAGAGCTTTTCTTCCAAAGACGCCGGCCCCGGTCCCTGACTCTTGCTGCTGCACGGAGGTTATTAGCAGATGATAGAGAGTGTTTGGCTTCATTAGAGGTCTGGCTGGTGGGCAGTATGCCGCTGTCTGGGTCATTATCAAGGAGGAGAATAGCAGAAGGTCACTGTGTCTGCGCAACGGCCTCCTCCACCCTTCTACTGTATAGAGATGTTCTTATTGACATTCCACAAGTCTTAATAAACTAGACGACACACAAAAGTTTCTCGAGCCGCTTTGTTGCAAAGTTTTGTCCGCCTTTATTGGGGTTTGGCGAGCCGACCAAGTATGTCCTTTACTGTCGGCGCATATTTGAAATCCACGTCGCGCAGTAAAAGCTTTTATGGTGCTTGTTAGTATGAGGAATAAGCAGATGTGAGAGCTTATGTTTCCGTCTCCATACGCTGCTGCATTATCAGTTCGAGAGTTTCGGTCGTGTTGACGTGATCTCCGTTCATTTTCTGAAAGGGAATCTGCAAAAACAAACAAAAAATATCAACCTGAAATAGCAATTTTCTTTAAAAAAGAATACAATGCCGATAGATATCAAATAATCAACTAGCCAAAATACAATGTATGGGAACAATAGTGCATGAAAGTAAATTATGTACCTATACATTTTTTTTTTTTTTAAAGTAGACCTTGTGCTTAGAGAAAAAGACTAAATGATATTGGTGGTTTGAAGTTTCATTTTTTGTGAGGCTGTGTGGTACACCTATATTAGTAACATCTGCCTCTGATTGGTTATTTTTCCTTGGGCGTAGTGGTTTCTTGCAAATTAGAGGCACAAGATGTGACCACATATTTTACTCATGCATAAGCCTACCGCTGTTAGGTCGAACTGTTTTAATATGTCAAAAAGCGATTTTCTTTTTCCAAACAATTGCTCCCCTTTAACTCTATTCAGAATTTTACCTGTACCTGTGGCTAGAAAGCAAAGTGAGAAGAGTCCCTGTCACCGAAAGCATTGATGTATTCATTGAAATGGGGTAACCGATCCTGCCCAACACCCTCACAAAATATTCACACTTTCTCTTAGGATTTGCCATTTCCTCTCTTTGTTGCAATCCGCTGACAATCGCGCCCTGTTTTTGTGGTTCACTAAAAAAAAAAAAATAGTTTACTGGGCTGAAATGGACATGTATATTAAATCCTGTAATAACTTAATCAAAGGTTGACTAACATTTTTTTTTATTTTTTTTACCGTGGTTAGTAACTTTTCTTTCTTCTCGTATAACAGTTTAATAATATATGTGGTACTTCAAATAGTAATCGCCTATAGGCCGGTTTTAAACGGCTTCTGTTAGCGTGACCGACTACCACCAGTGTTGTGAATGCTGGCCACCGGCGTGCCTCAAACCAACCTGCGTGCACACGGCTCGGCCGTAGCGAACAAACGTGGCGAAGTGCTCGCTGTTGAAGTTGATCAGGTCGTATTTAAACTCCTGGTGCAGGAAAGTCTGACAGCGATGCATCATCTGCTCCATTATGGACGGAACCAGGTGGTGCTTGTCGTTGTTGACCCGGATGCGAGTTCCCGCAGGCACTCTGATGTCAACGATGGGCTGTGAGGTGATGGTGGTCTTCTTCAGGAAACCGTCACCTTTCGACCTGGGCAGCATCTGCTGCATGAGGCTGCGGCACGCTTTCTGAGTCATGTTCTCGTCTTTGGATCGAAGGAGAAGGAAAAAAAGGCAAGTCTTGTCCCACTGTTACTTTACGCAGAATGTGGTCACCACAACAGCAATTATGATTTTTTTTTTTTCCCTCTCTTACCTCCCACTCCAAAATGAATCACATGACCTTGTCCCATATAAACTCCCCATCGAGACACCCCCAACCACGGGTGCACAAATTCTATCAGGTCTCCAATCTCTGCCGTGGACACACTTTTATCGACCTGCAGAGGGAAAAGAATTCAAAGGAGAAGGAATGTACACTTGGTTTATGATAAAAGGTGTAAAAATAATAGCGTGAAAGAATTATTCCAAACTAATTGATTGAATCAGACAAAGAGATAAAGGCACACCTGTTGCCATTGCATTTGCGAGAGAGCGCTGGCCCAAGTTCTCCGTTGATCCATGGTGCATCAGCTGAGGGCAACTAAAGATGATTATTTAATGCTGTAATCATTTTGTTGACCATATGACACGCCTTCATTATTTCAAGATAGCCTTGACTGATGCAGCCAGCAGATAGACTGTTTAATATGTTACTTATTAATCTATGACATTATTTAATTTGAAGCGTACTGACCGCCACCTTGCTTTTTGTTGTAAAAATATTGTTTATAAAACATATACAGTATTTAATATTATTGTAACGTATTGCACATAAAAGTTAAGTATAAATTGTTTCTAACTAAAGAACAGCCCTATCCCCTGCCAATAGCAAAAAATCCACATATAATCGACACACATTGAAATGCGTTGGGGGGATTAAACACCCAAAATTCTTCAAGAAAAACATTCAATATACATGTTCCATGAATATGGGCGAGAGTGCCCCCTCCCACCAAGAAAACAAATACCTTATTTTCCGGAGTATAAGCTGCTACTTTTTTCCTATGTTTTGAACCATGTGGCTAATATAAAAGTTTTTCTTCCACCGCTAGGGGCGCTCTAACCGGAATTAGAATCAAAACTACGAAAAAAAATCAATGCAATAAAGAATACGATACTTTTTCTTTAGCGGATAGAACACAGACGACAAATTACGAACAGTTACCGGTAATTATTTTCGAATCCTCGACCCTGAATCATGGAACCCACACGAAGTTTTAAGTTGAAGGCTGTCGATCTTGCTATCCAGGAAGGAAACCGTGCTGCTGCACGCTAGTTTAGCGTCAATGAATCTATGGTGAGACGTTGGAAGCGGCAGCGGGAAGTAAAATGAAGATAAGAACTGGTTATTTTCTCTTGGTTCTGTTCCGTTTTAATCAGCAAAGTTGCTGCCGTGTTAAAAGGCACTGCTAGGGAAGAATCTGTCCAGGTACATACGTGTACAGTTCAAAATCGTTTTGTAAATGCAGTAAATATCAAATTTTTCAATCTAGATAGGTGCGCCTTATATAACTTTTTTTTTTTTTCCCCCGTGATTAAAAAAAAAAAAGCCTGGATGCGTCTTACATAACGGTGCGGCTTATAGTCCAGAAAATACAGAATTGTTTGTATTTTTTTTAAATGGTGAAAAAAAAAATGCGAACATGAGAATCCACGGGTCCTGAAACGTGAATATGCCAGGATCCACTCAAATATTCTCCTTCTATTATCATTCTTGTCAACTTATCCATATTGTACTGAGCAGCCAGGACGGAGAAGCACCACTTGCAATGAATTCCATTGTCAATTTCATGGTCATCAACACATTGTCTTCCATTGGAGCATCAACAATAACATAAAAATCCCCCAAAAAAGCAAGACACACCAAACCTTGTGTAGTCGTACACGATGACAAGGCCATATGTATTTCCAAAATGAAGGTTGAATTCCAAAACGTACAACCTCAGGTGCATTCAACTTTACACGTTTGTCTGTATTGCTTTAGTAGTTTAGCTAGTACTAGTAGTTTGTTTGTTTTAATTCATTGAAGAACGTATGGCCAATTTAAATCAGTCCTAGTTTAAGTAGATGACCATACTCAGAGGAAAACAATATTACACAATATAGACAAACTTTTAGTGGGGAAATAAGTGCGCAAAGAATGAATTTTGAAGAAGAAAGTCAAAGTGGAGGAGCAGATAGCGAGGGCGTGCGTGTGCCCGCCTGGCCTCCTGCTGCCCTGTGGTGAGTTTCGTCTTGAGATCACGGCGTGTCTGAGTGACAGCGATAACCAGCACCTAGCTGCCACTGGCGCTCACCGTTTAATTAATTAATGAGACCGCAGGCTTGCTTTTCTAATTCCAACATGTGCGGTTGATAGGCCAGAAATGGTCAGGGGCGTTTTCGGGCAAAGAAAGGAGAAGACGTATGTGCGACTCGTGGCTCTGTATCTGTTGTGTTGACACTCTGGGACCTGCTCCCCTTGTTAGTGTTGGACTATTAAATATGTGCGGAGTATTTTTACTCTGACTTTTAATCACACGCGATGATTGGGAGTTAATCATGGGCTAAATGAAGATGATGATGATGATGAGAACTACAGGGTTACTACATTAATTCTTGCGCCCACTTTATTAACCAGGTCATGGACTCATGGCCCAGAAAAGACTAAACACCCTGCAAGTTAGTGAAAAGGTGCTTCGAGCAGCACACATGTTTCATTATTACGAATGAGGTCGTCTTCTAAAGGGAAAATTAACAATCTTTTATTGTCTCCTCTGTGTTTCGACTAGCTGGAAATAACACAAACCCAGTTAGAGTCTAATAATTAAAGGGCATAACTTCACAAATCATGTTGAGAACATTTGTGAGTTGTTGTGGAGCATTCAGCTTAGAGTCTTGACCGTTTAGCACAATACAGTACACTGCAGAGCGTACAATTTGGAATTCCAAACCAGGTTTTCGGTAAAAATACGCCTCAAAACTACAGTGTAAAAACCTCGGTCACGTTAGCATACCATGTGAAAGCTCAGCCAGTTCAACCAGCTTCAGGAGATTTGCCTCTGCGCATCTGCTGTGCTTATTCCAAGTTTATGTACCTTTGCCATAATGTCACATGAGACTCTAGCATCGCGCTTATTTTGAAACAAGGTATGTTTAAAAAGAAAAAAAAAAGTGAGTAATTGACCATGCACCAGGGTTATGAAATTAAGTATATGAAATTAGGCTTGAAAATCAAGCCGTTCTTCCTGCTATGAGCCGCTGTGGGTGTTTCTCATCTAACTACATGTTTGCACCCATGTGAGGCTTTTCCACATCACAACAATGAGGCGCTCTAGAGCATCCACGCCAATTGAAGCAGGGGCGGAGCTATGGGTGGGCCTGGGCATGTACAGGCCCACCCAGATTGACAGACTGCCCACCCAGTGAGATTCATGACAAACTATATACTTTACATTTTTTAGTAAATTACCTATTCAATTATTTTTGAATTTGTGTTTTGTTGTATGTTTTTTTAATATTAAGAATGGCATAATTGTGGTTTTCTGAGGACGATCTGAAATCTACATTATTCAGTGTGTCATTTTTTTAAATATACGATGTGACGGAACAGGAGGATTGTGCTCAGTGAGAGAAATATTCAGGCCCACCCTTATTTTTCCAGGGCCCACCTATTAGCCACGTTGTGGCTCCGCCCCTGGCATGAAGCCTCTGTCAACGCGCTAGCTGTCAAGTTGGAGTTTTTTTGTTTTTTTTTTAGGCCCACTCCATAGTTCTCAGTCTTTGCATGTTTTCAGCAAACATCTTAGAATGTGTTGACTGAATTCAGAAACAAATCTCTGAATGCATTTTAAAGGGTCTTCAACATCTTTTTACACTTGTATTACAGATAGGAATGTTGCTAATTTAGTTTGTTGTATGAGGTGTTTTGAAAACCATGAAACATGCATGCTTTAGATGATGAACAAATACAAAACATATGAGAAAAGTCACTTCCACAACATATAAGAGGTGTAACAACACTAACCGGATGACAACCTGAATGATGGAATGTGCTAAAATAAAAGCTGATCTCTATTTGTATTCACAGCCCGTCTTTTAAGAGCTGTGTTTTTTTTGTTTTTTTTGAACGCAAAATGTTTGTAACTTATACATTTCACACTTTAGTGCTCCTGTAAACCGTTGAAATCTACTAAATTCCCGCCCATAAACGTTAAAACCGCACATCTCTTCCACTCGCGAAGACCAACAGTCTCAGATGCTGGTATCACGCTGCATGGGAATGATTTACTGGCGTGAAATAAAAGTCTATGCTCTGTGAAAGATCACAATAAACCATTTATGATCTCTGATAGTGGAATATTTTACATAGTGGAGCCTCTGCAAAAATAGCTTTATGGCCCAGCAAGGAGAAACGTTACGACTCGTGCTGGCTTGTATGTTGCGGTTTAAACCGTCGTATAGCTTGAAGATTTACCTCGCAGTCGCTTTATTCATAAAAGTATTTATTTTACAAGGACTTGCATTCGGTATAACAAAGAAGGCAACAACCAGACACTGTGAAATGAAATCGACACTTATTTTGTGTCTCCATCACCACGAAGTCTGCTTCCAGTGTGCATTACCATTAAAAACAAAATGATGCGCATGTTCTTCCTTTTTAGTCTGTTGCTGTATTATCTCGCTACATCAAATCTCCTGAGCTGACACTCTCATTTACCAGTGCATACATTTTACTTATCAGGTATGAGGCGTCAAAGTTCACTTCATTATTTAACACTTGGACATTTCGCCGACACAAGACAACTGTCCTTGATTATGTCTGTCACAGCTCAGGACACAGCGGTGAAAGGATTGTTTCGTCAACAAAATATAATCAAATAATTTGCGTGATGTTTTTGTTTTTTAGTAAGACACTTTTCTTGCTCATTATTTTCTGTTGTGAATAACAATGATGTAAATTGACTTGGAATTTAAAGCAAAAACTCCCACCCAGTATAACCTGACATAAGAACAAAATAGAAATAATCGATAGTAATTCATAGTTAATTTTTGCGCGAACATTGTTATAAATGATAAATGATTGTCATGGCTGGCAGCGGCTACTTTCCAAAGTATCATAATGACTGTCATTTTTCATCCCAAAAGAGTCAAAACAATCCTGTTTAGATCATGCCTCGAACCAAATGATAAATATACAATAACTGTAGATGGATTGAAATAGTTAGAAATAAAGATAGCTAGAAATATCTAGTTGGCTTTTCACACCAACACTCAGGCTGTCCTGTCAAGTTTCTTTGTGCATGAACTGATGTAGTGACGAGAGGTGAAACATCGAAGGCAACCTGAACACTCCAGTTAAGATCGAGCCTTCCCTGAGAAGACAACGACCTCAATTAATGAAAATAAACACGGGTGCCTTCAGCTTGTCGCGATACGAGCAGTCGTTCGGCCAGTTTTTTGTTGTGACTTGTGAGCAAAACTTTGAGACTGTCAAACCAGACATGAAACAAAAAAATAATTCCTCGTTTGGTATTTTACTAACCACATAAGTTTGCCTTTAAGTCCTCTAGTTTAATACTAACATGAAATGGGAAATACCAAAGACGGGCTAACAAATAGCATCTGTGTGGCGGTACCTTTACGCAATGCATATTTGAACACAAACAGTGCAGCAACACACGTAGACAGACTGTAATAATACTCAAATTTTCTATATCCTCTGCGAAAAAAATGACAAATATTACTGCAGTTAGTGAAAGTCTTCTGTTTGTGTCTGCATGGCTGCATTATAGTGTACCTACTATTTTATTATTATAGTATACCTAATGTTGTGCCCTGTGAGTGTTTCTCCGGGAATCTATAACACAACGTTAGATGCCTGTACATCCTGTCTCCCCTGGCTGCAAAAAAAAAAAAACGGCAGAGTAATACCGAAGAAGGCGGTGGGGGGTGGCGGAGGGCGTAGGCGACAGGAGAACAGACCTCCCGTTGAACTTGGCTGGCTCCCAGCGCTCATTTTGCCCGTTAATCTGCCGCAAATCACTCAGTCACGCCGGCTTTAAACAAACACATTAACATTTGAGAGCGCTCGCCGCCTGCCACGCACACACACACCCAACCTGTTTAACATGGCATTATTCTTTTTTTTGTCCTCTTAAACCGATGCATGTTTTCTCCTCATTGTTGGCCTGAGGTGTGTGTGTGTGTGTGTGTGTGTGTGTTGGTACATTTTTTGGGTCCACACAGATTCGCACCCTGCGCACCTGTGGCCCAGGAGGTTCTCACAGACCACAGGTGCTGCTCCACACAGCTGGCGAACACTCATTGGTGGATGTCAATCATGGTGTGTGTGTGTGTGTGTGTGAAAAAATGAGCTACAAAAAGACAATACCCATTTGACTGTTGATTCAAGTATGCTTTATGTAAGTGTGTGCGCGCGCGTGCGTGTGTGTGTGTGTGTGTGTGTGTGTGTGTAAGCAGCGGCCGTTTACATCCTGTTAGATTGAGCTGTCAGTCGGCAGGCAGCAGATGAAGATTAATGGAGCGAGCAAACAATAAGAGGCTGGCAATGATCATGAATATGCTAATGGTCGTTATCCATACACACTCGGGGACACGCGTGCGTGTACAGTGTTTGCGAGAGAGGAGGTGATACAGGTTACACTTCTCCTCTCGGGATTCACACCCAAAAAAAAGCAGGCTGATGGACAGGAGGGAGAGATGGGGGGAGTGACGTCCCGTGTGTTATGTTTGGCTAGAGGGGCTACATGAGTGACTGACATGATTGGTGTTGCGTTCAAATGTGTGCGTTGCCAAGTGTCTGATTAAGACTACAGGGTGTAATGAGAAGCTGATTATGAGGAGAGAAAAAAAAAAAAAAAAGCAATAGATGGACAGATCTATTCAGTATAAGGATGACGGGATTCTTTGTTGTCTCGTCCTATTTAGGTGGTCCTCAGGGGTCCGTCCTGTGTTTGCAGCCATTTCAAAAAAACGGGAAACCGGATTTTCTCCAACTTGCTCTCTCATCACGCGCCCCTCCATCTGGGTCACTTGTCGTCCACTCCATCACCTGAATACCTCCACTCAGGGGTCCCCAACGCCCCCCCCGCCCCCACAAGGCCCGCTGGGAACCATTTGCAGGGGTTCTCTGACCTTCCCCGTCCTTTAAACACAAATACACACCTGCATTCCCGCACTAAGCGCAAGGAGTCCTGATGGAGAGCGTCATTTGCGCGTGGCGATGGATGGCGGGCGTAACGTCGTCGAAGGAAGTGGTTATGATTGGCGCTAATGAGCTCACAGGGGACGCCCGGAGAGAGCAGGCCGGCCAATGTTGGCTTCGGCTGGGATGCGACTCTCAGGAGGCTCCCTGCCGAGCTGAGGCCCTTCCGCCTTGGGACTTTCTTTGGGAGTGTGCGTTACCGACTGTCCCAGTGGTCATTATACGCTCATTGTGCTGAGTTGGTTATCGGTGCTCTCCTCGGACAGGGGTAGTTAAACACGCGGATGTTGAATTGCATCAGTTATGAGGCCAAGGTCACCGGTTTCGCAGTATTAAACACCCTACTAGGGCACCGGTGTAGAAAAACACTGAGGGTTGCTAACAGCAGCAGTGGGAAGTGCGCGCGCGCGCGCGTGCGCGTGTGCGCGCGACAGTGCGTTTCGTGTGTCTTATTACCATGCATCGTCCGTCAGTGTTGTCCAGCAGTCTGAGCCTTGACGCCGCGCTCCAGGGGGGAGTTATAGATTTCTGTCTGGAGTGGGCAGGGGCCAGGGGAGCTGCCGTTGCCCAGACCTGAGCACTGTAGGCTGGCCACGGCTATCTGCTCATCTGCCCGTCTCTGGAGGCCGCGGAGCTTAACCTGGAGCAAGGCTCTGATTAACCAGACTAATGAAGCCGAGGCCCCCAGCTCCCACTTCTCAACACTATAATCACTGCTTAAGGCCCCCCAGCCATTCACCATGTCTATATGGAGAGAGAGCCAAAGCAGTGTCTCAGCTTAATGGTTAAGTCTACCGACAACACCACTTTTAAGGCAGCTTGACCACGTTAGCTAACAGACGCGTGCCGGCGAGTGACGACAACATGGCAACGTGAGTTACTATTTAGTCGAGGTGGGCATTCCGTCAGACTGATGGACCAGTCCGTCATTGACGGGACGCCCGTTTTGCTAAGGATTGACGAATGACGGGGCAGCTTTTTAAAATGACGGGCTGACGAATGACGGAAGGGGGTTATCATCCAGCAGTGTAATCGTCATGAACCGCGTCATCCGGGTTACGACTGACGGATCGTCACTGACGTTTTTTGGAGGGGCCGACTGACGGACCACTGGGCTTCTGACGGACTAACACCTTAATTGACGGACTGATTGACGGAATGACAGACTGACGATTACAATACAGTTCGTAACGAAAAATGACGGCCTGACGAATGACGGACGGGTAACCTGGCTGCTGACGGATGACGGACCAGCAAAATTTCGTAAAATGCCCACCTCTGCAATTTAGTTAGAAATGGCACAAAAATAGAGCATTGTATTACTTCCATAACTTTTCCATGCACATTACTCAGCCCGCATTAAGCCTTACGCATGCATACAATCTAAAGTAAAGTGGTACTTTTGTCACTTGATTTGGATAATTCCCATTCCACAAAATCTAGCGCACTATTTCTCAAGTTACACGATGTCACTCGGTGATATTTTTTTGTGCCGTCATTATAATTAAGAGCGAGTTTCAGGACCTTTTCTCCATTATTTGCCGAATGTTTCAACAGTTCACTGTTTTTGTGCTTGTTGCGCCATATCGTGGAATCTTGTTGTTGTTTTTGTTAGCTTTAATTCATTGATTGTGTTTTTCGTTTTGTGCTTGTTGCGCCATATCGTGGAATCTTGTTGTTGTTTTTGTTAGCTTTAATTCATTGATTGTGTTTTTCGTTTGAGATGTCTTGCTTTGGTCGCACTAATGCACCCCATCCACGTCTGCGTCTCTACCGATGAAACCATGAATAGCCCGTGTTGTCGACTTGCTGTTGCTGTTACAATTTGCCTCTTTTCCCTAACGTTTAGTAATGCTAGCCTTGCTTGTACTTCAATGGCTTTATGCCCTAACATGCATCAGTGTTAACCAGGGGTCCTGCACCAATTTTAAGCAGTGGTGGAAAAAAAAAAAATATCGCTGTGGTTGGCACTACAATGCCACATATTGAAAATACTCTTTTCTGGGGCTTCTGTCAGTCACGGGCCCTTAAGGGTGGTCATCACCTTTCTTCCTCTTGGCGCCGTTGGCAATAGCAATGGCTTGAAGTGCTTCGTGGATAAGCAACGTCTTTGTTGCAAAGTGGAGACATAACCGGGCTCTTCTCCACACTTTCATCGGGCAATTTTCTTCAAAATAAACTTTACATCACTCAATGCATCTTGTTGTCTGTATTCCGAATATCGGACTACTGAGAAATGAGTTGCTTGGAGTGTAGGAATAAATAGACAAGTGTGCTAAAATGTTATCGATATCCTCGTCAATGAGCTGAAGGCATGGTACACACATAAAAAAAATCACTAAACCAGGCCGTTTTTGTTCCAATTTTGCCTCTTCCCAACCAACGACATCCAACGCTCGATTTTGTTTTATAAGATTGTCCTTATAAGGTTATCCTTCGCTCTGAGGTGTGGCAAGAGTGGATCTGTCCCGATAAAAAGGGTCCGAAATGGGTTGGTGCCAACAATACCACCTATAACCTTCTGCTAGAAAGCAAAACAGTGTCAGGAAAAGGAAAAGTTTCTTTTAGGTTAATCAGAGGCTGGTGGCTGACTCCCATTCAACATGACTTTTAATGTAACTGCTTAATTCTCAATACAGCCACATCCCCAGTTTTATGAGGGTGTGCACAAATGTGCAACCACACTATGTCAGTTAATTAGTTTGACTTCCCCTTTTCAAATGTTTTTTTTTTGTCCCCAATTGAGTTGTACAGGTTATAGTTCACCGCATAACCACCTGGCATTTAAACAGGGGTGTGTAGACTTTCTACATCTTTAAAATGGTCTCTTTTCGACTTCAAAGAGCATATTGTCTGTGTAGGAAATCCAAATGAATGTTTGCGAGCGGGTTCTAGCATAAGAGGGTGCGCAGGGACGATTTCAGTCGCATGCACGCGTGCATGTGAATGAGGCCGTGGGCGTACGCCAGCACATTTGAGCGTGTTTACTGTGTGATGATGGACGTCTCATCTGTGCCTTCCTTATCACCAAAGCAAACATTCGACTGACGATGGAAGCGTTCAGCGTTCCCGACGCACCGATCCCGGTGGAGAAACGTCTCCAAACTCAATGATGTATGCAAAGCGGACAAACACGCAGCAACCTTTGTGCTATCACAAAGGATTGCGGTCACAAGCGTATACAGGTACGGCTTGTTAGGTGCAAAGCTTTGAAGTGTCTGTGGTTGGAAGGTGGGGCATGCCAATAGCGCTCATTGTCCTGCGTGATGAAAGCGAGCCCTGACACATCCTAAATGAAGGCCCGAGGCTTGGAAGGCCCCGCGGCTGGATCACAGGCCTGCCTCATGACTACCGGAGGGCTTGGCAGGAGACGGAAGAAATAGCTGCGAGTCGAGTCAATAAGTGAGCTCTTCTCGCTCCTGTCTGACGCTCAGTGAAGAGGGAGGACACCATTTGATTTAGTCTCTGAGCCACATGGAAGAAACAAAGGTCTGAGTCTTCATCTCCTTACAGGGACAGTTTCATATCGCATTAGTATGACATGAAAAGGACTTGTGAAACAACGGTTAATATTGTTGAAAGTTGGAAGCGCATATGACTTAAACGCACATGGACAACGTGGTCAAAGGTTCGGGTTGAGACACTTGGAAGGTATTAAAAGAGCTAATTGAGATGCTAAAATGCCCAAATAATAGCCGTGAAATCCCTGAACTAAGGTATTGTTAAAACCAATTAATAATAATAATAATAAATCAACACATACAACATGGTGTGTATGCGCCGAGTGTTCTTCCACAGTGACATCAACTTATTGGTCTGGCATTCATATTACAATATTTTCCAGTCTATGTGAATGGGCATTATTTGTGTTTGTCTATCCATTTGTTTGGATTAGTTTAGTTTAGTTCAGGGGTCATCAACCTTTTTGAAACTGATTACCGGTAGTCATTAAGTAACAATACAGGAAGGATAAATCAATATGCAACGAATATACTATAAATTGAAATATATATATATATATATATATATATATATACTAGTTTCCCAGGAAGTCACACAGTTCCATCAGTGATGAACTAGTTTTAGAACAGGCCAACGAGCTTCTCATTTGGCCTTCTGATAGCACCATGTCGGTGAACCCTGGTTTGATGATTCTTTTTTTAAAATAGAGTAGTAGTGGTAGTCATTAGTAAAATAGTGTGTTTTATATTTGACATTTATATCGTAACAACCAATTATTTGTTAAGAATTACAGCCTTTTGAAAATAAAATACAAAGTCTTCTCATACAAAGTACAAGTTTCAATGTACATGAAAAACAATAGAAAAAAAGGAGCAAAGAAAATCATTTGACATAGAATTTTTGTTTTATTTATAACATGCCTTGCCATCACCCAGCAATTCTGCCCTGGGCGACCGCATGTAATACACATGCCTTAAACCCCCACTGCTTGGTTCAATCAAGGTTAGGAAACATTGCTCAAAACACTTTTCGTGTTTCGTGTACAAACGTAGTTCCCAGAGCTTGGCACTTTACAATTTCCCGGTCCATTTATCGCCTGAGCTGGGGTGCCCTTCCGCCGTCCCTTTATCCGCCGCTTTGTCCTGTCGGAACAAATTGTAATCGCCTGTAGGTCGGTCCACCTAGCATTTTAAACTGGCTTCCGTTTGCGTTTCCGTCCACAAACTTCGACCAACTTTCACTCATAATTCAGATTTTTCCCGTTTTTCACCTCCATATCCCCCTGTTTTTCATGGAAAACATATATTGAATGTTTATCAGCCTTTTTTTGTTTTTAAGATTTTGGGAGGTTGGTAAAGGGGAAAATTATGTATTGACTTACGTATTTACTTATTTTCAAAGTAATCAAGGGCTAACTCAGTGTGGTTGCAGGCCGCATAGTTGCCCATCCCTGGTATAAGTTGTGCGAGGAGATGACGGCTGCAAGGCGTCCAGTCAAAGCAGTCCGTGTATTTGAATGGATTTGACTGCTATTGTTGTGCTGTCACAGAGTTGTCTGTCAGGCCCAGGAGACATGCCGCTGACATTTAGCAGGTCCACCACCACCTCATTGTCTAGCTGCCTATTTCTCTCTCTCTCTCTCTCTCTCTCTCTCTCTCTCTCTCTCTCTCTCTCTCTCTCTCTCTCTCTCTCTGTCACTCCTTCACTGTGACGTGATGTGCAAGGAAAGGTGTGTGAGCAGTTGTGTTAATGAGTGGCCCTTTAAGGCTATTAAGTTGAGATTGGTTCGCCCGGAGTTCCTCATTATAAGCATTGCCCTTACACAGAATGTTAATTGGGTGGCCGGTGTTTAAGGGGTAGGGGTGGTTATTTGTAGACGTAATAGAATGGTAAACAAATTATATTTTAATGGATTGGGAAAAAACATCAGGCTTTGATCAACTCAGTTGGCATCTGTGGCGTCAGGTGATAATAGGGGGGAAAACATACGTCATACATGTATGTGGGGGTGTAATGTTAAAGTAGTTTACATAGACCTAGTTGTAAATCTTAAGTGTCTGTAGGGTAGACCTTAAGTGTCACTTCAGTGTGACACTAGCGCTACCTGCAGGATAGGAGCTGAACTGTGCTTCACCTTGTTAAAATAAAAAAAATAAAATAAAAAATGGAAAAAGGCGATAATGGCGGACAATTTGGAACATTCTTTAATGTAATCCTTCAGCTAAAGAGTACTTTATTTTTGGAACAAACCAGTTACATACATTTTCCTACCAAATAAACATGATAAATACAAGTAAAAACACAAGTAACATTTAAATTAATCAATATTCCAAATTATTCTTATATTATATATTTTTAATTACTTACATGAATTAAATTTCCATGTAATGTTGGATCAAGATTCCCATACCTGTGATGCAAATGACTCGTAGGCATAGACTTTAATGCAGTTTTTTTCCTCATGAAATGTTAAGTTGACAAGAAAAACAAAACGAAACAAAACACAACAAAATGTACTAAATGAGTGTATCCGAGGGCCAGAGATTATATATCAAAATGTTGCCTAACTCGTTAATAAAGTTTCTGAATGTCATCAGCTGTTTTTTTTCTTAAGAATTAACAGTAACATTTTGCTTGTACATAAAAAACAGATATATCACAGTTGTTAAAGTTTAGTATAAAATTAAAAGCAGCGCGTACCCGTGGCAGGTTTTTTAAAAGGTGGATTTATGCCGCCATCATGCGGAGGAACTTTGAACAACAGCATAGACTGTTGACGTTTGCCAAAAAGTAACATTTTAAAACCATCTATTGTTGTTACTACAATGAGTCATACATTTTAGAAATACATATGTTTACGTGAAATAAAAATGTACATAGTACGTACATAATATAGTTCAATATTTAATAACATATATGACAAATTACAACGTACTCATATATAATTCGTGTACACAGTGGTATTACGGTATTAGTATTGGTGTTGTAAATATGTAGGTTTTATATTAGTACTTATTTTTGTTAAGTAGGGATTTCAATAACTGAGTACCACTTTCTCATCCACTGTAAATTTATTTTTACCACACACACACACACACACACACACACACACACACACACACACACACACACACACCCAATCCCAACATACACAGCTATCGGTGTGATGCAGTGCTATCTACACTACTGCAAACAGAAATACTGTATACACATTTGTATCTCCTATATTTTAACAATTTATATAAAATGTTCAACTATTATGTGACACATTACACAAGCTGTAAGAAATACAGTAATAAACATCCGATGCAAATTTATTATATAAAAAAAAAATCTTTTCATTTAAAATGAAAAAAAAAACGTGTTCGGGATGACGTATCTCCTCCTCGTTGGAGGCCATGTTTGATGGAGCGAAAATGGACCAAACCATTTCATCTCGACGACCGACGTCCTCACACACTAAGAAAAATACGATCCAAGCATTCACTATCGCCGATGGACATCGAGCTCTCTGTGATTCCGAAAATTCTTGTGTGTGTATTTGACATCGAGATTACAAATCCGGCTAATTTACCTTTGGATTAGCCTCTCAGGGACCTCCATTATCCCCCTAATGATCGTGATCTAGCTAATAAACATCCATTGACAACGAGGAGACGATGAAGATGGACACCTGCAACGGGATTCCAACAAAAACGAGGCTCCGCTCTGATTTATGACCGCTTTTGAACTCCAGTTATTTTTTTTCAAATCTAAAGCGACCATGATTTTTGCGCTGTGGCCGCTGTTGATGCACGTCAGCGGATGGCGGGGGGTCGCGCCGAGTCCGACCGACGAGGGAGCACTGCGGGCCGGCCACGGGGACCACGGGGAGCCGGGCCACCAGGAGCACCACAAGGACTCGTACAGCACCTTCGCCTCCGAGTTCTTGGAGTCCAGATATCTCTCTGATGACGGTGAGTATCCTTACCTCACCTCGCCTTTAGAACAACGTAGATGTGTGCATAGCAGAGAACGGTCTTTCAGCACCCAGGCCAGCTCCCGTAAGGGTGGAACCCCCAGCCCCCATTTCTGCATGTATGTAAATGTAAATAAATGCGTAGTGACGTGGACGGTGGCCGAGAAGTATCTGTAAACAAATTTGTAAACGTTAGATGTAAAGAGAGGAGGGCTGTCAATGTTGCATTGATTGAACATAAGTTCAATCATCACAATGGATTTGAAATCAATTTAAAATGTGCGTTTTCTTGGAGTAACTTTGGGGAATGCCTTTTGTGAAAATAGATAAGCGGTAGTTAATGGATAGATGGATAGAAGTGCTTTGAAATAGTTGTACTGTAATTCCTAAGTGATAAATGCCACATTTCTGTAAAACATCTTGGATTAAAGCTGCAAGTTAACACTTCATTCAAATCTTGACTGTTTTATTTTCCATTCAAACTTTGGCAGTTTTATTTCAAATCCTTTGTGGTGGTGCAACAAAAAAGTGCTTGAATATTGGAAAATAATTTTAAAAAACAACTCTTAAATAATGATTCAACTCAACTTTATTAATAGAGCACTTTAGAAACGATCACAGTTACATACAAAGTGCTGTACATGAAGTAAGAAACGAGACATATTAAAACAAGGACAGTTAAAACAAATTAATAACATAGAACAGGAAAACCTTTAAGTAATTCCAAGTCTCATGCTGAATCGAAAGCCAAAAAAAGAAAGTGTTTTAAAGATGGACACAAGCTGGCCTAACGTTAAAGGGGAGCTCATTCCAAAGGGACGGATTTATTCAATTAAAATGTGTTGCGCATGAAAGGTAAATAAAATTGTACCTACATAAAATTCTTAAAAGATAAAATATAAATGTATTGAATGTAAAATTCAAATACAAATGAACTGTACCGTAAACAGCGATTCCTTCAAGCATCACCAGAGGGATCTTGCGTTTAATCTTAACTTTTGTTTTCTATTTACTTCACTGTACAGTTTATGTTCGTCAGTGTGTGTTTGTGTGACACTTTGGTTGTCATAACAATTTTACACAAAAAGCTGATGGAGCATATTTGTAGGTTATCCTTTTCCCACTGCGCCACCAGTGGACCCCTTTGCCAAAATCAAAGTCACTGACTGTGGCGCGACCAAAGGATGCATCAGGTAAGAGCAAGCATGTGTCTTTTTTTATTTTCATTCTCCAATAATCATACAATACACCCCCTTTAAAAATGTACACAGTATGTAACTTTTAATGCCTGATGTGTTTAGGTATGGAAAGCCTGGGTGCGATGCGGAGACATGTGACTACTTCCTGAGTTACCGTCGCATCGGGACGGATGTGGAGTACGAGATGAGCGCTGACACTGACGGCTGGGTGGCCGTAGGGTTCTCCTCTGACAAAAAAATGGTGAGGAACGTACTTTCTTACTGTTCTCAAGTCAGTTCTTGACAAGTTTGTAGAGATGTACTTTCACTTTCCAATTACTCCCTTGTTTTTTACTTCCACTACATTGTTTCAAGTAAAACAAAGTAGCTGGCTGTATTTACCATGTTGCACGTATATTTAAAAATGTGGCCAATTAAATGCAAAGACAATGGACCATACAATGCATTAAAATCAACATTACAGATTAGAAAATGTAATTGAGGTTAAGATGTAGCATTACTTTTGATTTGGTTGTTTTTTCAAATGTTTTTTTTCAACATAACACCAACACAATATGGTTGGGGTAGCTCAGGTCAAATCAGTGCATATGTGGGACATTATCATTTGACAATGTTTTACTGAATTTTCAATGGTATAAAAGTCAACAAATGTCAAACCAACAATCATAATTGGATACTTGATGTGGAAGGGGCTAAAGTTCAGATTTATACAGGATTTTGGTGGCAAATTTCCTCAATCTTAACTTTTTTTAAGAGTATGCAACACGATACACGATTTGTTTTTATAAGTCTTTCTCTCATCCAGTAAACATTTTTACATGGTGAATCAACTTTCTGCGTTTCTGGTTTCATATTAAAGCAATAATCCTACAGAAACTTCGCAATAATTTTCCCCCCAGATCATTTATTATTCATTTTACCCAGAATTATATGTGAAATTAAACCACCTCCTTCTTTTTTTAAATTCCTGAGCAAGAACGCTACTGTTTTTGTTTGTTTGTTTTTCTTGCATTTTTTTCACATCTGTTATCCTGCATTGTGTGGCTGGGGCAAGTAGGGTAAAATACATAGTGGATATAAAAAGTCTACACACCCTTGTTCAAATGCCACGTTTTTGAGATATAAGAGTTGAGACCAAAATAAATCATTTCAAAGCTTTTTACACATTGATGTCATCTATAACCTGTAAAACTCAATTTCAAAATCCATCTTTTCGAGAAGGCAAACAAAAATAAACAACTGAGATCATGTGGTTGCTCAAGTGTGCACACCCTCATAACTGGGATTGAGCTGTGTTAACCAACCACTTTCAAACCCACGTTAAATGGCAGTTAGCAGACCCAATGCCACCATTCAGAGTGCCTCTGGTTAACCCCACATAAAGTTCAGATGTTATAACAAGGCATTTCCTGACATTTTCTGACCTCTTCCTCATCGTCTCACTAATAACTGATCACGTTCTCAGGGAGGCGACGATGTCATGGGCTGCGTCCACGACGACAACGGCCGCGTGCGCATCCATCACTTCTACAACGTAGGCCAGTGGGCCAAGGAGATCAAGAGGAACCCCGCCAGAGACGAGGAGGGCATCTTCGAGAACAACCGCGTGACCTGTCGTTTCAAGCGGCCGCTCTACGTGCCGCGAGATGAGACGCTCGTGGACCTTCACCTCTCGTGGTACTACCTGTTTGCCTGGGGGCCAGCCATACAAGGTGAGTTTTGACCTTTTATGGTACTATGTGTCTTTGTCGCCATCTCATCATCAACGTCTCTTGTCGTCCAGGCTCCATCACTCGACACGACATTGACAGTCCGCCGGTGAGCGACCGCATGGTCAGTATTTACAAATACGAGGACATCTTCATGCCTTCCACAGCCTACCAGACCTTCAACTCACCCCTCTGCCTACTGCTCATAGTAGCCCTCACCTTTTACTTGCTGATGGGAACACCATGACGGCGGAGGTGGACGGACAAGATGTAGCAGCAATAAAACAAGATGCCACTACTGTACTTGTGCTTTGCACACACACTATATTAGACATTTTCAAACAAAGTATATCTATGTAGTGTAACTCACAGTATACTTTAGGGGAGTCATATGCTGCTGCCAATCAAAAGTAACTAATTCAAAAGTTTCACACAGGACAGTTATTTTCAGTTATTGCTCATGCCAGTAGATAAATTCGCAGCATGTGCTTGGAAATAATTGCCGTGCGGACCATAAAATGAGCAGATGGCAGATATTTACTGGCTCATGATTAACTTGACTGAAGGACAAAAAAAAAAAGAACCAATAACAGCCTGCATCATTTTTTACGTGACCACTTTTTTTTTTGCCAAATGTCACCGAAAAGGTGATTTGACAAATTGTTAGAAGCATATTTTTTTTTCAATCCATGTATGACACTTGCGCTTTGTATGCACATCTAACTGTTTCATACTTTAAATTGTATTTTGTTTACCCATTGGGTTGGTGCAACGGTATGGTAGTATGAGATACTAATTGCAATAACTTAAGAGTTTGTTGTACAATTTCTATATGGCTGGGTATATTCAATAAAATAAAATTATTTTTGATTCATGATACAATTTTAATCCCTAATGGAGGATTCAATTTCAGGGATTAAAATTTGTATAATAAATAAATCATGTCTTTCACATCAATATACTGTACTACATACAGTGGTACAAATATATTAATTCAAATAAAATATTACAAAAATGAAAATGTGTTGTCAGTAGCCTGGCCCTGTTAGTTCCTCCCTTCTAGCATTATGCTTGTGATACCAGACCTACATTTAACATTACAGTATTATAAATTCTGAAACATAATACATGGATGGATGTGGTGGTGGTAGGAAGAAGCGTACATTGATGTGACATGATGCGACCAGACTGTAAAATCGCAAGTAAATCACACACCGAGACTCACAAGGAAGAAGTGGATTGGCCTGGCTGCTATCGCTATGTTATAATACAAAGAGGAACCAGGCGAGAAATAATGGAAAGTGGATATTTGACAGGTTTTTGGTAATAATCACCTCATTTATTGACAGCATAGTGCGGCAAAGACATAGTCGAATATTATTGTAAAACACTACATACAGTGGACCCTGCATACAGTATTAACAGTTTGCCATTTGCAGTTCACCTATAATACATTATGCAGATTTTGGTGGGGAAATCTCCCATATTTGATGTAAGTGCTTGTTTCATCACAGTTTTTTGATCCTATACCCTGCTTATTCGCATTTTTTTCCAGATTTTTTTTTTCATGTCAGTTAATGAGTGCCAATTATTTGTGGGCTTTTGCTATTATGTTTGAGCCGGTCCCTATTCCCCGCAAATAGTGATTCCAAACATACAATACAATACAATACAATACAATTTTATTTATACAGCGCATTTCATAACAGCTAGAGCTGTACCAAAGCACTTTACAAAACAATAAATAATAAACAATAAAAAAGACATAATACTGTAGGCTCTATTTCGTTGTAGAAGTCCACACTGCAATAGTTCAGTCACACCCAGTCGTGTTGCTTAGTATGCGGCGGACACTGGTAGGGATGACAAAGCAAAAAAAAAGACAAAACGTAATTGAACGTGTTAACGCCCTTGCTGTGCTGCTTCAAGTACAAATATAATTATAATAATATACAAACAATAATACACATTACAACTCAGGGGTGGTTAAAATGTCTAACAAAAATGAGCGCAGCATGAGCTTCTTCGCTAAACTACGTTTCCCGTGGTGCCCTTCGTCATCGTTACGTCACGCGTTATCCTTTCACACGCGGCGAGTGCCAACAGACTAGATTGGGGTAAACATGGCCGACGAGGAGGACTCGTCACAGGACCCTGCCGCGGGTGCTGCGCCGCGGAGCCCTCACACGGGGCGGCCTCACTCCGTGTCGTTCTCCGAGAGCGTTCAGCCGGCCGTGGGAATGGTTAGCCAGCTGCTAAACCAGCCGTCATCGCTCAAGTTCGACAAAAACATCAAGCAGGCCTTCTACAACACCGGGGCGATGATCTTCGTGGCTATCTGCTGCGGGGCGGCGGTGCTGGTTTACTTCATCCTGGAGGCCTTCCTCCGGCCGCTTCTCTGGGCAGTGCTGTGCGGCACCTTCCTCCACCCCTTCAAGCACTCCCTTGCCCGGCTCGGACGCTCTTGGCTTAGCGGCCTGCAGGACACCGGGACGCCCATCGTGGTGGGTACTCTGCTGGTGCCGGTGTGGTGCGTCAACCACACGGTGGACTTCATGGGGCGGCAGGTGATGGAGAAGCTCCCCCTGCTGCTGGCCATCGGAGCCGGGGCGCCGCTGCTCTACGTCCTCTACCTGTCGTGGAGCGTGGTCGGAATGCAGGTTCTTCTCGGCCACCTGTGGGGGATCATTGCGGCGGGGCTGGACTATTTCCACGCGGTCTGGGTGAGTGGATTGACAATAACAGCTGAGTTCCATCCCTTCCACCCCCCTCCTTCATTGATGATAAAAGACTCGATGGGTGTGGTTGTGAAAATAGGTCAACCAAAACAGTCTGGCTCCGCTTACATTGCCTTGGGTAGAGAAAGCATTGACATTTGTCGCATTATGTCCAGTATATTATACAAGGTGTGGCAGCAAAGTTGCATGACTGATGTCACGAAGGATATACTAGTCTGGACTGTATTTCAGAACCAAACTACAAAGTACAAGTTTTCCCCTTAAAAAGAATCCGCCTGAAGTCTAACACGCTTTTTCACATTCCCATTTTTCCAGCGTTCTCGTTATGTTACTGTATGTCATGCATGTCTCCAAAATGGGTCCTCTTGACCCCTAGGTGATTGATCTCGGGAAAGAGGAATAAGACAGGTCGGTTGGAAAGTTGTTTTAGCACGGCAACGTTGTTCTCAACCAGGAATTGTCAGATGCTCAGGGCATTGTGAAGGGCTTGTCGTCAAGGTGAAGAAGCCACGAGTTGCTACGCCACAACTCTCACCTCTTCACTTGTACTGAATGAAGCAAATGGAATAGGATCTGTTTGTAGACACCAATCGTGGAACTTTTCTGACACCCTATATACACACTAGTCTCAAAAAGTAAGGGATATTTGTCTTTCGGGTAAAATAAAAAATAAATAAAATAAAAATGTACTCTAACCTTAGCAGCTGAACTTAATTTGACCTCCTCTAAACTTTTAAATGTCTGACTGACACCAGCATTTTGGAAAACATGCCTAAGAGTAAGTACCGACGACATTCTGACCCATGTGCCAAACAATCCTTTGTTGCGTGGTGACAGGTTTGCACCGTGGTCATCGGCTATTTGTTGGCAGTCTGCTTTAAATGGAGTCCCCACACTGAAGGCTACCTGAGGTCCGCCGCCCTGCCCGTGTGGACCGCTCTGCTTTTCTACATTGGTGAGTACGAGTAACATGAGAAAGTCCCCTCGTATTTTTAGTACACCGGGTGCATTCGGTCTGACCCTCGGGGCTTTCAAATGTTGTTTCATCCAGTGTCTTTGATGGGCTCGTGGAGGGTTCCTTTGTTCGTGGTGGTGTTGCTGCTGCTCATTGTGGGCTCCCAAGAGAAGCCTCCTGTTCCTGGCAGAGGTGAGGCTTGTGAATGGGCACTCATGAATGGGCTTTGTGTGTCTGACTTGGCCCTGCTGTCAATAATCAAAAATGCTGACTATTGTATTGTAATGTTATGTATTGACTGCCAGTAGACAGCTGCTGGTTCTTTTATTAAGCAAAATACATCTGTAATAAGTACACTACCCTTAATGCGGAAATCAACCCAAACATGTATTTTTTTCTCAAGAATATGTTCCCGGCAGGCCCACTAGTTGAAACGCAGCATTCGGATTGATATTGCGTTTGTGGAATATAAGTTAAGCAGCAAAATCCACCCGTTTTTAGCCATCGCAGGGGGCGGCCATTTTGTCACTTCTGTCGACTGAAAATGACATCACAACTATTCAGGGCTCGGGTAACGGCCAATCACGGCTCAGCTTCAGAAAACAGGTCAGCTGTGATTGGTTGTTACCTGAGCCCTGAGCGTCTGTGATGTCATTTTCAGTTGACAGAAATGACACAATGGCCGCCCCAGAGATGGCTAGAAGCGAGTGGATTAACTCTTATTCCACAAACGCAATATTTATCAGAATGCCTTGTTTCAACTAGTGGGCTTGCATGAAGCATATTCTTTAAAAAAAAAAAAAAAAAACATGTTTGGGTTGACTTTGCTCTTTAAATTAGCTAATGAAACTGTTAGAAGCAATCACTAACCTCGCGCTACTGTTTCATTGCGGACTTGTGAGGATTCTTGTCAGGATTTAAAAAAATTTTTTTTCTGTTATATGAACACTTAAGGAGAGCTGTCTGGGCAGGTGTTGTCATTCGCCGCCAACACTATTTACATGGCCATTGCCTGTGGCAGCCTACAGTCCAAAACGGAGCCCAGCGAAGGATTCGCCACAGGTGAGGATTTTCTTTTCTTCTTCCCTTTATTGAATCGCTAGTAAAGAGCGTTACAAAAGGCCACTTGCTGTTTCTCTTAACATGCATCAACACAAGATGGCGGCAGCGACTCAGTGGACAACCTCCCCGCCACGCCAGGGTTCCCTCAGAGCTCTCGAAAAGTACCGCCCGCTCTCTTCCAGAAGAAGTCCTCCCACAAAGCCAGCGACATCTACTTCATCCTCCTGGCGTGGGCCATAGTCCTGGTCCAGATCTGGCTCAACTTGTGGGTCCTGCAGCTCCTGCCCATCCCCGTGGCCGGTAACATGCGCCCTGGCGTTCCGTACTTTGCCTCTCAGATGTACGCCTCACACCTGTGTTGATATGTAGTGTGGGTCATGAAGAAGGTGGTGGTGCATTTTGGCCTGAAGAGTTTTGCGGCGAGGACTTTGAGCTCGTGGTGGGCCGTGCTGGAGAAGTTCGGGCGGGAGCGAGAAGAGGCTCTGCTGCCGGGTCCGATCAAAGGCCTGGCGCAGTTTTTGCTGCGTGTTGACACAAAGGTAACATTTGGCCGAATGATTGCGTGGTCGTGTCCTCACGAGCATGGGTGGATTTTGAAAACGGTCCGCGCAAAAGTGGCGTTTATGGCTCCGTGAGCACTGCTACAGCCGTGCATTTGCTATTTTATTCTGCTGTGCATCATATTGTACAGGAATGATATTTAGGAGTAATAAATCCACTTCAGTAGCAGGCCACAACCACATATGTGCTTTTTTTTTTTTTTTATTGTGGCTTTTCTGAACATGACTTTCTTCCAGCTCTTGATCTTGATATTTGAAGTAAGACAATTTTCTCTGCACAAATGCTTTTTACAGGGAGGACTACTTGATCGGTCCACAGGGAAATGTTACTTTGAACGTTAAGTCAAATGGCTTTCACATTACCAGTTTCTATTCACGCGTCACTTTCTTTTTGTTTCCTGTCAATACTGCAGTTCATTTGGAGGTGGAACTAATTGTCCCCAGCTTAAGACCATGCTGAGGTGTCATTTGTTGTGTGTTTTATTAACCCATTAAGGACTAAAGCACCCGTCTCAACAGCTCCCCAAAACCTAAGATCGCCTTTGGAATGACCCTTGACTTGTGGCTTTCATACAGGCAGAATTTATTATTATTTAATGTTTCAACCGAAGATGTAAAGATAACGTGTCAGTGCAAGAGAAGCACTATTTTAATTTTAAAAAAAATCGAGTGGTAATTACCATCCTCTATTCTGTTACAAAGACGTCGATATCGTAATTGTCTACAAACCATATCATATCATGTTCGACCGGTTCCACTGGTCGTGCGCGTCGTCACGTGTATGTTGTGATGCATTAAATTGGCTAAGAGATGGAGAATTGGATTAAGAAAAGACACCGACGTATCCGCCCTCCCGGCTTTAAAGGTTGAATGACGCAACGGCTCTAGTGGTAGAAATGCGGTTATGCGCTCCCATCCTTAATGGGTTAATATTTACTTTCTGCATGGGGAGGGGAGGGCGTGTAATTAAGGGGAGATATTTGTTTACATGTACAGCATACTTTAAATTAGCGCTTTGTGTCCTATTAATCTGAGGCCGCTATTTGAGTACAGTATTTTATTCAAGGACATTGGAGTGGAGCACTTCAACTTCTGTTAACAACTCATTCACTGCCATTGACGAATTTATTTGTCTTTTCACAGTCCAGCCATTCAATCCCAGCAGCGTATTTATATTTTTTTCAATTTTTTTTCAAACGTTGAGTGTAAAAGACGGTCTGAAAATGTCTGGCAGTGAATGAGTAAAAAGTCACCAGCCCACCAGTCACCCTGTACTTTTAACTCTTTGCTTGCCACGTGCCCGCACCCAAACACAGGTGTTATGTTGTGTTGTGTTGCACGTGGGGGAGGGGGGATGCTCCTGCACAAATCTTTCCAATAACAATCTTCCCAATGTCT
The DNA here is from genome assembly GCF_054856515.1 of Filicampus tigris. Lineage (NCBI taxonomy): Eukaryota > Metazoa > Chordata > Actinopteri > Syngnathiformes > Syngnathidae > Filicampus > Filicampus tigris. The sequence goes on from NC_141224.1 coordinate 11,321,851, forward strand.
CTTTGTCTCTTCTCCAAGCTGTGGCATTGGCTTAACAAGCAGGTAATGTCTTGGTGATGAGAGAGGCCGTCAGCTAAGTGTGCGTGTGGATGAACAAAAGAGGGGGGAAAAAAAAAAAGCCTGCACCATATATTTGATGCAAATGAGCGCGCGAGAGAGAGAAGTCACATGCCGGCTTTAACTCTTTCATGACCTTCTCCTCCTCTTGAGTTCCTGCTTTTAGATTTCCTGCTTTTAGATTTTAGTTTGTCCTCACAGGAAGATTCAGTCGAGGCTGATGGGACTTTTTTTTTCTTCTTTGCTTTGGGCTGGTTCCGCCGCTGCTTCTGCATCTTATCTGTGATGTTTTTGGCTTTGAGTGTGTGTGGCTTATGCAGAGCTTAATTCAGCAGAGGGCAGCGCTGCTGAAGAATGTATGCATTCGTCGGTTTTCTTTTTTTTTTTTTCCTCAACTCACCTCACACAAAGCAGTTTGGCAGATAGTGAATTGAAATATTCCTCAAAAAAGAGCCTTTTAAGATCTTTATTGCCACTCCCTGTTGGAAGTTTAACAAAGACAATTACATTTACATATGTATGTAAAGCACACGTCACATGATCAAACTCCGAAAACAGGCGAGCTGTTATTAGTCCCTAGCTGAGCTATGAGAAACTGTGATGTCATTTTTAGTGGCAAAATGGCCGCTCCGCGAGTTGGATGAAAATGGGTGAATTTTGCGCAATATCAATCAGAATTCCGTGTTCGGATTAGTGGGGGCGCATAGAACATATTGTAAAGAAAAATGGTGACTTGATTTCCACAGCACAGAGCAACACAGTTACCGACAAAAAAATAAATAACAAATAGAGAAGTAAGCGCATTAAAATGTAAGAAGGGTGTGATGAAACCTATACAATATTATACAGCATTTATTTACATTATTGCACTGCTAAGTACACACAATATTTAGTACAGTCATGTTTTATGTTCAGTTTGGCTATACAAACACATGGCAATGTTTACGATGACCAAATACACCTTTATAAGCTTTTGTTTCTTGCACATCATGTTGAAGTGCAATAATGTGTGTGTGCTTTTGTGTGTGTGTGTGTGTTTTTTTTTTTTTTTTTTTAATTTTGGCTCCTTGAACAGTGAATTCAGGTGACTTTTTTCAAATGCAAAGCGGCTACATTGGAAGGACACTGTGTTTTGAACCCTTTCACTGCCTGCCTCGCTTCTTATTTGCCACTCTTCCTTTTGCCCCCCCCCCCCCGTGTGTCGTCCACGCAGATGGTGGTGTGGCTTGAGCGCTCTCTGGATAAAATCATCAGCATCTTCATCATCATCCTCCTGGTCGCAGGGACCCTCCTCATGGGGCTGCTCCTCACAGCCATGGTATGAAACCCCCCCCCCCCCACAAAATCTCCATAGTACGGCACCTCATTTCTGGATTATGAGTGATATTCTCTCGGTCGAATTTTTCCCAGGTTCACCACGAAAGCGCTCACATCATTGACGTGACCGGTAATCTCATTAACGAGACGGTCTCCAACCACCCGGAGTGGGCAAAGTAGGGCAGCCATCTTGTTCTTTCCGATTCCACATGTGCCGATTGGACGTGGAAACGACCTTCTGTGTTGATCGTTTGTCATGCGCAGCTTGCTGCCAGAAGCCCGCGTGGTCCAGAAGGCTCTGAATTCGGCCGCCACCAACGTCTACGAGCACGGGAGGGAATGGATAACGCAAAAAGTTGGCATTGCACCTTCATGTACATTTCTGTTTACTCGCACTCATGTTGTTTTGTGGCATGGAATGTATCTTGTTTTTTCTGTTATTGTGTAAATGGACTAGGACGAGACTAGCACTGAGACAAATGCTATTGAACATCAAATTACGGTAGATTAGTGAGTGTTAATGTTGGACATGACGCAATCATAGATGCTGTCGTACACCCAAAAAAACAGAACTATTCTAATTTTTCCTCCTTTGCGGCAGTTTATAAGAATTATATGAAATTTTCGGTATTTATGGTTTAGGATTTTTTTTTTTTTATCTGGCAAAAACATTTTTTTTCTCAATATTATACATGATTTTTATTGGACGGTGACAGTACTTGAGGTCACGGACAGGAAGGCAATGAATGTCTTGCCTAACAGATCATTTCTTATTGTTAATGTAAAATTCAATTATCTTGAGATATTTACGTTTTGGTTGTGTGCTGTGAACTATAATCATCCAAATGATAACAAATGTAATATTTCCCTCTGTGTGTCGTGAAACCATACAATCGGCGAGTCTCACGGTTTGAATTGTCTAACAACGCTGAATTAAATGTTCTACGTTTTCCATCATGTAACTCATTGACTGCCGGACATTTTCAGACCCTCTTTTACCCGAACGTTTGAAAAAAAATGGAAAAAAAAATATCAATTAATTTCTGGGATTGAATGGCTGGACTGTGAAAAGACAAATAAATACGTCAATGGCAGTGAATGAGTTAATTAGATGCACCTGTTTATCGGCAGCCACCTGGTGTCACGTTTGCACGATATCATTGGATTGCGATTTAACGTTGTGATGTATTAACCGGCATCGAAGTGTCCGACCGTGTAACGTGTGTGCAGCTTCACAAGATGTTAGGAGACAAGGTGAACCACACTGATGTGATCGAGAAGCAGGTGCTGGAGCTTTGGGACCGACTCTACCACTCCTGGTTTGTCAAGGTAGCGATGAACCTCAGGGGTGGCGGCGTCCCTTGAAAGAGTTTGCCTTCCTGAAAACACAGACGCGCTTGTTCGTAGAACGTGACCCAGTCCGGCCGCTCTCGTGGGCCCAAGTTGAATATTCAGAGAGCAAACAGCTGGTTGGTGGACATCCTGGACTGGAAGGACGTCGCCTCCTTTCTGCAGGAGAATATTGAGACGCTGTGGTCTGTAAGTGGTGTTGAATTTTTGCAACGAAATTTGGGTTTGGTTGCGCAACTAAGATCTGTGATGATGTTTTCTCTCAGATCCTGGAGTCCCTCTGGGTGGTGATGAGCAGGAACGTTGGCCTCCTCGTCTCCACGACCACCACGCTCCTCACCGTTTTGTTTCACAGCGGCACGGCTCTGCTCAACTTTGTCCTCAGCCTGGTACGGAGACGCCGTCCTCGCCCTCGTCCTCCTGCCTTGTGTCTTACGGTGGTGCGCAAATAAATGGTTGCGTAATCTCAGGTGATCTTCTTGACCACGCTGTTCTATCTGCTGAGCTCCAGCGGAGAATACTACAAGCCCGTCAAGTGGGTCATCAGCCTGACCCCCCTTTCACAGCCGGGACCCTCATCCAACATCGTTGGGCAGTCTGTGGAGGAGGCCATCAGGTAGCACACTTTGGGCAAGGAATTACAAAAACAATAACATATGAATATCTCATTTAGCTTCCTATTATCTGTTTGTGACACTATGAGCAATTCATGACGATATGAATATTTTCATACTATATACGGTAGTAGTAGTTGTAATATTATGTATCAGCCATCAACGGCTATTGATGTCAAATATGCATCTTAACTTCAATGTTAATGCTACTAATTATTGTACACTTACTGTTAATTATACAATCCATGGTAATAATAATAAAAAATAATATTTATCATTATTATTTTATTTTTTATTAGTAGCATTAGTGGTGGTATACAGTTTCTGATCTAACGCTACTCACTCTAAAATGAGAAATCTTTTTAATGAATGACTAATCGCCAATATGTATTGCTGTTTTATTACCATAAAATAGAATACATAAGCACACCACATATTTAATATTATTATATTGCTAATGAACTGATATGCATTTATTGTCAGTTTAATTATACATAACAATTGTTGCATGTCTCATAATTGGCCTACCTATATGTATCTATTGCTAATATGATAATGTCATCAAATAGTCTATTGTTTATATTGTTAGTGTGTTTTATTTTAAAAAAAAAACATAATGTGTGTGGGCGCAAGTGTATAATTATAGGCTGTATATTGTTGCCTAATTATGATAACACTGGGGAACAAAATATTTATTGAGTTAGGTCTGACAGCCGTTTTTAATTAATTTTTGTCTGCCGAATCCAAAACTGATCTCAGCTTTCCTTTTTTATGTCCAGTTTTTGAGCTATAGGATCCCCATTTTCTTAAAAAAAACCCAATCTGATAGAAATGTGTATGTATGAAAATAAAACACTAAGATGGAATAGTTACAAGCTTTGAAAACTGAAAAAAAAAAAAGCAGCAATAAATGAAATAGAATTTACACCGGTGTGCCCATTGATCCAAGGTTAAGAGAAAAGCCAGCACCAATCCTCTTAATTCCTACTATGCTCACTTTCTGTTTGCAGATATTGATAGTACTGACCGATTGGGAGCTGCACACACCTCTCAATTGTGACAAGTTGCCACGTAGCTGTAGACGAGTCCAATCGTAATCAGCTCTTCTTACTACAGTCTTACTACAGCTAATCAGTGGAATTTTTCTTATCTGGAGGGTAAGCTGTGGAGAAAAAATGTGATATGTGAGAGACAAACTGCCTGCAATTTTAGAATCAGCATGCCAATTTTGGTTTTAATCATCTTAAGTTAACCGATTTGTTTTCAAATTGTTTCCCAGTGTTATTATTATCAATTATTATGACTATATTTTCGACAATAGTCCTCTGTGTCTGAAGTATGTCTTATATGTGTTTGCACAGAGGGGTGTTTGACGCCTCTCTCAAGATGGCCGCCTTCTACGGCCTGTACACTTGGCTCACTCACACCATCTTCGGTATCAACGTGGTCTTCATTCCTTCAGGTAAGTCTCACGCCAAGTCCAGCCCGTTTTGAATCATTCCATCCCTCGCTCTCCAACCTTCTTTCTCTCTTTCTTTTCCTCCTCCCCTAAAAAAGCCCTGGCCGCCATCTTGGGGGCGGTGCCCTTCCTGGGCACGTACTGGGCCGCTGTGCCCGCCGTGTGCGACCTGTGGCTGGCGCAAGGCGAAGGCGTCAAGGCCTTGCTGCTGCTCGTCTGCCACCTGCTGCCCACCTACTTCGTGGATACTGCCATCTACTCGGACATCTCTGGGTGTGTATCTCAAAAGCTGGACCTTTTATTAGGAACACCTGCACTCATATTCTACACACAGAGTTTTCACTTGGTCAATAAAAGCAAAGCTGTCAGTAAGATGCAGTACTGTTCTATACCCACAATAATTGACATTGTTAACTCATTCACTGCCAATGATGAATTTATTTGTCTTTTCACAGTCCAGCCATTCAATCCCAGGAATTTATTTATATTTTTTTCATTTTTTTTTTTCAAATGTTAGAGTAAAAGAGGGTCTGAAAATGCCTGGCAGTGAATACACTTCTGCTTCAAATAGAGGCCTGTGCTTTTTTTTTAGAAGCAGTTCCCCAAATAATTGCCTGGTGCTCTCATAAATTAAGAACAATTGCCCACTCCCCCCCCCCCTTTTTTTAACTGCAGTGCTGCCTTTAGGTGGTTGTAATTGTGTAACACAAGGTGTCTTTACCACAACACATGAACAATGAACTCCACCTTTCATAGATTCCTCCTTTTTCAGGTCAAGCAAATAACAGTATAACAACCTCTAGTTGTCTGTAAAAGCACCACCGTTGAATAAACACCTGCCCTCAAATAGACATCTACTATTTAGATTTAAAAAGATACAGATTACTTAATTACATCTACTTTGACTGATACCTGACTGACTGAGTGATTTGTTGCAGTGTACATTTTAACAACACTGCACACTTGAATAAATAAATAATACATATAAATACCTCACCTCAAATAAATGCCTACTTGTTATGTTTAAAAAAACATGATGTAGGCTGTAACACTTTCAGACGTTTTATTGACAGGTACAAACAGTCAGGCACACCAGCACAAAATGAAAACACTCGCAAGGGGGAGTAATGTAGCAGATGCTAACACTGAATTACCCGCGTGGCTAAACGGCCTAACTTTGCCAAGAGTTACAGTTAAGGTTGACATGGTGTGTGTGTGTTTGTGGTTTCAGGGGCGGTCACCCCTACCTGACGGGCTTGGCGGTGGCGGGCGGCGCCTACTACCTGGGTCTAGAGGGCGCCATCATCGGGCCCATCCTGCTGTGCATCCTGGTGGTGGCGGCCAACATCTACAGCGCCATGCTGATGAGCCCCAACTCGGCGGCGCCCACGCCCATCCAGGCCGGTTGGCCCCAGCCTGGCAGCAGGTCGTCATCGACACGGCAACCGACACTCTTAAAAAAAAAAAAAAAAAAGGCCGCCGCATTTTTTTAACGTATATTCATTATTCCCCCCCTCCCCCAACCAGGGCTTTCTCTGAGTCTACGCCCTCGGTCCTGAAAAAGAGCAGTGAGTAACGTCACAGCGGCGGAACGTCACCCGGCTTGACGGCTCCTACACATGCGGCTCCGCAGGTCCGGTAAGATGCCGTCGCAGGGAAGGCCGCTCCCGCACGATGCTTCGCTGCGGCATCGCTCGGAGCATTACAGAGCCTGCTGCTGTCAATCAAAAAGATGATACGGATCACGTCGTCTCGTTGCCAAAATAGTTTTTATAACGCCAGCTCTTCAGGGTGAGATGATTTTCTCAACACGTTCCGTACTGCTCACATCGCAATGCACCACAACTTCTTTCCAAAGACGTCCAATGTGGACATTTTTTTGGGTTATGGTTGCTCATGTGTAAGGTTGCAAAGGACCACAACAGTTGGTTAGGGTTAAGAATTACACAAGTTGGATACTTTCCATGACAATTAATGAAAATGAACTGTAAATCTAGAAAAAAATAAATTGTCAAGCGATGACATTTTTTTTAACAAATCGCAAAATTTTCCATAATTGATCGCGATTAATCATATTTTTCAACTACAATTTTTTACCAAGCTTGGAACCGATATTTACTAAAATCTTGGAATCAATGTGGAAACAAAATAAAAGTATATTTCGATTCAAGGACTGTTCTAATAGCTTTCTTTGATCCTTGAATATGATTCTCTTCCTGTAAAATACAACAGTTGAATGATACACTAAAGACGCACAACTGATATAGTATTCGAATTTGGCTGTGAAAAGTGTGCCAATTATTTAGGATTTCTCCAATGAGCCGTCAAGCAACTTTTTAAACCAAAACTACGTGGCTGCACAGTGAGCAGAGGTCAGCTGCTACAGGAAGTAAATAAAACTGAGTTAACTCAGTTAATTTTTTTAGTGCATTAAGAAGTTTAAATTAATCTCATAGTTAATGCTTTAATTTTGACAGCCATAATATATATACACGCACACACGCACACACACACACATTAATTTTAGATGTCAAAAAGTGTTTGCGAGTCCCAGTGTTTTCTTTTCCATGGAAACCCGGTCGAAATGGCTCTTTGAGTGTAAAAGGTTGCTGACCCCTGTTCTAGACTAAGCCTTGCTTAATAGGTTGTGCTTTGGCACCATCTTGTGGTATCTACAGGCAATTTCAATTATTTTTCGGTGGCACAGCAGGGCTGCAGACAAAAATATCTTTTAAATTTTGGGGGATGAAAATAAAAACCCTACAATATAACAATATGTATACAAATTATATATTTTTTAAAATCTCAATTTTGGGTGATTTGTTGGCTGATTTATTTGAACAATGTATAATGCAATGTCTGACCTAGACCTAACATTTTCCAACTGTGTTCCCATCATTGAAAATCCCTGGTATTTTGCAACCCTACTCATGGGTCCATACAAGTAGCGCTGAGTTTGCACAAAAATTTTGCTTTAATAAGAATGCACACGCCTGCTCTCCTTGAACACACTGTCACCGTTTTGTTCTTTTCAAGAAGCAGTAAGGAACTTATTTTCTCTTGGGCCTCCCCTACAGTTGTGACTTTTAATGCCAATTGAAGTGTTACAATTTGCTTTGATCATTTTAGTCCAGCATACAACTCGAAAACACTGACTGAAACATGATGTGTTCTGGTATAACAATTGAGCCACTGACAACTAAAGTGGGCTAACTCCATTTTTTTTAGGCGTTTCCCCCATTCATGTTTTAAGTTTAGTGCAGGAATCGAAGCATATTTTTAAGATAACACTGGTCCAAATCAAGATTGACATGCGGTTTTGTCATGTAAGGGTGCAATCCAATGGATTCTATCTTGAGTGCCTGTTACATTCATAAAACATTGAAAGATTTGCCAGATGTGTAGACTTGGACCACTGTTGCACTTTTAGTGGCAATGGTAGCCACAAAACTTGAACTCGCCCTCCTGCAAAATGACCAAAATGGAGTTAGTCCACTCTAATTCTCAGCTGAACTGATTTGATCACGCTTATTTACTTGTTTTCACTACACTAGCACTTTAAGAGTTCTGTAGTGCTTATGGTAGGGCTGCATGGTATTGGAAAAACATGCGATATGCGATATGGATGTTGACTATAGTCATATTGATATTATTGTGATATTTAACATGTACCTAAATAAATGACATTTTTTTTATCTAATGAAAGAAGTAAAATTTTTTCATGCAGGAAATTAAGCAAGATAATGTGTGCTTAGCGCATTAATTGTAATTCCCTCAGATAATGTCCAACTATTGGATGGCGATGCGCATTTAGGTTTGTATCTGACTGGTCAAATTCAGATAAAAGCATACAATTCCATTTGAAAGTTATTGCATGTCTTTGCAATATGCATATTGTATTGACCATTATCGCGATATCGATATTTTTTCAATATATTGTGCAGCTCTAGTTTATAGCCGCGTAAAGCTTGCCGTGTGATCAGTGGTTAAGTGACGACACAAACATGTATGTGTGATAGATATAGGACATTGGTTGTTTTTTGGAACAAGAGTGTTTTTTGTAGGGTGCATAAACAATACCAGTGTTTACTGTTTTGCATTGTTTTTATTACTACATTACTGTTTGTTTTCCTCAAATACTGGATATGCACTGCCAAATAAACACCACCGTTTGAAATAAACATGGACCTTTAATCAGATCTGTTTTTTTTGTTTGTTTGTTTTTTTACCAAACTTGCTTAAAGTTACGTCATTCATAATATTTTAATACATACATGTAGTAAAGTGACATACAAACATTCACAATCACACCTAGGGCCAATTTAGAGTGTCCAATTAACCTACCATGCATGTTTTTGGAATGTGGGAGGAAACCGGAGTACCCAGAGAAAACCCACATAGGCACGGGCAGAACATGCAAACTCCACACAGGAAGGCCGGGACCAGATTCGAGCCCACGACCTCTGCACTGTGAGGTGGACGTGCTAATGAGTCAACCACCGTGCTGCCATTACTGGTATCACTAAATTGTTAATATCAATAACATTATTAAGATATTTAATATAAGATTAAGAAAATGTGTTATTTCAAAAGTGTTTAATCAGTACACACAAAGTAGTGCTCAACTTCAAAAAGGTTGGTGACCCCAGGAATAGACAAATTATGTCCAATCAATGACAACTCTGTAGTACCTGTTATACTATTTAAAATACTCTTAGACATAATTGTAACACACGCAGTACTATTTATATGAAATTATTCATGTCAAAAATCAGTTTTGCACAACTACAAAAATATACAGTAAACATTCATACAGTATACCGTAATCATAACTAATTTGTATTTTTAATTGGATTTTTTTTCCACATTTGTTGTGTTTTTATATAGTCAACTAATAAGAATCATGCATTTGAATCCAAATCTTACAAATTCTTACCATAAGCTGTCATGGGGACCTTAAAGCATAATTGTTGTCATGGGGAACGATTGTATTGATTTTTTTCAAATGATGAGTGATGAATCTCTGCATGTTTTATATGCAGCAAATGTGACTTACAAAGCCCCATTTTTATTTCATGGTCCCTGTTTGAGACACATGTTTAACTGGAATGCTCTGAAATGTTTGATGAGCAGAGTGTAGGAGGATAAAAATACAATTAAATACATTATTCAGTATGCAGAAGAAGCACACAACAGAATAATCATACAATATTTAACACCTATGGGAAACAGTTTTCTACAAAATTTCTTTTGCAGATGAATATTTCAGCGCATCATGTTGGCAATCCTTTGAGGGACCATAAAGATGTTAAAGGGTAATGGCCCCACAACAGAGCACATCAATTTTTCAGTGCTAGAAATGACACACGATAAGAACATTCAGAAACGCTCTTTATGTCTGTCAGGCACTTTCAAACAACTTAAGTTGCGTCGCTATGATCAAATCATGCACTGCCGAATCAAACAAAGGCTGAGGAAAAATAAAGACTCACATGTGATGGTTGTCCTTGACAGGTCATGTAAATGCCTTCAATTTTATTTTCTACATTTGGATGCGTTTACTGTGGAAAAAGCTGCACTTGTCAGCACATTTCAGTACAATCCAAACAACACAAAATGTCCTCTCCGCCATGTCACAGTTGCTCCCTTGAACCAACGCTAAGATGATGCTACCAAAGAGTGTAAACACCGTCGCTGTGTTGGGAATCATTCACTCATTCTCTCCTACCTAATCACTCCTTATGTTTTTTTTTTATATAGTGGACTCAGAAGACCACTAAAAATGATTCTTAATGTTGCCGCGGTAGGCTTTTTAGTGGACTAAAGGTCCTGGAGTAACAAAGCAGCCCCAGACCATCGCACTGATCCATTTTTAGACCACTATAATACAAAACCCAGATTGATGTTGACCACAACAAATGTGTTTGGAATCATTCACTTACTTCCCTATTCATATTTATTCATGTCGACTTTTTAGTGAACAATATATCCTCTCTAGAAAAATCCTACATACCAAGTCGCTGTATCTGGATTTTTAGTGGACTGAAGATCTTGAATAAGCAAAGCAGCCCATTTTTAGTGAACTCTATAGTTCACTACATGAAAATCCCTTGTGATTATGCAATTGTGTTAAGGGAATATGGAAGGAGTGAAAGATTCCGTACACATCTTATAAAAACGTTAATGACAACACAGGCTCGCAGTGATAAGTAACACATGAAACATGATGGCCGGTTGTGCCCAACTATGAGATATGATGTAAAAGTGGAGTAAAATATGACGAGGTGAGATATTATCACCTTCCTAAAATAATGGCCTGTGTTATTTTTTTTCAGAAAAAACAAAAAACTGAAGAAAAATCCTTAATGATCACATTTATTTATAACATTATTTCTGGGGTAGAATTGAATGATCTGCTCACTAAAGATATAGCCGATTTTAGCAGCTTAGGCCATTATTTTACGAGGCTGACGATATGCAAGATGTCTTCCTCTCAACTCTTGTGCCTGAATGACTCAGCAGTGCCCTACAACAGGTTTTGTGGAGAACTGTTTAAAACAAGCCACTGGGAGCAATAACTGTAAAGAAGCCGCAGAATAACCAATAGGGTTAATTTGTCTGCCGACTAACATGGACGAAGGTCGTTCACACACTCCACACTGGAGTGTTGCTTTAAAGCAGGGTTCCCAGATGAGCCCCATCTTTTATCAGGCCACTAACTGTCAGTGAAGTCACATTTTTTTTTTTTTGCAATTAAATCATGTGTGTATCATTTGGTGTCTCCTCAGTTTATCTACGGTAATTACATTAATGGCAATACGTGATGTATTTTAGCAAGTTGCCTTATTAGGCTCCAGTTCACCTGCGACCCCAATGAAAACTAGAGTGCTATAAATGTCGAAACGTTTGGAGAAACCCTGCTTTAATGTGAGCACCCAATGGACCCGAGGGGCAGACCGGACGTGTATGTGTGTGTAAATAGGCAGTGAGCAGTGTGCTAGCTTCTATGTTAAACAGGACGAGAGACAACCATGTAAAAACAGGACATAGAAAAAGGTATGATATCACAAATATGTTCTTTATCTTCTTTCTGCCCCTCCAAATGTGCGCAGCAGTCCTTGAGGGGCCACGTCAGTCTGCAGGGTGTAACGACGAGGAGAAGACACTAGAGGGAGACACACTGTAAGGAGGCACACAATGGAGAACAACCTTCTTCATAGGAGCTCATGTTCACAATCCATGACAGAATTAAATAAAAAAACAAACAAACATTCAAGTCACACGCACACAAATTAAGTGCACACACTCCGTAACAAGAGGCAGTCAGTAAACGTTACATGATGATGTGACAAGTGGGCAACAGTCACTCGCTGAGAACATCCAGCGTCCCCTGTTGGGAGTCTTTTTCTCCGCCTTCCTCCTGAGGATGCCAAACTGCTCCTCGAGGTCGTACCGTCCCAGGCGTCCTCCTCTCACATCCACACGGAGCCCTTGTTCCAGTCTATTTTTATTTTTTATTTTTTAAAAGACAAACGTTCCGCCTCGTGGCTTCCCGTGGAACGGCCGCTCCGTGTGTGTGTGTGTGTGTGTGTGAGTGCACGTGCGCCATCAGAAGACCTCCGGTAATGTGACGTTGCGGAGAAGCCACTGCTGCGAGCGCGAGTGTGTGCAGTCTCTGACGCTGGGCACCTGACTGTCCTCCTCGCTGGCCTTGTCCAAACACTGGTTGCTGTTGACGTGCACCAGGCTCAGCTTCTGCACAACACACACACACGTGAACATTACATAAACATTCACTTGGATTTACCACAACAATACTATGTCGCTTTGGAGTTAAAACAGTGCCGGTCCGCACAATTGGTACCTAGGCCTTCAGTGGGGACTAACCCGACTTGATCAAAAGCTTCATACTACTACTCTCATATCACAGCTAATAGAGCCCATCATTTCTATAGTAAACCGCAATACACACGGACAAAATTGTTGAAAGGAAACCCCAGAGTAGTCGCAGAAATAACTTGAATCTGACAAAAGCAACAATAAACTGTATGAAAGACAAGGAAACATCAGACAGACTTAAAAAAGAAACTTCTGTAGCAGGCCTGGATAAAAATGATGGTAGCCCTAGAAAAGATTAAAAATCATTTGACCATAGGGACAAGCGGTGTCCTCTAATTAGCATCACGGGTGTCTTCAAATTTCTAATCTGTCAGTCGGCCTATTTCAAGGGTGACAATTACTCACTGTGCTGATGGTGACTTGCGCTGCGCAACACTAAACGTGGACCAGAGGAAGCGATCGAGAGAGTTGTTGTTAAACATTAAAGGGAACGAGAGGTGCGGAAGTCTCACTGAAAGTTACAAAGACGATTGATTGCAGTAATTGCCTCAAAATTGTTGCGCATCAAAATAAGTTTAGGGTACCATCAATTTTGTCCAGTACTGCTTCATGAGTGTTTTTTTTTTAATAATTGTATTGAACCACAATTCAACATTCATTTGCAGATCATTTCACATGTTTTGCTAGTCTAACTTTGCTTTGACCAACTTTGTGTCCCAGCTCACCCAATTAGGCGAATGTGAACTCTGGCTCAAAAAAACAGGCCCATTTGCTATTAAAGTTTAAGTTACTTTAGCCAGTACTACTGATTATGATTTTACCCTGGGCGGATTAGATTGACATGGCAGCACAAAGGGGCTGAAATCTGACTGGACAAAAGCAAATCCAACATCCACATACGGAAACAGTGCGGCCAAGAGAAACGCTACCAAATGAAGAAACTAGACTGTTGGGAGTAAATGAATACAATTTCATCAAACAAATACAGGTATTATAATTTAGGCAATATAAATGTAGGTCTGCACTTCTGATAGTGTTTAAGACAGACAAGGAGAACCACAATATTGCATCTCAATTAATTACAATAAGGTTAAAAAAATTAAAAATCATAGCGATACAGTGGCATTCACTTCACAAAAAAAAAACAATGTTTTTTTTTTGTGGACAATGTATAAAGGAAATTTACCAGTATTTTTTGAAGAATTTTGGAGGTCAGAGAGGAAAAAAAAAACTTGCATTTCAATGGCTGTCAATTATTTGTGGATTTTCGCTATTAGCAGTCTGACCTATCCCTCACGAATAGTGCCACTGAAGTTCTATTCATGTATTTTTATTATTATTATAAAGTTATAGTCATATATTATATCCACTCTCTCCAGACCATTCTATGATATTCTAATTTATTGAAATGCACCTGTTTAGTATTTATTATTCATGTGCAGTTGCTACATACACAGCTGCTCTGATTGCCCTAGCTTGTAAATATGTCCATATTTTTTTTTCCCATTCCTTCTTATTTGTCCGTAGCTCATTTGCTTGGACTTGGGCTTTGGAACCAAAGAGCCACGGTTCAAGTCCCGCTGCTCCAAAGCAAGCCGCTGACCCCCCGACCTCACCCTGTAGCCCGAGAGATGCGGCGGTGTTTGCACACCTCTTTCGCTCCCTGCACGCCTGCTTGTGTGTGATCTGGTTGACAACACAAATACACAGCAGAGAGTGAGTGGAATTTCCCCATTGACGCGATATAATGAGTATAATAAATTTAAAAAAAACAAATTATTCTTCTGTGTTGCTACAATCCGCTTTGCTGCTGCAGACCTGGGATTTCTCCATTGCGGGACTAATAAAGGCTGATTCTGTTCATACCCAACAGGAGCTAAGTTCAGCGAGCAATAAAATGGGCACATTGTGAGCAACTGACTTTAATTTGCTCGTATCCAAATAGTTGGGTCTCTGGAGCGCCTTCCCCCCCATCCAGTGTGAAATTAAATGTCAGTTAATCTTCAGTCTTCTGCCTACTTCCGAAAATGTGTCTGTGAGCGAGCCATCCTTAACTTCCGCTGCACCCGTTCACAGGTGCGGACCATTTACATAATTGCCACTCCCACGGCTAGTTTATCTGTCCTTTACTGGGCAGCACAGCACAGATTAGGCCCGGTCTACACGTAGACACCGGGGGTTTTGAAAACGCCGGATATCAGCCCGCAGGCGTTAGCCCTATCATCCACACGTACCAGGAGTTTTTTCAGTGAAAACGCAAAAGTCCGGCCGCAGTGGAGATTTGCGGATATATCCGGATATCTCCTGATCCGCGTTTTCGTCTGGACGGGTATAGCCGGAGATTTACGTCGTCACCGTGCTACAACAATTTGATGTCACTTGTGTTTTCATGAGGACTCTCGCGGTGCTGCGCTGGGTTATATCCATTCTCGATGCGCTTTTTGCTTACTTATTTGTCCGCAACCAACCACTGCTTCTCCGTGAAACGTTTTAAAAGCGATTCTGACCTTTTGTCGGTTCTCCCGAACGAGTTTGGTGCCGTGTTTTTGGTTTCGAAGAAATGACGTCAAAGGACGGAAGTTCTTCCGAATGGACAGTATTTGGCTAACTACTGCCGCCTAGAGGCTTGGCGTGCGTTTGAAAACGCACTTCTGCGGTTACGTGTGGATGCGTTTTTGTGTGTATTCAACGCAGGCGGGGGAGGGATATACGGTTGTTAAAACCTGTAGACAAGGCCTTAGTGTCAGCTAACATCTACCCATCCATCATTTTAATTCTGATTTTCACAAAAAAAATAAAAATAAAAAGTGAACAGTTAGAAGAGGATAGGCTGTGTAGTGTACCACCATCATGTTTGTCTAAAGTGGGACAGAGTCCCGACGGTGGTGTCAAAAGGTTGCACTCACCACGGGGTCGTACTCCCACAGCTGGTTGCCTTTGAGGTGGTGACACTTGAGCATCATGACAGGTCCGTTTAATTTGGACACGTCCAGACACAAGTCGTCTGTTCTGATCTCCTTATTGGCCGTGTAGGAGAACACCTGCAAGGAGCGCCGCCGACAACAAAATATATGCTTACGGTGACATTTTAAAGACATTTGGTCACCCTTTAGAGTAATCAATTATTTCCCGCATCTCATTTTGAGATAATGAATCTGATTTTACCTGGTTGCCACCCATGCCGTGACAGTTGAAAATGCCAACCTTCTCGTTCTCTTTGCGGGCCATGTTGTCCAAACATTGGTTGGTCTCCACGTTTCGGATCTTTTGAGGAAAACGCACACAAATGCATCTTATTGCGGTGATAAAACCACGCCATGTAACCACTAATCATCACAAATATGGGTGTGTTTGTGATGGTGCGTGTTTATGCCCTGTGTTTTGTAAAGCTCTTCGCTGTTGTGAAAGCTATATGCTGTATAAATAAAGGTGAGTTGAGTGTATACCTCTCCCAGGGAGTAATAGTGGCGGGGAATCTGGGAGTCGGGATAGACGTTTTCCAAGTACCAACTGAAAGGTTTACATTGAAGCTTCTGTCTGAGAGCTGTGCGAGACGTTATGTCACCGTAGTCCACTTTGGTCACACCTGAAGACACAGACAGACACACACACAAACCCATTTAGTCAGTCAGTATGGTGTGGTTGAATTGAGCCCACCAGGAAAGATATAAAAGTTGGTATTTACTGTATTTCTTCTCAAAGACCTTTAGATTGTGTCTTTACAAGTTGTAGGTGGTCGTGAAATAAGCCATAGCATGGATGCAGGTCATCCACATCCCAGCAATAATATGAGTGTTGCCAGTTTCTCATAACATCAGCTGGTGCTTTTTTGTTTTTGCTTCATGATTGGCAGCTGGACAAATGTCTGAATGCTTGACTTTTTTTTAAAAGCTGCTCAGATCATTTTTTAAATCCTATTTTTTTTGTTATTTGAATCTCAGCTCATCCATTTTGATTTAGCTAATTCATGAGTCCTTTAATCACACTTTTATTTAGGTAAAAAAAAAAAAAGCGCATTATATTTTTCTGATCCAGCATAAGACGCCCTAATGAGTAGAACAAATATATAACATACAATTAGTGTATCTTATAAGTTTCCATCTTAGTCAAAATGGAGAGGCACAAATTGAATGTTGCATGTTGGGGAGTAAACTGCAACAAATGCAATGCATCTATCCATCCTAGCATAGCTGTAATCAAAAACTGCCACAGTACCTTGCTAGCCAAAACGTTATTATGCCTCGTTTTTAAAGTACATTTTGTTTTTGTACTAGTGGACAGACAAACATTAACACCTATGGACAATGACCCTAACGTGTATTATTCAAGTGTGGGAGGAAGCCGGAGTACCCCGAGGAAACCCACTTACACGGGGGGAGACCATGCAAACTCCACACAGGAGGGCAGAGCCCAGATTTCAACCCCCAATCTCAAAAGTGTGCCAACCGCTATTACACTGTGCCGCCCTTAAAATTAAATGTAATGCAATTAATCTTCACCCGAAGAAGAAGCCTTTTGAACCAAAGTAAAGTACGTGCGCGCACGCCCAATGAAAGCGTGGCTTAACTTCGTTCGGATAATGACCAGCCGCCTGAATGCAACTCTTGCAATAAGATTATACTGCGCAAACTAACCCGATTAAACACCTCTGGCCGGATACATGATATAGAAGTCTTTGATGTGCTAGCTCCGGTGTTAGCCAACTCTGACCCTGAGCATCGCAATCAAGTCCCAATCAGGTAAAACAATAACATGTCATATGGCAATAATGAGGCCACTAACAAGTTAAAGTAGAGCTAAGACAGTTGGTCAACTCTAATGCATGCACTCCGAGAGTATTAGTTCGCTCCATTTACATTGTATGAACAAGCAATGAAGGTTAATTTAACTATCAACGACAAATTAGCAACAATGTAAACATTACTGTGTACACAAAATTACTATGTACACAAAAACTGTACATTCCTTCAAATGTTGTTTTACTACCACATATTTCGAATAGTATTTTTCCTCTTGACAGTTGTGTTTTATTGTTTATTTTTAACCCATTTTATACTATACCTTATTTTGATAGGGTAAAAACAAAACCACCAAAATAAAAAAAAAAAATATCGATAGACTAATATGAAATACTTATGTCAAGATAGACTTTTCAGCCATATTGCCCAGCCTGAGGAGCTGCAAAATATTTGACTTATCTTGTCTTTGCATGGCCCCCCCATGTTACTTCCTGCGTGGTGCTGTAAGATTGTACACTAGTGCAAGTCTAACTTAGTTTTAGGATAAACACTTTTTGCTAACATGTCTCCTATGCCAGTGTGTGTGTGTGTGTGTGTGTGTGTGTGCATGTGCGTGCATGCGTTTGCATAAGTTAATTGCTGCTCCTTAGCGTGAAATTACTCACTGCCCCAGTCCCGCACTATTGGGCCATCACAGTGATATCTCACTGTCACCAGGTTAATGGATAGATCACTCCTGCTGCACATGCGCACGCGCACGCACACACACACACGCACGCACGCACGTGTGCTCACCAGGGGAGATGATGTAGAAAAAGTTTTTGAATTCATCCATCCACACTTCGGCCAAGCGTCTGTTGTTTTTGTTGATGATCTGTCCCGTTCCTCCAGGAAACGTGTAGGGCGTCGCCTTTCGGAACACGTGACCCACGTGCGAGCATGTGACGATCTCCAGGGTTCCGCCGCACTGCCAGATCTGTGACCAACACACACAGTGGAAGGTCACTAGTGGGCAGAGCATGCAGGTTCCTGTCCACTTCACCGCCCTCATGAGTGTCATCATGTGTGAGTGGAAGAAGGCGCTGTGGGTGTGTCCACTCACTCTGAAAGAGATTTCCAGGTTCTCTCCGCCCCAGATGTCCATGCCTGCGTCATATGTGCCGATCTCCTGAAAATAATCTCTGTCGATAGAGAACAAGCCTCCTGCCATGGTGGGAGTTCTGGAAAAGAACGTCCATATTTCATATTCAATATTTTTTCCGAACGATCACATAAAACCCGCATGGTGTAGGGGTTCATTCAGGTGACGGCGTGGGTTCAGTTCCCACGCAGTGAGGGTGAAAATTGGAATGTGAATGGTTGTTGGTCCCTTTATGTGCGCTGTGATTGACTGGCGACAAGTCAGCTGAGAGCTCCACTTAACACGAAAACTGTTGCAGAGAATAGATGGATGGATAGAAGAAAGAGAAGACAAAGAAGATCCCATAGCGGGGAAATTCACTTGGTGACAGAAGCAGACAATAACATGAAAACAGTAATACCAAAACAAAAGGAAAAATGTTATTTACAAATAGCATTAAGTTGAAGGAAGCATCAACATCGTGTAAGTCTGTAAGATGTATCGACAGATAAGTCCCCCCATTTCGTGTCGTTTTCCTGCTCTGTAGCTGTGACGGTCACGTCTGCATTTAAAAGCGGTGTGACGACAGCCCGCTTTCCACTTCTAAAAATAATTTCCTTTCTTGCAGCGGCGGCTTATTTTTCTTGACGCTCAGGTTCACTTAAACAAAAGACAGCGTCTTATGCAAAAAGAGAAAACACGTCGGGGTGCTGCCGTTTAACTCAGAGGAGAAAATAAGTGGCTCGGGTGTAGCAGAACAAATAAGAATCAAACAGGGAGCAAAACAATGAGATTGCAGAATAGACAGGTACAAATTTTTTTATGCCCGCAATCATAACCAAAGAAGGTAAACCATAAAAACAATTCCCGTTGCTGTATAGGACAGCGAAAAAACAAAATATTATTTGACTCTAAAATATATATTTTTTTCAGGGATATTTGATGTGATGTACGCTAGTTTTTGGTAAGTCACTTATGATGTAGTAATTTATTTGCCTGACTTTGGTGCAGGCATCTTAAATTCAGTTCCCACTCAGTGAAGCTGTGAAATGGTGACTGTTAATGGTTGTTTTGTGCCTGCAACTGACTCGCGACCAGCTCAGGGTGTAGTCTGCCTTTTGCCCCAAGTAGAGCTGGGTGAGCTTCCAGTATCCATGACACTGAACAGGATAAGCGGCATAGAAGATGGATGGATGTGAGGACGAGCGCTTTGAAAAATGGATGGAGGGATGCTTTAGTGTTTTCCAAGGCAATCCTTAGATGCCTACTTTGCCGTCGACAATAGCTCTAGCGTAGGTGATCATGGTGTGCTTCAGTTGTGTATTGTTTCTGCGGCAAATTTAAAGTGATAAGAACATATTCAATCCAAGACATTGTCATAATACAGATGGGTTTTTCCTGCATTTTGAGCTTCCATTCATTAGTGTGGCTACTGAAGCACCAGAACGTGTCTTTATACTGTATGTACCAACATTGAATTAACGTCAACATTAAAAATGGGTGTTTGACAAACTTTCCTTGACCAACTAAGGGGGGAAATAAAGATCCACTCATTAAATATTTTTTAAAAAATTAAATAAAAAAAAAAAAGAATAAATAAATGGGATTTGAGAAGGAAGAGTTGTGCTATAGTGGAGATTCTTTATGTACATAAAATTATTAATGTGGTAAAATATAATTTTGCAAGTTTCCAATCATTACAATCGTTTTTTTTTTTTTTTTTGCTAAGTCCTTTCATGGCGTTGTCATTTCTACGTCTCTTTTCCTTTCCTGCCGAAGGACCAAAGACTGAGCAGTAAATTAGAGGGTGCGAGAACCCATAACAGCACTTTAGTCACTGTGGTTTCCCGCAGTAGTCACTCTCCCACTTCGACTTCCAAGCGCAGACATCCAACGGCTGAGGGGCGTAACTTGGCATGCAAAGGCCACTGCATGCACATGTGCCTAGAATACCATTTGAATCATACTAATTCTTTAAATGCCGATAACATTTTTCGTATACATACTATTATCATGCTCATCATGTTGAAGCAATGAAACACAATTTTCTCTGAGCAGTATTATTTTTTTTTATTTGTAATGACAGAAATTTCCTGCCCTGATAATGGAAAGCTACATTTTGTGAGGGACTGGGGGGAAACTATGTTTGAAAAACAAGTGAAATACGGTGACCTAGTATGTTACATAAATTATAATATGCGTGTGACCTTCAGTAATGGAGTCAAGTCAGCATGGAAACAAGAGTAGGAGGAAGAGATGACAGGAAGGCTGAAATACAAAAACAACCTTCAACTCAGGCTTGAAAATTCAAAAGACTTCACAAAGGGGAAAAAAATGTTTCACTCTTCATCTCCTATCGCCATCTTGTGAAAATTTCATAAGGATTGGCGGTGCCAAGTTAAAAAATGAGTCGAGGTTGCAGCTCACAGGATGCGACTAAAGTCACTCACCTGACGGGAAGCGTGCGGTCTCCTTTGCGGCGGTCCATTTCTCTCTGGGGCACCGGGTACCATCGGAAGTTGAGCTTCCAGTTGAAGCCTCCGTACGTCATGTCCGAACCCGCCATGTACTCAAAGGTGTCATCGCTGATCACGTCGATGATGGGACACACCACCGTTTTCCTGGAGCACACGCAAACACTCGTCCTCAAACTACGCCATCATAACTAAAAGATTTTGGGGTCGGGAGTGCTTGCGTGAGGCAGTGAACAGGCCATGCGCCATCAGCCACCTAATTAACATTAAGGCCAGCCCCCTGCAGACTAGCTCGCCAGTTCGGCGCTTGAGCGTGTGCACGTCTTACTTGTCCTGTTTGATGCGAGCGAGCAGCGGCTCCAGCCAGCCCGTCGTGCATTCACAGTGGGCATCCAGGAAGGTTATCACCTACAAACAACAAAGAGTACAAAGAAAGAAATGGCAGATTCCCCGACCGCGTCGGACATATGCAGCGCAGTTCGACAGAGGTGCAGGTCGCTCATGTGCACAGCGTTGACTAACCTGGCCTGTAGAGATGGACGCCCCCTTGAGGCGAGCTCGAATGAGTCCAGACCTCTGATCCATCCTCACCACCCGCACGGGAACCTCCAGCCTTCGGACATATTGCTCCAACGGCCGCTTTAGGAAATCTAACACACACAGGAATGAAGCACGAGAGCACTGAGAGCCCGCTTCTAGGTTCTAGGTTCTTAAGAGAAAATTTCGTACTAAAGAACAAAACCAAAATACATGCTGATCTGGTATTGAATATGAAAGACTGACGATGAGTGTTTGAAACCAAAATGATATTTTTCATGACAAATTAAGCAGGCAAATGCTCAACAGGCTCTTTTGCATATTAAACTATGATGTCATATCCGCGGACGATAAACACAGTTCACCGTCATTCATAGTCTCGAGTATTGTAGACAGACGACTGAGTAACATTGCTGTGTTACAATTTGCACATCGGCATCCAAAATTAATGACGTTTTAAACTACCACAGGTTTCCTGGCAATGTTAAACTCACTCATGATTACACAATTGCCTTCTCACCACACCCGCTTTCCTGGACACCAAAAGGAGAACTACACTTGTTAAAGAAAGAGACCAGGAACTAAAAAATACATTTGATATTTGGATATAGCCTCGAGATTTGCTGGATCCCATGATGACATTCGATTGTAAACAAGATAAGACGCGGAAAAAGCTGCAGATAACATTAAGCAGCCCTACATTTACACAGTGAGCTTTTTTTTTGGGCGCTTCTTCATTTATATGAATCAGATCGCCTGTACACTCACTCCCCATGACTGCCTTCATTTGACATTTGACACGAACAATGTCAAACACTGATTGGAAAAAAACAATGTTAGATATTTACTGCTAGAAATGTTCAAACACTAATATGTACCACCACACATTTGATCACAAACTGGGATTGTTTTTAACATGTTGATAACCTTGATCTAACATAACCACATTAGGATAAATACTGACTATATAAGAGGCATACATTAGACATGGTTAGTTTGGGCAAGTCCTTCAAACACGGCGTATAATGAAAACGAATAATGAAAATGTATAATGAAAATGTTCACAACCGGAAAAAGGCTTTTTGGATTTTTGGGCATTATTATTTTGGCAAGGTGAGAGATTATGTGCAAAGAACCCAATGACCCTGCACGGACAGTACATGCACTTCACTTAAATTGGATATTATTTGACAGAGCTAGAAGAGCAATTCGATTTTCTATGTCATGATATTTTTGAAATCTACATTATGTGGTGTGTGTCACAAAAGTTCCAGGAACCCAAATTAAGACTTCTCGCGCCCTCAGTGTGGGCCAGACGATCGTCGACAAAAGACTTTTGCTTTGTTCCGTTCGCTAGAATAGGTGAGAGTTGTGGCAGGACAACTCAAGGCTGCTTTACCATGACAACGCACTTGTGCACAATACCCTGAGCAGCCAACAGTTCCTTGCCAAGAACATCGTGCTCGAGCAACCTCCCTACTCAACCGACCTGACTATGCGTTTTTTTTCCTGATTCCCAAATTGAAGGGGGTTATCAAAAGAGACCTGTTTTGAAGACGTGGACGACATCAAGATGACCGTGACGAAGGAAAGTGCGCAAGACACCAGAAAAATGACTTAGTAGTTTGTCATTTGGATTTGAAATACATCTGTTGTGACACCAGCCCTGGAAGTTTTCAGACATATTTTGTTTGAGAGTGTACTCAACATCTGATTCCAAGTATATACTTTTATGAGTGCCAGAACAATTGTGAAAGATAAGGGACATTTATAGGATACTGCAAATTTGCGAATTAATGTAAAGGAAACAATCTACATTCCTTCTACAGGCTGATACATGAAAAGCTGTAGACAAACAAACAAAACAAAATCATTGATGACCTCTTGGCAGCGATACCAAAAACTCTCAATGTGCAAACAAGTAGGCCCATATCAGTACACACGCACACAAACTACAGGGGTTGGATTACAGGCGATCGCCTTCCTTTTATGGCACAGACAGATCAAACAGAAGACATGTGCCGGCGGTGTCTTAAAGCTGCAGACAACACAAACACCTTTGGTTCACACCTGACCTCATGAGGCAACGGGACCGCGTGTGTAGCGGCTGCTGCTCGGGCGTAATAGCGGAGTGTAATCCCCGCAATTGACGAATTAAAGACCTAATCCCCACCACCAAACGGGGATTAACAGTATTGCACAGGGCGGAGCGGCACACACCAGCGATGCCGACTATCCTGGCCGTCACAAACCTGATGAAAATCACACCCTCGCTTGAGAAATAAAAATGAGGCTCAAATGAAAGTAGTCACATGTGTGAGCATGTGTGTGTGTACCTCGCTCACTGGCATCGTCTACCAAAACAATCTCCTCCAGGAGTGTGTGGGGAGAGCGGTCGATGACGGAGTGGACGGTCCGCAGCAGCGTGCTCCACGCCTCGTTGTGAAATACAATCACCACGCTGGTTCGGGGCAGATTGTCAGGATATAGCTTGTTCTTGCACCTGTAGACAGAATACAGAACGCAGAGTAACGACATGTAGAGAGCACAAAGGCACCGGAGGCGTTTCGATATGGACACAACGTGTTCATTAATGGGATGATTGCGTCAATCGGGATGTTGTTTGTTGCTTTGAGAAACAGCGTCATCGACGATGGCTACAAGCGCGCCCTCGACAAAGTAAACGGAGGGTGAATAATAGGTGAGCAAACGGGCGCGTAATCCCAAAATTAGGAACATGCATATTATGTAGAGCAGCCTGATGACAGTTGGTTTTGGTTTGCTCATTAATTTTCCTCCTCGTTCACACTCCTTTCCTCTGTCGAAGCGACCATCTTGAAAAGTGGTCCGGTGGGAATCAGCGTCTGTTTAAATGGATTCGTGTGGGTGAGTCAAATGTTTGATTATACATTTACGATAACGCTCACATTTAATAATACGGTTGCATGATATGCATAACGTCAAATTAGTGTGGGGAAATGTACGCATGTCAAAGTTAAGGCCTTCAAATTATCACATGCAAGAAAGCGCAGGGTTTTTATCCCAGGCTTTACAGATTAAACATTTTATAATCGTCTTAGCAGAAAAAATGATTTGACTTTGGTAGGAATCTTAAGAAAGAAGATAAAATAGGAAAGAATAAAAGGACTGATTAGCAACAGGAAAAAAAAAGCCCTCAAAATCCACACTCATGATGATATTAGGCAAGCATAATTTGGGCAAAATCATGTTTCATCGGGTGACACAGTCACAGAAAAAGGCACGCGTCTGGAATACAATCTAGGTCAAAAACCAAAGTGGAGGCCACAACATGCACATACTCTGATATTAAAGGATAAGTCTGCACATTTTTGACATTTTTGTAATCATCCCATAAATCCAGTGGAACGCTTAAAAACAGAAGTGTAACACTTCATAAGTATCTGCAGCCATGACTTGACATTGTAAAGTCATACAGTATTATGATGATTTTCTACTTTCTTTTTCCTTCAATTCAATTTGATTCATTTTTAATGATTTGATATATGTACTTAATCAAAAATTATTAAATGAAAAACAAACATTTCATTTGTTATTTTATCCATTCACCTACCAAAGGAAAGTTGAAGAGTGGCACACATTCTCCCAATGTAAACAGAGCCACTTTCCAAGGATTTGTTTGTATACAGATCATACAACTGACTTCAACACCTGACGGAAAACTGAAAGACTCCCCCAAGTAGACATGTTTTGACACGCGTCAGACTCTCGCCGTCTGATGATTTCGGTCACGAGTGCCATTTATGCTAATAGACAGGAGGTGGAGCAGCATTTGGCAAAAAGTAACGCGCATAATGAGTCTCAGGTTGCTTGTTCCACCAAGGAACGGAGGAGGGCATGGTCACATCACACAAATATGGACTTGGGAAAAATGCCATCTCATAAAAAAAAGAAAAAAAAGAAAAAAAAAAGAACGATGCAGTCAGAAAGTAAAAGGGGTAAAACATGTCATGTGCTCTTATGAAAATGTGATCATGGAAAACCGTTCACATGGTACAGATCCACCCTTTGGTTGCACGTGCGCCACCACACACTAGCCTATTAAACACACGCCCGCACCCACATTGGACTGTAATGTCAGAATGACCTATCCCCCCTCATTTATTTCACTCCGAATGGCCCTGCTGACAATAATGAAAACAAAGTGCCAGGGTCTTCACGCTCTGCAGTTTGAGCTAATGGTGACCAACGCCAAATTCATTCACCGGTTTTCCTTCAACCAGACGCACACACGCACGCGCGCACACACCCAGTGTCGATATTGACTTGGTCTTATCTCCTAATTGGAAAAGCAGATAGACGGTGAGGAGGCTGAGGGAAAACAAACCTAGTAATCAACTCTTGTTCAAAGACTAAAACACATTTCACGGATCAATGTCTTCGTACTTTGTAGTTTGTTCAAAGTGTGTGTATGTGTACGTGCATTTGAGGGCCCTTGGCTATCAATCAATATTCTACCAAAAACCCTCATTATTTGTACATCGTTGGCGTCGGGCCAAAACAAAGTCACATTTTGGTGAATTTCAGATTTTTTTTACAAAAATGTATACTATTGATCATTCCACATGCATGGGTGTTACTTTTACACATTATTGACCAATCCAAAGTGTTGAAAATGGCTTGCTCTCTGTCACGATGCAATGCAAATGGTTGAACAAACTTGGCCCGACGCCAGCGACATGCCACAAGTCCAAAATGCAAGTGAATCATACGGAGAATGCGCACCGATTTCACAAAAGAACATCATCTGGGATGCGCTTCTACTACTTTTATCACACCTACATTTGTGATACTTGATAATGGAACGATATCTTGCAATTGTGATAAAGTTGTGTTTTTTTTTTTTTTATCAAATATTGTTTAGAAACACAAAATCTTTTTCTTGAACTTGACGTCCTTAATGACGTTTTACCGGCTAGTCTTGTCATCCGTGTTTACCTTAAAGTATTTCCACACGACTAACATGGTTCCAACTCTACCTGTTCGGTAGGTAAATGTCAGATTAATTAAGTGAAGACCAAAGAGTAATCACCTCTAGGCTGGCCCGCCAATCATTTTAAAAGGGCTTCCGTTAGCGTTTCCGTCTACCAACTTCGACCAACTCCCACTAGCGAGAAATGTTTACTACTTTATTTAGCCATAAAGTAGTCAGTATGATGCAGGGTAGTTTAACACCAC
This sequence comes from Filicampus tigris, assembly GCF_054856515.1. Taxonomy (NCBI): domain Eukaryota; kingdom Metazoa; phylum Chordata; class Actinopteri; order Syngnathiformes; family Syngnathidae; genus Filicampus; species Filicampus tigris. The sequence continues at coordinate 11,348,574 of NC_141224.1, forward strand.
AGCAAACTACAAATGGCCTAACCTATCAAGGGACAAACCTGACATTGATTCTAAAGGAAACCTGAGCTGGATCAAGGCAACATGAGAAGACGGTTAATTATAGGAGCATGCAGGCTGCTCACCCTTCGAGCCGGACGTCAGGTAACGAACGATTGAGCGCAATCATCTCGGAGGCCATGAGGTTGAACTGGTTGATCTTAAACATCTCCTTCATCTTCTCCTGGTTCTCCTTTGGGATCACCACAGGCTTCCCCCCTTCCCCGGGCCCGTCCCGCGGCCTCGCCAGGGGGTCTGGAGAACATACAAAGAGTTGTTGAGCGCGAGTTGACGTGACGACCGCTCCGTTGACGACGCGTAGACAGGAACCGTCACCGTCTCTGCCGGGCAGTCCTCTCTCCTTCTTGTCATCACACTTGTTGCACTCGCTGAAGTAGAGCAGGATGAACATGTCCAGCATCACCCACACCAGAGAGGTGGCCAGGACCACTTTGCAGTAGGCGAACCTCCGCATCCTGGTAATGTCACCTGCGATAAAAGTAGAAAAATCAAAGCGGTTTACTAAATGAGAGTCCGATGAAGCAGTCACTTATCCCATTTCTTTTTCGTGCGTGCATTTCCTGCTCATTCCCCTCAACTGGCAAGCTCTCCTACAGTTCACCTTCTAAGCACCGCCATCTGTCCTTCTATCAGTCGGCCTATGCTTTACTGCTGCGATTTGGTCATTTGTAGCATGCTTTCTCCAAAGCGGGATTGTTGGGTTAGCCCGGTATGACTACGCCTTCAGTCAGGTGTCAAAGCAAACGTTCCTCCAAATACGAGCTAGCACACGCTGCTAGCAGCGCAAGAGTGCGTCGGAGGAAAAGAAAGTTTGCCTTGAAGAGTTCCGAGTGAGGCTTTACTTTTAGGAAGAAACTGGCAACATGGTGACAACTAAAAAACTCCAGGTCAGTCTGCATGTCGAGTCCGACCAAACGCTCGTTTGGCAGACTGCGCTGTGGCCCGCAGCTGCTCTACACGTAACAGTAAGAAAGCTACCGCATCGAAGCCCTCCATAAATTCACCTTTATTTCATCACTGACTGTTTACGACATACTTCATTAAATGTATTTTCCTTTTAATTTCTGCAGTGTATTTTGGATTATTCAAGTACATGCAGCGCTGAAGGAAGGGTGGGGAATATGGTCTGTGACTACATTTCTCCAATTTGCACAGGTCCTCAAGTGGGGGGCCTTTGAGCAATGCAATTGCTTCCAGGCACTAGAAAGTCACCCGCTGCTTCAGTGTGTCACTAATTGTGATAATTGTGCACTTAAAAGCAAAAGTCAACAATATTAAGTTTGAGTTGAGACACAACTTTTCATTTCATGTTTACAGGGGTAGTATCTACTACTTTACACTACTACTTTGGTGTGTTTTTAAAAAAAATAATTAATTAAAATTACTTTTATACAACTGACATTTTTTTAGGCTAGGCATATGATGTCAAAGTAAAAAAGGACAACAAAGCACATATATCACAGAGGATCACGCTAAAATCAATCTACACTTGACCCATTTTTGAACCGATTTGAAACTGAAGATGCTTAAAACTGCCGGTGTTCGGCACACGCCACCACTTGTGTCACGGAATGAATTTTTCATCGTAACAAAGCAGTGCTTTTAATGCATGGAGGGGGAAAAAGCTCTCCATCAGAGTTCCTAAACAACCTGCTGTGCATAAGCCAATTTGCCATTTGTACATGCAACACGGAAAATCCCTGCGCGCTAAAGCGCCGTCACGTGCGCGCACACACAACACAACGTACGCACTCTCAAAGCGGCGTGAGAGAAGCTGTGACAGTAATTGCTTTTCTTTGGCAGCCAGCGACAGACAGACAGAGCCGCATTAAAATTCCTCTGCTCTCCTTTCCGCCTCTCTTGCAGCACCATCTCCTCCACTCGAACTGACTCCCTGCCTCGGGTTACGGCAGCACGAGCAGAAGGAAGAAAATTAATTTGGCCACGGCGATTTCTCTCTCGTCGCTGGAAGACAAAAAGGTGTTTGTGCATAGCTAACTTGGCTGTAGCCTCGCTTAGTTTAGCTTGGGAGGATGTAGAACTGCAGAGCAGCGTTTCTAAATTCCACCTGATAGGATTGCGGCGCCGCAAAAGTGCCATGCAAAGCACAATGATAAAGTGAAGATCTGCTAGTCCTCCCTCCGCGGCCAAAGACCGTCTTGTGAGTGCAGCAGTTCTGCAAGGTTAAAACGGTACCCAAAGTTTGCCCCGATTTCAATTTTAGATTCAAAATCGGCAAAAAGCATTCACATTGTGGACTCGCTAATTTGATGAACATACTCATGGGCCAGGAATACCTGATGCCAGGAATCTGTGATAATAAAACAACCTATGAAAGATTATTATTCTCACTCATGGTCATATTTCATTCTCATACACATTACTGGCAGGTTAACAAGACCGTGTTGGGTTTGGCACCCCCTGTGTGTTGTGATGTGTCTCTATGTAAACTTGTGCGTCTACCGTGACGAATGCATTGCTGTGACATAATCATCTTTTGGGAACCAGCCTGTCAAATCATTGCCTAAAAAGACAGCCAGTAATTTTGGTACAAAAAAAAAAAAAAAAAAAAAAGAGTGAAACTATACAACTGCAGCGGTGGATGCGATGCAGTTGAAAATTTGGGCGTACCTAACGTTTGTGCTGGTGCATCAAAGAAAAAATTGTTGGGAGCACCGAGCCAAACTGTACAGGTTGGTTGGAAAATAACTCGCTCTGTGAGTGTTTTTATGTGGGTGTGCTGCATTTGTAATTGTGTTTAGGTTGGTCCCTCCCTAGGCTCTTTGATGCCTCCGCCTCTCTGCGATATTAAACAGACACACAAGTCTGCACTCTATCTTCCTTCTCCATTAACATATCACCCTCACTCCATCCGTCTTTTACATCCCCATCCTGGTCATCTGCATTTATCTCTCAGCCACCTCACACGTTTCGAGAGCGGTTGCCATCGTTACTTGTCTACTTGTGTACAATTTCCCCTTTGCACCCTCCCCTGTCTCTTCCAATCCACTCCTCTTCACTACAGACTTAACCCTGCTTCAGATATCGCACAAGCAGAGGATCCAGAGCGTTAGTTTCTTCATAATTCTATGACTGCGAGGGAGGAAGCGCCCTTCAGTAGATGCAATATTTATATCCTGTAAGTCAATGAAATGAAGAAAGAGAGAGGGGAAGATGGCGTTTGTATGTGTGAGCTCCAATGAAAGGGGAATATGAGTTGTACCGTGATGTTAGAAGCAGCTGACGTGTTTGTAGAGTGTCGATGCGTGGAAAAGGGCCGGAAAGGAGCAAACCAGGTCTACACGCTGTCCCCAGGTCATGCCGGCTCCACCAACTCAACAGTTTCCGGGACAACACTGATGAAAGTGCCGATTGAACTGTCGTAATGCCTCAACTAGAGCAGAACAAGGCGCAGGCTAATATTAAGGAAGTGAAACAGAACAAAATGGCCCCCGAGGTTGGTATTCAACCTCTGATGTGGAGTAGCTTGATAGCACAGACGCTCAAGGGCAAAAGGGGCTGAGGTCACTTCAGAAGCAGGCCTTGACCTTGACAGCAAAATGCATTGCAGGCCAATAAGGAAGGAACGGATGACGAAGGAAAGGAAGCCGAGGACTAGACGATTTATGTTATACAATGTAAATCATCACTGTCCAATGGTCTCGTAAGTCCACTTAACCATAAATTTGACTTGAGATTCTCTGTGTTCTCCACGTAAAAAGGTTTAACATTGTAGTGTTTGTGTATATAGGTGAAGTAAGCAAGTGCTGCTGCTGTTTAGGTTAGGAATAAATTGATTGGAAAAATAGCAGACAATGCAATTAGAGGTGCAATGATTAATCGATTAATCAACAGCTAAAGATGATAAAATGAATCAATAATTATTTTGGATGATTGATTAATCATTTAGATACCTTTTATAAATTCCAAATTGTTCAGACTACTAATTTCAGGCTTTCAACAGTTAATGTTCTCCAATTTCTGTAGTCCTCCATGAAATCAGACTAATTATCTTTGTGTTGAACAAAAAAACAAAAAACATTTGTTTTTACGCTGGAAAACAATGATCAATGTGAAAATCAGTAACCAAATCATAATTAATATATGTTTGTGCATTTTCTGTAGTCTGTACTGTCAATTTGAAACAATGTCCTGTTTTTGAATAAAACTTTGACATCTGTCAAAGTAATTGACAGATTAATCGACTACTAACACAATCGTTAGTTGCAGCTCTAGATGCAGTACCACTGCATCAAAATACTCTAATCAAATAAATAGTACATGCAAACATCTTTCCATTAGTTTAGTCAATAAATCCAATTCAAATATTTTACAAGAAAAAAAAAGCCTAACCCTGAGGAATTTTTTTTTTTTTTTTTTATTAACAAGCCCACATACAGCTTTGACACTATTATAAAAAAAACTTTAATGATCAACACTATAATTAAAAATTGTAATAGCAGCGGAGCCAATTTTCCGCCAAATATTCAGCCTTTTGATGGCTATCGGCATCTGCCTTTTACTTAAAAATCTGAAGGCCGGAAAGAGATCAATTTGAAATTGGGTTCACTTTTGGGAACTATTTATTCATTAAAAATGTCATTTAACTTCATAAGAGATGTTGTTGACACTGGAAATTCCCAGCACATTTAGTTTGAAATGAAATAAAAAATAAATGAAAGTTTCACATTTCAGTTGTATTCAAATTATGGAAAACTATTTACTTACTGTTAGATAAGCCATGCACACTTCACTGGTGAGGATTAGTATATCTTCCAAAACATAAGTTAATTTCACATTTAAAGTGTGCCATATTTTCCAAATGATATTTATGGAATTATCGTCGCATGCAAACTTCGGGCGGCACGGTGATCGACCGCCTCACAGTTCAGAGGTTGTGGGTTCGATCCCGGCTCCGGCCTCCCTGTGTGGGGTTTGCATGTTCTCCCCGTGCCTGCGTGGGTCTTCTCCGGGTACTCCAGTTTCCTTCCACATTCCAAAAACATGCAAGGTAAGTTAATTGGACTCTCTAAATTGCCCCTAGGTGTGATTGTGAGTGCGGATGTTTGTCTCTGTGTGCCCTGCGATTGGCTGGCAACCAATTCAGGGTGTCCCCCGCATACTGCCCGAAGACAGCTGGGATAGGCTCCAGCACGCCCCGCGACCCTTGCGAGGATAAGCGGTATAGATAATGGATGGATGGATTTACTGTAGAAAACTTTAGGGAGTTATTTACTTGTTTAGGTTTTCATTTGACTTAAGGACATGCTGATGACCCTGACAGCTCCCTGCACTTTATTGTTAGACTTTTAAACAAAGCTGTCTATTCTCTCTCTCTCTCTCTCTATATATATATATATATATATCTATAAATTAAAAGATTGTTGCAAATTTGAAGTTATTTTGACTAGGGATGTGCGCGACTAGTCGTTTAACCGTCTATGATTTATTAAACGTTTAGTATTTTATTAGTCGGTCAAACACTGCATTAAGTATCACGCATCTTGTTCCTCACGCCTCTGCCTCTGTCAACAAGCTGAGCACCAAGAGAGAGAATTGCTCCCCTTCCCCCCGCCCACACGTACACATAGTAGGGGGCGGGGACACTAAGTTTGGGGAATAATATTTAGAAAAGTAAATTCTGAAGATGTCGAAACTACCACGAAAAAAAAAAAAAAACAGCACCGATTCGCACTGAGGTGTTTCATTTGGATGTGGTTTCTCATCGCTCCTGTACAGTAGTTGTAAGCAAGTTACTACAGACAGATGGATGCCCATAGCCACCGAATCTTAGATGACTATAACGTGTCATATGTGGACGAAGGACATCTCCGCGGCTGTGTGCTTCAGACATGCGCCTTGGAGGGAAGACACACAGCTGAAAACTTGGCTGCTCACCTGCGGAGTGTGATGGGTACGTGGGCACTAGAAAATAAAGTCGTCGCCTGTGTGCATGATAATGCGCCTTACATACGGCGAATGAGACCCTGCTGGAGTGGGAGTCGGTACCATTACTCATTACATTCTTCAGAATAAATGCCAAGCATTGTATTGGCAAATGTATCCGAAATGTATTTCTCTTTCACCTTTATTCAGTCAGTCGTTGTTGCATCAATTGAATTTAAATCAACAAACTGTCCTGAATGTTTGGGCCCCTGAATACACAAAGCATTTGCATTGTAAACTTTGAATTCAATATGTATTAAATTTCAGGTTTTCTTGTTTCTAGACTAGTCGACTAGTCGCAAATAAAATTTGATACTAGTCGGCGGGGAAATTAGTCAAAATTTCCATCCCTAATTTTGACAAACATGCTTGATGGCATTTCAAAAAAGTTAAGAGATGCAGTTGATATTTTAAAAATTTTAACGCCAGTGTTTTCCCTTTTACTGCAAATTAATATTGGCTCCAAAATTTCGGTAATCGGTATCGGCCCTGAAAAAGAGACGCCCACAATTTATGCCCTTGAGTTTATAAACCCAGAATACAAAAACGCTGATATGAGGATACATACTAAAAGTGACTAATATTCAAATTTAACCTCACCAAAGAATAATGAGAGTCAGTCAGAAAAAGAAAACAAAGAGGGAAAGTGCCCACAAAAGCGAAAAACCAGCTACAATTGATTACCAATTTAAAGCTTGGCATGGGCACAAAGTGGAATTAAATACTCTAATCTCTCAGACGTTCCCGGCCAAAGTCGATACACATTAATGTCACAGGGCTACACACAGCCCGCACCGCACCATTCTTCCTGGAATGCATGACACCGCTGTACTGTAATTATTCCTCTACTTTCCCGTCATTATTCAAAGACAAAAATGATCAGTATAATAACAAATTACACCAAGAGCCACACTGTGCGCGACCTGGTGTAAACACTCTCATAAACACAAATCCATATCGAGTCACAACACTAGCAGAGTAAGATGTTTAAAGCAGCGGTTTGTGTCAGTGTGTCAGCTGTTCTTCGCCAGCTACTCCAACGCTCGCCGGCACCGCCGGCGGGATTTAAGTGGCTCTGTTGCCCACTGACCACTCAAATACAGTAGTCTACTCAGTTTATCGCACCCAAATATAAAAATGCTCCCTTACTTGACATAACTATACACTCTGTAGATGTGGAAAAATTGGAAGTGTAGTTCTGTACAAGTGGTTATACAGTTCCAGGAGTTAATATGAACAACGTTAGAAATACACAATAGCTGACCCGGTAATGTTAAATCTCAATGTTGACATTAAAATAATGTTTTGTCCTATTTGTTAATATTGTCAGTGTGACCTGCCACAAGGACATGAGAAAAATGATCTGTGAAAACAAAAAAATGGCGCTCTCTGGGCCTACTACCTCTGATTTGATTTTTAAAGTGGAAGTCAACCCAAACATTTTTTTTTTTCCAAGAATACCTTCTATGCAGGCCCACTAGTTGAAACAAGGCATTCTGATTAATATTGTGTTTGTGGAATATGAGTTAAGCAGCAAAATCCACCCGTTTTTTACCTATCTCCGGGGGTGGCCATTTTGTCACTTTTGTCAACTGAAAATGACATCAGAGATGCTCAGGGCTCAGATAACAACCAATCACGGCTCAGCTTCAGAAAACAGGTGAGCTGTGATTGGCCGTTACCTGAGCCCTGAGCAACCGTGATGTCATTTCCAGTTGACAGAAGTGACAAAACGGCCGCACCCAGAGATGGCTAAAATCGGGTAGATTTAACTCTTATTCCACAAACACAATATCGATCAGAATGCCTTGTTTCAACTAGTGGGCCTGCATAGAACATATTCTTGAAAAAAATATGCGTGGGTTGATTTCCCCCTTTAAGAAACTACAGCGCCCAAGGAAGAGCAACCAATCAAAGAAAGAAGAAATGACTGAGGAGGTGTCAATAATTTGTGGTGCACTAGCAGGCACACTCATAGCAGGAAAACCCCCCATTGCGCTTGTACACGTTAGTGAGCGGTGCCACGTGGTCAGAGCCTTGAGGATGGGAGGGGAAGGATTAGTGAAGCAAGGCTCCATTGAAATCTTGCAAGCTAGCAACTTTAACCCTCCCTTTAACTCATACCTGTCCAGGGCTCTCTGGTCAGATGCAAAGGGGCTCCACCAGCAAAGAAGGCAGAGCGTCAGAGATCCCACTTCCTCCTTTTCGCGTCACTCCAACATGCTCCTGGAGGAAACCAGACGGAAACAGACCAGATGAAATAGACGCAGCATGCTTTGTAGCTGCCAAGAAAATGTTGAAAGGAACTCAGTCTTACTACACTTTACATGTGCCAAGCACACAACAAGGATTACTACGAGTGATAAGTGTGAACTCCCACTCCAAGAACTAAACCTGTGTAACAGGTTTGCGGCATTTAAGGGAAGTAGCGATCTCGATGCTGACTGCCCCGATTAGGTTCATATACTGAGGCTCAGTCATTTGGTGACCTATATAAAAAAAAAAAACCCTAAGTACAAAAAACAACTGCGAAATCAAGACAAAGTGAACATTTAAAGCAGAATACAAAATAGCGCAAATGTCATCACACGAGATCTCAGTAGACAGCGTTCCGGAACGTTTGTATTCAAGCCTAGCGTTCCAGGCTAATAAAATGTGATATTCAAGAATAACTCCACGTCACTATCAGTCCAGATGTATAAGCCCGCTTTGGGCACATCTTAAAAGGCTCACAGGCAGTTCCAGCAACTGAAGTTGAAGAGAACCAGCCTAAAAGGCATCATACCGGTCACCGAGCCAGCATCAGAGAAGTCTAAAACACACTGCACTATGCGAGGCCCGGAAAAAGACCAAAGTGTTTCATTTTCACCTCGGAGGACGCAAAGCCACAAAGCATACACAGGAAGACCAGAGTGAAAAGGCCCTACTCTACCATCTGAAACAGATTTCCTGGTTGTGCTTACAGGATACTCAGAACACTCATCTCTTGAACTGCCAGTGTCGCAACGCATATTTGCCGTTAACCGACACTTCCCTTATCAGTAGAATTGTATCATCATTCACTGAATGAAAAGTGGACCTTGGCAAGTCTACAACTGTCAATCATTTACAACTTGTGCTCATTTATACGTTGTCAGAAATCAATCAGCCTTTGTCCTTGCGGAAGGTCACACACACGCACCGACTGAGCGGCTTGTTACATGATGAAAAGCGATGCGGAGATGGCGGAACAGAGAGATTGACAGCTCAGTGCCACTCATTTCACTGGATTAATCGTCTATTTTGGAAAAATCCACAGAGAATGTAGATGAGAGGGAATGTGACTCAGTGTGGGCATCGGCATGAGTGTGTGTGTGTGTGTGCGTTCAATCTAGTTCTTGGCCTACTTTAAAGTCAAGTCATCATTCTGGCCTACTGGGGCTTTACATTGCTAGCCTCTATGTGTTGTATTACAAGAGGCACGATATCATAAATCTCTTCCTGCCAGCCCACACACTCGCGGTATTAGTGGGCTGTGCTGCAGTGCAGGTGTCTTTTTCACCATGCCACCAAGGGTGTCTGCCTGTCCCGGCCCATCTCAAATGAGTCACAATTGCACATCTTTTTCCTACCGTTTGTTCCATCGGCTATTTTCATTATCTCTTACGCACTTCCGCAAAGCTTGAGATGAATGATTGTAAGCCGCATGCAAATTAAAAGCACGACAAGCGAGCACTTCTATAAATACCAGAGCTATGCATTCCGTCTATGCGACGGACCGGTCCGTCTATCCGCCTTTGACGGACGCCCATTTTATAGGCTTAAACTTAAAAAAAAGTGTTGGACTAACCATAGTCGTAAGACCATTTTTATCCATCTATGTAATCGTCTATTTTCACGGTGAGGCTTCAACGACCGCAGTGAGGTTTCTGTAACAATAGATGCATTTCCTTTAAATGCGGCGAGGCCTCCGAGGTCCTTAAGGGTACATCAAGCTCCAAAAAGGTCCTCTAAGGTGCTAAAAGGAGACGCATTAATTCCGGTCTTTCGTTTCAAACAGCGCCGGGGGGTGGGGGGGTATTAGGTTTGGGGTTAGTTTGTCGAAGTTGGTAGTCGGAAATTCAAACGGAAGCCCGTTTAAAATCATAGTCGGCGGACTGGCCTATAGGCGATTACTATTCTTTCCATCCGAACAAAAAAGCGGATAGACGGACGACGGAAGGGTACCCAGGCTGTAGGCGATATACGGATGTGAATTTTTAGTAAAATGCACAGCTCTGTAAATACCCATTCACACACACACACACACACACACACACACACACACACACTGCAGAGCAAATCACAATGCAACTCAACAGTTCAAACGGTCAGCTCTATGATAGTCCTATGATGCAATGGTGTGTGATTAGCAGGAAAATAACTCCAAAATGTGAGTGAGATCATGAGTTTGAGCACATAAACTCTGTAAACACCATAAGACAACAATACAAAACCATAATGGCACAGCAGAGGGTTTTCTCCAGTGTAATGAAACCTAAGCAGCCCATCTGGCTTAAACTGGCTGCCAAGGAGGCCGAAGCATCTGGGACTCAGAGGGGAAAATGAATTTCTGTGATCTTTATCCAAACTAACCTGAAAAATATTTCACTGAACTGACTTGTGCAGGTAAAATAAATTAACCCTTAAATAAACCCTTCATAAATGAAAAAGCAACAAAATTTGACCAAACTGTGTGTTTCAAAATGGGCCTCGGGAGCGTGCCCTAGTTTGCCAACATCGTGATGTGCGTATGTTTGGTTTGTGTCCGGATTTCTCTATGTGTTATGTTAGGGTTGCCCCGATAATCATCGGGGCCGATATTTGGCATTTTGGCGATCATTGGCATCGGCCTTTTTTTTTTTTTTTTTTCATTTTAAGGCCGATAAATTAAAAACGGCTTTATTCGTGCTTGCTGCAGCGTGATTCTCTCTGTTTGCTGCACCTCTGGCCCTGCCTGCATAGGCAGATTGGCCCGCCCAAAGCACCATCTGATTGGTTCCTTGTGCAGTACAGCCAATCAGCCTAAAGCTGCATGTGTGCTCCCTGCTCGCTCTCTCTCTCTGTGTCTCCTGGAAGAGCCAGGCACATACACGACGGGAGTCGGCCAGTTAGTAGTTCAAGGTAATGCAGTAGACTTCGCCGAAATTTTTGTAAATGTCAGTCTACTATAACTCACTTGTAACATTACTATGAGCCCTTCCATGCCATATAAACACAAGGGGCAATTCTGTTCACCACAGTAAGCTGCCTTGCGGCTCAAGCTAACCGCTCCCCCAATGTTACAACAGTTAATTTGCTTTGTGAGCGACATGGCTCCCAAGAGATGTAAAGTTGCTTATAATATAGGGAAATGGTGATAAAAGTAAGACGTGAGTGCCAGTGTGTGCATGTCTGTGTGTAAGCCAAGTCATGAAAAGCTAAACTCAACATTATTTATAGAGCACTTTAAAACAACAACCGCTGCAAGTGCTGTACATGGTGCAAAAAATGACGGCAAAGTACTGCATGTGAATGTCCGGTCTTGGAATCATGCTTATCTTTCTGGCTAGTAGCTGCGTTGAGGATTCACTTTTATGTTTGTGAACTTTAAAACAAAGATGTGTGAAAGATAAACATTTCAGTTACAGTGGATTTTTAGAAAACTATTTACTGTAAGGAGATGTTTGTTTTCATTGAACTATAAGACATGCAGCTGAGCCTGGGAGCTCCCTGCACTTTTTTGTGAGACTTAAAACAAAGTTGTCTACTTTTTAAGATCTAGAAAAGCTTTAACATCTAGTAAATCACTAAAGTTGTTTAATAAACATGGGCTTAAAGGCATTTAAACGAAGTCAAGTGCTGGAGTTTTTATTTTTCATAAATTTGACACCATTTTACCCCTTTTTTCTACAAATAAATATCGGCTTCAAATAACGGTTATTTGACTACTAATAATCGGTATCGGCCCTGAAAAAAGCATATCGGTCTATCCCTATGTTATGTGACACTCTGTGTAACATATGCTGTAACAGAGGGAAACACAACGTGTCATGTTTGGTATTCACAACAACAAAGTGTCATGTGGCCCTCCGCCTCTGCCTCCTTACAGGCCTCCGCATTCAAGTTGTCACTTCAATGATGTGGGAAAGGAAAACCATGCTAGGCCGGCAGCGGCGTATGAACTCTCTAACACCTACTCTATGCAGAAAAACAAACCAGAGGAAAGGTTTAAAAAAAAAAAAAAAAACACGCACACAACCATATCACAGGCAAGTGCAACTGGAACTTGACAGTTGTGACAATGTTCCAGGGGAAGCCCGGGCAGTAAAAAACAGGAATTCTAGGAATAGAGCGAGGAAAAAATAGGTAAGAAGGTAATGGCCCACCCTGCTTTGACGTGCCACTTTTTTGTCTCACTGTTTCTGGATAAAAAAGGTCACAGCCTGTAGTGGTTCTACGAAGGGGCCATGCGCTGGGAAGCGGCGGAGCTGTCACTTTCTGGACATATTGTACGTACTCGCAGAGGGGAGGCGAGGGGAGGAAGAGGAACAAACACTGACCAGGAGAGACCCAAAATGACAGCCGCAGGGAAAGAGTTGCCGAGAGAAAGATAACTGCTTCCTGTTGACGAAGGGGAGAAAATACAGGACAAAGAGCAGCAGGCCACTAGGCCACTTTTGACTCTGTGCTCTGACTTCTTGTACTCAGCACATTTGGCCCAATGCCAATCTTTCTGTGTCACTCTTTATTTCCAAAGGAGGAAATAGTGTTTGCTTTTGTATGCCTTACCGTTCTGGATGAAACGCACAAAATTCAATGGTTATATGTAGGAATAGCTATAATAATGGATTCAGTGCTCAATTATGTTGATTGTGTCAAATTGATTGTTGATTAATCCTGTAGTGCAGCAATTGAGGCAAAACGGCGAGCACTATGTGGTTGACACCAGCAGAGGCGCTGTTGGTTCAGTCTCTATTAGTTTGTGGTATAGAGAAGAACAAGGTGAAATGAGCTACGAGTTGTGAGCTAAATTCACCTTAAAGATGAAGTCGACCCCAAACATTTCTTTACAATATGTTGTATGCAGCCCGACTAGTTTAAACACAACATTATGACTGACTGTGTTTGTGGAATATGACTTAAGCAGTGAAATCCACCCGGTTTTGTCCATCTTGAGGGGCGGCCATTTTGTCACTTGACGTCGATTGAAAATGACATCACAGTTGCTCATTTAACGACCAATCATGGCTCAGCTTCAGAAATGAGGTGAGCCGTGATTGGTTGTTACCTGAGCCTTGAGCAATTGTGTTGTGGCATTTTCAGTCGACAGCAAGTGACAAAATGGCCGCCCCAGAGATGGCTAAAAACGAGTGGATTTTTCTGCTTTTATAACTCATTCAACAAATCAACATTAATCAGAATGCTGTTTAGAGTAGTGGAGGCGAATAGAGCATAGTGTTTAGAAATTTAGGGGGTTGACTTCCCTCTTTAATTTCGACCTGCATTTTTCTACTGAATACAACATTTGCATTGATGTAAATTCCCAGCATTCAGAAAACAATATTTGAAATGGAATTATTAATTTAACCTTACGGCTGGGTCATTATCACGGACAACAGATTCATATCTCACTTTTATATTTTTGGACAGGGCACTGCAGTAGTTCGCTTTTTTTTCCCCTCCTCAACAATGTCTTTTAAGAATATAATTGCCATTATTGCCACAGAGAGCCAAGATCGCAGATTTCAGCAGGATTGACGGATCAGCCGGGACACCTCCAATGTCAGTGCTGATGTTATTGTTCACTCGTAATTTATTCATGCTACCATATCTCTTCTGCTGTTCCCGTTGTGTTAATAGGATCAAGAGTTTCCACTGCCCCAAGCTGTGAGCTCAACGCTCCCGGCAACATTTCCAATTCAGGACAGACTTACTCGTGATTCAAAGCAACATTTCATGCGATTCAGTGCAATGGAAGATATTTTTAGCAGCATAAGCTGCAGTGACATTAATGAACTTCAGCTTTTCCTTTTCCATCTTGTCCATAACAAAAACTTTAAACGTGCATTGTGAAATAAAAGTCTGCAAAGAATCTTCAACACACATTTGATGAAAACGCCGTGCAACAAAAATATGAATACTTTTAGTGTTGGTTTCAGTTGATTGGTGCATCACAGACGTTATGCTCACTGCTTGAAATGACAAATGTTGCCATGAGCATGTTACATCACCCATCACAGCGAATCCCTCCAGTAACTTGATGATGAACTTGTTTGACATTTGAAAATGTGCAAAGCAAGCCGTGCTTGTCTGAAGACAGCATGTGAGAGAAGAAGCGGGAGGGGTAAAGATTTCTGTTTCCGTTTTTGTAATCAGCATCGGAGCCCATGAAGCAACACAAGATAACAGTCAGGATGGAAAGATTCCCTGAGACGAAAGCGTGACGCAGAACAGCGTAACTTATGTTCTGGTCTCTGCACCCTAAGCTGGCAGGAAAGTCAGATCAACATTTTTATGTTATTTTTTTTACCTCTTGCTTTGTACAGAGTGCTAAATTTAAGGCAGCAGATGGGCTGGTCTCAGTTAACAGATGTATTTCATATTTACCTTTAATAAATCATATTCTGCACTGTAGCTTGAAAGCAAGCACTTTTTGAAACCAGCTGGGAAAAAATAAAAGTGAAAAACTCTCCATTTATTTTTATAAACAGTAGAATTTATAAGGTCAAACTAAATTTATTCCAGGAATCTTTAGGGCGCTGTTCTCCAGTACGCGCATTTGTCATTTTTTTATGTCACACTTTTGAGGTACGTGATTCTACCGCCCAGACTTTTGACACATCCACCATGCGTAACCTGGAAATTTGTGTGCAACTACCAAAGAGCCGTGAATCAGTGAAGTGTAAGGGTAGCTCTAATTCCCGGACATGAAGTTTTCATCCATCCATCCATCCATCCATTATCTATACGCTCTACCCTCGCCAGGGTCACGGTGGTGCTGGAGCCTATCCCAGCTGTCTTCGGGCAGTAGGCGGGGGACACCCCGAACTGGTTGCCAGCCAATTGCAGGGCACACGGAGATAAACAAACAAACACACACACTCACAATCACAATCACACCTAGGGGCAATTTAGAGTGTCCAATCAAGCTACCATGCATGTTTTTGGAATGTGTGAGGAAACCGGAGTACCCGGAGAAAACCCACGCAGGCATGGGGAGATCATGCAAACTCCACACAGGAAGGCTGGGGCCGGAATCGAACCCACAACCTCTGAACCTCTGAAATGCTCCTGGCAGGTGAAAACAAAAAAGTCTGCTAGCGCTGATCCTTTTTCACCAATTGATAGAAGTGTTCCAACCAGGCTTTTACGCTGCCGATTCCCATTTTCCATTGCTGAAATCGTCCAATACAGATGCACATGAATTTGCTGCACATTTTTTTTTTTCAATTTTAGAGCTGCTCACTACCGATTATCTTAATAATTCATTTCTCAATTATTTCTCTGATTCATTCTATCCAAATTCGCCATAGCGTAGTAGGAACATATTACGGCCGTTGTGCAGTAGGGCGGCATGGATGGGTCAAGTGTGCCCTCAGAGTGTGCAGATTCCATGAAGGTAGGCACTGTAATTGACACACTTAAATTGATGGGATGATCCGCGCAGCCAATAAAGTACGCAGCTGCTCGTCTCTTCTGGCGTAACCATCTTCTGGCATCTACAGGCAATTACAAACCTTTTTATTGGCCTTAATTACTTGCGGATCTTCGCTATTGGTGCTCGGGGCTTGGTCCCTCTCAACTGCGAATGGCGAGAACGATGTAATGTAATGAATGATTATATCACAGCTGTGTGACAAAAAAAATAGATAACTGAGTCAAGGCAAGGCTGATGGGCAATTTTTAAGTATTTCTACTCTAATGCTCGAATGTATTGGTGGGAAAGTCAGGCAATGACACTTGCTAGAAAACCACTCTTAAAATCCCACGATATCCTGAGTGAAGGCAATCTGATATGCGAGCAGCAGAGCTCCGGAGATCCCATTTAATAAAAGCGGCTGGTTGAGTGTGCTTGCTGAGTCACTACAGGCTTGTGTAATATCAACTTCAAAAGCTCCACAAGAGCCATATGTGTTCTTTCAAGGGAGAACATGTTTCATCTCATCACATCTTATGCACAAATATTACAGTATCTGTCTGTCAATGGCAGTCAGCATGGTTATGTAACCTAAACTGTCTGCATTGTTGCTCACTTACACCACTGGGCCAGTTCAAGTGATCTGATCAAGGGGAGTCTACTTAAAAAAAAAAAATAAATAACTGACACTCAATAGGCTATTAGCAGCTGCAAAATGCACAATCAATCATGGGCCAAGCGAATTAATGTACGCATGCGACTTGCTTTTCATAGCAGAACATCTCCAATATTCCATTTAAGCAGTTCCGTCATGAGGTCGATATCACCACAACACACACTACATAACAACTGGTCAGTTTTATAATTTGGCTTCTAAATGAGCAATTGCCAAACTCATACTAATTCAATGGCAGCATGTGAGCCCCAGTATGTAGCAATGACATGACTTTCTGCAAAGTGCACACATTTTTGTACTGGACAACATTTTATTTTAGACTTCCTTACGAAATGTGGCTTATTGCACACATGAAGTATTCATTTATAGTCTCAGGGGTTCAGCACAAGTCAATGCAAACACTGTGGGCCCTATTGTCATGACGAGCACAAATCTAGCGCAAAGTGCAGCATAACCGTGCGCATCGGTGGACTTTTCTTTCTTTTGGTATTTTCGTAGATGGGTGCAGTTAGAAAGGGGCGATTGCGTCGTTGTGGGAGTGAACATAGCCGACCTGATTCCCGGCCAATGGGAGCAGCTCCTCTCATTTCTTTTAAATTCAGTGCGGGAGAGGCGTCTAGTTTTGTTCTATGAACACAATGATTTTGTGTCCAAGATAGATAGACACCTATGTTTTAAATGAGGTAAAAACAAACACATTTTCCTTTCCCAATTTTGAAGGGTTCGATGAATGCAAGTATGAAACTTGAGGGGTTCGGTTATCTCCAACAAGGCTGAGAACCACAATTAGAGGAAACACTGTGGTGATTGCTACAACAAAAGCAATGACCACATTTGAAACTTTGCAGGGTTTGACGACTCACACCAAAACAATGCTGCTGCTGTTCAGTAAGCCATCGGCTTCGAGTAACCGTTGATGCGGCTATCAGTGTGACTGGACTACAACCGCTCCACTCAAGCAAGAGTCCATAGTCTCACACTCAGGGAAGCTGCCTGCTTGCAGATAAGAGCCACCGATGAATACAAGCCCGTATGGGCCCAACAGGCAGAGTCGAATTTTGGACAAGGAGAGTTTGGCTTAAAGCACACAGCTGCCACAGCGGGGGGGGGGGGGTTTCCTCTGCTCTCATCCACTCCCCTTCTTGCTTTGCTGTATGTGAGGAATCCTGCTGACATATACTGTTTAAAGAAAGGGTAAAAGGAAGCTTTTAAAGATAGAAAAGGACACATGAGGATCTAAACGGCCTCACAAGTGCACCTTGGAGGACAGTAGTTGCACAACGGAAAGTATTTGTTTGGGTTTACAAAGCCTAATTAGAATCAGCCAAGGAGAGGTAAACAAAGGGAACATACTTGCTTCTTGCACAGCTAATTAAAAAGGGTTTTAGCTGTATGGGGTCGAATATTGTTGGGGGGTTTTTCAAAGCGCATTTAAATGCAGTTTTTTTTCCCAGTGAAATTATTCATCAAAAATGCTGAAAAAGCAACACGGTTGGTGGCTATAAAAGTGACCACAATGTATTCCAAAGGGTATTCTCCAATGATGTATGAAAGTATGTATATGTATCATACAAATGTCCACACACAAAAACAACGTTTCCAATAATAAGGTCAGCTCAGATGACCTATCTTTTGAAGGACAATAGATCGATGAATGCACCCTTTTTGTTTTCAAGGGGCATTAATGTCAACTGTGGAAACTTGAGTGAAAGCCTGTGATACAACTTAGCAAACGCGACAACAAAAGGTGAAAGTGAGAAGAGAAAGTGTTTAAAAGGGTCAACCCAGTTACAAACAGGATTCCTCTTCAGGTTGAAAGTGAGAGTTGAGAGCCAAATCTCAATAAATCCTCTCTGGGCTTTTGGAGATTTAGCTTCTGTGCAGATAAGCAGCAGAGCGCCTCAGTGTTTGTGAAGTGTTGCCACACTGCAAGAGGAACTCCCGCTGCTACTGACAAGTCAAGTGAGTTTCAATACAGCCCTGGGCGGCACTCCTGCCACTGCCACTGCCCTTGACCGAGTCGAGGCCCTGGCTTCACAAGCTGGAGCTCTGCACCGTGCCAGTCCCTTAACAGTCACGTTGGCATCTGGCATACGTAAACAGAACGAGGGTGAAAGTGATGACATTCTTCTGTCACTTACAGCTAATTTATTTGCTCCCATTTGATATTCTTAGTACTATAAGGCTATGTTTATAAGGACAACATTTAGTCTGATCGGAATAAAAATGCTTCATTCACCCACCCCATTCGGAATATTCTGACCCGATCAAGACCAATCCGATCAAGATTTTATTCCGAACGAGAGCGGTGTTTATGTCGAGCTATAATCTGATCGGTGTGCGTGAAAACTCTTATTTTTTAAATTAAAATTTGGAGAGAAAAAAACAAAACAGAAGCAGAGCGAACGAAAGACATGGCGGGCGCAAGACTGAACTGGGATATTTGCAACTCCAAGTGTTAACTCGACTCGTATTTTTAGTGTCCATGAAAACAGTGCATCCGATCATAATTTTAATCCAAACTCCAATCGGATTAAAGAAATTTTGTCCGCGTAAGCATGAGTGTATGAATGGCAGAGACGTGTCCAATTCATGGTTATTTAGGACATTTAGTTGCGTCATTAGCAAATTCCAGATTCTATCATACAATTATAACAACTAAATTACGAAATTAATGTCGTTCATTTCTAAATTAATGTAGTTTCAAAATGTTGTTCATCTTGCAAAAACAATGTGTTTAACGTTTTTTCGAAGGCCGATCCTTCATTGTGCATGGTATGGGAGGAGGTTCTAAATTTGTTCTGAAATTCAAATAAGAATAAATTGATGAATCAATTATCACAGATTTGCGCTTCAAATGTTTGTGCTCATGATTAAGCACAAATTTGTGCATGTGCACCGTTTGTGAATTAGGCCCAGTGTTTGAGTCAGGCCTTTTGCTTCCTTACTTTATGTCCCAAAGCACACAAAGGGCCCTTTAGCTTTACTCTATTAGGCATAATCGGAAATAGATTTGCTATTAAAACTTGAAAGGCATGTCGTTTACATACACTCCTTTTTTATTTGTATTTTTTTTAAACAATACTCTTTGTTTGACACTTGTACATTCTGTTATTTACAGTGTTGTAACTAGGTGAGGCCATTAATCATTATCCTGAGGCCGGCTGCAATAAATTCAGAGATTTATGTGAGAGTTTAGTTATAAGACGCTTTGTTTCCTAAAAGGGGCCCAACATCAATAGAAGTAAATCAGAGGCATGGGAGACCGCACAGGCTTAAATAAAGCAGCGTCAACACCAACTTTTGAAGCAAAAACCACAAAGCAACGGCAAGGATCAATAAACAAATTACAGAAGATAATTTGACAAAAATGAGTGAAGTATAAATAGTTTTATATATAATTTCAAATATGATTATTTCATATATATTGAATTCAGAGACAATAAAAGTGAGTGGAAATGTGTGGTGCATGGGATTTTCGAATGCATTCCCATATGCAAGTTCATTTACATTACAAGTGTGGTTGTCATAAGTGGGGAACTTACAATTTTATCAAACCTCCCAAAAAATGTCACGTGTGCAATGACGTACCGTTAGATTCAAAACGTTGCACACCTGCGCACAAAAAAATAGTGTTTCTTTGCCTTAACACTGTTATAATAATGCAGTTTATAGTTTCAGCTCCATTTAGTCAAACCACAATTCCTGCAGTGCATGTGGACAGATTCGACGAAAAGTGGTTGAAAATGGGTGTGTCTAAGAAATCTGAAAATAAATCATGACCTCAGTGTCAATGAGAGCTATTTAAAAGGGCACGCAACCGTTCAAGGTAAACGGAGACATCTGTGTGAAAGTGTGTGTGTCACAGCAGTTTCGCCCAGAGTCAGCAGAAAGTGGATATATTCAACGTACTACAACGGTGGGTAAAAAGGGGGGATGGGAAAGAGCAAGGCTGTCGCTATGGAAACTATGTCATCTTCCTGTCCTATCTCAGGAATGAAACAGATGCTGTGAGCAACGTACAGATGCGCTTGAACACTGTCACAAAGTAGGAAAGTGGATGCGACTGGAAAGGGTCACTGGGTGTGACCTCGCGAGGCAGCTGCTCTCCGCGTTAGTTCCCACTCTTCAAGTGTTCCATGTGCTGCCTGCAGCGTCATCCTCTGTAATGCGTATTCCTCTGTATGAAGTCATGAGGAGAAAAACATTTGACTTGTCATTCATCTGATGACACCTTGAGCAAACGCTTCTTACATGAAACGGCCAAACAGTTGGGCACCAATCGGCGGTGACTCAAAAAGCGCGCAGCATTGGAGCCGGAAAACCGCAATTGTTTGTGCGTCTATTGGAATATTTATCTGGCTAATGAGCATTAAATTTGACTGTTAAGCAGTCAGTCGATAAAGCCCAGCTAGGCAGTGGATCAATGCCTTTGTCTTTGCTACGTCACTGCTGGCCTGTCGCGCCGTCACAGCAGGATACGAAGAGTGTTTGGCCACGTGGGGCGCCGGCCGAACTAGAGAGGACAGGTTAGCTTAGCACTAGCTAGCTGGTGAAACACAATCCAGATGCATTTATTAAATTCTACCATTGGACAGGGACTGACAAGAGATACTGGCAGTTGAAGTGAGCTATTTTAAACTAAAAAAGAAAACCTTTCCATATAATGACACTGCCGTGTCAACACACCAGTGTACACTCAATGGTTCAATACACAGATACATCTTCAAATCAGTGAATGAATGAGGAAGGCATTAAAAGACAAGCCTTGGGAGTTTTTGAAAGAAAAAAAAAAAAAAAAAGACTACGCCCTAAGATATGACTAATGTGTTGAAAAGGAAATAGTGCAGCGTTCAAAGTACAGCAAATAAATTCAGCAAAATGATGAGTTGTACATTTAATCATTTCCTTTGTATTTATTTCTATGCCGGTCTGTCAAAATATGTTTTTAAGTGGAACCGGTTAATGGTGCAAAAGATTCATAGTGTGCTTGTATTCCTTTCAACCGATAACCTTATTCACATCCAGTACAGTTCTGACAAAGAAAAGTGACAGAAAAAGTCATGTGTAGGCAAGCTAAATGAGACAGAAACAGATTTGAAAAATTGAACCCAAAAACAAATACCACGGTATAATATTGAACAGAAACCTATTTCCTATTTAGCAAGCTGTACCTTGCTAGTCAATGGTTTTACACAATGTTGATTCCTGTAACACCGCCTGTGAGGTTCTCAAAGTACAATTAATTTACGTTCCTGCGTCCCGCATGCGGGACAGTTGTCTGCCGGGGGATTTACGTCACTACCTGGAAACTTGCCCGGGCATGTGATACACCGTTAAAAAACTAAGTTCCTGGAGATTTTAATAATGCTCAACATTTTAAGGTATAATCATATCTGCAGGCTCAGCGAGCTCTTAAGTCAGACATTCAAAAACACAAAAAAAAATAGGGAACCCATCATTTTAGCTTCAAAAAATTTCCAAGACAATGTCAATCCATCAATAATGGTCCTATTACGTCGACAAGGGTCCAGTAAAAATATTCTAGTAAAATAGTTAGTCCACACCAAGCCTTACATGCATATAACCACATTATATGCTCCTGCAAACATGACAAATTCCCATCAGATACGCATATTTTCAACATATTTTGATCGTTGATTGAGTTAGCGTGAACGGATTAGCCGCGCGAGCGTTTTAGGTAAAAATGACAGGAAGGATTGAGGGTTTTTAGCAACCAGAGACACAGTAACTGAATGAGGAAGAAAAATTGAGAAAGAACCTATGCATTACAGCGTACATGCACATACAAAACATTATACAGTGGTGAGCAGCCTGCGTGCACAAATAACGAGGATGTAAATGTTGACATTGGCCTTTAGTGGGCTCAAGCCAAAGAGGGAGCTGCAAATACTCCCTGGTGGCATTGGCTGACCCACTTCTACGCAACTCAATCCCTGACGTGACTCAGAGGAAAACCAGAGGCTGCACACACTTGCGACTCCATACGCACACACACGAAACGCAAACAAACATACTGTACAAATACTGCTACAAACTGACACGCGCACAATGACACACACTGACCAAAGGGGGGGAAAAAAAACACTAAACGTTGATAGCAATCTCCTCTTCTACTCCTCCTGTTTTCTTTTCTGTTCATCAGACGATCAGCCCTTATATTCCTACTATCTGATCTTGCTAAAGAGTCTGCAACATCCGCTGTCACGACAAGACTACAGACCACTAATAACATGTTTTTTTTTCTACACCACAAGTAGTACACATTACTTATTGGCAGAGTAAAGGAAGCATGACACGCAACACTGATATAACACCAATTCGTAATCGTAATAAGGGTTTGCTTCTTTTTTAGCACATAATTAGAAGAGCATCAAAGCCATCCCAGGGATCAAATGCAGTTCTCACAGTTCATAAAAAAAACACATGGCAGTTATAACGTTTTTATGACTGAACCTCCTTACCTCAGCGACCCAACAATGAACCCAATCCCAAAGTCTTTTTTTTTTTCTTTGTCATTGTTCCACTATCAAGGACAAGTTAAGACGCTGTGCCGCAATTACTATCTTTGTCATCCCAAAAATAAATGCGTCACCACCATGTTTTCCCATCCATCCATCCATTATCCAAACTGCTTATCCACGAGGGGCTTTTTGGGAAAAAAATAATAAATGTAATTGAATTAACATCCGGTACCAAGGTTCCCACAACACAAACCAACTGCACAGTATACATGGCATCTGTAAAGCTGAGGTTTAAAATGCAGTTTGAAGAATCATTTTTCCTTTAGAAGAAAACAAAATAGTGATTTAGGAAAATGCACAGAATGATCTGGGGAGGAGGAAGAAAGATGGTTAGCAAGGAGTTGGACAGCTTTTAGAGTGGATTTTTTTTTTTTAAATATTCAACACACCCAAACCGATAGTAAAAATTATTTAACCCCCCCCCAAAAAAAAACTGTAAATGCACCACCACAAAGATCCACTATTGGAAATAAGTCGCATAAGCACTCCAACGATACAAACTCGGACTTGGAAACAATACCTGTATAAAACAACCAAGGTAAAAATCAATAACATCAGTAAAAACAGTGGAGTCATAGATGACAATAAATGGAACTTCAAATTACTGAAATAATAAACGATGTGGGACAATATCACTCAACAACACAGCCAGCTTCCAATTGCGGCCGGCGAGTAAGCTGGCATATCTGGTGGGTGTATTGACTTGTTTTCAGTTGAACTGTCAACCGAGATAGCATTTAGCATTAGCCAAAGTGATTACACCAGCACCAGTTACCAGATTGACTAGCAATGTTTATTTTCCCCCCTCTGTCGGAGGAGAAGGAGAAGCACGTTCTCTTCTCCGCTCAAAGCGACCCGGGTGTAGATACCCCGTGAACAAAAGCACGTGAGACACACAGCGTGACGCAATGTTTCGTGTTTGCTCTGAACCTAGCATTACATTTTTGTCTTTTTTTTTTTTTTTTTGCATTAGACTTTTGTCTTACATAGCTGCGCTGCTTCAGATGATGTCACTCCATGTTTGCCGTACTACTGTTGTATGGGGGCCCCGAAGACTGAATAAATTACACTCAAGTCTACCGCAGCACTTTCGATCTTTCCACATATAACTACTGTACATATTTTACAGGTGTGACTAATAAACAGCTGGATGGAAGCACACTCAACCGTATTTTGGGAGAAATGTGCTGAACTGCGCAAAAGTAGCAGTAATTTAAAAAAAAATATGTGCTATCCCCATTTTGTTTTATAACAAGTTATTGTATCATTTTTAGTACACGTATGTATATCAAGTACCCCTGCTACTCCTACATCATAAAAGGTGTAGTGAAGTCATACTTCTTTTTAATTACAAAGTGACAAATGGGGAAATCCTGAGCCAATAATTATTACACTGACAATGTAATCACATCATCTGCTTCAGCTTGCTCTGGGCACACACTTTCCAATCATCTCAACAAACAAATAAAAAGTGATTAATGTTGCTCGTTAATTGTTAAACAAGGTTGTGACAAGGTCTCAAACATTCTCCCCTCCTTCTGCATTGGCACATCGTTAACACACTATGCAAGTGGAGAAGCATCCTCATGAGAGAATGATTCCAATTTTGCTTACCCCACGTCCCATGAGTACTGTCGAGACAACCCACTGTGATGGATTTTTTTTTTCTTTAGTCTATGAGATTTAATGTCATTCTTTTTTTCAACCCGTCTTATATACACCAGACTATTTGAAAACTGAAAAAAAAAAAAAAAAAAAAAAAAAAAAAACTACATGCATCTTTTCTCTCAAATACATTTCTTTCACATATGCTCCGGATTTGATTACACTGACAGTTTTAAAACAGATACAAGCAAAAATAAAATTCTTTTGGATAGGAAATTTTTGACACAAAGTATCCTTTGTACATAATGAAGTACAATTGAAATGAGCTTTTATTTGCAGAGCTGGGCATTCTGCCGAGCCGACGGTCCGTCTATCTGCCTATGACGGACGCCCATTTTGCCGGCGATAAATGATCAACTGGAAATGTTTTAAAAAAGACGGATTACGCATAAACGGAAATGGATTTTCGCCCGTCTATGTAATCGTCTGTAACCTGACATTGATGATTATTGTTCCGGTTGATGCAGGTACGTTTACCGCTTGATTTGTGTATTTTACATCAGGCATGTTTTTGGTCAGCTAATGGGTCGTAATAGCGTGCCGAGTGACGTCAGGGTGACACCATAGACTCTTGACAATAATAGATGTGCGCTCGCAGACGACTCCTGTTAGTGCTGCTTGTATTCTGCCGTTTATCTCAGAAAGAAACATGCTGAGTAAACACTGCTGCTAAGGAACTTGCAGAAACAACTCCAGACACTCCGTCCGTCCACACATGACGTGAAGGATGTATTCTTTATTCGTTTCCTGACGCCAAAAGAGGGATAAATGTGAATGATGGGTCAACTTGTGTGGACGTCCAAGTTTAACGCCAACAAGGTGAAGCCTTTTACCTTCATAAGCAGTAAACATTTCGTTGGGGGCCATATGGTGTGACAGATAACAATCCGGCAACAAGGATCCCCGAAGCCCCACCACACACACACCACCCCCCGGCCTCCAGTGATGTCTCCCACCACAACATCTTCGTTCCCACGGCCAAAGCAGAACCGCGGACAACGTTCGATGAAAACCTCTCTGGATTTATGGGACGCTGCTGTCTGCCTTCAGAACTCACACTGGTCAGATCTTCAGACAGACTGAGTTCTGGAGCGGCTGTGTTTGGATATAGAATGACGGGACTGTAGGAGACGGTCTCCTTCATTTGTTCCCACGGGGTTGCCTACATGTTTGGCTTGATCCAGTAGAGCTCTTCATCAGATGAGAGCAGCCTGGGCCAGTTGGGCAACATTTGGATTCTGGTCATTGCGGTCTGGAAGTTCTAAATGAAGGAAACATGGTCAAATGTCACTTGCTCCTCTGCGTCTCTGATAACATCTGAGGGAGTGGCCATGTCTGCTGAGAACCTCAATCTTCTCCTTCATCATCTGGCTCTTCTTCTTCTTTTCTTCCCTCACAGCAGACAACCTGGCCTCCTCTTCAACCTGCAGGAAGCAACGAAGCTCCTCAAAATCCTTCTTAATCTGACTTTCAACCTGCTCCCTCTGGACCTTGATGTACGCCGATTATATGATGCAATTGCCTCTTATCTCATTATAATCTTCTAATCTTTCCGTCATACCTTGCAGGCCTTCCTGGAGATTCCATTTGGGACTTGTTGTAACTTCACTGCGGGGGCGGATCTTCTGCTTGATGTGCTCTTCAACACCGATTTTGCATTGTTAAATTTAAAACATTCAAATGTATGTTCATTCGTATTTTTTAACAGTTAAATTTATAATCCTCTTAAATGTTTATAATTTTATTATAATTGATTTGGACTTGCGGTTTGATGAATAATACTGGTCACCAAAGCTATGGTTCATTTAACAAAGTAAAATGTCGTTCTTTGAATTAATATTTAAGTCAATATCTTATTTGTGTATTCATTTTGGGCATTTCTCTCATTGCATTGTTTTGAATGTACTAGTTAGATAAAAATGATTAATCGTTCAGCCCCACTCCCACCAATCAACAGCAGCCCCACACAGATTAGTGGTATGAAAAACAAGTAGATGAACACAGTATGTCAGTCAACATTAATTGAGTGAAGTGGCCCGGTAAAAAAAATGGCAGGAATAATATTTTCACCATTTAATGATCTGCTGTCGCTTTACAAGACTGATTAATAGGAGGCTTGATCACAAAAATGTCTAAGAACAAATCAGTCCAGTTCAAGTCCCCCCAAGTACAAGACAATAACAAATCTGTTTATCTCTCTGGCAGCATAACAACTTAATAAAGTCACCCAAGCATAATACAAATAAAATGAAGGACTGCTTTTGACTTTCATTTTTTGGACAAATGAAAACACTCAAATTTACTGCAATCAAGCAACAAACAGCTTAGTTTGATTGTCAGCTACTTGTTACTTTCTTTTATTTACCCTCAACAAAGCTTATACACAGTAGCAACAAAGTGTTTGTACTTGAATCTGTGTGTGTGTGCGCGCAAGTAACTCTGATCCCGCTATAGTCCCAAAGTTTGGAACAATGGCATTCCTGTGCTGCAAGCTCCAGGTGGCTGTGGAAACCCAATCCTAAAGCAAGCCTCGCTGGCACACGGAGTGCCGGGAATGCTGCTGCCTCCCTCCGGAGACATGTGCCAGAATGGAGCTATTGTTCCTGACAAGCTCCGAGCAGCAATAAATTCACCAAAATTGCCATGGATGACAAACAAAGGTTTCCTCGGATTTAAACACTCATATTGCTCACTTTTTGCTCCACAGACTGACAGATCAAGAGAAAAAGACCTTCACAATTGCTCAGCATCTTGAACACAATTCTTAGTTTTAAATTGTGTATCTGTCAGGCTAAAAACATACCACCTTAGGCCGCTACTACAAACTCGTACGTCAACATAACGGAGGAACTTTAAAACTGCCCCTAAAGGTTGGACAAATTGTAAACTGACCAAAATCTTCTGCAACAGAGGTGAGTGCACAATGAAGTGCTACCTTGACTTACAAGTTTAATTCATTCCATGACCAAGCTCATAACTCCATGTATTTGCATATCAAATTAATTCGCCTCATTGAAATGAATCGAAACGCTAATAATCGTTCAGAATTTTTTTTGTGACCTGTATTTGAAGAAGAAAATATAAGAAATCCTCTTCTGCAAACACCAAAGCCCATGGCAGGAGGAGGGTTTATTTGAATTACTTTGAGGTTAACTTCTTTTTACACATGCGCGACAGTTGCAAACGTAAATGTTAATGAAGACATTGCCTGTAGAGGACAAATTGGAGGTCAACCATTGTGTCATCCAATGGAAGAATATTGAATCGTTTTGTCTGTCACTATACGTCACCGGCACTGATAGATGAGACACATATGTAATCAACAAATGAAGTGAAACTGGCTAATATCTCCCAGAACCCCGATGATCTCTCATGGCACACTGGATAGAGATGACTGATTTAGGAAACTAAAAAGTCCATCCAAGCAAGCCAAATGTGCTGAGGCCCGAACACACCGTCAACACGCACGCAGCATAGGAAACGCATCAAGTTGAGTCCATGGCCTTGAAATGAGGAACATGAATCATTTCCTCCCCATGTCGGATAGTCATGCCATCACACAAGTTTCAAGTGTGCTGCAAGCTCTGCAGGAGCCTGATAACGAGCCGATCATTTAAATCAGGTGAAAGTATGTGGAAACATTCAACTTAATTTATTTCCCAGAGATGTGGCACAGCCGCGCAAAATCACAGCAGCCGTGTGTGAACTCAAGGGTCTAATTAAAGCTCAGATGACTGATGAAAAGAGAGTAAAACTGCTAAGTGGGTCTGAATAATATTCATGTTCAGTGTTTTGTTCCTGATATTTAAAGTTTAAATGCTTCTGTACGGTACTCGCTAAGAAGTATGGGCTTAGTCTGCGCTAGACAGCATTGTAAACTCTGGAGACAGGATGCAAAACATTCTGATATTTATTTGTAGCTTTTAATATAAACGTTTTATGTCAATATTTGGCAGAGTGAAAACTGCATGCATGGATTCATCATCATCTCTTTTCCTTTTTTTCTCAACCGCATAACTTTCTGCATATCACACAAGTGCCGTACACTTCATGCTTGACATTGTTTACGCCAAATTAAAAGTATTGTTTTCAAAATAAGAGTTAGACGAATGAACCAAAACTCACCTGAAAGGAAGAGCAGCCTATTTGAAGGGGACTTATACAAAGAAGTGTCAGTTTATATGTTTATTATATATATATAAAAAGCAGGTTTATTTTTTTAAATATATTTTAAGTGTATTTATATTATTTATTTTCAAGGCAACGTATTTATTTTTCGTTAATTTGAGTTAAAAAGAAGACAATGCGGACGAATTAAATATTCAAAGTTGAAGAAAAGCTTTATAACATAAAATTACTTTCATTTCATAATCAGTTATGTTACGTCCTATTTTTGGAGAATCATAAAAACGTATGCGTGAGGGGGGGCTCATAGGTACAAAAAGGTTCAGGCGTACACGAGCCAAAAAAGATTGAAAATAACTGCTTTATGGAACATGACAGGTTGCCATCTTCATTTGCAATGATGAGGAATCAATTTTCCCATCACTAATGATGTCAACACTGTTAATGCATTCTCTCTTTAGAAGTCATGAACACTTCATGCAAACAAGTATAAAGATCACCAAGTGGCTGGTACGTGAAATGTAATCAAGTTGAGTAAGAGGGTTGTAAATTGATTGAATCAGCTGACCTCAGTGCAGAATTACAGATAGTGATGGATGCTAAATTATTGTTATACAAAATACTCATTAACAGAGGCTGTGGTACAATGATAAAACCGAAGATATATTACAAAACAGTCCTAGATACAGCAAAATGTAATTTTAGCCATGACAGGATCAATGTCCCATCACGGGTCTGCGTCTGTTTTTGCTGTTTTCTCAAAGCAATGTTTTGTAGAAAGCGCTTGAAAGCAGAGCAGGCATAATTTATTTACGCAAATCACACTGGTGGTGTCACGGTAATTGACGGCTGAGTAACAGTCAGGGAAAGTGACAATTTGCATTTTAAGGGTGGTCGCATCCTCCCTCCGTTAACTCGGCTGCTTCTGTCAACAAGAAGCCCGCTGCCATAAGCGCCCGTACTCGGCTACGAACATATCACGTTCGCCGGCGCGTGGTTAATGTGGCAAGAACACCGGCAAGGTCGTTGATGTTAAAAAGAATACAGCTCGCTTACCTTGATTTAAAACAGTGACGGGGCAGCCCAAGTCCGCCCCAGGTTAGCTTGTGAACCACCAAACTCTCCCGACTAGAGTGCCAAGCGCGGCTAAAGTTAGCTAGCTCGGTTAGCTTCTCCGGCTAACGACGGGGGGCGCGCGCACCTCCTCCTCTCTGCCGTCGAACACCAACCGGTTACCGCATGAAAAAAAGCAGCTTAACGTAAGACGTGGGCCGTCACACACATCTACACGGGCGGCGTCCGTCGTCCCGAGCCGTTACGGGGTGGGACATCCATGAGGGGAGGCTGGCGGGGAAAGAGAGAGAGAGAGAGATAGAGTCCGCGGCTGACTGAGGTCCGTCCCTCGCGGAGGCCTGGGGGGCGGACGTGCTGCCTCTGGCTGGCCGGCTCCTTGTGAGGGAGGGAGGGAAGGAAAGAAAGGATTTGGCTGCTGCTGCAGCTGCTGATGTGCGGAGCGAATGCAGGCTGCCAGCATCATTGCTCATCCCTCCCTTCGCTGTCTCAACCCGGAAGAAAAAACATCATTTAATCGGGTGGATAATAAAAATAAAAAAACCGTAAACGTTATCCATGTACGACGGTAAAGGTGTAACTGTATATTTCAAGCTGATAAGCGTTGCTTCCTTTCGCCACTTCTCGAACTTGCACTTTATCATAGTGTGCTGTTTTTTTCTTTTCTCTGTTGTGATATGTTTATTCTTGTACTTGTTTGAGACGAATAAAAATCAAATTACTAGGGTCAAGTTAGATGAAAACAAATAATTATAAGGACACATTTATTAAACCTTTTAGGCACATACATCAAGTTTAAAGTCATTTACAGTTCATTTAAATAAGCAACTCCTTTCCCACCATTGATGCCACCTAAAACCTGTTCAACTCACTTGAAAAGAAAAAAAATCTTTTTGAGAGGGTAAGTAAAAATAAACAACTGATATAAATTGGTTGCATGAATGTGAATGTCTTATACCCGAGGATGTGGCTGTGTTCAGAATTAACCAATCACATACAAACTCATGTCAAATGGGAATTAGCACACACCTGACACAATTTAAAGTGCCTCTGATAAACCCAACTAAATTTGGATGTTCTAGAAGGATTTTCCGGACATTTTTTTATAATCATATCTTATAGCATGTGTGATGGATTGGGGTGGTGGTAGCACAAGGACTTAAGGCTTCAGAACCAGATGTCACGGTTTGACAAATGAAAATGGCAAGACTGGTTGCTTCCTGTATACTGTCAACATGCTTTTAAGCAAGGCACTCACCCCACACATCCAGTTCAATCTCATCCAAGCAGCACTGTTTCTGTGTCCCTTTCACTCTGATATCTCCCCTTACATCCTCGCATGTGATATGTGATGTGGTTCTCTGTGTGGTGGGCAACACAAATACACAGCAGTGTCACCATGAGAGATACTAATAATAACAATAATAGTTATAATAATATCCAGTTTACATTGATTTTGATATTTAGCTGTTTAACTTTGTCCCAGTAGAAACCAGATGCGGCTTAAAGTTTTAGGGTAAGTGAAAAATAGTATCAATCAAGTTTCTTGCTTGAACGACGTTTAAAAAAATAAAAAAAACAGTCTGCAGGAGTTGTAATTTTTGGAGCCAGACATGAATTCTCTGGACTATTTGCAGGCTATCTCGACTTATCTGAAGAACAAAGTGCAGCATGTTTACAAGGTTCTGGGGCACAGAATAGAATTTTTGTTTGAACATTCCTAAGACAGGGATCGAGAACACAGCCTTAACATTCTTAAAGGATATTATCATCCTACCGTGAGAGGCCTTTACTGAGCAATACACCACCAAAATGTCTTCTCCGTGTGCCAAACTGAATATGTACTTATGTTTGAATACATTTACTTATGGCAAATGCAACCCCTCCCCTCTCTTTGAAAAAAAAATACTGCCAGGGTAAACAATGTGTGAAACGAAGACGCCCACATGAAGCTTGCCCAGTCGTCTTTCCGCTACACTATTTTTGCAATATTGACTTGACTGCACAAATGAAGAAGTGACACAATTACAATTTTTGCTTTACTTTCATGATGCCTTCATTCCTCTTTTTAAGACACTGGAATCAACTTTGACATGCAATGGAGGGGTCTGCAATTTAAAAAAAAACAAAAAAAAAAACAACCTTTTTGTCATATTGGTTTAAACTGTCTGTATAACCCATAAAACCACAACAACAACACTCACCACCCTCTGGCTCCATCTTGTACCTCTAATTAGATTAAAAAAAAAAAAAAAACAGCACACCTGAGGAAAAACAACCAATCAGGATGTTACTGACGAGGTACACTTGCAAGCACACCTTTAGCGGACATACCCCTGCAGCCTCATGCAGACCTCTTATCTTTGCTGAAACTATGGTGGTGTAGGAACCTTTTTAACTGATTGTAAAACTTAAAACCAAAACCAATTTACTGTTGTTGTGCCAATCCAAACCAGTAACATTTAGTGTTATAGTAACAACCCATTACAAAAGTCATGCTACCTATGTATCAATAATCGTGGCTAGCGTCGGCTTGTATACAGTGCTAATGCTACTGTAACTTAGTATTGCTAGCGCTGCTATTTTGTTGAAGCTAGATATGTATCCTCAGTGGATATTTTTCACAAATTTTCTGATTTTTGTTTTTGATAACATGCAATTATGAATAACTATGTTTTAGGATCCTGCTTGTGGATGTGAGTGAGGGCTTGGGTCGGAGACTCGTGGGGAGTGATTGATTGCATGAAGCTACTTTAAAATCTTGCGAGCAGTTTCAACACTGCAAACTCCCCCTTTAACATATCTGTTATTTTAGCAGGTTTAAACATTTTTGTTTAGTGTAGGTGCGTATCACACTTTGAAGACTGCAGCTTTATCAGAAATTAATGAATGACAGTAGTAGCTATAGTCTACAAGTGTCTAACCTTCCAAAAATACCCCAGCTTGTGCTGGAGGCTTAGCAGACAGTTATTATGGCTTTAAAAAAATGCTTTATCAAGGAGAAAAACATGGTAAAAGAGACGTGAGAGAAAAATTGGCTCACCATTGCTTCACCATCACAAAGAAGATGTAATGTTTATGGTGAGCAGTTCTTCCGACTGGGGAGTGTAAAACGTCTTGACTCTAGGCGCAGCCTTTTTGTCACGCCACTTTATTACCTTTGCAAGAGCAGCACTTGGGACTGCTTAGATTGTTTCCTATAGCTAGCTGCCTGCACCGGGGTCATTTTCTTCAGTGGAGGCCAAGTTGTCACCCCTATTGAGAGGGATAAATCTTTCTCTTGATTAGCAGGGCGTTCCCCAGAGTTAAATACAATACAATACAATGCAACTTTATTTATATAGCGTATTTCACAACAGCTACATCTTTAACAAAGCACTTTACATACAACAACAAAATAGCAATAATACAACAAGTGAAAGCAATACATTAAAACACAAATTACTATACAGTAGACACCGGAAACCAGCGGAAAAGTATCAGTCTCACGTCGGATCAAAAGCCAAAGAATAGAAATGTGTCTTCAAACGCGTTTTAAAAATGGACAGAGAGGGGGCTGGCCTAACATTTAATGCACCCCGGAAACATTAACCATTCCAAACACTATGGGTGACAAAATTGACAATTATCTGAAAAGTGTCAAAGTCAGGGACAAAATATAATAAGACACAACAAATACATACTAATGAAAAAAAAAACAACAACAAGAAAACAATGAGCATAGAATTACATGTCTTAAACCTAAAGTAAACTGTTTTTTTTTTTAAAACACTGTAATTTCTATTACTGTATTTGTACTGTGCCTACACTGTTTTAATGTTTGAACTGAAATGTTGTGATTAAGGTCTCACAATAAGAAAGGACTTTTTTAGCTAGGACTATTTCACACTACAGTTCATACAAAAGATCATAGAACGACAATTATGCGTTGGAAAGAGGCCTCCTATGTCGAGGTGGGTGGTGGAGATTTCAAACAGTCTCATGGCATTTCATAGAAGGCTCTGCCTACATGCACGGACGCTTGTGAGCTATCCATTCCCATTATAAACACTGACACACATCCAGCACCAGTCAACACACAGATCAATAAGTAGCTTTCGGCCCTAGCTTACATGTTTGTCTCCTGAGTCGCTGGAGCATGAAAAAGCTGCAAACCTTTTACATAATGTGCTTTTAAATGAAAATGCAATAACAGCGTGTTGCAGTTTGCGTGACGAATTCAAGCTAAATGCTGTCGCCCTGTTTCTAAGGCTTTTTTCTTTTGTAAGGACAAGATAACACAAAGCTCAGTATGGCATCCAGCCAGTTAAGACTGTCAAGTCTAGTATAGCTAGTTGCAGGGAAATGGAAGGGATTGTTTGAACTGATCCTAACCTGATGCTCTTTGCTTACTGGGATTATCTTGTGTAGGTGGTATTTTCGTAAAGAAGCTTTGCAGTATCATCTTGAAGTTAAACATCATCCATATTACATTAGCATTTGTTTTTCAACTGTGCCCAACTATACATCATTTATTATTCACATAGATGGCACCAGCACGTTAAAAAATGAATAAGACAAGATGCCTTTGAATCGGAGTTTTGCATGCAAGTTTGAACATAAAAGTGGACATAAAAGTTACTTCAGTCGTTCTGTATTCTCACTCACACGCTAAATCACACAAATGACACCAGTAGCCCTCAGTTCATCAAGGTCTCTGCAGTTGCTTAAGGGACGCTGTGTTGAATTCGGATGTGGTACTTCATCGTAGTGCGGAATCTGAATGCTGACAGGTCCTTTCCCTGGTGCTGGTTTATAGAAACGCTAAAGGCACTTGCCCATCAGAGGTGTTTGTGTGAAATGCTGTCACATTGACAAGAGAGGGCCCACGTATAGCTCTGAGGCGTAGCATCCTGCTTGAACCAATCAGCACGTTACTGGAGGCAATCCCATCCTTCAAAGCTGTCCTGACAGGTATGGCTTGTTTAAGTATATCTTCAAAGTTTGCTTTGAGCGAGATGGACTTGTCTTGTTTAATGTTTTACAGGTCAAAGAAAATGTCACTAGCTCGCTGTACCACACCCGCTTGTCCGGCTGCTTTCGCTTAGAAATTAGTGTAACTGGGAGCTCAACGGGTTGCAAATTACAGAGAAGCCTTATCAGCAAATTTATAAGAAGACCCCAGTTGTTAACATTATTTAAGTGTTGAGGGTGCAGTCACAGAGCAAAGATTACTAAAGCGCCATCAAAATGTTGCATGCTTGTTAAATGCTAGAACAGATTGTAATGATTACTAATGTAATGATTAATGTCATTTAGAAACTTGTTGCATCTTTGGCTAAAGCTATTGAATATTTTTAAATAAACAAGAAATCCATTAGAATGAGTCACAGTGATTTTAAAACATACTATTTTTATAAATAATGCGAATGCTGTTGTACATTCCTGCAGATGGCAGCAGAACATAAGAAATATAAACTGGTGGCTGATGATAACTGCCTGATCTTTGAAGGGATTCATCTTTCCATTTTCAATAGGTTTTGTCTTAATTAGGGGTTGCAGATAGGGCGGAGTCTATCCTACTGACCTTGGGCAAGAGACGGGACGGGGTACAACATACACACTGAACTGGGTGCCAGTCAATTGCAAGGCACATAATGACAAACAACCAGTCACACCTATGAACAATTAAGACACCATAAAGTGGAAGTCAACCCAAACATGTTTTTTCAAGAATATGTTCTATGCAGGCCCACTGGTTGAAACAAGGCAATATAATTAATATTGCGTTTGTAGAATATGAGTTAAGCAGCAAAATCCACCCATTTTTAGCCATCTCAGGTGGCGCCCATGTTGTCACTTCTGTCGACTGAAAATGACATCACAACTGCTCAGGGCCAACGTAACGACCAATCACAGCTTACCTGTTTATTTGAAGCTGAGCCATAAATGGTCGCTGTCTGAGCACTGAGCATCTGTGATGCCATTTTCAGTCGACAGAAGTGACAAAATGGCAGCCCCCCTCAGATGGCTCAAAATGGGTGGATTTTTCTGCTTAAAGCGGAAGCCAACCCAAACATATTTTTTTCAAGAATATGTTCCCAGCAGGCCCACTAGTTGAAACATGACAGTCGGATTAATTTTGCGTTTGTGGAATATAAGTTAAGCAGCAAAATGCACTGGTTTTTAGCCATCTCTTGGTCGGCCGTTTGGTCTTCTGTCGACTGAAAATGATATCGCAACTGCTCACAACGACCAATCAGGGCTGACCTTTTTTCTGAATCTGAGCCCTGATTGGTCTTTGTGAGCAGTAGTGACGAGTGGATTAACACTTATTCCACAAACGCAATATTTATCAGAATGCCTTGTTTCAACTAGTGGGCTTGCAGAGAACATATTCTTGAAAAAAATATTTGGGTTGACTTCTCTTTTAATGAACCTAACATTTTGGAATGTGGCAGAACCAGTGAGAGAAGCTGGAGGAGAACATGAAAACTCCAGACACGAACAGGC
This sequence comes from Filicampus tigris, assembly GCF_054856515.1. Lineage (NCBI taxonomy): Eukaryota > Metazoa > Chordata > Actinopteri > Syngnathiformes > Syngnathidae > Filicampus > Filicampus tigris. The sequence continues at coordinate 11,384,788 of NC_141224.1, forward strand.
CGAGCTAATTCGAACCCAGAACTCCTGACTGCGAGGCAGAAGAGCTAACCACTAGTCTCCCTGGCCAGCCTCTTTGAGGGATTTTGAAAAAAAAATATTATTTGGAAAAGCAACATTCATCAAGTTTTTCAAAGGCAGGTGTAAATTTAGTAAAAATACTTTTCCTCAATTATCCATCCATCCATTATCTGTACCGCTTATCCTCACAAGGGTCGCGGGGCGTGCTGGAGCCTATCCCAGCTGTCTTTGGGCAGTAGGCGGGGGACACCCTGAACTGGTTGCCAGCCAATCGCAGGGCACACAGAGACAAACATCCGCACTCACAATCACACCTAGGGGCAGTACTGCCAATGAGAAACATGTAAAACTAAATTTTACTCCTGTATTTAAGTAGATTTTTCAGAAATCTGTTTTACTCTAACTACAGTCTACTATATTCTACTCTACCAAGTATACATGTACATGTATTTGTTATCATTGAAGTATAGTTACTTAAAACATAAAATCTAGCAATAATAAACTACATAAAAATAGCTTGCGTCACGTGCACATCACCGGAAGTTAAATTAATCAACATCCGGTTAACGCCTGTTCGTCTGTCTGTAGAGTGGCTAACGCTACTGCTAATGCTAATCCGCGTTAATTAGTGCGAGAACGCCGCATTTCTATCGACTGTATCGCAACACATGGCATCTCAGCTCCCTATCACGATCAAGAGCCATCCGTTGGCCGTCGGCCCTGCTGCTCTGCGGGGGAAGAAACGTCCCGGGAGTCCGGCGGTGTCTGCCGCTCAACCGCCCGGCGGGGGCACCAAGAAAAAGAAAGCTCCGCTAATGATGACACAACTCACACAGAATCAGGTAGAGACATAGGAGCTTCCATCTCTAAGGTGCTTTCCAAACTTCTGTTCTGTCACATTATTTACTTTTCCATTCCATTCCATTTCCTAAGTAAACAAATACACAATACAGTACCCGACTAATTAACTTTGACGCCCAGATAATAAGAAAATATGTTCTTCTTCTTCTTGGAAATTTGACTATTTAGACAAAATGTGTACTGTATGTCAACGCGATTTGAGATGTTCAACAACTTAGCGTCATATGAGCCATCCAACTGAATGTCTTGGCTGGTGCCCGTCTGTGTCCAGCTCTCTTGTAGTCTTATGTAGAGTTGTATAGGTGCAAGGCAACGTCAGCAAAAAAATATGTTTTCAGGTGAAATGTTTCCAAAATCACAATTGCCACCTGAGCAGAGTGCATCAAACATTTTGCAGAGCATAATTTGCAGTGGGCCAAACGTGCTTTTATCTGTGTTTACCTCAAAGTGTCTTCATATACCTTCCATTTCGAAAGGTGTTGTAGGTAGGTACAGTATTGGCTTTGTTATCTCTTCTTTGTTTTGATTTCAACACAAGGATAATCAGTCTCCTATCATGGAGGTCAACAGAAATCTGAGACTACTGTTGAGAAGATTACATTTTGAGCAATTTTACAATTTTAAATTAAAAAAACAATCTAAACAATTGATTAGCAAAATAACTATAAATTTGGTAATTTGGTAGTTGTTCGACCTCTACTCAGTTGATTTTTTTCAAAAAAATAGTCGCTAGATCAAGGTTATTGAAGTTAATGAAAAATAACTCAAACGAACTAAAAAAAAAATCTGTTAAAAATATCTGCTAAATATCTGAAAATACATTTTACGGTTTCAAAACTAACTATAATTATATGTCCTTAGTTTTCATCTTCATCAAACTTGATAAATGAGCTTTCAGGGTTTGTTTTAATGTATTTACTTTGGTATTACTGTTCGGCCATTCTTGGATCATAGTCTGTGTTTTTGTTGACATTGCAAATGCTGTGTTCCAATCAGATGTCAACAGTAGAAGTTGTCACTGACCTGAAGGCGGTTGGATTGGTGGAGAGCTCGCCATTAACAAGCATCAGCGCCAGCACAGAAGGCACTGCCAAACCACCGCCGTTCAAAGACCCCTCATTTATGGTGACTGAGTGCCATGTCGTTGTTTACCATCCGTATGATTTTGTGGCTTCGGCTTACAGTGTTCACGTTTTCTCTCCATCTTGATAGCACTCCGGGATTGGCGGAGCGGCAGCAGGCAAAAAGAACAGAACTTGGAAGAATCTCAAACAAATTCTGGTTTTGGAACGGACTCTACCCTGGAAGCTCGACGACCCAAACTGTAAATGAATCCCTCTCTTATTTAACTGATACACTTGTGGACTCTTGATGTAATTCGGCCTCAAGACAATAAAATCAATTCAGTCAATCACTTCACTGACTAACAGATGATTATGTCCATAGACCAACAATTCAGTCATTCAATTCTTTAACTTTTGTATTTACAGACTACAACATTGATGCTCCTCCCTCTCTGAAACCATCCAAAAAATACTCGGACATCTCCGGACTACCTGTGAGTAACTTCGTGGCTTATAGAGTTAAGCCTTCAAACTGTGACCTATTATTTCGTATTTACCCTCAGGCAAATTACACAGACCCGCAGACCAAACTTCGCTTCACGTCCACAGAGGAGTTCTCCTACATCCGCCTCCTTCCCACGGATGTGGTCACAGGCTACCTGGCCCTGCGGAAGGCAACCTGCATCGTACCCTGACAGCAAAGTCATAATTGGATGCTTTTGGAAACAGTCAAGACGGCTGTGAAACTCCCGACCAGACGAGCGATAAAGTGTGTGAATAGCACAGAAAGGACAGAGGAAAGGAAGGTTTTTAGATCCTGTGTTTACCTGGTTTAATGGGGCTTAATCCTCGTGTGCCTCATCCAGGTCATTTCATCCTCAGTGCACTGAATCGATGGCAACTGGACTGTTGCGCTTGTCTTGTGTTGATGTTTTTTTGTCTCTCATTCGAGCAGGCCTCGTCAGTTCATGCACCAAGGCTAGATGGGACAGACAGTCGTTGTGGTCACTACTAGTTACAATGCAATGTGCCCCCTGGTGGATCAGCTCAAGAGGCTAAAATTGTTTTGATTATGAATGGTTACTGTGAAAAACTGTAACTCCAAATAAACACCTGCTGTGATTTGTACATGGGTCATGATAAATGTAGTTCACATCTATGTGTGTTATGCAAATGAAGGCCTCTGCTTACTTACAAATAAGACAATTTGTCATGTTAGGCGAATACTGTAGTTAGTTTCCCAGTTAAAAAGTAAAAAAAGTCGACTAATATCTGATTGGCTGGTCCAAATCGGCAGATATTTTGCCTTTTATGCAAAATCCGTGATTGGCTGTAATATCATCATTGCCGATCGATCAATGACATCATTGATTGGTTCTGCAAAATAAATCGTTTCAGCAAACAGTCTTGTTCACTCCAGGAATTTTCTGTGCTGCCATTGTTAATAATCGCAAGGTTTCACAATTCACAGCAGTCATATTTTTTTTCAATTATTTTCCAATATAGTATATATATTTTATTACGTATCTTTACCCCCTCACACACAGAGACACACACACAATGCATTTTCAATGGTCATCAACATCAATCCACTGCGAATTGTGAGGGTTTACTGTACAGTATATTTTAAAGTTTTTAAAATAGATTGGATGAATAAATCCATCTTCGGATTGGACTGGTGATCTTTTTTTAAAAACTTTGTGATCGGTTTTGAAAACGTCATTGTGTAAAGCCTAAGAAAAAAAACTCTTAATTCCTGAATTATGTTTTAGTTTTTAGGCTTGTAAAATATCACTCTCTTAAAATAATGGCCCAAGTCATATTCTGATATAAAAAATGCTTTAAACATCTCAGGATGCTGGCCACCTCTGATAAAATCAATTCATCTACACCTGAAATGAAATTATTAATATATAGACGGTAATCAATCTTTGGTTCATTTTTTCGTGATTTCTGAAAAAATGACTCAGGCCATTAATTAGGGTGACGCTTTGGAAAACAAATCTCTTTACACAGATAAAACATTTGCACAAATGCATTGAGGAATTCAGTGGTTGCTGTCCGAAATGAATCATAAATTGAAGCGACAGTTATGCCAAATATTTAACAAAGTCACGGACAACCTAATTTTGTATAACGTACACCGAAAGGCAAGATTTTACAGCATTTGGGCCTCCTATTGAGCCTCCTATCAGCAGTGGTCACTGTCTCGCTGCTGTGCGCCCTAAGGCCAAGCTGATGGTGGCACTCTCGTACATCTGTTCACGTTACAGCAGCACTTTCATTCCTGCTGTGGCATCAAAACCTCAACGCGGTGATTAATGAGGGGCAGGACAGGTTGTGCCAACACAGCATGCCACCCAATAGTGCGTCTGTGTGCGTGCGTACACATTTTAGGGTTGCTGTGCTAGGGGTTTGCGGTCAACAAATTGCAGCAGATGAATTATAATTGTGGTTGAAGTTTGCAATGCTGTACAGCTGCACTGCACCATAACTGATTCTTAATATGTTTTGTTTATTAATCTATATGAGTTCAATATCAAAAACAGTTGTCAGTGTCACGCAGTGACGTTCTACTGCCTGCAACTACAACCGCAACTATGAAAATCCATCTATCCATTTTCCATAGCAATTGTAAATACAAATACTTAAGTAGATTTTCCGGTAGGCTACCTGTAGTTGACCTTTTTATTTTCCTGATGATTCTTTACTATTACTCCCTACTTTTGAAAACATGTCTGTACTTTCCACTCCTTACTTTGTCAAAAAGGCTTGACACGACGTGAAAGGGATGTAAATAGAGGTAAAGTCAACTATAGTGAAGAGATGAATTGACTGATTGAAATCTTGGAGATTTATGAGGTGGAAAAAAAAAAGGACAGCGTGATATGGACAAACGCGAATCACGGAGCTTTAATAACAGCAACAGATTCGGAGAAGCAAGATATTCCGCATCCATGGCCTTAATTAAAGAGAATTGTTGAATGATTTTTCTCGTCCTAAAAACCATTTTTTCAAAATTCTCTGTCTAATCTGAAAAACACATACAGGTAAATTGTATTTTTTTTTCAATTATCCTATTGGATAATTTAGCAAGTTTTCAAGTTTTTTAAATTCATGTTAGCAAAGCAACATTGTTTTGACGGCATACAAGCCTGAACCTGAACCGTTTCCTTCTCAGTACGAGCATTTTGAAAGTTAATAGAGGAGGGAAACTAATGTGCAGAGATCTGGGATACAAAATAACCTAATGAAATTTGGAGCAAAGAGGGACCGTCCCATACTATGTGGGTCAGTCTAACCCAACTTTATGGGTTGTTTTGTACAAAACTGAAAGTTGTGACCCAAGTAGTGTATTGTTCCCTTTTTGACCCAGATTGGGTTATTTTTTTTACCCAACCGTTTTCGGTGTATTTATTTTATTCATTTTTTTAAACTTTTATTTAAGTAAAGGAATTGAAACAATTAGTTATATTTGCACCAGAGTATTTATCTTTACACAAGTATCTGTACTTCTATTTAAGTACAGGGTGTGTACTTTTGCCACCTTCCGCCGCGCACCCTTCGTAACCACAAAACGTCGTATGTCTAGAAAGATCGTAAACCAAGGACCCCTGAACAGTACAGTACGTGCAACAACTTTCCGCCTTGCATATACACATTATAACCACCAGGGTGTGCTAGAGATCCGTTTATTGTACTTCCACATAAGCACGGATGCTAGTTTCAACTGCTCATAATCATAATGACGGTAATATCTTAAATTTATGTCGTAATGTCAATCAGTATTAGTGAAACAATCAATATAAATGCTACTGTTCAAGTTCGAATAGCAAAAAAAAAAAAAAAAAAAAAAGGCTAGTGACATTCCAAAATTGGATTCACAATACAGTATTTTGTAGTATATTGTGCAATGTAGTAATTCTGGCATCATTAAGAAGCTAATAGTGTCTCATCATGCGCCGGACAGTGTATCGCTGAGAACATGTGTCTTGGGAGGAGGCACATGATACAAATGAGCGCCATTCCACTGCTCATTTCCTCCACGGTCTTCCCTCTTTTCTTGTCACTGTTATGGTGCTTAATGAGGGAGAAGATGCTGTCTGTGCTGTCGAATGCTGACACAGTGTAAGGGGGCTTCTCTCTGGCTTTGTACAGCATGCAGCTCACTACTTTCACGTGTAACTGGGCATATTATTCCTAATTATAGCCGCAATTCAGGTATCTTTGCTTGGCCTTGTTGAGGTCCTGCATGACTTATGGGAAATGGACTTTGTAAGTGTTTGTATACAAAAATGTGTTTGTGAGGCTGGAGTCCTGGCCGACCCAAGTATGATGTTAAATAACCACGTAAATCTTCTGTTTTCTGCCAAGTTCTGATGTGTCTTTGAGTGAACTGTTTTGGCTAATTTACATAACACGTGGAGTTCCTTCAGCCATGACACAACCTGCTTGCCTGGACGAATAATGTCACTGTAATAAAAACTGTACTTGGGCTCAGCAGTATATGGGATAGTTCGCTTGAATGAGACAGGAAAACAAGAAATAGGGCGTGCAAAGTGAGATCATTCTTTATCCTTGGGGAACTTTGACGAAAGCCACTCATAGTCATGTTGTTAAGACATGTTTGACACCTGTTGAATTGTTTTAAATCTCTTAAAATAGGAACGCATAATATGCCTCCTTTAAGAAATATTCACTTGGCCTTGCTGAGAGCCATCATTGATTTCCTTTTGCTACTGACACAGGCTAGAAATAAATTAAGGTTTAAGCAGTCAATCCACAACACGATTGCCTTAACTTATACAGTGCCGTACATTATATTGTGTATTGTGTGAGTGTTTTTATGTTTTAAGATAACCATCTAACCTACAAATGTGGGTCTGTAGTAACCTAAACCTAAATAAACCCTAGTAAGTAACCCTAACAACCTAGGGCTAGTTAGTAAAACCTCAGGTGTTGGGATAGGGATACTATGTTTTGCAATCTTCTGTGTACAAATATTTACAAAATACTGTTTAGCCTCCCAACCCACAGATTCTGATGAACTATTATTATTATTTTTAAGGAAATAAGAAAATACATAAACGTTTGGGGTATTTCTGGCAGCATAACGCAAAAGCACACGCTTTTATTGTTTCCGTTCAAGTCAGATGTAGTGACTCACTTTTCTCACCTCGACCTTTAGGGAAAGAATGAGAAACGCACAGTCACCAGACAGGTAATAAACCATAATAGAACATGACAGCATCACCAAAAGAAAATAAGAATGCCTAAGAAAAATCAAAACACTCATGGAGTCATTAATCCTTTAGATCGGTGGTTGTCAACTATCCTCACCCTGGGAACTACATTTCCCTATTGTTGCCAAGTCGCGACCCACTTTTATAGAAATTAGAACAATAAAGAAAAAAGCAATTTTGAAAAGCAGCCTTTGTAAATATGTGTATTGTATTTCAAAAGCAGAACTACACGTGGTTACATGCAGAGATTGCACTTTACCGTATTTTACCCTTCCGTCACCGTCCCTCCGTCCTTATTCACAAAAATAATCGTCCTGTGTCCGTCCTTGTCCTTTTAAAGTGCTTCTGTCCTTAAAATAAAATAAAATAAAAGCATCTGTGCATAACGCCGTGGGAGAGAGGTTAACGGCAGATGTTTCATAATTCATAAAGACATTTTAAATCTTATCATGTGGCTAATTTTGTATTCACATCCACTTACTTAGGTAACGGCCAATCACAGCTCACCTGTTTTCTGAAGCGGAGCCATGACTGGTCACTAGCAGAGCCCCGAGCAACTGTGATTGTCATTTTCACTTGACAGTAGTGACAAAATGTCCACCTCCTGAAATACAGCCTGTGTTCCACAAACACAATATTAATCGTAATGCCGTAATGTTTCGACTACTGGCGCTGCATAGAACATATTCTTATTAAGAACATTTTGGGGTTGACTTCCCCTTGCAAAAAAGAGCCACAGAATTTCACATAAATCTTACCACTGATCTTTTAAAGGCTCAGCTTGCGAATGTCATATGACCAAACCCAGAAATCAGATGAGCCGTTAGGCACTGTCAAGTCATTTTCGGTTGACAGCCAAGTGGCAGTACAAGGTAAAATGGCCGCCCCCTGAAATGGATAAATAGAACGCATAAAACATATTGTCAAGATTTTTTTGGACTTGACTTTCTCTTCAAGGCAAAGAAATATAGCAGAAGATACAGTATATTCATGTCATGCAGTACTACCACTGAGACTATTTCTGCTTTCATCTCATCTGTGTAGGGTGCAACGCCACACCTTTATTTAGGTTCTAAAAGTCAGTTTAGAGTTATGGATGCTAAATCATTCTTTTAAAAACATGGTCCACCAAATGGTTGAGCTGGCATGTGATTATTTGCTGTGTTAATGTGCTCCGTTGTTGGTCAAACGGGTCATTAAAGGGCAAATTGGACCTTATTAGATATTGTGCCGGTGAGCGCATATTCTTTACAAAACGAACGACTGATTAGTAATTGCAAATTCAATCAAGCTGTAAAGTCAATGTGAAAGGTGACCAGTTGTTATTGTTGGGTTTTGGAGGTCAACCAGCAAAGTGTCATCAGATAGCTATAATCAAGTCTTTCACATATCATTACACTTGAAGGGATAAAACCCTGCTAATCCCATTGAAGATCCAATAAGTGTCCTCTCACACAGGTTGACTTGTTCCTTGTGTGTGTGTGTGCGCGCGCTCACATGTGGGCATATGGACAGGCCAGAAAAGTAATTCTTCATGTTGATAGACAACGATTGTCCTTCAACCGCACGACCACATTTGGTGTCTCCCCTCTCTGTCCTTCTCTTCATCTTCCTGCTCTCTGTCTCTCTCTCTGTCTCTCTGTCTCTCTCTCTCTCTCTCTCTCTCTCTCTCTCTCTCTCTCTTTCTCTCTCTCTCTCTCTCGCTACTGTGAAAGACTTTTCGCCCTCCTGCCTGCCATTGCTGCTGGCTTGGGGATTAACACTCTGCTTTGGGCTTTGATTGATAACACTTCTGTCACTCTGTCCCTTCCTGTCTGTCCTGCTTCCCGCTACCTTTGTTTTCTTGCATTAATATTAACAGCGGTTCGACTACTTTACACAGTATGACTGTTAAGAAAATGTTACTTAAAACATTGCCTCTGCAGTTTGATCTAGGATCACATTATTTCAATGAATACATCAATTCATCATAAACTTTAATGAGGACACACCTGGTCCACAGCACAAAATAACCCTAAAGTCAAACAACGACAAACATTAATGAAATTGCAGTTAAAGTTAACCCCCCCCCCCCATTACTTTCACTATTTCCTATGCAAATATTTCAGAATATATCAGAAAATGTGTGCGTGGAAATCCCTGAAAAATTAGATGGACTGCTTTGGAATTTTATCGACAGTCATTACATCCTTATTAAAAGAGGATGTAATTGTTTTCACAATTTCCCCAAAAAAAGAGGTCTCTGACTTCCTTCTGCCGAAAAACAAAAGATTAAAAAATGACAGCATGGTTGACATCAACCACTTGTCATGCTCACTTTATTAGTACATTTATATATAGTGACTTTTCCAACCCCTTTAATGCTTGTTTTCCCCAAAAAGCGACCAGCAACAAATGTAGCATTTTTTTGTGCTGTTGATGGACATTTCTGGAGCATCTCTTCACCACTCTCAGAGTAGTGTTTATTTATTTTATCCAATCCACTACCGTCTAATTTAACGTCCCCTCCACAAAGTGAGCACCCGAAAAGAGTCGATTGCATTTTCACTTGAAAAGGCAGCACTTCATCACACAGTCACCACATTACACTTTGTCACTACCACACATTGCCCATCTATCTATCTATCTATCTATCTATCTATCTATCTATCTATCTATCTATCTATCTATCTATCTATCTATCTATCTATCTATCTATCTATCTATCTATCTATCTATCTATCTATCTATCTATCTATCTATCTATTTGCCATTGGGCAGCGAGAGTGTTAGCAGAAGGGATGTGACCCAGTGATCTTCTCCACGACAGATAGAACCAATCTCGCCATTCCCAGACACACCATCTATTCATACTTACCTACTACCCTTGTGTGTGTGCGTGCGCGTGTGCGTGTGTGTATGTAATGATAGCTGCTGCTGCAGATGCAACTCAATGTGTCTGTGCTTAAAAGCCATTACGTGTCATGAGTGGATTTATGTGCTGTCAGGTGTGTGGTTGTGCATGTGTGTCCCACCAGATATGTTACCACCAACTCGGCCAGCCAGTTTGGTATCTGATGTAGCTATAAATGTCAATTCCAGTCTCAGATTAGGAGAACAAACTCAGGCGAGTGATGAATTTATTGGCTTTTTTTTTTTTTCTCCTAGCCTTTTTCATCCAACATTTTATCTCCGCTCGTGTTTCTAGCAATATATTGCAAAAATAAGTTGGTCTGCGTAGTGAAAATGAAAAGGCCTTGCAGTAAAATCCATTGTGTGACCGTAGAGAATGTTTATATTGATACCGTGGAGGCTTTATGAGCTAGTGTATTTCCAATAACTACAACTAGACATCCTAATACGATGTATAACACTCTGCATTACAGAGGTAATTGGCTTTGGCTTTGCAAGTTAAACAAGTTTGTCTGTGTCACGGTGTAGGGACGACGGTATCATTGTCCTTGCAGAACAACACTGCGCCTTTTGAGATACAAGATGGTCTCTCATTTAGCTTATATAAGCAAGCGGTTATGATTTTGTTTGGTAATAACACTGCATGGAGGGGAAACAATGACCTCAAATACACACACATGCACACAGTTGGTGTTTTGGGGGGTGGGGGGGAGCGATGGTAAATGAAGCGTGAAATGAGGAGTCGGAGGTGTTCGAACAGACGATGGCTGGGGAACCTCCACAGAAGACTGACAGCAGCCAGGTCAACATAGATCAAGACAATCAGAAAAAAAGTTCACTGCATTAGTCCACCCCCAGGTGGACAAACATTGTTTCCCAACCTGCACCACACCTGACAGGCATCCAACAACTGCAAGGGGCGAAAACAAGTTCCCTGTGGTGCACCAGCCGCACACTGAGTGACGCAACTGAACGCCACCAAACAATTCATTTACGTTGCTCGTTGTGCAACTAGTTTTCAAAGGTTGCAGTCGCACACCGTCTATTAACTACCTATTGCAAAGAATGGTGTCAGCACAGATATAACGGCCAATACAAATACCAGAATACCAGGTTATATTACACACAATCTTTCGCAAAAAAACAAAAACAAAAAAGAGAGCCAGCCCACCAAGTCAAATGGCAGATTTGTATAATATTAAAATAAACAAAACCAAAACAGACCAAGAACAATCTTTTCAAAGCCCTTTCCACCATTAATGTGACCTCTAACATCTTAATTGAAAAACAACAACAAATCCTAATACAATTTCTCACTTTGCTGATGACAGTTTTCATTGTATTTGATGTTAATAATTAAGGCCTTGGAAATTCTTTGGTACCCTTCTCCTAACTGACACCTTTGAACATTGAGATCCCTCTGATGTTGTGGAAAATCTCTGTCATGGCTTGTGCTTCATGATGTGACTATAAAAATGTCAGGAAAAGAATACTCAGACATATGGGCTTTATTTGGGGTTACTAAAACACACATTTAATGGTGGGAGTTGTGTGCGGATTCCCATTTGAGTTTAAATATGATTGGTTTATTACGAACACAGCAACATCACCAGCTATAAACGGATGTGCACACTTTCGCAAACTCAGTATTTCAGTTGTTTGTTACTTTTTCTTTCTGCATACAGTAGAGGTGCCTCATGTGTGTACAAACCGGAAGAAATAAATGCATCTTTTGCTGTCTCGACCCACCTCTGGCATTTTGTTTTTGTAGGTTGTGTGATAAGCATCCTCTACTACACTCGAATACGATTTTATGCTTCTAATGTTCATCTGAGGAGGTGTAATATGGATTGAGCAATGAGGAGCGTAGTCCAACACTAAAATGAAGTGTTTTTTTTCCCCCTTTACTGCCCACTGCAAACACGATTATCCTGGTCTTGAGTGCCATATAGGGTCACTACTGAAGACAGCCACTGGCTTTCTCTCCACCAATTGAGTCCATTACAATCGCCTCTTATCTGCTCTAATATGCTCCGCTGTTAATGAATAATCAGTCTCGTTAATGTCTTGCTAATTAATGGCCCATCAGCCTCTTCCGAGTGGCAATTAAGTGCCAGTCGAGGCGTCTAATTGGCACGCTTTCTGAACTGGGACCTCTGGGACGGAGAAGGTGAATTATTGCCTTGTCATGGTTGTAGGAAGGACGTTTAAGAGGAATGCTGACTCGCTTGTTTAATAAAACGTATCATCTCGTTAACCCGCGCGGCAGTAAATTGAATCGTAGTTTTGCTTGAGTGATTCTGTCAGAGGACAAAGTGAATTAAAGAGCGTTTGGACCTTACACAACAGCGTTGGCAGAGACGCCACAACAGGGCGAGCAACCCGGGCAATGGCCTATGGCCGCGAGCTGAAGGGGAGCCCCGAGACATGGCTGACGTGTGTGTGCTGCTTTAGACATCATCTTGGCTGGCTGGCTGGCTGACTGGCTGGTGGGTAATAGGGAGCCCCAAGACATGCTGATAATGTATTGTTTCATATCAACCACACAAACGGAAAGCTCAGAAAATTTAAAACGGGTCACCAACTTGGTGGTACCAGGTAGACCCCAAGGATCACATGAGTAGCCCGCAGGACTGGTCTAAAAATAGCCGGACAATGTGATTTTTTAGTAATATGATTATTTGACATTAAACACAGGCTGAGATTTATAGAAATAAAGTGCTGCATATTGATATTTACCTGTTTTCTAATTATTGTAAGAAATCATTAACATGGCTTCACTTAAATGAATATCATTAATCTGAGCAAACGTGTTATTGCAGTAGTGTGTAGCAAAATGGTAGCCCTTTAGGGCCCTCAGTACCCAAGAAGTAGCTCTTATTTAAAAAAAAAAAGTTTGGGACCCCTGGGTTATACTTTGCAGTATATAAGAAAATTGGTTATTTTTTTGTACCTTTTTGATATTTGATGATTTTTCTGCCTTCTTGTGTGGCTGCAATTTGATCCACTCTTCAACAACTCAGCATGTGGATGCGTCATTTACCACCCCAAAAAAACAGAACGATGACGACTGTGAGAGGGGTAAAATTTACATTAAAACATATTAATGCATTTTCGAAACAGTTAGTTACGTTATGTTTCATTACTTAGTGACGTTACATCAAGCTGGGTTACAATAAGATGTCGCCCCGGTCTTTGTTTTCTGCGGCTTTGGTCCAGATGATCTTAATGTGATCTTTGTCTATTGTTTTGAGAGCAACAACATGCAAGTACACCGGCTAAACCAACATATGCGTGGCTGTGCAGATAAGACGCAGTTATTGCACATAAGCGAGCTTTTTGTCATCAGCTTGAGCTGCAAACAAAGCAACTGCATGCGCCTCACGCAGCGCTCATGATGAACTCTTTTGTTAATTAGTCTTACAGAGAACAACTTGCAGCATACAGTAGATAGCGTAAAAAAAAAAAGCAAAATTGAAGCTAGAATCCTGAGATGGTGTTCACATATGGCAGGTTGCTGGCTGCAAGCGGCTCGGTTAATTAGCGAGACTGTTGAAAAGAAGCGAACTAGCCAAAGGTTTAGGGCAAAGTTGAAGGCGCGAGGAGCCAAGCCGATATACAGTAATACAAGCTAACGGGTGTGTGAGGCGTCAGGTTTCATTCTCATATGGCTGACTGGTTGCTTCAAGCTGTTGGATAATGAGTGACAGCGAGGCAGAGGCGGAAAAGGAGCGATAGGGAATGGTGAGGAAAGAGCAAGGTAAGGTGTCTTTTATAATGAGGGGACAGAAGAGACAAACAGCAAAGACAAAGGGTGCGTTTGGCAGCTACTGTATGTGCACGCACACACATGCGTGCACACACACACGCACAAGTGGCTTGGAGCATCTTGGGATAATAAGAAACACAGCGTTTTTCTAATGAGAAACAACAGCTGAAGCACCGATGGCAGAGGAGAGAATGAGGAGGGTTGGAGGCAATGGAGAGCTCCACTTACTGTACGAAACAAGCCTCTGCACTGAATTACAACATTGCAACGCGATACTTAATGAAATCAAGTAACAGATGGAGGTGTTTAATGCATCCCTGACCAAAAAGTGGAGTGCAATGGATGATGGGTATGTATTGTTCATACCATTACGTGAACATACTTTGACTTTTCCAGGCAAGGCCCGCTTCGTTGGCACACATTCCATTTCATAATTACAGTGGACTCTTACGCCGAACACAATCTGTTCCGCTTTTTCTCATTTCCAAAACCCCATGATTGGTCGTTACCTGAGCCATGAGCGGTTGTGATGTCATTTTCAGTCGACGGAAAATGGCCGCCCCCGGAGATGGCTAAAAATGGAGGGGGTAATATATTTTTCCATTTCATCTTATTTTTGGAAACATTTCAAGTGACACATACCTGATGTGGCTGTGTTTACATTCAGCGAACACATGAAACAAGCAGTATATACAAACACACCTTTCGTGTAAGTACGGTCACTATGAATAGCTCTAGTAACTGTAGCGAAAACTCTGCAGCAAACAATGATAAACACATAATTTAAAAAAATGAGTTGAGTCTTTCCCCATTGATTTAAATGAGGGTAACCCCACTCTACCGCACTGGCTGCCATCTGCAATTATTTTGCTCATTTAATCAATCGACACACACACACACATATACGCACACACACACAAACTTCTCTTGTGAAATGTATTTACATAATATTAATTGAACATCTTTCACTGTAGTTTATATATATATATATATACATACATACATACATATATATATATATATATATATATACACATACATACATATATACATACATATATATATACACATATATATATATATATATATATATATATATATATATATATATATATATATATATATATATATATATATATATATATATATATATATATATATATATATATATATATATATAGTACCCGTCTGTAAGCCGGTCCGCCTCTAATTTTAAACGGTCGTTTGTCGGCGAGTGCGACAAAACCTTCACTCGCGCCAAGGTTAAGTAGAGATTGCTCAAGTAGTTCCTGCTACCAAATAAAAACATAAGAAAACCTCGCCTCCTATGTGAATGTTTATCTGAATAAGTGTATCAAAATAAAAACCAAATAATGATAACAATACAGGATCGACAAAGCCGTGTATTTCAGTTGTGTGCATTAAACTAAAAGGTTTGTTTTACCCTTTATAGCAATGTGTCGTCAGTGTGTCACTGAGGTGTGTGTGTGTGTGTGTTCACAGAACTGAAAAGCCACCTTTTTTTTCTTGATGGATAAGCACTTTGTTGTCCTTGGGAGACTGCTGGTGCTTGGCTGCTCGTGCACGCTCACCAGGCGCTGTTACGCTGAGCCGTGCACGTGAGGTGACCTTGCCCTGCCTCTGAACACACACTCCAAATGACGTACCTTTGGGGGCCGACACACAAGCTCACACACACACACACACACACACACTCCCACGCGCGCACACACACGTACACACACAATATCCCCTGTGATGTTTCCAAATGACAGATGTTCTGTGTTGTTCACTCTAATGTGCCAGTATAACCATAAAGTAGCACATTTACACCCATGAACACACAAAAAACTATTACAAATTCTTCACACTTAGCACACACACATGCAAACACCCCCACGCACACACACACGAATATACGCAAGTGTTCATCACTTCAGAGGACAGCGTCTTTACCTAAACGAATGTAAAAAATAAATTATAAGGTTCTGTTTCATGCCCTGAAAGTGTTTCAACATCCCCCCCAAGTAACACACATGCAGTTTTAAGTACCTTTTGCTGTCAATATTAGAATGCATATTTTACTGACGTAATGTACTGTATCTTATGTCCATTATCCTAAAATACAACATACATTCCATTCTAACCCTATACACAATTTTGAAAATGGATGTAGCACAAATTATTAATACTAAGTGTTGATCACCAACTTGACAGAGGATATAAAAAGTCTACACACCCCTGTTCAAAGGCCAGGTTGATGCGATATAAAAAGCATTGAGAGCAAGATAAATAAAACTTACTCCACCATCATTGTGACCTACGGTATATAACCTTTATAATTCAATTGTAAAAACAGTAGGGAAGTAAAAATACACAACTGAGATAATGAGGTTGCACAAGTGTGGACACCCTCCTATAACTAGGAATGCGGCTATCTTCAGGATTGACCAATCACACTCCCAAATAAAGTTCAGATGCTCTAGTAGGCTTTTCCTGACTGTCTTGTTTTTGCTTTCTAGCAGAAGCTTGAAGGTTTTATGCAAAACGAGGATGCCACTGTCACATTTTCAAAGGCTAATGGTAACGCCAGTGGTAGAATGTTATCACTGAGCCACAGTTGCAACAGCTGCAGTCCAACTGAAAAGTAGAGGTTTCCAACTACCGTAAGTAACTGTTTACTTTTCCCAAAGAGCACTGGTCAACCCAAGCGACTTGCCTTTTATCAGTAACCAGCAAATTGTGTTGCTGGATGGGTGTTACAGATAGAACAATTTAATGACCGCCGAGATAAAAGTGTTGCTGGGTGTGAAAGTTGTTCTTTTAAGTCCAGATGTTGACCTTGCTTAACAGCCCTACAGCTGCTCTAACAATGGGCTGAAAATAACCCCAGGGTGTTACCATGGTTATCAGGTCTGTACTGACAGATGCTCATTAGAACAAACAGGAACACAAACACAAACATTCACAACTGATAATAGGTTCTTAGAGGAAAAGTTCAACTTTCGCTCTGCTGGAATCTATAACAGATTTCTGTGTACTGTCGGCTTTGCACAGCGAAAGTTAAATTAACAGTGTGCAAAGTGGACAATGTGCAAAAATATTGTTTTTTTTAAAAGTAAAATCGTTTTGCTAATGCAGTTAACCGCCACAACCAGATCACTTATACCCATTAAACTAGAAATTAAACGGTCTTTTGCAGGGCAAATCCCGAAAATGAGATGCCACGCTCTACCCACATTAGATGGCATAACCCAAAAAAGCACTGCAATTTAGCGTCGTCCATCTGTCTAGTATACCTCCTTCCAATTGGGGCTTGTTTGGGTGAATTCCTTTGTAGGAGTTTGTCAAAGTAAAAGTCCTGGAATCCACCCAAAATGGCTGACTTCAAGTTGAATTTCAAAGGACTATATCTATCTATCCATCTATCTATATAGTTTAGGTCGGAGGTATAAATAAATAAATAAATACAATATTTGGGGGAAATGTTGATATATATATATATATATATATATATATATATAAAACTGCTAATGTACACGCCATTTACCATTTAATGTTGTTCTGCAAATAAAAGATTACTTTTTTCTACTTTAATGATTAAGATAATCAAGTAATCAAACAAATGTAAAGGTCGAAGATAACCTAAATAAACATGAAATGCTAATTTGATTTATTAAGCAAAAAAAAAAAAATCAAAGCTACCTGACCCTGTGTTAAAAAGTACTTGAATTAACTGTGGCTAATCTCACATTTTTCAGTTCATTTTCACTTACCACAGACAATGCTCGAAAACGCTCCAGTGTTGCTGAATTAACACAATCCTGCAAGGAAGATTGGGCCAAAATATCTCCACAGAGATGTGAAGGACTCATTGGCAGTTAGAGAAAACACTTGATTTCGGTTGTTGCTGCTGAGAAGGGCTCACCCATGTAGATTTGGATTTTATTTCTCCCTTAATAATAAAAACATTAATTTAAAAACTGTGTTTTGTGTTTACTTGTGTTGTCTTTGACTATTTAAATTTGTTTGATAATGGGAAACATTTAAGTGTGACAAACGTGCAAGTTCCCATCCAGTGAAAATAAGATACGGTACTATGTCTCCAAATTTTGTCATTTATAAAACACAAATAAAAATATTCATTTTTTTCGAGTAAAATGTAACCGACTACAATTTTACAGTGCTTTTTTTACATTTATTTTTTAAGACATTTGCTGCAGAAGTGTATTTTGACACACACATGTTTTGTCACAGTGAATATATAAAAGCTAGCGGCAGGTTACACTGTTAAAAGCATTAGCATAGAGTAGTGGTTGTGAGCAGGCAGACAGGTGTTAATGATCCTCAGAGGACTCCCATACTTATTCATGGATTCACTTCAGCCTAATTCCTCTCTCCATCCAAATGTGTGGTGATGGCCCGCTCAGGTTTGATGTAGCTTTACTGTTCGTCAGGTAGCGTGAGCAGACACACCGTGTCATGTGAAATTTTCATCATCATTTCTCATGAGGGGGCTCCTGTCTTGATTGTTTGTCTGCTAAGGAGAGACACTGATAGATTTCGCTCATCATTGATCTATTGAGTTCAATTGTTTTTTCGTCACGCATTCTAAAATGTTTCCGTCACCTCATTGCCAAGCAGAACTCAAGAATATTTGCAGTCCACTAAAAGTGGGGTTGTTTGTGGGAAAATGTGAAAGTGAAATGATTGTGTGGATCCAGGATTGTCTTTTTTCTAATTATACTTTTCACACTGCGCTTGGGCACACGGCGCAGTGTGCCGTGGACCGACCCATTCATTGTGTGTGCTCCCACGGGACAAAAGCAAAAGCGCCGTGGTAGGCACTAAGTATTTATTTATTTATTTATTATTCAGTTAATTTTAAGTTTAAGTTATTATTTATTTCTTTATTTGTTATTCAGTTAGTTTTAAGTTTAAGTTATTATTTATTTCTTTATTTGTTATTCAATTAGTTTAGATTCATTTTTAGAGCAGGTTTATTTTTTTTAAATACTGGGATTTAGTTTAGCTTTTTAAAATATTAGTTTTAGTATTAGATTTATTTTTTATGTATGTATGGAGTATTTGTCTTGTGCAAGATAAAAAAAAAAAAAAAAAGTAAAAGTAAACATTTTTTTCCCAAACGACTGTTTCCTTCAGTAAGAACATACAGCAAAACCGAAATAAATAATAATATAAAATATAATATAATATAATAATCTAAAATAAACCCTGAAATCTCATGTATGATATTAATTGAGATAGACAAAAATAAAGGATGTTATCACCATAATTAAAATTTGTTTTATTAACGTAAGATTAGTTTCAGTTAGTTTTTATAAAAATTATTTTTGTTTTTATTTTATTTCATTAATGAAAATGCTTTTTTCAATTGTAGTTGTAGTTATTTTGTTAGTTTTCGTTAACCTATAATAACCTATTGTAGGTAGGCTATTATATCTGTGATTTTTCAATTTGAAACCTCATTACGAGACGAAGCATAAGAATTTTGACATTTCTTCAAAATTCAATGGTGTGAACAACAACCAAAAAATGCTCATAGTCATGACACAAGAAAAAGCCAAAAAAAAAAACAAAAAAAAAAAAGAGCTCACTTAGGATGACATGGATTTTGGGTCAGAACAAAAACATCCTTAGATCAGAAACAAAGAGAAAAAAATGAATGACTGAAGTGATAGCCGCAATGTTTGAAGACAAACAATAAGCGGAAATGAAAATTAAGCAAATCCCCCTTAGATTCCTTGACAACCACACACATTGAAGTACTGGCCGGTGATCACTTAAGCATCTGTGTGATGGAGGGGAAAAAAAATGCAGAATTTATTTCCCTACAAGTGGATGTGTCCACAGACACCACTGACAATGCTCAGACTTTTGAAGTATTATGATAAATTGTAATTATTAGCTTTCACCTGGAAACTAGAAAAAGAACCAAACAGATTTCTGCGTTTGCATTTGAGCTCTTCATTTATAGTTTTTCATCACTTTGATGAACAGAGGTAATATTCTTCGCAAGGAAAGCGGCATCATTTACGCAAATGAAGATGAGTGTGTATGATTTTGGGTGACACGTACGCGTTACAGTAGACAGATGGACGTGGCCTCCCGCTTTATATTCATGGATTCAGTGTGGTCTTCATTTTGCCAGCTCATTGTTGTGTCTGTTGTGGTGACTCCTCCCTGGCGGCGGAGTGGCTCATTAATATGAATGAGGGCGATCTGCATAATTAGACACGCTGTTATCATAACAACAAAGGTCTACTGTATACGCTATCACTTAAAGAGGCCCCGGCAGCCAATCGGATCTTCGAGTTTGAAGCAGAAAAATAAGAACAAAGGCGCTTCGTGGTTGTGCACTGAAGCCAACTACACATTCTAAACTTTATTGTTTCTTTTTATGTACTACATACTATGATGACTCAAACAACCACTACTATGTTTATTGTACTTGGGGAAAATGTACAGTATATTTCCTTATATGTTTTCCCTCTTTTTTCCTGTTTCTTCATTCATTCCTCATTTCCTTTTTTTTTTGTTTTATTTCTTTCTGTCTTTCCTTCCTGACATCTCATCCTTTCCCCTGTTTTCCAGTTATTTCTTCTGTATTTCTTTTTGTCATCTTGGACTCTTCCTGAATTCCCCCTCAACTTGTTTACTTGTTTCCTCTCTCATTCGCTCTCTCCTTCCTTCCTTTCCTCCATACTGCATGTCCACATTAGCGTTGTTGGTGAGTTGACTTTGCAAAAAGGCAAGTTACGCCCTTTACTATTTGCCATTTATTTTTTATTTATCTAATTCTCTCTTTACTTAATTCCATTACTGTTCACTTCTTTTACTTTCCACCTTTGACACGTCTTTCATTCTCCCCATCCTTGTTTATTCAATTTCTTGACTTTCTTTTGTTCCGCCTTTCAGTTTTTATTACCTTGTTACTCCAGTTTCTTTCATCTCCCCTTTCTACTTTCTTCCCTCCCTTACTTTACCCCGACTTCTCTTGTCGTTTTCCTTGCCCATTTTTCTTTACCTCCTTCCATCTTTGCACCTCTTCACCTTACAGTGCAAAAGGTTCAATGAGGCAAAGATATGATTCATAGTGCACTGAAATAAACAATCTCACATACAGTGATGATAATTATCTACCCCACAGGGCGGGTTTACAGCTTTAGATCTGCATTTAATACCGCTTCACAATTTCCCCTCTGCTGAAGCACACGCACTGTTGCAACACGACGTTCACAAAAACACACGCGATCTTGTCAACTGCACTTACACGTGTGCACATTTGCAGCAAGCAGTCAAATTAAGAAACAAAAATTGTTAAGAAATGGATCAAAAATAAATTAACGATACAAGCCAAACATGCAAAATAACCCAGTATACACCCGCAAGCGCGTCTCCCGGCCACGCACACACAAACACACACACACGCACACATGCGCACGGGCACACACGGGCGCTGGCTGGCTGTGTCCTGTGGTCTGTGAGCGCTGATAAGGGTTTAATCCTGATTGGAGCCTGAGTAAAAGGCTTTGTTATGAACACTAAATAGACTGGCCCTCGGCGAGCACACTGGGACACCGCTGATAACATATACCCGTGTGCACTGACACACGCACAAATGCGAGCATCAAAACACACACACGTTTACATACAGTATATAGCCACAACATATCCCAGCATAGGCCATATACACTTACCAACCCTTAAACACGATCCCGCTAAAATCCTATTGCTGCATGGCCGCAAATGCATCCCGTATATGCACGGGTGACGACTTCATATGAACGTGAGAGCATGCAAATGCATGTGTGTGTCGTACTGTAGTTTTATCAATGGCTTGATAAAGCTCCGGAGAGCAGTAAGTGTTGGCAGGCTCCAGACTGAATAGGCTGTAAATAGACTACTAATAGAATGAAAGATTAGAGGAGTGGTGAGGAGGAGGACAGTAGAGGAGAGATACCAAAAGAGAAGATGTGAGATGACTAGTAATGTCAACGGAGCCACGCTTTATCTCACAATGTCATCAGAACATTGGGAAGCTGCCACAAAGGCACACCTGTAGCAGCAAACTTTCTACTGGGCTACGGTGATTGTTTCTCACAAGTTTGTGCGCACTTGAGTAATACACCGAGGTGCAAAACACGGAGCAGGCTACTGTGTTCGCAGGTATAGTAAGTACATAAACAAAAATATGTGATGAATAGAAGCCTGAACCTTTTCCCGAGTGAATTTATTAAGGGCAAGTATGCAAACTTCACGCAGGAAGGCCTGAGACCAAATTTCTGATTTCACTGTGTGCAACCAGGCAATAATCTACTCTTCATTACATTACAAATTCAATTATTATGGGGTTAACACTCTAAAAAGTCAAAGAGGGACAGCATCAATTACAAAACTTGTATTTATGAATGTTTTAAATGACATGCTTTACATACTTCAGTGTGAAAAAACAAATCCGCATAAATGTCTTAAAATGTCCAAAAAATGTTCTTAAAACATACAAGCGATTGGGTGCATGCCAAAATACTAGAGGGAACTTTAACCCTGAACTGTAAATCCATTTAAACCCATTAGCAGCCTGAGGAAAGAAATGTTTGGAAAAAGCACAATATGTAAATGGTAAAATGGTGGGCGGTCACTGCCTACCAGGCCTTCTCTGCTGGCCTAAGCACTGGCACAGGCACTGACCTACATTTACAACCTAAATTCTAATATTTGTTCCGTCAAAGTGTCGTAATTCGTTCTCAAGAGTCTATTTTCTTCGTTTCGAAGTGTTTCTTGGTTCCGGGTGGTACATAAGTACATTTTGGGGCCAATAAGAGCGGCCCAAGGCCTTCAGAATCAGGAGTGCTGGCCAATGTAACTTTAAGATAGCAGCAATGGGACTGTTTTTTAACCAATCAGATTACAAATTTGTCATCAGCAAGCTGGCACTTGACGACGTCAGCGTTTTTCAATTCTCCGTTTGGCTGGTCAAAGCAAAACTTGTTACAACCAACTTCAACTAGCAAAACATGTCTGTAGTTCTCTAGACAAATTAAGACAATTAATCATTATGTTTGGTGAGTATAATGTATTTCATTTAAATTTTTTCCTTTTTAATTGTACGTGGTACTGTACGTACTGATTGATCCAGCAAATTTGTGATCGGGTTACTTGTCCCCTTCGGGTATCCGTAGCAGAAAGATGGTGGCGAACAATCTGCGATTACGAGACCTATGATTATATATAAAAAAAATACATTGATGTGAAGGAACATATTCATTTGCAATGAAAAATCTCTATCATCACCTGAAAACAAGTCATGAAAACATTACTCTTGAACAAAAAGCTGCACGTTCACTAGAAACAGACTCTTCAGTGAGCTAATAAGCGGATCCTATTCTTTCATGTTTGTGTCACATCTGCTCTTGACCTTGAATCGATGAACTGCGGTCATTAGATGAGAGGTCAAAGCTGCTCCTAGGGGTCAAGCCGCTGCACTGACATCAATAACAAACAGCGCAGTAAGGTCTTTTGTTGCCGACAATTCCGAAGATAGATTTGCTTTTTGGTTTTGTCCTGATTTGACACCGAGAACGGCAGATGCCCTTTCGGCGTTGAATGCCCTCGCTTATGATGAACGTTCACCTTGTGAGCCGTTCACTCGATTGTTTTTCGGGCACGCACTGACTCAGTCCACAGGTTTCATGTTTTTTTTAAGGACACACGCACACACGGGAACGCACGCACACACACCTCTTTATTTGGATGGAGCAACAGAGCTTTTGAAAAATGCTGACACATGGGTACCGTTTGATCTCAGGTGATGCAGGGTTCAGTCAAACATCCAAAACGTCTCGCTGGCACAGTTTGCTATTCCTGCTCACTCACTC
Source organism: Filicampus tigris (assembly GCF_054856515.1). Classification (NCBI taxonomy): domain Eukaryota; kingdom Metazoa; phylum Chordata; class Actinopteri; order Syngnathiformes; family Syngnathidae; genus Filicampus; species Filicampus tigris. The sequence goes on from NC_141224.1 coordinate 11,408,534, forward strand.
TGTGTAAAGTGAGAGGCTTCAGAAGCAGCGCGAAGCAGCATACAGTGTTGTACCGCCCCGGGCTATGTTGTCCTGCTCGGGCTCCGAAAAAAGACACATGCCTTTCACAGAACACAGACTACCGCAAGATAGTGGGGTTTTCTATTTTAGCGAATCCAGGTGTGGGTATAACAGTATTTATGAATTTGTATTCAACTGTGGCAGCATGCTGCCTCACGGTTCTGAGGTTGTGGATTCAAATCTCGGTCACGACCATCCGGTGTGGGGTTAAACGTGCATGTCAGGTTAATTGAATATTTGAAATTGTTGGCGTCAATGTAAATGTTTGCTTTTCTTGTCAATGAACCCCCACTATTTGTGGGGGGTGAGGGAGCAACAAATAGCAAAAATCCGCAGTTCACCCCCCACTAAAAGGGGTTTGTAATCGCATACAGATGCCAAAAGACTGCGGCAAAGCACATCAAACTGAGAGGATCATAAAACACCAATGACATGCATCTAGCGTGTACACAATCATGAACCCATGTTACATAAACACCTCTCTTCAGTAGTTAAATTATTCATCGCAAAACAACTATCCTCACACGAGGCTCATGATTACAAGTATTAGTCAGCATAGTCGCCGAAATAAAACGAGAGCACCAACCGATGTGACATTACACATTGGCAAAAAAAAATGGGTACAAGCACTTTGCATGTTGTGTGTAAAGCGCTTTGTTACAGCTGTAGCTTTGTGAAACGTGCTTTATAAATAAAAAAGTTGTATCGTATTGTACTGTATAACATGCATGTTTCTGGATTGTGGGAGGAAGCCGAGATTTGAACCCACAACCTCTCAACTGTGAGGCAGATGAACTGTACTTAATGATTGGCAGCAAATGGGTTTCTTCTTGGCCTAAGCAAGCCCTTCCAAAGAACTTCTTGACTTAAATGATGTACTGTTTACATAATTCTGCTGACACATTAAAAAAAAAAAAAAAGAAATAGATGACTGAAAATATTACCTTATTGTCTGTCTATCTTATTGACGTATGTCCAGTAGGAACACCAAGGATGCACGTCATCGTTATTTCCACATCCCCCTCTTTCTTCTTGTGCCCCACCTTCCCTCACGAGCCTCCCCCGGTGTAACCTTGTGGGCTAAAGCTCCATTGACATCTGCTTCATAAGTATTCAGCGCTCAGTGCCTTTGACATTAATCAGCCTACAGTACATTATCTCGCCTCTCCCTCCTTTTTACCTCCTCTCATCCCTACCATCACCCCTCTTTCACCTCTCAGCCCCTCTCTCCCTATTACCCTCCTCAGCTTTCCATGCACTGATTTGTTATCGTAGCTAAGAAAACTGCACGTTTGTGTCTAGTCGCATACATGGCCTATAAATTTTGCCTGCTATTTTATGAATTTATTTATTCAGATGGGTCATGAAGGACGGTACAATAGAAAAGCAATTATCTTAATTTTAGAGAAGTCTGCAAGTATGGTAAGCCAAGTGGTAATAAAGTTTAAAAATGAAAAATTGGACATTATTTCCAGTAAAATCTTGTAAACTCGCAGATTTGGGTGGCATGTAAAAAAAAAACCTTTAGAATTAGCATGTCACTCAAATTTTCAAATTATAAGATACAAAACACAATCATATTACTGTATGACTTTGTCTACTGAATCAAATCATTCTATGAACTAGAGAGGAGCCTGCTAACTAATTAATGGGCAAACATACTAACACAAATACACTGCTCCACAATTCTTTAAATTTAAAGCACTAAAATTGTCTTAAAACCATTTGAGTGAGTATCGAACTGTTTTATAGTTACAGCAATAAAAAAACGGTCCCATCGTGTAATTTCCTTGAATGACCAGGAAGTAGCCTGGAAACTAACAAACATGCTACTACAACTACACCGCTTTACAATTCGCTTATGTTTCAAGTATTCATGCTCGTTTTTGAGACATAACAGAAGCGCTCCATCCACCTTTGTGTAAAAAATGTTACAGTCCTGTCAACGTCTGTCATCCTGTGTGAATCAGGAAGCAGTCAACCAAATAACACATTGGCAAACAAACAGACCCAAATACAATGCACCACTATTACTTTGTTTTTGTTTAATTAGAAGCATTTTTCTCTTGATTAAGGTCATAATGGAACTGCCCTTCAATAAAAAATGGTAACGTCCTGTAATCTTACGTTATCCACCGTGAACCAGGAAGTAGCCATCTTGTGGAGAAATGGATGGGCGGATGAAAAGTAATCAAAATTTTAAAATTATGGGGCGCTGTATTTGCGAATGGTATTTTCTTATTTTGAAGTTTGAGTCACAAAAGCACATTCCGCACGTACCGTACAATAATAATAATAAAAAAAAGCAAGGTATGATCATGCTGTCTTACATTATCCATTGTGAACTGGAAAGTGGCTTGCTAGTACCATCGACAAAACAGACAGTGCTTCAAAAACATTTTTTTTTTTTTTTTACCTTTTGTCAAAGAATTTCATTAGATTGAAAAATCAATTTAATATTTTTGTCGTTATAGTCACAATGGAACAGTCCAAAATGGTTCGGCCTTGTGATGAAACTGCAAAGAAATGAACAGATAAACCAACACAATGATCGTGCTGAAGATTTTACCCCCAATATTACTAACAGTTCCCCTCTGCGTTGAAGTCTAGTTTTGATACAGCTCTTGTATTGGACTCTCATTAGACTGGGGTTAGATTTAGTGTCTTCAGACACTGTCTGATAAACTACACAAGAACATAGTGTAACGACATAAATGAGCCCTGTTCAATAAAACCAAGTAATGAAAGGGTCCATTAGTCTTGACCACACTAAAACAGTTCAGAGAATTTACAGTAATCACCACCCAAACATCAAGTACGTGTTGCCTCCGTAATAGCTGTAGCCTTCTGGCGAAAACAGCATGCATTGGTCGAGCAGTAGTTTCAACGAAACTTGGTGTGCACATATCATGAGCAAAGTAGCTGACGGAGCATCTACCCATCCCAAAGGAGTAGATTAGAGGAGTAGATGAGGACACATCGAGGTGTGTAGCTGTCACACAGATTATCTTGGAGGTGTGATGTATGCCTCCACCGCTTGCTAACAAGGGATTATAAAGCTTCACGTAATCCTGGATGGGCGGGCTGGCTCAGGATTCTCACTGTTACTGCATTAGCATTAAGCATTAATAGTGGCCGGGCATTAGTGTTAGCAGCTCATAGTGTCCCCGAATACATTAACAGCTAATAATGCCATGCTGTAAGATTAGCATTACCTTATTTCAATACCGTAGCATGCATTATGCAGGACTGTGAGTACAATGCAGCAGTGGTATACATGGTGTAAAATCTGTGATCAGTACCTGTGTGTGTGTGTGGGTGTGTGTGTGTGTGTGTGTGTGAGGCACCATGCATTAGATCATAGAGCCACAATAGAAGGTTACAGCAGACATTAGACAAAGGACAAGGAAGGGCCTATCAGGTGAGGGCTTTACCACAGCGTGCAGCATACATTTGTTAAAGCAGAGCTCACCAAACAGGATCTATCATTGTCTTATAAGCCATAACAAGGTCAACTTGTGAGAAATAAAGAATCAACTCAACGCAATTAATCAAGTGGAGGTGGACAGGCATTATTTGAAGGTGTTTTAGGATCATTGTTAAACAATGCGTCCTTTATATTACACGTTATGTCAAGCGAAACAATAAAAATGACATTTAGCTGAAATGAAGAGAAATGCAGTGGCAGTTGCACAGCTATTATCTAAAAATATTACTGCACAGTGATTGAATTTCAGAGTCCACTGGAACACCAAGGAACCTGACTTACTCCGTAAGATCCCAAAAAGCAGGTGCTAAATTGCGAGTTGACTCACTATAATAGATCGAGATGCAATTAGTTTCAATTTTTGGGGGGAAATGCGTAAAAAATTACGTTTAAAGCGACGGAAATAGAAGTTTAAGTGAAAGAGGAAAACAAACGTATTTGTTAAAAGTAACACAATTTTAGGTAAAAAATGGACCGATCCACTAATTGGGTCAATTTGACCCACTTTATTGCATTGTTTTGTAAAAAAACAGCTCAATTTTTGAGGTTGTTTTGTACAAAATTACCAATTTTCAGAACTTGGTTTAGGGTTAGGGTTAATCGACCCAACTAGTGGATCTGCCCTTTTTTGACCCAGAATTGGGCTACTTTTAACCCAACTATACTGAGTTAAAGAAAATAAATCTGTCACTCTGATCATTTTTATGCAGCTGCATCAAAGCCATGTGTTTGAGTTAACTCACCCGAATGTGTGGGGATTGGATGTATCTGAGTATCCTGTGTGACAATGTGTTTCAAACTTGGAATAGCAAATTAAAAAAACTTCTGAGAGAGGCCAACACCAACCAGACAAGGAAATTGAAAGGCGTTTTGTCACAGGTGAAATGGCATGACTCCTTCTTGTGACTAGCTCCAAGTCAGACCTTAGATTAATCAGAAGCTCAAAAAATCATTGCTGAATAATTCTCATTTCTCATTTTTGTTTATGTCATTTTGAAAAATATTTACACAGGTGCAAAAGATCTACTCGCTTCATTTTGCCTACGACTCCCCTTGCCTTAATAACAGCAGTCTACATACAGCTGCGTATTGCACACCTATCTTTCAGACACAGTATTTAAAGACGCAAAATCAGCCACCACAATTAGATTTTGAATTTGTGCCTAATTAAGTGTCCAGTGAAGTGAAAAGTTCAAAAGTACATTTCCGTGAGAAATAATGGGAATTAACCACATATTTTGACGTAATTCCGTTATACTGTACATTAATCTGCAACTCTACATTTATTGTTTTATTCATGAATTCCTTGGTTTCCCAATATTCTTGGAAACAAGCAAGAAGAGGCTCTTTTAGGTGTTCAGTAAATGTAAACACAGTGATATCAGAAATGGAGCACTTGTGGTAGTCATAAACAGACAATCCACATAAATTGAAAAGAGACTGCGTAAAAAGACCTGCAGTGTAAATCCAGCCTTAAAGTGCAGTTAAAGTCTGAAGATGCTGATGATTGGGTGTCCAACCGAGAGAAGAAACATAAAAAGAAAACTGGGGAACAAATGAAAGAAAGAGCTCTAGAGAGACAAAAAGCAGAGGGGAGGCGAGGGGCCCGCATATCCCAGAAAGAGGTATAATCATGCAGCTATTCAACACAATCATTATCAGGCTGCAGTCTGCAACAGCAGGGGTCCGGGGATGATCTAAACCACCCACAGATATTCACCCAGAAAAACCCTGACAGCCACAATGTCATCTTTACTCACCATTTTTAAATCTAAGCTTTTCCCCCTGTGACAATCACGCCACGTTTTACATGAACGTCCTCATTCCACTGGAGGTGTTTAATGCTAAGAAGGTGGGCTGACCAATCAAAAGGCTTAAATGATCCAACAGTAAATACGGCGTTGGGTAATAAGGTGTTAATTACTTGTGGTTAATGACACGACAGATTAAGCTGTGACAAAGGGCAGCATGTGTGTTTGCGCTACAAGATCCGAGCTATTAGAATGCATGTAAGCATGTGTGTGTAAAGAAAAGGGAGGAAAGGAATTACACTGTAATTGCCTTGTCCATCCATATCCGCCCACAGAGCCATGTGGGAGCCGGTGGGTTAAAGTGGCTGCCACTGCTTTAGAAATAACCGTGCGAATGGCTGGAGGGAGTTGTAAAATACTCCATTGTCTCCGCAGTCGCATCACTCGGCCTTTGGGGAGCCATTTACTCACTCGGCCCAACAAATAGAGGCCACAGTAATTCTTACTTTGAGCACAATTGTTGGATTTTCAGGGAAATATATTGGAGGGAGTTGGAGGAAGGAACTTTTTGGAGTCCCACCGTCAGAGTTGCTGCTTTCTCTAATACCCTTGGAATCTCACATGCTTGGTCTGTTGAACAGGAAGTGTTTTAGGCCATTGGCTTTGCCTTGTTAAAAGCATACCTTTAGTTTGGGTGTTTTCAGTTGGTTTCACACTGTCTGCATTGAGCAAATAAATAAACAACACAATATATGAAAAAAATCAGATGAGGCCTCTTGGTTGAACCTCCCCGGTGGAACGTCCCCAAAGTGGTGGACAAATCTGGCGTTCAACCAAGATGTTCTGGAAAAAATGTGCTTTAAAGATAAAACACAAGTTCGGACAACATCATGTGATCTCGTGAGATTTCAAAATCCTCAAAATGTGTCTTGTCTATTGTGTTTTTGTGACATCCTCACATATGGCCCGAATTTTCATTCAGTTTCCGGAGTATTGTTGGAATTTTGGCATCAGACAAATTCATGAGTTATAAATATAAAATACCTCTCCTAAGTAGAGCAACACATCACAACATGTTTAGACATCAACTGCTTTGTTTGTGCCAATTTTGCAAATTATACTCAACTTAAACTCAACTTAATGTTGACTTTGATCTGCTGCATTGAAACTATGCGACAGCAGTGACATCAATAACAATAACTAGCATTCAGACAAACCCAGTAATAACAAAGTTAAATGGATGTAAAGAATTCAACAGTTTGTGCAACATGATTTCATGCTTTAATGCCCATAGACATTATGCTCCATCTGGTGTGTGTGCTTTGGCCAACGGGGGGCAGACAGATTTACCAACATTAGTTAACTTAGTTTCACAACTAAATGACCCAGCCAGCTGCAGTAATATCCGTGTTTTTCACAGAGGATAAAGAATATATGCCCGTGACAAATGTTACATTGTATGTCTGTGTGTGTTGCGGCACTGTTTGCGTTCTAATACTGTATCTGTTCCTCATCGGGTTATAACTACATTGATGCTCAAGACATATCTTTTCATGCTAGCCATGCCTTGTACTGCCTCGTTCTTGTCGGAGTGCGCAATGCTGGATGCAGTAACTACTGCTCGGAGTTGTCAGATAAATAGATTGTGTTCACTTTTGCTAAAACTTCCTCTATGCTCTCCTAATTTAATTCCTCATTGTGCACTAACAGTCCGCACCGTCATGAATTCCATCGGGTAGTAATAATGCTCATGTCTACCCTCGCTTTTACTGGGGAGTCAATGTTAAGTTGACTAGACAAGGATAAAAATAACTTCCATTCAAGCTCTGCCATCATGCATTTTGTTGAACATCAATGCAAAACTGCCCGCGTCATCAGGCGTAATTAATCAAATGCTGTCACCAATCTGTAAGCATTTGCATCACTGCAGCGTGCAGCTTACTATATGTCTGTTTGGTAGTTTGGGTCTGTGTGTGTGTGTGTGTGTGTGATTCCGTGAGTCACCAACACCATCTGGGGTATATAGGAGAGAGAGTGCAGGAGCATGTTGAGACGCAAAGGGGGTTCTCTCAAAACACACAGTCAACTACCTCCCCCGCATGCTTCAGCACACACACACACACACACGCGCGCGCACGCACACGCACGCACACACAAGCAGGTTTATGTGTTCATTACAAACATAATCACAGCCTACATCTCACACCTGTGTTCCTGTCTCGGTTACATGCTTGGAGGTGTGTTTGTGTGCACATATGAGGACAAAGGTAATCTATCAATTCAGGGAAGCCACATACGCAATATACATATAAATAAAGACGCTTTTTTTTTTTTGTGAGTTGATAAACAGCTGACAAATCAACTGCTCCATTTTATTTTATAATATTGTGAAAATTTGAATATACTTACAGGAAACGAGAAATGCACGGATGTAGCTGACCACAATGTATCCCACCTTAGTTGCCCACAATAGTATACAACGTAGAATTTAGGGCCACCCCTGAAGAAATTCATCGACATTTCTTTTTACAAAGAAAATAACGCTTGTTTGTGGCAGGTGTGTACAGAACAGAACAGAAAGAAAGATTGTTGGCCAGTGATTATGGTTCACCTTCTTAAAAAAAAAGTTTAAAGTCATTCAAGTTCCGACGGATCACGAGACATCATATAGGTTTTTTTTTTTTTTTTTTTTTTTTTTTTTCTAAGTGCCTCTGGCAGTGGAGGGTCCCCTGGCAGCATTACCTCTGGACGGAATGAGACGCGAGTGGCAGTCTGGCAGAACATTAAAAGCATAACACTCAATATGAGCGGTTAACAGACACTAAAAGTTTGCCTTGCTTGGAAAGCGACGCCAACATGCCTTCAATTTACTGCCGTCTCGAGGCGGGAGAGCGCCCGGCACGCGGAGGGGAGGCGGCCTTCACAACCGCAGCACAATGACCTTGATCAGGGGAACACTTCAGAATGCACGGCCGCTTGCACGAGTGATTTCTGCCTGAAAGAGCGTCATTCACAGGGGGAAACGCCGGGATGGCAGGAGGCAGGGCTTCCCTGGAACGCTTTGCACAGACGTTTCATTACTCTGGTTCGCCAGCGTCTTAGAGAGAAAAGAGCTGCAGCTGTGCTGCTTTCAGAAGACCGAACCTGCCACCAGTTGAGCACACTGGAATGGAAATACATGTTTTATTGTAGACGCTGAACAAAAATGTACTAAGGGCTTGACACGTGCCCAGTCAAGATAACAATGTAAAGCATCACAAGTGACATCTGCGTCATTTTCACTGAAGCATGCATGTACGGGAGGTGTTGATGATTTCAAACCTTACTTTTAATTAATGCGACACACTGTGTATTACAATGACTGTGCTGGAGCTGCTTTTTACTGAAGTGGATTCATAATTATAGTTTTAACATTTTCTGGTACATTCGTTTTCTGAGTTTGTGTCCCAGCCGCAGACTTTTCTCTACATATCATATCATCAACATGTTAGTTATAAATGCTTTGGAATGATTTAGGAGCGTGACAATACTACGACAACTGCTACTATTACTACCACTACTACTACTAATAAAAGATAGCTTACTTTATATTGCACATTTCATGGGACCTACAATGTCAATTTCACATGCACAAAGAGCTCATGTCCCTGGAAGTAATAGTTTAATAATAGTTTTACTCTGAACATCTTGTATGATCATGCCTGTGTGACCTTTTCAACCTGTAAGCCAACCAAATCGATTGTTAAAGCTTGCAAGGAAGACCGTCTGAAATTATCTCTTTTTTGTAATTGAAATCGTTGGTCCCTTTGTCTCAGACAGGTTTTTTCTAGGTTATCATTGACCTGACATGTTTCGGCGGAAGTCTTCCGCCTTTTTCAGAGTGTCACGTGATGGTGTGTGACTCGTCTTCCTCAGCTGATGCTGACGAAACATGTCAGGTAAATGATAACCTAAAAACAAACTGGCTGAGATAAAAGAACCAAAAATTTCAGACACAAAGGATTGTTTATTGATTGAATATTTTATTCATTTATTTCTTCTCAAGTTAAGATGTCTCATTCAGTACAACCACAAAATGTAGTTTCTGTGACTCTGGTATGAATCATAACAGATGTGTGTAGAATTGTTTTTGTCTGGTACCAAGGGTGCACTTCTTTTTTCAAATGTTTCCTCTTATACAGTTCTTTGTGTATTTGGGTACTGTCTTCTTATAAATTTTGAGGAAGAAATATTTGGGGTTCCACAGGGGTCTATACTCTGCCCCATGTTACAGTATAGTTTCTTCATAGTCTGTACAAAACCTTAGTTAGATCCTCGATACAATTACTGTGCTTGAACTGAATATTTTCATTAAACAGTACAAGACTCCATCAAGGTCAGCATAAGAAAAGGCAATACTTTGCTTTGCTTCTAAATCCTCACTTCACTTCCTAATGCAAAATAGATATTTTTAAACATTATTGAAACAAGCCTGTATTTTTGAATGAATACACAATAAATACACTTACACAGATAAAAAGGAATAAATGGATCCATCTCGTGTAGTAACAATAAGTAAAAGCTAAAACGTTTTTTGAGAGGTGTGGGACGTCAAAGAGAAGAGCCTCGCTGCCCACCATGTTAGTTTAGCCTGTCTGGCCTGAGGCTAGTAAAGACTTTGAGACAGAAAAAGAACATGGTGACACTTTGTAGGATTTATGAGGAAAGCTGGCAGCCTCACTTCACTCCAGCAAGTGGAAAAGAGGGTACCATCAGACAGGTCAAGGACATGCAAAGATGAACTGGCGCGGTAATGAAATGACGTAAGTTGTATGATAGGTTGGCTCAATCCTGGGATGGAGCAAAATATCATCGATACCCGTTCGAAGGTTGGTTTAACTTTGCTGTGTGTCTCTGTTTCACTTCTTTTTGACAGGTACACACATCGACATGCTTAACGTGTGTATTATCTTCCTATGTAATCTGATGTTTGGCCATGGGGTGGTTTTATCTTTACAGGTTTATTTAACATAACTGTGGTTGAACACAATAATTGTGTAACTTAACTAAACAACATCATATCATTAATATCTCAAGTAATATGTCCCAAAATTGGATGCTCTGCATGAATTTCCTGCAAACCTCTACAGTGGTTGACATTAATAGACAAGTGCATCAGAGCAGGCGGTATGGCCCAGAGCCAAGTGTCCCTTCTGCTCATACAGCCGAGGCCAGCAGCCAATTTAAGCCGTGTTCAGGTTGTGGGCCAATTAGAGCCATTGGGCAGAACGCTGGACAAGTATGAGATATTGGTCATCGTTTTTTTTTTTTCCCCCAAAACTGCACGATGGCGAACGCATGGTTGCTCAGCTGCTGGCCTTCTGCTCTCAAAACAGATGACTATGTTTTATAGCAACATGTATCTGTTTTTACATCGTACTGAATCGTACACGTCTGGTAACACTCATAAATTAGCACTAACTTGCAAAAGCCTGTAAATGTGCTGGGAACGTCTGTTTACCATCGCGTTCATGTGGCGCCTCTCGTGTCGCCTCATCCTGTTTGGAGCGAACGGGTCGAGGCTTTAAGCCAAGCGAGCGGAGGAGTGCCATCAGTCATCGGTCCGAGCCAATGAGACCCTCTGCTCCGCCGCTCGAGCCAGACAGCGAGGTCAGGCTAAGGTCAGGTGGTCATGCCTGAGGTCAAATGTCAACAGACTCCCTCAGTGACCAGTACTAATAAATGTCATCGAGCCACGCACACCCCCTAATGACTGGCATGGCAGTCCAACGGTGAGCAGTGACTGTGACTGATTCTCTGTGTTGAGTCAGACCTTCATTTATCACATGACAAGCTCTTCTCTGATTAACAAGCAAGAGTAGATCTCTGTCTTTAGTTTGCGACTAAAAGGAATCACATTCAATTGTCAAGATAGACTAGACTGAGGTGTCCATGAGCAAGGCACTTATCGAAATTTGCTCCAGTGTGTCACTGATAGTGTCCTTGCTGTGTTTACTACAGTGATGGATTCATTGCAGTATGATCAAATGTTTAAACATTTTTTTCCATTGCAATACAAAGGGTCCTAGTCTTCTCTTGACCCTCATGCAACTCAGGTATTTTTTTTTGTAAAATGTTCTCTTTTACAACTCATGGCATGGAATTTTAAGTGAATTTTTTCAAGTCCATTGTCTGTTACTATTATGTTGTATACTCTGCTGAACCCATGGACACCTTTGTGGGCAAAAATGCACACGCACGAAACACAGCTGTTAAATCATCACACATTAAAACAATTTTTTTCTACTTTTTCCTACGTAACAACAAACCAAAGATTCATATTTTGGAGGATTTAAACCCATTTCATATTTTTACGTGAATGGTGTTACCACGTTACAGAAATAGCATTAATGTGAAAATTTAAAAGAAATTCTAAAATTGGACATACCTGTACGTGGTTTTCACAGGACAGCGATTATATAATAAAGTAAATACAGGTGATGGTGCTTTCGTGGCAGTCTTGGATATGTCTTGGAAAGATTAGCAACATAGTTAATTTGACTGCATTAGTGATTTTTATATTTCCAAATATTTCCACAGGACAACTTAGTAACCAAAAGCACTTCCTTGACTGACAAAGAAATATTGCATTTAATATCAACTCTCCACTTAACTCAACTTATTTCATAGAGCTCTTTAAAAACAACCACAGCTGCGTACACAGTGCTGTACATAAAGTAAAAATCTGACACATGAAAACTGAGACAATTAAAACAATAAATGAATAACAGAAAACCAGTAAACACAATAAAACACTAAAACAACACTGAGTCTCATGCTGAGTCGGAAGCCAAAGAACACAAATGTGTTTTAAGACGAGTTTTAAAGATGAACAAAGAGGGTGCTTGCCAATAGTTTAACAGGTCATTCCAAAGGGAGGGACGAGCAATGAAAAAAAAGCTAGATCCCCTCTGCGGCTTCTCTTAGTCTTCGTACCTCCAGTAGCATTTGGTCCACTGACCTAACAAATAAAAGAATCTTGAGAGGAAGTCTAAAATGTGCGAAGAGCTGGTGAAGGGAGACCACTACTGGAGTTATGTGCTCCCTCCTACGAGCTCCAGTTAGGAGGCGAGCAGCAGAATTTTGGACCAACTGGAAATGCTTGAGGGAGGACCGGCCCTCTGGATTTCTTTAATGATCTCTGCTGGAGTGTTGATGGGAGTCAGTACTGTTTATGTCATGATTCAGGCTTGCATTGATTAGGTATATCTGCTCTGGATTTATGAATTCGAATTTGTGTAAATTGAATCATGGACCACGAATCCACACTAAGGACAAATTCTCACTGGGCCAGTATAATATGGATTATTCGCACAAGCACGTTAAGAACGCACAACAGTCCAAATGATCTGATCCAGACAAAAACCCCACAATGTGAAACAAAGGTCCATGTGATGACTTGTGCATGCTCACATAAATCAGAAGAAGATAAAAGGTGATGAATGGAGATTCAGCATGAGGACGAAGGAGAAGTGTTTGATGCTTATCTTGTCCTCCTTCCTTCAGGTGGCCTCTCTCAATAACACATCAGCCATTCAAAGAGCATAACGGAGCAATCAGCCACCAATTTAACCTCTCCTCGCACGCTCACATAACCACACGAGTGGCGGCGTGGCTGCCAATTCACAAAGCTTCCACTCCTCAAATTCCCCAACAAATGATAACTTTCAGGCCCCCCAGCGATAAAGTAATTTCTCCATCTCCTGTCGGGGGGGGTTTAGGGGACGACTGAGGGCTGCGATAATCTCATAAACAGAAGCTGTGGCGATACGAGCCATCTATTATGAGTGGGAACAGTCGCGCGGATAGAAGCATTTATTATGGGCGACAGCAGACGATGCATTCTCATTGTGTGATACTACTGGTGACGGACACACAGCCATCCATCTTCAAGGGAGCGACAGATGGGAAGCGAGCGAGGTACGCGCACAGTGAGCGGGGAAGGGCAACACGGAGGGACAAAGTTAGAAGAGCATGCAAAGAAGCGTGAACAGGATTATCCTTTTGCACTTACAGTACAGTCATGTTTGTAAGTACTGTATGCACGCCTTCACATGAGACAGGGAATTGGATGTCAGTTTAGTGTGGCCTCAAGCTTCACCGATGTAAATACATTACGAGACTGTAGTTTTATTATCAGCTTGTATTATTATATTGCTCATCACACAGCTCACCAAGCTTTCGGGAGCGTGTCGTAACAAATATCGATCAGCAAACGGGCTTCCCATAAACTGACCACCTGACATACACTCACCAGAAACAATATTAGGTATACCAACACAATTTACAATACAACTATGCAGGCTGAACTAAAAAAAATGTGACTAATATATTTGTATTATTATAGTTGCAATTTACCATCGTGTTGAAGTGCACAGCATCATACTGACAGTTTCAAATATTTTGTTTGTCAAAGGATGCTAAATACCAGGTAATAGGTAGCAAAAATGACACAAAATATCTCTCAGTATGAGTACCAAATGCTGTGGCCAGTGAGCAACAAAATAACATCACACAACATTTTTTTTTAAACTAAAATTTGTTAATTAAAAGTTAAAAATATATATATGAATGCAATGTATAGTAATAATTTCTCATTTTGCTTATCCTGTTACTGTACTACATATACTGTATATATATTCTTGTTACGGGTGGTTGGTTGAGACTAAAAGACATACTTGGAAAACTTGAATTACACTAAAAAATAATAATTAAAAAAATCCTCAGTGTTCTTGTAAGCTTTATTTAGTGCTCGCAAGTAAGGACCAGCGTAGTTTGCTAACAGGAATTAGCTAAACTGTATTTGTTTGTTTGTTTGTTTTTAATCCAAGTAGCATCTAAATGTGCAGGATGTCGATAAAGCACGGATATAATTCATTTAAAAATGTCTCACTTGGTCTCAATAAATGTTGCAATTATATGTAAAGTATTTATGTACTGTATAATTTCTTTAATCTAGTATAGTTGTTATCTTTACGGTAGTCCAAAGCTGTTACAACCTGCCACACACTCTTAAAGTTAGCTAGTTTCAACATTAACGCAACAATTAATCGCTACAGGTTCCTGGCATCCATTTGATATGATAATAATGTTGTCTTGGCAGATTAACTACAGAATCTTGGGCAAAGTAAGTCAATAAACACGCTTGAAAGGAAACACGGTGATTAAGTTGGCAACCAAGATGGGGGGGAGAGAGAGTGTGATGATGGAAAAAGTCCAGGTGATATTTTTATTTGTTTAACTGCGTTTGTTCCATTCAGGTTCGAGCACACAGAGTGGACTGTGGAAACAAACACACACACAAAAAAAAAGACTAAAAACAGCTTGTTATCAGTGCGGAATGACAGATGAGAAGCAATTAGAACAAGCCATATGGATGATCATATGGTAATGTTATAATTAGCACCGTTTTCAAAATAGAACACTTACATAAAACAAGATAATAAATGTAAACAAAACGTTAGTTGATTCACAAATGGCTTTTTAAAGAGTAATTTAAATCAATTTACTGATAATACAAAGCAAATTACAATTTACAATGCTGCTTTCACTTCACTACCTTCATCTAATTATTACCTAATCTAATTGTTGTTTTATATCAAGTTCATTTGGCATGTCAAATACTCAAAAGGATTATTTCTCCAGGATGCAAACAATACAAATGAGTTTTTTTTTTCTTCATGGCTCACATCAACAATTTGTCTTACCTACTGTTGTGTTAATGTTGAAGAAAATAAACTCATTCCCGCGCCACTGAGATGAAGAAGTGCTCTTTTGTTTAGGTAGCAATAAAAATGTAATTAACACATTTTATGTGAGCAAGTTATAGAATGTGCAGTGTGACTCCAATTATGATCCCTGTTGTTTGGAAGCATTTTATTCTTCTTTGCCTTTCCTCTCATCTATTTATCAAAGTCATTGAATCATAGATAAACAAGAAAACTGAAGAAAGGGAGTAGATGCAATCAGCTCTCGTTAAGGTAAACAGTGATTCCATTAAGATGAATAATTCACGGCAGCGCCCTCAGGACATTGCTATTCATCAAACACAGGGAAGATATGCATCTTTTTCTGTCTTTTAAATATTATATTTGTTTGCTATTTCTGATACAGTATAGGTGGTTTTCTAAAGCAGGAATAGAAGATGGACTGCTCAAGTTTAGGAAAGGTGAAAAGGTTTCTATTATTTTTCATTTAACTGGCCAGTGACATAGAAGATACAGTAATAAACTATTTCGGCGTCCAACATGGCGCAGTCCTGGGGCCATTTTTTGTCTGTATGTTAAGTGGAGTATAATAATATAATAATATAATTTGTAAAAATCGAAGAAAGCCCATAAGCTAGAAGAATTTTTTTTGTTAATTAAATTAGCACTTGAACATGATCGAAGAGAGGTGTCGTGTTGATGCTGGTGATACAGTGGCAAATCAAGTCGTATGTTGGTTTTCTTTTAAATTTCTTGAAAAGTATTGATTCAGCTGACGGTGACAGTGATACACAAATACTCTACGCAACTCAACTATTGAAAAGGTTGAACATTTACGATTGTCACAGCCCCAATGAAGACAAGCAGTACAGAAAATGGATGGATCTATGGATGGTCAACCGATTCAGGTTTCTAAGAGGATCAGGGAAGAAAAATCACTCTTTACACAGGGTAATCCCTCACGATAATCTTAGAAAGAAATATGATAATCGTGCCTTTGCTGATTATCTGTATGTGTTCCCCGCTTGATATATTGTCTCTGTCCAATGCCAACCATGTACAGTCACATTTCTTTCCATGAGCCATAAAAAAAAAACAAGTGTTAATGCTGTATCACACCTGGCTATTTCTACTTCTTTCTAACACATTGATTTTACCACAGAACTTTAAGGAAGCCAAAGAGTCTTGAGAAAAATGAAAAGTTTTTTTTTTTTTTTTAAATCTACTACTCAATCTTCAGCCAGTGTCAAAATCACTGCGGTGTGTTCAACCTATCAAATTCAACAGAGTGATACTGACCTACATGACTACTCACTGTACTCTTATGGATCAAAATGGAATAATTAGTGATTTGTGTTTTTCTTTGTCAACCCTGTTTTCATGACATTCCGTGATACTAAGATTTTTTTTTTTTTACTCGTAAACAGAGGGAATGACCTTTGCATAGGTTAGCATGCCATTTCTGGTAGCTTAAACCTAAAGATGATTTAGTTGCAACAGAGATATTCCCATGTGCCCGCGCAACTCCCGCATGCCCGGCATCTGTAAAAGGTCACGGCCAAGAGAAACATACGGCAGCATCATTTTCACACAACAAACACGAACAGAAACCCTGGAGACAACCTCGCTGCATGTTTCTCTCCATTAGAAAGCCCCACTGAACTTCATAGTCCTCCTCATTTATGCAACTACATCGGACCAGATGCATATGAATACTTTTCAAAAATCTATTTCATATTTGATAAATATTGGAGTAGTTTCCTAAATGTGTGCTTGTCTGACTTCCTGTTCTCATTAGCTGTCTGGCCAGGTCAGCTGTTGCGCAATTCAAACAGCTACGTGGGTGTGGCTTACATTTTTTTTCTTGGTCAATGTTGCGGCACTGCCTGGCAACACGTGACCATGCGATTGTAAGACTTAACCAAGAGGAAGTGTTAAAAAATGTTGATCTTGCTGACAAAATCTACGTATACCTCCAAAATGTACTGCTTAGGGGTCGCAGGATGGACACACTGTTGTAAAGTTTGAGTCACCCAATATGTGTGACTCACTTGAAATTTCTAATATAAGGTCAGTTAAAAAACAACAACAACAAAACACTAGTTGGAGGGTTAGGGATGCTGTTGTTCAGCCAAGAGGTTTGAGAGAACGCAGCTGTCATTCCATACATGGAATCGACTTGAAATTTCTCACACAGGTCCAGCTGAGTGTGCTATACAATTTATTAGGACCACGTTTGCCAGATGCTGTTAATCAGCTCAGAAGTTTGAGAGACTGGTAGGATTGAATTGAAATTCCTCACACAAGTCCAACTCAATGTCCTCTACAAAAAAAACTCGAGACTTAACAGTTTTCTAAAGTGGTTTCAGAAGTCGTTGCGCTCAGTCCATCCGTTGGAGTGACTTCAAATTTCTCAAAAAAAAGTCCAGCTCAAAATCCACTTGAACCACAGAAATATGCCCTTTCGTGGTTGCTAGACCTAAGCGATTGGTGGCTCACCATTTTTTGGTACAATACATAAAAGCTGCACTGTTGTAGATAATTGCTATGACTCTACCTCATGTTTTTTTTCTTTATAGATAAATAAAAAAAAAAAACAGGCATATGATGCCTCGGGGGACTCAAGAGCACAAACGCTTCGACAGTATCTCTTCAGTGTTGTGTACATCAGAGGCAACATAAAAACACTGAAACTGAAACAGCTTATCGCTTTATTTTAAAAGCACATTGGACAAACAAAAAAAATATATAGGATCAAGTAATGGGTTCTTTGAGGGTTCATGTCATTACTTCACAACAAAAGTGTGTTTAGAAGCTCTTTGTCCTCTGGGGGTTAATAAAGCTGATTTAGCAGTATTGACAAAACATGAGAACATTTCCATAGTGGTGTGTTGGAATAGTTATGCTTCGTCCTGCTGATGGAACATCGCGACTGGTGCTAAAGGGCTGCCTCAGGGTTGCATACACCCAGGCTATGTGCGTGTGTGTGTGTGTGTGTGTGTGTTTTTACTCATATTGTGAGGACATAATTCAGTAGAGATTGTATTGTTGAGGTTTGTCCCACTTTTGGAGACAAAAACTCTTTTCTAAAGGCAGTTTATTCATTTTTATGATGAAGAGTCAAAGCTTTGGGGTGTATAGAAGAGTTAAACTTTGGAAAGGAATATAAATAAATTAAATGTCCTCTGAAGTGATGGAAAAACGAATGCGTGTGCGGTTGCGTGTGTGGGGGTGTGTGTACATGTGTGTGAGAAAGTGAGACAGAAGAGTGTGTAAGACAGATTGCCAGTGTGTGAGATGAAACAAAGCAATACACATGGATGAAATCAAAGAATGAAATCTCAGATAATAATGGATGCACTCAGACCTGATGAAGAGGATGGAGAGGAGGAAGAGTGCTGTAGTCTTTTTCCCCCTTTGACCTACCTGTAATGTGCAGCTCATTTCCTCTTTTTGTCAATAAATAATACAAAAGCCATAGTGAAAACAAAAAAAAAAAACATACAAGAAGATACAAGTACAGAAGAGGTAAAATAATAGTAATTATTATAAAAAAATAAAACTAATAAGGATAATAATGATGCAAAGTAAGATTACGAAATTCAAGCTGGGTAAAAAGAAGAATAAAGTCAAATAATATAATTTAAAAAATGTGATGATAAAATCATACATAATTTGAAAATTGATAAGTAATTGGATAAAAGTTGACCCCAAAAATCGTATAAACACATTAAAAAGTGTCTCAGAAGAGGTAGTTATTATTATGAAAAGCTGTTGTAAGTATTAGATTTCATGAGATAAAAAGTTTGTGATACTAAAAGAGAAACAATTAGAAAAATGTGTACATTAATAAGTGGGAATTTTACTGAGAAATAAAGGAAATATAGAAGAGCAATAATTATTTTTAAAAATTATTTAAAAAAAAGGTACTAATTATTAAATATATATATGTTTAAAAAAGAACAATATAAACTAAATTAATAAGTGCTGAGTGGATCTAGTATTTTTGCAACAATAACAGTGTACATAATTTTTCTGACCAATCAGCAACAATGAAACCCCACCCTAAGTTTGCAATGTAATTTTTTAATATATTTTTTTGTTAATAATACTGTCTTTTAAAGTTATCTCAATAACCTTGAACACACATTTAATTGTCTACCCACTCTTTTGCACCATCACCATACAAACATTACACAATGTTTTAAATTGTCATTGACAAAGGATAACAATCGTAAATGACAGTCAGGCCTGAAAAAGGTACGGCAATATCTTAGAATGCAAAGTCCGACCCCATTCGTATATATAGAGACCGCTAAGCTTATTGCTTCATATGAATACAATGTAAAGACTGAGACTAGCTAATGTAAGCAAAATAATAGAAAGAGTTTCCGTGTGATGCAGTGCAGTTGCAAAGCCTCTCCGCTTTCCTCATGCCTCTGATAAAATTCCATTGTAATGTTTAACTCGGCTCTATCTGCCTCATTTTGGCTCCATCCTCCAGGAAGAGCGAATAAATGGATCAATCTGGAAGACAAATAAAAATGTCACCCGGAATGTTTCCACAAGTCTCTTACTTACTCCATCACTCTTTTATCCCTTCCTTCATTTTTCTTCCCTTTACTTCACTCGCAAGCGCGCCCCCTCTACGCGTTTTCCCCCCGAAATATGTCCCTCTTTATCGCATGTGACATGGCGGGATAGGCCTGTCCGGGCCAGGTAATGATTTTTTTTGTTCTTATTTCAGCGTTGAGAGGGATCCGCGTGGTGCTGGTTATCAGGCCATTTATTACCCTGCCAGCTCACCACTCAGCTGTCTGACTAAATGCAATCTGCCCTGATTCACACAATTACCCCAAGATGGCGAGAGGAAGAGGAATAGCCCTCTCACCGTGGGTCACCGGGAGTTTAAGGAAATACACAAAGACACGTCAGTGCTTTGCCAAATCAGGCAACCACTTCCTTTAAGTGTACAAGCATAAAGGAATAGATATTTGCGGCAGTTACAACATATGTAACAGTTAGAGGCTTGTGTCTACAGGCTGTTCATATCCACTAAGCAATACAGTTCAGTTTAAGTTGCCATGAAACCGTCAGGATGGTAAATGATCATCTTTAAATCACAATACAAGTTGGGACCATGGTTTCACACAACATTGCGGAGGGATCGCATTTCAGACACTACTGGAATGCCAATTGCTATTAAAGACGCCATCTCATCATAACAGGGTCTCCACATTTTCATTTCATTTGAGTGACTGGCTATGTACCTCGGTAGGAGCTACTTTTTTGAGTAGCAAACTTTAAATGGGGTCAGGAGTTAACACTTTCATGTACTGTATGTGTGAATAATGCTGTCTATGACCTGAGACGATTACGCTTAATAACACTCGTCAACAGCTAATTTTAATCAGAGATGGCCTCATGTGTCTCGACTACCTAAATGTATTCTTGACATTGATTAGAAAAATGTCTTTACTTTTTTTCTAGCACATCAGGTTTTTGAGATACTTTCATTTTTTGTTTTTAAGTTTGACCTCTAAAAGCGTGTAAATAACGGATTTTACCATGCCTTGTAATTTATAGCTTTATTTCAGAAAAAAATTGCACCTGTTGCTGACTTAACCCTTAATTCATAAATATTAAGAAATGTATTATTATTATTATTATTATTATTATTGTTATAAAAAACAGAAATAAAACTGCAAGAGAGAACCTAGGGCAGATTCATAATCAGCGTAAAAAAAATATTTAGGAAAGTTTTCTTGCATTTCTGATTCAGAAAATGTAGTAAAAATGTGTTGACCAGTGAAAAAAGGATTTTTTTTTTTCTTTCGATGGGAAGCAGGAGGCAGGTAGAGGCTCCAGCTTGCAGGGAAATCTGCTTCTTCCTTGATCACACCATGTTGTTTGTGGTTCAATAAAATGATATGTGGCACCTCAAAATGTTGCTTCCCGATAAGGACAAAAAGGATTGCATTTTTTTCCTTGTCACATCGAGTTGGTATGTGTGTGAGGGTTAAATGCCAGGTGTGAGTTACTGACTGTAATTTGTTCCCAATTGTCCAATCCAGTCGGGTAAAAGCTAATGTCTTGTCTAATGTCTAATCTTAGGTTCAGTGAAGACTCAAAATTGTCCATACCGTGTTAGCCAGATTATTGATTCCATTCCATCATAACAATGGAACTCCATTGAGGGTTAAGGACCTGCAATGGAGTGAGGCTTTATTTGTTGGTGACGCACGTGGTGACTTTTACAGGAAGGCCGCTATTTGAGGAAAACGCATATTTTGTCCATTGTCCAAAAATCCATCTGCATTCTATACCAAAGTGAACCAAACTGGTCCATTTGGTGAAAAGGGAGCTAATGAATTCCCCTGCAAAGGATTTATTACGAGGATTATACATTTAGATTATCCACTCTCAACCGGAGCGGATCCCCTCTTAAATGACCAATAAATCTTATGATTCATCATCACATGGTGAATAATGCAGCGTGTCCACTGGGTCAGACAGTGACAGCAATTACAACTACCACCATGTGGAAAATGAACATATTCATTTGTTTGAAGGCCGCTCAGGCGGGCTGAATCCATTCAGAGACATACTGTAGGCCCTGATTTACTGAAGATTTTCAACGTGTAAAAAGAGGCGTAAACTTGATTGCACAAACAGACAAGCATGGAAACTGGGTGCAACCAGGACTTGCCCAACATGCTAAACTGCCATAAACCGCGGTCCATTTTGCTTTTGAAAGACAGGTGCAGAACACCACCGCGTAAAGCAGTGCTAGCATAGCGCAGACGAAATGAGAGGCGGTGTATGGAACTTTTAATGTTACATCTGAGGTCAGGGCTGGACTGACACAAAACACTTGGCCCTGGTATATTGGCACACATGTATGTGCAAACGTGTGCAACGTGCACAACCATGACTGTGGATGGTATGATAAACAATGACTTCTCATCCGTATTGTTCGCTTGCTATGGAGTGAAAATAATGGATAAATATTGATAGAACTGGCATTGTCTGTAAGAATCAAACAATCTATTCTAAAGACAGATTCTTATAAAAAATTGTATTTAGACATGACTCCTGATCATCCCTGGCTACCACGTAGCTTTGCCACTGATATTGATTGGCTACTCTCTCTAAATTGTGGGCTTTTGGGGAAAAATGGCGGAGAATAACAGTTAAATAGCACTGCCTCTGCCCCAAAACACGCCGACCCACCGAGCATTTGTCCTCTGTGCTAAATGGCCAGTCCAGCCCTGCCTGAGGTGTTTCACAAGATTTGCTGCTGCCACAATTCATTTGAGCTCCGCCATAATGCTATTATTGTCCAGAGATGGAAACGGACTGACTAAGCAATGTAGCATGCCGCTGCACTTGCACATTACTCTGTTACCCAAGAAAAAGTCGTTTCCAGAAAAAAAAAAACCACATATCATTTAGACAATATCTCAAAAGTTGAGCTACTTTCCATCGTGTACATTAGTACAAATAATTGTATTAAAGTATTAAATAGATATTTTGATTTGAGAATCGATTTTAGAGTATCTGGTCAGTGGCGGCTTGTCAATAGAGGGCGCTCGGGCGCCACCCTCTATTGAAATGCTCACCTTGATGCCAGAGCAGCTGCACACCAAAATATTTCAGCTCAAGGTCTTTTATCAAATCATCATCATTTTGCTGTGCTAACGTACGCTACATTCTGGTTCACCAGTACAGCGCGAGTCATCAAAACGACAAAGAAACAGGCCACATTTCTCCCCTAGACCAGCATTTTTGTATTGTGTGTGTTTGTGTCTGCGTGTTTGTCTGCATGTGTGTGTGTGTGTGTGCATCTCACTTTATGTGTGTTGTTGTTGTGCCTGATGAGAAGAACTGCTCAGCAATATTTAGCATTGCTGCAGAGCCGTGCAGCTTTAGCACGGAACACCATGAGGCTCACTCCACAAAAGAGTAAAAAAAGGAGGGAGAACAGAATCACATATTTGGGTTTTTATTAACGAACACAATCCATAAAAACAATATCAGAGATCATATAGAAAAAGACTGAACGCCAGAGGGGGAATAAAACTTGAATTACTAATTCTATGAGCATTCTAATGACATCTATGACATGTGATTTACTTTGTGTTTTGTCAATGCCTGTTTGTTTTTGCATGACGATACCACATAAGCTGTTAAAAACAATGGGCGTCGTTAGGTTGTGTCAAAGCTAGCCTGCAGCAGCTGTTGTGCTGTCATATAAACCATACGCTTCATTCAAACCCTTAGCCACCTACACACACACACACGCTCACGCATACACAGACCAGCTGGACAGCGGCTGTACAGCACACAACACATGTGGAGGGATCCATCATGGGTAACCTCCAAAGAGCGCCGAGAACATCCTCCGCTCACACGTACTTCTAATCATTAACGTAACCCAGCGTTAACTATTTATCGGCTGTCTCTCCTCGCTTTTCTCAGGATAAATAAGACATTGTTGGAAATGTCAAATGATTGCTCTTACTCTCTTGCTCTCAAACTGAAATGTACGTCATGACAAACTAAAGTTTAAATTGTTTGAGAGCACTAATATATAACAAAGATTGTTTCCAGCAAATTTTCGGGAAGAAAGTATGCGGCTCTATTTCCTTAGACAAACAACATAATAGATTTACTCACATGTGTTTAGTTATTTGACTGTACTGTATGTAGTAGATATACTGTAAGTGTGTACAGCATATATGTATGTTTGTGCTCATGTAACCTCGAATGATGAAATATGTTGCTAATGTTGTAAATTATTCTAGTCAGCTGACAGGTGATTTAGAAGTGTGTGCATGGGGGTGTGCGTGCGTGTGTGTGTGTGTGCGTGTTTAATTGGACCTCCCTGAGCTAGTCTCCAGGTGATGAACCTCATCTGCTCTTTCTCTGATTAAGGACAACAGATGGACTGGTAGCAACACACACACAGGCACACAAACATGCACAAACACAGACGAGCTAAAGGTGGTTAAATTCAATGAACCCCCCCCAAAAAAGAAGTTTGATTTAGTTGTGTTTTGACAGCCTGGTTAAATGGTTGGCACGTCTGTGTTAAAGTTCTGAGATTCGGGTTCAAATCTCAGTTCTGGCCTTCTTTTGTGGAGTGTGCATGTTCTGCCTGTGTTTGTGTTTCACATGTTTTTTTTCCCCCCATGTCATGTGACCTCAAACTTACTTGAACGTTGAATCTGTACAGCGCGAAGCCCATTGTGGACTTCGGTGATTAACCAGTTCATTCTGCCTTTTCTTTGGCTTTCAATGCATTTTGGGGGAATATCTTTTCCAAATCCCAAAACAAGAGCCCACATTACATAGTGTGCTGCTCATATAAACAGTTGAACGATACACCAAAGACATACAACTAATATGGTATTTGAATTTGGCTGTGTAAAGTGTGCAAATTATTTTGGATTTCTCCAATAAGCCGTCAAGCAACTTTTTAAAGTAAAACTACGCAAAATCCGTCTTTGTGTTTGGCTGCACAGTGAGCAGAGGTCAGCTGCTACAGTAAGTAAATACAACTGAGTTAATTTTTTTTTAGTGCGTTATGAAATTCAAATTAATCTCCATAGTTAATGCTTTAATTTTGACAGCCCTAATATATATATATGTATGTATATATATATATATATATATATATATATATATATGTATATATGTATATGTATGTATATATATATATGTATATGTATGTATATATATATATATATGTATATGTATGTATATATATATATATATATGTATATGTATGTATATATGTATATATATATATATGTATATATATATATATATATATATATATATATATATATATATATATATATATATATATATATATATATATATATATATATATATATATATATATATATATATATATATATATATATCTCGGCGGCTATTATTGTCTAATATATATATATATATGTATATATATTAGGGCTGTCAAAATTAAAGCATTTATATATATTATATATATATGTAATTTAAACTCATTCATTTAAACAACAAGACTTGTTGTGTGTCTTAAAATTGTCTGCCTTAAGCAAAGGGGCTGTTATGAAGTGAAAAAAAATGGGTCATATTTCATAGTGACACTCAGAGAGGTGAGGGATGTGACAACTCTAACGTTTTAGCTAAAGTTGGTCCTATGCACCAACTTTCACATTACTGCAAATTCTTCATCTTTAAGTGGTTTCCCTTCAGATCAAAGACGTGCACTGAAATTAATCTAAGCCTTAACAGATGACCACCAACTTTCCTGGCGTGCAATTATGAGCTAGAGTACTGCCTCGTTAAAGCTACAGCAAGATTCATTTTTATTAGACTTTGTTAGATGGATATCACCTAAAACAGGCATTTTTTAAAAATAGTATGCATGCTCTATTATTGTATACACAAGCCCATCAGACCTTGAAGATAAAAAGACAAGGACCTCGACCATACTCATCAACCAACATATGATTATGATGAAATTGAGTGATAGTCGTGGAATGAAATTGAAAACGAAGAAAAGGAGCGAGAGCAGTTCTTTTTTGTTCTTGTCATTGATTCCTCTTTCTTGATGTTGCTGTTGTTACGTAACACGGACACAGAGGCTAGACAGTCTTCATTTTTGCAGAAGTGGCCCCGGATCGCTTTCACAGTTCTCACGTACGCCGCTGAGCAACACTCCTTTTGGTCCACAGTCCACCTCCATTTGCCTTGAGGGGCCACATTCATGCATACTAATGATAATTATGAGGTGCTGCAGCATGATTGCTCATATTTGCCTGGAAAATTGGTGTCGCCATGGATGTAACCAAGGAAAGGAAAGAGCAACTGATACAATGTAGACCATGCAGAGGAGAGCGTTTGCATTTAAATTTGTTTTGAACGCTGGCACGATGTTTCGAGATCACAATTTTGGAAATCGCTCAAGGAAAACATATACAGTGGATTGTGGAATTCAACACTGTAAAGTTTGTAATGGTGATGTACAATTGCACCAGAACATATTGTTTCCAATGGGAAAAATGGTTTCAAAAACAAATAATTGATCCAGGACCTTTGAGTCCAACCTTGTGTGCCTCCCGCATCTGTTACAAAGGTAAGCATTTTCAAGTAAAGAAATCATTTTGATCATATATGTGTATGAGCATAAAGTTACTTTCTGTGAACGAGTGGTAAAAATATCTGCCACACAGTCAAACGGTTCTGGGTTTGAATCTCATCTCAGGCCTTACTCTGTGGAGTTTGCATGTCCTCCCACATTTCAAAAACACGTTATGGTAATTGATCATTCTAAATTGCCAATTGCAAATGGGAATTATTGTTTGTTTTGGTTCTAGTTTAGAATAGTTTTTATTATAGTGATTTGATATTTCATTGTGACTTATTTTTAAAACTTAGTTTTAATTAGTTTTTACAGCAAGTTTGTTAATTTTTTTGTATTAATTTTTGGAAAATGCTGTGTTTTACTTTGAGTATTAGTTTTAATTTTTGTCTGTGTTTTTTTTAACATAAGGAGTATTTGTCGGGAGCAAGATAAAAAAGGGCCACTTAGTATTGTGTAATAAAGTAAAGTAAAATACAATTCTCAAACATCTGTTTGACCTTCCTTCTTCTGTACAGATGTACGACAATACTGAAATAACTACATTTAAAATGAACCCCAGAAGCTCATGCGTGATATTAACTGACCAAAATGAAAATGAAGGAACTTTTCAATACAACTTTCAATTTTAGTTAGTTTTATGAACACAAGATGTAGTTTCAGTTAGATTCCATTTTTTAAACAGCATTTAAAATTGTATTCACTTGTTTATTTTCACTTTGAGTTTAAATTATTTTGTTGGTTTTCATTAACTACAATAACCTTGCGGGTAATTTACCAAAGTCATCTGTGAGAGGCTGCTCACCCACAACCCAAATCAGGACAAGCCTTATGGAAAATGGATGGCTGCTGTAAAAGCTTGGAAATATGAACTTGAATGTGTTTGTAATTGACCTTGACAAAAGCGCATGAACCCTGATTGTAGCTAGATCTCCTGTGGTTAATACAATGGTGATGATACTTAAGTTGTATTTTTTTCCATCACTTCCCCACTTGCCGACTTCTTCCAGACAAAAAAAAATAAATACAGGGAGTGATGAAAGAAAGATAGGAAAAAAGACAAAAAGAAGGTTGGGGGGTTTTAACAGCTTCAATAAATCATCCGGGCCAGTCACCGCTCCCTGGAGAGGAGGGATGGATTAAATTAAGCACTCCTTGGACTCCCTCACTCTCTCTCTCTCTCTCTCTCTCTTTATGTACATCCCTCTCTCTCCCCTCCTCGCTTATAAATGCAGTCAGCTGATCGTCTCAGACGACACAGGCACGGAACAGCTTGCCGCACAAAGCGGGAGAGGAGAGAAGAGAGAGGGAAGCAGCCAAAAGAGAAGAGGAGCTGCGGGGGGGATGCAATGAGCCGACGAGTCGCCGGGCGGACTTGAGGACTACTTCCAACGGAGACCGGGACTGGCGGTTTCCTCGGCAAAGCTTCCGAATTCCACTCTCCACTCCCTCTTTCTCCTCTCCTCTTCTTTCAAGACAAACGCCGATCTATTTATTCTTCACCGCACGTGAGGCTGGCGGCGAGTGGACTTCCGCTTGTCTGCTGCACAGGAAGCTGAGCTGAGGGGAGCTGTCCGGTGCTGAACTTGCTCCTGCGCTGCCAAGGAGGAGCCAGTGGTGGAATTTCTACACACACCCAAAAATAATCTTCCAAAATTCAAGAGCTTCTCAACTATTTAACGAGCTTGCTCCTGGTGGTCACGCTGGCCACGCCGGTCTGCTGTATTTGCGTGTGTGCGGACTCGTGTGCCTGAGTGTGTGTGTGTTGCACCACCATGCCGAGGTCTTTCCTGGTGAAAAAGGTGAAACTGGATGATTTCTCCACCGCGGATGATTTGGAGAGCGCCTACCGGCCCAGGACGGAGCTCAGCCTGCGGCTACATGACAAAGGTAGGTCGGGCTCAGTTTGAACAGGTGTGTGGCTGTTGTTGGTCCACTAAATGTGCACTGCAACCACTGCCCATGCTGGAATGTGCTGAGGATGCATTTGCTGATTCACAAGCAACTCAACTGTTTTTTTGTTATTGCTGTTTTTAAATTTGCCCAAAACTTCACCTCTGCATTTAACCCATTACAGTAGTCAACATACTGGAGCTGTAAATGGAGTTTTCCATTTGGAGGGTACAGCAGCCTTGCTCATGGTCCAGACTGGGGAATTGAACCTTTTTAAATTTCTTAACCACTCATTTGGCCACCACTGTCCCATACGCACTCTCTCTGCTGAGCTATTTGAAAGTGGATGTTAGCAAGAAGGTCGCATGAACTCAATCCATCCCATGTTTTATTGATTTTAGCTCATAGTCAACAGCCCGCCTCCCCAACGCACGTCTTTCTACACAGGCTAAGTAAGGTTAAAGGAAATAAACAGGGAACAGGTGGCCACAAACAACAAAACGCAACAAAACCTTTCAACTTTGGACTTCATGGGTTATTGATAGAAAAAAAAAAAAGACACTCAACAGGATTCTGGCAGTGATATTTCGGATGGTGATGTGATTTGATGATGTGGTTATAAAGCGGTGAATGCGAGCTATACGGTAGAAACTATAAAGTCAAATACCTCTGAGCTTGTACAATTTGGAATTGCACATTTTTGGTCAAAATATGCAGCTTAATATGTTTTGAAACATTGTTGTGCATGACGTCACACAAGACCTAAGCATATCACGCAGGAGATTCATTTTAGTGAGCAGCAAAGGATTAAATGTACTTATTCTGAAAGGAAGAGCTGGCTCAAGGGGGGTTAAGAGAAGACGAATGGAAGAAGTGATGACGAATAGAATACACCGTTTATTACTCGTTATCAAAGATACTCTAGAGTGTTTTGTTGTTTGCACTTCTTACAGTGGTTAACATCTTTTAATTAAGATTATTTACGACACACCTCACTTTTATGCCTTGGTTATTTAACACCAAGTGCTGGTATTATCATCATCGTAACATTTTAAGAACAGTGGTTAACCCCCCTGTTACCTTCCAATTTATTAACATCTTTTGTCCTTGGGCAATATCAACCTCCACAAGTGTTTACGTGCCAGATACTGTGTTTGTTTGCTGATTATGTAAATACCCTATAAATAAATCAACTCAACTCTCAAACACTGCCCCGCCCCCCCACCCCCCCCCCACCCCCCTTGCACCCGTACATCTAGAATACCTGTTACGCAACAATCGAGAAATATGCAGATCACACTCCATGCGTGCCCTGGGACTGACCGACGACCAGTCCAGAGTGCAATCCGACTTTCAGCCAGAGTCACTTGGGATAGGCTCCAGCTACACGAAAATAGAAAATGGATGTATGGATATATTTAGTCTTTTAATGTTTTCATATTATTTCAAAGTACATATGTATGGAACCTAAACATGTGGAATTAAAATGATCTCTGTTAGCAATCGTAGTAATAAAAGTAAGTATTAGGATAAAAAGGCTTTCTGTTGTCCAGAAAAGTAATGCTTGGGACCAGGGGAAGGAAAACACAAGAAGCGAGAATGATTTTAACTCATTTTCACACCTGTATTACCATTAATACGGTGAAAATGTTACTTAAAACATTTCCAATACAGTTAATGAAAGTTTTATGATGCAGATAGCTTGAACCAGGAAGGAATTTCTTTTTTTCCCCACCATGCGAAAAATTATATTTGACAGTCCACTATGATTGACACTCTATGCTTACATGACTTGGAATTAGTACATGATAAATATGATTTGATGATGTGAAAAAAAACCCACCCGTCCCTGGCCTCATTTGTGTCTTTAATTTGATGTACATGAAACCACCATGTCTGAATAAAAACAACCAATCAGAAACAGAAGGTGTGACTTGCGATGTGTCAGACATTTTTTGCACACTCGCGGGCACACACCTTGAATTTCCCTCTAAGCAATTTCTTGTCTTAAGTAATTTACAATGAATGCATTACGCCTCCTATAAGTAAGCGCTCTAAGATTATCACACAGAATGATCAATTGACTCAACAAGTTTGATTGGTGATGATTGTGTTGGAGTCACAGTTAAATGCAGATAATGTTATTTACGCTTGTAGTCTTTAGTCCACCTCACTGCTGTACATCCTCGAGCAGCAGCGTGACTCATTGTTGTGCGTTGTGAACTTCAATACACCCTTGAACAGACGTCTCCGTGCTTCCTCTCCCTGCCTCCACCCCGGCGCCACTGACACGTTGTTGCATCAGCGTGTGCTTCCCGTGCCTGACCCTCACTTGTGTTTGCGCGTCGGAGAAGATAGAAAAAAAAATCTGTCAGTGGCGTATTCATCATGTCGAGACTAACAAGCCCTGTGTGGCTTCACACGCGACCCGCAGTCTCCCGCTACCTTTTTCTAGTTCTTCCCCCTTCCCTCCATCCTCAAAAGCTTGACGTGGCCATAACGCTCACTGCAGTGCAGGAGTTAGCCCGGCCGAGGCGCCGCGCGTTAGCAGCAACTTTCTGCTCGGATGAAGCAGAGTTGGGAATAATTGATATCCCACTTGTGTCGCTTTGTGTGTAATGGGACTGCTCGGATTTGGAGGGGCGCCCTGTGGATAGGAACTAGTCGTGAAGAGGTTGTCTCTTCAGCTGAATAACAGCGACACGAAACTAACACGACTTCATGCTGAGTATAAACACTAAACTCAAAACAAAATACTTTAAAATTATGAGCAATATTTATTTTAGTGCAAACAGTTTAGGCCGAAACTACCTGATGGTTGTTTTAGCCCTTTATACTGTAGTATTTGGTATTTAGTTTGTGTAGTCACTGTGGGGAAGTGGAATTCATTGTTAACTGGAAAATTATACTATACTGATGCATCATTGACTACACGGTGGCGAATGAGATTTGCAGGTGTGTCTGGAGAGGTTGTAGGTTCAAATCTCAGCTCCCACCTGCCTGTTTGTTTTCTGCAGGTACTCAGACTATTTTTGCATTCCAAAAACATGCAAGTTAGGTGAATTTCAGACTCTAAATTGTCCATAGGTGTGAATGCGAGTGGAAATGATTCTTTGTGTATGTGTGCCCTGTGATTGACCATTCTAGGGTTTACCCTACTTTACACCCAAAGGTATAGGGCTCGACCGAAATTGATTTTTTTAGGCCAATGTCGAGTCCGATAGTTGGCAAAATAAACAGCCGATGAATATTTAATCGGCCGATTAATTAAAAAAAAAAATACTGTACATATAATGAATAAAATAATGTTCCTTAACACTTACAACAATAACGCTATGAATTACAGGAATAACATTTGACTATTTTATATTACTTTATCCTTTAGTATTTTTTTAACCGTAAAATAGAGAGAAAAATCTGGAAAAATTGTCAGATTTATTGGAAGGATGTTTGAACGTAATTATCTTTGTCTTATGTTGTCAAGTGTTAATGCCCTAAAAAAAAAAAATCAGCTGATTTTTGCCATTTTTAAAAGACCCAATACCGGCCGATTAAATTGTCCAGCCGATACATCGGTCAGGCCCTACTCAAAAGTCAGCAACAGTTTACAGACAAACCTAAACAGGATAAATGGTAGAAAATAAATGGTTAACTTTTTACAATAGTTATTTTGACATACTAAAATAAAGCTAATATTAGGACAAATAGACATCTTGGGGAGAATTATTTTGGTGAGCTAGAGGGGAGGTTATAATCAATAAATCGTAATTTAAGAGCTTTTTAAGTAGGTTATTGCAATATTCTAACAAAGAGGCACAGAATTAACTTCTAAAAGAACCACTCAAATGGTGAATCTAAACCCACAGTCAAATTATGATGTAGAACTGTACTGAGCTGTGTCTAATATTTTCATTACCTCAATTAGTTAGATGAGCAAATTAAGAACAGCTTTCTTTATTAGACAGTAGAATGCTACTCAACTGCAATAATAAACATTATTGTTCCATTTACAGCTCTCAGACGGTGTAAATCAAAAGTGAACATTCTTATCTTTGTAAAAAGAAAAAGTTCAAAACAACTCCTGTGTTAGAGCTCAACGAGTTCTGCAAGTGATCGCAATGTTTCGGCCTATGCTGGCTTCTAGACGCTTAATTGTACTTTTATACGTGTAGAAAGTCAAGCCAAAGCCCTGAAAACATGACAGGACAATTCGTGGCTTTAAACAGACATTAGGGGAGAGAACTTTCAAGACCCAGAGGAGGTATATTCAGGTGTTAAATTATATCTAAGGATTCAGTCGTGTTTTGTTTTCCTACTCCATTCCCTAGAGGGTTTTCAGTTTTTGTTAGAATCTACTAATGTAGTCAGAATGTCTTGCTATAGTGCTGATGGTGGGTGTATGCTTTGCTATCACACCCATATAAGATACAGTTATCTCCTTTGCTGCTGTCCAAGTTTGCTAACATGTCATCCGACAGCAAACATGTTTATGATCCATTGGACTATTTCGTGTGAAACAGTCACACTTTATACACACCTACTATGTAAATACATGCATACATTCAGTATATACACGCTCACGCGCCCACTTTCACCCTCAAGTAGTACATCCATGAGTATTTAAAATATGCAATGTTCAAGTCCTACTGGTGGGTAGAAAGTTGATAATGACTATGACAACCACACAGGTTAAGTGCACAGTCATCAATCCATGCTGTACATTTAATGTTTCATAGAGTATATTGAAGTGGACATGAATGTCTGTGTCTCACCATGGACATGATGTGTTATTTGAATAATGGCTCCTAATGAAGAGCAGGTAGCAATGGCTAACAAATCTGCGCAAGCTCCGCCACAATAACAATATTTCCACAAAGCAGACAAGCCATCAGAGCACTCAGTCATTCCTAGTTTAATGGCTCCAGATTTGGAACTGCATGTATCAATCTGACTCAGTTCAGTGGAAATCATCATCTGCTTAAAACCAAGCAGTCACTATCTAAGGTTGACGGTGCAAGGTTTATGACAACAAATGCTCATTATCCACTGCTTGGCTTAATCTTAGCTCTTTTGATTTAAGTTTAGGGAGGTTGGTTTTCCACTTGAATAAAATATGTAAGAAAACTGCGCTTGTATCAAATGCATTAGCGTGAACGATACTAACAAATAACAACATTGGATGTGGCATGTGGCAGTTGGCTCCGATGAGGGGATTGATTCTATTCGAGAGGAGACTGTCAAGAGCAAAAAAAAAAAAAAAAAAAAACCGGACTGATGCAGCAAAATGGAGACTGCTCAGTACAACATCCTACAATCACTAATCTGTTAGTGTCCAGAAGTGGTGAACATAAATTTGCCAACCTTTAATGAGCCAAGGCTGATATTTAACATTATAAAAATCCCACAGCACATCAACAAAAATGACACAAAGTGTATCAGTACCGCAATCTTCATAATCGTGTCACAATATACTCATAAATGTACACTTCTCACAATGAAATCTGGTCCTGTTTAGTTCATAGCTATTATTTTGTTGTAGGAATGACAATCGGTGGATACACAGGTTAATTGTACCTTCTGCTCTCTAGTGGAGGAGCATTAAATTGTTCTCACTATCATTGACTGGATGAACAAAAATATATTATTTTTAGGAAAAGAACAAAAAAAGAATCTGACCAATCAAATAGGGTCTTTGCAGTTTTTCACTTTTGCCATATTTATAAAAACAATGACAGTTCTGACTTGACATTAATAATTGATAAATCTGCAAATTGGCTGGCAACCAATTAGGGGTGTACCCCGGCTACTGCCCGAAGACAGCTGGGATAGGCTCCAGTCGTGAGGGACAAGCATCTTGGATAATGGATGGATAATGATAAATACGATTTGTGAAATAAAATTTGCTCTCCGGCACCATATTGTATTTGATATGCTAGAAACCACCAAGCCAGAGGAAAAACAAGCACAGACAGAAAGCATGATTTATGAGATGTCGTTCATTTGTACTGCACTTGCGGGTACACCCTAGGAAAAGAATCTTATTCCTAATGCAGTGTTCTAAAACACTAGGGGCCCTATTTCGCTGGACTGCTGCCCGTGCGCTTGGTATAAAAACAGACATAAATCTAGTCTACGGTGTTTGGGGCCATTTTGCACTTCTCTGGGTGTTCTTGTGCACGGAGCTGCCCCTCCCCGATTCATCAGAAAATTTGGTGCACTTGGTGTAAAAACGGGTGTATCTCGAGTTTCATGCCGGGGCTATTGTCTACTTCAGTGTGTTTTTGAATTTGGTAGATGCGCTAAGCCTCACTGGGCGCTCCTGCTGCACCCCCTGACACCTCTGCAAATTTGGTTACAAAAAGTCGACTGGATTTTAGACTACCTAAAGGAAACCTGGCTGACCAGATACTACAAATTGTGCCACTGGAAAAGCACCAATAGAAAGTCTTACCGGGGCCTAAAAAAAAACGCACTTTTCTTGTCTTTTCTGTATAGCAACGTTTTCATCATATCAAAAAGTCCAAATCGTCATCAAGTAGACTCAGAAAGCTGTCATCAGGCATGAGACAAAACAAAGTACAAAGTCTAAAGCGCATTGTTTTCTTGTTGCCTGACAGCTGGCTACATCAGCGACTACATCAGCCCGTCAGTGTACGATGGCGAGAGCGACGGCGGGATCAAGGTGCCGTCGCCGGACCCCCTCTACGACGGCATCCACAGTGACTACGGAGCGCCGGACTCGGAGTCTCCCGACAGCCCGGGCTCCGAGCTCACCGACGGCTACATCAACGGCGACGCGGCGGTCAGCGACGGCTACTCGGTGGACGCCTTTTACATCACGGACGGCCGCTCGAGGAGGAAAGCCATGGGCAGCCCCCGCAGCATCCAGAGGCACACGTGCAACGAGTGCGGCAAGACCTACGCCACCTCGTCCAACCTGAGCCGACACAAACAGACGCACCGCTCGCTGGACAGCAAGCTGGCCAAAAAATGTCCCACCTGCGGCAAGGTGTACGTGTCCATGCCCGCCATGGCCATGCACCTGCTCACGCACGACCTCAAACACAAGTGCGACGTGTGCGGCAAAGCCTTCAGCCGGCCGTGGCTCTTGCAGGGCCACATGCGCTCGCACACGGGCGAGAAGCCCTTCGGCTGCGCCCACTGCGGGAAAGCCTTCGCGGACCGCTCGAACCTGCGCGCTCACATGCAGACGCACTCGGCCTTCAAGCACTTCAAGTGCAAACGCTGCAACAAGACCTTCGCGCTCAAGAGTTACCTGAACAAGCACTACGAGTCGGCCTGCTTCAAAGGCCCCTTCTCTCCACTCGGGCCCCTGGATGCATGACCCTCCCAACGGCTTGCAAAAAAACAAAATTGCCATTATCCCTACAAACGGACACAAACCATCAATGTTGTGTTCTGACCTGGCTTTTTCTCTCCCTTGCTCACATTCTGCACCTCGCTTTCCCCTGCAGCCCATTAATGGTGATGACGATAGCACAATTTTTCTCCTCGCGATGAAGGATTGAACTGTTTTACGCATGCACTTCCCGACAAAAAAACAAACAAACTGTTCTTCCTGTTCTGGATAGAGACGATAATAACAAAAACACGGCTTCTATCCGGCATGGAGACGCAGTTCAGACTTTGACAAGGATGACGATAGCAACAGCAAGCTAACGGCTGCTGGCTTCCTATCTGCACTACCATGCGTAGAAAGAGGTTTTTTCTTTTGCTTTTGGAGGAATTATAGTAATAGGAGGAATTATAGTAATAATTATAGTAATAATAATGATAATAACGCTAATGTTCTTCTGCACCAAGTGACCATATTCTCTCCACTACTGAGGTAGAAAAAAACCCCTATTTATTTATTAATTTATCTATCTATCTATTTATTTATTTATTTATTTATTTATTGTTTACTTATTTGTCATATATTTTTTATGTTGCACTTTACTTTTTATTTACTTTCTATTTCTACCACAACAGGCCAAAGCATATGCCACTTTTTAAGTGCTATTTTTTTTTAATTCTACTTTTTTTTAATAAAGGTTATTTGCATGCAAAAAAAATATAATCTATGCCAACATCATATAAAGCTTTTTCTTCTTTTTAAAAAAAAAAAAAATCTTTTTTTTTTTTTTTGCTGAAATTTAATAGACGAGGGCAATATTTTTCTCTTGGAGCCTCCATAGACTTTTTTCAAAGCAATAATCACACTAATGCATGGTATTTTATGATGAACTTACGAAGTATTACCTACTACTGTATAGCAGTTTTAAAAATCAGGTATGTTTTACTTCACCTATAGTTATAAACAGAAAAAGACAAATATTGCAGACATCAGGGAACATGCCAATATAGTGTTAGCGAAACAAAAAGAAACAAAAAGTCTTTCCTCTCTCGTTATGCACTGCCTGCCTCTTAGTGAGTAGAACTAATGTAGGATTTGGGGGGAAAGAAGCTGGGATCAGCGGCTTGCTGGATTTCTTGCCTGTTGTTCCTTCAGTCCTGGACAAATAAACGCGTTTAACACAACCTCTTCAAAAATTCAAACCGAGGTACGGACTGCAGTCGAGCGGCGACGTGCAGGTGCATTCAAGTTTTCAAGTGTTCAACTTGAAATGCAATGCATTATTCAAGCGCACATAAAGTGTGCATTCTTAGACCGCGGAAAAAAGCGTGCACTTATGGCTGGATGGCCTGGCACCTTCACAGCTACAACCCCACCCCCCGCCCCCACATACTGTACATTAGTCCCGCTTATTCTGCAGCAGGCACCATTCATTCCTTCTGAGCCAACCAACAGGATTAACCCGCAAGTCATATAAGGGCCCAGAACAATACATGGTGAGAGTGTTGATCCATACGGCTGATAGCAGTGCGGCTGAGCCCAGCTCTCTAAGCCCCCCAAAAACATCCGCTGTAGATTCCTGGAGCTTCCCTGGAGACACTCGCAGGACACGCACAACTGCGCAAAAAACATTTGTGCTCGGTAATGACGATTGGTGTTACGTAACCTCGCAAAGACGCGCACGCACACGCACTCGGAGCGACCCGGAGAGAACATCTGCGCTGTCTGATTAAACTCCACACCCCAGTCAAGCTTCCAACAATTGGAAATAATAGGTTTAATATGAACAAGTGATTCTTTTAAAAAGGACTTGTGATAATTGCAGCAGTTCCTCAGGCGTGCGTAACCTTCATTTAATCACACTTTCAGATGAAGATCCCAAGTTTAATCAGGAGATTATTCAATTAGTGATTTGCCTTTCACTACGCATTACTTTAGGGTTATGAGGATGAAAAACAGAGTTTGCACTTAACATGCACTTACGCCCTACTTTTACCTTCATCTCAGATATAAACTAACAGCTCTTGTATGAAGACAAACACTTCTGAGAATGTTGTGAAGGCAGCAATTTTGTAGAAAGGTGTTATGTTGCAGCCGCCGATCTAATCTTGAGCTCTTTGAAAAATGACTCGCAATGGCAGAAGTATTTTTATACAGGAATTAAAAAAAAAAAACAAAGAAGTAAAAGCAAAGTAAAACACAAAAAGAATAAAAGAACAAAATCCACAGAGATGAAGATAACGTGTGAATATTTGTCGACTGTGAAATCGATGCAATACCATAAATGATCTTAATAGCAGATAAAAAGCCAGAGAATTATGTGAAGAACATGCAGAGGAATAATTAGAATGGAACACAGCGGAACGCAGACCACCACCAAGTGGATACAATCCTCACTCTGTCTCGTTTGATTGGACAAAATAATCTTAGAGATATTGTGCCACTCCAGTCCTGTAGGTGGCGGTCATGAGTGTCACAAGAATAAACAAACAATGATGACGATTGAGATCCTACAAAAGCACAGAAAATGTTCAACAGGATTTTCCATTTGAAATGTATCCAAAAATATTATCCGGCCATACATTTACGCTTGTTCTCATCTGAGTTGTGGGTGAGCTGACTGAGCAAGAGGCCAGATGCCAAACCCAACCGCTGCTCCAAAATTGCACAAATGAACTGTTTAACGCTAAATCTCCACAGTCGAGTACTACACAATTTGTCTTTGCACGATTCCAGCAAATTAACTTCAATCATGCGCAATGTGTTTCAAAACAAACCTCTGAATTCTCTCGGCAGGGTCTTTACGAGCAATAATCCTTCGACCTGCGGTGTTTGATCACGATTACAGCGTTGGTTGCAGTTGTGTGTCTCCACGTGAGCTCCAGATCTTTTGCTCTCCAAGCACTTCCATTCAAATCATGTCCACCTTCAAAGAAAGTAGCACAATGAAACTAACTAGAATTCAGGTAGAGAAGAATTGAAAACTTGTACTAGCTTGACCTCTCTTCTTTTTTTTTCTTTTTTGTATTTCCAAACTGAAGGGCGCTACGTTGGCCAAACTAATCACTTGTTGGACAGGGGGTTTGTAAAAGGACGGAGGCGTTTTTAACCGCTGTACAGTGATATCTGACACACTTAATCTCAGGAGATTCCGGGCTCTCGGGTGCAGAGGGAGGATCTCCTGGGTCTTTTGAGCCAGTATTTAGACAATGTAAGCACAATGAACACAAAGCATTTTGTGGCACTTCATAATAAAGAACTATCTTAACCAACAAAGATGCTTTGCTGTCTTATTTTTCTAAAGTGAGTGGGCAAATAACCTTTTGAAATAGCTTTTCGTTCTCTTTAAACCGCATAAGCACATTTAAATGAATTCATGTTTGAGTGCCGTCTTGTGTTTACATATAGAAGATCCCTCTTTCTGGACACATCTCTATACAGTAATATTAGCAGAGCTAATATTGTATGTTTAAAGCGATACCGAGAGATAGTGAAGAGGGCACAGTGGGCTCATTAGCACTCTTAAGGCTGCAAGCTGCCCGCCGGTAATGGGCTGCTTTTCTTTGCTTAAACAAACACTGCAGTTTCCTAAATCAATATGTGGACATTTAGCGGTGGTTAGCTAGAGTGACGCAGAGTCCCCTTTCACTTTCAAGTCTATTTTCTTTTCGGTTAGCTCAGTTGAACGCTTGACCTTCACCCATTCATCTGCTAAAAAGGGAGGAAACTTGAAAATGAATGCTATAGTATGTTCTTAAGCTGTGTGTGTGTGTGTGTGTGTTTTTCTTTTTTTAAATCATTGATGACTGTTATTGTAGTGTCACATTGTTGGAAGGAAAGGGGTCAATGTGACCTTTTCACATGATCTATTTGTATCTAATTTGTTTAATATATACAATTCCCCCAAAAATGAGATATTCAGCTTTTTGGTCAAACTCAAGGATGAACCTCAAATGCACCATAAATTTTACAGGTGAACTTAATTTGACCTTCTATAAACCTCTAAATGCCCAAGTCCAGCTGTTCAACATTAGTATTTTTTGCACAAGTTGGTGAAGAAGGCTGTTTCAGTAGCAATTATAATCGAACCTGGACATTTATTGGTTGCTATTATTATGCATTATGGCTAGAGCGAGGCTACATTCAAATCATGCCAGCAGCTTCAAGCCTGCAAACTTTGCAAACCTTAAACGATGGGAAGCTGATCATCATGCACACTACGGCACAACTTAACTGAGCGACTCAAAGTGCAACTGCACAAACAGAGGTAAGGTGCAAAACAATTGATTTGAAACTTTTGTCAACAGTTGGGCAATTTGTGCTAGATCACTCAAGCATGAAAGTGTGAATGTATTGTTTTCACCACTGTCATTTTGGTTGTGTTGGTTTTAGAGTTATTTTCCCATTGCACTTTTGGTGAAAATCAGAAACAAATCATTTTCTCTTGTTGTGATTTGATCTGAATTAAAACCTCAACACCCAATCTCCCCATAATGCCAATGCTACAGACGCATTCCTACGATATCACAACTGCAACATCATATCAACTGCAACTTCAGCTAGCTATTTTGCACTTTTTGCAATTTCACATTAATGCCATTCACTCCCGCCCCGAAGTTTGTACAGTCCAGTGTTGAGAAGACTCGACATTGAGCACACGGTCAACGGCAGCTTCATTGAGTAGAGTTGACAGCACCTCACATCTGTTGCAGGTGTTCTACACTTGTGGTACTCGGCTTTTGGTGTTCAGAGTGAAATCTTATTTGAGATTAATCAAAGCGCCTTCCCAATATGTTCTTGCCATTTGTTTCCCTCCCTTGCCACTGTGTATTGAATTTTAATGAATGCACTTTTATGTATTTTAAACTGATGTAACAGTGTGCCCCAAAAAAGGTGTTTTGTTATCCTTTGTGTTGATGCAGACCGCAGTCTTTCCACCACATTCCTTCCTGTTGGTTGCAGGAAATTAAGTAATCTTGTTGCTTTGTGCTCTGTTGATTTTCGTGGGTTTTTCATTATACTTATTATTTACCAAAGCCTGACCCTGAGGGCTGCAGGACTTTCTTTTCCTGACATAATGATCCAACGTGGCTGTTTTTCTTTCCTAAAGAAAACAAATAAGACCCTCTGTTGTTGCTGCTGTCAACACGTGTAGTATTTGATGCTAAAAACAATCTCCGCTATCTATAGGAGCTGAGCTGCTTCAAAAAGACACAATGCAGCAGCACTTTGCAGCTTTATCAAGTCGAGTACATCTCATGACTTCAACTAGAAAATTGGTTTCACAGCAGTGCCGGTGCACACCTATGAATCACCTTCAGCACCCTCCACCACCAAGCACAAGCTTCTTTCATCATCATCATCATCATCATCATCATCATCATCACCTCTTCCTTCCTTTTACCCTTCTGCCTCAAACCTCTCCTCTCTGCTGCCAAGTTGAACCAGGCCATCGGGCCTTTGAGGACCTGCAAGTCATTTAACTCCTGCTAGATAATAAGTCTTAGAATATAGCTCCCCTCAGATAATAAGCTTTATCGCTTGATTGCTCTGCACTCTCCCCACTGTCTTTAGATTCCTGTCCAGGGACCAAGTCAAGCGAATCACACCATTTCCTTCCTGGCAAGTCAAATTAACACCGTCCATGCGTGTGCGTGCGTGTGTGTGTGTGTGTGTGTGTGTGTGTGTGTGTGTGTGATTAGCAAGGATTGAGGGAGCGCCAAGGGTGCGAAATAAAATCCAACAAGTAATGGTTAAGTAACGATAGTGAGGACACCTGTATCATTTAACAGCTCCACAGGTGTCTCATTAAACAGTTACTTTGTGGTGAATTTAAATAGCCATATATGCTTGTATGCCTCATCAGCAGTCATCCGCCTCTAGAATCTTCCAGAGGCTCAAATTCAGCAAATACTTATGCAGCAGTATCACTAATGAATGTGAGGACATAGAGGCAAAAAGTGGCTACTCAAGTGAAAATGATATTAAATCGGGGTCACACCGGGCGTGAAAGGGCAAAGACGTGTAATAATGTGATGTCATGGTGATGACCTCCACTTGTATGTGATCAGTGCAGGATGAGGGAACAGCAATCTAATGACTATGTGACCTTTTCCCACCCCTTGTCCCTTTTTTGGATCCACTCAAGCTCGCTTTTCTTTTTTTCATCTGAGACAGAACAAACACTCAGTTTTAGGGACTTGTACTTACATTTACTTGAGGGTAACCTCTGTTGCTGCTCATGAGTTATATCCATAACTTCAAAATGGGGTGGCTTTGATCACGTTTGTCATTTTTGAGACCTCAATAGGTTTTAGGATGCTTCCCTGGAATCATCAAGAGTAAGTTTGGCTATGGCTGTCGCAGTGATCCATAAAAAAGGATTATGGACGCTCATCTCGACAAAAATATTCACTTAAGTTAATCTATATGTTGAGTGTAATGACTTTTACTGTACCGGATCATTGACTGGGTATCAAGATGCGGTCTGACTAATGGAAATGTGCATTGATAAACAGAGTTTACAATTCTGAACTGTACCATCAAGAAGTATACAGCTTGGTGAAAACATGGCCGGTAAATCAATGAATCCATCTCAGTCAAAGAGTGTACTACAGTATATGACTCGCTAAGGTCATTTAGCATTATAGCATGAACATTATTCCTACATCTTCAGCTCCCACTCCTGTGCAGGATGTTGGGAGCAATGAGGTATAAAGGACAAGGCTGTGAACATTTTCACCACATTCCAGGCTATTTGTAGAAATGGCTGCTGTCATCAGAAGCATCAACAAGTGCTGTTCACAGTTCTGGCAGAGGTGTGGACTATTCTGTCAGTCTGCTTATTTAATCATTTCAGAATAAGCATTTCTTTGAACTTGATTGTAGCACATGCCACTTTTACATTCCCCCTAATGGCCGCCAGAGTTGGCTGGCAGATGTGCATACTAATTCCAGTCCTACTTGTCAGAAAACAGCCTTGTTCCCTGGGAAAAGCGTTTACAGGAGAATATTTTTCGGAGCAATGGGCATAGATGCTGAACAAAAGCCCAACAGCATTGCTTCTTCTGCAGGAGATTTGTTGAAAAGGATGTCAAAGCTGCAAAGAGCTACGTCGCACTTTAAAAATAGCAGCCACTTCTAGTTTGGGTGGCAACAGGCCTGATATATTGGAGAACTGCTTTCGTTGAAATGGTTTCCTCTTCAGTAGTGCTAACAAGACAGGGCACATGGGGAGATCTCTGCAGCTTACATTTTTTTGTGTGCTGCATGCTGGCATTCATATTTGTACAATGCTCACTGTTTTTTAGATAAAGGCTATGGTTCTTCTGGCCCATTTTAGTCCACAGTTTGTTCTAGAAATACTGTGAAGAAACCTACAGTGCTAGGACTACCGTGTCAATCAAATTAATTGATTGTACATATACAGTAGAAGTCATAAGAATTCAAGTTTCTATGGGGTGTGACAAAGATGTTTACGTAAGGTGACAACAGGTGATGGTGTGAAAGTTCTTAGAGAGGACTTTTCTAGTTTGGGAGAGAGAGAGATTGTTTCCTTCAGTCCTCTCTTAATCCATCGGTCTTCTCTGTCCAAGACTTTGACATAGTTGTCCACAAAAGAATGTCCTTTCTCTCTGAGATGCAAATGAACTGCAGAGTCTGTACTCTAAGAGGTTCCCCTGTTTGTGAAATGGTTGCTTGGTGTCTCCAATGAAGAGGTCACTGCACTTCTTAAACAACATAGCTCAGTGGAGTTTGCCCTTGGGGTTGGTCCAGATTTTGTCTGAGTCTTTTGTTGGGTTTGTAGCCCATGGGAATGTTACGTTTAAAGAAAATTCTTCTGAGTTTGTCTGATAAACCGTCCGCGTAAAGGGACCAGCGCATTCTGTATCCTGTTTTGCTCTCAGTATCGGGTGCAGCTGCCAGTCTTCTCCTAGTGGATTTGACAAGGCCAAGTTAGGATACCCACAAGTTCAGCCTCTCTGACGTGTATCTGCTCCTTCCGTCTTCTGATTTCTGTGGTATGGATTTTCTCGTTGATGGTTCTAACAAATCCTATCTTGTGTTCTAGTGAGTGATGGGAGTCAAAAGGTAAGTATAGGTTAGGTTTTCTGTAGACCTCAATATTGTGGATCCTTCTCTGC
This sequence comes from Filicampus tigris, assembly GCF_054856515.1. Lineage (NCBI taxonomy): Eukaryota > Metazoa > Chordata > Actinopteri > Syngnathiformes > Syngnathidae > Filicampus > Filicampus tigris. The sequence continues at coordinate 11,452,109 of NC_141224.1, forward strand.
TTGCACACACAACCCAACGGCAATGCATTTTCTTTGACGTCTTTCTGCATGAAACTGATGCTGGTGTTCACAGAGTTAATATGCTAATATGCTGATATAATATAATATACTAATATACTTCCACTTTGCCTAAGATTGGAAACCCTACACCAAACATTTAGAACTGCAGAAACCTTTAGGATTGTGTGTGGAATGTCTTAAACAACAAGAAGTCCAGCTTCCTTGACTCAACTTTGTCAAATCAGCAAAGGCATGGAAACCAAGCCAATGAATGCACAGTACATGCTCCAAAGTTAAAATAAATATGCTCTGATCATTTTTTGTGTGGCACAGTTAGTACAAGAGCCGCACACGACTGACGCACACGACTGACGCACACGACTGACGCACACGTCTGACGCTAGTGCTAGAGATGTCCCGGCTGGTCCAATACCATTTTTGATCATGGAAGTAGGTGCCGCCAACAACAAATGTGATTTTCCTTATTATAACCAAGTGTGCCATTAAAATGATTTTCAAGCTTTTACCTTAGGATGAAATTAGAAATGCATGGCCATAGAGAGCCAGAATGCATCCCAATGGGCATATACTGGATTTTCTCATGCATTCTAATAAGCAAGGGAATAATCACAATGGGAGCGGCCTATCATCAATGCAACATTTTGTCATAAATACAAACAAACCTAAGAGTTCAAGGTGGTAGTGTAGTGTTGGTAAATATTATGCCTTTCAGCCTTTTAAAAAATGTCATTCATTTGTCCTCTTTGAAGAAAGGCATACAATATTGGTCATTTTAGAGATGAAGTACAGTATACTGTAAATAATGTATACAAAATGTTAGCGGTAATACTGTAACATGTGTTTTGCACACAATGAATGATTCTGCTGGATGTAGCAAGCACACCACTATATAAAACAGCTAAATCGACAAGTTAGTCTTCACCAGAAGAATTTTTGAGTGGTCCTGGCCAGAGTGAAGACTTCAATTCGAAATCTGGCTTACACCTAAGAGTGGTTATGTATTGCCAAGTTAGAGTGTGACAAGCTGAATGGAAAGATGTCTTTCTTTTAACTGTATTGCATATGTGATAGCTCACAGTATAATTTACCAAATGTTCTAAAATAATTTTCCCATCAGAAAAACATACTATTTCAACAAAGCTGTGTTCGCCATCTATTAGTGGTTGCATTTGTCCACAAAAGACGATTCGATCTGAATATCAATACATGAGGTACGATCCGGATCAAGGATGCAACAATTTTAAAATGCAATGATTAGATTCAGTTTAAATGAAAAACAATTTTCCGATTCCGAATTTTTACACCCCTATACAACCAATGCTCTATCCGTCTATCTGTCCAATCACTCTATCTGTACAATATTGTACAGCGGGTATCTGAAGCCTACACACACCCGTTCAAACACCAGGGTTTTGGATAAAAATAAATGAATGAATAAATATTTTCAAAACGTTTTCCACCATTAAATTGACCTATACAACTCAACTGAAAAAATACAATTAGCCAATTTCATTCAAATTTACATTAAAGAAGTCAGCACACACACCTGTCACCAATACTATTGCATTTTACAGGAGCCTAAGTGCTTCTTATTAACTTCAAATCTATTTGAGATGTTCTAGTAGGCTTTTCCTGACTTTTTGCATTCCAGCTAACTTTTGAACTGTTCATAATTGAATTGCCTAAGGTCCCAGTCCCAGCTGAAAAAAAAGAGCCCCCTTTCATGATGCGGCCACCATCATGTTTCACTGTAGTTATGGTGTTCTTATGGTATCAAGCAGTGTTCCTTTGGAATTATGGACAAAAAATGTCAACCTTGATTTCATAAGACCATATCACATTTTCCCACGTGTGTGAGACAATTTGTGTTTGTATAATCATACATAGGAAAAAAAACAAAACAAAGAGGTGGTGTTGTCATCATGAGTAATAGCACGTACTGCATGACTGCCTTGCACACCTGTATGGACACAAGTCAGTGGGTGGCCAAGCAGGTGATGGATGAACCTCTAATCCTGAGCCATAATGCCAATATTATAATACCATTGTGCTGTAAGGGCTTTGATTCTTTGCTAGATGAGAGATGAAAACAACATAATATGAACGATTACCAGCTATTGGGGTCATGCACGCATACACACATACACACTTAAAAATAAAAGCAATTATTCATCATCACTCAAAAATTTATAGGCCTCTTTATTTGACTTGGAGAATGGATGGGAGCATGGGTCTGCCTGCGAGCTGTGTAGCTAAGCAAATACTCCCTCCGAGAGAGAGAGAGAAAGAGAGAGGGATAGACACAGAGGGAGAAGGGAAGAAAAGAGGGAATGTGGGAGGAGAATAGGAAATGAGATTAAAAGGCAAACGACAGAAAGTGAGTGAGAGCGTGAGAGAGAAAACACTTGGGGAGTTGAGCCGAAAGAGAACGACAGAAATGGGCAAGCGAGGGAAAGAGGAGGAGGATGGAGGGATGGAGGTAGCTCAGGGGGGAGAGGAAAGAGACTTGACCCAGATTGGAAGCCTAACAGCAACAGCAGCAGCAGCCGAGTGAGCCGGTGAATGTTTAATAGCTTTGACACACACACACACACATGCACACATACATGGACACGCACACACCCACACACACTGTTGACTGGGACTCTTGTTGCTGGAGTTCAGTTCAGACCTGTTGAATTACAGTAACGGTGATGCGATTATCATTACATTGGCAATAAAAGGACATGCAGTGGCTTAACTAGACACTTTAACGAGATGCAATATAATTCACATATGAATAGAATACAGAAGCTCTGCTGAAAGGGGACATTTTCTGTCCATTTTTCTTTACTGGATTTCTTTTTGAAGAGTTGTAATTGTTAAACTAGTGTCTTATGAGCGATGCTATATTCCTATAGTTAAGTAATTCTGTCTTATTATATAGCATAGGAGAAAAGACAGCACAAAAGGGTGTTTTGTGTATTTCTTATGTATTTTCCAGGGATATTTTTAGTACTAGTAATATATTTTCAACAGACATGCATAAACCAGACACAAAAGCAATATAATTACACACCTACATTAAAGTAGGCAGATTCATTTTTTCTTCTTGAGGCGTTTAATCATATTTTCCTGGCATACAGGCTTTGACCCAAATCCATACAATTAAATATTGCATTAATTTCCTGCTACCTAAACCATACAACGCAACCTATAGGAAGGTAAAAACAGCCAGTGAAAGCGTTCAGAAAACGCTGAAGGTCACAAGTTAAAGTTTCCACTTGTTTTTTTTTTTTTCAAATGGAATTTGTGCGTTATAAATCTCCTCATCTGAGATTTACTCATGTCTTAGACCCAATCGCCTCCTAACGCGATTGAACTGGACAATTGCAAGAAAAAGAAAAAAAAATACAGTCGCGACTCACACAGGTCGTTTTACAGGGGTTAACTTCTTGTAAAACTATTTAAGAAAAACAAGTAAGAAAACTATGAAACACGGCATTAATCACATTACCGTTACACCTTTGTTACTGGCTGACAGTCGGATGTTAAAGTATTTGTCTTTTTTTCTTATATCTTAATACAAAGAGTGATTTACTTATTTTTATATTTGGATGTCATGTTAAATTTAAACAAAAATCAAATCATTATTATTATTATTGTCATTATTATCTACAAAGTATATATGTGTGTGTGCTTTTAGTAGTAAGTAAAGTGCCATCTGAAGTCAAAACTATATTTCTTTTGCGTTACTGGACATTAAAGATGATTGTGATTCTCCTTCCTTCTTTTAGCCTCATTTCAGAAGTCAGCACTGGTTCGTGTTTTCAGCTCCAGTGAGTCACCCCTCTGCATGCGTGCATGTCTGTGTGGCTGCTATTTCAGCACTTTCCAGCTCTATTGATTCGAACCAGCCTGCAGGGGAGAAAGCAGGCCCCTTACAGCAACACACACACACACACACGCACGCACACACACACACACACACACACACACGCACCCCCCCCCCACACACACACACACGCGCACACGCACGCCTTAGGAAGATACGGTGTCAGTCCGATAAATGATGCAAAAAACATAATGCTTTATAGTCATCGACATACAAAATAAAGTACTGTGAGAACAGTTGTGCATATTCTTTATGTCCACTGCGTGTATATTCCGCATGCACATACTGCATATTCGTGTCATTGTGTGCATGTGTGTCAGCTTCACTAGCAGGAGTACAGACGCAGCAGGAAAGAGCATAAATTATTAGAGGACGAGCTTCAAGTAATGACTCAGTTGTATAATATGTACGGAGAAAAATAGGAACTTATAACTTTCACCCAAAAAGAGGACCGCAAGTTAAGGATATGTTGCAGAAGTGTAAATTCATCACTGTGTATTTGTGTTCCTCCTCAAGGTCACCAACAAACACAAACACACACCTAGCGGCTGCATTCTAACAGTTATCAGTATCTGCACACACACGCCAACGCTTGAGCGCAAAGTACGCAGCAGGTGGAGGGTCAAACCCAGCGCGTCATGTCACACCTTTTCAGTGTGGCCTACTCCTCCGCCGCTGACCTCAGCTGAAAATAGAACCAGGAAGTCATTATTTCGGGATCTCATTTCCAGCCACAGCAGGGGAGGAACGCAATTAGCAAAACGTCTCTGTCTCTGTGACCGCCACCTACCGCCGCCACCGTTTGAACAATGGTGGCGACCGTCTGTAACCACAGGAAGCACTTCGCGACGCTCTTTGAAAAAAAACTCAAGTCAACTCATAGACCCTGATAACAGATGGCTTGTTGGGATTTGTTTTCTAATATTCATTGCATAATGTGCAAAACACACGGCAAATTCATGTATTTGACATGTAGTACTTTTAAGATACCATTAAAGCCCATTATTAAGTTTTGGCGGTGATATGTTTTCAACAGTTAGTTCGGAGCAAACAATTTGATTGGGCAAAAGTCATTTGATAAGTGGTTTTATAGAGGAAAATGGCACTACATCCATCCATTATCGATACCGCTTATCCTCACAAAGGTCGCGGGGCGTGCTGGAGCCTATCCCAGCTGTCTTCGGGCAGTAGACGGGGGACACCCTGAATTGGTTGCCAGCCAATCGCAGGGCACACGGAGACAAACATCCGCACTCACAATCACACCTAGGGGCAATTTAGAGAGTCCAATCAACTTACCATGCATGTTTTTGGAATGTGGGAGGAAACCGGAGTACCTGGAGAAATCCCACGCAGGCACGGGGAGAACATACAAACTCCACACAGGGGGGCCGGAGCTGGGATCGAACCCACGACCTCTGAACTGTGAGGCAGACGTGCTAACCAGTCGACCGCCGTGCCGCCCGAAAATGGCACTCCAGCTTTTAATTTTTCATATCACCCCACCTTCCACCTTCCACCTAATCTGTTAATTTGGCCGACATCAATAGTCAGTGGTTGCAATCACGGTTCACCTAATTTCAGGGTTTGGTGATGTGACATTTACCAGCTGAGCCCATAGTAACTGTGACTGTCATTTTCAGTCGACAGCAAGTGGTAAAATGGCCGCCCCGGGTGGATTTTGCTGCTTAATTCATATTCCACAAACACAATATTAATCCGAATACCGTGTTTAGACTATTGCAGCCGCATTAAACATATTATTGTAAAGAAAATATTTCACTTGAATTCCACTTTAATACTTATTAATAAAACATTTAAAATGGTCAACAATGCAACATAAAAATAGATTCCCTTTGGCATGAATATGAGCCCTGCGTTCTCAATCCCGTTTTACTGTTTATCGTGTTTAGGTTCTATGAGACATCGGTTAACAATTTGTATGATAGCTAAGGATGTTAAATGCTACTTCAGTCATTGCCTGTATGGTTAATCAAGATTTTATGACAGTAACGGTGGCATAAACATAATGCACATCAATATGAAGCACATTGCTATACTGCACAGAAAGCATAGAGCATGCAATGCAGTTTCTGTCTCTTTGTGTGCACTTTCAAGTCAGTGCGTATAATAGATTACTATTATTTTAGGGACTCAATTTTGCAGTCTGACAGCGTCATTGAAAATCAATGCACAGAGTAATGTCGAACAGATTGGATGACAAATGAATGTTTGGGTGTGATTTTGTGTGTGTTCCTAATATTCGATGGTAAAGTTCGTAGTTACAGAGAAGAAAGCTGCTTGCTAATCTTGAGTTTTAGCAGCTTTGGTTGGCCATCCTATCAGCACATTTATATACAAATGCAAACACACACAAAGTGCCACCTAGTGCAGTCAATATCTACAATGTAAAGTGGAAACGTGTCGAAGTCAGCCAGAGTTCCTCTATTGAACAACTTCCAATACTGGCAGTAAACTGATGCGTCACCATCTTGGGCAGTCTGACATTGGAGATGCGCCTAATTATTTTTCCCATCCCCTATCTCGCCTTTTTGTGTATGTTTTTTTGCAAAACAATTAAAATCCATTTTTCACTCCCTCACTTGCGCAACGCCGAAGAAAATATAGAACGCTTAAATTCCGGTTTTGTTATTGGATTGAGTCGCTCGCCAAACTGATTGTTTCCCCTTTGCGAGATGTACAAAGCTCCTGATAAGATGCTGACGAGCTGTGACGGATGCTTTTATTCCTCCTCATATTGTGCTGACGTGCAGATTCTCTGGAAAGTATAATGCGTCTATTGCTGAACACAAACTCCAGCAATAGGTAAACAGACACACAATACGATTGCATTGAAAGTGCCAATTTGTGCATATGTCTTCTTTCTCTTTTTGCAGGACTCTTTGCCTGGGTAATGTGCACATTAGGAGTTGTTTTATGGAGCCCACTGGGCCCCTTTCTCTTCACAGGTCATAACTTCACCGACTGGCAATATTTTCTATGACTGTAACAAACACCGGGAAACACCAAGGCTGTAGTTTATGCCTTTCAAGAAAAAGGGGATATTCTGCAGAGTAAATGGACAGGATGCAGTATAAAAATAATTACACATGAAGTTAAACGAAAGAAGTGACAAATAAGAGTGAGATAGCTTCATCCAGCAGTATTGCAAGATCAGACCACTGTTAATTCCATTGACCAAAATGTTTCTTCATTTATTTCATCACAAATATTTTTATTCAGACGAAAGGAAAACTAAAATAGAAGTCATTCATTAAGACGATAACTACAATAACTTGACAATCTTGTCAACGATTGAAAGATAAAATGAAGAAACAGTCGCGATATCCAATCAGAAGAAGGAAACAGACACGAGTAGGAGAAAAGAACCACTCGGAAATTGGAACAGACGGAACGAAGTGAGAAGAGAACCAATCAGAGGCCAACTTCAGCGGTCACCCGTCACCTGGAAGCAGTCGACAAATGAGACAGATACGATGGTGAAAGTCAGAGATAAAGGCCATTATTTAATCATAATGCTGGTAGAAAGCGACAAAATGATTTTTGGGACCATTTCACCTTCAAAGATGAAGAAAAAATATGAATTATAAATAATGTGTAATGGTCATTCGTGAGAACACGACAAATTGGAAGCAACATCAACAGAATGTACATGTGCAGAGATGTTCTTCAAGGTAAATTTGCTGCCGTTGCTAACGTTGTTGTAGCATTAAACCGTGGAGAACAGAAAATAATTGCGTGCATATTATGCTGTGGTAAATTACAGCAGTTTGACACCATTAGCACCGGATCTGTTGACAATGCTGGCTTTGGAAGCCCCCCCTTCTTTATTACATTTATTAAATGTAATGTAATTAATTTTTATTTATTGAAACTAAATTTTAAGTTTTAAGATGGGGTAATTATTGTTTTTTCATTGAAAATAAGTTTAATAATGACAGTTGTGCTGAATGTGTGTCTTGCGTGTTAAACTACAATTACAAATAGGTGTGTTATACTTTTCTGTATAAAAGTTGAAATGTATGCTAAAGGGAAACATCAACTAAATGATTAATTTAGTTGACTAAAATAGCCCTCCATTTTTCTCAATTTCTCCATCTCTAAAATCAGACTAAAACTAAACTACAATCACACGACTAATTTATGACTACAACTTTAATTAATTTGAGTCAAAAGACTATAACTACAACTAAATTAAAATATCTTGTCAAAATTGACACTGGATCAGACAGCCCATTGCTAGCTTGTTGGTCTAAAAATAAATACAATACATCTTGAGTTAATTAATATTGGTGAACATTTAGTCATCACTTTTCAACCATCTCTCCAGTATAATTCCTGATAGCTGCTGGTTATTTGTATTTCATTTCATATAGATCCCCGCACTGGCTCGTATTGTAATATATCGATTTACTGCAACGCTAACTGGAACAAAAACGTGTTGTCTCCACTGCATCAAATGAATGGCCTCAAGACAACACATGCACGCACATCTCGATGCCGGAAGCTCTCCTTACAGCCTCTGGGCTTCCTGTTCTGGTTGTCACTGCTCACCTCTTTTATATTTGATACTTTTACTACCTTCCTGATGCATATTTTAAGAAGTTCAAACTCCTGCCATGTATATTCCTTACCGCTTCCCTGTCTGGCACACACATCACGTCCCTTGTCTCGTTCCCTTTATTCCATCCTTGTCATGTTGCCGTGTTTGTCTAGTTTAAATATGTCTACCTGGAGAGACATTGGCTCTCCTTGCACTCTTCTCCCACCACCTGTGCCTCTTCTTAGAGACACAGATGATTCATAAAACAGAATCGAGAGCCTGTCTCCTTATTTACAATATGTGTTTTTTGTGTATGTATGGGTTTGTTTGTGTTTTAAGTGCAAGTGTGTTGATAATTTACTCACATTTGTGTGTAAGTGCGTGTGTCTTACTAATTTGATTAACGGGTATAAACAGTTAAGCAAGCGGTAATGACTAGCAAGAAGCCTGCTGTTGTAGCCAGTGGGCTTCTTCTGCTGATTACTATCATCCTGAAAATAAACCCATGGAGCTGTGTGTTATGTGGTCAATGATGCATATCGTTACAGTGCGTGTATGTGTGTGCGCGTGATTTTCAGTCTCTAATCTTTAATAGCTCCAAAAGAATGACAATGTGCACTGTGCAGACATGACAAATTCCCACCATGAAAGAGTGACAGTAAACAAGCTCTCCATCTTGAGATCTCAAAATGTCACCGCACAGATGTGGTGCTTCTTTTGCCAATTTTTTTCCTTAAAATGGAGTCGGAGCTATCACTGTTATCAGACGACAAACTGTGTCACAGGATGTTTTTTTTTTTTTTTTTCATATCCTCAGGCTCACTGATGCTCCATTTTCAGTTTATTCCGCTGAAAGATGAATAAAGGATAGATTTTTCTTCCATCTAGGTAAACTTGCTTGAGTTTCTGTTTGAGAGGTAATAGATTACAAATTGCAGCCTGTTGCCTTTAAATATCAAAATATATCACAGTTTGGATGGCAATCATCTCTCTGGAAGGGCATTTTACTAAATGTATGTCATTTATTTGTGTATGTTACAGTACACTCCACTTTTCACGCAAAGCTGCCCATATTTGGAGCTGGTTGCTAAGCGACAAAACAGGAAGTAGCCTGGTGTCTTTTCCTGCTGCGGAATGGCAACGCGATTGTCACTGTTACAAAGGAAAGTGATGGCTTTGCTTACCGGTTTTCAATTGGGGTGCGTCTGTCGACACGGCACAGAACTGCGCTTATGTACCTCAATAGGTGCTCCATTTGAGACGTTCCACTCTATATGACAAATAAAATTAATTTGTATGCAAGTCCAAATAAATATGTAACCCATCTTGCTAATGCATGGCAACAGTTTTCAGGGCCAAAAAGTTACAGCGACAGGATATTCGCATGCTATGAAAGTCAAGGGTACAAAATCTGAATATTTTGGGGTACCATCCCAGTTATAATAAGATATTTTAGAGCGACTACTCTAAAAGGTCCAATGATACTTCTTTATGTTTGGATAGACTCTTCAGGAATAATAAATGAACGCTGTGATGACACCTCACCACTAGATCTCTCTGTCCTGCCAAATCGTCAACATATTCAATCATTTGAACCGCTGATTTTCAATTCCGTGTAATTCACCTCCACTAATCTAATCAATAATAAGTGCATGCACTCAAACTGTTGCGGAGCACTTTGCATCTATAACCTACTTAAGCAGTTTAATTTGCGGTGGACTCCAATTCTGATGAGTTCCAGAATAAGCTCCTCTGCTCCCCTATCGGCTTTCTGATCAGCATTTGTGTTCGCGGGCACGCGCATGCACGCCTGCTACATCCAAAACACGGGCATGAAAGCTGACAAGCAGGGATGCTAATAAACACACACAGACACACGCAGGCGCCACAAATACACACACGTGCAGTTAGAATGCAACTGGGAGGCTGCTCCCTTGTCTTGCCTGGAGAGGGAGAAGCTTATTATGAAGCCTCATTGAAGGCTTCAAAGAGTTTAAATTAGGGTGGAGAGGAGGGATTAGAAGACAAGCAGGAGAAAGAGGAGGAAAGAGGCAGAGCTGTAAGTGAGAAGAAAGAAAGGAGGCAGACAGAGCGAAGGAGGAAAGCAGTATAAACGAGAAAAGAGGCCATGAGATGAGAGGAGTGGTGAAGAATGTCGAGGGCAGAGGAGGAGGACACAAAAGGGTTTGCCGGCTCATGCTGATCTTTGACTAGACCACATCTGAAGGCTTCACAATGTTTAGTTCTCAAGTGGGAGTCAACACTTCTGCAGGAGCGAATGCTTAAAAGTGCTTCTTAACTGCCTGCATGAATTCAAAGAGACCGCCCTTCGTTATCAAGTGATGTCATCCAATAACACATCATACTTTATCTTTAAGAGCCTGAGTGGACACTTCATTTGGCACACCTGCTAAATATCAAGCCTCCTACGTCCAATACATTTGCTTTATCAACAATTCAACTTTCACAGTGACAAGCACAATGCGGCGTCTGCAGTGACGCGAACCCTCTATCGGTCTGTCGTGGTGAAGAAGGAGCTGAGCCGAAAGATAAAGCTCTCAATTCACTTGTCGATCTATGTTCCTACCCTTTCCGAAAATCATGAGCTGTGGGTTGTGACTAAAAGAACAAGAGCCCAGATACAAGCGGATGAATGGAGTTTCCTCTGTGGGCTGTCTGGGCAGTGAGAAGCTCTGTCATTCAGGAGGGGCTCAGAGCAGAATCGCTGCTCCTCCGCATTGAGATGAGCCAAATGAGGTGGCTCGGGCATCTTGTTAGGATGCCTTTCTGGTGATGTGTTACGGGCATGTCCCAGAAGAACCCCAGGGATGACCCAAAACACACAGGAAGGACTATTTCTCCCGGCTGGCCTGGGAACGGCTAGGGATTCCCCAGTATCAGCTGATGAAGTGGCTGGGGAGAGAGAACTTTGGGATTCCCCGCTTAAGCTCCTACGATCAGACCTCAGATAGGTGGAAAAAAATGCATAGGTGGATGATGAGGCGATAATACAAGCAACGAGCAAAAATTTGAGCTAGAACTGATGTATGGTGGCGGCGCGCTCAACTCAATTAAATTCCCAACAAGTCGCATTTTGGCAGATAACGAACATATCTTTCAAAAAGTATTGTGCTGTTTATTGCCACTCCTTGCTGGGGGTTTATTGTCAAACTATACATAAAGCGAAGAGAAGTACACGTTGTGCGTGTATTTAAAGCAACCACATTGCCTTGTCTTAACAATGTCCGTTTGATTTAATACTAACAAACAATGCAATGGTACCTTTAAATATATATTGTAGATTTGCGCTGAAAATTTAATGGGTTCCACATTGGATCATAAGCCATCCCACAACAACGATTTGCGAAAATTTGATACGTCTTTTTTTCCCTAAACATACAGCCTAATCATGCTAACAAAATGATGGACAGTTGGACTAACTGACTGACAAAGGAAATTATACTTCCTGTCAGTGGAGGAAAGCATTTTTTTTCATTAATTGATACAACTCCAATTCTGAATAAAACTGAGTACTGTGTTTATCTTTTCAAACCAAATAGGGCACTGTCAAAATGTTGATTGCAGAACTTAGAGGAAATAACATCCAATTTGCTCCTAACCTGACTGAACTGAAAACACTGGCGATTATGCACATTATTCATTTTTATGGAAATTCAGCGTCCTTGTTTGGGTTTTGTATCAAAATGAGCTGTGTTTTGTAACAGCACCAACTGCCTTGAACCAGAAAATGGACCCACAGCCTTGGAAGATTTCCTTATCCCTGGCACTGTACATCTAATTGATTTATTTAAGAAAATAAATAAATTAAATAAAAAAACAATGGAAAAATGTAGTTGCCAGTTTGTGCTGATTGTTTCATGTTGGGTCCTGTGTGCTGTATGAGGACTTGGCAGCACACATCAGTTGTCTTATCAGTGTCCCTGTTGGCAAGATGCATCATATTGTTATGAAACAGGATTGGCAATCAGCTCAGGGATGAACAGAAATAGCAACTTGACTTGGAGGATGTTTGTAAAAGTAAAACATCATTAACGGAACTGGATTTACGGTAGATGGATTAGATGGATTTTTATTCATTTACCATACATGCCCATTCCCCATCTTGCTGCTTCAACTTACTCATTGACGTGCAGAAAGACCATGCTCGCATTCTAGTAGAACTATCAGAAGCCTTATCTCCGCATTGCAGACTATTAAACATTGATGTGTTGTTATTGTAAAAGCTGCAATCTGGAACATCCACAGTGAATGACCTAAAAAAAAAAAAAAAAACTGTGGCTTTGTCTACAGTGAACACTTTGTTGGAACTTCTGTTGATACTTTTCTAATAGTCCTGGCTGCCAAATCCTAAGATTTTACATCTTTTTCCATGAAGTAGAAAGTGTGCTAAATGACTTTCAGCTCTTTTTGAGTGAAGATTGGCGCGTCAATCCTGCCCAAAAACATTACAATCCGCTTTTAGTGTCAAGATTTTACATTTTACCAGGAGTTAACTGAATAAAGGCACATGGCGACAATCTTTTCCTGTCTTTGTGAAGCAGGTCTGTTGTCTACTTAGTGGTAGGGCCTGAACGATTTAAGATTTTTTGTTGTTGACAATAATGTGATGAAAGTCGAGTTGAAGTCGATTAATAGATGTCAGCACAGTATATCAGTCCCCAAACATTTTTGCGCCAAGGAAGGTTTCACATAAAATGAAGCATTTCTCAGTATTCCTGTTTCTATTTCACATGTGCTTTGCTTTTATTGCATCTGAAGATAGACTTGCTACTGGTTTCGTTTTGGGAGAAATATTTACACAAGCTAGTGAGGCTAACTGCTATTTTCATCTGCCGGCTTATTTTTGCATTCTTGGATCTGTGCAGATGTATGAAGAATGTTGTTGAGTTGCTGGCCAAACATTTCGCTGCACCACAGGTGTTATAGTCTATAAATGTATAGTGATTGACAGCATATGAGCAAATTGAACGTTTTCTGTAAATGGGCAGATTGTAAAACGAGATGCTAAAAACACGGGATTAGCTGACTTCAAGCGTTAAACGTCAGTGCAGAGTAGTAGAGTACAAATGTCTTTTTGTATGGCTTTTCCCGAATAGCAGAGCATACAGCTGAACACAGTATTTCATGGATGACATCAAAATATGTCTATCTACATTTCACTGATGTGATGTTAGGTAAAGGTGATCAACTCCTTCCAGAATTTAAACACATCCCAATCCGTGCAATTTGGGAGGATTTTGAAGCAGAATTAATACGGAGAAACTCCTTGCGATGGTAGGTGAGGGACTGCCAACTCGCCACGTTTAATCTGCTTGTTAGGTCATATGAATTATGCAGACATGTCATAAGTCCTCATCAACAAGTGGCCAGGGGATCGGCAGAGTAGTAAATTCAAGATAAAACATGTATGGATTTCTCTTTATAGTAGATTGAAGTTAATATTAGTTTACAGGACTGTGAAAAGACGGACAAAAAAGTTGGGCATTTGCAAGAAGACTCCCCATCTGTTTCTCCCAATGAGTGAGCGTCAGCAGGATAATTCACTTCTCACACAGAGGAGGAGGACCTCTATCCGGTTTTAGTCTGTCATATCCACATTTAAATTAGACTGCTGCAGTGGGACGATTTCATTGCGTCGTAGGGAGGGGGGGATTAGTGGGGGAGGGAAAGAGAGGGAAAGATGGGGAGAAATAAGAAAAGGCGGAATGGAGGGGGAAGGCACGGGAGAAGAGAGATGGAAGAGAGAAGACACAAAGGAACAGGACTACTTTTTCTTGCCAGAGACACTCAGCACAATCAAGAGTTGTTGTTTCACCGTCAGACTGGTCCCCATGACAACTGTCCTGGATTCCGAGGCGTGCCATCTCTTATAACATCACGCATCTATATTAAATCAACTCAAAATCAGACATGGCATAAAACAGGGCAGATTAAATCAAATGTGTCACATTCATACACTGAGCCTGGCTATATTTCCACGCGCCTGAAGCTGAAAAATTCTACTTCATGGTTTTTATTGTATTTGCTAAATTGGTGATTTTTAGAGAATAAATAACAGATGAACCCGACTCTCCGTGTGTTCTGCCAAGTTCTCCTCACTTTCATCCTGTCTTACACTTAACACGTTTGTCTCCAACATAGTTGCAATATCCTCGAAAGAAAATAACAGAGGCGCTAGAGTCTGTCTTTGCTTTCCTCAGAAGTGTCAGCCTCCGGCTATAATAGAGATTGTAATAAGGGAAATATTAGAAACAATGCAGTGCAGTTCGACCCCACTTCAACCTCCAATAACACAGAGGTTTTAAAAAGTCTAACTTGACCTACAACCTGTACAACTCAAAGTGTTTGTGTTTGGAATGAACACATTAATGTTCATGCTGAATGATAGTCAGCACACACATGCCTGCATTTTAAGTGCCCCCGATTTACACCAAACATGCTCTGATGTTCTAGTCGGCTTTTTTTTTTTACTTTCTACAAAAGCCCTACGTTTTTAGTTTAGGTTTTTTTGTCTTTTTTAAATACTAACTGCTATTTGGAACTGTTCATAATTTCTTCTACCCCAGGTCTCTCTGAAGACAAACAGGCCCAAAGCATTAAGATGCTGATACATGATGAGCCGTGTTGTGTTTGCTACAAACTTTAGAATTTAAAGCCAAAAAGTTCATTTTTGAACATTTTCCATTTGTTTGGGAGTTTTTGTTTGGGAGGCTGTCGGCCTCTTGGCAGCCTCCCTGATCATTTTCCTTCTCTTTCATACATTTTGGAGCGCCGTTCAGTTCTTGGCAATGTCACGCTTGTGCCATATCTTCTTTAGTTGATGATGATTGTCTTGACTATGGTATAGTTACTGCCATTCTTTTATACCCTTACCCTTATTGATACCTTTAAACAATATGATGACTTTGGCATTGTGGATTGTGGAACACCCAAAAAGTTGTATTATACATTTCGAGTTCAGATAAAATTGTGTTGAAAAATATGCTGGAATGCTTCAATAATTTTTTAAGTTTGAAGTGCGACAGCATGTGACTGTGACACCATCATATCAAGCGAGCCATCATTGCACCAGGCACTTTTTCATCACAGTGCAGTGGCGGCCGCCCGGCCAGACAGGCTACAGGCTCGTAGTCACGCGTGTATGTTCCGATATTACTGTGTCTCCGTCTCTAAGTGCCCCCAGCTCCACTTTGAAGTAATGACATAGAACTTTATTTTGTCTTTTTTTTTTAGTTCAAAACGACAACAAAAAACCTTGTTCATTAGTACCATCACGTCGCTGGAAGTGTTGGTCAGCAGCAAATGTCTGTGCGGAAATACGGAAGGGGCCAAACATTGGTTCCGGGCATCGCAAATATGGTTTTAAAAATATTAATTATAGTTTTGACGCACACTTTTTTGTGTGGTAGGGGAAGAGGAAGTATAGGAAGAGAAGTAAAATATCTACAGTGAGTTACCAGAAAGTAAGTGGACACATTTAAAAGCAGAAAGTCTCCGCCGATAGAAGTACTTGTGCCCAACATTGACTTGATGTTTAGTGCTTGTTCTAGTTTTATGTTGGTAGGTTTCTACTTTGTGGTTTGAGTTCATTTCTGTTGGCTTGATACAACTCTCAGGAGCCAGAAGAGACAATCTTTTTGGAATAAAGGTTTTTTGGGACTCAGGAAAGAATAATTCCAAATATAATGGATCGTAATCGGAAGTTTTGTTTTGAAATTCAACCAAGTAAAATTGAATGCTACAGACTGTGAAGAGACTATGAGGTACTACCTTTGTAAACCCAGACTATTTAGATCCAACTGTTGTTTTGGATACCATTAGAAAATGCACAACTGAAAGGACGGACAATAGAACTTCATCAAATCTATTTTTGTTCCCGTACTCATGTGCATATCCTCCCTAATGACACATTAGACAGACAGAAAGCGTCAAGGATGTACTGTATCTGTGATGTGCCTTCCATTCAGGTGACATCTTCTCCTTCATGAGATGTGATGTTTGCATGTGCACGTGCTTTGTCTACGTGCGTTTGTACACTATGGGAGTGTGTAGGTGTCTGTCACATCCAACAAGCCTGGGTGTGATCGCCGCATCTCTCTCACCACACCCCCCCAACCCGCCCATTCGTGTCTGCTGCTCTCCGCCTCTCTAACCAGTGGTGACGGCTGTTCTTTTTAAAGCGAAGCAGATCGGAATGCAGGCGGAGTGGTTCTTAATTATGGATGGCCTGTTTATCCTCCCAGGAGCACCCAGGGAGGGAAAACATCCATTCCAACTTGGCCCAGTGACGCCTTCATGGCGCTGATATGACAAGAGTCCCCACTCTTAACTCTGCCTGCTAACACCTCAAAGCAGGAGATGCACTGAGCATGGCTAATGGTACAAGGACGTAGACACACAAACATGAACACAATTCCAACTGAAGTCCAAGTTACATGCAAGCCTGCAGTTTTGATTACTAATGATGTTTGCAACTAGTGCATACGAAAGCGTCTGGACAGTACTCGTACTGAGAAAAATGCATTGATACTATATACTGATACTACTTCACCAGCCTGATGTAAACAGTACATTCCAGCTAGGAGCCAAATCAACCATGCGGCGATACTTTAAGGTAAAGTATCACCTCGAGTGTTATGTCCAAGTTTCACTTTATAATAATAATAATAATAATAATGATAATAATAATAATAATAATAATGCATCAGATTTATATAGTGCTTTTCTGGACATTGAAATACGCTTGACAGTGGACATATTCACACGCTCACACATTCACGCTCTGGTGGTGGTAAACGTATGTAGCCACAGCTGCCCTGGGGCAGGCTGACGGAAGCGTGGCTGCCAGTGTGGTCCTACGGCCCTTCCGACCACCACCAAAAATTCACACCCGGCCGTACACCAGTGTGAGTGGCACTGGAGGCAAAGTAGGTGAAGTGTCTTGCCCCAGGACGCAATGACACATGACTCAGACAGGATTCAAACAGCCGACCCTGCGGTTGCTGAACAACCCGCTTGAACTCCTGAGCCACGGCCACCCCGTTACTTATGTAATATCAAGAAGCAGTTTTGTGTCTCTTTTTACACACTTTATTTTGTACTTAACACACAGAGTTAACAGGCATCCTTCTGTATGTATATGTCTACCAGACTTTGTTCCTCTGTGGCCCTTTTTTCTTATTTGTCTCTTATCTATGTAGTACTTTAACATAGTGCCCACTTTACACTCGGATCTCTTTTTTTCAATTACAGTATCATTTATCGATGACCGGGTTAATGGACAAAAAGAATTCTATCCTATTTTGTTTTCTACATTTACTTTAAAAATAAAGAATGGGTCAATTTGACCCTCATAATAACAGGAGGGTTGAATATTGGAAATACTGGCGACAATGTTGCTGTCTTATTTCCAGCGGCCTTTCAACCACTTGGCATTAAATAATGTGCCTGTGTAAACAACATCATGCAGTGCAGTAAAAAAAAAAAAAAAAGAGAAAAAAAAGAACTCCTTTGCCTTTCAAGAGCAATGCATTCCCTGAGAGGGCCTGTCACATCCACAAAAGCCCAAACCAATCAAGTCAGTCCTCTGACGGCTGAGGCTCAATTAGCTTTTTTCTGATTGGCTCTGGAGGTAAGAAAAGAGCTGAAATTGCCCCAGTGGGAGGTTAGAAGACGGCACTTTTCAACTTCTTTATATGTTTCTGTTAATGTCCTTAAACTCTTAAATGTGTGTGTGTGTGTACGCGGCGAAAGCTTCTGTGAAGTTTTTAATTAGCAAATGCTGTGACACATTGTGGCAATGTGTGGTAGACAGAAAGCAGATGTTTATTGTTTTTAATAGTTTAATGGCGGAGATCTCCGCTGGTGCCGCACGTTGCCTACTGTGTTTGCGCTCTCTACTGCACAAATGACGCATCGCTTTGCTTTTGCTCTCCACTGTGCTGAAGACACTTTAATTCGTGTCCTTATGCATAGTCATACGACTTGAACTTATACACTACTAATTGCCTTGAGATGACGCTATCACAATATATAACCCTGTTAAAGGTCTTTTTTTTTTTTTTAAAACAGGCAATGGCCAACAAAAGTATAAAGACATGCAGTACAGTACTGGACAGGTACTGTATCATTTTAGTTGCAAATAAATTATAAAAATAGTTGCTCTAGTATCTTTCGTAAAAGTAAAGCTTATATAACCATGTAAAAAATCTCACCTTGGATGAGTATGAGTCTGTGTGACCAGATACAAGTCTGTTACTGCACGTTTGTGTAGCACATGAGGGTGGGACCGTCTATAAAGTATACCGTATATAACTGTATATAAAGTTTACACATTACACGGTACCGTATATAGCGTGTATATAACCGTCAAAATGTTTGCTATCATATGATATGATGATGATAATGATATGATATATTATGGAATAATAGGAATAACAGTTAAGTGACATAAATATTCCCAAACATCAATGTAAGTCTAGACATAAATACAAGTTCTTCACATTGTTAAATATTGCCGTGAATATGTTTTGAGGAAGATGTATGAAGCAGTTTAAAATATAAACAAGATCTATTGTTCACAAACATTGTCTATCCATAATTGTTCTGTGAAGCAAGTGCAGATTTAGAATATCTTTTGTAGAATATCGTCAAATTATCGTGATCAAGTTTCTGGAAAAATATCTAGTTAGGTTAATTAATTTGATGATTAGAGTCCTAAATTGTACATAATAAGAGTGTGAATGGTTGTTTTTCATATGTGATTTTGCCCAAAATGAGCCTCTAACTCACCCACAACCCTGATAAGAACAGGTGGTATAAAAGCATGTACGTAGATTATATTGAAGTGGTTCACAAAGCTGACTTTTATACAGCTGATCAAACCAGTATGACCCCGCAAAGGACTGTCTATACTTAATATACCAGTTCAAAAACATCATTTTTTATGTTACCACAAAAACTGGTCTATTTTCTAACGCACATAATACGAACGTAACACAAGCAACCCTTCTGATTTCTAATGCGAACATATTCCATTATTACAGAACAAATTATTTTGTTGGGGAAGGTAGTTTGTATGTAGGTTTTGCTCTGTCCTATTTGCAACAATAGTTAGGAAAACACACACACATCTTTAGGACACAGGAAGACCAGGATGTGGCTACAGGCGTTGGCCAGTCTATAACAGCAGAACCACTGTAGATTTGCCCACAGTGTGCACACGCACACGGATTGTGTTGCCATAGCGCCTAGGGAGTTACACCAGTAGTGAAAGGACACTGGGAAGGACTGCACACACACATTCATAATCACACACACACACACACACACGGTTTCT
Organism: Filicampus tigris; assembly: GCF_054856515.1. NCBI lineage: Eukaryota > Metazoa > Chordata > Actinopteri > Syngnathiformes > Syngnathidae > Filicampus > Filicampus tigris. The sequence goes on from NC_141224.1 coordinate 11,471,927, forward strand.
CGCATACAGTACATTCATACACAGGGGAGCAGGATAAAAATACAGTGCTGACAAGTCAATTAATCAGATGTGAAGGTGCTGAGCAGAACAATCCTTTACAAGGCCGCACTTCAACACACACCAAGTGTGTCTGTGGCGTATGGCACTCCCCGGTTTTATTCCCATGCACCATAAATTGTTGATTGAAAAACCATTTTAAAGTATATTTTATTATCACGTTGAAAGGGTGCGGAAAATGTGATCATAAATACCCACTACTCATTTGATGCCATTGTCATGTAAAATTAATGAAATGTACACAATAAACCAATTTTATGTCGCTTTGACTGACAATGTATTGTTATTATAACATTTTGGTTAAAGGATTACATTTTCACAAGGAAAGCTCATGACCAGGAAATGAGATAAATTGCTTATTGAATTGTTCAATTTCTCAGTTCCTTTTTTTTTTACTAGGAGTGGATGATATGTTGTATCACAATATATTCAGTTTGAAGAAATAGTAGTGATCAATATCATTATTCTTAACAAAGCCCGACGAAACCGCAGGTTTTTCCTTTTTTTTTTTCTGATCACCTTTTCTTCTCATTCTAGGCTGTTTGAGTGAATGTATCTAAGGTTTATAGTGTGACATAAATGCAATTTATTAGCCCGTCATTTTGCATTAAGTGTTATCATTAAGTTACTGGATATTTGCTTGCTTAAATATATGTATGATCCTCTAAGGCGGCACGGTAGTCGACTGGTTAGCACGTCCGCCTCACAGTTCAGAGGTCGTGGGTTCGATCCCGGCCCCGGCCTCCCTGTGTGGAGTTTGCATGTTCTCCCCGTGCCTGCGTGGGTTTTCTCCGGGTACTCCGGTTTCCTCCCACATTCCAAAAACATGCATGGTAAGTTGATTGGACTCTCTAAATTGCCCCTAGGTGTGATTGTGAGTGTGGTTGTTTGTCTCTGTGTGCCCTGCGATTGGCTGGCAACCAATTCAGGGTGTCCCCCGCCTACTGCCCGAAGACAGCTGGGATAGGCTCCAGCACGCCCCGCGACCCTTGTGAGGATAAGCGGTGTAGATAATGGATGGATGGATGGATGATCCTCTAATATATTATGATAGTTTTACTGTAAGCTTTAACTGGGAGTATAAATGAATAGCTTGAAACAAACACACATTGGCTATTTTTGAAGAACTGCTTGCGATCAGGCTGGTTTAGGGGATCGTAGTATTGGAGTGTTTGTATGAGTCCGAGTGCGGGTTCAGACATATCAGTATAAGCACCGATACAGTTGGCAGGTAGTTTTGAATTGTGAAAAATAGATCAGTATGTCTCATTAAAGTATTGCATGTCATTTTTAAAGCTAATAAAAGGCCTTTATTTAGGAAAATCCAATGTAAGGCTTTCGATTGAGCCATGTACACACTGACTTCTTAACATACAAAGCTTTACTACAGCATGGCAAAATTATGCTAGCCCGCACTTCATGTCGTCTTCTTGTACTAAGCACCGAATTGGTTCACAGGTCATCGAAAACCATGGAGTATTATGGGGTCGAAAACTGACGATTAAAAAATAATAAAACACACTTAAGCGTCACCAAGTGATTGCACCGAGTCAGTGTTTAGCCTAACATCTCCTGAGCACAGTTAAGAGCAGTCCAGGAGCTGGAATGACAGAGATGTGTGCACTCCCTGGGGAAGAGCTGTCAGGTCAGTGGATCATTGCCACACTGACACACAAACACACACACACGCATCGTGAAACAATACACTGCTACTAAAATATGCTGTCGTTTTGCATGTGCACACAGTGTCAAACTCTCAAACAGTTCAGTGTTGACACACTCTTGTCGTGTCGCTTCGGTACTGTTATTCATTATGGATCCTTTGCAGTGCATTGACACACAAATACAAACACAGCTAAAGCACTTCTTTGCATCCACTGAGCTGGATTAGAAGTGACACTGTATTTCAATAACATGAGAGAGAGTGAGCATATCTACAGTATGGGTCGTAACACTCGGCTGAGCAAAACAGCTTTTTGCCGTTTGATGGATGCTTCCTAATCCTGTTTGTTGCAGGATATTTGATGTGGCCACTTTTCTCACGTTGGGTCCCCACACGACAACAGCACTAATATGTTTTAAATTGGCTTGGGCCCGGGGGTAGGAAACTAGACTTATACTGTTTGTTTGGGTTTTGGTGTGACAAAAAAATATTTTGTTATAGAGGACCAGGACCACACATCACATTGAATATAGGAATTTATCGCAAAAATGTTACAGAAATGAAATAAATGTTTGGTCTACAAAAACGAAGCCATAGTAAAGAAAAAAAAAAGATTCTCATTCATTTGAATGTAACTGGCGCAGTACGTACGCTGCTTACATAAATTTTTTCCACAAGCTTTGATATTTAATTTACAGGTACATATGAAATTACAAATATAGTTAAATATAGTTGTAAAACACAATATGTGTTCTGCAAATACTGTATTTCGATCGCTTGGCGGCAAGTGGTAGGCAGCTGTGTCCTGCTCGCTTATAACCCGGAAATGGATTTTTCTGGTGTGTGAAAGCTTCCGTGCATTGTGATTGTCTGTATTTGGCTGATTTGTGAGATTTGCCACATTGTGTAACTGCAATTCAAATTTTGACTCGCCGCAAAACCAGTGTTGAGTGGGATTCTGCCGCAGCATGACGGCTTGAGGACCGGGTGTTGGCAAAGGAGATGGTCACTAACACAGATTTAGAAAGATATGTGAACAATATTCGTGTACATAAAAACAATCTTAGAGTTCAGATCATTGAAAATGAGAGCAAACACAAGAAGGGTTTTGTTTATATTTTTCGGTGTATGTTTTTGAAAAATTCTCTATTCACAGCAAAAGAACATTTGACATAAAAGGGTATAACTGAGATTTATACGAGATTAGGATATGCATGTAATTGCAATTATATTCAGATGTACACATTTCAACGTAAACGCAATTTGTTAGACCCCACCGAGACGAGCAAACAGTTCAGACAGGATGGGACGACCTTTTCTGATGCCCTTTCATATCATCCGGGGACATAGTTGTTTACGGACAAACAGAAAGCATTCAGACTTGTTTACCAATTAAACAGTAGTGACAGATGTGTTTACAATCAACAAACGCTGCCATCCTCTGATGAGTTTAATATTCATACCTGCTCTCCCTGGGAAAAACCCGTGTAAAGCAAGAAACTCACTTTGAATACTAAAAAAATGTGTCCAGACTAGACCCCAAACATAATGAAATGAGTCAATAATGTCATTTTAGTCTAATGAAATAGGGGTGAGAATGATCTCCTTCTAGCACAAGTGTAGTTAATTTTCAGACACTTCATCAAGGGAGCGCATGTCGTTCTCATTGCATCATTAATCAAAAGTGTGCATAAACAATTATCGCACTCACGGTGACACTTTAACAAAGTCTACAACGTATAACGAGTGCATTCAAATTTAAATGCAACACCTCATCTGTCTGTCACGGGCGTGCGTGTGTGTGTGTGGGGGGGGGGGGCTGCGTGTGTGTGTGTGTGTGTGTGTATGTGTTTCAGTTTTGGTGCGCCGACTAAAGCGTGTTTGTCAGCTGCAGTTGTTTTTGTGTTGTTTTGTCTCTGCAGCAAACGCCTCAATGGGCTGTCTGTCTCTTTGGATGGAGCTAGGCATGACAAATTGACAGCTTCACACACACAAAACACACACATCGAAATACTATATGAACCGCCGTCTGCGTACTCGGGATGCAGGTAGAGTGTTTAACAGCCTGAGTGACAGTTTACTTTCAGAGACAGGCACAGGCGTGCACTTGATGCTCGAGGATGGAAAAGAGTCCACTTTAGATACCGCACATACAGACACAAACACACACACGACGGCCTGTGTCCAATGTTGCATTCAATGACCGAGCTGCCGAGAGAGCTGCGTAAAACAAAGGAACAAAGGGAGGTAACGGGGGTGCAGCGGTTACCCACACGTCTCTTTGGCTGCGGCGGATTAAGCTGTGGATTCATCATGAAAGCAACACTCACTACATTCTCATGCACGAGCTTTGGCTAGACATTAATTTGGATGCCTTGTGTTTTCTCAATATATGTGCACGTGATGAGAATATTTGCAGAAATATGTCTACCTCCAGTACCATGAGCTGCTGTGTGCCTTCTTTTATCTTCTTATTACTAGGCCAAATATGATATAACTATGCCTAATCTCAAATCATCTTTCTTTAGAAACAAATAAACGTGTCATTAATCCGTTCTAGCCTCTCGAAAAGAACCAACAAAAACTTATGTAACGGCTTTTAACAAGGAAAAATAGCACTCTGCGATATTGTGCTTTATATAAAAAAAAAAAATACAATAAAGACATAATTGAAGAATATAAAGAGTTAAACACTTTGTTCACCATGCTTTCCTAAATAGCAGTTAATTCATTGTGCTGCTCCTCCTGGTGGTGGCAACTTGGCCGCCAGTGGGCATTACAGTCACAATCAAGCTGTAGTAGTTTTAGTTGGTTTTCAGAGGATAAAGAATATATGCCTGAGAGTTACCAAATATGATGTAAAGGTGGTACAAAATACATTGCAGCTATATCCTTATATCATTAAATAAGCATTTCTCCTATTTCTATGCTGCAATATCTGAAGCTCATAATGCTGATGTGCTTGCCAGATTATAACAAAATTGAAGTGGGATAATTTCAGATGGACTGCTATGTTTACTCCTTACATGAAAGAAATAACCTAACAACCTAAGTCTCTCAAAAGCCATGAAAACACTGCAACTGTAACAGCGCATAATTGGATTGATTGTTGTAGAAAAACATTTATCTCACATAAATGGATGTCGGTTCATAAAGAGCTGGAAAAATAACGAAATGCAGCTTTGATCATGACTTCCATTTTAAAGCATATCATTTGAATGGAATCAGGAACTCGAGGGGCAGAAAAGCGGTTAATTAAGATCAATAAGATCCGCAACATGTTGCAGTTTGTGAGCATAGAGAACACAGCACTATAATTTGAATGAGCGAGGAGGAAGAAAACTCAATGCCTTTTTATTCGGGGCCCACACTGATGCTTTTTCTCAAGCCTTTTAAAGTACGCTTGTGCAGCAGTAGGTGGTCGACTTAATCCAATCTATAGGAATATGACACACACTGGACTTTTGTTTGGAAGGAGGGGATTAAATACATTTGATTCGTAGAACAGTAGTGCACTTAAGAGGAGACCAGTGTGGTGGAATGGATAGTGGCAACTTTTTTTTATTAGTGCAGCAGGTGGCACTATGGTGGAAGGTTTTCTTTTGATCCAGTATGTAATTTATTTATATATATATATATATATATATATATATATATATATATATATATATATATATATATATATATATATATATATATATATATATATATATTTTTTTTTTTTTTTTTATTAGAGGGCGGCACGGTGGTCGACTGGTTAGCACGTCCGCCTCACTGTTCAGAGGTCGTGGGTTCGATCGCGGCTCCGGCCTCCCTGTGTCGAGTTTGCATGTTCTCCCTGTGCCTGCGTGGGTGTTCTCCGGGTACTCCGGTTTCCTCCCACATTCCAAAAACATGCATGGTAAGTTGATTGGACTCTCTAAATTGCCCCTAGGTGTGATTGTGAGTGCGGATGTTTGTCTCTGTGTGCCCTGCGATTGGCTGGCAACCGATTCAGGGTGTACCCCGCCTACTGCCCGAAGACAGCTGGGATGGGCTACAGCACGCCCGCGACCCTATCGCGAGGATAAGCCGTGTAGATAATGGATGGATGGATATATAGTAGAACGACAACATCCACCTACCTATTTTCTATAGGTCAAGTCATCATTAAAGGGGAAGTCAACCCAAACATATTTTTTTCAAGAATATGTTCTATGCAGGCCAACTAGTTGAAACAAGGCATTCTGATTAATCTTGCGTTTGTGGAATATGAGTTAAGCAGCGAAATCCACCGATTTTAGCCATCTCAGGGGGCGGCCATTTTGTGACTTCTGTCGACTGAAAATGACATCGCAGTTGCTTTGGGCTCAGATAACGACCAACCATGGCTCAACTTCAGAAAACAGGTGAGCTGTGACAAAGTCAAAAACCCTGACTTTGACTAGTAAAATTCTGACAAGGTTGACTAGTAGCAAGGGTGACCAGCAAGCAAAACCACAGTTACAGGAAAAAGAAAAGTTCTCACTAATGAGCTACTTTCTGATTGAACATATGTAAAAATATTGTTATATAACCTAAATTCCTGTACGTGCAACATCTCCCTGTCCTTTCTATTCTCTGACCAATTTCCTTGGGAACAAATAGTGGCCATGCAGCTTGTGTGCCATGATGCTAAAAAGAAAATAATACAAATTCTGCTGATTTATGTTTCTCCACCCACCAGATAGCTAAAAAATGATACTGGTTGGGAATCTGCATCGACAACTTGATGTTTGTGGCACTGGAAGTAAAGCATATCAGACAGTAAGTCAAGTACATTGCTGATATGTAGCCTACTTAAATTGTTGTTTTTTTCCAGCCATAAAAAAACTTGAAATGGATGAAGACTTCCCATTTTTCAGCAGTACAATGCAATTGACCATGAGCACCAGTGACAAGGCTGCTGAAATAAAATATCAGCACCGGAGCCAAGGTCTGAAAAGGTTCAGACAACAAAAACAATTGGATTCTCACTGCTGCTCTCATATCGCCATGGACGCATTTACATTAGCTTGTCAAAAGCCCAATGCAACATGTCCTGACCTCCCAGCATGCCTCGCACATTGCACTGCCTTCCCCATGAGGGCTGCTGCGACGACCTTGGATGAGAGAAGAAGAGCAAAGGGAAGAGCTGACTTGGAGCTTTTCTCTTGCGATGCCGTATAGTCTAGTATTACACAGTGACAGAGGGAAGAGGAGGAGGAGGAAGACCACGCTCTGACCTTCACCCCGCGCTCATGTCTGTCCCACCTTGGATGAAGGTTTCTCCGGGCTAGAAGTCATTTACACTCGCTTTTCTGCTTCATTTCTCCTCCCGTCTTTATTCCATCCCCCCTTTTTCCTTCTCCTCGGGCTACATATCACATACATTACCCTGCTTCTCCTCTAAATACACTTCCTCTCATCATCCCTCCCTCCCTCCCTCCCTCCCTCCATATGACCGGTTGCCCTCCGTGCTACTCTCTACTTTTTGCTTTCTCTGGCTCCTTCTCAAATCAGACCCTCTTTTCCAGCTTGTCCTCTACCTCACTTCTCCTCCTCCCTCCCTCCCTCCCTCCCTCCCTCCTCGTCCTCTCCTTCCCAGTCCCAGGGCTCGTTTAACAATGTCCACATTCACCTTACATGATCCTCAGAGACGAGCCAATAAAGGTAACAGTATACGTGTATCGTTGCAGGCTCGTATAAGATTGAATATTCATTGTATGCACTGCTTTGGGAGATTAATAATAAGCGAGTGTAACAGACACACACCAATGCACACATATGGTGCAATGATTCATTTTTTTTCGAGTTTATTGCAGTACTGTCGTCTTTCCCTGCAGATAAATTGCTATTCAAGCTGTTGGGCTAGCACCATCTCTCCTACAGTCACCAACTTTTTCCCTTCACTCTCCTCCTAATTCCTTTTTTTGGGTCTGTTTGTTTACAGATCTGTCGCTGCCATTTTTTTCTCTCTCCCGATCTCACTCTGGCTGCTTTGAAGTCGGCTCATACCTGCTGTCACGTACCACCTGTTTCGTTCCCAGCCGGTCAGCGCCAGATTAAAGTATGCTACAATGGACGCGGGACAGAGTTGAACTGAGCAGGACGGGCCTGCAGAGATGATGAAAATTTTATTGACGTGATTATTTGGGTTCCTGGCGTGCAGATAAACTGGATTTATGGGTTACAGGGGTAACTTCAGGTTCAGATGGAGACTTTTTTTAGCATCAGGGGAAGTAGTTTTACTTTGCAGAAGACGATATCAATAATAATAATAAAAATAACAATGATAATAATAATAATAATAATACTAAGAAGAAGAAGAAGAATGAAGAAGAAGAAGAAGAAGAAGAAGAAGAAGAAGAAGAAGAAGAAGAAGCGAAAGACAAGGAAGAAGAGGAAGAAGTAATATATATAAGTACACGTATTTCAAAACAGAACATACATCTTTCTTATTGTGCTATTAACGTTTTAGGGACATCACGATATCTGAGCGTCATGATACGATAATTATCAAAGTATTGTGGGTATGTTTGTGATAGAGAAAAGCTCACATTGCTGTATAAAAAGTCATGAGAGGAGATTACAACACAAAACTAATGACTTCACATAGATGGTACAACTTTTATTTTTAGTGCTCACGGGTTATTTTTTGGAGTTTGTGTTTTAATCAGCTTTCGATTTCATCCTGTCTGACATCATTCAACTTTGTTCTTCTCTGGTTTCCTTTCCTCTCTACCTCCTGCTTCCTCTGATCCAAAGCAATAGGTGAGTTGAAAGGTTAGGTCCTACTTTGACCGGGACAACTCAAGAATCCTGAGCAGAAACATGAACATTGCAACGGTCAGTGTGTGTATGTGTGTTTTCTCCCAAGTGATGGAGCATGGGCAAGAGAGAAAGTGAGATACTTGTTTGATCCCTAGAACAAAGCGAGAGGGGAGGGAAGCAGAGGGAGCCAGCAGGAGGGCGGTAAAAAGGAAACGGAGGCTGTGGAAGGTGGGCGAGAGACAGACAGGACACAGAGAGCGAGCGAGCGAAAAGGCGAGGGAGACAGGTTAGGGGGAGATCAGGCCTCATGAGAAGAGCTTTGTTGAAGGGGGTTTGAAGATCACCAGTGGCTTTGTCAAACCAAGCGAGAAGGAAAGGAACAATCTGTGCCGTTTACTGGTGCCTGCAACACGTGGATCATGTTCAAGGCTTTTTATTCACTCTATTTGTGTTCAACAGCAACCCGTCTAGCCAATAGTTATTTTAGCCTGAATAATCATTCATTAGGCGAATAGGCTTATGCAAAGTAAGCCCTGATTCCACAAGGAGAATGCTTATTGGAATGACAGAATGTTTGTCGTCCATCGTTGCACCAGCAGTAAAGCTTCCATAAGTGTATTCACAAAGTCACATTATTATTTTGTCCTGAACAATGTGACAAATAGCTGACAACAGCATATCGTTTTGGGAGACAGGATTGGATTAATTCACTTAGATTGTACTGCATGGCTGTGTAAGAAACAGACATAAATACCAAAAAATATATAAGCTACGGTGTCTGCTGCCACAGCGGTAATTACAGGACATGGGTGCATTATGTTGTTTTTATAGAATAGCGATGCACCATACACATAGCACACTATTGAAAGTAGGACATCTTATGCTGCATTCAAGACTGCGAGGAAGTCCCACTATCCCACTTGGAGTTTACAAGGGCAAATGAACAACAACAAAAAAAACATGGCTGACAACAAACTTTTTGGCAGCCTATGCCATTTTTGAAAATACAGAGAGGATAAAGGGATATATCTGCGAAAAAAAAAGGTTGTGTTAACTGATCTAAGATATACATCTAATCTGATATAATTATAAAGTCTTTCAATGCATCTTTATGGTCACCGCCATTGCTGTGTGACATCATACAACTGCATCTCATGACAGTCGGGCTACATCGATTCGCCCCGACTTCAAAGAGTGTTCCAAGGCAATGATTTGTGTCACAAGTCTGTGGTAGTTTGAAATCCGAGGAGACATAGGGCAGCTAGGTAAACAAACCACTGCAGCAAAGTGGAGACTAGGGCTGAACAATTAATCAAATTCAAATGGACACTGAATTGTAGTAGAATGCAATTTTTAAATCGCAAAGGCGGCAATTAGGAAACAAAAAACAACAACAAAAAACAGCTTCATTTCGGTTGGTCGGTCGGCTTTATTTTCATATTTTATACATTTTTCAACTGAGCTTGTCTACCTGCCGGTTGAGTAGAAGCACCTGTGGCTAAAGCCAAACTGTGGCAGGGTTTTTACTATCTGGACCTGGATTTCCCATCTCTGATATGTACTGATTCACTGTTAATTTTCTGATTGAATGAAATATTGAACTGTACTTTCTTGAAAAAATTTAGGGACACCTTGTATTTTATGGGCATTTGCGAGTTTTTGGCATTTTTCGGCGGCCCGGCACCAGTGAGCGAGCCAGCGAGCGACGGCGGCCCGGCAAGTCCTTCCTGGGGTCGAGAGCCCGATGCACCGGCCTCAGCGGTGGAAGGCAAGTGGCGGTTGACCCTTGGGTCCGGCACTAGCTGCTAGCCCCACCACCAGCTGCCAGCACCGACACTAGTAGCTATCCAAACCACCGCTACCACCAGCGGCGCCCAGGACCGAGCCTCGAACGGTGAATCTAGCAACAAAACCGAGAGACGCAAAATGCCACCGAGAAAAGCGGAGGGCAAAGCTGATGAGGAGCTTGTGTCGCTGACACAGGTGAACGAACTGCTTCAGAAGCAAAAGGATATGTACATAACTGTTTTACGACAGCAACAGGACCATTTTAAAAGTTTTGCCACAACAATCATGGACTCAACAAACAATAGACTGGATGCACTGACAAGAGAGCTACAGGAAATAAAAACAAGTCTACAATATACTCCAAAGGAAGTGGACAACTTTTTTTACAACAGGTCCTTTGAGGTATGATTTATTTTCCAAAGTGCATGTCGGATCAAATGCTGTCGCAGGGCTTGTATAGGCCACGGGTTGCAGTTTCCCCACCCTTGCCTTTTTGTACTTGAAGAAACCATCGCCCCATCTTTGTCTCCAGTTCCTACGCCTGTAATTGCAAATTGCTTATCTACGTTTGTCAGAAACGACTGACTACAAACTGTCCACCTGCAGGCCTCCTATGCGGAATAAGCAGTTTGGATAATGGATGGATGCGTACTTGCATAATAATTAATGTATCACACAACTATTATTTTCAGTTGTCATCAATCATGCCGCCTGACGACTGCATTGAGCTCTTTCATTCTCACAACACAGTGTGCATGACATTTTACTGATGCAAGTGAAATCATTTTACACAGAGGTCTGTGATCAGCAGGTCCTGCTGTGAAAAGCTCTTGAAAAGTGCTGAAACAAATAAAAGGAGGCAGCCGGAGGAGACGAGAATGCGGGAAGAGAAGGAATCAGAAAGCCAGAGGTCGAAGCAGTGACCTAAAAACAATGTTTAATCTTTGTACAGCACAATTACATTCGTCTTTTTGAACTTGCTGCTGTCCGTGTTTTTGTAAACATTACATACTGTTTATGCTATAATCTCCAGTGACTTGGAGACCATTTCTTTTTAGTCTAATTAAAATGTCATTTAGTGAGCTGTGCACTTTAAATGTATCCCGTCCAAGGCTGAAACACATTCAAATGTGACTGGATCACCTTCATGCACTCTTGCACATGATATTATGTACACAAAAAAGCACGCCCCCTTAGACTCCTCTCTCTCTCTATCTCTCCCTTGCCATTTAATTTCATCACCTTTGTTATTAAGACCATGGACTTTAATGTAGAATGTAACATTCATGTTAATGCTGAAGGTATCTAATTATTAGATGAAAAACAACAGGGAAAACAAATCCATGATTAACCCACACACAGAAAACCAGAGGGGTTTTAATTGCATATGAAAAAAATCCCACAGTGATACAATGAATGCTCACTGAATCCTTACCCACCAATCACTCAACAAGCCACACTTCACCTGACATACATCTGTACATGGTAAACCGCTTGTTCAAATGCGAGTCTCAAAACAGCAGGAAAGCATTGTACCTCATGTCTTTCATGCATAAGCCCACGTTGGGAATTGAGGGAAAGATATAAAACCATTTTCCCCCCTAAATTTAAACCTCCATGACTACAAACGCTACACCCATCGGCAATCACTACCTTTTTATTCTTCTCTTCCAACGTGTTTGTCTTGATCCACAAAACATGTCCAAGAGAAGTGAGTCTCGCAGCTTATTCTCAAAAGAATCACAAAGGATTTCTTTCATGTGCACAAAAGTGACATGAATACTGTATTTCCTCAAATAATGGCCCTTCCTCGAAAAGATATCTTCCCCATTTAGTCACCCGGTGCGTAATCAACAGTATTTCAGGTTATGGAAAACATTTTTAATGGCTATTTATTATTATTACCGTAATTATTTCAAAATAATATACAAGATGTGGCCGAAAGGTTCCAGGACAGGTGTCACAAAAGATATATTTCAAACTCAAACTACGAGTTTTGCTTCCAATGTGGGCCAGGCGATCAATCAGTTTACAAAGCGCTTGCTTTGTTCAGTGTGTGAGAAGAGGTGAAAGTTGTGGCAGCAGAACAATTAGTAACTGCTCACAGCTCACATTGCCCTGGAGCATCAGACAGTTCCTGGCCAAAAAGATCATCACCATGCTGGAGCAACCTTCACACTCACCTGACCTGGCTCTGTGTGATTTTTATTCCCTCAAGGAGCTCATGAAGTGTACCCATTTTATAATACATAGACAGATAGATGGAGCTGCAGAGGGTCCTGGAAGATTCCTTCCAGGGGGATTACTTTGACAGGTAAAATTTGCAGTTTCGATTTGAAATCTATCTTTTGTGACACCAGTCACACACAGATTATATTTGTCTTCGTCGTAAATGTTTCTGCACTTTGGCCATGTTTGTGTTAAAGCAAGACTTTCCTTTTTTTTTTATTGCAGTGATGATCATGACAGTGGAAATAAGTCCAGTTTGAGTTTTGTATGATTTTTCTCAGACTTGTTGCTCTACACAAATTTCCGAATTGGATAAGCTAAATCCATCCATATACCAAATGAATGTATGTGAGGCATATCACTTTAAACTACTTAATCCATTCCAGCTCTATGTGTTAGAAAAACTGTCATTTTTTAATAACAAGAATATATGAAGACATTTTTCTTGTCAGACTTGACTCATCTGAGCTTAAAAGTTCTCCCTTCCTCATTCTTTTTTTTTTTTTTTCTAACTTCTTTTGAGAAGCAAGATTGCATCACCGTATTCAAACAAGCAATCCCGTCGCTATTCTGCGGCCTTGCAGTGCTTTTAGCTGTCTAGACTGGTTATCTGCCTATGGTTCAATCTTTATTCTAATTGGGTTTTCTGGTTCAGAATGCTTTGGTCAGCTCACAAGAAAAGAAAAGTACCTCTCTCTCCATCTGCGACAGAAATATCACATCATTATTTTTGTTGATTTATGTTTTTAATAGTATAAATTAGCATACGTTGCATCATTACAATGGGCCTTTCACCAGCCAACTAAATTAACCCAAGGTTGTTGTCTTTTTCCCACCGTGCATTCCATCAGGACTGACAAGAGGAGATGGGAGAGCAAACTGATGACCCTGCACTGTTTGCAGGATGAACCATTTTGAAGCAATAATAATTCTGACTCAATTTTGCCTGCAGTTGTGCAAATGAGACACACGACAGGTAGAAAGGAAAGGCAATTAGATCAACAACTCCTATTAAAGATGTTTTTTTCCAGGTGGTGGTCTTTTTGATCTGATTCCTGGCTAGTTTTGCATTTCCCCACAGCTCTGGCCGCCAGTGCCACATGAGGCGGTATCTGCAGCCCAAAGAAGCTGCCCATAAGGTTTACTGCATCTTCCAGCGCAGTGTCAAAAGGGTGGAAGACATACCAGGGGACAAATCAGTCCACAAGGAGAGATGGAGAAGAAATGGAACAATAAAAAGCAGGAATGCTATCTGCTCCCCTGCGAAAGGAGGAACAGGAGTAGCTCGACCAATTGACCTCTTGTGTGAATGTCTCACAAATTTTCAAAGAGTGGTTGTGAAACTAAGTTTAGCTTGGGTTACGCAAAATAATTTCCAATAAATTATTATGTTGTATCATTTTAAAAAGGGCTTACTTACATATCGCTGGCGAAACCGTCTGTCAAAATTTGGTAAATGTCATATTTTTTTCACAAATATATACGATTGGTCAGTCAATGTGTGCTGTTTTCACAAATCATTGACCATTCTAATAGCTTTCTTTCTTTTATGATGCAATGTTTATGGTTGGAGTCTCCTAAAATGTGATTATTTTGGAGGTACAATGATTTTGCCCGACGCCAGTGATATGGAAATGAATTACTACTCCCACCTTAGCTTTTGGCCAATGAACAGCTCCAAAATGAATGTGACATACCAGCACATAGATCAGGGATGGGCAACTTATGGAAAACCTTATGCTGCCTACAAACACCTCCAGCATGACCACTTTGGTGCATAGACATCCATGTGTCAGAGGTATTCCAAATACTGTCAGGTATAGTGATCCTCGCATTCATTTTCACATTTTCACACCATACGTTGATGCAGTGGTTCCTGTGATCCTTCTTCCCCTCATGTGGCTGGAGTGTATTGATGATATATGGTCTTGTTCCCCAGATCTGAATCGAATCAAGCACCTCAAGGAGGTCATGTATCGCTGCATTTACTGCCACCACATTGCACAACTGAATTTCCCGGCTGATGCACTGATCCTTGTAGGAGACCATCCATTGTCGTATCAGGAGTATGCCAAAATGTTATTGGGAGCCCATTCAGGCACACAACTGAGCCACATTACGAGCTGACGTTGAATCGGCTTGGTGAAGCTTTGCGCTTTACTGAGCGCAATTCTGGATTCTCCATGAGCTTTTTTATGTAAAGTTCAGTTCAGCATGATACTGCTCCAGTAATGTGACCCCGTGGTGCCAAAATATGTAAGGAGCAAGAGAAAGAAAGGAAGATGATCATTAGAAGGGGCTTCCATCAGCGAGTGGGACTGCGCTGCCTCCCTGTCAGACAAGAGCAGTCGAGTGCAGAAGACGATCTGGGAGCGCGGTGAGTCAGCCAGCAGCTTTGCGTTTAACACATGCCAACGCTAGCGGGATCGAACAGCAGCGCGGCGGGGGTGCTTTCTCTCCCGCACTTTCTCTGCTGGCTTCTCTCCTCTCACTCCCATTCTCCTCTTCTTATTTCAACCAATTACCCATTATTCCCCCCTCCTCAAACTCTCTATTCTTGCCCCCCACCCCATCCCCCCTCCCCCCCGCCCTTATTCTCGCTCGCTCTGTAGTCTCCCAGTGGTCTTGCTGAGGGGCATATGCTGTTGCATGGAGAGGGGGATGTCAGCTTGGATTTCAACACTGTCACAACAGGGGAACACACGCTCGCACATGCACACGAACACACACTGGCAAAGGAAGCAAATGGCCGTTAATAAATACTCTGTCACACACACATACACACAAATCACAAACGCGAGCGTGAACATGAATCACGCGGCCACTTGTACAAGACGAACACATACTGAGAAAAGAGTCTCTCCAGGGTGTAAAACGATGCTTCTCAGTAAACTGCTGGACAGGCAGAAAACAGTCCTTTTCCAAGCGGGTGAGAGGGGAGGAAAAGGAGGGGAAATTGGGGAGAGGGAAATGGAAGAGAGCCTTTTTGACCTTTAACAAACACTTTATTGGTTCTATTTTTGTTGAAAGGAAGTCATAGAGTCCGTAAGTACACATTTACAGACCCTTTGCTCCTTTACATTAGGGATGGAGAGGGAGGGAAGGGAGAGCAGGAAAGGTAAGCCTGACTTTTAACAAACACTTACATCAATCTTTTAAAAAATGAAAAAACGATGAGGTTTTAAGTTGTTACCCTAATGGGAGTAGAGACTATCTTTTGTCTAACTCTGAAAATAACAATTATAGACCATATGTGTATGCAATAACATTAAAAATAGAAACCAACATTCAACAACAAAACTTACAGAATCCTCATTGGATTTAATAAAAAGAAAATTACTAAGAACTTGACGTCATCCCATAAAGAAGAAAAGTAAGCCGAGCAGAGAAGATACGTGAACGGTGGAAGCAATCGAAGGAAGAAAAAAGAGGAGAACAGAGAAGTACTCGAGTAATTTATAACATGAGTAGAGCTCTTTGAAGGGTAAAAGGAACAAAAAAATAATGGAAAGAAAAGAGGGGGGCCCCTTGTGAGTACCAATGCGTTATAATTGGATCAGTTACAGAGGAACCTCTAAGTTCGAGCAAAATCTGTTCCACGATGTGGGTTGACCTACGTTTCCCCCAGATGCAGGAAACACTTTTCCCCATAGGAAATAAAGAAAATAAAAATAATCTGTTCCAAGGTCAAACTATCACTGTCAATTTTAATTAACAGGCCAGGCAGTTTGGGTAGAAATATTCAGAATATTCTTAACTGTGATACAAAATAAGCAAACCTCTGTCAAGATTGTGACGTTAGGGTTGCCTTATCTCAAAGACAAATTGTTATCTTACCGACCTGGATGACAGAGATTTCAACAGTCAACATAAAGAATAAACACCATTTTCAGTAAGCACTTTAATAAGTATTTTTTAACTGAACATTGTCAAAGTACACACACTCTGGAAGTTGTACTCTTTCGAAACGAACTTGCTGTCCCCTTTTATTCAACACATCTCTTGGTGAAAACACCCTTGTATCCCCCGTCATGACTCCATACGTCATCCCTGTGCAGACATTCACTTTAACGCTTCATTCTTTGTACGCGACCAGTTTTGGTAAAATATTTCGTCATCCAAGCCTCCCACTGAATTACGCAATTTGGTCCATTGTGACGTGGTTGGTAATTTCCCTTAGATGGCTAAAAACGGGTGGATTCCATATTCCAAAAATGCAATATTCATCAGAATGCCTTGTTTCAACTACTGGGCCTGCATAGAACATATTCTTGAAAAAATGTTTGGGTTGACTTCCCCTTTAACTAGTTCATTGTACACCGTTCTCAAAATGTTACATGCCAATTTATAAGCAACAATGCAAAAAATAAAAATAGCAGCACTGTTTGTGTTTTTCCCCCTAATGCCCCTCCATCCCAATTTTGCCTCTCTCCCCAGACATGCTAACATTGACCTGAGCCCAGTGCAGCATGCTCACATGGGCCTGAGCAGAATCCCATTACTGGCACCCTTCATGTGTAACATTACAGCTCTGTGTATGCGTATGAGGATGCTTGTCCACACTCATGGCATTGCACTCAAATTTACACAGTTAGTATGCTCTTTGCGGGCCATACACACACTTGCACAACCCGGGTGCAGAATTATTCCGCCGTTATTGTTAATCCCCAACATCAATTTTTTTTAACTTTTCCATCTGGGAACAAAGCTGATTAAAACAGCACTTGTGTGGGTATATTGGGGAAGGGGGCGGTGGGCGAGTGGGGGCAGCCTCTGAAGCAATCTGCAGCTTGAGTTGAAAGCGGCACTAACATTTTTATGAAGTATGTATTTCTGTCTTCCATCACACATGAGGTTTTAAAACCCACAGATGGAAGTACAGTAACAACATTTGCTGTAGTTTAAATACATTTATTGCCGATGAGTAGCTTCTGCTCTGATGCCATTTGGGGCTGCAGAGGGCTGCTTGACTCCTAATATTGGAATGATGAATTGTGTTAATCAATAGAAAAAGTCTGCCTTGGCATCGGTTCTACCAAAAAACAAAGCTCCACAATGATCAAAAATGATTTCACTTTTTATTTATTTTTCTAGAAGCTTACTTTGTGTACACTGCCGAATGCAACCATCATGTTGTATCTGAGATGGAAACTGGACAAAATGTGCTTGATCTGCATTTTAGTCCAAATAAGTTTTCGCAGTGGGCGTAATGAACTTTGTGGTCTTAATAAAGTTAACCAGGAAGCTGAAATATTTAAATATTGTACACTGACACGTTTATTATGATGATATATGACCACGTCAAGAGACTTAATGACTGCAACGTTGACTTTAATAGAAGAATGATTGTGATTTTATAAGCTGCTGATGAAAACCTGAATCAGCCCTATGGTGGCCATCTGTGTTGCTTTATAGCGCCAGACATGGTGATGATTTAGGTTGTGGGACGCAAATTCAGTAATAATGGAAGTGAACACTGGGGGTTACAATGAAGATCATTAAGTCTAACAAGGACGATAAAGAATAGGTTATATTTTGTTGAACTACAAATTGTTCCGCTTCAGGGAAATGAGAGATTACATATTGCGCTACAATTCAACACTACATACTATAGTTGGACTGCTTGGTTTCGAATTCTAGACTGCTAATTCTGACACAATATCCCAAAACTCATTGTGGCACCCATTGGTGCTCCATCCACACAGATGCGGTTCATTCCAGGTAACAGCAGATTGTCATTGTGTGATGATGGGATGCATCATTTTCATGGTTTGTTGAGCACAAACTTCCTTGTAATTGCTTTGCTTTCTTAATAAATCATGTTGGTGGTAGGAGCCATTCATAGATAAGTGTGATGGAGAAATGCCCCCTTTTACAATTTTCCCTCCCCCCATAGTTGTACTAATAACAGGGCCAATTAGTTTGACAGTGATATTTATTAACTGTACTGGAATTAAGAAAGAATAGATTCAAGACTTCAAGATGTACTTTTAACTCACAAGGTCACTCAGAATTATTTTTTTCTTCTAAGGATGCTTCCATTAAAATATGGGAAAATTCAACATATTACATTTGATCTGACCCGTCTGGACAAATACAAATGATGAGCCTTCCTAGCTATAGTAAATTAGCAATCCAAATAATTACTCTCATAAGTAAAAAGTGCAGAAACAAGCAACTCTGTCTTTATCACTTCAGCTGAAGAAAAGCAACACACATTTGTCCTCTGCGTGTCTAATGAAAATTTTTTTATTTGTGCTGAATGTTTTGTTTTCACTATTAATAGGCTTATAATTGGCCAAATGTTAAACATTGATAGTGAGCACTCACAGTAAGACATCTGCAAACATATCTTCCAAGGACTAATTCATCCTAGAGTTTGCTCAATGCAAAGTCACCGTCTCAGTGTTTATGTTCCCAACGACAAATCTGCTCGCTGCCTCTGGTTTCTGTGAGTATTTCAGTATTTTATTACCATTTTGGACTACGTGTGTGACATTGCATATTGTGTTCCTTTAACCTTGTGTGAGTGTCAATGTAAAATGTGGACATGGAAATGATAGCAAGAAGTCCGGCAGATGCAGTCTAAATGCATTGTCCTGATGATTTGACTGGTTAACAGTAATCTGTCTTAATAAGCAATCTGATAGAAAATGATACAAAAAAGTATATTTTAACCAATAAGCAATCTGTTAGAAAAAGATGTTAAAAAGTACATTTTAACTAATAACAACAAAAAAGAAACAGGTTGGCTTACTGTGTTATCTATGGGCAGAAAACTTATAAAATATAAAAATATGAGTTTCTTGTCATTTTATAATGTGAATGAACTTGTCAGTAGGCTAATGCAAGTGTGCCCCCACATCAGAGCCCCCCCGATTCGCCCACCGCCACAATCGCCAAACACACACACAATTCCCCCCCCCGCCACCCCCTCCCCCCAAACACACACTTTTTCGACTAAAGCTTGCCGGTCTGTGAAAAATCTGTGCTACTACGAACCAGTCCCTGGTGGAAAAATGGTTGGGGACCATTGGTTTACTGCAGTAGGCGCCAACCTTGCAGGTCTCACATACACAATGCATGGGCTGGTCGACTGCGTAATGAGCGTGGCTTGAAGCCATACTACTATAGAATGCCCCATCTCTCTGATCTTGCAAAGGGCCGTAACACTTCAGGGGCCACAAACAGGCAGCTGAAGTATCCCTGCTGTAGTGGCTCACTTGTCTGGACTTCAGGTGGTGTAGCCTCCCACCCAGTGATGGTGTCAATAAGAGTGGGAATGGTGGATTGCCTTTATCTGAACTATTAACTAATGACCAGTACAATTCATTTTATTAACCTTCGCCTTACATGTTCAAAATGAAACATCAAAATAAAGGCAATTTCACCAATTTACTGTAGGAATCTTGGATGGGAAAGACACGAGCAAGAAAGCAACAGTGGAATGGATGGATGAAAAAACTAAGAAGGGGGGTGGGGCCAGTTCAACAGGGAGGGCGCAGAAAGGTGTGATGAAAGAGGCAGGATGAGTCTCTAATGAGTTTTTTCAGCTCAAACTTTCAGTGGCTCACAGTGACCTTAATAAACCGATGGCACACACGCACACACAGTATGATGAAAGTGTTACCTCAGCATTTTCCCGCTAAATGTACTCATTAGCCTAGTTGCACATGGCTGCCTGGGAAAACAACAAAGTCAGCTGCAGAGAGCAGCGAGCATTCATCTGAGAGGCTGTCAGAGATTGTGACAGAGAGCAGAGGTCTCATGGCTGCATTATTTTCTCCAAGACTGACTTGCGTTGGAAAAAAAAATCTCCTCCTTGGTTATTCTTCATGAAGACAGCAACTTTACATTTAACACGGTCTCTATACATCCACAGGCTAGGTTGACAACCCGGACCATGACAACATAGGCTATGAATTAAAATGAGGTGTGGAATCATTTTCAATATCTATTCACCACATTAGCTTATATCAATCACAGGAGCTGTATCAAAAAAAAAAAATAATGCTGCATTATCATGTTTACCAAGGCAGAGTTTTTGTTACAGCTTTTCTAGTTAATGCAATTACATTCTGCCAGTGTATTTAATGAAGTGGTCAATGAGTTTGTATATAAATAATCACCCGTTGGATTTCAACTAAATGACTCACGCTCCACAATTAACAATTAGTTCCAGCTTATTGCAGTGTTAGTGTAGCCGAGTGCAAGATTATAATGAGGGTCGCGCGCTTGTTGACCTCAAGGCAAAGTCGCACTTAAGGCGGGAAGTGACCCGAGCTGCACGATGATTACAGTTCATTTCAAGTGAAAACCTCAGGGAACAAATCCATCCGATCCTAATGGTTCCTTCAGCTAAGTTGAATGAGCAATGTCACGTACAGTAGATAACAAACGATATTCAATGTCCATGTCTTGCTAAATACACTATAGGCGACTTGGAAAGTCAAGCAATATGCCAATGTATATCTTTGTGTATCTAATTTTTAAAGTAAATGGTCAATTGAGGTAAAAACTTTCTCTAACCATGAAATTGTGTGATTGTGATCACGTTTTATGTTTTGAGACATTGCTCTTGTTAGTGTAATCACTTTTATCTGCATTGGCGCTGACTGAACATGAATAGGTCATTGACGCTCACTGAAACTTAATCTTAAACCACTTAATGGCTTAATTAAAATCAACATTTAAATCTGCAAAACAAAGCACTACCACTTTTCAAAATGCTAAAATTGACGCTGACAGTAAGCCACAAATTCAATGAAAGAAAAGCTGGAGTGATGACATCCTAGTTTCCATTTCCAGGGTTTTAATGTTAAACTTCAAAACATGTTTTTGTTTTGTCTTGTCCTTTTTGTATGAGTGTCTATAACACTACTGTATACATCACTACTTCGAAAGTAAGACATTTTTTTCCACTTCACAACAAGCAGCAGTTTGACAGATGATCAACAATTCTTCGGAAAATACACATTATGATGTTTTAATGTAACTCCTAGCTGAAGTTTACTCTCAAACTTAATATAAAGAGAATTAGATGTGTATTTAAAACAACTGCATGACTTTGCCTTAAAGTCCATTAGGCTACTGCTAACACATATAGGGAAAAGCCATAGAAAGGCTAACAAATAGCATCTATGTGACAATGTTACTGTGTAACGTTTTAAGCGCCGGATTTGGACACAAACAGTGCAGCAACACATGGAAACATGCAACAATACCCACAGACAGCGTAAAAGTCTCAGTATAACGGATCAGATGATATTTTACATGTTTTGTTAATTTTGTCATCATTTTCAGGAGACCCAAAAAAAAGGCATATTTGTTCAACCATTAACATAGCATGGTTAAAGAAAGAAAGCCATTTTCAACACTTTAGATTGGTCAATCTGTAAAAGTAATACACATCGGATTGACCAATGATTTATGGAAAAAAAATCGAAAGAATCTGAAATTCACCAAATTGTGAGGTTTCAGCCCAACGCCAGCAATATACAGTACATTTATACAGTACAATATTGCAAATACAGTGTCTCAAATGACTGAAGTATCAAACGTATTGAT
Source organism: Filicampus tigris (assembly GCF_054856515.1). NCBI lineage: Eukaryota > Metazoa > Chordata > Actinopteri > Syngnathiformes > Syngnathidae > Filicampus > Filicampus tigris. The sequence goes on from NC_141224.1 coordinate 11,494,002, forward strand.
AGGGAATCACTCTTTGTGGTATGAGAGGCATTGACAGCTCAAACAGTATGGATTCCCCCACCACTCCAGAAGGTGTAATATAGTTGTCAGGATATTATGATTTTACCATTATGCTGCAAAAATACTACAAAAAGACTATTACGGGAAGCCAAAGGTGCAGCGCCGGACTATGCAAGCGATCGTTTTTCTCAACGTGCATATTTTAGAGATTGTAACAATGTTAACTCCATTGCATTGTATACAATTATGCAGTTTTCAAGTTGTGTAAATTATCTTTTTGAAACAAATCAAGTTATATGCAACTGTTATGTCATAAAACTGTTAAAGGGACACTTGGGTGATCTTAACATTGGCACTTATATAATAGGTTTGCATGTAAAAATGACATGAGTACTAATTCTTTTGATATGCTGAAGTGGGCATTAGTAGGGATGCCCACATACATTTTGGTGCCAATTGATCGCCGTTTTTGGACGTTATAAGCAATGAAAGTACAATGATTTCCAATGGAGAGTTTCTCCAAAATGAATGGATAAAATTGAAAATGGCAACTCTTTTCAGTTTCCTGATCAAAAAATATATAAAATGAACTTGTTAGTGATAACATGGCCATCGTCCCTTTAAGTAAATATCAAAAGAAATTAAAAAAAGATAATTTTGCAGTATTAATTAATTTATTTATTCTACCACAGCTGTATTATGAGAGACAAGAACATAAATAGTCAGGTAGAACTCTTAATACCACACGCAGTCATCTTTGTTCATGTGATGTGTCACTAGAAGGAGATGCTATTGCAGCATGTCCTGCTCCGGGGTATATGTACTAACACAGCAAAGCCGTTTGAACTGCCCTCTCCCTGCAATGTGTCATGCACTCACCCAAGTCCAAAGGGCACAGAGAAGATGACAAAATCAAAGGCAGAATCTGGAGGGTGGAGATCTTCATGAGATTCCCCCTTCTCGAAGCTTCAGGCTCACGTTAGGAGTCACGACCCTCATGCTTTCAAAGGAGACAGAAAGAGAAAACACAGGAGAGTGAGCAGGGAGAAACAAAGATGGTGCTTGCCGAGAAGCTTCGTTATATCTGCTACAGTTTCACCCGCTTGGAGTAAAGGTGCAGTAGAGCATCGCATGACAGCAAATGAGGTCCTGGGAGATTCATTGTCCTTCAGTGTGTTAGCGAAAGGCTGAGGCGATTTGGGCAACAGGGGGTTCTCTCGTCCAACTAGTGGCTGAAGGCTTCAATGACTTTAGGGCTGGACCAACGTAGTCCGGGAACACTTACAGGTACACTTTGAAAAGTTTAAATCCTCTGGGGATGAATGCGAACATAATTCAGCTTCACAGCGAGACACTTTTGATGTAAAAATAGGAGGCGGAAGCGAGGCTAGTGTAACACAAACTGGCCTGAAAGTGAAGACAGACACGCTGTATAATCAGTTCGGCTGCTTGAGTAGCCTGCAACCTGCTCTCCTTCTGTTTCAACAGCAATGACACAGCCTCCTCCACAAACATTTCTATTGAAGCTACATCACACTTTGGTAAATGAATTTCTATCCAATCTAACTTCCCATTCTCTGACAATTTTTTGTATTTAAAAAGAAAATTGAATTCGTTTTTTGAATTACATTTAAAAACGTTGACATTTGGCAATGAATGCGTTTAGTTTTTTTTATTACTTTATTATTTTTAAAAAATAATATTTTTTATTACGAAAAAACTGAGGAAAGCCATGTTCTTTTTTCCAATCAAAAGTGAAAACAAACACATCCTTTTTATTTAAACTATACATTTTGGATCCTTGAGATTTGTTAAAAACATTTCTAATTGAATATATTGTAACCGCAAAAAAAAAAAACCCTCAACATATGTACATGATTATTATTTCTCCATATTTAAGGGGACTGTTTCATTTCAGGGAATTCAATAAATCATCAAGTTATGAATGCAATGCTTAATCTTTTGGGTGAGGGCACATTAGTATGCCATGAGAGATCATCAGGTGTGCAGCGGGGAAATCAAATTTCACTTAATTAAATGGGAAACCATTATTCATTAACATAAATGTATATTTATTCACCTATCTATGCCAGTGACTCAGTTGATGAGACAGGCAGTACAATTAATTGATCTTTCTGAAAATCTGTTGGTGTTAATTCAACACTTTGGGTGGTCATTTTAACACCAGAAAAGTATCTATATGCATCCACACTACTCGGTGTTAAAGTAACATTTACTAAAGTGTTAAATGTTCAACACCCATTTGCAGAGTTGGGCGCCCTATATGTGACAGACTGGTTTGTCTATCCATCACTGACAGGTGCCCGTTTTGCTGACAAGTGAGGAATGAAGGGAAAAATTCTAAAATAGACGGATTAAGCATAGACTGAAGCCCCTTTATTTAGTCCGCCATTCGTCATTAGTCGATTTTTCGCGACGAGGCTTCGATGGCCGCGGTGAGCATGGGGAGGAAAATAATGAGTTACTGTTGCTTGGGGGACAGATTTGAGCGAGGGTCCAGGCTGGGAACAGGCTTCCAAAGCGCTGTGAGTCACTATTTCTGTTCAAATATCATCCAGCAGGGGGGCTAGTGAAAGTTTAGTCGGAATCGCATACGGACACCTGTTTAAAATTAGAGGCGGACCGGCCTATAGTAGATAGTATATTTTTACCCCCGGATAAAAAGGCAAATGACGAACAATGGAATGGTACCCACGATGCAGATGGATGACGAATAACGGACGCTCAATTTGGAGTAAAATGTCCAGCTCTGCCCATTTGTGTGTTACAGCAATAAAGTGTAATGTTGACAGTGCAGTAATGATGACACACTTAAGTGGTGTTAATGCAACACAGAAATTCTGGTTTTAACACCGTCTCCAAACTTTTAACACTGCCAGATTTGCAGTGCACAGTATATAGCTTTTGTGAAAGTTTTGTTTGGTGATACTCTGTGAGATTTGGTAACGTTAAATACAGTATGTGGGGAAACAAACATTTTCCTGCTCCTTAAGTTGTTGACACACTGTAAACAACACTTGTTGCATTGTTGATCGAATAGATCTTATGTTAATGTTTTTCTTATCATATGGGGTGACTTTGTACATTAGGAGTGAGAAATACATTTGTACAGTTTTTCATTGAGACTGAGGAGCAAAAGGACATTTTCAGACGCCGAATATGAGTGGTAATTCAGAAGTTCAGTTTATACATATTCATTTTGTCATAATGTGCTGTATATATCATCTAGGAGAGCTGGCGATACAAACAAGCTCCTTGTGAATTCTTTTAATTGGCTCGTTCTATTTCCATTTCAATAAGATAGCCCGTCCTTCATTCAGAACTTCTTCTCCTTTCCTTGCTGTCCCCTCTACCTTTCTCATGCATTTCTGTATCATATTTGACATGTTGCCTTTTTTATCTCTTTATGGAACGGGGATCATTAACTTCAGAATTTGAATCTGTATATGAAAACATACGACTCATATGTGTGTGTGTGTTTGTGTGTGTGTCAGAAAGAAAAAGTGGAAGCACAACAACAAAACAGAAAGCTGAAAAAGAAGTCAAAGACGAGTAAAGGGAGTCCTCATTTTATGAACGAGTTCCGTTCCTACACTGGCGATGTAACACAAATTTTCGCATGTGTCGGATTTCATCGTTAAAGTCGAAATTTACGTCAAAATACTTTGCCAAATGGCTTGCTGCTACTGTTACTTAGTTCACAGGTAGCATGTTTGTACATAGTACAGTTATTTTAAATGGATTTAAAATTGGAGTGCATTACTTGGCTCCAACCTGCAGAGGCAGTGTTGATTCCATCACAGCTAGCAAAATCTGACTTTGTCAGCTATCGGAAGTTGAGCTTCATCCACCATGACCTCCACTAGGGCAACTTCTTAGCGCTATTATACAAAATGAGACAGCAGTTCACAACACTCAGAGAGGTCCTCCAATCCCTTAAACAATATTCTAAAAATAGCCAGAGTTGGGCATCGCCTAACCGTCACGAAGTTCCCGTCTCCATATTTAGCTGACTCTCACGGTCCCAGTCCGTCCCTCGCCAGCGACAGCCAATTGGTGTCGAGAACTTAATGTGCACGCAGGTGCCGCACGAGCAGAAACGCCACCAAATAAAGAAAAAATTACAAACAAAAACAACAGACATACATACACGCATGCACGGTGAAATAAAACCAACGTGAGGCCGAAAGGCATATAACACTGTTTTATTTTTTATTTATTTGGCTGCTCAGGAGTGCAGCTCCTGCGTGTGACGTGGTACCGGTTAAGTCCGTTGTTGACGCCGGTTGGCTGAGTTGGACCGACTGGGACCACGTAGGTCAACTAAATATACAGACGGGAACTTTGTGACGGTTAGGCGATGCCCAGCTGAAAACAGCAATTCATAGATTATTAATTTTCTTTCAAGAGGAAGTCAACCCAAACTCTCTTCCTGGGTCCCTGTGAATGTTGTTCACCGGTGCTTCACCTGCTTCCTGCTCCCCGTTTCTCCCACCTCATACTGCTTCCTTTCTTTCATTGTATTTTCTCCCACTCTCTCATTCATTCCCCCTTGTCTTTGTTCGCCTTTGTGCGCTCTGCCACTCTCCGTGCCGCCCCAGGCTCAGACATATGGCGCTCTCCTCTCTGCTATTGTCATCCATTAACACCGTTGTCAGTGGGAATTACCCACACATAGCGCAACATGCGAGCCTGTGCTCTGGCTTCTGATGTCAGACAGAAGAGAGAACAAGGCGGGGAAAAAGGAGCGTCGCGTCTAAAAAAGGGGGCAAAAAAAGAGCTGTGATATGCTGAGCGTTGCATATTACCTCAGACAAGAGTTCCCTTTCAAAATGTGTGGTGAGGAATTAGGATTACATCATTTTCACGCATATAATGGGCCCTTTTTTGGATTTTTTACCCCCTCTTTAACACTGGGTGGGGAATCACAGCATGAACAGTACATGCTCACACAGACAAATGCATGCACACAAACTTCTGCTCTGTTCTAATTAAAGTGGTTGTGATGACGAAGATTTGGGTGTGATGTGCGGCACAGCAGACATTCAGTGTGTGTGTGTGAGTGTGTGTGTTAGTGCAAGAGAGAGATAACAGCTCTATAATAATAAGTCCATGGGGACATGCAGAGCAGGCGACTGTGACAGCTTGTCCGCCAGTAAAGCGTCAGATACACAAACACATCAGAGCTGATCAAACCTCATTGCGGTTACATCTGATCCAATCTTAAAAGTACTATTTTAAGATTTTTCCCGCACTATTGTTGCCGTGCAATGGGAAGTGAGTGCATAGGGGAATGGCAGCACTAATGTGGAGTGTGTGTGAATGAAGAGAGGCGTGTTATGACAGGACAACAACACAAGGGTAATCAAAGATTGCAATGGTTGCAACAATGATGATGATGCAGGATAAATGCCACTTTTTTTTACAGGAAAAAGAAACTCCTACTAGATGTAAAGACAGATTGACAGTCAGCTATGGAGGCAGACACCCAGCCTTAGGTGGTACATTTGCATCTTTCCTTCACCGTCTGCACGTTCTAATTCCGTTTGAAGTTTCCTTTTTCAGGGATGGGTTTTGTTAAGTCTTTTCAAGTTTGTTCTCCTTTTTTCTTACTTGTCAAGACAAGATTTCTTTAATCTTCTCTACCCACTCTATCGACAAGGGAAAAAATATAACTGTTCCTTCAGATAACAGCAAATGTGGAAGGTAGAACTCTATAGCAATAATGTGACTGTGTTGATTGGATAGTTTGGCAGTAGAGAAAAAAAGAAATATTTTTTTCCCAGTCATTCACTTTGTGTCAGACCAGCAAGTGGGCTGCAAAATGGAGGAGCGGCTTTTTTTTGCTTTAGTTTTTTGCTCTTGCTGTTTTTTCCCTTGGGTGGGTTTACACAGGGATAGCTCGGACTATTCCAGATTTTGAATTGAAGACTCTAAATTGAGGGTGATTGGTCTGTCTGTGTGTGATGGACAGGAGATCAGTCCAGGATGCATCCTGCTTCTCACCTGAAGACCGCTGGGATAGCAGGTTCAGATCCGGGGATAGAAAAATTGTGAGTCAACAAACTTGTCCAGGACCTCTATAACCTAACTGCCACTAGATCAACTGGTTGTTAACTCATTGATAAGCTTGAATTTACCAGCTGAACCCCCTGGTTGTCCGGCAAATGGAACAAAGCAGGTCCATGTACCAGAGCCCAACTGAGTAAATTGCTGACCTCATAGGGAAAACATTGGTTGGTCAAACCAAAGAACCAGAAACACCTTGGCCTGCATAGAGAGACACAAAAATTGTAGCCTTGATCCTGAGTAACGTTCTAAGAAAAATACATTCTCTGTTTTGGTTTACTGGATCTAAAAATGTGAAAGTCAATATCATACCTAAACTGTTTCAAGAAATTCTTGATTACTGTCATCAGAGTAGGCTTCTTGACAGAAAAGAGATGAATTCAGTAACTGAATCTTGCAGTGGTTGTATTTGTCCATTCCCTTCATCCCACTGGCTATTTCTTTTAGACGTTTTTAATTTCAACACCATTAGTAGTATCAGAGGTGTAACAGAGGTGGAACGCCACCTGTGTCTAAGCGGCTGTGACCAAAGCGTGAAGTTTTACATCTGAGGCACTGCCTCATGCCCAACATGTGATACCGGTATAAACATTGGTCACTATTGCAGACATTAGTGCTAACATCACCATGCTACTAATCATCTAAAATCAAATTTCTTCAGACATGGCAACGTCATGCAGTTCAAGATCTTCCTAAAAGGCGAATATATATGACGGCTGTACTGTTCCGCCTCTGATGCACCAATTTGCTGGGAAGACATTGCAAAAGAGGCTTCTATCTACAGTATACAGTACCGAGTACATTTTCACTACAAGTCTCTATCTTCTTGTTCCAATTCCTGTTTTCATTGACCACACGGCATTGTGGTGATGGAGGGAGGGAAAGGAGAGGAGAAGAGCCAGGAAATACATCTCAGGTAAGAAAGTCGCCTCTTTCTTCAATGTGCCCAATCAAACAACCTTTTCTTAAGCTTGGCCATTCACACCTCCAATCAATCGTTACTGAAACCAAAGATCGTGGCTCGGGTCCCACTGATAAGCAGAATTACCCAGCTATATAATCCAATTTGATGTTTGTTCAGATGTTCCGCTGAAATCCATGATTGTTTTTCCGAAGAAAGCCACACCCTGCAACCTTTGTTTCCTCTTTCTCCTTCAAACCCAAACACAATTTACACTATCCAAACACTCAAGAAGTTCAAATCCTTGTAATGAATTCATGGAAAAAAAGGGTCCCAAGTTTCACCACGAACTACTTTTAGACAGCAAGACACCTGTTTTAAACATCATTGACTTTGCTGAGGAGGTCTTTGAATCCTTGACCACTCCAGTTAATCTCATAATAATGGAGGTCTATTTTCCAGCTCATGGTCTGCTGACAGAGAGAATCATCAAGCTGGGGGGAAACCAAGCATTGACATCAAATTAGCGGTGCCCCCGCTGCACACACATGAATGAGCGATATAAAAACAACACTGTCACAAACACACGTGGGCAATCACAGCGATACAAGCAAGGAAGGACACTTCAAGGAAAACACTTACTATAGGGAGACACTGGCATTGACACTATCATTAAGGCTTATTATCACCCTATATTAGTCAAACCTAAATGACATGGTGAATGTAGCCGCATGATCACGTGCCCTAATTGATGAATTGCCTTTTAAGAGGTAATGAAATAAATCTAAACCCTTTCCGTACAGCTGAAATCAGATGATAGTGTAATATTAATGTTGGGAGCGCTGAAGGCTGACAAATTTAAAATGTTCTAAACTGTGCTTCAAAAAAGAATAAATCTACTTTTGATTAATATTAAATTTAAACAGGAAAAACATTTCTACACTTCTTTTGATGAGTAAAGCTTTACAAGATACAAGATACAATATTCTTGATATCCTGAATCAGACCTTCAGCCACCATCGTTATATGCTTGTTTATGCCCTTACGTACATACAAGGTGATCAGATTTGCTTTCTAGTTTCTGGGCTTTATTCATATAGAACGTGTTTACTGATTACATAGCAAAGGGTGAACATATCCAACAGCCAGTGATAGCACACTAAATTACGTGTATGCCTGGAGAAGTGGGCAAAGGCAGTGTAAATGCTCCATAAGTGATAAGTCTATTACAGTGTAGAGAGCTCCTTAGTCAAGGTCAGTCCATGCATTTGGGTGTCCATGCATATGCGTATACTGAGTGTGCGTGCGTGCGTGCGTGTGTGTTGTGTGTGTGTGTGAATGTCAAATACAATACTGCAGTAACACCAGAGCACAGTAAAACCATTAAGCTTCAGACAGAAGTGCTGACTGTAGATTAGTGGCGCTAAATCTCAGTCAAGCATTAAGAAGTCACTGTGCTTCCTAAACAACATACGTATACGTCAATGTCTGGGACTTTTAAGCCAGCACTGATTATCTACAAAATGCAACATGTTGAATTTTTAAAAATTAAATAACTCAGTAGTAGTATACTTTCAAATAATCATTTTTATTAATTCAGAGAGGCATTTGGGACAAGCCGTGTCCAAGTGTCCTTCAGCTGTTCTGACTGTTTGCATAATAGATATTTGTTTAAAAATATGCCCACTAACAGAGTGGTCCAAAAATGTTATTTTGGGAGAACAATAATAATAATAACAACAATAATAATATCTGATAATACATCTAAGGAAAACAATCAATGTTCAAAGTATAACATGACTCATTCATGAGACTGGCAAATAGTTTTGCTTTTGGCATTTTGGATTTTCAACAAGGCAGTGTAATTATTTGTATCATTTTAAAAAACAACAACATTTTTGCCCCATCATTTTTTCAAACAACCTACTTTTACCCTCCACATTGTCACTGTACAGCAGAAACCTCCAATGTCCAAATTAAATTTCATCAATTTAATCGTTTTTCCCCACAAATCTATAGGCAAGGCAGTTTTATTTATATAGCGCATTTCTTACACAAAGTAATTCAATGTGCTTCACATAAAGTACAACATTAAAAGCATTTATCACAAAAAAAAAAAAAATATTTAAAAACAAAGTAAAGGAATAAAAAAGTAGCTTACTAAAATTACTAAAAGAATGTGCAGTGCATTAAGAAGATTTTGGGGAACATGGAACATAGAGAAAATGCTTTGAAAGACTTCAATCCCAAGTATGGGAAGAGATCAGAGTTTTTACCCTGTATTTAAAAGCATTTACACCTGTGGCTGACTTCAGTTTTATTGGCAGCTTCTTCCATTAGTGTGCAGCATCACAGCTAAATGCTGCTTCACCAAGTTTTCTTTTAAATCTAGCTTCCACTAATTGAGTCTGCAGACCTCAGAGCCCTAGTGGGTTTATATTCATTAAGATGTATATTTATTAGGATTTCTTGAACGCAATCAGGACCGACAGAACTCAGCAATTTCGAGACAAGTAGCAGAATTTTAAAATCTATTGTACAGCTGAGTGGGAGCCAGTGTTAAACATTTAGGACCGGAGTATAATGTTCAAATGTCTTTGCTTTGGTCAAAGCCCGTGCTACAGCATTCTGAATGAGCTGCAGCTGTTTGATGCTCTTTTTAGTGAGTCCAGTCAGAAGACCATTACAAAAATCAAGTCTACTGGCGATAAAACCATGGGTAAGACACTGCTGCTCTGCTTGGAGCATGCAACCCTTCAATCTGGATATGTTTTTTTAGCTGGCAAAAATCTATTTTAGGGATTGAGTTGATATGACTTTTGAAAGTCCGATCCAAATCAATCAAGCCCCCCCAACATTTGGGACTTGGTCTTTGGCTTTTAAAGACCGTGACTCCAAATGTTTACTAACAGCAATCTTCTTTTCTCTGTTGCCAAAAACAATTAACCTCTGTTTTGTTTTGGGTTGAAGGACATTTTGGTTCATCAAGTCATTACTTTGTTTTAGACACAACGTCTTAATCAAACTGTCATCGTTTGACAAATAGCAGTTACTTCATTAGGTGCAGTACAAGAGATATATAAAAAATGTTGCCCTTTCAAAGGCAGTAATGATTGCGCTTCATTTACAGATAGACGTATATAATTTAATGCCAGCAATATGCAAAATTGAACCTTATCTATTTACGTATAAACATAGTTTTTGACAGAACTCTTGTATTGAACCCCATTAGATAGTCCAAGTGTACATAATGTGCCAAGTACATTTTCATGAAATTAATATGAATTATGATGCAATACATCTCAAATTCAATAGAACCAATCAATTCAGCTATTTTGAGAAGTTAGTTCAACAGGCCTCTTGCTTTAGACTGTATACAGTTTCATGCAAGTATCTGTGTGGCAGTAGTTCAATTGCTCAGGCCGTACATCCTGCCTGGCAATTTTCTGTTAGTGATCAGATGTTTGGTGGCTCATTCATCTCAAGTTCACTCCGACAGCTCAGCCAGGAGGGAGGGAAGACGAGCAAGACAAAAGAGAGAGTGAAAGAGCAAGTTGGAAGGCATTTGGGGAGAAAGAGGCAGATAAGCAGCGTGCGTGAGCCTCCTAACCACCAGCTGACACTCTTCATCTGTTGTTGCTGCGCCTGTTTCACCATCGGAGCACTGTGGGTTTGTCTGAATACATCAAAAAAAGCCAAAAGGGGGGGAAACAAAGCATTTTCTTAGACAGACGCCGCCATCAGCTTTCTATCTCACTTCCTCTCATTTCTCTCAGTGTAATATTATTTCCCCGCTTTGGCCTGCTTTTGTCACCCCCACCCCCCACCCCCCCCTCCATCAACATCATCAGCCAACAAGCCCACACCCTACAGTTTCTGTCTCGCTCTCAGATGCAGAGTTGGGAGTTGGGAGCAAAAGGCAGGAGACAGACAAGATAAAAGCTGTTTCCTGATTCTTCAGCTCTCAGCTACTCTGCTGTCAGCCGAAAAGACAGCTAGTCAAGATGCAGAATTTCCTGCCCAAAGTATCCCGCGCAGAAGCTGTCGCTAACAGGCACAGGAAAAAGGTGGAGATAGGGAGATGGACAGGTAAGCACATACATGTTAAATACAGAGGAAGGAAGATAATCCTACATCCTCTTGACCCTTTGGGCACAACATTATTATAAGGCCTCAAGGGGAAATTCAACTTCCATGCTGTTGTGTATTTTGTGTTGCACACCACACAGAGAAACCTACCACGCACATGCAGGCATGCAAGCTGGAAAGTCAAAGTGAAAGGGGCAAACAGTGTAGAACCTTTTGAGCTTGAGCATGCCTTGCTCATGGGCACCACGACAGAAGACTAGCATCTCTCCAGCAAATATTTGTTATTGTCCGCATTGGGATTCGAATCAGTTCCCAAACTATTTGCATCACATTGTCTGATCCAAGAGAATTTAGTAGGATTTGATATGTAAACTAATGATGGGTGTATATGATGTCCTACTACATATTTTCCAGATTTTGCCTCATATCTAGAAAGCTGTATAAATTGGGCAGGCCTCCCCCTTTTTTTTAGAGTCTCTAATTTAAAGGGTTCCAAAATATAGTTTCAGACCCAAACCACTTTTCAGCACACTAGGCACCGGTTGCATTGATATGATTACCGGTAGCTCGTGTATGGCGGTGATAAACACGCTGCTCCCAGTTGATAGGTCATCAGAGAATTGTGTAATATAATAATGGAAAGACGAGGGGAGGAAATAAAAATCATATAGTTTGGCTGCTATGCTGTCACAGTATTTTTGTAGCTACACACATACAGAACTGCAAATCAAATATACGCTGGTGGAATATTTCATGTATCTAAACATATGGCTATTGTAACCACATTTAATTCACTCACAACTGCTTATTTATGTTACAGTTGTTTTATGGTCCATAAAATAGTGCTAATCCAGTGGCAGGCGTGGGCCTTCACTGGGTGTTTATTAAGTGACCTAATACATCTCTTAATAACACCATCATGTCACAAAATAATATACAAAAAAAACTAAAATAATTATATGTGTTATTAAAGAAGAGACAGATGTGTTTCATGTATTTCAGAATGAATACCATTATTACTAAAACAAAAAATAGTTATCTTTATCGTTATTTATCAATATAAAAACTTGAAATAAGTCACATCGTACTCACTAGTGATGTTGATGCAGAGGCAGCCGACCTTACAACAGTGTGTGTGTGTGTGTGGGGGGGGGGGGTGTCGACGCCAGCACTCAAGATTCTGAAGGTGTTGGGCAAAATGATATTTGCATGACAACACATCGACACAAATATGATTTGACAAAAAAAAAAAAACCAGCCCACAAACGACTGGTAGCCACACGGCCAAGACTCACGCTCTGAAATGAAGACAAAAGACTGTTGGAAATAAATTATTTACCATTTCGTGTAATTTGTAAATGTAGGTTTGCGCTTCCGATAGTGTTTGGGCCAACAGAAAAGGCCGCGAGGCCCCGACGGCACACCGTTGTGATATTCACACTAATTTCTGTATATATAATACTGTATATACTTATTCATGTAAACTTACAACACATCCTGCTGCAATTACTCTGCTCAGTTTTATTGCCTGTTGTTGTAAACACGCACTTGGATATTTTAGGATGCATTGATATGATTTTTGTGTTTACTGGGGATAAGCAGTTTGGATAATGGATGGATGGATGTCCACTTTGCAGCTGTAAAACCCACATTTTCCCATTGCGGGACGAATAATTGCTTATTCTTCTCGAAAAGAGACATTATGGCAAAATGTAGCACTTTGGGCTCATATATGTATGTAAAGTTTTTAAGGAAGGGTCGCAGAGCTGGCCACTGTCTATCCGTCTATAACTTCTGGGCGATATTTCCGGCCGACCCATCTGGTTCGAGTCCATCCCTAGTCGGCGATAGCCAATGCGAGTCGAGAACATAATTTTCACGTCGCACAAGCAGACGCGCCGCCAAATAAAGAGTACATATCAGGGGTGTAACGGTATGCTAAATCACATTTCGGTTCGGTTCGGCTTCTTGGAAACTTCGGTTCAGTATATTTTCGGGACAAAAAACAATTTTTTTTTTCTTTAAATGTTTATTTTGCAAAGATGATAAGTAAATGTTACATTTAAAAAATAAATTAAAAAAAAAAAAGCGAACCATTAGGGTGACATTCTAAGAAATAAAGATCTCTTAATTTTGTAAATTATTAAGACACTGAAATCGTTAAACACTCAGCAGCAACAGCCTATGACTATGACACATCTAAATTGTTGTTATCCTTTCGGCTTTTCCCCTCAGGGGTCGCCACAGCGAATCAAGTGTACGCACAATTCGCGTCATTGATTTGGCAAAGCATTTTACGCCGGATGCCCTTCCTGACGCAACCCTATTAGCAGGGCACACACACAGACACCATCTCTGAGTCGAGGAATCGATCCCACGCTGCCCGCACACAACTCGGGCGCGTGTACCACTACACTATCAGTGACTGTAGTACTATGAAACATCTAAGTATTCAAGTTAAAGACGAGTTGTCATTACAGTACATATAAACTTTTTGTGATGAAAAAAAATACATACAATAACAGTTACAATTATTGCTAACTATATTAAAACTATTTTTATAATGAAATACAGTAACTTTAAAGTCTTTCTGAAATTAATTACACTTTTGAGGCATTGAAATCTTTGAATGTTCAACAGCATATTGTAATGAATTGGGTTATCTGTGTTGTGGTCGGATTTGTGTTTTGCTGAGTAGTGATGTTTCCGACGTTCATGAATGCATCGTACGGCTACACGTACCTTTCCCCATCGGCGATTTTAACAGGAAAGCTAGAATGTTCTCCAACAGGTGACCGCAGTGTACGGGGGACCTTCGAGCCCTGGCTTGTTTGCGTATGCCATTATAATGCCATTTATCAATGCATATATGATTTATAATGGCTTCTGGCGTCCTGGCTCCTCTTTAGTGCCGCCGCCCTCCTCTCCCGCATGCAACAGTCAATAGCGCCCGTGCGTAAACCCGCGCTAATAAGTGGACCGAAGCGAGCGCAAGTGGACCAAACTGAACATGCCATACCGAAACGTATTAATACACCCACGTGTACCGTTACACCCCTAGTAAATATCAAATAAAAACAACAGGCACACGCACGGCGTGATCGTTGGAATTAAAACAAAATGGGGCACGTCATTGCATCTGTGGGACTGAAAGTTCTACTTTTATTTGTTCTTTGCTAGGCTGCGTGTCAGGAATGGGGCACCTACGTTACGTGTGACGAGGTACCAGTAAAGTGCAATCTCAACGCTGTTTGGCTGACTCTGAACGACCAGGCGGGTCTGAAATATATAGACAGGAACTCATAGACGGATTAAAGCATTGATGAATGCCCAGCTCTGCAGGGCCATATACAGCCTAATACAGTACTTAACCTTTTGTAGGATATCCTATTAAATTCACATAGGATGACCATAAAATGTAGTTTAGCTTTCCCCATTAAATAAGTTTATTTATTACCCAGTGACTTGATTGTGCAAATGTATTTAGAAGGCCACAATAGGAACCAATGTCACACTCACACTCTTCCTCTCGCTGATATTATCTTTAGAAGACGTGTCACAGCTTGCACTATGTTGCCATGCCAATTGACGTATTTAGAGAAAGTGTCTCCTTGCAGACATCAAGCAGATAGTGGAGTGTTGTTCTTTATTAGCTGATGCAGCAGTGGCAAATATTCACAAAGCCAGACACCAGACGGATGGTCTCATGGCTGTCTGGCTGAAATGTCACTACCTCACTTTAATACCATAAATATCACTTGTAGCATCAATTCCTAGTAACTCTCTTTGAGGGCGAATCCCTTTATGGATGAACATGTTTGACAATATGACGTTCTCAGCCACCAGATCAGTCATACTAGCCCATTATACTGATAATTACGTCAAATAACATCCTTAACCTCCTCACTCAGACTTGATCGGCCTAAAGTGTCCTACTGTAGATGATTGACAGGTGCCATCTTTCCTCCTTTGGACTTTCAAGGAGTATATGCTGATAGGGCTAGAATAGTTCTGTTTATTAAAGACAAACTGCTGTAAGCTTGAGTCAAATACTGTCAGGCTGGTTTGATAAAGTTACTCATACAGATGATGTTGGACCTCGTCATCATTTTGGGCCATATCAGATTATGGTATGGATGTGTGTATGGTTCCTCTCTCAAGGATCCCATCCTTAGATGACTTTTGTACATTAGAACTAATGTGCATCTTGATGAGAACACACCCGAGTACACACAACCAAACAATATGTCACGTGTTGGGCTACAGATACACTTCCTACAAGCTTCCTGTTAAGTATTCAGCAAAAGATCCTCCATGTGTTGAGTGAAGAAGGTGAACAATGAGGCGCTAAGTGATTTATCTTGTAATTTCACCAAACAGCACTGCTCAGGTATGATACGCAACTGCACATCTTGTCCGGGGTAACACTGCCCAAAACATATTTTGGTGACAAGAAAAAAAACAACGGCTCTAGGATATTTTGATATCGCTGAGTCCAAAAATTATATTGGCTCCAGTTTTTGAGATATTAGATTTTTTGTTTGTTTAAAAAAGTACTAATAATTATGCAAGTTATGACATTGGTGTTCTCTTTCTGCTACACCATTGATTAGGCTACATCTGTCTTTTCAAGTACATCCATACAATATTCTATCTTTTTTTTTCACGCAACGTGAAAGATGGCACTCTGTGATAACAATTGGTGGAATAAAATAATGAAAATAAGGAGAGGAGTGGTAGTAGTTTTGTCGGACAAGCCAATATTTAGCCTAGCTTCTTCTATTCATCCTCCGACTCCGAATTCTTTCTACTTCTTTTGATTGTAGTCTGGATGTCCTGTGGCACCATGTTGGCTCTCACAGGCAGGTCAATGTACTTTATCAGACATAATTACGTGTGGTGTGGTCTGCTGGTAATCTGTGGTACGCAACGCACTATGAGTGTCTATTACGGTATATAAAACATAACATAACATTTCATGTAAAAACTTTTTTAAAAAGTTCATTTATGTTTAAAAAGTTTTATGTGTACCCTGCTAAAGCTGCTTCACACAATGTGAGACCGAAAGAGAAATGTGAGTAACACTGCGATGGAAAGGAGGACACCTGGTCACCTAACTACAGAATTTGCTAGCATACATACTGTATACAGAGGGTCCTTTCCCATCAAACAAACAGTTGCGCTTGTATCATTGTTCCATTCTTTCTACTCCACATCAACATCATTTTCTTCATTTGATGCGATCCCTTGGCAGAGTAACGCCTCTCCCTGCATCTTTCGTCTCAGCCCTGAGGATGTGGGCTCCAGAATTATGTTGTGTGCAATGTGTATATGTGTGTCCATCTAAACCCCACAGGGCTTGTATAGGAGCCTGGCCCTCTGCTTTTGTTGCGCCAGCTTTTTGCCTCCGAGCCCCCACGAGCGTGCATGAGCATGTGTGCGCCATAGGTGAGTTTGTGCATGTGTTAATTGTGGCTCTATGCAGCTTCCTTGTGCCAAGTCTCCGCTTCTCCCGTTGTTTATCTATTGTGTCTGCTTTGGTGTTTGGTGGCTGTGGGCATCTGGCCGCTTTAGAGGACAATGCGGAGCAAGACAATGCTTGGAGAATTGATGAGATACTCTGCAGTAGAGAGGGATAAGGCAGCTAGCATGAACCTAAAGCTCCATGACTGAGTATCTGCAATGCTTTGTTCCATGTTCCATTTTGCACGAGATTTTTTTGCAACGTGAAGCTGTATATAGTTAGTGTAAGTGCTGAAATAGCAACAGATCCCAATCTCACAAGCACAAGCAATCGCGCTACAGGATATATCCAGCTAATTCCCACTGACCTCCTCCATTCAAGAGGAGCCAACTGGCAACTTGAGGTATCCAAAATCTATTAGTCATTCTTTCTTCGTCACTCCATCCATCTCTATGTCTCCATAAGCCATCAGTGTTTTTGGTTGGGATCCAAATCAATCCTGTTCTGACACATGACCTGAATCATTCATCTCTCCCCGCTGTCTCTCTCTATCTTTTCACCTCTCTAACAGTAGGAGTGTGTAGCCAGCTGCCAGCCAGCATCAGTCACATTGTCAGTGCCTGCCTGGCTCTGGGGCTGCTCTTGGCTTAGAGGGCAAGCTCTGGCTCAAGACTTTCCCTCAGAGTCCGACCCTAAACTGCCTAGATGCAGCTACGACGTTTAGCATATTTAGCCTTGTCACATTTTTGGAGCAGTTTGGAAAAGTCGGGAACATGCCATGTTTTATGTATTAACCAATATATTACATTCAGAACTGGACACGCATGTGCCAGAAAAGTACTACCGCAACACAATACAAACATGGCGGACATGCTACATTGAAAACATGACGCAATATTTGTCCACCCCCCCAAAAAAAGAAGAAAAAAAGTCATTTTCACAGTTTCACTTAATCATTATACTTTATTATTAAATTGATTTGGTTAACAATATGTTTCCTTTCCTGATTTAAATATAAAATAAATAAACTATTACATGAAATAAAAATACAGAATTATAGAAAAAAAATCAATAGAAACTTCATGACTTCCCCAAAACTCGTAAAAATAGATTTAAAAAAATGATAGTGAGCTAATGTAACTAAGATAACCTTCAGTGTCAAAACTAGTTTTAATCATTCAGCTATTATTAATCAGCTGCTTCTTCCTTCCAACTAGTTTTCCTAGTGAGACAAAGCCGTGTGTCAAGTCGTTGATAATAATATTTCTGACGATAGTGACTTTTTAAATTGACTCAGATTGTTGTATTGTGTGTGTGGTTTGCTATATTTTCTCACCAGGGTGAGTGCCGAGGCTGTGGTAATGTGCGGCAATAACAAATGTTTCAACTTGAGGATGGCAAAAATGCTTAACGACGAGCTGAGCAGTATGACGTGCAAACACTACAAACATCTGCTTCTTGAACATCGGATGGCTATTATCTTAGCACTTAAAACAATTGCATTGTGTTCTGTTTGCTGTTCTGTTGGTTGGTTGGTTGGTTGGTTTGCTGACTTGTAAATTACCACAAAAACTGAAAAAAAAATATTTTATGAGACTATGCAAAGGGGTGGCACATGTACAAAGAACTAAGCCAGGGGTGTCCAATTTTAGTCACAAGCCACATCATAGTTACGGTTGCCCACAGAGAGTGAAAATCATGCAAATGTAAAATCACTCATTTAACAAGAAATCCATTTTGGGAGCGAAAGGCCTAAAAAAAAAAGTGCCGAGCACATATGATGGTATATACTATTATTAACTATTGTCTAATTTATATTAAGAAAGAATTTGGTGAAAATAAATGTTTCTAAAAAAAAGTTAGTGAAGAAAGTAAAGAAAAATGTTGGTATGGATGTGCTGCCAAAACAAAAGAACCTATTTAGTAAAAAACATGAAGTAAACACACAGTATTGGGCCATAATCTGATTTTGAGTATGGCACCCATTAACTAATCAATTAAATGTTTGTGTAAATCCAGGGGGAAATAAAGCTATTATACACCATTGTCAATCAACTAAAAACAAACAAACAAACAAACAAACAAAGCAGACAAACACAGCGCAAATTTATTTTTTTGACGTACCTGGTATTTAATCAGACACCAGCACCATGAAGCATCTCTGGGTGCCTTGCAAAGGGATAGAGAAAAGCCAGACGTTTATGTGGAAATAAACACTACATTTACTTTCAGCTGTCACTGATTAAGTAGCACTGAAGGTCAACTTTTGAAGTATCTCATGCAAAATAATATAAAATGTTACACTTGCAGTAAATAACTAACTCTAGCTCAGAATGTTAGCAAATTGAATTCATCCATTATGATACATGATATGACAGTTGATGGCGCCTAGAATAATGCTAACACAACATGACGTGATTGGGCTGGACCACTATTACTGTAGACACGCTAACGCTAAAGCACTTATTCCATGTTAAAAAATTAAACTTCACTTGGCCTACACATCCATTGGAGGTGCTCCTGAAGGAGTCCTTGCAAGTTGCGTTTTTGACCATTTTCATGTACGAATGTAAGAATGTTCGGTTTCAAAGCAAAAAAGTAATTAAATGTTCTGCACTGAATGAATATTTCTCCACTCTGTCCTGCCTTTCATACCCTCCACTAGCACCATCATTCAATAAACCCCCACGCCACAGTTTCTGTCTCACTCTGAGATACAAAATTGGGAGTTGGGGAGCAAAAGGCAGGAGACAGACAAGATAACAGCTGTTTCCTGATTCCTTAGCTCTCAGCAACCTAGCTGAAAAATCAACGTATTAGCCACAACATGTGTTGGGACCTTGTAACCAGAGTTGGGGGAATAGCATGCTCCATTTACTCCATTACATTTACTTAAAGTGGATATCAACCCAAACATACTTTTTTCAAGAATATGTTCCCAGCAGGCCCACTAGCACGGCATCCCGATTAATATTGTCTTTGTGGAATATGAGTTAAGGAGCAAAATCCACCCGTTTTTAGCTATCTCAGGGGGTGGCCATTTTGAAATTTCTGTCAACTGAAAATGACATCACAACTGCTCAGGCCTCAGGTAACGACCAATCACGGCTCAGCTTCCGAAAACAGGTCAGTCGTGATTGGTCATTACCTGAGCCCCGAGACACTGTGATGTCATTTTCAGTCGACAGAAGTGACAAAATGGCCAAATACAAAAATACGAGTGGATTAACTCTCATTTCACAGATGCAATATTGATCAGAATGCCTTGTTTCAACTAGTGGGCTTATTATCGATTATATATTTGTTTTGGCTCTTCTGAGACACATGGCTGTTCCACCAATCCAACATGACCACTAGCAAAATTTAACTCCATTTCACCAATCAAGGCAGGCAGTCACGTGACTGCACAGACTAAGCAGCCCACACACTGTAGCCATTTTTCGTAAGTGACCAATTTATGTGAAGCAAGGCAAAAACAGCGGCAGAAATAACGGCATAAACAGCTGTGTGTGACTCACAGTCAGAAGAGGCACAACACCACTGACCTCACATTTAATCTGTGTTTCACTTACACTGTAAGGTAGGGTTAGGTGTTAGTTATCATTATAGCCGTTGTCTGGAAGGCTTACCGCCTACAGCTGTAATGATATTGTATCGAAACCTAGACTCAAGACACATTAAGCCACAAATCTGTCATCTTCAAAATGGCAATTCCAACTTCCAGAGTTTGTGCCTCATTCCAGACACAGCTAAATTAGCTCACTGTGCTACTGTTATTTATTTTTTTTAAATCTTATCGTGCATAAAAAAACGTTCTTTAAAATGGGAATATTGTACACTGATTGATTTTATGTATGTGGAAAAATGTCACCCAAAGCCAGCATAACTATAGAGGTGCACGCATGTTTGTTAGTGTGAGACAGAAACAAAGTGCAATCATAGGAGTGCAGGGTGTTGCTTCAACGGGGATGTGCAGTAACATGCTGCCTAATTAAGAGTGTCCTCTCCTTGGTGAGGCGGGTTCCCAAAGCCCCGGCAGCCATGATTAAAAGACAAGCTCTCAAAGGACTCCGCGCTCTTCCAATCCACTCCGGATACTTCCTGGATGGCATCCATACGCAATCAACCATCTCATCTTGACCAGAACGGACGCTCTTTCAACTCTCCTTCTCACTCCGGGTCCTTCTCAAGAGCGTTCACTTTTCTCTCTCGCTTCCTTCATCTGTTTACAGCCTTTCTTCCCCCCTTCTCTCAACTCTACTTCTCCCCCAAACAGCCGTTCTCTTCCCTCCCCTTTCACTTCTCCCACCCTTCGTCTGCCAAGGCTTCACATCAAAGCCACTGATTGGTTTCTGACTGTTCAGCAGGCAGCATTTAATCCCGCTTTGTGTGAAAAGACCAAAAATAATCAGCATGAATATGGAAAAACCTGCTTCGGTGGTAATATCCAGCCCAGTAATATCCATATCAGTCAAACTAACTTGGCTTCATTTGACTTGCATACAAAGGGAAGGCCGCACTTTCCTCCAAAGTCCCCTTGGCTCAGAGTCACATTGTGTGGATAAATACACCAACTTTTGACAAGGTTGTTGATTCAGGGTTGACATTGAGTCATGCTCACAAAGCAACAATTTAATACTTTAATTCTCTTGTTTCCTTGGTACTATCTCCACCTTCTGATGTACAGTCCCTTCACCTTGGCTTGACTGCTCCATACAACATTGCTGCCCAAGGTTGTTTAGCGCTTTAAGAGTTTTCATTAGAAAGTCTAACTCATTACAGCGTTGCCCTTGAGTTCTAACACTAACTCCAGAAAACAATATTCAAACAATGCATTATTAGTCAAAATGTATTTGTGAAGCGGTTTTACCGCAGGTGTATGCAATTTCACTACAATCGGGGGAAACTGATAAGCGGATAATTACGACGATCTTTGAAATAAACAGCACACATGAATGTTTCATTAATGAAACTATATGCAAACAATCTTATGTACGCTAATCATTGTGAAATGGGCTAAATAAACTGGACCAAAACAGACATTTAAGCTCCATATTGCTTTACCTGAGGTGGTACTAGCTGCCTATCGTATGTTGTGCATACATTTGCATCCTCTTGAGTATGTTAAGTATAATCTGTACTGTATGTTACAGTCTTTATTCTAACTAACCTTGATTGCATAAGAAACAACAAATAAGCATTCTATCAATATTGGAAATACTGTATTTGTATTTGATTGTATTGCACAATCGATTTAGGAAATCGTGTGTACAAAAAATCTATATATATTTAGTGCTACCAAGCTGCAGGAGAAGCAAAATGTTAGAAACAACTCTAAGCATGATGCATTTCAGCATGACATTTCATAGCTCATTATTAAAGATCTAACATTTGTTTTATACTAGGGCTCTCGGTCAATGAACATTTTTAATTGTAATTAATCGCATGATTTCCATAGTTAAGCCACCATTAATCAAAAATTTATATCTATCTATCTCTCTCCCTCTCTCTCTCTGTTATAAATTTACAATACAATTTTATTGTGTTTTTCATACGCTTGTTAATTAAATATATGTATTTATATTTACAAAAGTTTTACCTTAAGTACTTTCATAGTAATTCCTTCATTCGAGTTATTTGAAGTTAAAAAATATATATTACTATACAGTTAAAAGGACTGTAAAACATTTAGTCATAAATTAGTGTTGAGGTATTTTTTCTGCCACTAGGCGGTATTAACATGCCATGTTAGACATTCGCGAAAGTACATTTTTCTTTTCAAATCAAAATAAACTTAATTAGAACATGGAACAACTTGTGGACTCCTGTCCATTTTGTTCATTGAAAATTACAACTAGTCCCTAGTCCCCACAAATATATTTATTATTTTTATGCCTTTGCATAAATTGTTTGCCTTTATTTTGTCAAGTTTTACACTGATGCACATTATTAGTGGCGCGGTTTTCCAGCAAACGAGGCAGAAATAAAACCAATGATGTTACACGAGCTATCTTCTGGATTTGCTAACACATACTCAACACATACTGAAAAACTTGACAACTCTATGCTGTAAGTCTTAAGTCAATAAAATAAAAGTCGATATCGAGACTGTACAAAATAAAATAGAACACATAATTAGATATTTCACTTTTATATATGCATTCGGCATAAAATGAATAAGAATAGAATAGAATAAAAAAACACTGCAGCAACGAAATAAATATGACCAGTTCCACCCACTTTTTGCTGAGGTCTGGCAGACCGACACTGTTTCAGTTCGTCAACATTTTCCACATTGTTTCCTGTTGCTCGAGAAATGAATTCAGCATAAGCGCTTTTATGAAGCATATAATAGATGATGCACAGAAAGACGTTAACAGATTGAGCGAGGACAAGGGGGAGGGTGCAAAGATATATTTCCCTCTCAAAGATTGATAAAAGGGAGATATTTCTGTAACTCCGGGCTAATTCTGTGAGTAGCACCAGATCTCGCCAGGGATTTACAAGGCTGGCTTCAAAACAATTAGTTGGAGAATGGGAGCCATTTAAAAGACAAGGAGACAGATCTTAATACAGCTGTGGGCATTTCCCCGCGGAGGACTCATTTTTACAACCTCCTTACTGAAGCTCTCTCCCTTTCTAGCGCTAATACTCCAAGCCAATCTCCTTCGTCTCATTTCACACAGAAGAGCATTTTATGAAAGCTGAAGGAAAGCAAGAGGGGGAGAATAGGACAGAGAAAGAATCAAGGAAGTTTTACAGACAAAAGCATTCGAGAGGGGAGGCGAGTTGGGGTGGGGGCCAGGGGATCACGCTTCAACATTGAGACAAACAACAACACATAAGAGACACAGGACCAAACACACATCCGGGGAGCTGCAAGATATTAAACATCCATCTCTCTTTATGAGGACTGTCTGCCTGCTGCCCTGTGTATACCGAGGACCAATCAGTGAGTCCATGTGTCCACGGGGACCAATCAGTGTTCACAGAAGGACTTACTCAGCATGTCTTAGTATGCAGGTAAACGACACTGCTAAGCCTTCCTGTTCTATGCAGGCACTCAAAGGAGAGGCTGCTCCCACTTATAGGGAACAACCCAGTTCTTGTTAATTAATGTGCTTTGTCAACCCTGAATTTAATCTCGGCCTAATATTACGCTCATTAAGAGGCTTTTCAGAAGAGAAGATCCTGGCATGACACCATTCACATTACACTGTTTCACAAGGACATCATAAGAAGTGGGAACTCATTCACATTCACGCACACCCATATTGTGTACTCAAAAGACTTGGCGCATATGCTGATCCGAAATAAAAGTAACCAACAAATCTACATGTATGTACAGTATGTACACGTCTAAGTCATAGTTTAGGAATGTTCAAAGTAGCTCCGTTTGCAGGTCTTGGTGTTTATAAAATCGTGTTCGGCACTGACCGGAAAGAGAAGACCAATTTTGAGATAGTTAGAAGTATTTTTTACTGAGAGAAACAAAATTGAACCAGAGACGAACGGGCCAAATTTTAAAAATCATCAGCTGAGTCAGACCAGGAAACCATAGCTGTGAAAGAACTTGTTTTTTGGAACAATACTCAAGGTTTCAGTATACACAATGAATCTCCCTCTTTAGTTTTGATACCTTCACACTGTCACCTTCCTAAAAAAAAGTCATTTTTATTTTTCACTTTCAGAAAACACCCCAAAAAATTAACCAAATACCGATTATATTAATATTAATCATTTCGTTTCAGGGGTAGAATTTAATGATCTGTTTAACTAAGAATGGAGCCAATTTTAGCAGAGGTGGCAGGCACAATGAGGAGATGTGTGGGGATTTTTTCCCCCCAAATATAATTTAGGCCTTAGGTTTAAAAGAGTGACAATATTCTTTTTTGTCAAGTTGCTGATGGAAATACAATTTACCAATCGTCCACTATAGAGAAAGAGGCCCTCCGTGTAATTTCATCCACATGAACATATAGTTTTCAATTCATTACGGATGTAGTTAGGACAGATGTGTTGATACGTTTATTGTTAACCATTTTTAATAATACTCATCAGAATACATTTTCAATCAAATACAGCAGAATCTGATGCGCATATGTGACCACCTTAAAAAGAATCGTTCTGCATACTCAAACTAACCTAACATTACACTTGTAATGTATACATTTTATGCAAACTGCAACTGATACCATAAACGACAATGTTAGAAAGCATTAACAGACTGGGCACTTAAAAAATATATTTGGAATGGGATGTCTCTAATCCTTTGCCAGTGCCCTATTGTTTATAATAATTCTGGCTGGGGAGCTTTGCCATATTGGAAGCCTGTGTGGATGAAGCTCAACCAATCGGTGACATCAAGTTTGTCTTTGGACTAAATCAACAACGCCTCTGCTGTTTGCAGCGTAGCGCACTCTAGTTTGACTAAGTTGGTGAGAGATGCAAATCATCAACGAATTCCATACAACGGACCTATTTCTTAGCAATAATTTATTTGATAATTACGCCCCTTGCCAATAAAATAAAATGCATTACTAATGGTGTATAATCCGACAAAATTCTCCCCATAATAGACTGCCCATTATTAATTATACAAACGTATTTTCTCGAAAGGCTGCGATCCGAAGCTCACCGCAGACTCATCAACACACATGACATTTGTAGAGTCCCACGTAAAAGCTTGGATGTCACTTTTGCTATCAGCCTAAAGAAAATTGAAAAGTCTTTAAGCAAAGAGGGCCGCAGTTGTCAACCACTCACAAATGCCCCATTCAAGTCCCTGTATTTGGATTTTAATTCAGAATTTCTGTATTATTTGCATGTTAAGGTGTCTCTTACACTGGGGAGCAATTAAATGATAAAGCGCCGCTGTTACAGGTTTATGTAAATTCCCCTCTGCTTGCGGCTTGTATTGAGAGAAGGCATGGAATTACAGCAAAGCAAATAACTTCAGGTGGTGCATATTATTTTTCGCTTTTAATTATTTTCTTCATTTTAGCGTTTATTTATTCAGGGATGTTCATTGAAGAGCAAGCTCTCCTTTCCATTGACACCCCAATTACAAAGAAATGATTAAAACAATTTTGATGCAAGGTGCAACCATAAAAAAACTATGACAAAACAACTTAACGGGTACATGTACATTAAGAATGTATAGAGTCGATGATAAAATATTTGAAACAATCAAAAGGAATCAAGGCATCCACCTGGATTTGGAACAAAAGACTAATCAATTCGAATGGTGCAAAATACTCACAAGTATTTTGTTCCAATCTCAGTTCTAACATTTAGGATAATGACACCTAAGATATTATAAACGCCCGCTTCATAGTTAGCACTGTTACGCAAGGAGATACTTGAAGCCAAATGTTCAAAATTACTCCCAGTACAACAAAGGATTTCATCAGAGGGGAAAAGTGGAAGGTCTTAGACTGGCCAAATCAATCACTGGAGTTTAACCCAATAGAGAATGCATTTTACCTCCTGGAGAGGAGAAAGAGGGGAAAAGCCCCCAGAAAAAAAAACAAGAATGAAAAGAGGCTGCAATTAAGGCCTGGAAAAGCATTTCAATGTCAGTCAATGGGTTGCAAGTGATGTTGATGCAGTTATTGCAAGTAAGGGTTACGTTACCAATTATTAAATGTCATTCACTTAAAGTTCATTTAATAAGGTCCATTCCAATACCTTGGCTCGCTTGAAAAGTGATTGGCTTCAAACAAAAAGTGTTCTGTCCTGAGTTGTTTAACACATCTAGATGTTAAGTACCGTGAAATAAAAGCTGGAAGTCTGAACTTTTGTCTGATATTCACCTTCTGATCTGAAACCCAAATGTCTTCAGTATACTAGTACAACAAAAACAAAGGAATTGAGCTTGACGTTCCAATACTTTTGGGGGGACTGTCCATTTGTCAGTGTGCCTGTGTTTTCTTATCCCCCCCACTGAAATGAATTTCAGGAGTGTGTATTTGAAGGTGCGTCAACATGTTTAACGAGACTTGGGGTTAGGGCATATAGTCTTTGTCTTGTTGACTACAGGACTTCCATCACTGTTCTCAACTAGGCAGACGAAATACTCCTGGTTCTGCAGTTTCAGGGTTATTTGCAGTATGTTTCGTCTTGCCCACTTCAGGTACTTGAACTAGCATTAGCGGTAGCCACTTGTGCACTTCGGTCAGATGATCGTCATCGGAAAAAGCAATGATACTGTAACACACAGTTGGAGGAGGCTTGCTGAAGAACTGTATCGTCAGTCTTGGTTGTGATTTTTAATCAATAAAAACTTTAATAATAAAAATAATAACATTAATTATATTAACTTTGGGAGCACTATGAGCTCACATAGCTATACTGTACATTATTTGGATAAGACATCCAAACTCTACTGTATTGTTACAGGCTTACTGTCAACTGCTGTTTCTGACCATATTTGCCAGGTTTTCATGCGTTTATTATAAAGTACCACCCTGGGCTAATTCTGAGTGCAACGCTGGACTGAGTATGAGTTTGAGTCAATATTTCCTGAAGAATGTCTTGCTCTCAGTAAATAAACACAATGTTAAGCAGGTATTCCTTTGCATTCATTGCGTGTATTATATGCAGCATGTTTTAGTCACGTTAAACATAACATTTTGCACATTTATAGGAGTGGATAACAGATACTCAGAGGAACAAGAGCAGACCAAGTGTCAGACCGGTGTGCAATATATTGCCCGTGACACAAATGCCAGAATACTTGTGCCACAGGTGGGCACTTCTCTCACACTAGCCCTGCGAAGGCCCTGTGTGCGCTTTCAACCTTCATCTTTCCAGCTCATCAACTCCGATAGGAGGGCTTGGTATTTCGCTTTCAAGTCACCTCTGAAACACAAATGAGAAAGAAGGTGATGCAGCCTGCGACGCGCACTAAAACGGAGAGGCAGCGGTGCTCTCTGACAACTTTAAACTGGCTTAAGATCAATAATGCAACCTGAGCTACAGTAGAGTGATGCAGTGAGCTGACAGCACTGACTGACTTAATTGGTTTAGACTGTCATCACACACTCTGTAGATGTGCACCGGGTGGTCTGTCCCACAGGTTTGTCCTCTTAGCGTGTTCTTCACGATACAGTGCGTGTTGTTAACTTTGGAAGAAAGCGTCTGAGAGACGCTTATGTCTCCCTAAATGAAATGTATTTTCATGCTGTATAGAATCAGTGAGAGTAGTTGTGCTTGTGACTAATATTGATCATGAAAAATCCGTTTCCTTACCTGGCAAATCAATTTTCCCAATTTGCTGGAAATTCTATCAGGGAGCTATTGAATGCCGCTCGCAGCATTGCCAATACATGCTGTAGTGGAGCTTTATACACTGTATTGAAAGAATAATATCCATCAAGAAGTGTATTTGCCCTAGGCTGTACTACTCATATCAATGGTATAAAGAGTGAAAAAGATGCTTTTTCCCTCCCCTTTTAAATCAATGACAGGGCTACAATGAGAGTCAAGGCAGGAATTAAAGTAAAATAAATGTATTTTCCCCACACACTGCTTTCACATGAGAAATGTTGCTTATCGTTGCTGTCCTGTGAAAACATCCATCCATCCATCCATTCTCGATACCGCTTATCCTCACAAGGGTCGCGGGGCGTGCTGGAGCCTATCCCAGCTGTCTTCGGGCAGTAGGCGGGGGACACCCTGAATTGGTTGCCAGCCAATCGCAGGGCACACAGAGACAAACATCCGCACTCACAATCACACCTAGGGCAATTTAGAGAGCCTGTGAAAACATGTATGTCCAATTTTGGATTTTTTTTTTTTTTTTAATTGTCACGTTAATGCAATGTCTGCAACGCGGAAACCCAGTTTACGTAAAAATTAGGTACGTGAAAAAGAAAAAACAGACATCAGTGTTTTTCACACTACAGCGACAATATACAGGGGTCTACAATCCTGTTCCTCGAGGGCCGCTACCCTGCCTGTTTTCCATCTCTCCCTGCTGCAACACACTTGATTAAAATGATCAGCATCGTTATCCAGCTTCTGCAGACCTTGCTCATTATCTGATCACTTGAATCAGGTGTGTCGCAGCAGGGAGAGATGGAAAATAGGCAGGACAGCGGCCCTCAAGGGAGAAGATTGAATACTCCTGCAGTAGAACCTCTAAAGTTGAATACCCCTGCGATTATACAATCTGGTATTTGATCCACAATTTTGTGAAAATACACCTCCAAAGTTGCACAAAAGGTTAAGAGGTCAAAGTATCTGTGAGAGTTCCGTTAAATGAGAAACTAAAGGATTACCATAACTTCACTAGTCAGACTTGTTTTTTGTTGTTGTTGTTGTTGTCTTGTCTTTCATAGCAATGCTTCTACATGGTCAGTCCTGGCTACGGTACATTTATACGGCGGTTAAGAAGAGTCATTAAGCAACTCAACTAACCTTCAGTATTCTCATTCCCTCCAAGAGGACTGGAGCGGAACAATGTCCAGCGCAACATTTGTATTTTCAACTCTTGTTCTGGTTGACATATGTCCGGGATGTTCAGTAACAAATATTCAGGTGACTACTAGGGCCTTTGTGGACGTATGTGCTCTCTTTTCCTGATTTTACTACCGCCATTTGTACAGTTTTCATAGAAAGCATTAGCAGGCAAATGGCGTCAGGCTGCTTAACATTCAGACAGTCAGTAATCCCAATGTCTTAACAACTGTTGACATGCTCTTTAAAATACGTGCATCTGTGTATGTGTGTCTCTAGCCGCGGAGGAAGCTAAGGGAAACTGTTGGCAAAACCACGTCAACACCCAGCAGTCAGGTATTGATTTGTTGCTTCACTATAGCTTTATTTTCCATCTCACCATCATCGGTTTTTATATCACTCATCCTGATTTGTCCACCCAATGGTTTCGTTTTAATACCTGTGCCCAAGAGCTAATGTTTTTGGCTGTGTGAAAACGAAGAAACTGCGATATAATGCCCCAAGGAACAATCCATTAAATTTGGCGAGACGATCCAGAATGTTTTGTTTATTTATTCGGAGGATTTTGCAAAAGCTTCTTAACTGTACAGTATTCTAAAAAAATTGGGTGGGCAGGCCAGGGGCCATGAAATAAAACATTAAACTGTACACATTTGAACAAAAGTGCGGATCCATTCAATTATTTTTGTTCAATTGTTGTAAAAATTGTGGCCATTTTTGCCCATTTTCCTTAAATTCTTGGCAAGAGACTTTAGAGACAAATAAGAATATGCAGATGCATGTAGGAGAATTGATCCAAACATTTGGCCTTGACCAAAAGCTCTCTGAAAAAAAAAAAGAAGAAGCTCCCTCGTTCTTTCACCCCCTGCAGAAAGCTGGATATCCTGCATTGCAACAAATGCGAGCCTAACAGCTACAGTTGTTTCCTCAGGTTGGAGCAACAGAGTGAGAAAAAACAGAGCTCAATACCTCCACCCTCAGGTGATGACATGAACCTGCTCACAGCGTGACAAATAAAATCCAACCTTGAAGTTCAGTACATACATACACAGACATCAGCAGCAAATAGATACACCATTCTGCTCCATAAGCTAGTTTGGTAACCTTGGGAAAAGGAGGAGGGAAGAAGAAGAAACCGTGTATGTGTGTGAAACAGACAGAGGGCAGGGGGTGGAAAGCAAATGAGAAAGTGTGTGTTGTCAGTCTTATTGCAGATTCAGCATCCTGGTTGTCATCTTGTGTCTGTTGAAATGTGGAAATTGACATTTGGGGCAGCAACAAACACAAAGAGACCCATATGCCCAAAAAAAACCCGCAAAACTATAACAAGAGAGAGCCACAATGAAATGCACACACGTTAGCCAAACCATTACCAACTGCATTTATATTATTTGGTCAACACGAGTACACAATAAAGTCCACTATTTGAACTACTGCTACCATAACAGCTGAGAAGAGTCACTCTTCTGACAAACATGGCGGGTTAAATGAGCTGACCTGTTTACTTTATGTAACTTTGGAAAGCAATTAAAATGACTGCTGTGTGTCACTCTGGATCAACATTATTCGGCACCATTGTTTACCTTACTTAGTCTGATTTGACTGTAACACTGCATACACAAATCCCCTTTGGTGCTGGTTTAATTGGCAATTTAAAGTGGATGAAAATAATCAAGAAATTTAATTCCTGCAGATTTGAGGCCGTTAGCCATAAAACCTCTATGATCAAGTACCCCTCATAAAAACAAACAACAAATAATCTCTGGAAGCTTTGCTTTAAGCTGCACCCCCCCCCCCCCTCACACACACACACACACACACGGCAGCATGCACACACACACCCATATATATACATATATATATATTTGAATACCGAAGCTGAAACAAACACGTGCATAACACTCACACATGGGGTGAGGTGTCTGTGCACGTACCTTTTCTGGCAGCAGATCAACAAACAAAAGCTTGTGTGTTCGCATGTGTGTGTGTGTGTGTTGTGTACAAAGTAGAAAGAACAGCTTCTTGGACAAATCCAGACTAAATAATCATCCCGTCCTGGCTGTTCAGATACCAACACTCTGTCCCATGTGGCTTCATTACTGTTGCTGCTAATTAAGCAGCTCCAAATAAACACCATCTTCAGCCTTCATTACCACAAACACAGCAGCATCAACACATGCTTCAACCGGTTAGCTCTGTCCATGCTGGCATGGAGAAATATGCAAATGTATTTTAAATTGTTGAAAATGCAGAAAATACATCTAGAATATAATGCAGATCTAATACGCACAGGAAATGTTATTCACAGTTTTACTTGAATGGATCAGCTAATGTGAACTTGTTGAATATCTTCTAGTGAAGGTGAAATCTTATGTATATTTTGGTAATAGATCACAGCCAAATGCAATTGGTTTATCCATTGTTGTCATTTTAAAGTTGCATTTCTTTTTTTGATAAGACAAATATAGACAAGTTTCTTGCTGAAATACAAAAATAGCAAATTGTCTTCACTTTTAAAAACGTTGAGACATTGCAAACATTTTTGTTACCAATCCCCCAATTTGTATTGTTTTTAATTGATCTATTTTAGAGCTAGTTAGTCATCAATTTGTTGTGTATATGAAATATGAGGCGATCATACATTTAGTTGGGTTCACAGTCATAAAGGCCCTCCAAAGGAACCCATAACTACAACATGGCCCTCGACAAAAATGAATTTGACACCCCTGACTAATGGAAACTGATTCAAAGTGCCAACGCCAACAACCACATATGAGTATGTTATACTGTATATATTTACTATAAAGTGTACAGCAGTCTTATTGTAATCCATCATGGAACAGCATCAACTATAACTATTGCATGATAAACGATGACTCTGAATTTTTGGGGCAGCAATTATTAATTATTAGTTACGTTCACGTATGTGTAAATAATGTGCAATAATAGGCTCTCCACAAGTTTTCCCATGTTCAGTTACACTTTAGTTCTATACTGTTTTTCTATTGTCACACACTTGTGGCATTATTTCTTTACAATGAATCTCACTGAGCTGAAGTCTCACAATTTTTGCAGAAATCTCACATCACAATCCCATGATAGTTTGATCTTGGGATATCTTCCGAGGCATATATTCCACGAAAATACGGTCAATTTTTAAACTGTAGGGATGTTTGAATTTTGAGATTTGACTTCACCATCAATTAATTCCACCATTTTGCTACACGGATGATCAGCATTATCTGCACTACTTGGACTGTGTCAAATATGAATAGTGATGTTGTAGCAGCTGGCAAGAGGGCAGACAACAACAAAGATCTCCTTTAATTAATTGGAGTCTGCAGTTACAGTGTAATTACAAAAGCGCTGAGTTTGACTGAATTGGGCCGAATTACATCAGAATTATGGAAGCAAAACGCTTTGAAGTCTTATAAAGACAACACACACATCCTTTTCAAAATGTGTCTGCCAACATGTGTCTGTGTGTGAAATAATGAGCAGCATATAAAACATAATAGTATGCTGAAATCCCAGAAACTTCAATTTATTCCTCCATTACCACTCCGAGTTCAACACAAAGCCGAGTGGGGAAAAAGCTTTTGATTATGAAGCTGTTAAAAACTGGAGCACAGTGTAAACAACAGGAGCTCGCCAGACTGAACTTGTACATTTTCCTCCATCAAAATGGAATTGATTCTAGATGTGCATACAAAGACATTTGGGCTACAAAATGCTTGGGATGTGCAAACGTTTGAAGACTGCAGTATGGCAGTTTTTGCACGGGGTTTCGCATTCACAAGGCGGGAGGAAGATAATGTCAGAGGAGATTTGATAAAATGCTGCATAACCTTGTGGCTTAAAGGACACAACACCTCGTTTTCTTGTTACTCTTCAAATCTCAATTTTAGCTCATCTTTTCCTTTACATTTTCTCCTTGAGCATCCACTGAGATAAAAACAAAAACTCCTATTTGTGTAGTCATGGTTTGATCTGACTACAGTGTGTGAGATTAAAAAAACAAGTGACATGGCCTGGGCTTCTGAAAAGGTCAAGTCAAATGATATTTGAAATTCTCCTTTTCACAAAGATGAAAAATGACTCAATTCTATGAAATTCAAACCCAGCAGGCATTGTTTTCTGTTACTGGACGTCTGTGCTCGCCACAGTTTGTCCATAATGAACACAAATGTCCAAGCATAAGGGTGTCCACACGTGCATTTCGCACCAGAACACTCACAATTTGAGGATTGACCCTGTGGGCGTGTCATTGGATTTACGGCCGCATATTTTGGACACTCGGATGAGGAGAGGGGTAGAGCTGCCAACCGATCACCACCACAGAGTCTGGGGACTGTGAGATAAGATCTTCAATTCAGGGGTTGAAGTCACCGAGGTCGTTAAAACACTTTTTTTCCCCTTTTTTTTTTTTAACCACACTGCGCACATTTTTTCGTGCATCAGGTTAAATCCTTCCTCAAGAAATGGCTTGAATGAGATGTAAAATGTAAAATTAAATTAGGTTTTATACTGCACATATACACGTCATAGAAGTGTTTGAAAAAAAATCAGTAAAAAGATAACACAAAAAAGTAAAAGAAAAAGCTCACTCACTAGTTGTGCGGCACCCTTTAGGCAGACAAAGACTAGGACGATGGCCATTTTGACATCAGGTTAAAGACGGGCCTACAAATGCAACACAGATGAAAGGCATCGCCATGGATCTCAGTGCAAAGTCATTTACCTCCTACATCCCAAAATTCAGTGAGCGAGTGGTGAAGGACATTTCCCCGGGCCCACTCTTGGCTTAACACGCAGAGTAAAGGCATGGCCATGGAAACACATGCAATCTTGTCCATCTCGCCTCTCTGTCTCTCTCTCTCTGTTTCTCTCTCTCTGTTACCCTCTCTCTCTCGAACTCCCACTTGTGCCCTTTAATATTCTCAAGCAAGTCAAACTATTTCAGGCGGCCTTCAATTCCACTTGCTACTTGAATTGCTTCAAGTCTCCAGAGGATATCACAACATTCCTGGGAGCTTTTCAATATGAGATGATCATCTTTGAGTTCAGCTTCAATATTTTGTCACCTTTTTACTTGAGAATTACACAGAGAGTCAAGCGAGGTAAATGAGGCAAGAGTTTAGAGGGGGAATGCCATGTGACAGGTTTGATTCATACTCAGGCTGACAACATTGTCAACGTTTAGCATGTGGTTGCAGCCAATGTGACACGGACATTTATCGTCAAAATGCACCGTGCATGACAGTAAGAGGTTCACGTTGGCAAAAGTTTTCAGGCACTATGATGACCTTTTTCTCAAATAGGCCCCTGTACATGCCAGGCCTGTCATATGAACTAAGTTTTAAAATGAGCAACAAAAGAATCAATATTTGATGGTAAAAAGTTAACACTTTCCTACTCACTCTTAATCCAGAGTGGTGTCGTAAGGCCTATTTTAGGAGGATATTATATATATACTATATATACTATATATATACACTATATATATATATATATATATATATATATATATATATATATATATATATATATATATATATATATATATATATATACATACACTATATATATACACTATATATATATATATATATATACACACTATATATATATATATATATATATTTTTTTTTTTTTTTTTTGTTATTGTTTTGTTTGTTATATCTGTCCAACAACAATGAAGAGTAGTTTCTCACTAAATTTGCTCACATCCTGCATATCCGAGGGGCAAGGCACCATCCTGTTTGTAAAACCTAGTGATGCCTCTGCCATCTAGCATTTCTCCATGTTCCTCCTTATTTGAGCCCAGTTGCAGGCAGTGCATCTGCCCCTCTCCCTTTCGCTGGGTGAAAGACGGATAGACAGAGTGAGCAGAAGTCCATGGCTGAACTGTAGAAGTGCTGATGTGGCGCCAGGCCCACTAACAGCATGATGACGTCTCTATCTGTCTCCCCGTGATGCACCCTGCCTCACACAGGCTGAAAAAAAAATACAAATTTCCAAGCAATATGCTAGTCAACACTATAAACATAACTGTGTGTATATATATATATATATATATATATATATATATATATATATATATATATATATATAAATCTGTGGTCTCACAAGGGATAATTTAATTTGATTTAATGTCTTCACATTCAAATACACATACATGGTTTTACTTTTTTTTTACACTTGTATGATGGTTAAGAAAGGGTATGGACTTTGGACAAATGTCCTTTCTAGATAATAAATAGATACAAGAATTCATTATTAACAATGGATAATACTGAATTAATGCTTATGTCATCTCAATTGCTCACACACTGATTACTCAGTGTGAAACCTGGGTCTGTTTAACTGAACACAGCGTTAATATACTTGAACAAAGCCATGACCTATTCTGTTGCATGAACGGCAACAGGTGGATGTATTTAACATTCTGCCATCCAATGGAAGAGTACTTAATTATTCTGCCATTCGTTATACATTGCTAGCATAGATATATAGTACTTCTAAGTAATAAATAATAATGGTGGGACGTATTCAGAGAAATTGGACATTGTCCCACAGTATCCTGGATCATCCACGGCACAGTTAATCTGGAAACCCATGAGAGAAAGAACCAATCTAATATTCAAACCACAAGCTGTACACATTCGTCAACATGCGCAATGGATTCCAAAATAGTGCTACACCAAACTTTGCTCTTTATTGAGCATTAGCATTTCAAGATGGAACCACCACAGAAAACTGTAGGTGCTTTACCTCCCCATTTTGTTCCTTTTTCAGTTCATTTAGTCAGCGAAAGGGTCTCAGCTGGCTGCAGCCAAGTAACACCATTCATTAGGCTTTGATTGCTTTTCAAGACAAAAATGCCTGTGCATGTTACAGCATGGATCACATCGTCCTTTATCACATACTGCTTATCTTGAAGCATCTTTATTACTCCATCAAGTCTCCTATATAATCAACATCTGTCTCAGTTGTCCCTCAGACGGACACCAAACCTCCAGCCATCGCTGACTCAAAAACACACACGCTCTTGTTCAGATCCACACCCACACACAAACACGAGTTCATGCAACATCACTCAGGTGACCTGAATGATGTTAGAGTGTGGATTTCTCCTCCGCCCGTGTACAAGTGACTCATCTATCCTTCCACTGCTTCATTACAGCCTGCAAGGGCAAACGCTATCTCCCGCTCCTTCTGCCGCCCCAGCTGGAGGCAGAGAGATGGAGATATACAGTAGGTAGAAAGTGTGATATCGCTCTGTCTTCAGTATCGTCTCCCCCACCTTCATCTTGCTTTTCTCTATATTTATCTCCTGTCTTCACATCTATTGCTTTATACTGTATCTATGTTTTCAATCACGCTCGCTCTCCTCCTCCTTCGACAAACCATGAGTGAGTGTTGGGATGTTTAGGTAGCTAAATGTCAATATTATAACCCTTGAGGCAGAATTGGCTGTAATGCAAATAGCTCTAAACTAAAATGCCGAGGGGATCTGAATACGTCCACACAGTCCCATAAAGTGAGGGGAGTTTTCCAAGAAAGATGTAAGCTATAACCAGATGAGTTTTAATCGGTTAGGGATGACATGAGTATAGCTAACGAAGAGATGAAAGGTGAGAGTATACAATAAGAGTTCAATTTTCTAAAGGCAGAGAGCTAGATTGTGTTCTGCTCAGAGGCACAGCTTTTGGGAGAAAAAAAAAGTCTTTTGAGGCCCTGGGGTAAGGCATAAATAATGGATTGCTAAAACCTCTTATTCTCTCAATTTTATATGGCTAGCTGTTATCAAAAATAACTGGATCTGTGGCGCATTAGCAGACTTGCACGCAACAGAGTGGTTTCTAGGCTGAGGGAGACTTATTTGGGAAAAAGTACAACTACAGACCCAACTTTCTAACTTTTTCTATCGTCGTAATACAATGGCGTCACAAAACTATGCCAACAATAACAATAAAATTGATCTCAGTTACACATAAATTTGAAGGTTAAACCATCTTTGGACCGAGACATCAGACTATCACTTGAGACTTCGGCAAATCTTATGAGACTTCAGTTCAGATGTGAGGACCAAAAGGATTAACTCAGAAAGTGGGATTCGCATTTTCTTTGGCTATTTTCAGAAAGAAGAAAAGTGTGATTAACACCATAGAACTGAGCAAGCTGAGCCTATTCCAACATAGCGATAGAGTAGCCGTTAAAGTGGGATACACATGCAGTATTTGTCCTGGCTGCACAGTACAAAATGGCTGAAATAACAACAATACAAGAACAGAAATGTTCACTACTTAGTCAGCCAGTTCTAATAGGCAGAGTCTAACCTTGCAGGTACATGCAGAACCTCTGCATGTTGATCCTTCATATGTCATAAGCGTTAAGTGTGAGTACATGTTTCATTGCTCAAATATCCAGCATTGCTTGGTTTTAAACTTGTATAACAGATAACTGTCATCCACAAGCGTAGCTCTTTACTATACGCTACAATTCCCAGACAGTTTCATTTTATTTTATATATAGTTTTATTACACAGCGTGAAATGCATTTTATACCTGTGTACCAGGTGAGAATGTTAAAGCGAAACTTGAAGATTTACTGTTCAATCAATAAAAGGTTTTATGATGGTCACGCTTTCACTCGGAAACATTTAATTGTTTCCTAGAAGAAAAATTGTGCCACAATATGAAAAAAAAACTGAGGTCAACCAGAATGCTGAAATGGTATGTGTTCGAGGTTGCAATTAAAAGTTGAAGAGTTGGATGTACAATAACTTATAAAGTTGTAATTGATCTATGATCCTGATCTCTTATCCCAACAAGCACAGGCACCAAAACCTCATTACTCTTAAAGACAACCGTTGCAACAGAGAGGACTGATAAAGCTGAATCAATGCCAGTGATCACTTGCCACCTTGATATGTAAAAGCACACTGAAGAAGAAACGACAGAATGGCCAGTCTCATCGAAGGAACTCTTTCAGGTAGTTTCATCACGATAAGGAGGATAACAGAGTTCGAACTCAAACTTTTTAGTTGGTCATTAAATTGAAGGATGAGTACATACTTTCATAGCGCTACGGTAGTTAAATTCAATTTCTAATGCCAAGTTTTTGGCAAACAATTTCTATACAGCTTGTCCTCAATAGGTTCACACTTCACAGATGTGGAGCCTATTCCAACTGACACTGGACGAGAGGGTAAACCCTGGACTGGGAGCCAGCCAATCGCAGGGCAGCAAACGCTATAGACAAACAAACTCACACTCTCACCATGCGAGTAATTTATAGTCTTCAGTTGACATACTATGGACAGCTTTGGAATGTGAAACTTTCCCTCACCAGGGCCCTAGCCAAGACTCGGATACACAACCTTACGACTGTGCAAACTACGATAGCACTGTGCTGCCCCAGTAACAGCATTAAATAAGAAAGTTCTGTTAAGTGCTGTGTTTGATCAAAGTCCACTTTTGATCTGAGAATCTAATACTTTAAGTCGTTCCACAAGGAGCCATTATTATTAACCGTTCTAACTAGGTTACCAGGATAATTGCAATAATTCGCCAATCATTTGTCCTTGACATATTTTATCTATTTTTACAGATATGTTTCCCCTTAATTAAGTGTGCAAAGAATCCTGCCCAATAGTGCATTGATCGGCAACCACTTGCCATGGCACAAAAGTGTTTTCGAGTACAGTATGTACTGCATCTTTGTTCATCGATGAATATGCCAGCAATCGACAGGAAGAGGTAGGGGACTTGCTTGAGAATCGAGGGTTATGACTTGCGACTTGCGCTTATGTGACCTCGGGCGGTAGGTGCAACAAATGATTGTTCTTCAACTAGCTGGCAAAGTTAACTTTTGTTTCAATCTGTTTCCACTTGGATAACACAACAAAATAATAAACACAATTTTATACTGACAAGTATATTTTCAATTGACAAGATCCAGATTTTATAGTGAGTCATTTTGTGAGTAAACTAAAATCATCATTATTTCCAGGACACCGAGCATATTATTGAGATTTTTTTGTTTAGTGGTGGCTAACATTAGGTGTTTCAAATGTAAAAATATGCGCCTCAGTTGGAAATTCCTAGAATGTACAACAAACCTGTGTATCCAGCTGTTGTAATACATACAATTGAAGAAGTCATTTTCCTCAAAGTGTAATTTGTTTTCAATCTAACAGGCCAGATTCCACACTGTTACATTACATTTGTGGGGGAATATGAGGTCGACATTATTTCAGCATTCGTACTTTTTAATGTAAATTGGGTGCCTCGGTTCAATCAACGTAAGGGGAAAACTGCTTAGTCTGTCTGTCTACTGTGGATACTCCTTCAGACACAGTCAGTGAGTTACAGTGTCAGATTACAGCGCTGCCTTCTTCTTGCGTCACAATTCCAGTGACTTCATGACACTCCTACCTGTTTTGGGACAGTGCGGAAATTTGACTTTAGGGTGGATTTGCTTGACAGATAGAGTACTTCCTTCCCGTTTTTATTGGGCTTCCACGCCCGCGTGACTCCACGCAGCATCAAGTATGTTACTTCTCGAAGTGAAGGAGCGAACGGAACTTTCGTCTTAAACTTTGGTTTAGCCACCATGGGCGATATGGACATTACCGGGGCCTTCAGTCGCAGGAGACGGGCCACGTTTGCGGTCGGGAGAGGAGCGAGTCTGCAGCCGATGAATGGGAAGTGTAGGTCGGCGAGTCAGCTCTCGGTGGCCGCCGACAGAAAGACGGACAGCGAGGCAGGCAAAGTTGACCGCTTGTGGGAGACAGTCCGGCCCACGACGAAATGTGACAAAAAGAAACGTAACAATGACATAAATGACAGATTAAGGTGAGTTATATAGAGTATTAAAAATATATAACTTACCGAAAGTATGTTATGTTGTTTTGGATCCAGCATCGGCTATATGTGCATGTTAGCTAGTTTACTGTGGTACCGGACTTGTTATCATTACTAGAACTACGACTACCCCTTGTTATATCTCAGACATAAATGTTTGAGGTTAAACACTGACGTACGTGCTGAAAGAATAGGCATGTAAACCAAATCTAAATGCCAAGTGGTGGCTAACCTGAAAAAATGATCGGG
The DNA here is from genome assembly GCF_054856515.1 of Filicampus tigris. NCBI lineage: Eukaryota > Metazoa > Chordata > Actinopteri > Syngnathiformes > Syngnathidae > Filicampus > Filicampus tigris. The sequence continues at coordinate 11,534,128 of NC_141224.1, forward strand.
TGCAACAGGCATAGTCTAATCAATTTTGGCCATCTTGATATGATTGGCTAAGCATGTGGCATCCAAGGATTTAAAGGGAAGTCAACTCCCAAATTTTCTTAAGTTCTATGGCACAGCTTCAGAAAAAGGGTGAGCCGTGATTGGTCGTTAATTGAGCCCTGAGCAGCTGTGATGTCATTTTCGGTTGACAGAAATTGGAAAAATGGCCGCCCTCAGAGATGGCTAAAAACGGGTGGATTTTGCTATATGAGTCAACCTTAACATATTTTTTCAAGAATATGTTCCCAGCAGGTCCACTAGTTGAAACATGGCATTCCGATTAATTTTGCGAATATAAGTTAAGCAGTAAAATGCACTCGTTTTTAGCCATCTATGGCGGCGGCCATTTTGTCTTCTGTCGACCAGTTGTGATGTCATTTTCAGTTGACAGAAGACAAAATGGCTGCCCCTACAGATGGCTAAAAACTAGTGGATTAACACTTATTCCACAAATGCAATATTTATCCGAATGTCCAGTATCAACTAGTGGGCTTGCATAGAACATCCATCCATTATCTATACCGCTTGTCCTCACAAGTGTTGCGGGCGTGCTGGAGCCTATCCCAGTTGTCATCGGGCAGCAGGCACGGGACACCCCGAACTAGTTGCCAGCCAATCGCAGGGCACACAGAGACAAACAAACACACACACTCACAACCGCACCTAGGGGCAATTTAGAGTGTCCAATCAACTTACCATGCATGTTTTTGGAATGTGGGAGGAAACCGGAGTACCCGGAGAAAACCTGCGCAGGCACGGAGAGAACATGCAGGAAGGACGGGGCCGTGATAGAACCCACGACCTCTGAACTGTGAGGCCGACGTGCTAACCAGTCGACGACTGTGCCGCCTGCATCGACCATATTCTTGAAAAAAAAAAATGTTTGCGTTGACTTCCACTTTAACTCATATTCCACAAATGCAATATTAATCAGAAGGGCGCATTTTGACTAGTGAAGGCTAGGAAATAGAACATATTTTTGTCAAGAGTTTTTTGGGGGTTCACTTCCCCTTTAAATCAACTGTGTAAACGGTCGCTATTCTCTCCCTGTTGTTTGAATAGAGTCAGAGTTCGCCAGGAGTTGTACAAACATGATTTTACAATAAAAGTCTGCCAAATAGTTCCAGTGCAGCCACACCTAAATGTCAACTCATTCATTCAACTGTCGTTTTTATTCTTACCCCATCAAGCTGTCACAAGACACAAGAGTCCCTACTGACTTCATCCAGTGGTTTCAGTAACTACAGAGGGATTCTAAACTGGTGTGTGGTAATGCTGGTAAGAGAACGCTTGTAATGATATGCACATCCTGGACACGCCCATCCATCTATTTTCAATATTGCTCATCCTTATTAAGGTAGCAGGTGATTTTGGATGAGAAAAGGGACACAACCTGGACTTGTTGCCAGCAGATCGCAGGCACATATGGACAAACAACCTTATCTGACATTTACACTTATGAACAATTTACTGTCTTCAGTGAGCCCAACATATGTGATTTTGGAATGGTTGGTCAAATATGTGCCCTGCAATTGGCTGGTGACCAGTCCAAGGTATTCCCGCCTCCTACCCAAAGTCAACAGGGATAGGGTACAGCTCACCCGTAACCCTAATGAGGACAGGGGCACTATATATAGATGAATTAACCAAACATGCATGTTGTTGGAATGTGGGATGAATCCGCATGCAGTGTCCAGAGAAAACCCACACGAGGCCAATGCTGTCCATGACATATCCATTTATTTGAATATTTGATGAGAAGTTACATTATTATTATCTTCAGGTGGGCATTGAAAAAATAGTGCAACAAATTGGCATTGCCACCAAGGAATAACTTTATTAACTACGATAAGGCTAATGACTTTAAATATTATATAGTATATTTGCATCCCAAACGTATTATGCCCTGAATAATGTAATTAAAAAAAAAAAAAGAAATGAGTGAGTAGACTTTTATAAACACTTTCTTTTAAGAAAACTCACTTTGTCTTATTCATTGTCAGAATTGGTCGTTTGCCAGCTTGAACACTGTATAAATATACATCTTGGCAAGGTGTTTTGTTTTCGATCGATAGTCCCCTTAATGTGCTGTGAGTAATTTTGACAGTGTGGTCAGATCTACCTCAGTCAAGATAAAATGCACTTTATGTACTCGCAACCCAGACTATTTCTAGATATAGCACAATGTTATGTTACCACATTTTACAGAATTCCGTCTTCTCTGCTCAAATAACAGACTGAATGTGAGAGAATAGGAGCAGGGATGAGGCTGTAGCAAAGCCTGCCTGCTGCTAATCCAGCCTTTGAACATAGATCGTTGTGTTCATCACGAGAGGTTTTCTCTTCATTCCTACTGAACCTCTGTCCCATCTCCAGGCATGGAGCCTTTGTGTGGGGTAATGAGATATCACCATCCATTCACAAATAGAGAAAGTGAGCCAGAGAGATTAAAAAAAAGAATTACAAGAGAAAAAAGTATGATGGAGGGCAAGAAAAGTTGAATGGTGAAGAAAATAGAAAATGTATCCAAATAATGAAAAAAGCAACCGAGAGCAAGTGAAAAGTGCCATTTTGCAAAAGAAACACATGCAACTGTAACTATTATTTTTTTGTTTCAGGTACTTAGCAATGCCCGACTCTTCCTAGAAAACCTGTTAAGGTAATTATGCTTATCTTTTAAATAATGTCTGTATATACAACTGTTACTATATAATCTTCTCATTCCATTAAATGTATTTTACTAGGTCAAAGAACTTTATGCATGGTGAGGCATTAAGTATTTCCGGTGGAAAGGTCAGCTCTTGTAACACTTTCCATAGTCAATACGTTACAAGCTAGCTACTGGAATGCCATCAGACTGAAACATAACAGCTGGTGTTAAATGTCTGATAACTTGAGGTTGTGTAATACTGTAAGTATATTCAGTAATTCGTTACAAGTACCAGATTTTTCGGAATATGACGGACTTAGACGTCCATCTGTACTTGACCCGGTTACTGACGATTACTCTAACAACTATCTACTTCTGCCAGTGCTCAGTCCAGGAATCTTCAATCCTGTTCCTCGAGGGCCGGTGTCCTGCCTGTTTTCCATCTCTACCTGCTACAGATATTCACCAAAGGTCTGCAGAAGATGGATAACGATCCTGATCATTTGAATCAGGTGTGTGTTGCAGCAGGGACAGATGGAAAACAGGTAGGACACCGGCCCTAGGGGAATAGGATTGAAGACCCCTGGCTTAGTCCGTCATTTGTCAATTGTCAGTAAAACGGGCGTCCGTCAGTACTGGTCCGTCAATCTGACGGAATGCCCACCTCTGCAAATCACTTCCTCATTTCCCTGCCATAATAAATGAAATTATTGCCTGCCTTTTGTAAAGATTCTCGGCTTAGCGTTGAAAGCCAGGAACATAATTTAAAAACAAATTGTGGTGTCAGTTAAACGCGTTATTAACGGCGTTAATGTAATGTATTTTTGACACCGTCAATTTTTTTATTGCGTGATTAAGTTTTCCAGAGCAACTAGCGGCAGCATTGATAAACACTGCTGCTCACCATGATCTATATAAAATAATCTTATAGAGTAGAGGAGACATTTCATCTGCTTCAAAATATTGACGAGTCTGAGGATGAATTGTTCATCTGACACAGAGAGCCCCGGTGATAGTCGTGACGTTGTTGGTTGTGTAACCCTTAAAAGTTGTTCTACCTTATCTTCGGAAGCCGTGGTATGGCGGGTTACAGTATAGGTTTGAGTTTATGTACGGTATAGGTTTGAGTTTATGTATTTCTTCTGGCAACCGACACGGCAGTGTTTTGTTTTGTCCTTATTCAGACATGAACAGCCTCGCTCTAATTCACCTCTCTGTCTCTTTTCTTCTTCGCTCAGGAAATGCGCTGTACCAAATCAACTCAAAAAGGAACAAATACTTAAGCAGAATACAAATAAATGAATATATACCGGTACTCACAAAACAATATTGCAACATGTTAGAAAAATAATAAATACAAAATAATATATGCAGTCCTAAAATTCATATAAAAAATGTAAATATAAATTGGCAACTAAATCATGTGCTACAGTCTAAATCATGTGTTACAGTAGTACATGCCAGAGAGTCGAAATCAATAAAATAATGAGCTTAAGTGGTGCTTCTTGACATAATTCCCCCATGGGAAAAAAAGAGTTCCGGGTTGCCGTTTGCGTCAAGCGTTTCCTTTCCTTCAGCTACAAACGAGCTGTATTTTATAAGAGCACGACACGCACGCATTTTCAGAGGGCGAGAGCCGCACGGGACAATCTTGGCGTTCCACCAACTGTTTCTTATTCATTTATTTGACATATTTTACATTACAATATACTCTGTTTTGCTGTTTTGAAGAGAAACTGCTTTGGTGATTGCAGTTTTTCAATTCAACACTTTCTTAATCATTTTACTATTCTGCTTTAACAGATATGGGGTTCTGGTGGACCCTATTCAAGTGATTTCCTTATTCTTGAAGGACCCCTATAGCTGGCCAGCGGTGTGCCTGATAATTGGTAGGTACTATACACGTACATCTTAGATTATCCTGAAGGCAAAAATCATTGTCAAATGATCATTGACAGTGATCCATAAAACATTATAATGTCCTCAAAAATATTAACCTGATTCAGTACGGGTTTTTTTAGCATGGGAATTACACATTGGGAAATTAAGTTTTGGGAATTTAAGGACCATGTTATTAGATTAGATATAAATTATAATTAACTCGACCACAGACCATGAGAAAGTGACTTAACTTTCCTTTGCTTAAGAGAGACAGAGGCACATACAGTATATATTTTTTGAATTTTTGTGATATATAAGGTGAAAGTCTGCAGTGGTGCAGCTCCCTTGGTCTCCTGAGGAATGCCCACTTGGCCTATATACTGATATACCGCATAGGTGTTGTGCTGCAAAGGAATGAAGCAACATATGCTGCTTTTGTACCGCCTGACTCAACTTTATTTTCTAGTACTCATCACTCCCATTCCCCAAGTGGAGCTCACAGAAAATAGACAAAGATACATAACTCATAGACAAAGATACATAACTCATCTCTATATACTTTTAAATGCATGTTATGCTAATACTCCTTTATCATAATGAAGACAATACAATAGAATAGATTAAAGCCCTCCATGTATTTCAGGATGTCATTGCACTATACTTTTCGAGCTAAACCTGATGGAATCCGAAACCTGATCTATGATGTATCACATTTTACACACCAGTGATAAGAGAAGCCAGTATTATAAATGCCGACATTTAATAAACCTTCTCCAGTGAAGCAAAACAGTGGAAATTACTTGTAATACTTGTGTATGCATGCATGGCAACCCGTACGGTCTGTTAGTGCTAGTTCATTTCTTTTAGCAGGATTGCTGTTAAATTGAGTGTGATCATGTATGTCTTTGTGAGACCAAAGCTAAGAATGTTTCTGTGCTTGTTTTAAGGGAGGAACAATTGCTTGTAAAAATTCTAATAGTCTCTGTTGTGAATGTAAAAAAAAGTTAGTCAATAACTGTCATTCCTTGGGTCACCAAATTTGTTGCTGAAATAATTTCCTGCTTCAAGTATTGTTGCATTTTGTAGTAGTGTAAGTTCTGTTATGGTAAAACTTGCATCATGCTATGCTATACTTGCTATTATGGACAACAGCATTTTGTAAGGAAAGACATTGTCATTTGTTGACTCATTGTTTTCAACAGTGTCCAATGCGTTTATCATGGTGGCCCTTTATACTGAGAGACAGTTGTCAAAGGTAAGTGGCAAAACCCTGTATGTTTTTTTATGACTTTTCCAAAACCAGCCTCTAATACTGACTAACCCTCCCAGTTGCCAATAAAACACTAAAATAATTTCACCATCTGCATTTAGGACATTCAGTCATGCTCTATCTGTTATGAAACAAAAGCCTTTTAAAACTTTACCTTCATGAAGTCATCATGCACTCGTGTTATACTCCAATAATCAAATCAATCACCCACTATATAGGTACCTATAATGTCAGTCGAGGCACAATATGTCTGACATTGGTGGCTTGCTTATTTATTACAACTAACCACCCTAACCCTGTGTGTCTTTTTTTTCTCCACCTGCCTAGGGTTCATTCAGCGAGCGTGTGGGCTTTCTTGTCCATAGTGTTAATTTGGCTGTCATGCTAACATTTCCTGCCGCAGTGGTACTCTTGGTGCCCTCCACGACCCCAGGTAAGATGTTTTTTTGTTTGTTTTTTTACTGTGATTAAAATACAATTTCTCATGGCTCTCAACTGGTTACTAACTAGATAGCAATGTGGTAGGCTAGCTGACTGGAGTACCTGTACTGCATTGTCATCTGTCCTCAGTGAGTGCCTGCAACATACCTATGTGCGAAATTGAAAATATGTCATTGCAGTAAAGATTAAGTGGGCATTCCTATCTTTGTCCTTCAAAGAAGCAGCCGGCCCATTTGATTGTGCAGTAAAAGACGTCTCCTATAAGCCTGTCATAATTGGAGTCTGTTAGTGGTAATGGACCAGTTGGTCATGACTGGATTTTATCCAGCTGGCGGAGGAAGTGAAGGCAAGTATAGGAGGAGGCTTGTGCTGCCAAAAAGAGTGTATGGTTTGTAGGAAAGGGTCATCAGGAGTTCACAGTCTTTCTGTCTGATGTAAACTATAGACACACACTGGAAACCATAAAATTAATGCACGCACAGTAGGCTTCATAATACTCTAACATTGAGTATACATGGTCAGATTTTATGATAACACAAAATTTGAAAAATTGAAAAAATGTAATTGTTAATACAATTACAAATTAATACAGAACATTAATACAAAAACTGCTGTCACAAAAGGCATATTTCAAATCCAAACTACAAGTAATTCCTTTCAAAGCAATTCCACTGGAGTGGAAAACACTCGCTCAGCCTTCTCTGCCACGCCTTCAGTGTCATGGTGAAGCAGCCACAAGTGTCCTTGCCACATCTTGCGCCTCTCCTCTCGCACACCCAACGAAGCAAAAGCCGCAGCCTCACTTTGTAGTCGTGCTAGTTGATCGTCTGGCACACACGGAAGGGAAATCAGTTTTTTGTGACATTGACATTATTCTTGGAACTTTTTCTGACATTTTCATCGAACTTTTCTCATATGTGCAAGGCAGAAATCTCGTGAAACTGCTGACTGAGCATCGAAAGCAGTGTTTCATGCTAAATATCACAGAACACCCAATAACACAAACATTTTTTTTTTTTGTATGTTTTTTGTCACGCAATCACAAATGGGTTCCGCTGATCGCATAATGGAAAAGAGTGATGCTCATCATAGAACTGAAAATTAAACTGGAAAACTCATCGGGTTGCAGCAGTTGCTTAATGAGACGAGTAACCCAATTTATTGCTTTCAGGTTTAAAATTTTACATTGCACTTGTTGATAATAATGTAATGTTAAAATGTTACTTAAAGCATTGTCTGTATAGTAAAGTTTACCCTGGAACACTGGCTTCGGATTAGTTCTTATTTCCATTACGTCATAAGAGAAAAAAAAATCCTGAACATCCATCAGCCGATTCCACTGTAAAGTCATTGCTTACTGTCATTTACCGGTACAAGCCACCTGTCTTTTTGCGTCTGGTTTTACATGGTGGTAGACTACTCTGTAATCAACTGCTTGAGGACTTGGCCTTCCTATGTAGTTATGACTGCAATGTCCATATTTAGCAGTTCTTTCGTCTCCAGGATGTCCAAGTCGGTGCTTCCCTTGCTGTATTGGACTGTGGACATTTGTTTGCAGTTTTGTTTGTGTGCACGTGCGTGTGTGTGTCCATGCGTGAGTGTACTATGTACGTAAGTGTCCTCTCAGAAACCTGTGCACAGAGTCCCTTCCTCAGGCTGGGTGCAAATGTTTTTAAAGTTGTTTTGCCCTTCTCTATAGTCAGCTGGCAGATTTAGATCAAATCCCCATCAAGGTCACTGTTGTCACCTAACTCCCAAAAGTTTCACGCCATTAACATAATACAGTATGGCGAGTACACATTCTTGGCATTGCTCCTGTCCTTTAGTCATCGCTCTAGTGCAGCCATGTATAATTTTATGAGACATATTATGAGGCTGATAATAGGTTTCTTGCAAATGCATGGTAATTTAGTTGTTCTATTGCATGTATTATGCTGAGATGTTGACTTGGCATTGAGATTAGTTTAATGTCCAAACATCATAGAAGGCAGCAAGTGTTGCTTCTGCTTTTTGTCTTCTCTCCTCCCCTCTGGTCCTGTCCTTTCCTCTTACTGGGAGGTGAATGAGTAAAGGAGTTAGCCCATCTGTCTGTTCTCCTCCTAGCTCTGCTGTTCACACCGGAAGGGCAGTACAAGAGGGCAGGTGTGTGTGTATTTAAGGCCACCAAGTGTGTGTGCACACACACTTGCCTCCACAGCGGCCAATATAAAAAGGGAAAGAACAAAACTCTAGTCGTTGCACTTGCTATGCTCAACACATCCACCCCAACATTTTATTTATTTATTTATTTATTTTTACTTGTTACCATTGGTCTTTGGGTCTTAGACAGACATACGGCATATCATTAGGTCCAGAAGTGACAAGTGGAGTTTGACAATATATTCTATTTAGGAATTACAGCCTTTTATGTGGACTACCTCGATTTTGTGGATGCAGAAGTGTTTTGACAAAGCGATGTCATTGTAAATATAAGAAAATGTTAAACTTGGATCCTGAGGGTGTCAGTATCACCACGAGGTGCCTTTGAGGCCTCCCCAATTCATCCCCCCAAATATTTTCCATTAAACTTCGTGGTCATTGCATAAAGATGATGTAATGGTCTTCGAAATGCATATTGGTCAAGCTACCACACTTTCGATTAACTACGAGCAGACAACATACTGTACATGCAAACGGCAAAATATGTTAGCTTGGTGACAGGGTGGACATTTTTGGCTAATATTTACATTCTATGAGGACATGGTGGGCATTCACTTAATGACAAAGGTGGACAGTGATATGCCAAAATCACACACATATGATGGGGTAAAAAATGGTATAACATGAGAGAAATGCATTTTATATGTACCATTTTACTGGTATGTGTGCAAATGTTTGGCCACTTGTAATAAGACCTCAGAGTGTCATTCTTCTACAACATTTTAATGTTGGCAGAGTGATTCTGATGAGGACACCAAAGGCACTTCAAAGTGATATTGAACCGAAAATCATTTGTAGTCAATGATTACCTGAAGTTTAGAGCCCATGGACGTCCCCAGATTCTGACTTGCCTCCCTGGAAGTGGTTTGCCAGACCATATATTAAAAAATCAACATACTACTGCAATCCAAATATGTTTTATTTTTTTCAAATTATTTAAGAACAAAAACTACTATTCTTTTGTTTTGGTTAAAAAAAACAGCAGATAGAGAGGCTATTCATTGGAGAGTAACAATATACAAGCAAATTGTCTAATATCTTTAAGGATTCCCAGTGACATTCTTTTTTTTACATTCATGTATTGATTGTTTAAAATAGGGATATATCAGAGAAACTGTTTGTGAGCTTAATGGCAGTTTTATGACTTGGATGGAAAGTTTATGTCATCGTTATGTGTGTGTGTCACTGTGATCACCAGTAGCTTGTCTGGAGGCTACATTCGCCAGAGAGACAGATGGCATACGAATAGGATCGGCTGTGATTTGACGCCAGGTGTTCTGACCTGCACCTTACCCTGCTGGCACAGCAGTCTTCATTTGTGTGCAATTGTATTAGTGCGATAAAGTGTGTGTGTGACCCTCTGCAGGCAAACTATTGCGCCATCCCCTGTCTCACAACATACTTCTCACTGTGCCATTCACACATTGGATGTTAACATGCCATGCTCTCTTCCTTTCTTTCAGTTGGAGGTGTGTTTGTGCTCAGTACTTACACCATTCTCTTCCTAAAGCTCTACTCCTATAAGGATGTCAATATGTGGTGTCGGGAGCTGAGCACCATTAAGGCCAAGAAACTGGCGAGGTCACTATCTTGTAAGTTACACACACACTCACACAAAACTGTGGCTCTATCCTTTGCTTGTGTGCTTACAGTGACATCTATAGGCAAACATATGTTACCACAGCATTAATTATTTTCAATTTGATCTGTGGTAGACCTTCATGTATTCTTTTTTTTTTTTCTTTTTTTTTTTTGTCCATAGGTCCATCATCGAAGTACTCCAATACAGATGACCAAAAAGTGTGTTACCCTGGCAACCTTACTATCAGGGGTGCTTACTTTTATTTTGTTTGTGTGATCATTATTTTTTCCATTACTGTATTGATTGCTCCTTCTTACTTTAAATTCATATTCAAAATGTCACATCCTTATTGTGTATCTGTAGACCTGTACTATTTTGCCTTTGCGCCGACTCTATGCTACGAGCTCAACTTTCCACGCTCCACTAAGATCCGCATGAGTTTCCTTCTAAGGAGACTATTTGAGATGGTAAGAAGATATTTCATCCATCATCAAATATCATCTATTCATCTACTTCTTTCAAATTCAAATTACCGTGCATCCACATTTGAACATGAATTGCTTCTTTGAGGGAAAATATTAAATAACAGGCTATGCACAGTCTGTACTGTACTTGGGAATAGTAGAGTATAAATAAATTGATATTTTAACTGTGTGTTTATCCCCAGCTATTCCTCATCCAGATGTTAGTGGGTCTAACTCAACAGGTACACTTGCTCTGAAAACACTTTGAATCTGAAATTATGGTGCATGTCTGATAATATCCTAACATTTTTTTCTCTCTTCTAGTGGATGATTCCCATCATTCAAAGCTCCATGAAGCCGCTGGAGGTGAGCATCGAGCATGGCTGGCAGGTTTCGAATTGTTTTGAATGTGTAACGGTTTCTCCTCTTTCCTCTCTTGTATTGTAGGACATGGATCTTTCTCGGATGACTGAGAGACTCTTAAGATTGGCTGTGAGTAAAAAATATAAACACGGGGTGGCTGTTATACTGGGCTTTGTTGATAACAAATGGAAAGCCATTTCTTTTATATGATTTCGTGCTGTTTATGCTTCTCATGTTTATATGGATCCTTGACTGTGTATAGGTACCCAACCACTTGCTTTGGTTGATGTTTTTCTACTGGTTCTTCCACTCATCTTTGAACTTCACAGCAGAGCTTCTGCGCTTCGGAGACCGACAGTTCTACAAAGACTGGTGGTAAATATTTGTTTCTGTGGGTTTTGCTGTTGTTGTTTTCTCTTTTCATTTTCATGAGGTTTTCAGTGGACTGCTTACTGTAATTCAGAACTGTGAATGTGATGAGTGACAGTTGATCATTTTGAAAAGCCTAGGGGGTACGAGAGGGTATTAAAAGTGTCTGATAGAAAGAGTTTTCCATCAGTATTAATGAAAGTGTCGTACCCACTGATCCATTATTTAGGCTCTGTAAAGCCTCAGTATCCTTTTTCCTGACTCATCTTTCAGGAACTCAGAGTCGGTGACATATTTCTGGCAGAACTGGAACATCCCCGTTCACAAGTGGTGTCTCCGGTGAGTTATTCACACACTTAAATTTGGAGATGGAGCAGTGAAATTCGTCAAAGTAAACTCAGGGGAGCATTTGCTTTGATGCAAGCAGACTGTACATGACACTATGATGCGTTTGGAAAATGACTCAAAAGAAAGTGCTGGTCACAAATACAACACATGAGGCAAGGAAAAACAAACACAACAGAGAAAATACTGCATCGTTTTCCAAAGCAGAGTCATCTTTTACGGCTACTAATGAATACCGTTATTTCATTTCAGTCAATGAAATAATTTAATTTCATTTCAATTTACATTTAATTTAATTCCAATTACTCTTTTGAATTACGATAATAGAAAATTTACGGTACATAAAAGTGATGCAAATGTATATACAGAAACATACTATAATGTCATATTTTGTCCTTTTCTTGACTTTCTTTTTCCATCAGGAAAAAAGGGGAGTGCGGTATTCATTATTTCATTTCACAAACAATATTGTTCACACACTGACAATAAACTGTCATTTCCCATTTGCCTTTGAATAAAAAAAAAAAAAACACTGTCATCTTCCGTCCCAATCTTTCGTCATGTATCAAATAGTGGTGTGATAAAATCTCTGCATCATTGTTTGTTACAATATCAAATCAAATGCAGCATCAAACATCGATACTGTCACTGCCTAATGAAAACAGCCACGTAAATCTATAAAATCCCTTATGTATTGCGAATACTGTATCTAAACAACTAACAAGAACATCTATTAATTCCTTGAGCTTGAAAAAAATATAATTGGAGATATTAGATATAATAGATATAATTAATAAGAATATAATATTTTGGGGGTAAACTTATGGGAATAAAAAAAGAGTATTTTTTATTTCCTAAATTGTTGTATTTTTAATGTGTGAGATTACGACTTTGCCTACATACACACACCAGATGTACCTTCGATGGTTCTTTTCAATGTTGTCTTTTGACAAGTGAGTCTACTTTACAGCTTTTTGTTTTGTTCTTTTATTTTAAGATATGTTTTAAATTTAAGATACAGTATGAGCACTGTATGGTGACAGTGAAATCAACTCCACAAGCAGAGATTTGGCAGATAGTAAACAATTAAACAAAAAGTAGGCTTCAAGCTGTTTATTGCCATTCCTTGTTGAAGTAAACTGTCAAACAAAAAATTAAACATGTATGTAAAACAAATACATAGCTTCAACTTCGGCTAACAAGTCTGTTCAGCTTAATGCTAACATACATTGTTAAATGCCATAGACCGGCCAACTAATAGCATCGGTGTCGTGGTATTATAACCCATTAAGCAATGGATATTTGAACACACATGGAAGAGCAACACATGCAGACAGACAAAGTTTCAATACTCACAAGCTGTATTGAACAATATGTGTTATACTGCCCCCAGGTGGCCAAGGCACAAACATCAGAAAGAGCAGAAAATGATGATTTGAGATACAGGTTCTTCCACTCGTCTACATTACAAACATGGTCAGAAATGAATTCAACTCAGCTATCAAGGCACCACGGTATATAGACTAATGCTTGATAGCTGTTTCATTATATTGTCGGTAAAATATCAAGATAATATTGTATGCCAAGTAGCGTCACTCTGTGATTTTATTTTTATTTTTATTTTTTTTGAAGTTTCACATGCCACGTCATGTGTTCATGTTGCAGGCACTTTTACAAGCCGTTGCTGAGGAGAGGTTTTAGTAAAAGAGTCAGCCAGTCGGCAGTCTTCTTCTTGTCGGCGTTCTTTCATGAGGTACAGCTGAGCCCGTGAACTAACCCTAAGCTCATGCAAACTTTTAGAAGCAGATATTAAGTTTCAAGTGTTCATTGCCATCTGTTGTTCTTTTTCCCTATCTGTGTGTTAGTATCTGGTGAGTGTCCCTCTGAGGATGTTCCGACTGTGGGCCTTTACGGGCATGATGGCTCAGGTAAGATGATTTGGAACCTGAATGCGGTAAATGTGTATTAAAATACTTATTGTGCCATATGTATTTTTATTTCTATTTTGTGAGTTGACTTGCGGGATCTGCCTTTGTGATACTATTGTTACAAATAGTACAAAAAGATAAAACGTAATGATTACTTAATAGTGAATTTAGTTGTGCACATAATCATAAATGAAAAATAAATACATAGTCATGTATACCAGTACTCGTAACCTCAAATGTCATTATGTTTAATAATAACCATAAAATTGTCACTTATCATTATCTTGCCTCATTGGTTGTCTGGGAGAAATCTCATACCGGTTCTTCTATTGCCTTTAGTTTAACAACCAAATATGGTTCCGCGCCCACCTTTTGAGCACAGCGACACGTTTGATCTCTAATGAGGTTACAATACAATCTCTTCTTTCCCGCTCCTAATAAACATCAATTTTGTTGTCTTTATTCTTCATTAGCTTCCATTAGCCTGGTTTGTTGGCCATAACCTGCGCGGTAACTATGGAAACGCTGCAGTGTGGATTTCACTCATAATTGGTCAACCATTCGCCATCCTGATGTACGTCCATGACTACTACGTCTTGCATTACCGACAAGAGACCAACTGATGTGATCATATGGGATTCTTTGCCTCGCTCTCATATTTTATATGCAGGTAGACACTCACGTCCATTTTGTCATGGTAGCCTTACCTTAACTTCAATTTAGGTGACCTAAACTCATTTTATGCAATTATGATGTTTTCAAGCATTAACAATGTCACTGTTCATAAATATTTAGGTTGTGAAATTTCCACCTATTTATGTTGAAATTCTCTCTTGTAATTTGGATCCAAATGTTTTTTTTTATCTGGTGGGAAAGCTACTTTTTTCTCTTGTCCTTGGTGTGTGAAAGTATCTTCAGGTGACTTTTTTGCCAATGTGCTTGTGCAAGTTGTTTTCACTTTAATTTAGATGGTACATAGAACATGAAAACATTTTTTCATGACTGCACACCCACATCTACAAACGTGCTGCACCAATATTTTTGCGACAAAACCAGCTTTCATTCCGTTAATACACTTCCGTTCATACTCCTTTGTAAAAATAGACTCGTAAACCTCTAAACATACTTCATTTTAGTTTCAGCTTTGTATGTTCTTTTCAGGTGTTCTCACATTTGTGGGGAAAGTAACTAATATAAAATGTAAATGCTGACTACGTTTGAAGGGCCTTAGTAAACATTATCATTGTGTACTTGTCATAGGGCTTTGTAAAAATGTTACTGTGAAATGAGCGCAGAAAAAAAAATTATGCTGGTGAGATTTTATTGTGGTACAGTTTGTATTTTTTGTTATATTTTAATATTGGTACAAAAATCGTGCTGCTGTGCTGTCAAGTGTTTAAGTAAATGTGAATTTTGCTTGCTTTTTTTTTGGTGGTTTCTTTTATTAAAGGAAAAACTTTTGTGCTTCATGATATTGATGAAAAGTCAAATTGAAACCCAGACTTCAATAATGTACTGTAAATTATGATGTATGGTGGGTCGACACGTAGCGTGCCTCCAAACCAACCACAGTTTTGAGATCGGTACCGACGTCATTTTACACTTAAGAAGTAAACAAAGTTTGTATGTGTTCTCATTCTCATCACCATGACACGGGGACAAGTCTGCAAGTCTGCTTTTCTTCACTGTGACATTGAATTAAATAGAAGCCCTTTAGCAATCACAAAGTGTCTCTAGTCTCGAGATGTATGTTTTGTTGTTTTGTTTTTTTAAACTAGTTTAGGTTAATCGAAGATCTGTGCAAATTTGAAAGGTGAGGTGACAGCAGACTGCATACATCGTAGTCAGCCCAAGATTGCTCTAACTGGAAATTAGAAATACAGTATTTCTACAAAGAATGTGCTGCACTGTAATAAAGAGTGGGGTTATTTAGAAAAAAAAAATTTTATTTTATGCACAATGAAAATTTATATAGAGGAGAACAGTTTTTGGTGCATGAAATCCTTTCCCAAACATCTGAGCATTCCATCAAACTTGGAAAGAAAAATGTCAACATGATCCAAAAGGAGACAAGTGAAGGACAGACACCTCCATACATCGGTCTCTCATCCCTGACAAATGTATCACGTCATGCATCATGAGAACAGAGGGAGCGACGGAAAAGGTGCAGAAACTTTGCAGTCTGTCGTCCATCATCTGCTTATTCCTGACGTGAACAGTCTTTCAGTTCTCCTTGCTTGACACACACTCTGGAACGTCATTGTTGACCCTCACACCCCCACACAAATCACGTCATACTCTGATCTACCTGTCATTTCTGTGTTACACATTCAAATGCAGACTAACCCCTCACTCAGTATTTGAATCCACTTGCTTCTGCTAACTTTTTGGGGGACACGTCGCCCTTCTTCTTTTCTGTCTCCCTTGTCCTGCGTCGTTTCTCAGTAACAGGTTGATCCATGGCCCCTTGTCCAGACATCCGTTATTCCGGATGTTTCCGAGGAACGTTGCCAAGCTGTGAATGATGATGATCCTCTCGACAGGAAACCAGCAGACACAAAGCTGTCTCAGTCTGTCACATGGGATGTAGCAGAGGCCTGGGGGTGAGGTATAAAAAGACTTTAGACACTATGTACTGTATTTGTAAATCAATACATGTTAGCCATTTAAAGGCACATATATGCATGACTAGTATATGACACTTAAGTTGATGTGAACTGTCTATTTGTCCAATACAATACATCATTATTTATATAGTGCTTTCACATCTCTAATCAATTCATATTATTGCCATCAATTTCCAAAAAGTTAAAAAATGTCAAAAGTACCTGCAATTTTGCAACTCGAATAATGTGAGTAATGATGCTGTGCTCCAGGGCATTTGTGTGCGTCCATCCAGCTATCTGTTTTCTATTATCCTCACTTGGGTCACAGCTTATCCCAGCTGTCTTTAGGCGAGAAGTTGTGTATGCCCTGCAATAGTCACCAGCCAATCACAGGGCACCAGAGATGGGCATTCCGTCCCAGGGACGGAACAGTCCGTCTGTCCATTCCGGACGGACGCACATTTTGGGAACGGAGGACTAGAATTTTTTTTTTATTATTTATTTATTTTAAAGGACGGACTAAGCAGGGGCCAGAAGTGGGTTTTTGCCCCTCCCTGTAGTCGTCCTTAACCAGGTGAAGTACCGACTGAAGTGTTGTGTTGGGTTATTTTAAAAAGAAAGACCACTGTTCTCTCCTGCGTTACCACGGAGCCGTCTTTAACTGCCAGCAACAACACTATAGAGTCCTTTTTTTTTTTCTTTTTCATGTACGTTCCCTGCAGTAACAATGTACTCACAGGCGTAGCCTGCCCTCTAATGGTTCAACATATGTAATACCATTACATTACAGGACGCCTATTTCACTAAAGACTGACAGAAACACGCCCTGCCTGTCTTGCGTGTGTACCCCAGGAGAAGGTACGAATGGAGCGTAGTAAAAAAGTGGATAGCAATTTTGTTTTAACTAACTGTAAACATTTAGTACATACCTTATCCCTTTGCATGCAAAGTATTTCCTTGTCTGGGACATCTCTAGAGCGTAAAAATCGCTCCGAACGGTCATTCATGCTCATGCCACCGCCGCCATGCACTTAAACCTACGAACTCTTTCGTTCTCCTCCTAAAATAGCAGTGCATTATTTTGCAATACTTATTATCTATTGTGATTTTTTTTTTATTTCTTGCTATGGTGTGAAAATATTTTGATTGACATTGACTGCAAAAATCAAACGTTCTTTACTGAAGACAGATTGTTATAGACTTTGCATTCAGATCAATTGTATATTTATTCTGGGTATGTGGAAATGACAAGAAAATCTCAGGTAGCAAATTTTTCACCTAGATTTGGGGTGGCCAGGGAGTCACCCACCCCTGGCCATAGGAAGGCTTGAGCCCAGATTTGAACCCCCAACCTCAGAACTACGTGGCAAAAGTGCTAACCCTAATGCCACCATTTGCCCAATTGTACACATGACGTGATATTAGCGTACAGTTCACATGGGCATGCGTGTCTCAACAAAATGTAAACAGATACTCAGACTTCCTGTCTGAGGACCAAACACAGGGGATATTTAGAGTGAGTGAAAGGGAGGGAGGGATGTAGGAATATATTGAAGGGGGAGGTGGGATGTTAAGAGGGATGTTAATAGGTGGAGAAAGACAAACTAGAGACACTGAAATCGAGGATGGCACACAATAGAAGGATTTGGTGAATTCAAAGTGGAAACAATGTATGGAGCAACAGCAGTTAGGAAGTTACAGGGACACAAGATGATAATGATGACATTTCGTCTAAATTTGTGTAGGGCAAGGTGAGCAGAGACAATGAATGCAAAGCCCTGCTTGGAAAACGTCACTGAATCAAGGATTTGAACCCACCTTGTGGACTGAGTCTGCTGCCGGGCCAATTGTGTTTTCTCTCGAGGTATGTTTATAGAAGATATTATCTATTCTTGTATAATAGCTTTACACCTAATCTGTGTTGCCACAAGCATCAGGAAAAGATGCTTGCACTGAGAATTATTAACTACCATTCACTTTGTGTTTACTGCTTTTAATATTACAGTATAATCCTCATTTTGAGAAACAATGTTTACTTGTTACTTGAGTTACAGTACATAAATGCACACCGTTCAGGAAAATCTACAGGGTTCTATTCCCATCCACCCATTTTGTTTCCTCAACAAGTGGATTTTTCCTGCAATCAGAACAGTTAATAGACTTAAATCAAAGTTAGTGCCAAGAAAAAAATGTGTCAATTGCCCTAAGGGGCTCTCTAAGATGCAATAATATGATGCTAGACAGCGTGAGATCTTTGTTCTATCACTCTCTTGCTATAGTCCTCTTAGCCTCACACACACACACAAACACACACGTATGAGCTTATAGAGACTCCCACGCTGCTGGAATTTATTTGTGATGTGCCTCTGAGCCCTCTGGACTCTTCTCCGTGTCTCTTTGCAGCTATTGCATCACCACTGTATTTGATGTATTTTATACAGCAACATGCTGACAGTATGCATTGATGTATTGGTTGGAAGTATGCGCTAAATAAATGTAGAGTCCATTAGGAGGCCACACAAGCATGATTCCAAAAAAATGGGAATACTCAGCGAGTGTGTCTTATGGTTAAACTGGCAATGTTTATACTATATTTTCATGATTTAACATGGGAAATAAAAGCTCCTATTATCAATTACAATCAAACCTCCAAACTCTCTCACAGTCTGTTCTGTGATTCTGGTTGACTTCGAAGTTGACTATATTTTAAGCCGATTTCCCCCATTTAATGTAAAATGAATTTATTTGTCCCAGCCACAAACTGGCCATTTTAACACCGTAATTAAAGGTTTAATCAAGGTTTTATGTAACATTCTAACATCCTCCTTTAGTGACGACATCTCAAACATAACAAACATCATAAAGTAAAGACACAGAATAAGAATAAACAGACTTGTGGAGTTAAACCTATAGATGCTCACTGAAATTGAGAATTAAGTAGTCATTAAAGACCCATTTACACCAAGCATTTTTTTTCTCCCGTGGAAAATATTGTAGATCTTTACAAATACTGGGGCTGGAATATCTGCTTAGAGTGGCTTGTTTGTGCTGTGCAATAGGTAAAGGTCACTAAGATGTATGTTCTTGCGCTCTGAACATTGTTTCTCTTGTTAGTTTTTACAATGAAAAGGTACAACCCAGTAAAGGTGAAACATTTCAAATTAGACAATAAATGAATGTTATGGGACACCATTTTTTTCTTTCATTTATCGCAAAGACAAGTCACATTATTCAGATCTCACAAAGTGCAACGTGATTATCATCAAGTCTGAATAAAACCCATAGTTCTGACAATACATAATGATACACATGTGTATAAACAGAATAAAAAAAGTGGCCCTTACAAAATCAGCTGAACTTGAATATGTAGTTTCCTTTTATTTTTCAGAGATTCTGAAATAGAATATTACTGTCGAATACGATGTCATAACTTAGTTGACACTATATTGTTGACATTTAATAATAATTTTTCGAAATGACTTTTTACCAACTGTGAAAATCTCCATCCCCATCAAACACAGTCATTTGCTCCCTCCGACTGTCTTTGACTGTTGAAGAGATGAGCTCATATCTAAATGTTTCTCTTGATGAGAACAACTACAAATGAATAATCTGTATTTATATTCCCTTTGCGCTGTGGCAATAAATAACATTATAAATAGATAGCAGAAATAAACTGAAGATGTGCTTCAATTTATTTACTTATTGTAACCATGCCAACAGCAACAGCCACACTGAAGTCGAGGGCTGAGATTGTGCCAGACAAAGTATGGACATATTTATGTTTCAATGTATGTTTAATCAGGCATTGTGCAGATTATTGTAAAACACACACATTATCTTGTTTACTGTAAATGTGGTCAGAATATTTTAAATGGCCCTCCCTATGATGCAATACTGTCCTCAAGATATGAATGGTTACAGATGACTACATCTCTTATAACATATCCCACTGGACATCTTGATTGTTTGATTAATCCTGATATGCAATTCAATGAAAGCCCAACCATTGTAAAACTGCTCCAACAATTGGAATAAAATAATACAGATATCCATCCATTCATTGTTTTCTGCACCGCTTATCCGCTTAACTTATTCCATCTGACCTCGAGTAGAAGGCAGACTACATGCTGGAATTGATCGCAGCAAGCAGGGTTATAATAGTTTGTGATTTTTCATTTTAGTACGTTTTTATTTTGTTTTCACTTTTTTTTAAAAAATAAGTTAGTTTTAATTAGTTTTTAGAATGGAGTTGTTTCTATATTTTTTAAATCCTTCATTTTAGTTTAGTTTTTATTAGTTTCAGTATTAGTTTTAGTTTTTTTCTTAATATATGGAGTATTGAAGTGCAAGATTAACAAAAAGTTGCAAGCATTGTGTAATCAAGTAAACTAAAATTCCCTAATGACTGTTTGATCTTTTTAGGCCTTTTTCTGTGGCCGAACAGATTCAGATTTCAAGATGTATTGTCGTTGTCACAGGAGCATCAACACTCTTTGATGTAAAGTGTAACGGGCATAAACCACAAAACTCCTGAAGTAACCCCATGTAAACATCCAGCCAGTTATGACATGAATTCGTCATTATGATAACAATCAAAGCAGCAGCATCAGAGGGTGTATCAAAAATAAAATGCCGGGCAATGAAGATGGTCATGAAGATGGTGTCAACAGTAATAGCGAAATAAATAGATTTGAAATCAACCCCAAAAACACCTCGTTTTTATTTTATTCATAAATGAAGCCCCTCCCCTCCATTTTGATTTTACTTAATTTAACTTACTTAACTGTAATAACTTTGGTCACAAGTCAGTCATAGGGCACATTTAGAGACAGACAACAATTCACTCTCACATTCACAATATGTCTACAGCACAATAATGTTTTGACATTATTACATTCATCCAAAATGAATGTATGAAAACTGTTTACACGCTGTCTGCATGTATTTTTTAACCAATGCACGTGATTTGCACTATGCTCTTGTCGTCATCGTCAGGCGCTTACCACCATCAGCAACCTTAATCATCATCATCATCATCCGTGCCCGTCATGATGACCGTGAGCGCAAACACCACAGCATCCTGGACTATTACCAACACTTCCCTTTTCAGCCACACAGATGTGTCCAGTGTCAGCAACACAAGTGGCATGGAAGCATACCTTCAAAAATTAGCTCATTTGGACGAGGGACTTTACAATGACTTTTACGGACTTTGGATTGCGCTCATGGTCATAAACTCCCTCATTTTCCTGGTATGCAAATCCTGTTTTTGAACGGAATGTTTAGCATATTTGCTCACTCTCATGTTGACCAGCCCGCTTCCGATTTCAGGTGGGCATGGTGCTCAACACGATGGCTCTGTATGTCTTCTGTTACCGCACCAAGCAAAAGAGCACCTCAGTGATCTACACCATCAATCTGGCTGTGACTGACCTGCTGGTCAATCTCTCTCTGCCAACACGCATCCTGCTTTACTACAGTGGAGGAGCTTGTCTCACCTGCTCCTATTTACACATCTTCAGCTACTTTGTCAACATGTATTGCAGCATCCTGTTCCTCACCTGCATATGTGTGGACCGCTACTTTGCCATAGTGCAGGTGAGTCTGGCGGCCACAGTGGTACTTGGGGAAGCATCCTCTTAACCCTCTGACCCATTAGATATTTGATACAAAATTACAATTCTTTTAAAAAGAAGCCTTTATTGATCCTTCTGAAAGAAAATGGTTTTTCTTTTCAAAAATCTATTTGCATGCAAGACTTTCTATTTGTATCATATTTGATAGAACTGGTCACAATAATCAAATGTTCTCTTTTGTAAACAACCAAAAAGTACAATAATATCGAACACAATCATGTCTAACATATTTATAATTCGGAATTCCTAACATAAAAAATAAAAAATCAAGCACAGTATTTTTTTTTTTTACATTACACACGGCATGTTTTTCACTTTTGATGTATAGTTCAGTTGTATTTAACCTTTAAGTATGGTTTTCATTTCACTTTAATGTGCAATATTATTATATTCGAATCATTTAAGTAAGGTATTTCCATTTCCCTTTATATAAAAGTGCATTGTTAATGTGCACACCGTACATCTTACAGCAACTTAGTGAGCTTACAATATCACTGTCAACATTTTTTTTACTAAATTTCTTTAATCAGAGATGTAAGTAAACTCTTGTAGATTATTTTTTTTGCTGATTTTGAATCTAGCCTCGTTTTTTTCTTTAGCACATCAAGTTTGAATAACAATAATAATAATAATAACAATAATAATAATAATATCTAATAATAATAATAATAATAATAATAATAATATGTATTACAGTAATATATTTTGTAATACTTATGAATTAAGGGTTAGGCTCAGCAACAGGTGGAATTTGTGTCGGACACATTTTAGCTATAAATTACAACCCATGGTAAAATCCGTATTGCGCAAGCTTTGATATGTCAAACTTAAAAACTATAAATGAAAATATCTCAAAAACGTGATGTGCGAGAAAAAAAAAAAGTTTTAAATCAGCACCAAAAATATATTTAGGGACACAAAAAGCCATCTCTGATTAAAATTTGCTGTTGAGCAGTGTAATGAATATACTGTTTAAGAAAAAAATCTCTGCCTTGTTTTTTATTATAGATGGATGATACAGGTTACGCATTTTTTAGGTAATACTTGGTGTTAACAGTTTTAGAATTACTGATTTAGAGGCCTTAAAAAATCTCCTATGATTTATTTGATTTTATGATGTTGCTTGCTCAATAAAAACACATTTTCTTGTCCTTACAGGTTGAAGCATCCCGTCGGTGGCGCAACTCCGGCGTGGCCAAATGTGTGTGTGTGTCTGTGTGGCTGTTCGCCATTGTGGTCACCTACTCCTTCCTGTCTACGGCCTTCCAACATACAGGCTGCTGCCTCTCCAAACTTCTCTTCCTCACCCTCACCGAGTTCTTTCTACCCCTCGTCGTCATTGTTGTGTTCACCCTGCGGATTGTATGGGCGCTTGCTGATCATCGCCTGATGCAACAAAGCAGGTACAACTAGCAGATGTGATCATAAATTAATGTTTTTCTTTTTAAATTGGATTCTGTTTTTATTAAGTGTCAGCATGTTTTTTGTACATTTGCATCCTTTCTTCATTTCATTAAAAAAATCGGATGCAGAGAATTTAGGCCTGCAAAATTTTAAAACAATGCTGTAAAACACATGCCAGGCCAGTAGATGGTGATGCCACTTTGTAAGGAGACACTACACATGTGGCTCCACAGTGACTGAATAATTACACAATTTTTAATCATTTTCAATTCAGAATTGTGTAAGTAGGCAACCAGAATGTTGCTGTAATGTAATGTATAAAAATATGTTAAAACAGGATTTAGTTTTGGAACAAATATGCAGGACACATCAGATTTCTGAAGCATTTTTATTCTGCAATTCAATCATATTATTGCGTTGAGGAGCCATCTCTACAGTTTTGTACAGGATAGATCAACTATGCCAGTATTCAGGTGTCATTGTCAGGTTGACCGCATTAAAGTCTGGGTTGACAAAAGGTGTCAGAAGTGGGTTCTGGGTTTCAATCTGTATTCCTCTCACATTCCCAAAACATGCATTTAAGGTTAACTGGGAAGCATCCTTTTAACAGTGCTCTTAATCTAGTGTTAATTGCCAACACGTTTGTCTACATGCATATGGCTGGCCACTGACCAGTCCAGGCAGGGAGTAACCCGCCTCGCACCCAAAGTTAGCTGGGATAGCCTCCCGCTGACCTGTGACCCAAATAAGGCCATGTGCCATCAAAAATGGTCAATCTGGTCAATACTGCATTGCTGTTGCCTACATCAAGATGAAGCTTACTATGTAATAAGATATTCCAATCCATGTAACATACAAAGCAAACTCAACAGCAAAGTGAGAGGAAATGTGCAAGAGTAAATTGTGTCCTTGTTTATCTATGCAGGAAGAGACGGAGGAGAGCAGTCCAGCTGCTGACCACAGTGCTGATCATATTCACTGTCTGCTTCACACCATTCCACGTACGACAGGTGGGTGAGAGGAGCTGGCATCCTTTTATCAATTGCAACTGTCAAGCAGTGATATTGCATTGCTTATCTGCCTCGTAGGTGGTGGTGTATTTCTACCCTGATATGCCTCACCACGCGATCGTCTATCATTTGACCGTCACACTCAGCAGTCTGAATAGCTGCATGGATCCTGTGGTCTACTGCTTTGTGACTAACAACTTCCAGGTAGTTTGTTTGTTCATTGTACAATTCTGTACTATGGAATCCAACTAAGTTGAAAAACACTAACATTTTGTAAAAAAAAAAAAAAACATATATATATATATATATATATATATATATATACGAATATAATAGAATAGAATAATTCTTTATTGTCTGTTGAGGTGGAAAATTGTCAGGAGACACAGCACTTTAATACAAATATTGACATCCATATTGCCTTTAACAGACACGTTAAAAATGGAAATACAATAACTTAATAGGAATAATAGTAAAGGTAAAATAAGATTTTGTAAAGTAAGTAAATAATCTATATGGATCAGTTCATGCCATAAGTGTGGATTAGTCACGTTGTTGAATTCAGGATCGGGATGGCATTTGGTATGACTAAAAAAAACAAAACAGTACTTCAAAACATTTGAGGGTTTGAGAGTTTGAGAGGGTAAGTAAACATAAAGACTGAAACAATGTGGTTGCACAACTGTGCACACCCTCTTGTAGCCGGGATGTGGCTCTGCTCCATGTTAATGTGAGTCAGCACACACCCGCCACCTTTGTAAGTGCCTCTGATTAACCTCAAATACTGTAATGTTCAGTTGTTTTAGTAGGCCATTCCTGCCTTTTTTTGCCTTCTAGCAGAAACCTGCAGGTTTTATGCTAACATTGACTGCTATTTCTACTGTTCATAATCGTGGCCAATCAGTGACAGAGTTTATGAATATGTTAACTCCCTGGGCTGTCCTCTCATTTGTGCTCTAGACTAGAAGATTTAAGCATATATAGACACTCCCTACCGCACACTGGTAGCACTGCCAGGCTCACTATCTCTGCCCTGTTCTACTTCCTACTTGTTGTGTTTCTTCCTCACAGGAGGTGGCACTGCATTTCCTTCAAACTTTTATGTACTATGATACAAATTATATCCTGTATTGATTTTGATTTTTTTTTTTGTTTTTTCTCCGTCCTCTTTTCCGTCTATCCTGACAAACCTTTTGCTGTTCAACTGCATTCCCAATAAATATCGTAACACTGTACAAATAATCACAAATAGTGGTGCACACAAACCTGTCCCAGCACAAAAAGGCTTTCTGATCCACCATTTTGCAACACAGTGAAGCTGAACAGGACAGGTTAAAAAAAAAAAAAAAATTAAGCACTCTTTAGTGAGTCATTCAGTCATAATAGACTGTCACCTTCCTGTACAGGCAACTATGAGGAATCTTTTCCGGCGTGCAGAACAAAGCAGTGGTGATATCATCAGCATGCAACACAGCTCCAAGGGCTCAGGAGAAGAGGCCGCCGCCGCCGTACCTAATAATGTGATCATGATGAGCA
Source organism: Filicampus tigris (assembly GCF_054856515.1). Taxonomy (NCBI): domain Eukaryota; kingdom Metazoa; phylum Chordata; class Actinopteri; order Syngnathiformes; family Syngnathidae; genus Filicampus; species Filicampus tigris. The sequence continues at coordinate 11,559,854 of NC_141224.1, forward strand.
CGATTCCCCCATCACCACAGAAAGTCACTCAAAGGATACATAAATTGTAAATCACTTGAGGAATTTGCAGCATCAACGGTGGGACGGCCACCTATTGGACATCAATGAACAGCATGAATACAACAAATACAATTCATCACGGGTTGATGAAGACTCACTTCTTGGCTGGCATTTTACATTCCAGAAAGAAGCAAAGCGGTGAAGACTTGAATGGTCACAAATCAAATGATGCCATTAAGAATTTTTAATGGAAGGGTTGAAGAGGGATGAAAATCCAAAATTAAAAAAACGGACCACCCCGGTTTGGAGGAATATATGAATATTTGTATGGCTTGGATTACCTCAGCAGAGTTAAAGACAACGTCAAGGAACGATGACCCCCTTTGCACAGCAGAGGGCAGCACTGCTGGGAGAGAAATTCTGAAAAGCTTTTAATGTATTGTACATTGCGCAGCACTTTAATAAACGACCTGTCATAAACACCACAAGTCAATGCAGCATCATAAAGTACATTAATGTAGGCTTTCTTTTCGTTTGTTTCTTTTTTCTTTCTTCTTTTGTTCAAACAAAATTCACCTCATACCCATATCAGACTTTCTGGGCTTCTATGAGAAGCCAGAAATTAAATTAATGAAGCAAACATTTATACAAACTCAAACAATCTCCCGCAAAATACATCCATATTTAACAGTTATAACACTTCTAAATATAGCAATTAAAAATACACCCTTATTCAGAAGTTATAGCACTTATAAGTATGTATTTTGCTTGAATTTGTGGACACTAATTATAATTTTAGCATACATACATTTTGGTTAAAGAGCTACATATGGATACAAGCGCGTGAAAAATGATTTAGTGCATACTGCATAACATTGGGTGGTAATCCAATGCGTTTTTTAAGCACTGCAAAATACGGGCTATTTAATGCACATGTTTTTATGAACATATTAAGTCATTATCTCATAATAGTCATCATTTATTTACATTTAATTTTTAAATGTATTTATTGACACGACATTCAACATTACAATCCAATAAGAAATCCTTTATCATTATAGCAACAAATGAAACTGACATAAGATACACATATAACATCCATTCCAGCTCTGTGTTGCATCCTTATAAATAAATATTATACATTAACATAACACTTAAGTAAATAAATATATAGACACATTATTGACCGACTTAATGTAACAATCGATATCAATCAAAAGTATACCTCAAAACATGGAGTTAATTTAAACAAAATGGCTTTGTGAATATGACATTTTCCTAACAGAATTAAAAAGACCAACAATATTGCAATTGTCTGTATCTTTGTTTACAAAACAAGTGGTATTTTTACCCTCAATCGTCATAGTATGACCAGTCTTTTGAGATCTTTATGTAGATGTTTTAACAACTCAACTTTATTGAAGAGATGCAAATTGCACTAACAAAGGGAGAATCTCATTTTGTATTCATGCTAGGATTCATTAATGAAAATTAAAAGGCATGGAGTTAATTTATGTAGATTGGATTTGTGATACGTTCTATTATTTCGTCACCCTCCGGAAATATACGTTTGATGACGCAAGACGCTCGCTATCCTGGCCACGCCTCTCTTTGTTACTGTGGAAACCGGTGAGGTTGAGGAGGGTGTACTGTAGTTGCAAGTGGAGCGTTGAAGGGTTCTCGTTTAGCTGCCAAAGGTTAGCAGAGCCCGCTAGCCCAAACTGAGAGCTTCGCTGTCCGCGGTATTGAAGACGGTTCACAACGAAGGAGTGCCATGTTTATGGCGTTACATCCTCAGGTATGTTTCTGCACCTTTATCATTTCCTTGCAAATGTGGAATTAAGTTACGGTTTAACGGCAGGTTAGCGCTTCAAGTTTAACGCTAGCCAACAGGTCAAATAGTACCTGGTGCAGCTGGAATTGACACATGACTTAAATGCGATTTGCTCTACCTGGCGAACTCCTGCTAGTGTTAAATGCACACAAAAATGTAAATGCGAGCACGTCGTAACATCAACAGTTAAAAACAGTTACGAGCCAAATCATGTCCCAACTGGCTCAGCAATCTTCACATACACCATTCATTCCAAGGTAGGAAACATTAATTTCCACGCTGTTCACCGGAAAAAAAGAAAATGCTGTCTGCGCATACATTGCTCTTCACGTATTAATGATTGATGCAACAGTGTAAAATCTTAATTTCTTCATCCGTTTGGATGTTGACAGAGCTATGCCTTTTAGTTTATCTAATGGCATATCATCAATGAGTCGCCTATGGCGTTTTGCCAAAGAGTTCATCATCAAAGTCATGTCTTAATCAGACTTGGTGTCATAGCTTTTGGCATACAGTCAAATTGTTGTGATGTCTTCTCCTGGAGGTGAGATCTTACTACAGAAAAAGGAAAGATAGCAGAGGCAGTGTGAGAAGTCTGCTCAACAATTATATTAAATGAATAAACACTGAATAATCACAGCACAAAGTGAGGCAAGTAAGTCTTGACAGGGGGCACTTTACTCTCTAACTGTTTTGGAGACAATTACTTGTTAATCTTTAGTTGTAGCTATTCACTCATGTAATGGCACAGGTTCAGTTAGCTACAAGCAAGTAAGTGCCCCTTTACCTAGCCACAAAACTGGGCCAAACAAATCATGGAAGCGACTAGCTGTGGCGAGTTAAACCAAAAGACGCATTCATTTAGCTTTAGTTCCAAGACCATTGCAAACTATTTTGAAAATTATATTTCAAGTATATAACAATGATGAGCTATTATATTTCGCACCCTTCTGAAATTTTGACACCAGGGTTGACAAATGTGGCTTCGTTAGAAGATCCACGCATCATATTGTTTGTCATCACCCCAATGTTCAAAGCTCATAAAGGGCATATTTCTGTGTTTTATTTTAGCATTGCTATATTATTACGCAGTAGTTGCATGAATCTCTTTCTTTCTTAGGCGTATTTACTGCATAATTGAGTCATTACACATGAGTGTATTTTCTAGTTGATCTAAGCATGAGATACTCTTCATATTGTCTCAAAGGTCGATTGTTTTTAACCAGATACATTTGAGATGCAATCTCGCCTTTAATGGTTCACGTGTCAGTGTGGTTGCAGAAAGATGCAAAGTTCTGCTAGTGGAAGATAATCTTAAATCAATACAGGTGGTCTGTGCAATACTGAATTAACCCTGTTTCTCTGCAGGTTGCCCTATTTGTTGAGGAACCCCCACATGTTTTGGCTCCAAGCAGCCCTCGCTGCTGACAGACAGGCTCTGCTGACACGGACACTCAAATCTTGCACAGTCCAAAAGCTTCCACTACCCCATGCTGCCACTGTAAGCACAGTTACACAGTCCTCCAACTTCAAACCTCTGCCAACCATACCCCTTCCAGTTTTCATCATACTGAGAAATGCTTCTGCTTCCCTGCTGAGCTACGGGATCCTTTTCACTTAGAAAGCTTTAGAAAACATGATGGACGGAATAGGATTTTCATCATCTGCCAGTTGCAGGTAAGTGGTGTAGTTAATGCAAGTCTTTATAGCAGCTTTCACAGACAGGGCACAGAGTGCTTTATGAGACGTATCAAATACCAGAGCTGGTCATTCCGCCTGTGACCGGCCAGTCTGTCTATTCACCTATGACGGATGCGCATTTTTTAGGCGATAAACAAATAACGGAAAAATTGTCAGACTAAGCATAGTCGGATTATTTCCGTCTATTTAATCGTTTATTTTTGCGGTGAGGCGAGGTTTCTGTAACAATAGTTTTGTTAGATTGGGTTGTTGTTGTTTGGGGGACAGATTTGAGTGAGTGAACAGGCGAGAGGAAGTGACGTTTTCCCTATGTTACGAGACTGAGGGCCGGAGTAAATGCGTGTTACTTAAAGGTACTACATAAAACCCCAAAAAGGTCCTGGAAGGTGCTAAAAGAACGCATTGAGTCCGGTTACTTCCATGCTGCAGTGCCCATTTAATCATAGGCGATTACTATTTTTCCCTTTTCCCGGCCGGACAAACAGGCAGACGGGGTACCCCGGCTGTAGGCGTTAAACAAGCCGCAAGTTTTTAGTAAAATGCCCAGCTCTGTCAAATACTGAATGCTAAAAATAAGAGTGGGAATAAAAAAGCAAACAAATAGTCAATAGTCTGAAATGGTCAAATGATGTAAAGGCCAAGTCATGTTTTTTTAGTCTTTCTATTAACTCTGTAAACCCCTAAAAAGGTAGAAAAGCTTTCCATTAGTGGTTTGATAGTGTTAGACTTAGCAACGGGAAGAGGAGTAAATACACTTTAGTTCTGTAACGTATGGAGGGGCCTCGCTGCAGAGGACTCGGTAGGGGGTAGTGAGTATTTTGAAAACGGATGCTGTAAGAAGTGGGGCGGCAGTTAATGGTTTTGAGGACAGGAGTGACGTGGATAATATGGGGGTTTTAAGCGAAAGACTAAACTCTCCCTGTGCTTGTCAAAATGAACTCAGTAATGTTTATTTAATCTCTGATAGAGCAATAACCACAATTTAACCGGACAAAGAAGCACATAGCAAAGCATCGATGGGAGAACTGGAAGCCTCAGACCTTGATCAGAAGAGGAGGCCAATGGAAGATGACGGCGAAAGTGACACAGAGGATGCAGAGGAAGCATCGGGCCAAAGCAGAGGCATGCAGATCCCCCTGCACCGCTGGTTAATGCACGGAGCTGTGATGTTCGGCCGGGAATTCTGCTACGCCATGGAAACTGCCCTGGTCACACCGGTGTTGCTCCAGATAGGTGAGAAGACGTTCAACAGCGATAAAGTCTCATATAAAGTATTCTAGTTGCTAGGCTAGTTGAATGGTGCCTGTACTGTCTCCGGCAATAAACTAGATTAATGATTTCGTTTTAAGATTTGAGAATCAAATATTAACACTTTGAGGCTGTCAAGTTCTTTGCGCCTAAGGTACGTTGGTACAATGTGAGGTACATTATTTCTTAACCTGTAATAGGGCCCTCATGGAATGACTGGAAACGGTGCATTTTAGCCTCAGAAACACAGTATGAGCACCCATTTGCACACTGGAATGATATCCAACATAATAGCAACAAAGATGACAACTGACATCATAATTTATCTTGTTAGTAATAATGCATTTACTGAATTGCATCATAATGAGCTGTTCCTAATATTTTACTTACCTGTTTTAGTGTTGTGAGAGAGTCCAAAATATTAGCACATACAATACTCTGACTGTATCAATCAAAACTGAACATTGCAGTCAACCCCTGCTATTTGGAGGGAGTCCAGATCAGGCTGGCCCTCCAATAGTGAAAATCGGAGTAAAATTGACGCCCATTGAAATGCATTGGGGGAAAATAAATATCTTTTAGGAATAGCTGATCATCATTTTAAGTTAGTGGTTTAACATTGTGGCTGGTCAGTGTAGTTGTAAAAAAAAGTCCTCTCCATTATATTTTTGTATAATTTTTAGGGCTGTCACACATATCTTTTTAGAATCAATTATCTTCTCGATTATTGCATTGATTACTCCAGCAATCCCCCCTCTCCGCCGCACAGACACACACTCTTCCCTGTGGACTATTTTTGTTTTTTTCAGTAAAATGTTTGACAGTTATAATCACGCATCTACAAATAACACTTAAGTTTGCTAAGGTTGATGCATATTAAGACTATTCTCATTTAAAAGTAAACAATATTTTCATGTTAATTTTTATGTAAGTCATTGTCTGCTCTGCTGTTGCGCTCACTCTCTCGCCGGGCCAAGTGCCTCTCGTGGACGTGGAGTCTGCTCCGGTGGCACGCCGGGGACCTGGGGACTTATTTAAAAAAGAAAAATGCATTAAAAGATCCAACCACGACTGTCACGCTCGCTTGCTCTTTGTTTTTCGTTGACATTTTTCACAGTAATCATGGCAATTTACACTCACATTAATAACTGCTCAGCGCTTAGCAATGAGACGGGACAGGAAGTTAAGCTAAGTTAGCTGGAGAAACCTTAACATGCACCAAGTAGTGGTGATGGGGCGTGCTGTGATAAAGATTAGATTTGTTCAGTGTTAATTCACTTAATAACACCAATTCAAAGCTGTTGTTGTCACAGCAGCAGCCGCCAAAGCAGCCGTTGGCTCGTCGTCATGTGGGTGACATTCCCGTGTTCAAGTCTCCCATCTCCCTCAGCTCCGCTTTGCAGTAATACATAAAAACATATTTTTCCCCCCTTTCAGTCTAACATGACCACAAACCTTTGACTCTCTTAATCTCCATGCACATAAGTTGCTGGAGGAGGCCGTTTAAATCTAAAAGTGTCAGTGTGGAAACACCAAAGTGGCCAAACATTGAATCAGTGTACTGCAAATATTTTTAAATTATTAACAGCTTTAAGGCGTGCACTTTTGTTTCGACCAATTTTTGTAGTCAACACAACGGAAGTCGTTGACTTTGTTTTTTTTCCAAGTCGTTTTTTCCTCCACTCTTTGGTACTGATTGGTGGGGGGAAGAATTAGAGTGAGCCCTGTGCATCCAATTTGCCTTGGCTAAGCAAAAAGTATTCATTGCACGTTTTTACAATTTCCTTTTTCTTTTTTCGCTCAAATTTTTCTTGTTTTTTAATTCAGCATTTGTGTCAAAAACTACTTTCTCAGCTAGTACAGCATTTAGGATTTATAAATGAATGTGCTCTCTTAACAAATCAGTGCCCCAGCATCTTTATGCTGTCTTGTTTTCAACTGTTCCAACAAAATCAACTCCCCTCATAAGTTTAAGTAAACACTCTTGCAGTATGTCATTTGACGGCCGATACTGTATTTACTTTTGCTTCGAAGCATGTGACAGTTCTGTTTGCTCTGCATACCAGGTAACTTAGTAAAAGTCATAAATTGTCAAGGCCTCACTGTCAGTACAACAAGCGTACACCTTTTATTGCCTAATTAATTTATTGCAGTAGCTGCTTTTAGAAATGCCCAACTCAGTATAATACTTAAAATTCCCTGCAACAGTAATGGGAGAACTGTTTGGGAACTGGACTGGCATAGCGGATGTGTTGCACCATAGTGTCACGTAACCTGCATGCCCAGCAATAGCTATCAGCAATGTCAATGGCAAACGGAACAAAGGCACGTTTTCCTGGTATGTCAAGAATGTCCAACACAGCACATTTCAGCTTCACCGTCTTTCTCCGCCTTTGCAATATTGAGAGAAAGATTGGGTTTAAAACCCTATTCAGGGTGTTATGGAGGCATTTACATGTTCTAAGCATCCAGCTTTGCAGTGCTGTTTCTCTTCTGTTGAAAATGCAGATGCAGTTAGTTTTCGTTTTGTTGACTTTTTTCTTGGGCCAATCGCACGGTTGTGTAATTTGCCTTGAAGCCTGTCTGGCTATACAATTTTCCAGTGGTAAAAACGAATTTGTTAACAAACAAAGCAGGTCAGAAAGAAGTATGGATCAGCCACTAAATTTCAGTGATCAACTTTGGAGAAAATGAACGCTTGAAGTAATCGATAGTTATTTTCCAATATATACTGTATTGTATCTCAACTTACCATAGTGGATGTCGCAGTGGCTTATTCTGAGAGCAAAATAGTTAGAGTTAATCACCAGCACCACCGCTGGTTCAGCCAAGTACTGTGCTCCATTTTGTTGAATTTCCTGAAAATTGGATTAATCAGATATCAATTCAACGCAGTTGACAGAATTCCACACGATTCATTACTTGATAATTATTCGCGCCCCTTGTCAGAAGCTTAAAAAGCCAAACCGATACATGGGAAATACTAATGGAAGTCGCGCATGTTTTAACCTTATGTTTTCCCCCTTCTCAAGGAACATCACCCCATTCCCCATTCCCGTTCCAGCAGCTATTATCTATTATCTGTCTGTCAGGTATTACTTAGCTATTGGAAAAATCACGTCTGTTGCCTTTCTAATATGATTTCAACAACATGTGATGAGCTTGTGCCAATTGAATTTTTACAAATGCATTTATGATACCGGTATAATTTTCCTAAACAGCTTAATGTATACAAACTGCAGGGGTGACTTTGCTTGCCCTCCTCCATGCTTTGCAACTGTAGCCGCAATTGTGTTGACTTAAGAGGGTATTGTAGACAGCGTGGGTAACATGTTCTTCCCGTGAGAACCAGCCAGCTGACTGGCTCGGAATCCAATGGAGACGAAAACAAAGCTCTACTTCTCTACAAGGCATGGAAAAATCTTGACTGTTGTTTTGAAGGCAGCCTAACATGAATGTGTGTACTTTCATGTACCAAGATGTGTGTACGTCACATGAAAGTCTCTTAGTAGCTGACTGGTGGGAATTTCTATGCTCTTGCAACTGGTCACTTAATAGTGATTGGTTATAGAGCAAGCTACCATCATTTATTTATGCACAGACTGATAGGTGCTTCGCTATTGGGAAGCAAAGTTTTATGAAATGTAGGGGGACAAAAAAAAAAAACCTACACATCACAAAGTGTTTGCGTACTTCTAACATGTCCCACTCAAATTTAATTCAGTGCATGACAAATATATGAATGCTGTCATTTAAGAGCATTCGTTCCAAAACGGCAGCACCATCTGCCTTTATAAAGAAGCACTTCATCGAAATGAAGAATTCTACGAACGATCACAACTCTCGCCCTGTTATGGTGACCAAAGTTATAAAGTTCTTTTGTCAAAGTGAACTCTTGAGTATCCTTGTGTCCTCCCCTTGAATAGCAATTTATTGAATGAATTGACTCTATGATGCTTGCGTGTGTTTGTCCAAGGCTTGCCTGAGCAGTACTACAGTCTGACGTGGTTCCTCAGTCCTATACTTGGTCTCATCCTCACACCTGTGATGGGCTCGGCCAGCGACCGCTGTACGCTAACATGGGGCCGCAGGAGGCCATTCATTTTGGCTTTGTGTGTTGGTGTACTGCTCGGTATGGCATTGTTCTTAAATGGATCATTAATTGGTGAGGTCATTTTTTTTTTTGCTAGAAAATTTCACTCCGCTCGGGATGACTCCACCGAATGATATTTTTTTGCAAATATGCTGCAGGCCTTTCCATTGGTGACCGCCCCAATAGCCAGCCAATGGGCATCATCCTCACAGTTTTGGGAGTGGTGGTGCTGGACTTTTGCGCTGATGCGTGTGATGGACCCATCAGAGCTTACCTTCTTGATGTTGCGGATACAGAGGAGCAAGATATGGCCCTTAATATCCACGCCTTTTCCGCAGGTAACAATTTCAGCACGACTTCAGAGAATATACTTAGGAATCCTCAACTGGTGGGTGAATGTAATAATTTATGGACAGGTAGGCAAAAATGACAAGGAGTCCTTGGCTTCTGGTATCGTCAACATTATTATTCATTTCCATCATGAAATACGGTAGCTTGTGCCGTGGCATAAGAATGCGTGGTCACCTGTCACGAGAAGGCACACTCAGTTATCACTGTATTTCCTTTCTTCTTTTATATTCATCAAATGTTTTGCATACAGATATTTACTCTAATTTTGACTTTATTAATCCGTTGGTGCAGGTTAGTGATAAACTCCAGCTTCTTCCGATATATACAAATTCAGCTGGCGTTGCCGCCATAGGATTGGAGGACTCTTTGTTCAGTGAAATATTTAACGTGCATCCAGGTCGTACTGGCCTCGTACTTGGAAAATATTATTTTGACAGGCATGCGTCAGAAATGCCATTACTTTTGGTACAGGACTTTGCTGAAAAGAAGAGATCGGTGCCAATATACGTATAAGGTCAATTTTGTAGACATTATGTGCAATTGTGATATTATTATAGCTATTGCAGCGCTGCTCATCTAGCAGTTGTCAAGTTCATCCTCCTTACTAAGGTGCTCTGAAAGGCACTTTAATCCTGCATGTCAAGTCAGTGCCAATTCACGACAAAATGTATCTCAGAGCACTTTATATACAGTATATGGAACCCCAAATGAGCAAGCACTTGACAACAGCGTGTAGCTCGAGGGAGAAAACAGGATAGAGGGGTTGAGTGACCGACAGAGGGCACAACAGCCGCATCAACAACAGTAATATTCCCATGATGACAGCAATGACGATATTGCGTTGTCAACAACACCACATTCCTCGTAGATACAGTAAATGTCAATGCGCCATTGCGCCGCCACCAGTTGCATCTCCAGAAACAGCAAGCAGCAACCACAGAGGAGAGCGAGAAAGTCAAAAGAGAAGCGGGATAGTAGCATACAGCGCATGGCTGGTGATGACACAATAGCATATTTAACAATAGTTATATCGCATTAGCTGTGATATTGTAAATAAGTTGAGATAAAGAGTAAGATTCATAGAGAGAACAGAACAAGAGAGACGCTGGGTGCATCAAGGGATCCCCTGGCAGTCTAGGGCATAACTAAGAGATGAGCCAGGGCATGCCTGAGTCATCCCTGAATATAGGCTCAATCGAAGGAAAAGTTTTAAGTTTACTCGTGAACAGAAATAGGTTGTCTGCCTTCAGGACGGAGTAGGGATTCTCTCACAGGAGAGAAGGCTGAAAGCTAAATACCTCCCTTTTTTTTAAACATTCGTGCAGCAAAGCTAGCACAGGAGAAATATGATTGATTTTCCTCTTCTTGCTAGAACTTGTGCAGTGGCGTTTTGGACCAGCTAGAGCACAGGTGTCAAACTCAAGGCCCTGCCCGCCGTATATTTTTATGTGGCCCACAAAAGCAAATCAAACATGTCAACTTCCATGATGCTTGGTCAAATCTGTACCAAAATTTCTAATTACCATGTGTAATAAATACTAACATTGAAATATCATAAGCATTTTCTTGGCACATTATTACAGTAACTTGAACAATAGTTGAACAAACTGTTCATGACTTCTGATTTCAGAAGTAGTTATCCATTAATTTCTTATGTAATGTAATGAAAAGTAATAATATGAGGAGGCGATTAAACATTTGCAGTATATGGTTTTACAGACATAGGTCCTCCGAGTGAAACTGTAACTAACTACAATATGGCCCGTGACAAAAACGAGTTTGACACTAGAGGGTCTTCACAGACTTGTTTGAGCAACTTGTTTGCTCGGCATCAGCAGGCAGCAGAAAATGACGATTTTTTTTTTTTTATATTGATATAGGTGCTGAGAGCCGGGAACTATAATTTCAGTCAGTCAGAGTTTAGTAATAAGCAGTTACCAGCCAGCCAGCAGTTCTTGATGTCTTTGAGGCACGCCTGGAATTTGTTAAATATTTGGTATCAGGTATCACTTGGACAGATGGTTGGTGGTTGCCAGCAGAAGTAAATTAATGGGAAATCCAGTCATGGCAATTTACAATCTAGTGGAAAAGGCATATCAAGATGCATGATTTGGCATCCAAATATTGATGTTATTTTGTGTGTGTTCTTTGCAGGGCTTGGTGGCGCTTTCGGCTACATGCTAGGCGGTCTCGACTGGACTGGCACAGCTCTGGGCCAAGCGTTTAAGTCACAGCAGCAAGTGCTTTTCCTTTTTGCAGCCATCATCTTCATTGTCTCCGTCATACTGCACATGTTCAGTATCCCAGAGAGGCAATTCGTGGCATCCCAGCATCTTAATATCACGGGAAGAAGGGATTCAAACAGTCAATCGTCTTACCGACTGGTTAGTCACACACCACCGCTTCTACAAGTCACCGCGGAAGAGGACCCACCCTGCCGAGAGAACGGCCGATCAGATCCTGGGGTCAAGGAATTGGACTTTCTGGTTATGGAGCGAATGCGAAGTAAAAGTGATTCAGTCTTAGCAATGCCAGGCACGAAAATCAAGCTGGATCCTGACCTTGACCTGCAGATCCAACTTTTCTTGCCAGAGCTACACCAGGCTTTACCTGAAATCCAGGAAGGTCTAGAAGATTCTTTCAAGCCTTCAAACCAGAGTATTGGGTCTTTAAATCCCGGTAGACCACCCAAATTTACAGATGGAATGGTATTTGAAGAATGTGGAGATTTTGCCTTTTCTGATCTTAATGGCCAGATTAATGGTCCTCCTGAAGTTAGTCTTGGCTCTGAGGGGTCACATATGAAATCAAAGGTAAAGTATAACTCCGATTACAGTGTGTGATTTATTTCATGCTCAAATGGGGGGAGGCATTTTGTTTCCAGAGAGCTGTAGGACTAGTGCTTTTGTTTCTCCTCTGTTAAGCAGACCAAGCTGGCTAATGGGGTTGGTGTCAATACTGGCTTGTCCCCCACCGAGCACTGCAATGCAAGCAAAAGCCACACCTCCAACAAAGCTGGTACTCGGCTCCTCAGTGCCACAGCTTCTCCACGCCCACACAAACATACTTTCTACCGACAAGTAAAAAGCATTTTTGAATGTCTTTTATGAAGAATTGTGAAAAAAAAAATGAAAAAAAAAAGCCTGGCGGTCCAAATTAGTTTGCCCTGTTTCTTCAGCCCTCATTCACATTCTCGTATTATGGACGAGTGGGATCCCAGCGTCACCGACTGCGACGGACAACCACGTCGAGCCCTCCGCCAATCACCACTTCCCGAAGCCTGAATGATCTGAGTGATCTGCAGCTGCATGCGGACAGGCGGGAGTTTCAGCTGTCTGAAAGCAGTTTGTCTTCAGAAGGTTCCAGCAGCGATGGTGGGCCCAGCAGGGGCACAACCGTACGACTGCTGTGGTTGTCAATGCTGAAGGTGAAGGATGTTTGTAATATTTCTCTATATACGTGTGAATGAACATCCTTTTTTGTAAATGCACAATATTTCCTGGTCTTCTGGTTCTACACTGTGCAGATGCCAAAGCAGCTGTGGAGGCTGTGTGTATGTCACCTTGTCACATGGTTCTCCTACATAGCTCAAGCCGTCTTTTACACAGATTTCATGGGACAAGTCATTTTCCACGGTGACCCTAAGGTAAGACCACACCCTTGCTACTCCTCTGTTGCAGTGTGCAAATGGCTTTAACTTAAATGTACATTTGCACAATCTGTTTAGGTCTAATAGCAGATTAATAAAAATCCTTTAGCCTTTATTAAAAAAAAAAAAAAACAGCTTGAAATAAATTGTATTTTGAAAATCAGGGTCATCTGCCTGTCCCTTTGTCAAAACGCTCATCTCGGCCTCATGATGCAGGAAAAATGTAATTCCTTAAAGCTAGCAAAAATAGGTAAAAACAAAAAACAAAGCTATTCTACATCATGTCATGACAGGCTTGCAAATGAGACAATGAACCCACAAAACTGTCAGCCCACGGTGCTCTGCACCTGGCATTAAAAGACAAGACTTTGGAGTAAAAAGATTATCCCACGACATGACAAGCTTGTTGAATAGAAACAAGCGCAAGAGTCCTGCTTATTATATCTACATTCACCATACATAAGAGTGAGTTGTGTATTTAATCATTTGTTTATTTGTCTCCAAGCTGGTCTGTCAAAATGTGTCTGTGCAGAAAAGGTTGGTGGCCGCTGCTTTAGTAGGCAGGAAAAAACATATAATCTCACATTTTCACATTTAACACAGATCAGATTAACACAGTATTTAGGGTTTTGTTAAGCTATTGTCCAAATATGTCTTAATATTTTTGTTTTCCCAGGCACCAGCCAATTCCACAGAGTTCCAGAATTATAACAGTGGAGTCCAGATGGGATGTTGGGGGCTTGTAGTCAATGCGGCAACTGCTGCTGTCTGCTCAGGTATACATGCAAAAGTCCAAATTTGCATCTCAAGACAATTACTGACTCACTTCTCTCCAAAATGACAGTAGTCAGCGGTACATTTACCCTTCTTTCCCACATGCCTGTTTTTTTTTGTTTTGTTTTTTTCCAAACCAGCCATCCTTCAGAAGTACCTGGATAACTTTGACCTGAGCATCAAGGTCATATACATTTTGGGGACTCTGGGTTTTGCAATAGGTGAGAATACATGACACTATGAACAGCCGCAATACACTAGAATCACCTACGTATGTATCTGTTCACTATTGTGCTTTTCTAACCTTAGGAACCGCGGTGATGGCTATCTTTCCAAATGTGTACGTTGCCATGGTAATGATCAGCAGCATGGGCATCATCTCCATGAGCATGTCCTACTGTCCTTATGCCTTACTAGGACAGTATCATGAAATTAAAGAGGTACTTACGCAAGCAGAGAACAGAGTTGCATGTACAACGGTGCCTTGAGGTACGAGTGACCCAATTTACGAATTGTATGTTTTTTCGAGATACAAGTCAATGATTTGTCGATTTTATTTATTTTTGCTTTGACTTGCGAGCTCAAACTTGGGATATGGTACTGTATGGTGGCAGGTGACTCAACTCCCTTCATGACAAGTGACATGTTAGCAGATATACTTCGTAAATATTGTTCAAAACAAGGCTTCAAGCTGTTTATTGCCACACTCAATGAAGGTGACTGTGAAACTAAACATAATACAAAGATAATTATAATCACAGACATACCCTCCACTACCTGAATGCTAACATAAAACAGGAGGGAACCTCAATAGGCAAACGGGCTAACGCTTTGCATCTGTGTGGCTCTGTTGTTACTCTTGAAGTAACGGATAGCTGAGTACAATACTCACAGGCTTATATTCTTAATCTTTTAGAAGCAAATTTTAGTGCCGTGCTGCTGAGCTGAGAGATGAGGTGTCTCAGTGAATGTCTGCGCACCAGCATAAGCATCACAATTCAAAGAGAAAGTATGACAAAAAAAGTATTCTTCAAATTCTAATTAATTACATCATTATGTTTTTATAAACGTGTGTTTTTATGATGTGTTTCCCATTAACCAACACAATACAAAAATGTGTTACGTTTTTTGGGGATGCTGGAACATATTAATGGCATTTCTATTCATTTTAATGGGATAAGATGATTTGAGCTACAAGTGTGGTCCAGGACTAAATAAAACTTGCATCTCTGGGCACCACTGTGTTAATAATCACCAAGAACGTAATTTGTATGTAAGTTACATTCTCTGCTGGCTTTGCTTTCCTCAGTTCATCCACCACAGTCCAGCCAACACTAGAAGAGGTTTTGGCATTGACTGCGCTATCCTATCTTGCCAAGTGAGTGAAATTACCCATTCTATCTTTGCTTTTTCTTTGTTTAGTTTTTTTTGCCATAATTATTTCCAAAATGATGGGCAGCCTCAACAGGAATTGTTAATTTAAGAGAAGAACAACAACAAAGAACAACAAGAAAAGTGAATATACATATTCACATATATGCACTGGAAAATTTGGCAGTTAAGGTTGTGCAAATCACCTTTACATGTTTTTGACACTCCTAATGTATTAATTAACAGTGCATTGACCATTACGATTTCTGAGGATTGTTGATTCGTCGTTTCGTCGTCTCGTGAAGCAAATGAGGCAAATATAGTGCACTACTTTCTCAAGTAAGTTGCTGTCTATTAGAAAGTACATGACGTCAGCTACATGAAGTTCAGCTCCATCCATGTCTCCGTGGTGATTCACTTACATGGAGACAAAAAGAGTAGAAGTTGCAAACTTTATTAACTTTATAACTTGTTTTTCACAGATTATGACTATGATTATGACAGATATTTCTGTGAGTCCTGTTATATTACCTGGTTAGTATTACGGAAGCGGAGTAAACATTTTTGACTGAGCACAAGTGTGCGCATTTGTGCACACAAGTCAATAGTCCATGGCATTATGGGGAAAAGTGCTGTTTTTAGATTTCAGCCTACGTTTTACCAACACGTTCGAACAACTCTACCAATAGCATACGTTTGAGCGACATAGCCCAGTTTACTCCACTTTGGCAGTTCCACACTTCCATATACTGCAGCGTTTATGTGTGAATACTCGTTATTTGAAGGAGAATCCTGTCATGTTTTGCTATTGCTAGCCTGTCAATAGGGTTTTCCATTGAGTGCTAGCATTAAAATGGTGATGTGCCTAAAACAATTTATTGTATTTAAATGTACAAGGTGTATAATTAGTTTTGTTGTGTGTTTAGTTTTACCATAAAGTCAGAATGGGGCATCATTAAACAGACTAAAGCACACTCAGGGAAGGCAGAGAACATACATCACACGCTTGCAGCAAGCAACACAGGAACATTTAGGGTGCTCTGAAAGCACAGGAAATTGCATACACACACCGTACCATTCAGTACTTTCATAGTTCTTCTTCAATTATGATGCTTTTAGGATCATGACAAGCCAAAATTTAAATCATGATTAAATTTCAAGTAATTTCTCAGTGCTACTATCCATAAAAAAGGAAAAACAAACATCTGACAAGGTCAACCTGCGGTAACAATGTATACTAGCGGTTAGCACACCTACTACCTCACAGTTCTGGTTCTGGGTTTCACATCTTGACTCTTGTGTGTAGTGTGCGTGAGTTTTCTTCAGATAGTATGTCTTTCTTCCACATTCCAACTTGCATGTTTGGTTCATTGAAGACTCTAAATTGTCCATAGGTCACCAAAAACATACTAGGATAGACTGCAGTCCACCTGTGACCCCAATGAGTATGGATGAATACTCAAGTCTATAACATTTTTGTATATTTCCAGGTCTATATAAGCCAGATTTTGGTCGCTTCAGCATTGGGAGCGGTCATCAAGGCCGTCGGCAGTGTGCGAGTCATTCCAATGGTGGCCTCTGGTGGCTCCTTCCTCGGTTTCTTTGCCGCCTGTTTCCTCGTTATTTATCCTGACGAGGGCTCAGACAAGGATCCCAGGGACCAGGAGTTGACCCGTTTGTCTGTTGAGCTGGGCCACAATGGAGAAGATGGTGATGAGAGATTGGCCCTGCAGAATGTGGCTGACAGAGAAGACCTTAAGAACACTGAGAAGCACCCAGTCGTATAAGCGTAAACAATACATAAGTGTTGCAGGAGGAAGAAAACAAAATGAGGCAGAGATGGAAATGTTTTGGGGAAAAAAAATAACCACAGGATTATAGTGGGGTTGGATTTGCACAGATATGTCTCTTTTGTATGCACGTCCCTTTGCTACCTCAGCCTAAACAGGCTAAAGTGGACTAGATGGACTGAATGAGGTTGCAAGAAAGTTTGAGAATCGTTTTTAGGAAACCTCTAAATTAGAAGCACATATAGCACTTTGTGTCTCATTCCTGAACTGGTGATGCTGCAGTATTACGTAATGTCTTCCAACTGCTTATATTATTTGGTGATGAGAGCACTGTGCTCTCTTATGGTGTGATCCCAGTGGCATTTAATTGCATTGTGGAATGATACATTATGCCAGTTGTGCTAACTTTTCAACCGCAAATACATTTTTAAATACTCATTATAGTTAATTTCCTCACTCACATCCTGAAGTATTTCTTTGGGAGTCAATTTCAGCTGAGTGATTTGTTTCTTTTGGATTTTTTTTGGGTCATTAAGCTGCCATTTGTTTTACCTCCCATTGCGGCTTATAATTATGTTTCTGGATTAGTATAACAATGCCCTTTAAATTGCAACTAGGCTTATCATCCAGACTGAGAAAAACCTTTAACACCATGAAATATGCAATGTTATTCAGGAGTTGGAAATCTTCTATGCAGTCTGACAAGTCACTGTAAGTGCCTTTTAGTGCTCAAGGGTCAAAAGCGGGAAAGCGGTTAGTCATAGTTTGGGTTGTGCAACAATTTACTCAGCAAGTCTCATTCAACTCAGGACATTATGCTGATTAATACTTAGAAGAGAAGGTTACTTGTTGTGAGCCACCGAAGGACTTTGGTTTGTTATCCTACCGGTACGAGTGGCGCTTTGAAGCCTGAAACAGTGTGTGTTTGTGTATGAAAACGTTTGGATTTTATGTACATGTACATACATTTATGATTTCTACCTGTATTTCATTCCGTTTTGAGTTGAAGGTTAATCAATGTTTAGGGTGTATTTTTTTTTCCTTTTTGTTGCTGTACAGATTTTTATATAAAGGGTTCAAACTGTTTCCAAGAAAAATATTTCAAAGAAAAGAAGGCTAAATCCACCCACAGTTGCCTGTCATTCATTGACAACACCTTCCACTGCACACATATTGAGCCCTTTGTTGTTTTGACTTTTTGGAATGATATACCGTACAGGGGGTTTTACCAGAGGTCCGGATATAAATCAGTTTTTATTCATAAAGCATAGTTCAGGTGCAAGGCAAACTGTGCACTTTACAATGGTTAAAACATTGTAATACAATGCAATAAAACAAATACAACACACACATTGAGGTACAAAGTCAAGTTAAGACTTTATAAAGCAGTGAGAGGATTTTAAAATCAATATCCGTTTTTATGGGTAACAAGTGCAGTGATTTGAGAACAGGTGCCAAGAACACGAGCGGCTGCATTTTGAACTACCGTAACTGTGGTCAGTGAATGCTTGATTAGAGAGTAGAGTGAAGAAACCGTTACATTAATCAGTGTGTGTACATATACTGTGTGTATATATATATATATATATGTATATATATATGTATGTATATATATGTATGTATATGTATATATATGTATGTATGTATATATATATGTATATATATATATATATATGTATGTGTATGTTTATATATATGTATATATACATATATGTATGTGTATATATATATATGTGTGTGTATGTATATATATATGTATGTGTATGTATATATATATATATATATATATATATGTGGATTTTAGTCTGGTCCTCATGCGTTTGACGTGGTTGCGAGGCGGCCAAATTTAATCTCAGCCTACTCAGTGAAATGCTTCTTTTTAGGCTTCTTTCTACTCCCGCGTCGGCACGAGCGACAACTGCCGCATTGATTCACGTGACCGACACATTGTGCTGTTGGCAACAGGTCTCTAGTCATCTCGGTCCCTTTATGGTTGTAGCAGGCACGATATCCATTGTTGTCGCTCTCTTTTTGAAGCGACGCCCGCCGACTTGTTCAAAACTTGTGTCTGTGAGCATATTCAAGGATGACGCTGGCACATCAAGGTGGAGTTCGTGCACTTCATCTGGCGTTTTCCCTTCTTACGGAAATATACCGTAGCAAACCTGCTGTGTATTGTGGTTTGCTGGCATGCTTTTGTTTTGGGGCGGGGGGTGATAATTTTTATGAATAAGGGTCGGGGGGTCGCGGCTGGAAGAGTACCCAGGTCAAGGGTGGAGGGTCGGGCCTGTCCGGCAAAAAAGGGTCAAGTACCCAGCTCTGGTTAGTACACACACACACACATACACGCATATTAGACCCATACACACACACATCATTGCATACCAAGCTCATAAATGGATTATGCATCGAAATGTGTTCAACAAAGAGAACATTACACAAGTCCAGCTGTGCTGTGTGGTGCAATTACCACAGTCATGCGCTTAATGTTGTATAAGAACAGTTAATATAGAGATAATGTCAACCTGATTCAGAGCTGGGCATCGCCTATTTCCTGTCTGTATATTTAATCGACCCACGTGGTCCCAGTCGGTCCGAGTCAGCTAAATGACGTCAAGAACAGACTTAACCTGTACCACGTCACACGCAGATGCCGCACTCCTGACGCTCGGCTGAGTAAGGAAAAACAGAACAGTGTTGTGTACCTTGCGGTTCCACAGACGCAATGATACGTGCCTCATGTTGTTTTTATTTCACTGATCACCACACACGGCGGCGTGTCTGCTAGTGTGGCTTCTGCCTACGACGTGAAGATTACGTTCTCGATGCCGATTGTAGCACCACGTCGTCGATTAAAGATGCAGGACAGAACGCAGTGGCGGTTATATATTAGGTCAATCAATGACAGTTTTTTTGATTTTGCCTTTTAAAGGGGAAGTCAAATCGAAAATTATCTTTACAATTGTATGTTCTATGCAGCTCCTCTAGTCAAAACACAGTATTCTTGATTATTACAGGAAGTCCTCGATTTACGAACGAGTTCCGCCACAGTGGTGACGTAACCCGAATTTTTGTGTAAGTCGTATAAGTCGAAATTTACGTCAAAATACTTCCTATGAAAAACTAAAATACATTAAAATATTGTTTTAATCCAGTACTTCACATTTGCTTAGTACAGTTCAGTTGTATTTGACTTTTAAATGGGAGTTTGTATTTCCCCCTTCCAAAAAAACATTTTCTTATTTGTTCATATAGTCAGTTTGACTTGACAGTACAGTCATAGCTATAATCTGTTAAAAAAAAATTGCTGTTTCCTGTCCCCTCTTCGTGTCCCCTAATTTGATATGCAACAATGAACAATTGAAGTGCCTTGACTTTTTTTTCATATGATATTTGGCGTAAAAAGTTAAAAGTACTGTAAATGTGTAGAAAAGACACAAATGTAAAACTTAGCACTTTGTTTCAGCCGGTTATATTTACATTCATCACACTTGATAGCAACTTTATTAAAATGATACGCCTTCTCCATAGGGGGCTTCTGTGTACAGCCAATTTAGTTGTCTCCCACGAAAAGCAACTTGGGACTTTCTGAAGCATTTAAAGCCATTAGAGCAAGTTTTTCACATTCTGAAGACAGTAAGACCCACAAAAAAAGAAGCAACTGAATGTGACTGGATACAGGAAAGGTCTAGCTCAGAATCTGGAGTATTTGTTATCAAAGGGTTACAAATTATGATTCATTTTTTCAAATAATTGTGAGCACCTGTAAATGCAGGTGATCAGTATACAATTTAAAATATGAACATAAAAAAATCTTCCATCCTTAAGTGGAAAAATGCTATATTTGGTAAAAGTGGTTGAAAAAGCAAGAACGTCATTAATCTGACTCTACTAAATATAACTACTTTGAATGTGTTTCATCACTAGTTAATACAATAACTTATTTGTGTCGAATTTGCTTGTCATCCCCCTCCCACTCCTTTTCTTCCCCTCTTGTTGCTCAGTGCTTGTGTTGCAGCAGATGTGAAGACTTTGTTCAGGATCTCAATCCGTGTCCGCAATGTCGGAACATCTTCCTTCTCCTCTTCTGGAGGCTTGTGTGGTGGTGGGAGCGTCCAGTGAGAAACTACAGGAGGTCTGCCAGGTACCTTCCACATCTAAAACATAAATTAACGATTGGACGGACTGATGAAGATGCTTATGACACTTTGCTTGAAGGCTGTGGACTTTCACAGAAGTCTGCCACACATCATTTTGGAGCCGGAGGTACTGCATGTCCTGGCGCCTCCTTTTGTCAGCAGGCCGCAAGCTGAGAGTGAAGCGGTGAGGTCACACGGGAGGAAGCATCGCTCCTTGCTGAGGAAGAAGAGGAAGAAATCTTCTGCATCCACCACACCCAACCAAGGTGTGTGTTCATTTTTCATGTCAAATCTAAAAATGCATATCGCTGGCGTCGAATCCTTGTACTGCCAATATAATCACTTTTCAGGAGACTTCCAAAATGGCATGTTTTTTCAACCATTACATCGTCAAAGAGCGTAAGTCATTTTAGACACTTTAGATTGATCAAAAATGTGTAAAAACAATACCCACACATGTGGACTGACCAATAGCATAGATCTGTGAAAAAGTATTAAAATGACCAAATTGTGACATAGGAGGTTTCGGCTGGACGCCAGCGATATACTACACACTGCTCACAAAAAGTTAGGAATATTGGGTTGAAATTTCAGCATGAACCTAAAATGCATTATAACCTTTACAGGCGAACATAATTTGACCTTCTCCCAAATTTTGAATGT
This sequence comes from Filicampus tigris, assembly GCF_054856515.1. NCBI lineage: Eukaryota > Metazoa > Chordata > Actinopteri > Syngnathiformes > Syngnathidae > Filicampus > Filicampus tigris. The sequence goes on from NC_141224.1 coordinate 11,581,467, forward strand.
ACATCTGTTCACACACACACAACTGTTCAAAATTTCAGTACTTTTTACACAACTTGCTGTTCCACAACAAGGAACTAAATTTGCTTTACCCAAAAGTCAAATATCTCAAATTCTTTTGTGCCATGTATGGTGCATGACTCACAAATTTCAATGAGATTTATTGTAATTTTTCATTCTTGTGTCCAATTGCTGTAGCTCGTCACAACAGTGAAGGTGAAGATGCAGCAAATGGGAGAAAAGGCAGTGATGACGTCACGGTTCCCAAAGACATCGACCTTACTGCTTTGCCTCAACTCTGCTTTCCCGGTATTGAACATGAAACACACGGCAAAGATAAGATAATTACCTTGTGGCTGTTTCAACTGCTTGGTTAACCCGAACTGGTGCAGTAAACAGAAATGTATGGAAAAAAAAGGTTGAAAATGCAATGAGGGCTTGGCTTTCACTTAAGCTAAGAGCTAAAAATATATTTTTTTCAAAAGCTGTTATTCTGTGTATCATGTCAAAGTCACGTTACTGAGCTCCTCTGCTGAACTAATGTAATGATATGAATTATTTGCCTTTTTTTCCCCAGGCGGGCTCCAAGTGACCAATGTAAAGTCAGAGGAACAGTTCCACTTCCTGGTTTTCACTGATGTCTTTGGCAACAAGTCCCATGGAGTAGTCATGCAGTGTTCTCGCCCCATCCAGGTTGGCAGCGCTAAAAAGAACCCCACACACACGTGACTTGAGATGAAGTCAAGTTGCATTACGTTTGCTGTGTGTTACAGGAGTGGATGTCGTCCTGTCAGAGCGAAGTTGCCTCTAAACTGTTCTGTGGCTACAGTTTCTGTGTGATATCCAAGTATCCATACTTCACTGCTCTCAAAGACTGTCTGTCATGGTGAGTGAGAATGAAGGAGGATTGATATCCAATTTTGTTCTGAATAATAGTAAAAATAGCGTGAAGTTACAAATCCTTCTCATAGCTTTTATTTCCATCACCCAAATGCATGACTGTACAGTATAAACTGAGTAATACTTGAAGATTTTGCCTTTCTTTGTATCACATCAACTAATCTTGAGTTGCATGATTTGCTTTATATCTGCATTGCAAGGAATGTGAACTGTGAACTGCTTTTCCAGTCCAGGACCATCAAACAACATTCTACAATTTCTCCCTTTTACTCTAATGTTGCCATTTCGCGATGTGTCATTTGCCAAATGCACAGTGTGTCATTATATCATTGCGCTAGTCCGCAGAATAATATTTATTACTTGTATTCATGGCTACAGCCTATAACAACAATTGTAACTTTTTGGAGCCCTTGGCAGACACCCTATTTTTGTGTCCAGCTCAAGTCTAGCCCAAAGCGCAGTCTAACTGTGCGCATGGGTGGAGGTTTCTTTACTTTGTTATTTTCGTAGGTCGCGCACTGTTAGAAATGGGCGTTTGGCCCATTGTGGGACTGAACACAGCCATCTTGTTTCCCGGCCAATGGCTCCATGCATGCATGACATCCACCACACACGTCCGCAGAGCTCAGAATTAGTCTGCCTCCACCCCGATCGAATCCACCAAAATCGCATGTCCTTACCTGCAGCACAACTTAGAGCTTTGAGCTGGTCTAAGATTGAATCTACTTTCAGCCACCAAATTGTGAGAAGAAGAAAACACCTTCGGTCCGCCGGAACGCCAACCATGGCTCATAGCGGTTTACCAAATTCCCAAACATGCTAAACGAGGCTTGCACCTGCAAAAAAATTAAGACACACCATTTTTTTTTTTTTACACGTGTGCATGTGCGCTATCTAAAAAAATAGAGCCCGGTGGGTTGATCCACTTTCAGTCTTTTTTTCTAATAAAGTACAAGATAAGGAAAAAAGATAATCCATAATACAATACAGTTTATAAGTACAAAAGAAAGGACACATTGCAATGTATTGCACAATACCTTTTTTTCATTTTGCACTCAATATATATTACATTCCTATGGAAATGTCCAACTAATACTAAACCAAATAAAAACTAAACTAATATGAAACATTTTTGAAAAAAATAAAACTAATGAAAACTAACAACTCTAAAAAGTCATTAAAACTAACTGAATCTGAAAAACCAAAATCAAAATGAAAAACTATAGTGAAAAATGCAAAACGACTTTAACCCTGCCACCAGGTGTCCTTATAGTTTTATCAAGTCTTCTTCCTGTTTCCCTGTCAGTCTTCTAATAGAGCTCAGAGCTTGTCATTTTTCGGACGTGGAGGAGAAGGTGAAGGACTTTGCGGCCAAATTGGCGTTGGTCCCCATCCCTCCTCCTGGACAACTCCATTTGGTATCTGTTACAGTCAAACAGACTCTTATTGTTTAACTTGACTGCGATGCACCTCATAATATCCTGTGTTTGGCCACCCCTCCCAACCAGATGTTTACATTGCATCCCCTGACGATCGAATTGCCATCCAGAAAAGACATAGATTCTCCTGCTGTGGATTTAGACCTTCATCTGCCTTTCGTCTGCTTCCGTCCGCATTCTCTCCTGCAGGTATATCCCGACCTCCTTGATGCTGTCCTGGCTGGAGGCATGCTAGGGTTGGAGATGTCACATTCTCTTCTCTGTGCAGGTGTTATCTTGCCTCCTCCAGGAGCAAAGGGTAGTGCTATTTTCGGCCAACTGGGCCCGACTGACACTGGTGGCAGAAAGTTTGTTGCTTTTTCTGCAGGTACGCTCATCACCGGTGGCATACCTGTCCAATTGAATCCTTTTTATGAATTACTTTTTCTCATGTGGGCATCTTAATGGGGAAAAGGTTGAAGTAGTGAACAAAAAAAAAAATCATGGCCTACCGGTACCTATTTGTCTAATTCATTTTTAAATTGATGGTAGTGATTTGATGTTATCATATCTTTAAACGGATAACATTACATCCAAACTATGTAAAACTATATAAACTACTATAATAACACGTTAGGTTTTTCATTCATTAGTTCCAAGTAGTAATACATATTTGATAGTGTTAATACATATGTACATTGTGTTATGCAGATACAGATTGACCTTCTCATTCTAAAAGCAGTTGGGTTAAAAATAATACAATTTTGGATAAAAAAATGGACCGATCCACAAACCGGGTCAATTTGACTCATGTTCTTGCGTTGTTTTGTACAAAACAGCCCAATTTTTGTGGTTGTTTTGTACAAAACTACCCATTTTTGAGGTTGTTTTTGAAAAAAAGGAAGTTGGGTCAAATTGACCCAAGTAGTGAATCGGTCTATTTTTGACCCAAAATGGTGTTATTTTTAACCCAAGTGTTTTTAGAGTGAATGAATCCAATTAGAAAACAATAGCAGCATTAAACATTTTATCTAGGGGAAAAATGCCCCTTCTGACATAATAAAATTACACCAGGGGTCTCCAAGTCAGGTCCTCGTGAGCCCCTGTTTTGTATGTTACCCAGTGTTGGAACAGGGTAAACATATACAAAACAGGTTGGATAGGGGCTCACAAGGACCGGACTTGGAGACAACTGAGTTCCACCATTAAATGCATCTCCCACAAAATAAATTGGCTGCTGGTGTTTTATCATTGTATTGTTTTTGCAGCCTCTATCATGGCAGCATCCTTACGTTCCCGTGCTGGCCAGAGGCATGCTGGACTTCCTCATGGCACCGACCGCCTTCCTCATGGGCTGCCATCTCTGCCATTTCGAAGAAGTTGCTGTGGTGAGCACTAGGACAGTGTGGCCCATTAAACTGCAAATTGTTGTTGTTTTGTTTTTTTCCAAATATTGTGTTGTTTCTGTCCATACAGGAAACAGATGATCTGATCCTCATCAATATTGATAATGGAAGTGTGTCCACTTCTTGTTCGGAGACTGTTGACCTACCAGAGATCCCAACGTTTGCAGCAGATTGCTTCACACAAAGGTAAATAAACAGCAAACTGATGAATGCTGCTAGCTTGTAATAATACATTGTGGTTAATAATCAGTATGTTTTTGTGTAGGTGTCAATCTCTGCAGATCCACTTTGACTTGGACCAATGCAAGCGTGCGAGCTGCACTGACATCGAGGATCAGCGTGCCAAGAGACGAGCGTGGCAGCGTAATCTAAACCGTGACATCCAGAGGATCACCACTGAACTCATTGTCAACATATTCAGGTTGTCACTGAGTTGTTTTAAGCGGTGATGATTTCATAAATGCCCAGTACACTCTTTGAATACAACATTATCTTAGCCTCACAATCTAATGGCAACTAATATGAGAAAGAGCTATTTGCTGTTCTCCCAACCTTTACTTATATTGCCACATTATTATATTTCCATACATGTGCAGGCATGTTAGCAGCCACTTGAACTACGAACACCGAGTATTCAACAGTGAAGAGTTCCTGAAAAGCAGAGAACCAGCAGAGCAACATTTCTACAAGAATGTAAATACTTTTTATTGTTATCCTTTTATGCGTCACGCAATCCTCTCAACATATACGGCATATCACTGAACCCTAAATTAGGAACACCAGCGCAATCGCATTAATCCAAGACAGTGTACCTAATATTGCAGATGGTGACCTTTTGATGGTGAGGATCTAGAAAGAGGCACTAAAGTTTTTAGAGCTCTTCACACTAAAAATCCAACAGGCCTAAACGGACTGCCTTCTTGTATTTTGAAGTCTTTTACAGAGAAACTGTCTTCGGCTTGGCAGAAATCATTCCATCTTTCCATAGACACTTGTACGCTATGAGTCCAGAAAAAAATCTATTGTAGAGCCAATACCCAAAAAGCTTTGTATTCAGGAGGACAACGATTACCGGCCAACGGCCATTTTTAAATCAATGGAGAAGGTCAAGATGGGGAATCTTTGTACCGCTGTACAATGAATAGCAGTTTGCGATTGATGTCAAATGTAACTGTAACATGTAACTGAAACTATAATTATGACCTAATCTAATCCGCCACTGTCTTGAATTCATCTAGTTTGTGTTAATATGTTGTTTCCTTTGTGTGTCATTCATGTGATGTGGATTTATTCCTGCTCTGTGACAAATGTCTCCCTGCTTGAGACCAATAAAGTAACCTGAACCTGAGTTCATGTACTGTACCTTTGGGGTTAACAATAAAACAAAAAAATCCACATTTATTTGGAATGGTTATTCTTGCTTGGGTACATTCTTGTGTTGATTGCCGAATCTGGCTTTGTTGCAGGTGTTGGAGACACACATCTTCCATTCTTTCCTTAGGGACCGTCTCAACAGGAAGATGGACAACTTTGCTCGCTTGGAACTCAGCACTCGATCAGAGATGCGAAAGTAAGCTTTTTTTAAAGTCTCGTGTCTTATCTTATTGTACCGTAATGTATCGTGTCATGTCACATCTTCACAAGATTTTTATCATATCGCATCATAAACAAATGTACCTTATTCTACAGAATTTGAGTCTTTATTTAAAATAATACAATTGTATGGGACGATTTGGAAGATCGTCAACAAGCAGCTGTTGATTTCAGCCAGGTTTCCGTGTTATTAATGTCAAAGCACGTTTTTGCCAATGAATCGACTTCAAGCTTGAACCGACTAGTTGACTACTCAATTCAAGCCTTGCTATGTATACAGTTTGTGGGTTATTAGAACAAATAAATATCTGTTTTATGATCCTGTTTGCAACAGGATGAAGGTATCAGTGCAAAGCCAACGCAGACCTACCATGCAGGAGATTCAAGCCCGGAGAAAGAGCTCCAACCCTGAGAACAAGATGATTACTAGACAAGGAATGAGCCTTCCCAACCTGGGCGATCAAGACCTAACCATGAGCTTTCCAATAATTTCACTACCAACCAAAATCATATTGTGCGAACCTGGTGAGAGTGGAGAGGAACATTTGAATAGAATTGCTCATGCGGTTGAACTGACTGGTTACAAACAACAACATTTTTTTTTTCATTTTCCACAATCTTGCTTTTATCCTAGCACCAAGGATGCCTCTTAACACTGTGGAGATATTCAAGCTCCCAGAATTCCCAGACTGTCTGTCCTTCCACGCTGCCCAAAGTTATTACAGTGAACTGATCCTGCTTCTTGGCAAGGCGATCGACTCCGTTCAAAACGACAACTCTACTCTACTAGCCAGGTATGTTTACTGCACAGGAATTATCCACATGGGCCTAATGCAAGTGGACTATAACAGCGGGAAATGAAAATGTATTTTTGTCTACCCCTTCATTCGGGTTCTTATCAAAATTGGATTATTTGTTGTTTGGCTGTACCACTTGGAGATCAAGCTAATTTAATTAGTTAGTGACGACCTTCCATGATTGGCTCGGTGGCGCTCCTTGGAATGTTTTAAAAATGCAGCCCTGGAAGCCAGTTTCACATAAAAATATGAGAATTAGTAGGCATGTCGAGTAAATTTGTCTTGGATATGTTTGTTTAATTTCACTTTCTGTTTGTTAACAAATTTGAAAAATGTATACAGTACTAGACACGTGGTTAACACTGAGTTAGGAAGAATGTAAGACTTTGTCGTAGCTTGCGGGAAGAACATGGCGGCAAAGTTGGATGATTTCTATCAAATCAACGAACGACCAAAACATTAACTGTCATTTTCAGCTTTGCGGTAGTAATAATGTTCACATTTCAGGGAAATTATCACTGCAAAAAACTATATGGTGGCTTGTTTGTAGGAACGTGAAATTCCTAGCATGACTAGACCCACAGAAAGGTCTCAAGAACCGATGCCCAAAATCTGCGATTTTGTTTTGAAGCTAACATTTGAGAAATATTTCTAGGGACCTTCAAAACAAATTTGTCCTAGAGATTTTGTTGAATTGCTAACAAATTTAAACAATGTGTAACAGACAGCGCACACTATTGAATGACATCTGTTGGGGATCTATCAAGTTGTATGATTGGTCCATTTTAGAATCATTTTTGCCTTGAAGTTTGCGTTCTGCTGAGTGACAAGCTTTGTATCTTAAAATTGCTTTGATTCTTCATCATGGTAATGCTCAGGCCAAATTGTCTTTTTGAGAGCTTCCCCCCATCAAACATTCCTCTGGTAGGGGTTTGGGAGTGAGCCAAAAATTTGCTCAACAGCAGCCATTGGAATGTTTTAAGGAATCCGCCCTGAAGCCATTTTCACATAGCAACGTGAAAAGTCAGAAAAGTCCGAAGAATACATGCCCTAAAGTCTACCCTTACGTTTCAAGTGTCTATTATGTTGTCATTTTGGCCATTTCTACCAGTCCTTCAAAAACAAACATAATCTTTGTTAATACAACTCTTGCATTAGATTGTGCATCAACGTTTTTGTCGAGTGGATGGATTTTTACATCGCCTAAAAGTGGTTTCTCATTCCTAAGGTACTACTACTTGCGGGGTTTCACCAATCTGCTGTGTTTGCGTCGCCTCAATGCTCTGGGTGACTTCCAGACGCTCTACAAGACGGACACAGCCATCTTCCCCACACAAGTGGTCGCATGGCTGGTGGACTCGCTCATGCAGGAAGAACAGCAGCAAGCCAACAGATGGCCTGAACTCAAAAGACTTATCCTCAAGGTCAGTCTCCTCACACCTTTATGAAGTCAACAGCCAGAGAATTACATTATTGTCCTAAATTGATCGTCAGGTGAAGACCGAAAACAAGAAGCCGTCGGTGCAGCTCGACGACGATGTCAAGAAATTTGAGCTCCCCCGGAAACATCTGGATCGAGAGGAGTTTGTGCGTTGCATTCAAGAGGGCGGGATCGTTAAAGACGTGGCGACCATACATCGCTTATTCAACGCTCTTACAGATGGTAAGTGATGAAGGGAGGTTGGCGGCAAAAAGTTTACTAAGGGGAATTCTTTCCCATCTCCTGAAAACATTCCCATGGAGGAAGCAGAACTGCATTACTGAGCCATCACTTTATCTATTAGGCTGACTTATTTTTACACTCTTATATAAAATAGTATTAACTTGGGCAACTTTACGGTTTAATTGTGGATATTTATAATATTAATACTTTGATTGTTTTGCTCACTTAAGATACTTGTTCATGTCGGCACACAATTGCCATAGAGCGTATCAAACCTTAATTCATTACATTTGCTACGCATTTTTCAAGCAGGCACATTTTGCGTCGGAGGCACACAGGGCCAAGAACTACATAAATCCTGCAGCCTGCCTGCCTTCCTTCTTTAGACTCTCTTGACACAAGTCTTTATATTGATGTTATTCACGCTTATGGTGCAAATTTTTGTCATAGTGGATTCGAGCAACTGTATTATAATCTGTTCCATTCTAATTTGCATTGAGCGTGAAGTACAATATGTAGACTGTAAATTGTACTGGCTTACAGAAAATAAATGCTGGAATGTACAGTATGCACAGCCCGTTTAGTTACTCACTCGCAACCTGAAGTCTAAAGTTGAGCACATTTGTCCCATGTGATGATTACATCATAATGTAAATGTATAATGTGTAAAAACACAGAACAAGAAGTGGACCTCAACAACAACAGCAATTTCTTCTGATATTTATATGAAATTCATTTAGATGGAACGTTTCTCTTCGCAGCTTTTATAAAGCCCTCCAAGGCCGGAACTTTATATATAATTTGTGGTTTTGAGGCGTTTTCATAACAGCTCCTTTGAGGTTTTAATTGTTTTTAGATCCGCATGATTGGTCAGCTCAAATACTCCTGCGGGGCTCACGGGCTGCAGGTTTACCCATCCCCGATTTCGACTTTGAGCTGATGTGTGACGCTCTATTGTAATTGTACTCGTAATGTGTTTCTATATACAATTGACCTGACGCACGTGTGTGTAAATGAACAGTTACACGCTCATAATCCCCTGCTGTATCTGAGATGTCTTTGTATATCATACCATCCACAGACAGGGTTTCATGAAATAAAAAGCACACATATCCAGAAACTTGCTCAACATAATGATAATAGAAGCAAGATCACGTCTAAGTAAAAATCAATGTTTTGATGAGCTTGATTTACAAGACAATGCCATGTTATTGTCAATTGCTTTCCTTTCCTGTTTACTTCATGTACCAGTATGCTAGCCAACAGCCAATCAGCTGACATCATTTTGCACAATGCGATTGAAGAGGCTATTCATTCAAATCATCTGTACGAAATACAATGGCACAAAATTCTGTTAATTCTTCACAATTCTTACTTTTTACTGGTTTATGCCTGCTTTTATTATGCCATGTTGTTTGTTTGCTACGGTGTGAAAGTAATGACTTGAATTGAGGTTGACTCTAAGAATCAAATGTTCTTTACTAAATATAGATTTTTTTTTTTTTTAAGTTTTCATTCCAATTCATTGTAATTTTTTATACCCAGATGAGTGTGGTGTGGCTCTCCCCACCAACACTCACTGAGGAGACTGAGAAAACAGCAGAACACATGGACAGAGAAAAAGGAGCATGGCAAGTTCAGAATCATCTTAGGACATGATGAAAACATACGAAAAATTAATAAAATACATCATACACACCAGAGATGATGATTAAAATATATGTGTAGAGATCGCCAGATGTGTTTTGTACCCTTATAAAGTCAACTGCTTATGTAGTGCTACATGTTGTTGCCAGTGTGGGGGTCTTACACGTACGTATATTGTATAATGTATTATTTAGGTGAGTCGCAGCAAGTGGACCCCGAGCTCTTCAAAGGCTTCTACACTTTCTGGAAGGAAACTGAAGCAGAAGCTCAAGACTTCAACCTCCCCTCCGAGGTCATCGACCACCTGGACCACAGCGAGTGCGTCTACAAGTTGTCGTCCTGTGTCAAGACCTCCCACGGCGTGGGTAAAATTGCCATGACGCAGAAACGCCTCTTCTTGCTCCCAGAGGGTCAGCCGGGCTTTCTGGAAATCACGATGTTCCGAGACATACAGGTGCCTTTGTAGATGGAAAACCAGCCAAATCATGTTCTCGACCGGAATCTGTCTAAGCAACCCTTCTGCGCAGGAGGTGAAGATAGCTTCGGCTCCTTTTCTCCTGGTTCGCATTCCTTCTCTGCGTATTCGGACTTCTGGCAGGCTCAAGTCATTTGAGGCCAACCTGAAGACGGAAACTGATCTCTGGAATCTTGTGGTCAAAGAGATGTGGGCCGGGCGCAAGATGGCCGACCAACATAAGGTAAGGAAAACAAGTACAGTACTTGAGCTTGAAGACCCGACGGGATGATGCAATGCAACACCATTCAGCAGATGTCGTTTTTTAGGACCCTCAGTACATGACTCAGGCTCTGACCAATGTCCTCCTGATGGATGCTGTGGTGGGCTGTCTGCAGACCCAAAGGTCAATCTGTGCTGCCGCAAAGCTGGCCTATTTTGACAAGGTCAAAAATGAAGGTGAAGGTTTGCTCCTCAACTATTACTCGCTACTTGAGAATATTGATAAAACTATTGTTTACGCTACTGTTTAGACAACGTCAGATTAAAATGTCAGATGTTTTTTGATCATGCTATTTCTTGGAAAATAGCTTTTTGATTCATGCTTGCTGTAATAGATTCGTGTACATTGTGTCCTTGGTTATCGGACGATACAATCTCAATTTTTTGGCAAGAGATTACCGTATTCATTTTAGTGAGTTTGTGATGCCGTAAGAATCACAATTCCGTATTTGCTTGAATTGATGAATTGCACTTTTTATGTAGAATAGCATTAGCAAGGCTTACACATAAGGGCAAGGGTTTTGCTAGAAAATTCTAATATAAGATATGCTATGCTTCAGATCATGAGCTTTTTCCTTTTAATAGATGGACAAGTGGATCCACGGATGAAAACTACATTGATTTGATTCTTTGATATGTTCATCATTATATTATGTTCTTGTTCTTATCATTGCAAAATTGTTGTCATTTTACTCTGAACAGTGCCCATGATGGTGCCTAAAACTACCTCTGAGACGCTAAAACACAAAATTAACCCGTCATTGGACTTTGCAGAGCCACAGACTGTCCATGTGCTGCTTTACACTCCAGGTACCTGTTTACAGACTCCATTTTTATTCCCATGTATGGATTTATTAATAGTGCATAATTGTTAATTACATAGAAGTCTATAGAATGACTGGGCTTGACATCTTAAAGTCATCAGCATTACTTCAAAGTTACTCTTTAGTATCCTCAAAGTTGCTCTTTGGTGTCCTCTGTCAAAGTTGGGTTTACAGAGTAACAGTGTAGCTTCTGTGTTGCGATGAAGCTTTATGTGTTGAGACCACAGATATTATCACACGCCTCACGTGTTTCGTGATGGAATTACTGACACTAATTGACTTTAATTTTCTTTTTTTTTTTTAAGTCATAAGATATGCGACATCCATTTAAAGTGTACTTTGGGAGGAAACAGGACAAATTCATAACCCCCCCTTTTTTTTTTTATTAAGTCACAAGATGTGCAACTTCTATTTTTCAAAGGAAGAGGACGCATTCATGAAGACCCTTCCAACAGTACCAATCAAAACTGAATGTTATTGTCTTTCTAAGTTTTAATACAACTATTTCAGGAAGCATCAGTGAGCATTCTTGCTCTCTTGAGCATTTTTTTTTTGCATGATAGCAAAACGTTATTTATACGAGCCCCAATAATGGATTTGTAGCAAAAGCCCTATAGGCTGTCTCTTTTCTTGAGGAGTATGAATGAATTTGATAGGTGACCATTTCTGCTATGGTACATGGTCTTTAATCCTTCCTTTGTACCATTTTCACTCTTCTAGCATCACATTGATAGTTTAATTAGTGTCTAAACTTTTATTCAGTGAAAGGACATCTTCTCTTGTACAGGTCAGTTGACATGTGGTGACTCAAAGAATGAGATGAATCCCAAGCTGTGGGTGGCCCTCAGCGGAGGTCGAGTGGTTGTATTCGATGCTGCGAGCTGGTCCATGCTGCAGGATTCCATCCATGTTGGCGAGTCACAACTGGTAAGTACAATCATACTGTCCAGTATCGAAAAAAAAAAACCCAAAAAACCTCTGATGTTATCAATGGAGTTTGCCATGAAGAATCTAACAACATTATAAGTGAGAATGAATACTTTTCGATGTACTGAATTGAAGCCCAAGCTGTCCCCAACAGAACTGCATGCTGGGATTGGTCCACGACCAAGTGTGGATCGGCTCCCAGGACTCGGTCATCTACATCATCGACACGCACAACCTGTCCTGCAACAAACAGCTGACCGAGCACAGACACGAGGTGACTGGACTCACGCTGGATGCAGGAGATAAACATTGCAGGTACATACGTCCAGACACTTACTTCACAATATTTAAAGTTATTTGTAATATTTTGTGTGGGTGTGACATTACTCAAGCACTTGTTTGCAAGAGCAGCCTTTGTTCAGTCATCATGTTAATGCTCTCTCTCCGCAGTTCTGAGATGTACTCATGCAGCTGCGATGGGACAATACTGCAGTGGGATTCATCCAGCCTGAAGGTGAAGCGACAGTTCCACGTCAACTGCAAGCGTCTCTCCTCTATACAGATCCACGATGATACACTGTGGTGCTGTAGGTGCATACTTCAAAATCCCTTTACGCACGATAGATGAAGCTTCCCAATGATTTGTTGTGGCTTGTTTTATAGGCTGCGTTGACAGCATTGTGGAGCTAAAAAAGAGCGGGATGCCACAAAGAAGGCTGCTGCTGCCTGAGCAACTTCGAGGCCCAACAAGTAGATTCAGCAGCTTTATTGTCATCCCAGAGGTGACACATCCTCATCTTTGTCGTACATGTCAGTCTGTCTCAACGAGAATAATAAAAAGTCACTGTTACTGAAAAAATAGTGCAGGTAAACTGATTTGTTTTCTAATTTAACCTTTATTTATCCAGATACAGCAACTGAGAACAGATTCTCTTTTTGCATTGTCGACCTGGCTGCAGACATCTGAGTAAAACAAGGCATCAGAATGACCTGCGAATGATTGACAACAAGGAAATACATGTAAAAAAAAATGTTTTTAAAAAGGGACAAATGCATGTAAAGAAAAATGACAAAAAAATCCATAACATTTATGGACTCCACATCTGACACAGTGTTGCACAGAAAAAGATAGCATTAAAAAAACATTAAAAAAAACTGAACCTAACAATTAAAAACAATAAAACAGTAGCAAAGTTTAAAAAACAATAAAAATAAAAAAGACACTAATACGAGGGCAAAGTCTCATGAGAGTTCCATGTTGAGAGCAAGGAATAAGAAATTTTAAAGTGAGAATTTTAAGTGCACAGGAAGCCAGTCGAGGGGCTGTCTTGTTAATTTATCTCTGCCAGTGACAGACTGTCGTGACAGACAGAACAATTAAATGCTCCTCCGCTAGATGGCAGAATGGTGCAATTAACTTGTGTATCCACTTGTTGCCTTTCATACAACAGAAAAGAGGCTCAACTGAACAAGCCCAGATTTCACACTGAGTATGTAAATTATGAATGAGATTCAGATGAGATAATCATTAATTCAGTGTTCAGTCCGTATATTTTTTTAGATTTCTGTTTAACCACCAAACATTGCCACCAGTGCCATTAGATGTTTACGTTCTAAAGTATGTGCCTTGGCTTGAAAAGAGATGGAAACCATTGCCCTAGGCCAGCTAAAATTTGACTTGCCAGTGCTTTTTTTTGTGTGTGTTCCAGCGAGGTGAGCTCTGGACAGGCTTGGCAGACTCAGGTGAGCTCTATGTGTGGCACGCTGATGGCCATAAAGCTGCTTTCAAGAAGATCTCCCTGACAGGCTGCTCTGGGGTAACCTGCATGATCCGAGTCAAGGACCAGGTGAGCCTTGTTTTTTTTTTGTCACATTTGATTTATTGTAACAATGTCAATATTGTAACTATTATCAGTGACGTTCTTCATCCTCCACCTCAGATCTGGGTGGGCTGCTGTGGTGAGAGTGGTGTGGGAGGTCATTGTGATGGTCAGCTGAGAGGCCAGCTGATGGTGGTACACCCGGAGACTCTGACAGTGGCCAAGGAGCTGCAGGCCCATTCGGACAGCATCCAGACGCTCTGTTCTGCTGAAGACCGCTATGTCCTGAGCGGATCTGCCCGGCGTGATGGCAAAATAGCCATTTGGAAAGTAGAGTAGGACACAGACTGGAGAATAGAGGGGATGAGTGAGAGACTGAATAACTTGATGCAACAGATGCTGCAGCTTACATGTCTTGTGCCTTTTTTCTGATTACAATTTTATTATTCCATTTTTTATTTTGAATGATACAGTAGAAACTAGCCCAAAATGTGTTGGAATATTCCTTGAAGATCAAATATACATAACTTTGAATTGGTGTGATGAAGTGAAACTTTTTTCATTGCTACTTTTTCCTTTGTTTCCTTATTTGCTAGCTACTTAAAAGGCCAATTTTCAAAGGTTTCCAATACATTAACGAATTGAATTTCGGGTGAATAAATGACAGATTTTTGCAACTACTACTTTGGTTTACTTTATGTGTATGCTTGTTTTTTTTTTGTGCCAATTCATAAACGTCTTCATAATTAATCTATGTTCATAAAACAATTGTGTGCCTATACACATTCATTATAGATGGCTTATTCATCTGCTTATGGCTGTTTATGTTGGTGTAAAATGACTATGATTATGCATTTATTTAGAGAAATTAATCTTTCGAACGAATTTCATCAAAATAATTAAATGGCAGTTTCGGTTGCTGAAACAAGCGGACGCTCCAATCCTATAGGTGGCGGTAATATTTACAGCTTGTTTTTCAACCAGCAATGAGCTGAGCAACTGTTTGCGGCAAGAAAAGAACGCCACGAACCAGTCGTCGTAAATTTGCATTTATTTTTAATTTTTTTAATTTATTTTCCCTTATTTTTTTTACTTAAATACTTAATTAAAAATATTTGAGAAGGAATTAATTAAAAAATATTTCATTAAAAAACAATCGAACGTGACCTGGATGTGACGTAGCGATTCATTACTGACGTAATTTTTCTGCGACCGGCGACTGCGTCTTCACCATGTGAAGCGCCACCTCCAACTTATGTATTAAATGTCATTTGCCTCCGTGTTGCGCGTTGTTTATGACAAGCAATAGTGCTGCGGTTCGTGCCGGTCTGCTGCCTTTTGCAAAGAGACCCGTGAGAGGAGAAGAAACTGCTGGTTGAGACGTCTTTCCGCTCCTTGACAAGGTCAGTATTTCACATTTCTTGAAAGCTCGATCACCGCTGCCTTTTTTCCACGTCCTGTCCCTCAGGACTACTTGTCAAATGGGGACACGGGACTCTTGCTGCACAGGTATTATACAACTAATCGTTGTCTAAAAATAAGGAGTGTTTGCGTTACACAACCAGCGTTTTGTGCTAGTGGCTTGTGCAGGGGTGAGCAATTCCAGTCCTCGAAGGCCGCCGGTATCCTGCATGTTTTCTGTCTCCCAGCTGCAATACACCTGATTCAAATGATAATATAATCAGCACGTTCTGCAGAAGCTGGGTAACGATCCTGATCATTTGAATTGTCCACCCATGGGCTAGTGGCATAACGAGGAATCATCATGACCTGTGTGAGTGGCACACAGATGTGGCAGAACTCTTCTGTGCTTAAGAAGTATTTACTTGTGTAAATATAAATATTTTTTAAAAGTACAGGTTCCGATTGTACTTAAGTAAAAAAAAAAAAAAACGACTTTAGTGTAATTAGTAAAAAAGTAAAATCTGTTTTAACTGTCAATTATACGCTGGACTCGTTTTGATAACTTGTGCAAAAAACGTATGCACACCAAATTTCCCTTTTTAATAACTTTAACAGTGCTTGTACTGAAAGAAAAAAATCATTTTATTCCATCAAAACTAGTACAGCTTTGTTAATAATGTGAATTTAACAACAACAACAAACCATATTTAGAAATAACTGAAAAAAATAACTCACACATTCAGACACATGATGTTTTTAGGTTGGCACAACACATTTGCAACAAATCATTCTTGGGGCTGATAACACAACACAATTATCTTAAATCAGGTCATGAATGGGCCAAATCTCTTGCGCCATCATCAATGTTCTCTAGCTCACATTTCTCCATATTTTTGCTGTCTTTATTTTGTTCACCTTATAAACCCTCAGTCAAGATCTCAGTCAATCAAAATCCGAAACTGTGATTGACTTGACCTGCAAGTGGAATTTTTTTCTGAAACGTCCTAGCTATAAATTGCAATGCATGGTAAAATCCATATTGCGCAAACTTTTTTGGTCAAACTGAAAAACAAAAAATGAAAAAAATCTCAATATCCTGATGTACTAAAAAATAAAGATATGTTGTAAGTTAGCATCAGGGACACATAAAGCCATCTGTGATTAAATATGCTGCTGACCAGTGTATTTAGACTCACTGTATTGTTCAATGTCATTTTAGGACAAATGCGGAATGGTGCACGGGGCTGCTGACAAGTGAGAACACATTCTCATATTTGTACTGCGGCCTCACTTCTGGAGCCCCATGGCCACTCGTTTCTTGGGCAGATATGTCCTTCTACTATGCCGAGCCTCCTCTCAAACCCCGGCTGCCTCCCTGCTTCCATCAGCCGCTGGCCTGGCTCATCTGCAGAGGAATCGATGCCAGCCGTGGACTTCAGAGAGGTCAATGTGTGAGAGGCGGGCGTTGGCTAAATACGAGATGTTTTCAAACATGCCGCCTCGCACCCAGCTGGATGAGATAGTGGAAAAAGCTGTGGTGCCTGAGGACATCCTGCAAGCCTGGGAACAACATGGAGGAAATGGTAATCAAGCAGCTAGTACTCTGTTGGCATGGACGAGGATGATGCAGAAGACGCAGGGCAGGTTTCACCAACAGCCTGCCAAGGACTCAAGGCTGCAGGACATGATGGATACTATAACTCAGCAGGTGAGAAGGCGAAGGGCCCAGATGTCAAAACTGTGTTTATGAATGACTCATTTATGTACCTTCCAGATATCAGTAGTGTGGAACAGCACTCTTGTGTCCGTCTTGCGGGCTCTCTGGGTGATTGGCGTCCCTAACACGGATCCGGTGTTGGGTTCTATCCAAACGGAGGTCCTGTGGCGAATCCGCCGATTAAGCTACAAGCACCTGGGCTTCCTGGCAGAGTGGGGGACAGGCAGGAAGGCACCGCAAGATGTGGCCATCGTGACTGCAGCACTAAAACAGCTGGAACTGCGCTGGACTGAAATCTCTGATGCCAAAACTGTCAGTGCGCTAATTTCCAAAGGACAACACATGTCGCCTGTCCTAATGGACAGACTAGAGGACAAGGTATGATAATGAGTTATGTCATCATTTTTATTGTCAATACTAAAGTAGGTGGTTTTGATACACAAAGTAAACCCTGACATTACATACACCGTATTTTCATGTGGTGTAAACAACAAATTGAAGTGTCAATTACACAAAATTCATCCAACAGAATTTGGGCAAGAGGTGAGGTAAAGTAACCACAGGACTGTTCTCAAGCCAATCACAGTGCATATATAGACACATGTGTACACCTCTGAACAATTTAGTATCTTCATTTAACCCAACATGCATGCTTTTGGAATATGGTAGGAAGTCTGCACATAAAGTCATTCATGAAACAATACACGATCACATACCACGTTTCCTCAACTACATAATGGTCTCTATTGTAATAAATGCCATACCTCAATTATTTGTTTGTATTACTGAACAAAAAACACATTCTGAAGAAAAAAATAACAAGTGTTGCCACTAGATGGCTGTAATTACCTTAAGGGTGACTTAATGTGCCGCAACACGGCAGAAATGGCATCTCTAAAGTTGACGTTGATAATGATGACAAAATGATTAATTGCATAAGGGTCAAACATAACCACGTTGTTACAATATTGAGTAATTTATGTTCTATGTCATTTTTATTCTCTTTATATCGCGATTACTGTTAGGCTCTCCCTGGATGGCAAGTCTAAAATTGCACATTGTGCAGCAATGACAGTATATGATAAAACTCTCATACATACCCTGCTAACTCTTCTTGTATGTCCCCTTTGCAGGCTTTGGAGCTTGCCGAAGGCTTTTCAGCAGAAGAGATTCGCAAAGTGAGCGTGTCTTTAGCTGCGCTGGGCCGCAGGTCCGTGCCCCTCCTCAGGGCCCTGTCCTACCATCTCCTCCAGAGACCGTCGGCAGAATTCACCACTCAACTCATCCTCGATATGGCCTTTGCATATGGTAATAAAGCTTGCGGTGTTCGGTCTCGCACCATTTGATCCGAAGGTTGATCTGAGCTCAAATGCAAAGAGCTGTTTGTTTTTTTGCCATTTGGAAGGAACGGTGGTTTACGCATAGCCAACACATCATTGTGCTTCTCCAGGCAAGCTGGGTTTCCACCAATCCCAAGTGTTTCAGCGAATGGCGTCCGAGTTGATGCCTAGAGTCTCTGTACTGACCTCTGCTGACGTCACGCGGTTTGCAAAATCCATGGGCTTCCTAAAATGGCTTCACATCCCGCTCTTTGAGGCCTTTGCAGAGGTCAGTCCTCCAAACTTCACCTCACACACGAGACAGGACTCTTGCAGTCATTGTTGTTCAGATACTTAAAGGGGAAGTCAACCCAAACATATTTTTTTCAAGAATATGTCCTCTGCAAGCCCACTAGTTGAAACAAAGCATTATGATAGATATTGCGTTTGTGGAATAAGAGTTAATCCACTTGTTTTTAGCCATCTCTAGGGGCGGCCATTTTGTCACTACTCATGGCTCAGGTAACAACCATTCACACTTGACCTGTTTTCTGAAGCTTAGCCATGATTGGTCATTGCCTGAGCACTGAGTAGTTGTGATGTCATTTTCAGTCGACAGAAATGACAAAATGGCTGCCGCCTGCTCAACTCATATTCCACAAATGCAATATTAATCAGAATGCCGTGTTTCAACTAGTGGGCCTGCTGGGAATATATTCTTGAAAAAAATATGTTCGGGTTGATTTCCACTTTAATGTTCGAACATAATAACATTCTTTCCGAGTGTTAACTTTCTTTCTATTTGTAACATGTTCACCAGCACTATGTGGAGCACAGTGCGAAGTACAGCAATCTGCAGCTGTGTAACATGCTCATGACATTTGCCAGACTGAACTTTCAGCCAAGCAAAGGAGACGAGTTCTACGCAAAGGTAATTGTGATGTTATAGCAACTATTTGGTACAATAAGGCTAACCTTATGAAGTGTGGCATTAACTTGAATGTGTGTAAGCCAACAAGTAATGAAAGCCCTTTATATCTGCGTTTAGCAACTCAACATTAAAAAGGTTGCTACAGCACATCCTGCATGCGCTTGTGTTAACGCCGTTTGCATGTGTTGTGTTCAGGTTCATCCTGTGCTGGAAAACTGCCTCTCAGGCCTGGAGCTTTTCCTTCGGACGGATGTTGCATGGTCCCTGTGCGTGCTACAGCAGGCCAAGCCTCACTATCTCAGCCCGCTCCTCCAGCAGGAACATGCTGCTGTGCTGGCAGGTGAGAATCACATCTCCCAAACATTTCAAGCGCAATTAATTAATGTTTCCTTTGTATTCCCCCCCACCCCCCTCACTGCAGATGGCAGTCCAGTTCGAAGGGAGAACTACAGACTAAAGCTGCTCCATGTCGCTGCCACATTGCACTTGGAGCATGCTGAATCACCCCCATCCCGAATGGAGGCTATACCTGTCCTGGCAAGTACCGCCCCCCTAACCCCACTGCAGAGCAGCCTGAAAGAGGCTTTGAACTCTTTGGTGGACAGGAGGAATGACATGCATCGCACTGGGGTCAACACTGTGTATGGATGGACTATTGGTAAGGCGGCCCCGTGTAGATGGATGGTTATATTTATCACAGAGAAAGCATGTGTGTTATATTGATTGAAATACTGGTCACATTTGTCTTAATCGTTAAATTCTGTTCTTTTTCATTCATTCTTATTTAAGGTGTGGAACACCAAGCACATATTTTCTTGGTGGCTGCTTATTTCAACATGTAATTTGCATGTGCCTTGGGGATGATATGAACATGCAGTATATGTACAAAGTCATTGAGACTTGCCTGTAGATCAGTCCTTCTCAAATGGTGGTGCGGTGTGACACCACAGTGTGACTCAGGGGAATGCGCTTCCTTTTTTTTTTTTTTTTCATTCTAGAAAAAAGTGTAGCTGCGCACTCACTACAGTAGATGGCAGTGACACCCGCATTTATTTCTATATACATTTTTATTTCAGGCAAATTGATGCGCTTCATATCTTTTCTGTTACAGGTTAAAATACAATGTTATTCTTATTCTTTGCTGTAAGTTGATCTATGTTTCTGTGTTTTTTCACTTTTTGGTTTTATTTCTTGTCATTAAGGATACACTGTTATGCAGAGGTGTACTTATAACGATTTCTTGGACAAATGATACTGTTTATAGTTGCGGCACAGAGTTGGGGTTAATTGGGGGGCATAATATAAAGTAATTGAGAAGCACTGCTTTAGATGTAAGTTGAAGAATTGAGGGCTTCGTCCTTAATTGCCTGAAACGTAATTCTTATTTTACCAATTTGGAACAATTCTTTGCTTTCAATTATCTCCAAAACTGTCGCTTAAAGGAAAACTTAAAAAAAAAAAAAAAACTGCATGTTTGTTGAGCCATTACCATTGCATCGTCAAAGAGAGCAAGCAGTTTTCAACACTTAACAACATTGGTCAATAATTTGAAATGATAACATGCCTACTGTGGTCTGACCAATCATATTCATTTTTGGGGAAAAAAAGGAAATTGATCAAATTTGGACATAGCAGATTTCATCCGGGGACCAGCAAGATGTTGCGTGAACGGTATGGAATGTGTCAAGTTTTTCAAGTGCACTGTAATGCTTTTCTGCACTTCAGATGTCGAAGTGGTAGTAGATAGTGACAACAAGCCCATTGACTTATCCCAGCTGAGAGCTCCTCATCTTCCGAATGGAGGCGGAAATCAGGCTTTACCTGAAGGGGCACGACGGTGAGTTAGGAAAAATAACATAAAACATGATCTTTTTTGCATTCTTTTTTTTTCAGCCTTTACTTTCTTAAGTCATTGTGCTCTCTGTGTTTGGTTTTAGGATCGCTTTTGTTGCGTGGGAATTCCCCAACTTTGGCTTCAAGAGTAAAGACCTTCTGGGACGGTTTGCCATGATGAAGCGACACTTGCAACTTTCCGGCTTCATTGTAGTGGAGGTAAGAGTGTTTGTTATGATGCTCATGGTCGCTCCATATCTAAACAATGTATCGGTGCATCTCAGTAAATGGATATATCTTGGAAAACTCCATCTCAATACTGTAGTTAAATTCAAAAAGTGAAACCGATTTGGATTCATTACGCAAAGGTCATCGTTATAGTTTTGTGTATTCTGTGATTACTATTTAACTCATTTACTGTCAGACATTTTCAGACCCTCTTTTACCCTAATGTTTGAAAGAAATTGAAAAAAATAAAAATATCTTAATGGTATTGAATGGATGGACTGTGAAAAGGCAAATGAATTCATCAATGGCAGTGAATGAGATCAATTGAACTACCAGTAGTGAATTAAATGTACTTTTCTACAATATTCTAACTTAGTGAGATGCACAAAATTCTAATCTTAACCTTTATACAAGTGTAAAAAGAAATTTCCAGTAAAACTACAATTGATGTACTCACCATTAACTCTGATGCGCTGACAAATGAACAGAGGGGGCTTTGCTGTGACTTTTCATCATTATTGAAGTCAACTTCTGTTAGCTTTAGCCAGGAGATGAGTGTACCACTTTCTTTATGTGTTAAATGTGCGTTGCTGTTTCAGGTTCCTTATTACGAGTGGCTGGAGCTGAAGACGGATCATCAGAGGTTGGCCTATTTAAAGGACAAGATGGGCAAGGCTGTGGCGGAGGACATGGCCAAGTGAACTAGCTCGTCTTGATCACGGTTGCAAGCTTTGCTAAATCAGATGCTTTCCCATACAAATTGGACCATGGGGAATACAGTAAACACACATGCATGTTCATACAGAACACTGCAGCATTGCAGAGGAGTGCGCTTGTATCCAAAAAAAAAAAGAAATGTATATCATATACAGTGGCTGTTGTTCCTGTGGCAACGTGTGGGGCTTTCCCTGTTTCCATGGAGATGGTGAGCAAGAGTTCTGGAGTCAGAAACCCAGCGGCGAGGGCTTCACTTGTTCTTGATACATTCAGCTCCAAGTTGCAGCATCCGTGAGGAACACTCAATCAATATAGAACACTTGGCAAAGATGTGCTTTATAGAAGCATTCGATTGATGGTAATAATTTAACGAATGTGTGTGAGTAATCATGTGGAATAAAAACATTTTATTGTTAATTGTTTCTGTCGTCGTGTGGTTTTCCAGCGCAGATGTGGACACTGGATCACTTTACTTTCAGGCAGAGGACAGTTTGAGTCCGCATGAAACTACTAGACATGCCTCTCGTGCATGCTGTACAAGCCTGTAATTGCTCTATTCTATTCTTCTACATGTTCTGATCCAGTGGAGACTGAAAACCATCAGACCATTGAATATAATCTGGAGTTAATACTGTACTTCTCCCAAGGCCAAACGATCATTATTTGGATCAGCACAAAATATTGCACCATACTCATGTCATGAACGGATGATGTAATTCACTCAATGTAAGGAACATGGGGGCGGGGTTATATTATTAATATAACAACAAATGCATAGTCATAGATGGCCACGCCCTCCATTTGTTTGTGACACTGATGGAGTGATGTGCCCCCACTAGTCCAAACACCGCGTTTTGGTTACTTTTGTGTTGTGTGTGAGTTCAGCAAAATCCACCTGATTTTATCCATTTCAGAGGCGCGGCTGTTTTGTCACTTGCTGTCGACTGAAAACGACATCACTGTTGCTCAGGTAACAACCAATCACAGCTCATCTGTTTTCTGAAACAACTGTGATGGCATTTCCAGTCAACAGCAAATGACAAAATGGCCGCCCCCCCTGAGATGGATAAAAAAGTGGATTTTGCCCTTAATTCATATTCCACAAACACAACATTAATTACACTATCAAGTTTAGAGTAGTGGGGCTCCATAGAACATATAATTGTCAAGAAAATTTTGGGGTTGACTTTCCCTTTAAACTTTCAATTATTAGTACAGTAATTTATATACTTGTACACATTTGACAATTCAATTATTTTTTTTATGTAACCTCTTTTACGAATAACCTGATCCATCTGCTTGTTTTACGAAAGTTTGCCAACCCCTGCTAGAACACTACCAGTCACATTTATCACATGAGCCAGTTTATCCAAACTTTTGACTGATACATACTGTATTGCCATTAATGAAAAGTTGTTCAACAAAGCAATCAGGCACCAATATTAAGGTGAAATGAAACTGTAAACTGTCTTATGTATCCATTTCACCTGTGAGATTTTCGTCGCAATGAAAGCAATGAAATCAAAACCACCAGCCAGTGATGACAATAAATTTACTTCCATACATCGGCACCAATATGATTTCACTGTAAATCATTGAGTT
This sequence comes from Filicampus tigris, assembly GCF_054856515.1. Classification (NCBI taxonomy): domain Eukaryota; kingdom Metazoa; phylum Chordata; class Actinopteri; order Syngnathiformes; family Syngnathidae; genus Filicampus; species Filicampus tigris. The sequence continues at coordinate 11,604,946 of NC_141224.1, forward strand.
TAATTAGCTGTGTGTTGTATCTGAGGCGATGGGCACATTTGTATGGTCGGCATGACTTCTGCTCTGCTCTGTAACACTAACGGTGTCGTGGGAAGTTTTGGGTTGCCATAGAAACTGCCCTTGCTGATCATGCGGCTCAGCGTTGCAGCCTCCTCTGTCTTTCTCTTTCCATTAGCGCCTATCCAGTCTGCATTTGTTATCTGCCACAGTATAAAAAAAGGAGGAGGCAGATACTGTAAGGTGGGGGAGGACAAACAGATGCTCTCACTGGCCCTAGGGGGCTCATTAGGGATGCAATCCATGCAGGGGTGTAATTAGATACATTTCAGTTAGCTCCTTGCGTGTGACGAGGTACTCTTTCCTCGGTTTGTTTCGAATTTCACTTGGTTGTTGCCTTGTTTTTGCAGTATCTTCCTTCACAGTTGAGGGCAGCACTGAGAGGGAAACATGAAATCTGCTGACATCACCTCCCAAGATCCAGTCAGAGCTTGGCTGGCAGAGAGGCGGATAGCGAAGGAAGGGAGGGAGGGGAGGAAGAATTAGACATGAGACTGCGGATTCGACATGTATGTGAACACGCACATAATACACGGGTAGAGTTTGAGTACATCATCCCTGGAACACACTAAAGCGCCATCGTATGCGCTGCACCACAGAAGAACCAAACTCCTCACTCATCCATACACGTGCTGCAGGGAAGATGTGAGTGTTGGGTCGCTAAGCACTATGCTCCCTCCCCCTCTGCTCTTCCTCCATCGCCATCCCTCCCCCCTCGTTCACCTTGTCTGTTCTGGCTTTTATTGTTGCGTCAGAGCCAAAGAGAGGCAGCCACAAGAGAAGCATGCCGGGGGAGAGCGCTCACAGATCCGTCCCCGTCAACGCGCATCCGGGGCAGGGAGAGGACGACACCGGGCTCCCTGGACCAGGACCAGGTAGGACCTCTGGGGCGTATGGGACATTTAGACACAGGGACGTTGCTAAGAGTTTCAAATGGAAGGCTGTTATAGTATATAAGAACCGTCGAGTATCTGTTAATAAAAGCTCCTTCTGCAGTTGTCATGCAGTGATGCACTTACATATCTTAGTGCACTGAACCGCATGGCAGCTTTCAGTTACTGTGAGAAACTCCCCACCCTTATCACTGTGACTTGCAGAAATGGGACTTGCAAAGCATGTGTGCGACTGTCATATTTTCCTTGCTTCTCTGCCCCTTCCGAAAGCCCTCCCCGCCCTAACCCTGCCCTCGGTCCACTGCCTCATCCTCTGCTCCAGTGCGTCCACGTCTTCATGCGCATGCAACCTCATCCTCGTCTTTTATGCAGTATGCAGTTTTGTGAACTGTCAGATGTACGTACTAATGTGGCTCCGCCCTTCCCACCCTGACTACCTTAGCTGGATCATGACACAGCAGCATGGCAGAAATCACACATACGCACACCGGCAACCGTGGTTTTGACTGCTGGATGTTCAAGCTTTGTGATGTGTGCGAAAGGTTGACGAACTGTTGATAAGAGTCACCACCAGGGGCGTATCCATAAATTTTTCAGTGGGGTGGCCAGGGTGACAAAACATCTGAATCAGGGGCGACCGTGTGCAGCTATGCATGCGTGTTTCCTGTAATACCATCCACAGTCAGGGATTCATGATTTCAAATTCACACATATCCAGAACAACGCCCATCAGATTCATAATCGGAGGTGCACATAAGCAGTGTGCCGGTGCGCATGAGCACTGGAAATCAAATATTTCGCTCCAGTTCAAGTGTGTCATCGTGCATTTGCGTGCTAAAAATAGGTCAGGCCAGCCTCAATTCGAAGTCAAGTTAGCTGCCGCGAGGATTGCTTTTGAGGGCCAATTTCAAAATAAAAAGCAAAGTAATACATTGCTATCCATGTACAGTAGTACCTTTGCTTTGATTTTGAAGTCGATCCTCGGGGCACGTTGCATAGTAGTCTATCAACACCTGTTGCGGCTGCTGGGTTGACTAGGCTGGCTCCCCGCCAACGCTACATTCACCGTGGTGGCTGAATGCGTGCAGGAGAGCTGCCGGCAAGATGGCATCCATGGTCCGTCAAAATATGTCCTTATGCGAAAGCAGTCTGTGGTGCAAAAAAAAAAAGAGTGGACACCTGGAGAACTGTGCTAATTAAGCTAGCTGATAACAGTAAGAGGGCATTTAATTTTTCAAACAGGCCATTCAAATCAGTTGAGTTAAATATAAATTCAATCTCTTTTTATAAAACAGGAAATTGTATTGTTTTAATAACACGCTATCGTGTAGTCCTGTTATAATTGTGGTGTTGGAAGTAGGAAATCAAAACTGAAACCTGAAGAAAAAAAACCCTGAAACTTTATTCAGTCATATTAAAACCTATCGACACGTCTTAGCAATAAAGCTTTAATTTATGAAACCATGACTGTGGATGGTATGATAAACAATGATGTCTCAGCCATGTTGTTTGTTTGCTATGGTGTGAAAGTAATGACTTGGATTGACATTGACTGTAAGAATTGAATGTCAGTTACTTCAGACAGATTCTTTTAGAGTTTGTATTCAGGCCAATTGTGCATGTATTCTTTGAATATGCAGTTAATGTAAAAAACTTGACGTAGAGGATCAAGGGGGTCTAACAAGAATGCATCTATGTGAAAAGGACAGAAGCCACAGATATCAAAATTTTCCCCCAGGTGTGGAAGTGGCCAGGGGTGTGGCTAGCAGAGTGGCAAGGGGTGGCCTTGCGCTCAATGTAAATGTTGTTATTGGTAGGAGTCCTTCCTACACAAGCTTCTCTTCAATCAACTGTCTGGTCTCGTCTTGTGTTATACTGTAGTGCAGCGTGTTGTGAAGCTAAAACAAAGAAACAAACAAACAAGCATTTCTATGTTTCACTGTTTCTGTTTCACTAGATCTTTGACTGTATTTAAAGATAGTTTTAAACTTCTATGATGATTTAAGTTCTTGTTAGCACACAGTTGTTGTCGATTATTAGAAATAACAGTTAGCATGGGTTGTTATTGGAAGTTAAGTAGCGTTACTTTTTGCCATTCGTGCAAGTGCGCATCCGGTAATGAATAAAAATCTGTAAGACACTTATTTATCATATTTATTCAGGGTAATTTTGTAAGATAGTCTGCAATAAATGTACTATTTAAACTATGAATACTATATAGGCAATTATGGCATCAACGGATTAGTCCGCCTCTCAGGTACTGTACCATATTACAATGTATACTGTACCATATGTGACTCTGTGAACAGTCTAGGGATGACCTCAGTGCTTGTCCATGATCTCACCTTTTCTAACAGGAAAAAAAAATGTCCAGAGCTAATGAGAGATCAGAAAAGAACATTCATCTGCATTGAGCAGCGCAATGTTCTATGATTCATTTTGCTCTTGCGCTTGAATCCGCTGAGCCTAGCTGCTGCCATTAAGAGCAGTAAAACATGTCCAAAAGTGTAACTGATGGGAAATGCACACAATTATATATTAATTTCTGTTCATTCTTAAAAAAAAATCAAAGTCTCTCATATGTGACTAGTTTAAGAATAAGAATAAGAATAAGAATAAGAATGCCTTTATTGATCCCACAGTGGGGAAATTTTCATTGTTACAGTAGCAAAGATATAGGTCACACAGGGGCGGCGGCATAATGTGGCCATTAATGTATAACATTGACGGCAAACATTTAGAATCAAACCTATGTAGATATACGCAGTAACATGTGTATATACACATGTGTATACACACCAACCTACATCTACATAAAAAATATGAGGAACACTCATTTCGGCCTGTACATAGTACAGAGGAAAAAATACTCTAAGTGACAGTGCTGCAGTGCTGTAGTGAAATGTAAGGAACACTGACTAATGAGTGATTAAGGTTGGGCAGTCAGACAAGAACATTTTACTGGTATAAAAGAAAATAATCGTAGTCAGTAACAAAAACAAATACAGTTTTAAGATGAATGTAATTACATATTTTAAATGCCGAATTGTGCATACAGCACACACATGATAAATCATCATATTTAATATGAAAGCATCGGACAGTTAAGGAGTGAAAGTCAATGGTTGTTGTTTTTTTCTTCGTCAGAGCACTAGCTAAACTCCCCTCAGGCCCACCGAGGAGGCGCTGCAGCCTCAGTGATTCTGCTCCACTTATTGTTTCACTGCCTTCCCCCAAAGGAGCAGCACACAGCTATTTAAGAAACTGCAGCTGAGATATTGTAGCTAACATTTAAGCTACACTTACCTAGTTGCCTTTTAGTAACTTGTGCAGGAAAGAACAATGGCATGGTGAGCATTCATTGTCCTGTTAGACTGCACTGTGTTGACTGAGTTGGGATCATGCTTCGCAGGGTATCGCTCTCATTTGAGCCAAGTCTCCAAGGCATGACTCAGCTCACACACCAACACACTTCAGAGCTTATTGTTGGGGTGGAGATCAAGCAGAGATGCTAAATGCTGATGCTTGCACCCGCCACAGCCACGAGCAGTGCTCAGGAAGCAGGGTGACAATGATAACTGTCAGGATCACTTGCGTGTGTGTGCGTGTGTGTGTCAGTGGCTGGCACAGAGCAGTGCCACTTGTGTGTCAAAATGGCCAATCAGCATGCGGATTGAGGTCATGGTAGCAACGGCCTAGTTAAAATGAAGCCTCTGTTCCCTCTGTGTTACGGAGAGGGACTCACATAAAATCCACTCAGGATATATTGGTGTAAAGCTGAATTAATGGAATCTAATGTACACTATTACTATATTAGCCAATCAATAAACAATAGAGCCTATTTTGTTGTGTTTGTATATGACCGGGACTTGATTTCACACTTTTTAAATTTTAACATAGTTCTTGGAATCACATATAAACAAAATGTATTACCAGATGAAAGAGCAGCCTCAGGTACCAGTATATATTCCGTATTCATGTTATTTTAATATTTTGTGTCAGTACAGCGTTATGAGCAATCAAATCGATTGTGAACATGATATGTTGCCCCACCACCGGGTTAATTGTCTCACCACATGGGGTAAAGATGAAACTGGATTTTGCAACGAATACAAAAGGACAGAATTATAAATGTTCTTCATTTTTTACTTGAAAGTGAACATTGAAGGCAGGCAAAGAAAATGATCTTGAAAGATTGAACATAGTTATTGAACTAACTTTAACATAAAATGTGATGCAACATGCACGTGATTAATAAAGTCCTTGTAGGCCATGGATCTCAGTCTCAAATGTCTGTTTTACCTTCCTTGAACTGAAAATTCAACAGTAAATTGAATTACAAAAAAGAAAATATTGGTTTATCATGAAACTTAAACTAGTCCTGAAATGTGGACATACTCCAGCAGAAACGGGAAGATCCATTTATAAACACTCAAACAAAACCTGACAAACAGATTTCCCCACAAGTCAGACTCATCATCCAAATGGCAATTGCAATATGACAACTTACCCATATAACAACAAGCCTCTGTCTTCCTTCTGTATGTAATTGAGTTTTTTTTGTGGAGTCATCTCCCCTGACAACATGTTTGAAAATGATAGAACTTCAAGACAGAGGTTATTACGGTTCAAACAGTTCTTTTTAGGCATAATGCACTTGTGCATGTTGATAGTCAGAGAACGATGCATCAAGACAGAAAGGTAGTGTTAGTTGTCCAGATCCATGTTTCATTCACCAAGAATTTAACTGTGAACTCACCAGTTAAAAATGATCAAAGAATCTCTCTCCCATCAAAAACATCTCCTCAAAGATTAATATTCATTATGGATGGATGGACAGATGGATATGCTTTAATATTATGAGGAAAAAGAAAGTGGCGGGAGTTGTTCACAACCTTGAACTGTGTAAAATGATTTTCTTTTTCAGGCAAAAGCAGACATCCATCCACAGCGTCTACACCCAGTGACAGTGGCTCTTCTCCTTCTGACAGTGGTTCAAGCCCTTCTCCCAGCACTCCTCAGAAGCTACTACCGTCACACACCTCTCCATTTGGACCCACACTATTACATACGACATCTAACTCCACTGGGACTCCAAGACCTCAACCTGAAGGGTCTGACCGTCGGCACAACCTGCCAAGATTGTCCGGAAAGTTGGGTGGTCATGGACCTTGTGGCCGCCTTGTCCCCGTTAAAATGGAGAGAATCAAAGTCTGTGTTAGGCTTGTAAGATATCTTTTTCTTATACCTGCTGCAGATGCAGGACATTAATGTGTGTTCTGTGTATTGCCTCCAGGTCCTGACCGGTTCTGAGGTGGAGAGTGATTATCCAGAGCCACAGACCATGGACACAAGGGTGGTGATGGGACAGGAGACACTACTTAAACCATCAGGGATTCTGAAAGGGACACGCTTGCATGGCCACTGTGATCAGGCTAGCCCATCATCAGTTATCCAAAGCTTTGCTGAAGCTCAGACAAAATCAAACAAGCCCCAGATGGAAACAAGCAATGAAAAGTGCAAAATTAAAAACCCGGACAAAGAAGATAAACAAACAGAACATGCTTCACCCTCAACCATGCACATTTCCCCTGTGAACAGTCTTGCATTACCTTCCTCCTCACCCTCCTCATGTCTGGAGCCTGTCACAAATGATGACAATTTGATGGCAAAGATAGAGGGTCAAAGCCTTGCTAAAGTTGAAGTGCCTTCTCAGTCTGTCCACGAGCAGGCCTGCCCAGTGACTCTGTCCTTTTCCGAGCCAACTTATTCTGTAGACCCACTCCGAGTGGGTGTGCCCTCGTCCCTCGACCCTGACTTGTACTACACTGCACCTTCCACTCCAATCAAGATGACATCACGCGCCTCACATCTTAAACATCATTCATATCCAGGCTCTCCTGCTTTCTCTCCCTCACCAGGATTACCCTCAGACAGTGATGACCTCTGCTCCCCTGTGACCTCCCCCTCTGGCTCTTATATGACAGCTGAGGGAGGAAGCTGGACCTCCTCCTATGCATCATCCACCTCCCCCTCCACTTCTCCCAACCTGCTGCTCGCAGAGGACACGCAGGAGGCTCGTGCTTGCTTTGTTGGCTCCTTGTCTGAGATTGGAGATGAAGTTGGTGAGGACAAGGTGCGAACAAGTCCAGAGCGTGAGGGGGAGAGGGTAGGGGAATTACATACGCACTCTTCTGCGCAGATCATTAATCCACGGCTTGGCATAACAGGTACAACAATACTTGAAGAGGAAGAGGCTCAAAATGATGAAGATGAGCCCAGGATTCCCAGAGAAAGTTGTCGTCCTTGTTGGGTAACTGCACAGACACCTCCACGAAGGAGCAGTAGCAGCCACACAAGTGACTCCCAGGAGGATGGTGGTGAGTCTGAGAGCTCCTTCTGTCCACTAGAGGAGGCTAGTGCAGGAATGGAGGAGCATGTAAGACCCGTGCATTCAGGACTCAAACTGCAACTTGACCCATGTGTATCTGCGGTAGATTATGGACACACAGCTGATCAGCGAGAGAAAACGTCCAAAACCGTCACTCCTGATGTAGCCTCATCTCACCCTTGTCCTGACTCACCTGTCATTCACCTGGATTCTTTCTGTCCCGAAGCCTTTGGTAGGCTTGGCCCCAGTTCTTTTATGTTCTCTCAGGCAGCTTGTGCTGAGGATATACCAGAAGAAGAAAGGATGATCCCTGTCTCTCTTATTCCATTTCCTCCTCACACAAGCCTTATCTTTAAAGCCGATTCCTTTGAAATCACTCTTTTTCCCACAGAAGACGACAATGAAATAGTGACGGACAGAAATGAAGGCAAGGATGTCGATGCATATGCAGCAGGAGAGGAGGAAGCAGACATTGAAGATGATGATGAAGAAGATGATGATGACAATGATGACTATGCTGCCGATGATGTCAATGGTAATAAAATTGTGGAGGGTGGGGATGATGGTGATGGTGATGATGATGAGGAAGATGATGACACCGACGACAGTGGTGAGGCGGTTGAGGAAGCTAATGTCGAGGTCAAAGTGGTTGAGGAAGAAGACAATGACGAAGAGCAAGATGATGAAGAGGGAGAGTACGTCAGAGAAGTATTGGAAGGTGCTACCGACGAGGACAGCTCAGCCTCCTTTCTTCATACACTCTCAGAGACATCTATAAATGACGGTCTGGATGACTTCTTCTGTTTCCAAGATGATACAGACGACTCAATAGATTCTGCATCCTATAATGGGGAGGAAGATGAACGTCTGTACAGCACTGAGAGGCATGCACAGTCATTAGAACCAACGCTTGATGCTACTGAAGTACAATCAGAATCCGAACAGGGATCTGCCACTGCAATTAGTCAAGCTGAATCTTTTCACACACCGCAAAGTCCATATATGATAGTGGATCACCCTGAAACAACTTGTCTCGCTGCAGACACGTCTGCCGAGTCCAAATGCAATGAAATAGAACACAAATCTACAGAAGAACCAGGATGTTCCAGTCCATTAGACAAAACAAAAGCTGCACACGTGGATGAGATCTCGGCAGAGCAATTTAAAGCTTTCCATCAACATGAGCCCTCGAGCAAAGCAAATGCGAATAAGACTGAGATGTTAGAAGATTTGAGTTTTCTAGAGGAATCTAAACACAGCCCTTGTGATGTTTCTCAAAACAACCCATCTGTCCAATCCTATCCCTCCCCTTCTTTTGGTAGACTACAGACTACAGACCCTGATAATCCAGTTCTTCAAAAGGAGTCGGCAGATGAAGAAGATATGAATGATGTTAGTTTGAAGCAGCCCAATGAAGGCGGAGAAGACGATTCCACTCCAGAAAGGGATTCTTATAAATTGCTCATTAAGCATAGACATTATCTGTCAGGAAGCAATGTAGCTTCAGGAGCAAGTAGAATTTTATCATCACAGGGGTCCTCCAATAGATCTGATAAGGTTGAGAGAGAAGACAATAACAAGAAGAATGAAAACGGCCGAGTAGAGATCAGAAGTGTGGACTGTCGAGCTACTGATTTGGGTTCCTTGAGTTTGGGTATGACCACTGCTACTAATGACTTGAATAAAGGTGAGCTTCCGCTCTCCTATCCTAAAGACCCTAGTCCCAACCCCAGTAATATTCCAATCTCTACTTCTCCAGAGGTTATTTTAGGCCTTGCAGACAATCTGACCTTGACTCCTGAACACTGTCCTGGTGACTCCGGTCAGGAGAACTTGAGTACTGACGAGAGGGTACTTGGAGCGTCAGGATCCCCTCACTCTCCTCTTGCCATCTCACCCAAAAGAGAAAACTCAGAAACAGATACAAGAAGGGAAATTGATCCTGAACCCACGATTTGGTGTGATGAAAAGACTGAATTACATTCAGGATCAGTGTCTGAATTTGGAGTATGGGGAGCAGGAGAGTCTCTTTCCTTGTCACTTGGGAAGAAGTATGAGTTGGAGGCAGAGAGCGTACTGATGTGCGACACACGAGGCCGAAGGACAGAGACTACTGTGATTCCTAACATGAGCAGTGAAGCATACCAAAAATATGACAATGCTTTTGGTTATGTTCTGGAGATGAAAGATAACAGAATGGATGGAAAGAGTCATCGGAAAGAAGATAATGAACTGATAGGAGAAGGGACTTCTGTGTCCAATTTGGTTTGTTGGAAGTCCATTGAAGAGCTCTCAGAGGCAGGTGGGGGAGAAAGAAGATTCCTTAATGATGATGTCAGTAATTTAAATCATAATAATGATGGAGATACAGGTAACACAGACACACAAATACAAGTAAGATGGATGGATTCCAACAATAATAATGACAGTACCTTTGATTCAGTGGAAATAGCAATGCGTGAAGGACTGAATGCTCTGTCTGAGGAAGTGAGACCTGAGTTTGTTAGTGTCAAAGTCAGAGAATCCGTTTCCAATATTCCACTTGAAGAGTTGACATCATGGGTTTCTGTTGCAACACCCAATGATGAACAAGAACTAGCAAGCGCTTCTGTAATCCAAATAACACAAATGACACAGACACCATCCTCAAAAGATCACTGTAGCTTGCAATTAAACAACACCAGCGTGGGCAAATCTGCAGCAAGCCAACATCTCAAAAGCATACCAGGAAGAAGTCCAGGCGATCAGACAATCACCCCAGATAGTAACATAGCACTTACTTTACTAGATGGATCCTTTGGTTCCTTTAATCCTAGATGTAAATCTAATATATCAGCACCCGTTCAAGTTGCAAATAATGGTTTGCAACCAGAATCAAATGAGATGGTGGTCGAGCCTGAAACTGGAGGACAAAAAACAATTGATGCCAGTCCTGCGACTGACAAACTTGCTGATGAGCCAAAGACTAAAGATGCCTTTAAGGGACAGCAGTGTGTGCACTTGAACTCAGGGATGAGCGTGGAAGAAAATATTAAGACATTAAATAAGAGTTGCTCAAAGAGTGATAAAAAGAAGAAAGAAATGCATTCTTCCCCACAGACTACCCTGGAAGGTTTTGCACAAGACGTTGCCAAGGACACACTTTGCACAGAGAACGTTGGCGCTACTAAGAAAGGGCGAAGACGGAAACAACACAAGGCATTTAAGGTAACCACTAATATGGACTCCAGCCTTGACATTCTTGATGATGAAAAGAAACCTCTTGCTCTCAAACACACTTCAAAAGATGAAAACTCAAATGCGGTTGGCGGCCTTTCATTAACGAATAAAGACAAGAAGGCTAACAATAAAACGTCATCAGTTGAGTGTCAGCAGAAGAAAGACAAGTCTGGATCACAGATTCAAGTTGCAAAGTGTCAAAATAACTTGAGTCGCAACTGTAACAGGCCTACTCCAGTGAACCCAAGTGCTACAGTCGAAACAAACCAAGAATCACACCAGGAACAGGACGGGCTTGACAACAGAGCAGAAATGCTTGACATCAGACAGGAAGTGCTTGATAACAGACCACTGTCAGATAGTGAGAGAAGAATCAGAGTGGACATTAATGACAACAACATAGACGATGTTCAGAACTCACCATCACAGGCCACCACACTATGCAATCCGTTTCCTTCCTCAACCTCTGCTGTGACCCTTTCTTCACCCATCCCTCGCTCGGCTTCGACAGAGCCACAACATGAGCTTCCTACACCTGTGCAAGAATCCCAACCTGCATTTTCAGCCCAACAACTCCCCTCCCTCGCCACATCCTATGCATCCGCCACAATTTACTCTACTTCTCCTACAAGCCAGCAAGTACTTTCCCCCCGAATTCTTCCCAGTGACAAAGGGGCCACCATCACCCATCCTACACTGACTAAATCTGACTCAAGTGTTGCTTTACACTCGCCATCTTTTGCGGTGTCCAAGCCAACCCAGGAATCATCGTCCATTCCTTCACCACATTATACCAAACATGGCTGCATAAAGGACATGACCAAAGGTAAGAATTACGCATTTTGCATAAAATATGATCAAGTATTGATCATTCAGTATTTTTCCTATAAGATTCCAGTCTAGTCGAGAAAGGAACGGACAGTGAGGAGGACTGTGGACTCCCTAGATGTCTTCAAGGGTCTGTGTTCAAAGAAGCATCAGGAAACAGAAGTGGATCTGTCACCGCCACATCTGATCAAAAGGAAAGCCACCCTTTCACTTCTCATCTAACCGACACAGAGTCAGGATTTTCAGTCATCCACAGCCACTCAATTTCTGAAGACTTCAAAAACAGTTGTAAGTACCCCCACCCCCATTTAATTTGATTGCACCATTCTATTTGTAGTGTTACTATACAACACAAAATCTCTCAAGAGCTTAAATGAGGTAAGGCATTAAGATTTCTTTATTGCTGCCAATGACGCCTTACCCACGAGTCTCTGGTCCTTATTACTTTACCACGAAGGTCAGGTTTAAATCAACCAGCTTTAGATATATCGACCAAGATTCTTTTTTGTCACGATGGGTCACTACCCTTTGGAGGATGTTTCAAAAATGTATTCCTAGCTGTAATATTTTAGAATTTCAATAAATTGCCCGTGTAATTTCAACCAAATTCAGAGTTTCATTTAGAATTGATCCAGGTTGTGCATCTGGCAAAAAATACATTGAACATGGAAATTCTCATTTTACATGCATGCTCTGATGCTTGTACTGTATTCCTCTCAAGTTTTATCAGATCAGCTTGTTTTGTATAATATACAGCTGCTTAATACTTAAAAGATTCACAATCTTCACAATCTTCATTGACGCGATTTCATCGTTATGTTTGAAGACACAAACAAAAAAAGTACCCCTAATTTACTGTTCATGTGTTTTGTGCATGTGTATGCTTGTCTAGGTTCTCTCGTGGCCTCCTGTAATGAGTCTGAGAGTGAGGGCTCGGCCCTTGAACTGGAGGAGGAGCCTGTGAGACCTCCTCAACATCAGGTGAGTCTGGAAGCCATTTTTGCCTCTATTGGTTCTACTGTGCAAAGAGTTATTTGTTTACTACTATGTTTTTTTTTGTAGTTTGCAAGTAATGTAGAAGTGCATTGTGTCATAGTTGGAGGCTATTTTTACTCTTTTAAATGAAGTGAAGCAAACTATTAGAGATAGTATTCAGTCTGATGGCAGTGTCTAATTGCGGCAGTCAACATTGAGCATAATTGCCTTTATAAAGGCACATTTTATTCTCATATGTGTCACTGTGCATTAATGTTAAATAAAAAGTCTAACATTTAAAAAGTACATGAATAAAAAACACAGTTATGACTTACTGACTGTAATAATGCAAATTGTCAGTGGGATACTAGAAATTTGAAGAAACAGGAAATGTTCTACTTTTGCTCTTTCCAGACATTATTTGATAATATAACCTGCCCTACTTACTTTTCATCTAATTAATTAGGTTGAGTGATTTAAAGCTACCGTATGAAGGAGGGTTTGCTGCTTTTGGTGACATGTTTCTTAAAATAGTCTCAAATAACACTTGTCCTCCCTTGCAGTCCTTCCTCTCTGCAGACGAAGGCCCGAACAGACCAAAACAGAGCCGCAGTGAGAAGAAGGCCCGCAAGGTCGGACTGTAACGCTTCCTTTGATCATTTTTATGCCAGTTTATAATATCATGAAATTTCTTCTGCTGCTCTGTGTGTGTAGGCCATGTCTAAACTAGGTCTTAAGCCGGTCCATGGTGTGACCAGAATAACCATAAGGAAGTCCAAGAGTATCCTGTTCGTCATTAGCCGACCAGATGTGTTTAAAAGCCCTGCGTCAGATATTTATATTGTATTTGGGGAGGCCAAGGTAAGTCTCCTTTTCTCTTTTTAAATCTCTGATGCTTATTTCCAACGATTGCATCATTTCTGATTCCTCTCCCCTCTCTCCCTCCCAGATTGAGGATCTTTCTCAACAGGCTCACAAAGCTGCTGCAGAGAAATTCAAGGTGCCTGTGACCTCCACTCCCTTGGCGCCCCCTGTCCCACCCAGCCTGAGCATCAAGGAGGAGAGTGAAGAGGAGGAAGAGGAGGTATACTCAGTGATCTGGGGGCAATCTTAAGACACTTTGAACCCATTACTAGCCCAACACTGTCTTTCCAGGTGGACGACGGTGGTCTGGAGCAGAGGGACATCGAGCTGGTGATGGCTCAGGCCAACGTGTCCAGAGCCAAGGCTGTGCGCGCACTGAAACACAACAAGAATGACATAGTGAACGCTATCATGGTGAGGATGGCAGAGGGTGAATAGATTAATGAGTCATTGACAGAGTGGGGGGGGGGGGGGCGGTGTAGAGGGGGCGACAATAAAGGTGAGTTTCTCACCACTAGATGGTAGTATAAGCTCAACACGCTTAGTCTAAATGAAAGGCCTGAAGTAACTTCAACATAGATTCGTGTTGCCAACATGGCACCAAAGCACTTTTTAAACTTTTACTGTTTTGCCTTGTGCATAGAAATTTAAAAATTAAATAGGTGAGTTTTTTTAGATCGTGTAACTGACGATAAGGGGAAAAAAAAAGCAAACCTGTAGGGTTCATAGTACCGCACTAAATAAAAAGTACTGCGGTGCTGGTTATTCCAATTTTGCATGTTCCATGTTTCTGTCCTTCTTCCTTGCAGGAGCTGACCATGTGAATGGTGTGGGTGATTTGAAGCTTGACCTTCTCCTCGTCGTCCTCCTCCTCGACCTAAAGCCTAAACGCCACTCTGTATCGCTGCTGCTGTATGTTGCATCTCCAATACCCGCTGATGAATAAATAAAGTATGTTAGGATGCAAGCTTTGCTGCAGTGACTGCACTGATTTCAAAGTGAACCTGGAACCTCCCTTCAGAACATAAATTTGGCATTTGGTTGTCTTTCCACCTACCTTAATAAATGCCTCAATAGCTTTTTGACTCAGCCCCCAAAATCAGCACGTTATGCATACTTTACCCACCATTTAGCACATTAATACACATTAATACAAGAACCTGTAAGAATGAAATATTTTGGACAAAACAACTTTAAAATTAAACTTTTACTACTGACGATTCGTGTACTTGCAAATTTATTCAACCTCTACAAAAAAACTCACCCGACATTTCACTAATGCAAGTTGTCCTTTAAAGGTTACCATACTTACTGATTGGGGCACAGTTTTCAGCTAATTTAATAACTTTAAGAGAATTTGCTGGTGTGTTTGACAAATACAATTTAGGTTTCAAATCTACATGGTGGTGAGATTGAAATTGAAATTCTTCCACTGATTTGTGTCATTAATGCCAAGGAGATAGGGGAAAATGAAAATGCTATTGCAATGTCATGTCATGTCATGTCATCTTCCAAACTGCTTATCCTATATAGGGTCGCGGGGAGTTGCTGGAGCCTATCCCAGCCGTCAATGGGCGAAGGCAGACTACACCCCGAACTGGTCGCCAGCCAGTCGCAGGGCACACATAGACACTGTCACTGAGCGGGAATCGATCCCACGCTGCCCGCACACAACTCAGGCGTGTGTACCACTACACTATCAGCGGACGCTATTGCAATGGTATCTGGGAAAATAAATGGCACTTTTTCTGCTTCTAATAAATTTGAGAAAATAACAGCAAGTGCTTTATAATTACTGCTGCCTCGATTGGCATTTTTAAAAATGCTTTTGAGCACCCCTAAAATGGTCCATATACTTATACCATATACATATACTAAATAACCCCAGGTCCGCTGATAGTGTAGTGGTACACACGCCTGAGTTGTGTGCGGGAAGCGTGGGATCGATTCCCGCTCAGTGACAGTGTCTATGTGTGCCCTGCGACTGGCTGGCGACCAGTTCAGGGTGTAGTCTGCCTTCGCCCATTGACGGCTGGGATAGGCTCCAGCAACTCCCCGCGACCCTGTATAGGATAAGCGGTTTGGAAAATGACATGACATGACAAATAACCCCAGATTATTTGTTCTCCCATGACTGACTACTTTTTTTTTTTGTACGTAGCTACATTTTTCTTTTTTTTTACCACACTGCTGCACCTCACCGTAGCAGTCTACCGGGGTTCTCTTGATGTGTGCCTTACACTTACTGGTTCAAGTAGGAATTTGATATATCGAACAATACAATTAATAAGAAATCTGATGGGAAAATGCAGTGATCTTAGGTACATGTTAGCTACAGTATATTAAATGCAGCTTCACTACAGTGTCGCAACCCACTAGAGGATTATTGCAAGCAAAGCTACAGCTATTTATCGATATTTTTTAACATGGAGCCAAATTTTGTTTTTCTACTTTCGTGGTATGAATTAACACTTACTTCTCAGATTTCGATAATCATAATTACTACCAGTGTAATATGTCTTATTATACGTGTTACTTATTTTTCTTATTATAGTTGCTCTTGGGCGGCACGGTGGTCGACTGGTTAGCACGTCCGCCTCACAGTTCAGAGGTCGTGGGTTCGATCCCGGCTCTGGCCTCCCTGTGTGGAGTTTGCATGTTCTCCCCGTGCCTGCGTGGGTTTTCTCCGGGCACTCCGGTTTCCTCCCACATTCCAAAAACATGCATGGTAAGTTGATTGGACACTCCAAATTGGCCCTAGGTGTGATTGTGAGTGCGGATGTTTGTCTCTGTGTGCCCTGCGATTGGCTGGCAACCAGTTCAGGGTGTCCCCCGCCTACTGCCCAAAGACAGCTGGGATAGGCTCCAGCACGCCCCGCGACCCTTGTGAGGAGAAGCGGTACAGATAATGGATGGATGGATAGTTGCTCTTCTCTATTAGATATAGCCTTTTTTAGTTACCAAATGCAAAATCTGCCCAAAAAAAGACAGTATCACACACACACAACAATTTGATTTTGAAGAGAACACAACAGGCATAAATGTATATTAGTAAAACAGTTTACTTGGGTTACTTTTGTGTCGGCCTGCAACTATAATGGAAAGAATTATGAAAACATACAGTACATATACCAATGTAAAATCCATTCACTGTGTCATTTCATACATCAATTGCCCCCCCCCCCCCTAAAAAAAAGTAAATATGTTTATGCTTTGTAATGTATACAGGTACAGTATTAGCAAAGCAAAAACATGGGCTAAATTAGGCAAAGCCAACAGTGGTTTTCTGGTTAAATTTAATCAAGAGATTATAATTTCCATTTTAATTATATAATACTAATAAAACACACACTCGATTCTCAATTGAAGTGGAAAAATGTAATAATACAAAACATGTTGAATCAATGGCTTTATGCCAGAACCAATGATGTCAAGTTAAACAGACATTGTGTGTTAGTAAACAGTAGTAGATATTTCTCTTTGAACACGGTACCATTTACAGGTATACAAGCGTTTCCAATGAGAAAGTGGTTCCTTAAGTCAAATGCAGGATGGTAGTTCAATTCTCCACAAGGCGATAAACGGTGCACCCGCGAACTCTCCATTGCTTTGGGTTTAAGTCGAGTGATTGGCATTTTTAGGAGACGGAGCCTGGAGTTTTAGCGAGCAGGACATTGTTCTCAAAGTGTCCTTGGTTGGTGATATTCCCAGCTGGAGAGTATCTGGCCACCACGAAGGAGGAACCGTCTGATGCAATTGCCTTACCGACACCCAGCGTCGTGCTGTTCTTCCACACCATTGCGGTGAAATGACCTAAGGGTGGAAGGCAAAGATAACTAATTCAGGCAAAGAAAAAGAAAAAGAAAAACAAAAAAGCATTTTGTGCTTCTGCACAGCACAAAGTGATGCTGGAAACTTCCACAGCTGACTTTGGACAAGAGACATTGTCGCCATGCAGCAGAAGCCTGAATGATGTGTGCTAACAGTTTACAATTCCTTCCTTGTCTGAGGCCCCTGGTCCAGCTGAAGGAAAACAGCCCAAAGCATGATGCTGCCACCACCACTATGCTTCACTGTCAGTGTGGTGTTCTTTTGGTGACAAGCAGTGTTGCGTTTGACAAACACACCTTGTGGAATCATGGTCAACAGGCCAAGCTAGGTTTCATCTGACCATAAAACATTTTGCCACGTTTTGGAGAATTAGAATTCAAAAGAAATTAAACTGAGTTGTATAGGTTATAGATCACATTAAAAAGGTTAGAAAATGTTGTTTTGTTAAAAAATGTTAAATTTTTTATATTGGTGTCGCTCTCTCTTTTTTTTTTCTTTTAATGCCACAAAAACCTGGCATTTGAACCAGGGTGTGTTGACTTTTTGTATCCTACGCAGGTGACAAAGTTAAAACTATTAGCATGTTTCTTTTCAGGACGGCTCCAATCCTCTTCTGTCGTGTTATGATGCAAGCGGTGTATAAAATTTATTTTTCAAAAATTCAGTGAACCAATTATAAAAAGAGCCGCAAGTGTCCCCCAGGCAGGACTTTAGACACCGCTGATGGATTGCAACTAGCCAATGTCTGAGTTGATCATGTTTCATTAAAAATTCACTTCACAACCCAGATTTGTCAGACATAACATCCAATACTTACCTAACTTCAAACTGACAACTCAACCAAGTCAATACAAGTAAAGAATGTGCTAAAAAAGTTAAGGCTCATATATAAGTCATATATAGTAAATCAAATCCATTTGTTTCCTATGGCATCCAAATTCGGATCGGTGAAAGGTGGGCTGGTTGCCAGCCAATTTCAGGGCTGATATAGACAAACAACCATTGACACCTATGGACCATTTAGAGTCTTCGATGAATCTACTTTGCCTGTTTTTGGCGATGCAGTCACTACAACTTGAAGCAATGCAAGCAAGACTGGTTAATTTTACTACTGGGCAGCGACAGCCAGATGGCGCAATTGATACATGATTCCTGCCGATAGAATTTGAAACTAATAATTGGATGTTCAACCAGAAATTTCTGGAAACATATGTTGGGAAATCTTGCGAGACTTAGATCAACAGCCATGGAATGGGACCAAAATATAATTGACATTTTTATTTTTTTCATTTTTTTTTATACATTTGTTTGTTTTTACAGTTATCTTGATCTTTTTACACTTAAGAATGATCAAATGTTTTTTAAATATTACCTGTACAGTTAATACAACTTTTCTGATGCTGAGAGTTTGGTATTGGAAAAATTCATTTAATTCTTTGCAGTAGGCTGGCTAAATTAAGCACATCAATACGCCTGCATCGCCTCACTTAGGGTTCCTTTGAAGGAAATATTTTCACTTCTCAACGGACTTGTCACAAGACTGCCAACATACAATATGTTGACATACCCAGATTTCTCAACAGAGATGAATAGGCCAAACGTCCTCTTTTTTTTTTTTTTTTTTTTTTTTCAAATTATAGCTGACTTGTGCATTTGAATGTAGAAGCATTTAACTCAGAGCCTCAGATTCTGCTTTAGCCCGGTTTAAACATATTCTAATTGAATAGAACTTCTTGAAATAAAGACCTAATTTTGAGTACAATAAGTGAACGTCATAATTAACACTCTATATTGGATTGCTGATTCTCCAAGAGGTTAAAGATGGTTTCCTGAACAGTAACGTTGGTACAAACGCTGGTGTTGAAGTACCAAGTATTTTAGTTGAACTTTGAAACAAATGGAAGTTTCTGCTTTCTAGCTACCTAGATAGCAGCTAGCTAGTTAACTAGCTACCACTCATTACAGCGCTGACCTCCAGAAAGGTTCAACTGTAAATTAAAAACAAAACAAGACGAAAAATCGTTGATCAGTGCGTTTGTTCGTTGGATTAATTCTTACTTAGGAAGCTACTTCCTGGTTCATGAAGGATTCCAAAACAAGTTACCAATGGACATATCATCATCAGCATCATACCATCATGCCATTTTGACTCTTCCTTTTAGATTCAAGCCAATGTCACTCAAACAGTGAGAAGTGACATCATGTCTCTCTTGCCCAAGGATTCAACCAGTTTTTGCACCTATTGGTGAGTGTGGTGTTGGGTAAGGGAGCTGTTGAATTGTTGACAAAAGTGAAAAAAAACGCAGCACACTTTTGCATTTGTTAATTTGGTTACTTCCTGGTTCATGGAGAGTGATGCAAGACAGTGATTCTCAACTGCCTGTGAAGTGTGAATACTCTCTTGCATCAAGGAGCTTCCAAGCAGACCATTTTTTGATACTGGGGCAAATGGCAATTAAAAACAAAAAGGTTTTATTTGAATTTGTACCAAAATGACAAGTTTTATGAAAGTATGATGGGAAATTGTGTAGGGCCGTGATTCCCAACCACTGTGCCTACACATTCATGTCATCGGGCGTGCTGTGGGAAATTATCTTTAGGTTTAGATTTTACACTCATTTTGTCAATTTTTGGGTACATTTGCGAAAAGCTCACTTCAGTGTACTGCATATAGTCTGTGACTTTTTTTGTTCATTGGTGTGCCATTAGAAGTTTTTCAACATTAAATATATTGCAATGGCTCAATTATGGTTGGGAAATGCTGGTGGAAGCCAGGTGTACATAATCATGCTAATTAACCAACCAGATAAAGTACTTAATCAACCAACCAACCTACTAACCATGAAACGACAATCAATATATAACTGCAGAGATGTATGAGATTCTCACCAGTGCCAGAGGAGAATCCAGGAGAGCTGAAGTTGTACTGTTTCACTTCATCGTACCAGCGGTCGGCCACATCCTTCCCTGCACGCAGAGTAACCTCAATTTAGGCGCCATCAAATCACTCTTCTGTCACACACCATAATCACAATGACAGCATTGTCACGGAATCTTTTTTGATCACCACAAATCCCAACGGGCTACATTTTTATTTACAATGCTGCACTTTTGGTCACCCCGTGCGACTCCGTTGGAGATGCTTTATGACTCACAGTGACACATTTTTCAGCACTGAATCATGCTTTCCGAGCTCTAAAACGGAAGACAATAAAACTTACCCAAGCTTTTCAATAGAAGAATGCACATTAGCACTTTATTTCAGACATTGTCGCACTAAACAGTTGTAGCTAATGCAGCACTGACAGAAAATATTAGATGGTTGCTTCTCATCCATCAGAGGTTAAAGTACTTCAATACAAAAAAAATGATGCAACCTTGTTTTATCCCTATGATTGTGTTAGCTCATCGTTGATGTACCTGATTGGTCATAGGAGGCCCATGCCAGGTTCTCTCCACAGCTTCCCCTACTGGACTGCTCGCTGTGTTTTAGGATGCGTGTGCTAGCCAAACTCTCAGCATAACTTTAAGTAGACAAAGACAATCAATTACACCTTGAATCTATATATTAAAAAAAAAACCTCAACATAGCAAACAAAACACAGATAAAACACCTAATAAGGGAGAAAATGAAATAATGTAGCAGATAGGCCTCTTAGCTAATGTAGCATAAATGTAAGAGTCCCCTACTTTTGATGCTGTCATCCCCCCAAAAAGACAAAATATTTGTATTATAAATCTAAACAATTGGTTTTGCTGTAAACAAAAATCCCACTAATTAGTATTTAATAGACCTTGTTCACTACTTACTACCCACTAGTTAGCCTCTGCAGATTCAGTTAGCATCTAAAGTCCATTAAGTTGTAAATGGACGTTTCGCTTGTGAGTAATACAAATGTTTGGTCTTTGTTGTTTAAAAAAAGCATTCAACTGTATATGACGGAGCACTATAGTGATATCTGGCTATAGAAGATTTATCGAATAGTTTGACTAATGGGTTATAAAAAAATAATTTCACTGTTTGAATAATAATCATTACATTCTGTTCTACATCCATGTTATTTTGCAACATAATGTAACTCATTCAATACCAGACAATTTCAGACACTCTTTTACCCTAACGTTTGAATTTTAAATATATATATATATATATATATATATATATATATATATATATATATATATATATATATATATATATATATATATATATATATATATATATATATAAATAAATAAATTAGTTCCTGGGATTGAATGGCTGGACTGTGAAAAGACAAATATGTCTTTGGGATTGAATGAGTTTTAATGATGTGTCAATGGTGACAATCTAGTCCTCGTTCCATTTAAGTGTCCAATAATTAAAGGTTATTTATGCGGTTCCAAGTGTCGCTTACAGAATAAAACATGCTTGAGGAACTGGAATGACTCATATGCAATGTGGTTGTTTTGGCACAGAACCCAATGCACATGAATCAACACAGTCTGCTTTGTTTTTGAAGCTGCATAGTTGGAACATAAATTTCAAAGAGACAAAGGACATTTCATAATAGTTTGTAGGTATTGCATTTGTCGACGTGGTTCAAATTAGTTTTGACAGTTTTTTGTTCTGTGTGAGCCTGAGTAGTTGTGTGTGGACGCACCGGGCAGCCTCTCTGCTCAGCTTGCTGCTCAGTTTGAGTGCTGGAGCCTGGTGTTTCTTCCTATACTCGTTATGGCACTGCAGCACCTCCTCTGCAAATTGCTTTGAGGCTGAGAGACACATCAAGGAGAGACAGCGGGGAATGTCAGACATCAGCCTGGCAAAAAGGAGACACGACTATTGAACACCGAGTTCAATAAATGTTATTGCAGAATCCATACTGGGGCTGGAGTGTGGTCGTTTAGAGGCCAGACAGAGATTACCAGTGATTGTCGCCCAAGTGTGGTGCCATCACTCACTTTCTCCACTACTCCAACACAATGGGAACATTCATACAGTAATGCACAGCCACACTAATGTCGGTGCTGCCTCACAGCCAGCATGGAATACAATAAAAGCTACTTGACTCCCAAAAGGAAACAAGTAATTTGATTTACATCTTGCACAGTTCAGCAAGGCTTGTTACTTACCTGACTTCCCCATCTTGCAGACACAGGAACTGTTCAGTTAGTCCACTAACGCGCTTCCTACTGATGAAAAACTACTATGTTCTTTTGTGCTAGTGCCTTGACGCTTGGTCTTGTCTAACCGTGCAGCTGTTTCTAATGCAAATACTCCAAACCAGCTGCTAATGCCTCATGTTTCAAGCCGAGCCAGCCTTCCACTTCTGATGTCAGTCCTTAAATTCTGTTGGTATGTAAATTCCCCCTTGGGCTGTTTATCTGGTTGAAACACCTTACTGCAGATCGTGCATAACTTCACATGCCTGTTTGTCAAGTTGCACACATTTGCCCTAAGTGTGTCTTTCATGATCCAATAGAGCACGCCCTCTGTCTGTCCCTCCATTGATAGAGGAGCAATGACACTACATGACATCATCACTAGGAGACATATGCCCATATAAGGCTCTAAGATTTTGAGCAGTCACTATCATATGTTATGTCCCAATTCAGGGTCTGCAATACAGTTATTTATAGCAGAGTGACCAAAAGACATGAAGTGAGCAATTATATTATAGGTCATTTTTTGCTGTTGTTGCAAAATCCCAGAAATGGCACAAGAAGAGCTTTAGTACAGAGATCACAGTATTGTTGAATTTTTATTTCCAAAGTATGGTAACTAAAAAAATAAAATAAAATAGAATAAAAAAATCACTTTCATGCATACTACTCACCTCAGGCGTACACAGAAATGGAATCACAACTGCACTGAAAAAAAGTGGTTGATTTTTCATTTTTTACATACTTAAATTGAGTAAGCATCTTTCCAGTGTATTGTTCCGTTTTTCTCAAAGGTTGTAAAAAGAAAAACACAAACAAACAAACAAAACAAAAAACACTTTCCTGAGCTCTAGGAAACTGAACCACACACCAGGGGCCCTGGCCAGATACAGAAATGGCCAAGACAAGACAAGGCAAGACCAGACCAGACAGGACAGGACAGGACAGGACAGGGCAGGGCAGGACAGGACAGGACAGGACAGGACAGGACAGGACAAGACAAGACAAGACAAGACAAGACAAAACAAGACACATCAAAACAAAAAAAGAAAACCGAAACGAAAGGAAAGCAAAGAAAGGGAAAGAAAAGTAGAGAAGAAAAACAACATTTTATCAGATTTAATTTCACACTGGCTACTGTGTGTATGTTTGCAGACGCCCCATGAAAAACAACTCCCCTCCACTTTAATGCTTCAATTGAAAATATGAATTTCTAGTCATGCGTCCTTAGAAATGAAATCGCGTTCCTCTCTTTTACAGTACCACTGTGTATCTGAGCCAGAAGACATAAGAAATAAACTGCTTCATCCATTTATTTGTATGCCTCAACTAAATAAGTTTGAACATGCATTAACAGACTAAATACATTTGTCTTGATTTTATTATTTTTTTGTCTTGACTGGTTCCTGCAATAGTGATCCCAGAAGTGGAACTTGAATATTTCCCATTCTTACTTGACAACATTCAAGATTCAACCACCTACTCATCCTGCTGTAGAAAAGGTTTGAAGTCTTCATTTTTTTTTTCCCAGAATGAGGCATGTTTCTCTTTGTGCTGTTTTCAAGCGAGATATTTATCACTTTCAAATAAATAGAAGACAATGTTCACCACAAACATTGAGTATGCAAACCTAATGATGAATCACCTTGCCACTCTCACCTTTTGTACACAGTATACTGGGTGTGAAAACTGACTTCCTTAGCACAAGTAAAGTGAAGTCAGGAAGCTGCTGCTTTTTCTTTTTTTTTTTCAAACAAAAGAAATTTCAAGTGTGTATGTAAGTTTTCCCCCCATTTTGTTGGCTTGAATGCATCAAGGTGAAAAAAGACAAAAATTCGGCCTCTTTTTCTCATCTGCATTTGTTGTTTGTTGTTGTTGTGGCAATCACCGCTGCAGTTAATTCCTCAAATGAGAAACATTATATTTTTTTAAATTGAACCTTCATACAACTTTAATATGAAGAATGACAGCTACATTTTTTTAAGGAGTAGCATTAAATTAGAGTGGCTAACTGTAAATGGCAGTTGTCATGTTGGACATGCAACTGGTTAAGACAGCAAACATATGCAAAGACGCGAAGTTATGCTCTTGCCGTCGAGTACAAACAGAAACATTTACTGAAAAATCTTGATGCAGTGTTCAGTGAGGGTCATTTGATAAACGACACAAATGAACCACAGCAAAACCGCATCCATCCACGATGCGTCCTTTTCCAATTAACTGACGACATCATCTAAGACTTGAAACTGCTGATTCTCTCCCCAACTGCTTCACACTTAACTGTGCACCGCTCCAGTGAGGGATGGAGATCACAGTTTAATGAACCATGTCATCTGCAAAAGAGGCCACAATGAGGTCATCAAACTGGACACCCTCAATGTCAGAAATTCGGTCTGGAGTTGAGTGTGTGTCAAAACACCAACACAAGTATAGGCTATAGTATGAAAACATGTTGTCTCTAGGGGACTGTACATTCCAACATCAGAGAATTCTTGTTTCCAGCTGTTAGAACGCCAAAGGCAGGTTGTTAGCATATTCATATGTTCTTGCTTGCCTTTCTGAGACCTTATAGACATTCACTTCCTAATGAAGTCATCACAGCAAGGTGCTGCCCAAATCAAATGTAACAGCATGACTTAACCTTTTTGTAACATGCAGCTTGTCTTGCTGCAAAGGTGAAGAAAATACATTTGACTTAAATCACACAAATGGGCAAATCACCACGCCTTAACTTTACATTACCATTTGTGTATAGGGAGGCGAATACCTTATATAAAGAGCTATATTTGTGAGCATGCCTAAGAAAATGCGCATCTCAAGTGGACACATTTTCAATGAAATTGCATTAGTTTGACATAAAAAAAACAAAAGTTTGACATAGCTTCAATAAAATTTGGACCATACTAATTAATATAAAACGATGTACAGTATCTAGCCCATTACACGGCACAATAATTATTTGCCTGGTGAAGCGGATTTTTAAGCAAATAGTATTTACAGGTATTTATAATATTTTTTGCTTATAATAGAGGACAATTAATGTTATCTGATTTGGAAGCATTTTAACTCATCTTAATTTATGTAATGTTTAAGAAGTAATAAACCAAGTTTAAATAAAACAAATGGAAATTCATTTCAAGTGTGGACTTATACGGGCAGTTGAATGATCAAGTGGTCTGCCTCACAGTTTAGAGATTGGGGGTTCAAATCCGGGTTCCGGCCTTCCTGTGTGAATCCTACATGCACTCCCCATACTATGCCCTTCTTCTACATTCCAAAAACATGCATCTTAGTTTAATTGGAGACTCTAAATTGTCATTAGGTGTCAAAAGTCATTTGACTTAATGTGTCCTCCAGTCCACCCTATACCCAGTGTACCCCGCCTCTTGCCCAACGTAACCCCCCCCCCCCCCAGCAACTCTAGTGAGGAAGGGCTGAATAGAAAATGGATGTAAGAACAATTGAATGCCAATTTCATGAAAACAGTTTGAAGAAGGCTCTTTTCGTTTGGTCGCAGTGCTTCCATTTACCGCTAGATGGGGCTGGTTACAAATGCACTGAAGAGGGAGGCGATCTGAAACATGAGTCCCTCTAAGCACCGCTAATGACATCTTGGTGTCATCCATTGAGCGGACATGATGGTCAGCATGTGAAAAGTCGAGCCTCTTGAATTCTCATTAGCGGCATGGCGCTACTGTAATACATTTGTTAGGCCCCAGACATCCTCCATTACATGCATAGTGCATAGTGATTAGACTGGACAGCTAAAATGAGACATTTTACATTGTGACATTCCTCTGCCATAGAGTTTGATTAAGGCAATTGTGATAAGTGTTTGTGTGTTTTGTGTAATGGGCTTGTGTACGCGTTCTGTAAAAAAAAAAAAAAAAAAAAAAAGTCATATACGAGGGATACAGTATATTGATCCATGGAAGGATTTGATTCATTCATTTGTGCACATACCTCCCATTCCATCCTTGCTGCCTCACAACCTAATTTTCATTTTTTCCCTTTGCCCAAAGCCTTTAATGAAAATCTCCCAGAAAATCCTTTATAAAGCGGGGGGAGGTAAACCAAGGAAAAAGGCAAAAAGGGGCAGAAATGATTTTCTCCTTCTGCCAACGCTGCAGAGAATGTGGATTTATGGTGGCAGAAATGTGAACTAACTCCTAACAGTGGCTATACGTGCACTTAGTTGCATATAATTCCTCTTTAGCAGTCCCAGGAGGAAGGTGAAGACTTTTTAATAACTCCTTCCATTCACCTCCATCCTCATTAAGAGGTCCAGCTGAGTGAAAATGTGTGTGGAGAGGATTGATCCAAGCAGATACAGTATACGTATACAGGAAAGTCAGGGGCTTCACTTTCCCCCCCTAACCCCTTTTTTCTCCAGAAATTGACGCATGTAGTGGAACTTTAACGCTGTCATTATAGCATGAAGGAGACGAAGGATTCTTGTGGGTTAAGAGGAGTTAATCGCCTGCCAATCAAACTTGATCAAGTTGCATCCACAGAAGAAGTGCCCTATACAATTCTCATCATATTTAGAGAGCTTTCAATTAAACACATGCGGGAAAGGATGGACAGGAGAGTGGGAACAGAGGTTATATTTGGAGAGATAGAGAGAAAGGGAGCGAGAGAGAGAGAGCGAGAGAGAGAGAGAGAAAAAGAGAGAGAGAAGCATAAACTTAATGCCTTAAAAGGCTATTGCAGTCAATAAAGTTCCTAATGTGTTTAAAGCAATTAGTGAGTCCAGGGAAGAGCACAGTGCATGCTGGATATTAACCCCAGCAACCTTCTTTATCTGCTCCATAATTAAATTATCCTCACATGCTTCTTCTCCTCATACACAAACCCACACATTCATATTTAAAGCAAGTATGCACTGAGTACAAACCTCAATATTTGAACGGCCTTTTTGTGGAAAATTATGTTGCACAAAAGCTTTGCGGTTCAATACTCATCATGTGTGTCATTATGTGAGATTTCAGAAAATCTCAAGCAGCCAAACGTTTAAGAGTGATTTTCTTTCATTTTGGTACCAGAAATGGCAAAGAAGAAATGTGTGATGATGACCACAGAACAGGAAATTGATTTTTTTGCAGTGAAGTAGTAGCGTCAAAAGCCATGCACCAGTAATCATTAAAATATGGCAAAAGTGACAATAAGTTGACATAAATTGCACAAAAATCCAACGTAAAAAGTCTCACCTCCGTGGCACATGTAGTCATTCGCCTTTGGACAAATCTCGCGTTGAAACATTTTGTTTTACTTCGCATACAAAGTTAGTTGGGTTAGGCTCTAGTTCACTGAGATGAAGTGAGCATGTCAAAAAAAGATTGATATTTTTCTTTATTTTAAGGGTGAGTTTGCAATTTTAAAACAAAAAATGAAAGTAGCCTCACTCAACTCATGCCCCCCCACCCCAGGAGTCACTTACTGATATGCACAAGCACGATTGTGAACAGTGCTAGCAAAACTAAGCTAGCATTAGCAATGTAAACAAGTTAGCCACGGCGGCTTCATTGGTCGCATCATTTATTTGTAATAGAGTATTATTATAAAACTAAAGGTTATCGGTTTGGAGTTTTATCTTTGGTGATATACAATCAATGAAAAATCAAAAAAGATGGTGAATGTTCCTACGGAGCAGAAGTATTGCTAATCCTTACGTCAATTCTGAATGGTCTCAGCTCCATGAACTCGCTTCACTTTGCTTAGGTTTGCCAGTTATGCCCGGTTCTTAGCAAATAAGGGATGGACATTTTATTTTACTTTCCACAGGTAGACATTCCAACAGTTTTAGTAAATCAATTTAGCGGTACAGGATGGTGTCACAGAGGATTGATTTTGTTTTTTCTCACATATTTTTTTCTTATGTATGACACTTATAAAGAAAATTGACAAAAAAGTTCCAAGATATAGTGATTAACTGTTACGTCACCATGAAGGATGTTAAAAATACATTTCCACACACAAATGGTTTATTTTCTGTAGTTTCATTCACTATAGAATTAATTTCATGACTGAAATGAAAGTTTGACACTTGAACAGGTTATTACTCGGATTTTCTTAATTTTCTATGTGGAAAAATGCATTCAAATTCGAAGGATTCAAGGGTGGACCAACTTTCGGAACTCATCGTGTTTGTTATTTATATTCAGTGCTACATAAAATGTGTAATTGTGGTGCTTTGTCAAACATCTCTAAATTTAATGAAAAGGATTGAAGATGTGGTCTTGTTTATAACATTACATCAAGAAGGTCTCCATCTGATTGAAGGCATTGCCAATGAAGTCCATTTATCCAAATTTTGCTTGTTTTGGTCCCCCCTTTCATTAAAATTACGAATTACCTCTCTAATTAAAAAAATAGGCTGTGCTCAACGTGAAAGGGGAACTTAAAGGCTGTTTCGTGAAGGAGCACAATAGCTCACTGTCCTTGTCCGGGCAGACCACATAAAAGTCATCATTCTCTAATAATTTCTTTTAAATGGTGTTTTTTCCAAGAAATCTCACGAAAAAATGACTTCATCCAATTGCAATCAGTTTATTCATTAAATTCATTTACTCTTCTCTGTCACATGCAATCATATGGACATTACAATCTCGTGTCACAATTCCGGCGCTTTCCACCCACCCCCAAGCCTTCTTTTTTTTTCATTCTGCATGTTGCATTTTTTAATATGAATTGTTATGTCCAAGTGGCATAACTAATAAGCACTTCAAGGCGATTTAATGCCGTTTAATAGATGCCAAACTAAATGTTCTGTGCAGAGCCGCTGACAAATCTTGACACTGCATAGGCTAATTATCGCTTCTGAAAATGGATAATCAGCCTTTAACATTATGCATGGAAAACCCTCTAGCACTAGAGAGAGCATATTTGGTCAAAAATGTTCAGAAAGTGTGTTTTGTCTGAGCAGAATGCTTCCTCTTGACTTTGACCTTCAAGGTTTAAAATAAAATCTATAACTATTATTTTCTGAAGATGTCTTGGGAGCCCTCGTAAAACTGCAGGTCAACATGAGGTTTCTATCTAGTAAAAATTACAGCAATTGCACACTGTTAAACAATCAAGAACATGAAAAATACTAGATAAGATAAGATAAGAATGCCTTTATTGATCCCACAGTGGGGAAATTTTCGTTGTTACAGTAGCAAAGATATAGGTCACACAGGGGCGGCGGCATAATGTGGCCATTAATGTATAACATTGACGGCAAACATTTAGAATCAAACCTATGTAGATATACGCAGTAACATGTGTATATACACATGTGTATACACACCAACCTACATCTACATAAAAAATATGAGGAACACTCATTTCGGCCTGTACATAGTACAGAGGAAAAAATACTCTAAGTGACAGTGCTGCAGTGCTGTAGTGAAATGTAAGGAACAGCATTGGATAAAAATAAAACTAGACTAACAGTAGTGGGGAATGTTGAGTATTGCACGGTATTACAGTAGTGGGGAATATTGGGTATTGCACGATACGAGCTCAGGTGCAGGACTGCACAATTGCACTAATGACCGCCAGTTTGTAGAGACTACACAATGTTCTTGTTAAAGAGTCTGACAGCAGCAGGCAAGAAGGAACGGCGGAATCTCTCCTTTGCACAGCGAGGGTGTAACAGTCTGTCACTGAAGGTGCTATGGAGTGCTGTTAGGGTGCCCTGGAGGGGGTGGTCCGGGTTGCCCAGCATTGATGACAGCTTGGCCAACATCCTCCTGTCCCCCACCGAGTCCACAGAGTCCAGGGAGCAGCCCAGGACAGAGCCGGCCCTCTTGACCAGTTTGTCCAGCCGCTTCTTGTCCCGGGCCGAGACGCCGCCTGCCCAGGTGACCACTCCCTGGAAGATGACCGATGCAACCACCGAGTCATAAAAGTTCCTGAGGAGTGTCCCCTGAACCCCAAAAGACCTCAGTCTCCTGAGTAGGAAGAGTCTGCTCTGACTCTTCCTATAGAGGGCGTCTGTGTTGTCGCACCAGTCCAGTTTATTGTTCAGATGAACACCCAGGTACTTGTAAGTTGAGACTCTCTCAACATCTGTTCCCCGGATATTCACTGGTGCAGGTGCAGAGTGATGGCGCCTACCGAAATCCACCACCATTTCTTCGGATTTCCCCGCATTGATCAGGAGGCGGTTCTGCTGGCACCAATCCACAAAACCCTGAGTAAGTTCTCTGTACTCCCGATCATCTCCGCCTGTGATGAGGCCGACAATCGCAGAGTCGTCAGAGAACTTCTGCAGGTGACAGGTAGGGGTGTTGTAGTTGAAGTCCGAGGTGTAGAGGGTGAACAGGAAGGGAGCCAAGACAGTTCCCTGTGGGGCCCCCGTGCTGCAGAGGAGCACGTCAGACACACAGTCCTGTGTTCTCACATACTGTGGCCGGTTTGTGAGGTAGTCCTGGATCCATGTGGTGAGGTGGTGCGCCACCCCCGCCCGCTCCAGCTTGTCTCCCAGTAGGGTGGGCTGGATGGTGTTGAAAGCACTGGAGAAATCAAAGAACATGATCCTCACAGTGCTCCCCGCCTTCTCCAGGTGGGAGAGTGAAGTGTGGAGGAGGTAGATGATGGCATCATCCACACTGATGCCAGGCTGGTATGCGAACTGGAGTGGGTCCATTGAGGAGCTCACCAGGGGGCGCAGGTGGACAAGGACCAGTCTCTCCAGGGTCTTCATCAGGTGAGACGTCAGCGCCACCGGTCTGAAGCTGTTGAGCTCCTTCGGGTGGGGGGTCTTTGGCACCGGGACCAGGCAGGATGTTTTCCATAGCTGGGGGACCCTGCCCAGCTTCAGGCTCAGGTTGAACATGTGCTGGACAATTCCACACAGCTGGTCTGCGCAGGATTTGAGGAGCTGGGGGCTGATGCCATCTGGACCCGCTGCCTTCCTCGCCTTCATCTTCTTCAGCTGGTTCCTCACCTGAGATGTTGTGAAGGCCAAGGCTGGACAGGAAGGAGTGGTGGCTATCTGGTGTAGCTGGGAGCTGGAGTCTGTGGAGAAAAGAGGGGAGGGGGTGATGGGGGTGACAAACAAACAAACAAACAAACAAACAAACAATAAAACGCAATTTATGTCAATTTGGCAAGGTGGATGGTAAATGATTACAATGGATTTTCTTTTATTGGCATTGACTAATGAAAAACATGTGTCTCTAACAATTTTAGCCCAAAACAACAACAACAAAAGTCATTTTGCTCACCTGAACAACAATTTGTAGACCTGTAAATTAAGATCTGACACATTAGGTTGGGTGATGATTTTAACTAAATCTTAATCTAAAATTTATACATGCCTATGGGGTATTTAAACACACAACACTGCACAGGAAATACACCCATATATTACCTTGTAACTCATGATGACATACAATGAGTACAGCTGTGGTTGCAGGAGGTACCTATCCGCCCCAAACGTTGAATTTATTATGAAATAGGACAACAAAGCAAAGTCTGTGGAAAAACTCCCATTTCTGCAAATCAAAGTGATTAAATTGCACATTTTAACATTTTTAGGCGGGTCCTCGTCATTTGATTTTTCTTGCTGCAAGCAGCTTCACTTTTGCAGATTTACAGAGAGCACAACTTCATTTTGCCCTTTGAGATTGCTTTGCTTGTTTTTTTTTTCATTTTAGAAGATAAATGTTAGTCTCAAGCAAGGGACAAAAAAAAAAAGACAATGTTTGTTGCTGCCACATTCGTTTGTCTGGGAGTGAAGTTGAAAGGCACACAAAGTTTGGACATTTTAATATCGCTGCTGTTTATGCGGATTCATTTAGACTCCGAACATTCACTTGGTGCATGGTGCACACTGTAAACACAAGCAGCTGTCTCTATCCTGCTTGCCACGATGAAACATATGTAGTAATCATATAATGCATATTAAATAGAATTTGGACAATGTGGAACACACTGTAGTTATGTAAGGTGGTTCTGAATGCAGCCTGTCCTTTCTTCACGCCGCTGAGCAATTTAAACTAGCATCCTCCTCATGGCATCAGACATAATTAAGTAGACAGTGAATTTGAATGAAAAAATGTTGCGTTAACAGCTTGCTCATTCCTTTTATAGTGTACATCTTGTCCGAATACAATCTAGCATAATTCATTCTTTGATTGGGATTGTGCTAGACATGTATTCATTCGAAGAGACGTCTATATATAGGGTTTACTTGAAAAAAAAAAAAAAAGTGGAGTTTCGCCATTTATCAGTGCAGAATGAATGAAGGAATACGATTTAGATTCATTTAGATTCATTCAGGATGCTATCGAAATCTTAGACTTCTCTCCCCACTTGTCCACTCCACCTATTCATTGCCCCAAGTTCAATTTTAAGATTTTTATATATGCATTTCATTTAAAAATCATTGCATTTTATTTATGGTGTATCACATTTGGCACATTTTTGTTTGTTTCATTTTAAGTTTCTTGAGTAATTTGGGGCCGAAAAATATTCTTATTCTTGTTCTTATTATTATGAACAACAGTACACTCCTAATTTAATGAGGTGACTTTTTCTATAGTTTCCGAGGAATATGAATGCAAATCTTTGTGTTAGCTTCCAATATTCCACTACAGGACACAAGAAAGGTACCCTAAACCTTAACCTAACCCAGACGTGACATTTTTTACCACCAAATTAGGTACACCTGCACAATCTGAGAGCAAGTATAAAAGCTGTTTTCAAAATTGGACTTTGCTCCCTCCCATGGAGCTTAATGGAAATATATTAAAGACAGCTCTCAGTATGATGGAGTGCAGTTCAATGACACCTCAAGCTACAAAGACAAAACTAAATATGTCGTTACTGTCGGTTGGAACGGTCACATTTTGGAAATCACTACTTTTCAGAACAAAAAAAAAAAACGCACCATCTTGCTTGATTTATCAAACACTGCATTGTTCAAGTTGGTATTATATCTTTTATGGCTACCATTGCACGCTACCCCAAAATCATGTTCAATCATTAATTTAAGTTTATTTATTATGCAGCCATTTGATAAAAATGGTACGAACGCGTCGTTGCCGACAGCCATGCACATCAAACTCCTCGTTTGTGCCGTTCCCCCCCCAAAAGGCTTTAGTACTTCACAAAAGCAAACTATTGTAGTTACATCATCTTCCCAAACTCCCTTTCAAATGTCTAAAAGCCTTGAGCGATGCAATTAAAAAAAAAAAAGATGTGCTAAGCAAGCAGTGTAATAGTGGATATTAAACAGCATGCAAACTTACCTTTGTGGCTGGTGTGCTTCTTTTGGCAAAGAAACAATGCACTATTCATTTTTAACAAAACACGCCTACTCAAAAGTATCTAACCTTACCATTCAATCGATGCTTTTTGGACAAATCATCTAGACTTTCAGTCTTCAGGCGACATTATACCACATGGCTCCCGCGGAATGAGTGGTGGAGTTATATGATACTTGATACTTATATGAGACAATTGAAGTGCCCGACATAGTTAATAGATATGTTCTCAAGCTTTTTCAACACTTTAAATTGATTATCAATTTGTAAGAATAACAGACGGCATGAGGAAAGACAGAAACATCGATTTGTGAAAAAAGATCAAATATTTCCGCCTGACAGTGACGAGTCTTAGTGACGGCAGAATCGTGTACTTGATCTCACCACGCTTGTGCGGATGTAATATTGTGTCCAATGGGCGTAGTTGTGGTAAAAAAAAAAAAAAAAAAATCTGCAACAGTGGAGAAGCAGACCAAGTAATGTGTTTTGAGAAGTGCTGCTGCCGAGCTCCACTAAGCAGGCCTGTGCTGCTAATATCCATTTCATTCCACTCAGTGTGTGCTCCTTCTATTTCTGTGGTCATGGATCAGAGGTGGCCAGTGATAACAAACAAAGCAAAAAAAACGTAATAATTTGAAGCTGAAAATGCATGACCATAGCCTTCGGGGGAGCAGAAGGACAGCAGTGTAAGGGAGGCTGCGTGTGTGTGAAATAAACTATTTCTCTCAGAGACAAAATGAGGTCGGGGAATTGGACAGAGCGCTGACGCTCCGCACTGATGAAAACGCCTCGTACAATGAGAAGCAAAGCCAGCGCAAAGGCCTGAAGTATAAGAGTGGAGAAGTAAAAAAGAGAAACAGGCAACCTAATGGGGAATCAATCGAAGGGCTTTCGTGCTGGGGTTGAGGTCGAACACCGGTTTAAACTTGAGCCGAGTAACTCCCTCGCTTTATCCGATGGGACCGGTGGAAGTGTTTCAAGTCAAACACAGCCATTCTTCCTAAGTCCGCCGTGTTCGAGCAGAAAAGGGCACAACATTCAGTGCCCACCTCATCCCCCTCCCATCACTTCGGCGCACACACCCGCACGCACACAGGCGGACCAAGGTGGTAGACAGTCACTGTGGAGATGGATGGGGGCCGTGAATAGGGGTGTCACGGCTCTTTGATGGAATGAGGCAGAGGAGAATTCATCCTGTGCTTCCTCCAGCTCGTGCCCTCCCGCTGACAGAATCTGGAAATAAGGCCCTCTGTGTCTGTATACACACGACTGGATGTGTGTGTGTATGTGTCTCACTTGTACCACTTATTCGTGCGTGTGTGCGTGTGTGTAATAGTAGTCTAACTTGCCTTTGTGCCTTTCTCCCTCTGAGTGTTGTGCATCTCCTCGGTTCTGGGGATTGGATGAAAGCGCCCCAATCTGGAGAGAGAAATAGCGATAAGAGCGAGACAGCAGGAGAGGCATGGCATCGAGGAGAAAACATCCTTCCTGTTCAGCTTTAGGTTCGCATCAGGTCTGAAATAAAATCCTGTCGAGTCAGTGGTCAGTAAAATGGCGTTGGATCCTAACGGGGGAATTCTTGTCAAAGGAACAACTGATTGTTGTTAATGCCTCTTTTTCCTTACTGCAAACGGCATGTTTTTGTCATTGGAATTGTCATGAGAGAACATACATAGCTTGGCCAATATTGCTCGTATTTTTCCGGAAAATGGTGGGCGTAGTAATTAGGTTCCACAATCCCAATTCATGTTGGGTAAAATTACGCTTAATTTATCAATGTTCTTTAAGGGGACCAATAAAAGTAAAATGATATCATGAATGATAATTCATTCAGATTGGGTTTCTCCATGTTGATAAATACATATACCATCGATACAAACAGTGTGTTAATTGAAGACTGGACCAGTCCGTCAGTCCGTCACTGACCGACTTTTGCTGACGATTGACGAATGACGTGACACCTTTTTAAAATGACAGATTGACGATTGATGGAAGTGGGTTTTCTTTCTTTCGTCAGTGTAAGACGGACCGTCACTGACCTGTTTTGCTGATGTTTTTGGAGGGACTGATTGACGGACCAACAGACTTCTGACTGACTAACTGACGAAACTAAACTGACGAACGGACTGATGGACTGGTCATGAAAAATGACGAACTTACGAATAACGGACCAGCAAGGACCAGCAAAATTTTGCGAAATGCCCACCTCTGTTTACAGTATACACTGCGGCTTCTCCTATCCTCTTCCTTTGTACAATTCCAGTCCCTGTCTTTAATTTGATGTAAGGCTGGGGTAAGTAGAGCCACCTATTTATCAGGTTATGTGGAGTAATTAGAATCAAAATATTACAGCTAAAAAACGAAGAGTGGAGTCTGGTTATGACAAAGAAAAAATATAAACCAAACACTATTTCATTGCAATCCATGCATTCAAATGCAAGACGCGCTATCAAATATAAAGCTTTTCGTGTATTGATGTGTGTGTTCAGGTAACTATCCGTCTGGCTTTTTCAGCTGAAGCCGACTTTTCCTCTCGATTAAAAATTAATGCACCCTTCTGCTCCGTGTCACTTGTGGGGCTGCTCCCTCTTTTTCACCGCGATGTCTCCCCTCACTAAACCTTCTCTATTTTCCGCAGGTCACCTCTATCTATCACCCCTCAACACACACACACCCACGTGTACAGTATGTGTGCGTGTGATGGATATTGTACATGGCGTGATCTATTCTTCTTTCCTCGTTCTTATCAGCCTCTCTATGACCCACCTCCGTTTTTCCCTTTCTTTTTAAAAACCATATTTCATCAAAGGCTCGCTCACAGGTAAAACTCCCGATGATCTCATTAAGCGCAGCTAAGCACACAAGACTTGAAAGAGCACACTTTTCAAATAGACACACACAAAGTAGCATACGCACACACACGCTCACACGGCTAACAGTAGTTTAGGACAAGAAAATCAAAGAGAGGATCGCCGCAAAGAGCTCCTGTATCATTTCTAAAAATGATACAAGGTTTTTACAATAATGTCATGATTTCGGGCTATAGTAAGGCTATAGGCTTTTACTTTACATCTACTGTTTGCGGGTATGTGTGTGTGTGTGTGTTTGTCTCCTCTCTGTCTTTGTCCTGTTAGTAGCTGTATTAACCTGGGGTCTTTCTACTCTCCTGATCAGTGTAACCCCATTAACTCCCATTAAGTCTCATTACCACCCTCATGAGGATCTTTACTGCTTGCTTTATCTAATTTCTGAAACACCACAGTGTGCTTTTCTCTTCACGGCGGACAAGTACAGCGTAACCTCTCGTCGAATGCCACCGACATTGTACTACGTATTTAGCATTCGACCAAAAGTCGCACGATTTAAATGGAGATGATCATGAATAGCCCATTATCATGAATGGCATCACGGAAAACCTCACTACAATATCCCCCCGCTATATCGTGGTCCTTTATTCGGGCCTCTGCTGTCTAGCAGATTTTAAGTAATCATTTTTTTGTGGGGTTTTATGGTAGGCAATTGTGAATTTGAAGTAGCCCGCCTCGCAACATGCCGAGCGTCACTGAGGTCTAATGATAGAACCGCACCGCAGTTAAGAGCAAGAAGAGAAGGCAGATAATGTCCAAAACTTTCCTCAAGTAACAGCCATTGTTCCCACAGAGCAGAGAGAATATATCGTCGCTGTCATGTGAGAAACACTTATCTCCATTTTTTTCATATTCTTATTTTTACATGAATGGTGTTTACGCGCTACAGACATCGCATTAATGTGAATATTTATAAAGTTTCCAAAACTGGAGATAAGTGTTTTTCACAGGACAGCGACAATTTGATTGCGACTATTGTTGTAGGTTTGCATATGTTGCTGCGGCGTGTGTGGCAAAGTAGCAGATGTTTGAAGGTTTATTTACCACCACTTCCAAGCTAATGTTCATTCTATGGAGCTAGCATTAAGCTTGCAGTTTTTCATGGACGAAATGACATGGTTTGGTTGAACATTTGGTGATTACAATAAATATACAATGTTTAATTCTCTTTTGTTTTCTATGACAGTTTTACAATAAGCTTCAACTAGTCTGGGAGTGTCTATGGAAGCGTGGAGCTGCCAGTGTGGAGTAAAAAAGGTTTGACCGGGATATGTCGTTCGAACGTACTGCAAAGTTGTTTGAACATATTGATAAAGTGTATGTATGTATGCCAAATGTTAAAAACATAGCATTTCTTCCCATAATGCCACGGGGTATTGACGTTGCGCAATTATCTGTAGTGCATAAATGCGCATGTTCAAATCAGTACCATGTGGCATTATGGGAAAAAAAATGCGATGTTTTTAGCATTTAGCCTACTTTGTTATTTAGCCTGCACATTCTATTTCAATTATTACCTATTGGAAAAAAAGGATCAAGTTTGAGGTCAATATAAGGTATAACTTGAGGTATAACTTTTATGTTGTGTGCTTGGTTGTTTTGTGAGGTGATAAGTTTCATCTGCAGACTGCAGCATGTGACTAGTGGTTTTCCAGCCAGCGATTGACAGTAATTGTAGCAATGAACTTCCCGGAAAGGAGAGCTGGCAGTTCTCACTGCGGGGGAAATGATGCTCAGCAGTGGAAGCGAGCGTGTGCAATAGAATGACAATTTGACACAGAGTCAACGATAATTACAATTGTCAAAAAGAGGGACAAAAATGAACATTTTGTAGTCACATGAATGAATTCTTATTTGACTACCACCAGAATCTTTCTTTAACTGTGACTTTTAGTACTGTGGAGAGAATATGATAAAACACAATATTGAATGGGACATGATGGACAATGTCTTTGGCACATTATTATATTCTGGTGGTTTAATGTCACATTGTGTTCTAGTATGCATTCAACAATGTTTCTGATTAGTTAGAATTTACTCTAAACGTTGATTAGGAAGCAAAGCCTTGTAATGTTCTACAATATATTTCAAGCTTAAAATGGAATTTCCAAGTATTTCTCTGAGTGCCTTAACCAAATATGAAGGAAAAACAGATGGGAGGGGAAAAAAGTGATACTAAATGTCAGCTCAAGACAAAAAAAAGTGATCAGTAACATAACTACAAAAATGACATGAAGCCGATTAATATAACAGTCCACGCGAAGCTCTTATATCCCTATTTTTTCCAACCTGTTGCTCTAATAAGTTCGGTCTTACGACCGCTTGGATCAGGGCCCGTGTAAAAACGAAATCTTATCTCCACGCTCCGCTTTTACTGTCAGAGTTGCGAGTGTGTGTCTGTGTGTACGTGTGCGTGTGTATGAGTGTGGATAGAGGTGTGTTATAAGGATAGATTGGATCTGACCCATTAACTTTATAGCCCACTCATTGAGCACCAGTGCAGAAGGGGTCAGTCAGGAGATTTCACTGTAAAGCCCTGAAAAGCATCACGGTGATATACTGCAGAGTCCGAGCACAATCGGAGGGGAGGGGAAGGGGGGGGGGAGTGGTTATTGAACAGTAGCATGCCTCGTTCCTGTCTACAGCCAGGAAAGCACAGATTGCAACACTGTTCTCAAACCTCGTCCAAAGCCAACAAAGTCGAGGATATCATCTGATGCCAAGCTGCCAGCTGGACTTTATTTTCTTCTGTAATCCATTTAAAGCGCTCAACAAGAAAAGAGCTTTTTTTTTCTCTCCCTCCCCTCGTCAACATTTTTAGAACAAATGAAGGGCGTAAACAGATCCTCTGTTTCATACGTCTACCTTGAGTAAAAGACAATTTTAAATCTAACCTCCAGAGGGGCGTTCATATACGTGCGTAAATATCTGCACACAAGAGGCAGATACGTCTGTCACTTTGGTCTCAAACCCAGCTGTATCTTTGTTTTTCTCCTGTGGCACTGCGTCTCCCTGCTTGGTCACACCCTAGACCGACTAATCCATCGTAATACATTGCAAGCAACCAGAATGCAAGATTTGCGATGATGCAATCAGAAAGATTGAGGAATAAAGAATCATCTCACTTGTATATAATGTAGGCTATCACTGAGACGATCTAAAATGTCTATCGTACGATATAAAGGTCTATGATATATAGTGTAGATTTTTTTATTTATTTATTTTTTTAGTTAATGGACATGCACATACATCAATCAATATAAAAATACACAAAGCTCACACTGCATTTAGCATAAAGATAATTTGTATCTGGAGTCCATCTGTCGTTGGCTTTCCCTCATTGCTATTGAGCAAATGCTGTAGTTTCTTTTCCACCACCAAGTAAAATGCTTGTACCAATGCAATCAGGTTGTCCTTTTTTTCATTCACTGCATTTACAGCACAGCACACAGAGCCAAAATGGCATTCATCTATCTATTTGTAAGCATTATCCATCCACATTCTTGGTCTCTTATATACTGGTACATATCATCTGCATACTCACAAAAAAGGAGCATGGAGGATTCAAAATACAAAATGAACAAAGTTCAACAACACGGCAATAAATAAATAAATAAATAAACACATAAATAAACAAACAAACAAACAAATAAATAAATAAATAAATAAATAAACTCGCTACAAAAAGGAGACCATTGAATATTTGTGTTTTAATTCATTTTTGAACTTTTTGGGGGGTTTTCATTGGTTTTCAAGTATTTTATAAATGTCAGAAAATACCCATTATCCATCCATCCAGCTACCATCCAATCCGCTTATCCTCACAAGGCCGCAAGGCCAGCGGGCATGCGGGAGCCTATCCCAGCAATCTTCTGGCAGTAGGCAGGGTACACCCTGAATTGGTTACCAGATAATCACAGGGCACAAGGAGACAAACAACCACACTCACAATCACACCTAGGGGCAATTTAGAGTGTCCAATGCACCTACCATGCATATTTTTGGAATGTTGGAGCAAACCGGAATACCCGGCGAAAACCCACATCGGCACGGGGAGAACATGCAAACTCCACACAGGAAGGCGGAGGCCGGACTCGAACCCACGACCTCTGCACGTGCTAACCAGTCCCCCACCGTGCAACCCCAAATTCCCAGTTAAGTTAAGTTAATGTAATTTTAGGTAAAAACTACCAACGGCTATTTCTGCTCAATGACCCCCTGCACTGTGGTCTCAATTTCTGGCGGGCTTTGACACGATAGCGCTTCTCCGGCCGTTGCATGGAAATGACAGCTCTGGAATCACAATTTGTCAAAATTCAGAACATCTTGCTCACAGACGCCTTGGGAAAGATGCAGCTAACAAAAGATTGACTTGGTTGTTGGGTTTTACGCGAGATGGGTAGGCAGGTATTCCAGAGACCAAGCAATTAAAATGTCAATACTCCATTATGTGTGCCCTTGAAGTAGTACAAAAGCTCAGAGTTTGAACCTCTGCAATGCAGATCAACACTAAGATCAACACGTTTTACTTAAATTAGCAACCAACGGGGGCCAACTGCTTTTACTACTTAATTACAGCTGCGAAGCTCTTTAAAAAAATCAAGGACAAGAACGAACATAAAGCAAATGTGTGTTTCTTCAAAAGGTGTGAATTTATGGAATAATTATGAAATACAACTGAAAAGTTGTGAATCATTTTCAGTATTTAAAAAGAGGTTTAAAAATATAGTATTACAAAAATATATAAATCAAGTATAGACACAGGAAATGAATGTGAATCTCTTAATTTACCGTCTTTAGGTTTTGGTTTATGAATATGATTATCTATAGACGTGTATAATAGGGGCATGTCTGTTTATAGTTATCCTTTTGTTTTTTGTTTCTATTTATAGCGCTTTACTTTGTATATATGTAAAATAAGCGTTTTTAGTTTAGTTTTTATATGGGCTATGCTCGGGTATATGTGTGTATGTATTTATGAATAACCCACCTTCGTATTAATAGAACATGATTCCCAATACTTTATAGTGAACAAGGGGTAGGACTCGACAAGTTTTTTTACTTCTTCCTACTCCCCTTGAACATATAAACTTCACTGAATTAACATAAGTACTGATCCTTTTTTTTATTTTGTTTTTTTTGGAGTTTTGTTCGTGTTATTCATGTTGTGTTTATATGTTCAATCAATCAATCAATCAATCAATCAATCAATCAATCAATCAATCAATCGGTTACTGCTGTGAAGGGACTCGCCTTCACATTTCACATTCACTATTTAAGTTAATGTAGTGATTTTTGGTTTTAAAATTTTAAAATTAATAGTTGTTTGCTTATTTATTTATTTATTTATTCATTTATTAATTTATTTATTACACTTGCAGGTGTGTAATAAATAAATACATAAATAAAGGTGTGTTGCAAGAAAGTTACAATGTTTTCTAATACACTGCCAGTGCAGTAATAAAAAAACGTTTTATGCCAGTTTGACCTTAGAATTGATTATATCTATGTACATCATTTCCTATGCGAGAATATATATCTGGGCCTTGAGCGTTCAGCATTGCACTTTTCCTGGTTGGAGGCCTGAAATCTCTGACTTCCCAATTTTGCAGCACCAGAACACAGCTGTCCCGCTCTTTCTTTTTGAGATCAAATCGCACTCTGCCTCACATACTCATTGCAGTCTATTAATATTTAAACGCTGCCTATGCTCTCCAATAAATAATTGCCACAATTTTGCATGTATTTGATAGCACATTTATCTAGGGAGCACGTGCCGTGTCAGGCCTGTCACCATGGAGAACTTTTCATCATTTTGCTCACTTCAGCTAGGTCTAACTGCCACTATTATACCAAACAGCATTTTGTTTAGGATATTTCACACTGCTAACCAAATGTCAAATGTAATGGAAGTCTGTCAATTTGATGAAAGTGGTTTCATGGTATCAAGTACGACTGTAAGAGAGCTTTTGTTAGCAGCTCAAATTGCATCTGTCATTTTGCAGTAAAGCCAATCAG
Organism: Filicampus tigris; assembly: GCF_054856515.1. NCBI lineage: Eukaryota > Metazoa > Chordata > Actinopteri > Syngnathiformes > Syngnathidae > Filicampus > Filicampus tigris. The sequence continues at coordinate 11,647,289 of NC_141224.1, forward strand.
AGTAATGGACTATGGTTTGTATGATCAAGTCGACAACCTCCCCCGTTAGGACCCCCATTTTTTTTTTCAATCATTTCATCATTTAAAATGATTACTGCTTCCTTTCACTTTAGTTTTGATCATCTGAAAGCAACCCACGCCATTTGAGGCTTGTTGGATTGTTTCCTTTGGATTGACTTCCCCTTTAAAGAGTCGAATATGGCCTTGCTGTCGACATTTTAGGACATTCTTGATCCATGAGCTTACGATTAACCCTGTAACTTTCAAACAACGTTTTTTTCCTTGTACTTTAATTCTCATGACCTCTTTTAATCATCTTAACTCTTTCTAAGATTGTTTGTCTTTTCATCGGGATTTTATATGATGACACTTAATTTTTGCTTCGGCTGTTGCATTCATTTATGTAATTCACACTTGCCTTTGTGCAGGAACTGTCATATATAAATAAAACTGCCCTGCCTAATAGCCAGTTAATTGCTGTTAAGGTCTCGGGCTTAATTACAGCGCAGAAAAGCATATCAGTAATAATTTTAATGTCCCCCCCCACCCCACTGCTGTGTTCAAGTCACCCACGCACACCAAGGTACACCTTGCTAAAGCAGCAGAGCGGAGGGACTAATTACAATGTAGCAAAGGTCACAAGGTCAGCATTTCACCTTAACTCTAGTACACTGGAGCATTTTGGTCCGTTTGGGAAATAAAAGAGAGTAAGACCATCATTTATTAGCAGGCGAACATAAAAATTCAGATTAACCTGCAAATTGGTGGGCTTGCCTGGAAAGTATTAATTTGTCTGTGACCAGTTCTGAGGATTTTCTTGCCCTCTGCTAACTTAAAGCGGGAGTCAAAAATGGTCTTGATAATAATATGTTTATGCGCCTAGTTAGTCTAAACATGGTATTCTCATTAATATTGCATTTGTGAAAAATTAAGCAGTTTTTTATCAATTTCAGGAGGCAGTCATTTGGTCACTTGCTGTCGACTGAAAATGACATCACTTATGCACTGTGTTGTCATTTTCAGTCGACAGCAAGTGGCAAAATGGCCATCCCCCGAGATGGATAAAAATAGGTGCTGCTTAAACGAACCTTTGAAAGCCTAACGGATTAGTAAAAACAGCTGTCTACGTGGCTTAGTGGGTAGCACTCCTGACTTTTGACACAGGTGCATTCTGACCAATTCCTGTGGTGGTGCAATCACATAAATGGAGTTTTTGACTCGGTTGGATAGCCACTGTTAAAAATGGGCACATTGTTCGAAAGCTAAACTGACCTTTTAAACCCAAACTTTGAAATTCACTGTTTTGAAACCCGGCGTCACACGTTCTTACATTTGTATTTTTACTCACTTTTATAACCACTCATACAAATCAGGACTCTGGATGGAAGCCAAACCCTCCTTTGGATCCCTGACTGCCTTAAAACCAGAGGTCACACATACTGACAGCTTATTTTTTCAACTGTATTTTGGGACAGCCGTGGAGATTAATCACATTTGTAATCTTATTTCATATTCAACGAATGTGATATTAATCAGAATGCTGTGTCTTTGCTGGTGGGGGCACATAAGACATTTTGTCATGTTTTTATTACTTGACTTCCCCTTTAACAGTGTTATTTACTTTGCCCACATGTGTTAAAGCAGTAATACTTTGTGTGTGTGTATGTGGGCGGGGGGTGCTTAGTGAAAGAGAGGAGGGGGTTGGGAGCATTCCAGTTTGTGTCCAAATTACACAGGTCGATGTTTGGTAATGTTCAGGACAACATTCTCTTGAGGAGTTCCTGTTATGAGGCAATTTCAAAAACTACAGTGTGATTGGGACAGTTTCTTGGCTGGACATGTTTCTATTTTTGAAGTGATTTCACAAAACCAAAAACCACCAGAATGTGGGGAATTGATGTGTTTGTTGTTTTACCGGAAGAAATTTGATACATACGTACGCACGCAAAGAGAACTTAGCAGTTATGGGTTCTGGATACACATGCACCTCCCACCTTTTTTCACTGAGTATACCAAGTTGGAACAGACTTCACCCTTAGCCCGTCCTGAAATGGGAGGGGGAAAAGGCAAATACTAAAACTCCACTGCCAACTCTAAAAGTCAGTAGTGATGTGGTGGAAGAAGACATACGCAGAGATCGGATTTGGTTTTTTTTTTCCCGCCACAAAGAGAAGCGATTTTATTTTTCAGGATCATTTTGTTTATTTTGCTTCAAATCAGTGTTGAACCACAGCAGATTACCTTGAAGTTTGTCAGACTTAAGACACACTAGGACAATGCCAAAAGAGGTGAAGCCAGAGAGCATGTCTCTGCATCTTCTGGGGGGAGGAGCAGAGGTCAACTCAGAGCAGGCGCCCTTGTGCGTTTTTGGGACGGGAGACTTGGGACGCTCCCTGGGCCAGCGCCTGCTGCAGACGGGCTACAAGGTCGTGTACGGCAGCCGCAGACCTCTGGGCTGCGGCCCGTTGCCTCAAGGAGCTGAGGTAACACACATGGCGTGACCGCCATGGTCATGCTGCTGCACGTGGTGAACAGCATGTCCGTTGAAATTATGCTGTCTTCGTGGCCAAGAAAAACAAACAAACACAGCTTAAAAAAAATGAAACCTTATCATCTGAGTTGAAGGTCATGGATGAATATCAGTGTATGCATGTCTGCTGCTTCAAGAGCATTTTGTTTTCATCCTTTTCATGTTGGTGAGTGCGGATGATTTTGGGTGAAACTTAACTGGAATTATGAAGTAAAACTTATTCTCGTAAATGCACTCATTCTTTCTGCTTGACCATGAAGTTGTTTTATGAAATAATCGAGTTTGGCTGCTTATTCCAAAATAAAATGTTCATTATGCCATTGCGTTTTTTTTGTTTTTTAATTCTAGACTTTATTATTATGCCATTTCTGTACAAAAGCTTGTGGGCCATCCCACCAAACCAATGCCATTTGCTTGTTGTAATGCTCAAAATAAACTCAAATTTCGGACTTTTTTCAACTCTAAATCTGATAATACATATACTGAATTGCCCAAAATGTGTATTGGCATTTTCCATGTCATCGTTCGATGACACTAAACCACCTCATTTGAGTATAATGACTGAAAGTGAGTTTTTCGCATAGACTGAGCAAATACATGAAACACAGTCAACATGACACTTGTGCTAATAGAATGTTGACACAAATCCTAATACAGTGATTCAAGAAGAACAAAAATACATTTTAAAAATAGCAAATAACATATGAAAAAAATAATGACGGTAAAAGGACTTTGACGTGATTTTAAATTTGATGTAATATCATCTATTGTACAGCAAAATAAATGAGTGAACTTACTTTTGTAAGTGGTGTGGTGTTACGTTACGATGGCCTGCAGAGGTTCTGAATGATGTAACTTCCTGTGGACCATTATTAGGGCAACAGGACTGGGTGAAAACACAGGGACACAACTAAAGTGTAAAATTAAACTAAAATGTTTTTTGTGTGTGTTTTGTTTTTTAAAAATCAAAATAAACTTAAATTATAGTTGGGATAAGGAGTAATAAGTAAAACTATCAAATTTCTAAAAGATTGTAATTATATTTCATGGTGAAGTCATGTTTTACGATGCAGGGATGGGGCAAATGCTATTATTTTTGCGTTCAATGTAGTTTAAATTATTCTTTCAAATTGTGTATATTAAATATGCAATCAGATCAATCTGTACGACACTGTGCTTTATTTTAAAACAATTAATCTTATTTTACAGTTACTTTTATCGTTCATTTCCACATTCTATTGGTAACTCAAACGGCACAGATTCAGTAGAATAGCCCTTGTATATATTTACAGTCGCTTCCCATTGCTAATGTGCCATAATCATCCAAGTAAAGATTTTCCTAATTCTTTTTTTGTGAAATTGTATGACCCTTTGAAATCTGAGTGAGTGTGTGTCATTCGACCACTGAGTGCGTGTGTTACCACGTGTAATACTACTGTGGTGTGTGTTCTGTATGCATCGTAGGTGATGAGCTATGCAGACGCAGCCCAGTTGGCCAGCGTGGTCTTCGTGTGCATACACAGAGAACATTATGGCTTCATGGAGAAACTCACCTCACAACTGAAGGGGAAGGTATTGAACTTGACTCACTCTGCTTTTGAAAAACAAAAACAAAAAGAAAGGAAGGAAGGAAGAAAGAAAGATAAACGGAAAGAAAGTAAGAAAGACAACGGAAGAGAAAGAACCAAAGAGAAAAAAAGAGAATAGAGAGAGATAAAGAAAAACTGTTTAATAGAAGGAAATGCTTTTCGAAAACATCCATTGAAAAATTTACACTACTATTCTTTATCTAAAAAGACTAAAAGCCTTTTAGTGCATAGAGCTACTTAATGAAAGGCAAATATTTTCATACATATATTTTTTTTCAGCATTATTTTTCTACCAAAGTTCCCAGAACATATGTAAAAACAAATTCCCAAATTTCAAGGATCCAAGGAATTTCATTGTCTTACCAACAGATTTTTACATGTGATAAGGGACGAAATTTGAGGTCCCAGGTCAGCCCAGTAAGTCCCAAGACACGTGAGAATAATAATAGAATAAGAAAATAAGATAAAAATAAATGTGATTCAGATAAAAAAATATAATGCTTACCTACAGTGTTAATGTGTGCCAAGATGCAAATGCAGCAAGGGTGTGGATCCAGCAGAAAGAAAAACAGCGTGAATTTTACGATTTGTACCTTAACGTAGACTCGCCAATATTTACTGCGTCTCCTCCTTTTCATTTCACTTTAGGGAAATTAGTTGGGAAGTAGTCAATCTTTATTATTATTACTTTACCACATTTACACATGAACCCACACAAGTACCAACATACAAAAAAAAGAGAAGAGTTTGACTTTTGGGTTGAAAAAGATGATAATAATGGTAGTTTAAATAATGGTCATATTGCAATCACAGCATTCACACGTGCAGACCTCTGCCAAAGCAGAAACATGTTTTATGTATTTTTGTGATTTCTTGCACACTAAAATCTGCTTTAAAACCTAACCTATTTGGTGGCAGGAGGTAACGAATGCTCCCAAGCACATCACTCCCTCTGAACATCCAGTTGTATTTTCCTCAGAGGTGTTACCTCATCGTCGTCTTTCTTGAACTCTGTTTGGCATCTATTTGTCTTCCATCCCGCTTTTGGTCCTAAGGTGCTGGTGGATGTCAGCAATAACCCTGAGCAGAATCTGTACCCGGAGGCCAACGCTGCATATCTGCAGAGGTGAGCGCCACTGAAGCATGCATCTTTAATTAATATGCCCCCTGCTTTTGGATCGTCAACACTGTTTGCTGCGCAGACTACTTCCTGGATCTCATGTGGTGAAAGCCTTTAACACCTTGTCCGCCTGGGCTCTGCAGAATGGGCCCTCCGACGCTTGTCGACAGGTAAAAACTACCACTCTGAAGTTTGGAAAGCAGTCGTATGATATTTTTTTCTTTGTCAGGACGCTCACAACAAATCCATTTTCTTCCACGTCTTTAATAAGATGTGCCATTTTCAAATGTTAACCGTATTGATTTATTCAGTCATTCCACTGGCGTTGCAGAGCTACAAGCCTTTGGCAAGTGTCTGATGTGTTCCCACAGTGGGGTGCTGACCAACAAGTTCAAAATAATGGAAAGACTCTCAGTCCAAATTATATTATTAACTCATTTTGAAGTTCGGATCAAACCAATTGCGAGCGACAGCAGCCAAATTTGACGAGTCGGCCTTGCGTCTTTTCTGCGAGTGCCACGTCTGATGTATCCTTGAATCAATTAACTCAAAGTCACTCTTGGATCTGAGTGTCCCATCGCACGTTTCGCTTTATCGCTCTGTACTGCAAAACGGCAGCATATGCGGGTATTTTTTTGTTTCATTCTGATCCGTTTGAACACTCCCAGAGGACCGTGAAGCACATATGTGTGTGTGTGTGTGTGTGTGTGTGTGTTTGTGCACGTGTGTTTGTTGGCATACAGTATTTAGAGCATCGTTGGCCGATTGTTGTCCATTTATTAGCTTTTTTCAACAAAAAATATTATTTTTTTCCCTTGAAGATGTATCAATGAATTTCTGTTATGTGCAAAAAAGGACAAGAATCATAATTAAACATTATATTATTATACAATACCCACAACATGAATTACACATTAGGAACAGTGCAGAGTACAACAGCTGTATCAAACAGGGCCTTTGCAAAGATGATAACAACCAAATTTTGACTGACACTGTCAAGGAGGAATTCATTTGACAATATTTGTTTTTATAGGTGCAATTTGCACTGCTGTAGTACTGTACTCAATCATACCGAGAGCTCTTTCAAATATTTTGCCATGCTTTAAACTATCTCAACAATTGATTACTAACTTAATATTACACAATGCACCTGTGCCTCACTGAAAAGTACAACTAAAGTTGAACATACTGTATTGTTAATACCTCACCAAGAGTGTCGGTGGAAAATGAATTGTATTTATTATCTTGGTCAAGGCTGAATTATATTGGCTCGCATTAGATTTAATACGATTTAAGAATTGAATTGCTCGGTGCTTGTGTTTTATTGTGCACATGACAAGTAGACATCTTGAATCTGAAGTGGCAACTTAGAAAAAAATAAAACACAGAATAAAGTATTCAGCGATTACTGTTTAAAAAAATAGTGTCAGTACTTGCAGTAAATCGTTGTGGTTTGTTTATGTTTTTACTGGAAAGTTTACTCGCAAAAAACATTGTTATGTTCCTAAAACATTTCTTCTTACTATGTAGTTATGTTTATATTATGTCATAACATTTTTTTGCTATGATTAGGATTTTAAACTCCAGCTGTATGCATAGTCTGCAAGAAGACTACTGCATTAAATGTTCTCTACTTCAAATAGCTTAATATCAGAATATACTTGATGGAACCACCCCAGTCCACCCACAATATATCGATTATTGCATAGTGATTTGTTTATGACATTATGAGCTAGGAGAGCCACACTCACAAGAAAAAGACAGAATGGAAATGATATAAGAATAATGTTGTGCTTTTACAAAAAAAAAAAAAAAATGTAATCCTCCTATGGGAATAAATAAAGTTAATTTCATTTTATAATAGCACTTTACATTACAGGCACCAGCACTTTAAACTAAAGACTTTTCTCTTTTCCACACTAGTGTTGATGGTCATCAACCACTGAACAGTCTATGTAATTGTATTATGCGTATCTTGATTTTACTGTGCTTATACTGTAAATATTACGTCAGCCTGCCAAGGGACTACTGATGTAAACTACCATATGGCTATATGGCAAATTTGCAAGTAAATGTTCATTAGTGTGTACTGCCCCTTTTTAAAGAAATAAAACAAAATCAAATGTTTCATTAATAAACGCCTAATATTGTGAGAATATGGAAAAAATTTCACTGGACTAAGCATTAAGATGCATAGCATAAAGCATAAAGATAGCAATGTATCTCACATAAGTTTTTGCAGAAAAAAAATCATACCTTTGAAATACCTTTTGGCACGTTAATATCTGATTACAGTGGTGAATAGCAAAGTTTAATCAGAGATGGCTTCATGTGTCCCTAAAACATTGTTGAAGCTGCACATTTTCTATAGCACATCATTGTTTGAAAGATATTTTCATTTTTTGTTTTTAAGTTTAAAAACATGCACATTACGGATTTCACCATGCGTTGCTATTCATAACTATGACGTTTAGGGAAAAAAAAAAAAAACACCTGTTGCTGAACCTAACCCTTAATTCATATGAAATGTATTATTACAATATCACATATTATATTATTATGTTCCTGTATGGTGCAGTGATAATCATTGTCAAACGATTGTGATATTGTATTTTAAATTACACCGGGATTCCTACCCTATTAAAAGATTTATGACCTACTTCCTGGATATTGCAGGCCTACGTGTGTGGCAACAGTGCAGAGGCCAAGCAGGCTGTAGCCGAAGTGGCCACCAAGATGGGCCTGACAGTTTTGGACAGGGGGTCTCTGTCGGCAGCCCAAGAGCTGGAGGACTTCCCCCTGCAGCTGTTCCCTGAGTGGAGGCTGCCTCTCCAAATTGCCGTCGGCCTTACCGCCTTCTTCTTCTTCTACCTGCTCATCAGAGATGTCATCTATGCTTATGTGGATCAGGGCAAAGACATCTCCTTCAGAATCATGGTGTCCCTGGCCAACAAGGTTCACATTTTTTCAAAGTAATCTTCAAGTGCAATATAATGTAACTGACGTGCGGTTGTGTGCATTGCATGTCTTTTTAGGTGTTTCCTATTGTGTCGCTCATCATGTTATCCTTGTGTTACCTACCTGGTGTTATAGCCGCATTTCTACAGCTATACAGGGGTACCAAGTACAGGTAAGACATGGGAATAGGATGGATGTCCTGTTGATGTTTTAATATGTTGTTGTTGAAAAAAAATGGATGATACAGGTGCATTTATGTGGCTCTATCAGGCGCTTCCCTGATTGGTTGGACCGTTGGATGCTGTGCAGGAAGCAGCTGGGACTGCTGGCACTCGCGTTTGCTTTTCTGCACGTGCTCTACACACTACTCATCCCAATAAGGTGTCGTTTACATTTTCATTATACATTTCTGATACGTTTTTTTTTTTTTTGTTACATTTAGACTAGTTCCTAATAATAATAATAAAAACCCCTCCGTATTTAGAAATAATGAATTAGGTAACTTGTATGAGGCGGTGTGATAACAAGGTAATAAGGGGTAATAATGTAAAGAAAACAAGTGTCACTATGTAAATTGGAAAACACATACCTGTCAACTTGTACGTTTTCCCCGCATTTTATACGTTTTTTGATCATTTCAAATTGTCTGCACAATTGCATAATGGTTTGCATGGACAAGGTGTCATTCAATTATACAAAGCAATGGTGATAAAAACAGCCATAAAATGTATGAAAAATATATAAAATAAAGATAGATTAAAAAAAACACAACATTTAATCTATAAAATATATTATTATTGACAAGACAAAATCTAATTTGCTTTCACTATTAAATCATGATTTTAAAATGTAGGTTTTGACAAATGTGCAATTATTATGGTATTTATTCATTTAATTAAATGTTTACTGTCAATTTCAGTTCGAGTCAGCCAGTGTTATAAAACAGCAAGTGTCTGAATACTACCTCAGTATAACTTTTGAATTTGATACAAATGACTCCGGTGTCTTGTGTTGTTTATGAAATTGAATTTAATGATTTGAAATACGGCGGCACGGCGGTCGACTGGTTAGCACGTCCGCCTCACAGTTCAGAGGTCGTGGGTTCGATCCCGGCTCCGGCCTCCCTGTGTGGAGTTTGCATGTTCTCCCCGTGCCTGCGTGGGTTTTCTCCGGGCACTCCGGTTTCCTCCCACATTCCAAAAACATGCATGGTAAGTTGATTGGATACTCTAAATTGCCCATAGGTGTGATTGTGAGTGTGGATGTGTGTGCCCTGCGATTGGCTGGCAACCAGTTCAGGGTGTCCCCCGCCTACTGCCCAAAGACAGCTGGGATAGGCTCCAGCACGCCCCGCGACCCTTGTGAGGAGAAGCGGTACAGATAATGGATGGATGGATGGATTTGAAATACACATCTTTTTACCAGACATACTTGGTATTTTTGCAACAAGTGGTATATCAGCCTATAGCAGCTTGTATTTTTACTCAGTATCGGACCTACGAGGATGGTAATGAAAATCATCTCCACTGAAAAATATTTCTAATTGGTGAGAATGATTCATCATTTATTTCCTTTAAAACTTACAGATACTACGTAAGATTCAAGAGTTGGGAATACGTTATCACACAGGTAAGATGTCTTTTTGAAGTATGGTGTGTTTGAGAAGCCCAGTCAGATATTTTTGCTTCAGTATACGAAGACCTTGCCTTGTGTCTGTGTGTTTTTTTTGGTTTTTTTTTAAGATCAAGGAGAACCGAACGATAAAGTTTGACACAACCGTGGCCTGGCGAACTGACTCCTACTTCTCTGTGGGCATTCTGGGATTCGGCCTATACGTCCTGCTGGGAATAACATCCTTGCCTTCAGTTAGCAACGCTCTCAGCTGGAGAGAATTCAGCTATGTACAGGTAGTCACTTAGCATGTGTGTACTGCATTTGAATGTGTGTTGACTCTGGATACAAAGGTCCAGTGTGCTGTGTGTACTGATGCTGTGCAATCGTTGGGCAAAATCCCTGCACCCTGTTTACCTTAAACATTGGCAGTCATAACTGGAGGAATATGTCTGTGGATTTTTCCCACCCATGCACAAGCTGTTACTTTGCTCAGCAGCTCCCCAACAGACTTCTCATTATGCAACTGTCTGTGCCTGTATGTGTGTGTAATGACATCAAATCATATTGTGCGTCTGCGAGTACTACATCAGTTCAGTTGGAAGCTTTTCCCTCATGAAGCAAACAGGTCTCAAAGGCTAGCTTGAGTCACTTCATTAGAAACACATTGACTTACAAATGAACCAAAGCAAATACATTTCAAAATAATGTTGTTGCAATTTGTGATTTTTAATAATAAGACATTTCAGTATTTATTCTAATTGTTTTTACTTTCTTATTTTCTAAAGATATTTCTTATTTTACTGGCTGGGGAAAATCGTACAGCCTTGTGCTCCCCCTTATCAATTATTAGGGCCAGAGCAGCGACCACTTATTATTATTATTATTATTATAATTATTATTATTATTATTATTATTATTATTATTATTATCATTATTATTATTAATGTCCTTCTTTATTCTTTCTATTGAGTCCGGTTTTATTGTTTTTAACCATTCTGTTCACTTTTTCTACATTTTACATCACTAAACAATTTCATCATTAAAACTGAAATAATTCATCTTAATCTCTTTTGGTATTTTTATATGCTTTATATTAGTTTTGCTTTGGAAATTTTTTGTTATCTTTTTTTTTTCTTTTACACAGTCACTTGGGTTGCCCCAATGACGGTTTTCAGACATTAATGTAAAATGCAAGTTTCCTTTTGAGCCCATCTGTCATCTCTAAAGATGTGTGGGTGTTTGCCTGTTTGTATGTTATTGTGCGAAGCACTTTGAGCCACAATTTTGGTATCAAAAGACTTATATACTGCAAAGTCGGATTGGTTGATTAACTGTCGGGCATTTCAGGAAACCACTTACCTTATGAAAGGATAAAGTGCTCCACTTAAATTTGCACTCACTTATTAAAAAGGTGAACTACACAAAATGCTTCCCACCTTTCTGCAGCCAATAGATTTGGCAGTCACTGAGAATGAAATACAGTCTACTAGTAAATCGCTGGATTTTTCAGACAAATTAGTATGATGATACATGAGCCAACTTGGATTCAGACTTGCACCTTGAAAAACTCAGAGCCACAACTAGTGTGATGATTCACCAAATGCAACCATGTGAAAATAATTCAAAAGCTGCAGTTGGTATTCACTTTCAATTTACCCGCTGGTGATATCTTACTGTATGGTGAAACAAAAAATCATCTATACTGACACATACGACTGGCATGGGGCAGAGGTTCACATGGTGTGGAAAATTAGAGCAACTATTGGACATGCTAATTACTTGCAGTTTTTATATCAAGTCAGTAAGCTAAAATATTACAATGAAATAATCTAAGATAGAAAGTTAGTTTTAAAAATGTGATTAGCATTCCAAAACAACTCTTTTAGGCATTTTTTTCCTTCACCCTGAGCTGCTTGGACTTTGCTTACTTTGATCAATGTAAAATATAATCCGCCTCCCTAACTAAGTCATTCATAAATGTAACTGGGTCATGTGAAGCTCATCTCCACATTCCACACCCCTTCTCTTTACTCCAGCACAAATTGGAGCCGTAGTTTAAATGTTAATGTTATTCATCAAAACGTAATTTAGAGGCAACACTTTATCCTTGGCCACTTGCTTGGATCTACAAGCGCATTGTGTGCACGTAACTAGGTGTGTGAGCGTGAGTAGTTACGTACTGTATAATGTACCTCCACAAAATCAAAGGTTACGAGTCTGGTGCTTGACACTGTTGCCCGCCGAGCCCAGGAATCTGCTTCTGTGTGTGTGATGACTCACTTTCTTGTTTTCCAGTCAAAGCTGGGCCACGTGACTTTGTTCCTCTGTACCCTTCACACTTACCTGTACGGCTGGGACGAGTTTCTGTGGCCTTCCATGTACAAGTGGTACACACCTCCAGGGTACATGCTCAGTTTGGTGGTGCCTTCCGTCGTGCTGGGGCTGAAGCTGCTGCTCCTCCTGCCTTGCGTGGACCAGAGCGTCACTCGAATTCGACGGGGATGGGAGAGGACTGCACCTGACGAGGAGAAAATACTTCTAACATAGGAACAGTGTGCCAGAAAACATTCAGAGGTTTGTTGCAATTAACGGGCATAACATTGAAAACAGATTCAGCTCACGGCAACTTTGTTTTAGGGGCTACATGGCTTAAAAAATAGAAATGTGAAATGTATTTTTTTTTATCGTGTATTGAAATCACATTTTCAATCTCCTTATGAGTTACCATAACGACACGGTATTTCCCTTAACATAATTCACTCTGCAATATTCTCAAAAGCGCCACAATCATTTGCTGTTTCTGATTCAAGTGAGAGCGGCATGGGATGGGTGAGTGGGTCGAACCTTTTGCAATTAGGTGTGTTCTGCCTACTCTCCAAACAAACATTTATCATGAAAGCACAGAGACAATATCTGTAGTTGCTGAAATGGATATAGCCCCCCCTCCCCCACCCCAAAAATGTGCTTTGTAGTGAAAAAAGAAGAAAGGAAGATGGAGGGAAGAATAGATTGGGACACAACCAAGCTACAATGGAGGCAAATAAAACGTTCGTTATCGATAGCTGATGAGCTGACAGACATAAACGGACATAAACAGCAATTGTTCATACAGAAATCCCACGGGGTTTATATCCTGCACTCTCATTCTCACTATTGATCCACGCAGAATTTAGTTAGCAAGATGTGTACTACAGTACTGGTAATGGGTGGGAAGCATCTTGGTGGACCAACTTATGTTTTTATTTATGCTTGTGTTTTCATATATCCTGCAGTCGTGCTGATCAACCCATTTATATTCACTTCTATGCATTTATGCTCTCAGATTTGTTTTTGTCCTCTGTACTTCTGGTATTCTCTTACAAACTGAACCGCCAACCAGTGAAATGTACTTCCAATTAAAATATACTATAGTGACAGAAATGCATAAATGTGTCTTTTTTATTACCGTGACTCCACGATATCCTGTCCGTGAACTCACAAAACCTCCCTGAAGAGTCGCGTGTGCGTCTGATCCTTCCCCGGAGTTCATGTGAAGTCTTTCTCTGGGAAACATTTGCTCAGAGTTGCCGACTTCTTCTCCCCCACTCATTTTTAGACTTTTACAACATCTCATCCTATCACGGCGAGAGAAGCGTGTAAAGTGCTTCATCAGAGGAGGACCCCAGGAAATGTTATATTACTTGCGAGAGTCGGCTGTAGACGGAGTAGGTTCTTGGGAAGCAAAGAAACTGAAGCTGAGGAGCGGAAGGGACGTTAGTGGTGGAGTTACAAATCAAACTTCAATATATATGCACAGCAGGCGTCTGCATTTAGCTCTTACATGCATGAATACATTGATAGCGTGGGTTAGACACACACATAGAGTACACCTGGGTGAAAGGAAACTGAATCGGGCAAAATAACAACTAGCCGTCAAACTAGAGTGAAGAATGGAAACATTAATGACCTCGGGAAACATAAAATATTTAATTTTCATGTTGGGCGTTGTTCTGTTGGAGGGAATTGAGATTCTATCTATTAGTTTGGTTCTGTGGAGGAGCAGTGAATGTTTTTCTGTTTAGGTCTATTACCATTTAAAGGTTTCTTTAATTACTAATTAAATACAGAAGAAAATGGCCTTTGCTTTCATGGTACCATTGTTAGCAAGATATCAGTAGCTAACAGTATGTTAGGGTGTGACGTGTGTTTATACATTAACTGAAAAAAATTAATTAAATTCTCTCATATGACATGCATGATGTTTTTCCACACTTACATTTTCCTCTATCAGGGTTATTTTTATCAATATATAGTATGGCAAAATTCCTAGGTACATTTATTTTATGACCAATCCCCCAAAAATGACAGTCGGCAACTCTTCAGCACACACAAAGCATCGAAGTACCTCACATTGACCGACGCACTGCAACGAAAAAACTGCAGCCCTCTACGGGTTTTGCAGCTCCACATACAATACGCTGTATTGTATAGTTTCATTGAACCACAAAAACAGGGTGAGATTATCAAGGAAGACGCAGATCTCCACAAAGAGAGGAAATGGGCGAGAATAAAGGCGGGAGTGTGGGTATTTTGAGGCTGTTGGCCAGAATCAATCACCCAATTCACTGGCTGCGTTTCTGCAACAGACGCTCTCTTCTTTGCTCTCTAGCCTTAGGTACAAATGAAATTGTATATACAGTGGAGTGTCATTGTAAAACAATATACATATCTAGAAAATATTGTTAAGTCTTGGTGGCACTGCTGTGGCTGTCAACCAGCGGGGCTTTGCTTATGCTGCTGCCTTTGATGCAGACGTCGTAAGCTCGATTCCTGGTCAGTGCCCCAATACCAATCCACTACTGGTCCCGAGCCTGGATAAAAAATGGGCGGGTTGTGTCTGGAAGGGCGTACAAAGTGTGAAACAAATCATGCGAGTGATTTGCTATGGTGCCTCCTGGCCAAACAAGGCAAACGTCACAACAACAACAACAACGACAACAACAACAACAACAACATAGCCCTTCTTCAAGTAAATGTTGATTCTTGCAGCTGCCTTGAGGCACAACATGCTGTCATCAGCAGTTTTCTCTCCTTTAATCCATTCTCATAAATACACTCAGGCCTCTTGTGATTAGAAAAGTAGATTTTAGTAAATTCTTAAGGATGAGACAGAGTGTTAAAGAAAACTCAAGGTTGTTGTGGTTTCTGCCTTTTATTAAACTATTTTACATTTCACAGATGAATCTTAGGTGAATTCTTCATTACAGTACATGTGTCTCTTTACCCACAATGCAGCAGTTTATTTACTTCTCCTAGAGGCCATACATAATCACGTTATGCGTATCAGAGTTGTCTAGGTGTGTGAAATTTCAACACGAGTGGAAATTACAATATGTAAGCCATCTTGTTTCACAGTTTCCCAGCGCATTATTAGATTCATCGCTTCCCAGGGCAATATTTGAATCTCGTTTAAATCTCAGCACCCACGCACCCACACACAACCACAGAATCCAAAAGAGCCTAAAATCAACATCAGTTCTTTGGTAAAGTGAGGATAATACTTTGTACAAGAGTGGGGGAGGGCACATGAGAGATTACAGATCGTGTGAGCAGATAATGTTATTAGATGCTGGATAACAACGTTTTTTTGCATAAATGTTCTGCTCGGGGGCGAGCGGGAATCTGATAATGACAGCTGCTCCGTTCTCCTGACTTGCCACCTCTGCTTCTGTTATCTGATTAGCTTCCCTTTCCTGTCACTCCTCACCTGGCCGCCAGCTGTCACTGCTGAGCACACCACACTCACTGAACGCTTGATCAAATTGCCTGCTGATCCGACTCATCTGCTCTTATCAGCCCTTTTTATTACCTGGAGACTCACATAATAGTTCCTTGGAAGTAGATTCACATTATTAGTCAACTGTGTGTGAGCTGTAGGAATGCCGAATGTTATGCAAGTTCAAATTTCACTGAGAACAACCCTACGTTTTTACATTATGAGATGAAATGGACAGTGCGGATCGGAGATTTTTAGACCATGATGAGATTGATATCATATCTAAAGTCAAAGCCTTTATGTGAATTCATTTGTTGTGATGTGAAGCAGATAATAATAATAACAAAGCAAGGGTGAGCAAAGTACAATAGGCCCATGGCATGCTCTGCACTGCTGTTTTTGTTTTTTTTATTGGCTAAAATGGTTTAATTAAACTGTATTTATTCAGTGTCTCGATAAATAATTGGTATGCCATTTATTGTTAATAATAAATACAAAAATAGGAATAAAATATACACAAATATACATTTTATAATGTTATTAAAAAAATATTTGACATGAAACAAAAATGTTAGTAATTAAAAATGTTAACTAATGAACATTTAATTCAAAATGCAAATGCAGCCCATGAGCATAAAAGTAGGTGTAACATCACAAAGTGTATTTGTATGGGGGGAACACGGACATTTTAGCAATTCGGCAGTGGGCAGGAATCTGGACTTTTAGGAATTTCAAAAGGGACACTTGATGGAAAATTGACTTTTTAATTGCTTGTATGCATACAGTCGAGTCTCTGGAGTACCTGCCCACTCATCAAGTGTGAAATAAATGACTAAGTAAATCTTGTATCAGACAGTTTTGGAAAATGTTTCTGTGAGCAAGGCGTTGTTCATTTTGAGAATTTTTTTGGTCGCGATTCTGCAAATTTGCTAATTACCCCCACACCGAGTTTGTCAGTCCTTCCCTGCAAAAATGTACTACTAATAAGCCATGACTAGACTAAAATGTCTGAAGCGAATGAGTGTAAATGAGTTGTGAAGGTTCCAGAAACATAAAGATGTACACATGCACACAATAAATGCAGTGCAATCATGTCAGGGTCTACCACAATACAAATAGTTTATTGAAGACGCTGCCTCCACAAAACATAATATCCTCTGTAAACCTCTTATAAACCTCACCACAGTGAACTGGTTTACAACATTTAATAAGTCTCCACACTTTAATTCATCATATGTCACTCATCTGTTCCACTTTTATAGCGAGGTGAATATTGGGCCCATGAATAATTCCAATTTGCTGCAGATAAAGGCTTTGTACTTACATGTAATTTTTAAACTAATTCAAAAAGTATTTTACTTTATTGTTTGATAGTTGCATTAATTCTGTAGCTGTGTACCTGTTTCTAATACTGCCACCTACAGGATAAGAGTGACACGGTGTCACCATCCCGTAGGACTGTTCGAATATTTGGACACTGTTTCTTTTGCGCTGCATTCAACTAGCTGCTTAGTTTGGAGAATGGTTCAGTATGGCATTGGCGAAGAACACTTTTTTTTTTTTTTAAAGCATGACATCCGGATGGTTTTGTAGAAGATAGATAACACATGATTATTTGTGTTCAATTACATTGAACAATGGTGTGTTGCACAGACAGATTTATGATGTCAAGGTGAGAAGATGACAGGGACAGCACTTCTAAAACACTTAAGTACAAATGCACTGATTCGTATAAGCACAACACAGCGTAATGTTTTCATGCTCTGTTTGCTAAACCTGTCCCTCCTTGTAGTTACCAATTTAGCCTGGGTGAAGTGTGTTTAATCAAACCAGCCGAGGGAGAGCGTTACACTGCGGCGACCACTTTATTCTAATTTTGTGTGTGCGGTGCCCTTGAGAGGGAGAAATTTTTCGGCACTGAGAGCGAAGCAGCTTTGGGGATGCTCCATTTTGGAGGGAGAGGAATGGAAATGATTACCTCTGTTTATCAAAACAATGCGTGTCGTCGAGGGATGGACGTCTATTTATTGACACGTTTGGTGAAAAGAGGAACAACAAGCACATAAAATCTCTCAAAGCTCTAACAAAGAAAGATTCATATCCTCCACGCCTTGTCCATGCGGCTGAGCGTAGCTTGTTGAAAGGCCACAGTTGTACTCCAAATGGCCCAAATGATCTGATAATGTACGCTGCCTACTCTGTAGACACGCCAATACCAGGAGAATGCATGAGCAAAACTAATCAACACTGCTCATGAAGAAAGTTGATTCAAGTGTTCTCCATCTCTGATCGCACTGAGTTCACCTCTGGTGAAGCCCAGAGGTCAGATGGTCACAGGTTTGTGGCCTTGCTGTCGCCCTTCGCCACGCTCGGGGCCCTCTCCCAGCCCTGTCGAATGCGGGTGAGGGTTCGATCCACGCATGGCAGCAAGATCAGCATTTTGAGCACCAGTACCACCGAGGGCACAATCAGACACAGCATGTAGCCTGGAGGGGTGTACCATTTGTATGTTGAAGGGCGGAGGAATTTATTCCAGCCGTAAATGTAACCGTGTGCCGTGCATATGAACAGGGTCAGGTGGCCAAGTTTAGACTGTAAAAAAAAAGAAAAAAGAAAAAAACAGAGGCATTTAATTAGACAAAAAACATCCAGCTACAGCATACAGAAAAATACATTATTTCCATTCTTTTTACATACAGACATTGTTGTTTATTAAATGGGCTAAAGGCCCCACTGAGTAATTGGAGCCCAAAAGTTCAGAAATTAACCGTTCTTACTCAAAATGAGACTAACAGACAGGCATACATTTCCACAAATAACATACTGTATTACACAGTGCAAATGGAGCTCATCAGACGTGTTTATGTCGATGGATAAAACTACTCAACTGCTGACTTCATGAATAGAAATTGTCACATTAAGTATTATAGTGAAAACATTCTCTTTAGTTTTTTTTTTTTCCCACAGCTGTTACACCCAAAAAACAGTTGGGTTAAAAACAACACAATTTTGGGTAAAAAATGGATCGATCCAGAAATTGGGTCAACTTGACCCACATTCTTACGTTGTTTTGTACAAAACAGCCCATATTTTAGGGTTGTTTTGTACAAAACTGCCCGTTTTTGGGGTTGTTTTCTGCAAAACAACCCAGAAATGTGGGTCAAACTGACCCAAGTAGTGGATCTGTCCTTTTTTGACCCAAAATTGCGTTATTTTTAACCCAACTGTTTTAGTGTACAGAATACTTGTTTTGGGGGCCCTAGTGTCCCCCTGTTGTTTGGTTATTGTTAATCACTAAGTAGAGTGCATCTTGAACACTATGCTCTCGCACAGATAGTAGTACAGTGTCATCCTCAGATGACAATAATAAACGATTTTATTTTTAATTACCCTAATTGTCCCTAATTTAACTGATAGCTGCGTAGCCTTTTGCGTCATGAATATGAAAATCCATTGCATTCCCTTGTTGACAACCATGCACACAACGATAATCTATGCAAATCGATCTCAGTTGTGTCATCTCGTTCTCCGCTACTCAAAGGATCAATTATCTTGACCTCCATCGCTGAATATCTTTTCCCATCAGTCCATCTGTGCACACGACCTTTTCACACACACGCTCGTGACCTGTATCAGCAAATCTGCTCACGTGGGATTATACCTGCTATCATAATTCAGTTTAATGAATAACTTAACATTTAAAATGCTGAGCTAAAAGCAACCAGTCATCCATTGTGTGTGCCTGTGTTTGGGAGTTACTTAACTAGTCACTTGGGAGGAAAGTGCCCGACGCACTGCTTTTACAGCACTTTAATAACTCCGATAAAAACTTGGAAATAATTATGTTTTATCAAAAACGCCTTATAAAGAGATGTTACAGATAAGAAGCACCGGATGAGAACAATGGTACTGGGACACTCTTTAAAAAAAAAAAAAACTTTTATTTTCAGGAGACACTACATTGTCTTTTATACTGAAAAAATGATGAGACAATCTTTGCCATCTTTGTGTCTTGCTGATGCGTGTCTCTGTCCAAGATTAGATGCCTCATTAGGTAATTCAGTAATTCTGACAATACTCGTACTATGTTTGTCCTGGTGACCTTTGTAATTTAGTGTTGAGGTCATTTGAAAAGCACATAAATTAAATAATACTATTACTACGGCTACTACTACTAAAAATAATGCTAATAACGATAGAAATGAACACCACACACCTCATTATCTGTCATATGTAATATCAATAACAAAAATAAATACACTTAAATAGTCATACAACATCCTGCAGTTGAAAGCCGACCTTTTTCTATTTCTATGACCCCATATATAGTCTTATGGGGTCCATTATGCACAACTTTAGTAATGCTACCAAGTATAGTAACATAGAGCCATGTCCTCAAGAAAAGATAGGTTAAATCGAAAATCTTAGAAACCAAGTAAGATTCAATGAAAGGTGCAAAGGTGCAAGGTGAATACTTGAGTCAATCATCATATTGATTGAGATGCTTGAAGCCCATTCTCTTTCTTATGTTAACCAATGAGTACATCTGTTATATCTTGAAAACAACTTCACCACATGTTGACCAAGCTGATGGTTCCCACTATTTCCGTTACGAGTTATGTCCATTAGGCACATCATTATACTTTTATGATTCATATACCACAATCCCATGCTATTTTTATTTAATGGCTAGACAATGAATGAATAAATCTGTGATGTCTTCAAAATTGCTTCACTACATGTAAACCCAGCTAAAGGTTTTCACTGTTTCAGCTATAATTACTTACCTTTATTATGCACTTGATTATACTTTTATTATGAATAGGCAGTGGCTGGTATTATAAAATGTTCCTATTGTCCATGTCAAATAAAAATCATGCATATATCTCTACATTTTGCGGGTAGAAAAAACAACATCAAATGCCCGTGGTGCCCCCCCCCCCCCCCCCAAAAAAAACTCACCCCACCTCATCCCTCTATTACCATAAAACATGCGCAACTGTGCTCTGACCTGAATGAAGCTGAACTCCCTCCAGCTGAGCGAGCCTCCCACAGAGGGCAGCGACGTCAGGCCGAGTAGGACATAAAGAAAGAAGCCCAGGATGCCCAGAATGTAGAAGGAGTCTGTTCCCCACGCTTCTGTATAATTAAAGTCAAAGGGGGTGGTTTTGTTGTTCTTCATCTAAAGGGAGCGAGAGATGGAGAAGAGCTTTAATGTTGAGGAACATACAGTATTCCTTGTACCGTAAATGTACAGATCAGCTTCTACTGTTGCTTAAAACCACTGTGCCTTACCTCGTCCACCACACGGGAGATGAGTTTATGTCTGACAGAGTAGCGAATGGGAATAATGAATGTACAGATGGCGTGGAGAAACGCAAAGCCCAAAGCAACCAGTCCCATTTGCTTCCTACACAGCATCCAGCGGTCCAGCCAGTTCGGGAAACGCCTGCACAATAAAGAAAGATAGATTCAATTGAATTTATATATATATATATATATATATATATATACACATATATACATATATATCATCTTTAAAATGATTTTATACCCTACTTGTACTTGGTTCCTCTATAGAGCTGAAAGGCGGCGGCTATAACACCGGGCAGGTAACACAGCGACAGCATGACAAGGGACACGATGGGAAACACCTGAAAGAGGGAAGCAAACTTAAGAAGCACATCAAAGTGAACTCTAGGCCTCGCCACATTTATGCAGTACTAATTAGTAAGTCTTGTTTTTTCTGCTCATGGGTAAGAAAGTTGTGCTTCAATCCAATGATTAGCTGGGCCAAGAGAAATTCCAGGCAATCAGAAGTATGAAGAACGTCCATATCTGGGAAAGAAACAATAACATCCTTCCATCCATCCATTTTCTTTACCAAGCTGGAGGGAATTGATAGCCCATCCCAGCTGATTTGGGGTGAAAGCTAGACACCCGGGCTGGTTGCAGTCTACAGCAGGGCACGTATAGATCGAGACACACAACCATTCACATTCACACCGTCACTAAGTAGGAATTGAAGCCAAACTGCCTGCACAGAAGCAGGCGAGTACACCACTTTTCCATCAGTGACTGTAGGCACAGGAACAGAAATATCAAATTGGGAAAGGGCTGATAGTGAAACAAAGTTCAAGACAATGCAGAAAAGAAAAAATAATCGGCCAATGAGATATAAAAGAAAAACAGAATGTTTTCTCATCAACAAGCCCAGGCAAAAAACAGACTTTTCAAAATCCTCCACTGTGGTGAAAGTTTTACAAAACGTTAGTTCACAGTGACCTTCCAGTGAATAAGTCATTGATTTCTCAGGGCATTGAATCAATTGTAACTGGACTGTTGTTTTTGCCTCCCCCATACAATGCTGTCCTTTCATCCATTCCAAAGAGATTCAATAATTCTGCCTCAGACAAATAAACTGCCACACCAACATTTGACCTTCAGGTGCCTTCCTAACAAGTTTTACAACTAAATGGAATATTAATGAGGCTGATTCCACTCAAATGAATGCCGCTGGAAGACAGAGGCCGCTCATCAATGTATTTTTCACAACCGTCATTTTCTATCACAAAGGTACTGAGGTATCTGCTGCTGTGATATTTATTAATATTGTATGGCTTCCATTGATAAATGTGAGTGCCACTCTGCAGATGTTAACAAGAGTGGGGGTCTTGTGAGTGAGGGCTGCGCCATTGTGGGAGTGGTCATAGTTGATTTCAATCATGGTCTATCAAACCGGCTCCTTTCATTCCCTATAAATGTGGCATGCGAGTCGTGCACTAGAGTTAACATAAGAAGAACATCTGTACCGTGAAATGGACACTTGGAGCCCCCCCAAACCCCTATCGTCCGTGTGCCCCCCACATCTTATGCCACCCAGTGGGGGGGATTTAAAAAATAGAATACAATGATTCAGAGGGTTTGATTCCTGCTGTTCACATATTTGTGAGTGAAATACATCCACCATACATGTCCGTGGACCTCAGAATCTGTCTGCCTGTGCCCCATCAAATATCCATCCATCCATCCATTATCGATACCGCTTATCCTCACAAGTGTCGCGGGGCGTGCTGGAGCCTATCTCAGCTGTCTTCGGGCAGTAGACGGGGGACACCCTGCGCATCAGCAAGAACACCCCATAGATGAGTGGGAATGCTCAGCTTGGTGGAGAACGGTCAAACATAAGTGACAAACGTAAGCATCGAAGCTAGCGCTGATACGAAAATGAGCGCGGGCGTGCTGTCTCCAAAAATAGAGCCCTTAGCTTGTAGAAAACAGTCCTTTAGACTTGTATATGGGGCGAAGGTAAAGTGTACATAACCTCAAAGGGCTTTAGACAATAAATAAACAATAGTAATCTTGCCACGGTAAACTGAGAGCGTTAGCTTAGGGAGTTGGCAGATGTGATCTGTCAACAAAAATTAGCTTTGGGGCGGTCTCTATGACTGCAACATTTTGGATACATGGCTTGCAAGAAAAAAAATCCAGAATTATCCACTGAGCCTGTGTCAACGGAGGCTTCCTTCACCAGTCTCAGCATGCAAATGTCTTCTTTTCCATGAAGAACGGGGAACCTGATCCAATCCACCACAATACCAACTTAAACTATTAATTACTGGGTTTCCACATCAACATTCAGAGTTGTTCTATCTAGCACACAAACTGATATTAGAGCTGACATTACTTTGTACAGTGACCCTGGGGAAAAAAAAAAAAAAAAAAAAAGAAACTAGACCGTTTGCAAGCTTCTATAGACATTCCAGCAATAAAAGGATGAGTCTTCACCTTGTTGGCCAGGGACACCATGATTCTGTAGGAGATGTCCTTCCCCTGCTCTACGTAGGCATAGATGACGTCTCTGGTGAGCAGATAGAAATAGAAGAAGGCGGTGAGGCCGACAGCAATTTGGAGAGGCAGCCTCCACTCGGGGAACAGCCTCAGGGGGAAGTCCTCCAGCTCTTGGGCAGCTGACAGAGAGCCCCTGTCCAAAACTGTTAGGCCCATCTTGGTGGCAACCTCCGCTACAGCCTGCTTTGCCTCTGCACTGTTGCCACACAAGTAGACCTGGATAGAGATTTGATTTCATATTTAGAAAAAAAGAATATAATAGCTTGTTATTTTGTTGCAATGTAAAGAACATCTTCACCCCCTTTAAGAGTTGTTCAAATGAATGGATAGAAATACTCAAGTCTGCCTTTTTAAAAGTAAAATTGATTTGTAATCCCACACAGGACAGGGGTTTTAGCCAACACCAATTTATATATATATATATATATATATATATATATATATATATATATATATATATATATATATATATATATATATATATATATATGCAAACTTGCGGGTCCCAAACTGCGACTATGCACCGACTTTAGTTTTAAGTTGTAATATCTTCATTCACCATTAGATGGCAGACATTGCTTATACCTGCTCTATGCTACAACATGAGTGGGACTCATATTTTTTTGTGGATTTGGAATGGTATGCAGGACAAAATAGAACCTCAATAATATTAAAATGTTGAGTGAGTTGATTTGGTGAAAAAAAATGTACGAAACAAGTTATCGCACTTAATGTTGGTTTGCTGTTCATTAGTTTGTGTTCCGTCCTTGAATGGTAATGTTCATGTACAAGACTTATTTCCACTGAAAAAGGAAAAACAGCATTTTGTTTTTTGCTTGAAATCCTTTGTTATTGTATTAGGATAGTGGATCTTTTATACATGCATTGAGAACTGAAAAATGAAATAAATTAACTCATTGTTTGCACATATGTACATATTTAAAATGGCATTTTTGTCATACATCTAGTTACGAACGGCATGGTCCTACAAGGACCCTGAGTAGCACTAATGTAAAATTGTGGCCCCCTCCACCATTTAAATTGCCCATCCCTAATCTAGATGATGGTGTAAATTGCCAAAACCCAGTTATAGATTTTATTTGAAAGACTGTATTTTCAGGGATACGAAACATTTTCAAAATGTAAAAAAAATCTCAATGGTGACTACTTTTCATGGATATCCTTAACACAACGGCTAACAATCTTGTGTCTGGGGATACAATGACGGTTCACTCAGGCTAATAAATTTAAAAAAAAGATCAAAATGTATCTGCGAGCAGCATCTCGTCTTAACCCTTGCAAAGTCAGTAGAAATAGAATTGTTTTCATGTTGCTGTCTACCTGCCTGTTGTTCTGCGCTGCTGCTGATAATTAATAGATTCCACAGATGAGTCGCAAGCTGCTGTCTGCACATGACACCGCAATGCACTCTGCCGTCAAGGCTGGTGTGCATAAAATATTGTTTGTTGTTGTTGTATCCTGAAGCTGGAGATGAAACTCTTGCAGGTGTAAAGCACGTGACGTGCATACAGTACGCGTGTCACTCATTCTCTAATCCCATTTCGACATCTCGCCATGCTGGAGTTCATTATCAAACTTGCTGCTCCAAGATAAGGCGATTAAATGTGTGTCTGTGTGGGGTGTGCGTGTGGGGTGTCTGTGTTGGTGAGAGGATTGTGTGTGTGTGCGTGTGTGTGTGGATGGGTATTCTGTTGTAGGTGGAGGAGACGGAGAGGAAAGTTTGACAGGCAAGTCAACTGAGCAGTTTTCCCCCAGGTGTGTATAAGTGGACCGGGCAGCCAGCCATGTCTCCTTACATTACTGCGCCATAACAGCAGGGGACAGCCGACAGACTAAATCTCCATCTGAATGTAAATGTGACACAACCGGACACACACGCACAGAGAAAAAGAAGAGAAGCTGTCCAATCGCACATACTAATCGGTTAACTGTTATTTAAATGATGTCTGTTGGTAATGTGGAATTGATTATTGACTGTTTTAAAGCAATTGAGACAAAAAAGGGTGCATGACTTCCTTAGTACCAGCAGAGGCACTGTTGATTCAATCTTAAATAAAGTCATTTTGCTATCTAAAGCAGTGTTTCCCAACCACTTGTGTGTTGTAAGAGTGCATCCAGTGTGCCTTTGGAAATGATTATTCATTCACTATGAATAATACTGGTCAACAAATTTTTACTAAACCTTTTAATCGGAGACGCAAATAAAATTTCGGGATGATTTTTCCTTCCAAATCTGCCCTCGTTTTTTTTTTCTCTAGTACATCAGGTTTTCATACTACTACTACTACTACTATAATAATAATAATAATAATAATAATACTTTTCTTTTTAAAATTGCTTATCAGCGTTTAAGCCTTTTTTTGGGGGGACATGCAAGAAGGTAAAATTAACCTGTATATCTACTTTTACCATCAACACAAAAGAAGTTATGGTTCCCTTTGAGGAATCAACTTTGTATTAAACTAAACAGTCCCAAACTGAGCAAGTATATCTGTGAGTAAACACGATACAAGAAGGTCATGATTGTTCTAGAGTAGAAATATAAATAAAAACTGGTATCATCAGCTGTGGCCAAGTGATATGGATCACAACATGCACTGAAACCCTGATCTGGCTGCTCTATAAACTGTCCCCGGTTCCAGTGTGGGTCACAACAGTATGTGTGATTTCCGTGTGTGTGATTGGTTATTGGCAGAGAAAAAAAGGGAATGAGTGAAAACGCATCCGTGGTCATTGCAATAAAAATTCTTCTTCCTCAATTTTACACATTTTGAATATTCGTGTTGATATACAGTTTGTTTTTCAGACATCCATAATGCTTGGTACATTGAAATCTCTACACATGAATGCCACCAAGTGGCACCATTTGGGATTTGGATGAAAACCTCTGGAAGAATATGACTCTGATGTGACACAAGTGACGTGTGCCAATATCCCATGAGACCTCAGCATATCTCCATCCTTGAGCGTCGAGTATGTTTGGCTGCTGCCTTATTGTTTTGTGCTCTCTTGTGATGGAAAAGTGTGATTAGAACGACAGAACCGGAAATTGAATTTACTGTAATTTACACGTTTCTGTCCTGGCTGTTTGGTACAATATGGCTAAAAAGACAATGGGCTTTATTTTCGTAGACAACGCAGGTGCGTTCGCCATTAAGACTGCTGCATCTTGATTTTTGTGCCGGGGCAAGTCTAGTTTAGCATGTTTGGTAATTTGGCAGCCCACGCTGAACCTCGTTGTGGCATTCCGGAGGACTGAGGGCGTTTTCTTTTAAGCGCCCCGCCAGCGCACATTTAGCGACTGAAAGTACCTTAGACTAGCTCGGAACAGATCTATGTTTATTGACCGCAGGTGGTGCAATGATTTTGGTGGATTTGATCGAGGTACAGGCAGAGAGATTCTGAGCTGTACGGACATAGTGGTGGATGTCATCGGATTTCATTTATAAATATGACAATTGCGTGCATCTCTAAACGTGCTTTGTGCATTTTGATCTTCTGAGTTGATTTCTGCTTCTACAATGTCAAAGCCTGCGTGGTGGGCCTTCCCTGCATTTAATTTAAAGAGAATGAGGGGAGCCATTTCCACTGGCCAGGAAACAAGTCCCTGGTGGTTACTCCAACAATGGCGCAAACGTTCCTTTCTACCTGCGCCCGTCTGCAAAAACACCAAAAGAAAGAAAAGTCCACCCATGTGCATAGTTAGACGGCGCTTTGAGCTGGATTTGCGCCAGGCATGAAAATAGGACCCACGTCGTTGAACAATGAAATGTAGAGTACACCACAAAGGTAAACTGCATTTAGTTTTAATGTGAAGAGACTCACCTCTTGGACAATTACCACTACATGTATCACAAAAGCAATGATGAGATGAGTACACAATTACATGTTTTTTAACATTAAAATAAAAAAACAGATGACTTAATGTATCTTTTATATATAGTTTGTATACTTTGTTCTTTACACTAGTTGACTTTATTTTACTTTTATTAAATGTTTACCTCACTTTTCCAAGTGTGTAATAGTTAAAGTGGAAATCAACCCAAACATATTTTTTTTCAAGAAAATGGCCCAGCAGGCCCACTAGTTGAAACATGGCATTCTGATTAATATTGCGTTTGTGGAATATGAGTTAAGCAGCAAAATCCACCTGTTTTTAGCCATCTCAGGGGGCAACCATTTTGTCACTTCTGTCAACTGAAAATGACATCACAACTGCTCAGGGCTCAGGTAACGACCAATCACGGCTCAGCTTCAGAAAACGGGTCAGCCGTGATTGGTCGTTACCTGAGTCCTGAGCAGTTGCGATGTCATTTTCAGTCGACAGAAGTGACAAAATGGCTGCCCCCTGAGTTGGACAAAAACAGGTGGATTAACTCTTATTCCACAAACGCAATATTTATCAGAATGCCTTGTTTCAACTAGTGGGCTTGCATAGAACATATCCTTGAAAAAAAATGTTTGGCTTGACTTCCGCTTTAAGAATGTTAAAATGTTTCTTAAAACATTACCTGTACAGTCAATAACAGATTTATGATGGAAACAGTGTGGCCTTGGAAGAGATTATTTCTATTCCCATTCAAAAATGTAATTATAAATTAGATTTAGCATATTCCAGGATTTGACTCATCCACCACTAACTACAATTACACATGTACTCGTGGAGGGATACCGCTGTTCACCTTTTACGAAAGAAAATGGAGCACCGCAGTGGTATCAGCATGCGAAAGGATATTTGTGGATAGGTGTGTGTGTTTGTGTTTTTGTGCATGCGGCTTGTTTGTGTTGCAGAGGATTTGAGGCAGATTCAGGTTTGGTCTCCAGAGGTTCGCACATGTTTGTGTTTCTCTTTGTAGCTGTGAAGCGGAAGCTGCAATAAACACCGGTCTTTCAACTTTGTAACATCATAAAGCGTGTTGGTTTGTGTGTTTTTACAAGTACTGCCCTGGTTTTCTCCAGCATTGATACTGAAACATGGAGAAATCAATAACGTGCACCAGCATAGACGGAATCAATAAGGCAATGCACCCATCCGGCGTTTTTTTTTTTTTTCCTATTGGCCAGTACCATTGAAGAATTTGGGGCTTCCTGAAAACAGATTGTACTGGAACACCATTTACTATTATGTTCTAATATGTTTCAAGGACTTGCTGCTAACAAATTGAATGGAACTAACCTTGCACTCCCTCCCCTTTGCAATACCATCTGCGCCACTGTGTTTCAGCATGCTGCCTCTGGTTTTCCTCCATTCAGCTCACATCTTTTAAGTTTGTTTTCCCTCTTTCCTAACTCACCTGTTTTCCTGTCAGAAGACCATTCTGCAGAGCCCAGGCAGACAGCGTGTTAAGGCCTTTCACCACAGTTGCTCCAGGGACCAGTCTGGAGAACACACAGCAAAGACTTTAGCTGACATTTTTCAACACCTCTCTCAAAAAGAGAAAGGCGGGGAAAAAAACTGAAGTAGAGGGGTCTGAATGTCACAAATCAATGTCTCCACTTAGAAACTCAGCGGGCTGTCCTGACGAAGGAGGTGGTTTCGTTTCTTCATGATTCAATGGGTGCCTTTTGTTGTCTTGCATTCTTAGTGGGCTTTCACGACATTTCCGCCGCAAAATGTTTTTTCCTCGAGCCGAACCTTTAAGCATTTGACCGAAATACTGAACACATGAAAAAAGAATAGGAGATGAAAGATGGAATATAACAGAGCTCCACTACCACAACCCAATATGAGGGTAAAATCACACTGACATCACATCTTTTGTTGGCTTTGTTGCATCATCAACCAGAAGTGTTTTTAACAAATAGTTATAGTCATGCCTCGCTCTATTGCAGTTGACTAATTGCGGTTTCAATACAGTACAATAGTTACTAAACTACATGTCTCCGTTAAAGTAAACATTGGTAGCTGATCGAATATAGCCTACCACTTAGAACAATTTGAATCCACAACAGGTGGTATGGATAGAGAGCGGATGAAAGCAGTCACTGTTGCTCTCTGAATCACTTTATTAAACAAACGGAAACAAAATACAGTAATTGAAAGCATTCTTAGCACACCTGTCGGCAGGCTCAATTGGCGCCATCACTGACTTATAAATGTTCATGATCATGGATTCTTTGTTGTAGAACCTCACGTGCATACGCTGTTTTGGTTAAGTGGTGTTGAAGAGCATGCATGAAACCTTCTATAGATAATACCCTAAAATTCTATTTGTAATACCATAATTATACTTGGTCGCTAA
Source organism: Filicampus tigris (assembly GCF_054856515.1). Lineage (NCBI taxonomy): Eukaryota > Metazoa > Chordata > Actinopteri > Syngnathiformes > Syngnathidae > Filicampus > Filicampus tigris. The sequence goes on from NC_141224.1 coordinate 11,676,969, forward strand.
TTCACAGAATTTGGTCTGCAACGTAACACCCACAATAAATAAGCGATTACTGTGTTACATTAAATAGAAGACGTGGAAGCTATGAAGAGAGCCGATTGTGTGGGAATGTTGGCTTTCACTCATTAAATCTGATTTTATTCTCATAAGAATTTGACTTTATTTTTGACTAATTTAACAATCTAAGACAAAAAATTACATATACATGTATATACAGTACACATATATGTGTTGGGTTTTACCTGTCTGATCATAACTGTATAAACACATGCAGACAAAAAATGTTTAAAAAAAATATTTTTTCAATATCAATGAATCAACATTTTTACTTTTTTTTTTTACACGGCCATAGACATACTTTTATTACTCCACAAGAAATAAAAAAAAAAACAACAACCCTAAACTAATATCCTTATACTGTTTTGTATAATGTAGAACTTGTATTCCAATAGTACAAATTTTAATGTACATAAATTATTTTTGTTACGAGATCCAAAAAAGTCTTTCCAAATACTACATTTCAATCGGTACTCTTGAAAATGATTACGGTTCGGGACATTAACAACCATAAAACAATGAAAAAGTCATAGGGGAGTAAACTGTTATATGTGTCGGACAGAAATTATAAAATATTGTAATATGTTTTTCAAAATATTCAGGTGAGATTCCATGTGTGTCTATTACCTCTGCAAGTAGGCAGCATTGGCTTCTGCATACATGTCTTTTTTCAAATTATTACTGAGATCCACCAATACCTGCAAAAGAGAACAAAACCTCTCATGTTACCTAGCCTTGAGACTGCTATTCAAAGACAGTAAACAGGTTTAATAATATTAGTTAATTAGCATCGTTTTAGGATATAGAATTGGCAGCTACGGGCTTGATTTTGACAGAATTGAGAGCAAGACTAAAAGTGTGTAAATAAGCGATATTAGCTTGGATGCCAACTTCAATCTTTAGCCTTCAATGATGTCAGACTTTGCTTGAGTCTTACAGCTATACAGAGAAGTACATCAATTTTACCCAAGCTATAATAAAAGTACAACACATGGTGCTCTGATAAAAAAATGGACATGACAACCGTGAATGATTTAAAACCATGACATTTTCATAGCAGTATTTTCAACAGGTCACATGTTCATTCTAAAAAAAAAAAAATAGTGTGCTATACTCACACATTTGGATGCACCAGGCACAATTTAATTGTTTATTTAATCAATTTAATTTTGTTTCGTGTTTGGTAAAAATATGTCACTAATAATGTAACCATGATATTGCTAACTTGCAAAAATCACCGAAAAAATGGGGGAAAATCCAAAATCTGAACATTTACATATATAAAAATCTGCAGCTATGCGAGTCAATGGGTGCCAAACTGCGAATATTCCGGCGTCGACTATAGTTTTAAATTGCAATATCACCAATCACCAATAGGTGGCAGACATCTTAGCTGTGCTTACATTGGGTCTTATATTGCCCCATACTGAGTAGTATACATGAGTAGGCCTAATGATCATCCAATATAAACCAACATTTACTGAGCAATTAATTATGAGTCAATTGAAAAATCTCATCACACAACACCAAACAAAAATGTCCTAAAAAAGTATTATGCTACATTTATACATAGAGTACGTATAGCTTTATACATAGCAATCGGGTTGTGTCCTGAATACAGTAAATCGTTCATGTTGTTTATGTAAAATGTTCCTTACAGCTGCTAAGTCAATATTATCAATATTAGGTGTGTATCATCATTACAAAACACTTTGGCCATCAATTCACCTTTCCTTCCAAATAATGTGCCAGCGTCTCCATGAATGTGTAATGTTCTCTGTGAACACAAATGAAGATGAGTCGAGCTGCCTTGGCTGCTGCCTCATGGCTCATCACCTGCGCGCCACAAACATTCACCATGGTAAATCACAATTCACTTGCACAATCATCCATTCTTGCCGATTGTAGCTAACCGCCTCATGTGTTTCACCTGAGCTCCTTGAGGCAAGGGGCCGCAGCTGTGAGGTCTGCGGCTGCCGTACACCACCCTGCAGCCGGTCTGCAGCAGGCGCAGGCCCAGAGAGCGTCCCAAATCTCCCGTCCCAAAGATGCACAGCGGCTCCTGTTCCTGGGGCGAGGCCATTGCCGCTCCTCTTCCCCCGAGAGGATGCAGGGATACGCTCTCTAGCTTGGCTTCTTCTGTTACACCACTTGCCACGGTCATGTTGAAGCAGTCTTTAGAAGGTTATTGTTCCCTCCTGCGTTGTTATATACTGCAGCTCTGCAAGACGTAGACTTGCCTCGCCTTCTTTGTCTTGAGGTGTACAGCAACATGTGACAACCATGTTGTGTATTACGACTTGCTGATAAAGGTTGAGCCAGGTGAGGTTAACTTGTTTATTACCCCACTAATCAACATCTTCCATCACGTGTGTTGGCGTGTGCGTAAAATCGTGTATTATCTCATTCGATGTGACTCAACGCTCCACACTAGAATCCATGTGTTTCCGTTTGGTTTAATTGACACTTGGGTGACAAGACAGGGATGGTTTTATTTCGCCAGACTTTGAACAGCAATCAGATGCAATGGAAACGTCGTCATCGACTTCAGATTTATACACTCCTCAGTACATCTTCGCTATCTAATAAGATTCAAAACAAGAGTTGCATCAATAATTTGGCCGTTGCAAAGATAAGAAGAGAACTCAAGAGTGGGAAGCATCTGCCAAGGTTTACATTCACGATTTGTCATCTGCAAAAACAATGTGAATCATTCAACATATCCAACAGTATTATTGGATAACATTAAACATAGATAAATATATCTATTATGTCAAATGTGAGTTCTTTAAAATTTAATGGGGGCCAATTAGCTACAGAGAACGGGCGTGGGGTAATAATTTTTTTCCATTTTTTGGTTTATTGCAAAAATAAATGGAGAAAAGGCATGTCTTTCAGATCATTACTGCTCTAATGCTCGGTTTAGCTCCAATTTTGACATATAGCACTCGGCGCTAATTCATCAGTGCAAAACTGGGCCAACTCCCATTTCCAAGACGGACCTGAAACCGGAACCACAGAAAGTGAATTTCAGAGATTGACAGAAGATTCAGTAGACAGCAAACAAAAAGCATCTATGAGGAACTGTTACAATGCGTTAAAAAAATGATATCTTAACTCAAATCGGTGTAGCAACACATGTAGACAGAATATATAACAATATTCACTGCCATGTACACTTTATCCTCTGCGAAAAATGACATATTGCTATAGATAACTGAGTGACATACATTAGTTGAGTAAAACTCTTCTACGTTGGTCTGCTGCTCAGTGGCGCACACCAGAATGATTCAGAATTCATCATGATGCAAAAACAGTTTGTAAAATCTTTGCATTCCATTCCATTACATAAACCTTTATTATTATTTTTTTAATCAGAGATGCAAGTAAACCTTTCCTGATTTTTTTTTGCATTGATTTGGAATCTGCCCTCATTCTTTCTCGACCACATCAGGGTTTCATAATAATAATAATAATAATAATAAAAATAATAATAAAAATAATCATATTAATAATATGTAATATGATAATATAGTATATTGATTGAAGGGTTAGGTTAAGCAGCAGGTGGATTTTTAATTAAAATAATAGTACAGTATTATTACGTTTCCAGTCATTCAATATAAATAACATAACACAGCAACGATAATGCGTTTTAAATGATGTACACTTTTATGACCATGACGTAAAAGTCATCATAAAAATGACAGGTTAAGCAAAAACTATAGACAGCCTTAACATTCAAAAACCATCCTCCTATGTGGTTGATTATATTCTATATTGACCCTCTCAAAGAGCTGTGCATTTAATTTGATTGGTGCTTGTTGTATCACTGCCATTTAAATCAAAAGTGAGCTTTATTATTTTTGTAAAGAAAGACTTTTCTCATATAAGTCTTGCATCTGATTTCATTAGCTCGTGAGGGTGTGTGTAATGTTGTGGCTGTGAGTGTATTTTGGGTCCTTTTTCTTATATTGTCACTTGTGCTTTATCTGAATATAGCTCAGGCTGAAATCAATTTTCCCATTTGGCAAAAAGGAATTCTTCTGCTTTCCAGGGCCGCCTTCTTCTATTCCCTCGATTCCACTCTCGACACTGTGACATGCTGTGGAGATCAGGGCCCGCAGATTCATTATCATTTCAAAACCCACTCTTGCAGCCAAGCGGCTGGGAAAAGAATTTGTGCAAATTTAGTACTTGTGTCCCCACGGCGAGCGCATTTGCAAAGTTGCGGCACGACACGGATGCAACGGTGCAGAAACGAAGCGTGGCACATATGTAACTGCTACGTGTGAACGCATCACTTTTCTCGACTGTGTGCGTGCGTGTGCGTGTGTCCATGCGTGTGCCGTAAAGTGGGCCAGAAGATCGAGCCAGATAGCGTTGCATTACATCACCTTTCCTGACAATTTACTTCTTCCATTCAGATCACAAAATGCATTTGCATACTAAGCTACATTTATGGCACGCGCACAGCACATTACCTCAGGAGCTTTTACACTGAAGTCCATAACTACAGCATTAATGTCTACCTGAGGCGCGATCGCAGCAAAATGGGAAATCATTTAATGTTTAACCTTTAAGGCATTCGTTCTCTTGTCGCATTGTTCCAATAGAACTGATAGATAGGTGATCCACTTGACTCATTTATGGCTCTTCCTTAGGGCCATCTTCCTTTTCTTCACTTACTCTTTCCTAAAAATCTCATCCGTGTGTTCTTTTGTTTTTTCAGGCCACTCTTCCTGTAAATGAAAAGACTTTCAATTCGCTGAGCAAACTGAACTAAATTTGAAACACATGGCTCACTGCAATTCTCTTCTCGTCTCAAGGGTCATATGTAATTCTGAAAATTGGGCCCGGCAGTGTAGTGACTTGATAATTGTGGCTACTGCACTAAACTGGATTGATGGATGGATGATATATGGCCAGATGGACAGATACAGTAGCTACTAGCTAGCAAGAGAGCTAGCTAACTAGCTGACTAGTAAAAGAGAGAGGGAACGAGAGGGATACTCTCTATCAATTGTAAGTGTAAAGTGTAAAAGAAAATGTGCAAATTGTTTAACTTTGAGTTCTTTATTATGAATAAAATTGAAAAATATATGAATGTTCACATGATGCCTTTCTTTTGCCTTGCCTTCCTCTAAAGGTTGCATGGTTTTCCGGTGCTAAAAAAACATGCACGTTAGGTTATTTGAAGACTCTAAAAGGCTAGGTTCACACCACAGGCAAATGCGACCCAGATCTGATTTTTTTGCCCATACGCAACTTGTATCTGATTTTTTAATTTGATTTTTTATGACAGTCCGAACGGCTCAATCCCGATTTTTGAAACGCGACCTGTGCGACTTTCAGATCCCTGTCCGCTGTCCTAGATCGGACACATATCAGATTTTTGCAATGCGACCGCAGGCTAAACGGGCAGGTTGCATATATGCAGCATTGACATCATCCAGAGCCCAAAACGCCCTCCGCTGGGTGTGGGGAGATCGAATCAGTAACAGACATTGAGTAACAGTGTTGACTTCATATTTGATTTGAATTTAATCCTACTTGAAAACATGAAGCATAAAGTGGACATTTATGGTGATAGTAGTATTCCGACCATGGTTAATTTTTTCCGTGCGGTTATGACATGACGTCATCGTTCGTGATGTCCCCAATGTAAAGCCTCAGCTCGTCATTTCCCCCAAATACAAATATTTCTACGTCCTACCGAATCGTTCTACTGTAGAAATTCCCCGACATGCTGGACCACATTTACTTCCGTAAGGTTGTCTCTTCTTCTGCGTATGCGAGTCACTTTAAGGACGCATATGTTCACACATGAGAGACACGAAGGTCGCATTTATAATGTAGTACAAACGCTTACACCAAAAAATCTTTTTTTTTTTAAATCAGAAGTGAGCATTAAGACATGCGCTGTGAACCTAACCTAAATGGCGTGTACAATAGCTGTGAATGGCTGTTTGTTTTTATGTGCCCTCTGATTGACTGGCAACCAGTACAAGGTGTACACACCTCTACACTAAAAGCAGCTGGATAAGCTCTGGCTCGCCCGTGAATTTGAACAGAAAAGCCGGAGAAAATAGATGGGGATATGTTGAAATATTTACATTCCCCAACATGTTGAAATTGTTATCATGAGTGTCTGACAATCTTCTGGGAAGAAAGTCGTGTATGTCAAATGTAACCATTGCCTTGCTCTATAGCCCACATCTCACAGGACGTGTCTTCCTGCGGGAGGATAACAGTGCAAACACGAGTGAAAGTAGGAGTGAGCACTCTGGGGAAGTCTGAAGTGCAGAGTTTGATGGAACAAAGAAACGTTGTGAGGTGGTGTGTGTGCGTATGTGTGTGTGTTTGCACATTTCTGCTTGATGGTGACAAAATAATGTTCCATCAAGCTACAGAGTGAAATGAATTTCAGCATTTTTTTTTTTTTTAGCCTTTCGGACTCTGTTTTCTTGGGAATTTTAGGTGAAAAAAATGTTTCAACTGCAGACAGAAATAGGAAGAGAATTAACTGAGTGGTTAAGAAAGCGAGCTCTGTCCTGGGCTGCCAAATTCACTCCATCAAGAAGGTGGCTGACAGAAGGATGTTAGCCAAGCCGATATCCATCAGGGACAACACATTCCACCCCTTGTATTACACTGTAGAATCCCTGAGCATCTCCTTCAATGCCTGACTTTTACACCCTTGATGCAGGAAGGAGCGCCACAACATGTCATTCCTGCCTAAAGCAGTAAAACTGTTCGATTGCAAATAATTAAACAACGCACAAACACACACACACACACACAACACTTAAAGGTCACTCATTTGCAAACCACTTATGTCCCATTAGTCTTTGTGTGAAATAGGTATGCAACATCCGGTATAGCGAAACTGTCGTTTTGTTTACATGGAAACTGCGCGAGTCCACTTTCAATGAAGGTTACAGACTTGAACAAAGTGGGAACGCCAGTTGTTGCAGCTTAGTAGAGAAAACATTTCAATCTTGCTTCCTGCTAATGTAGCGGCGTAGGAGGAGGATGTTAAAAAAAGGCCAGCAACAAGGTTCAGTCACATGTTTGACTACCTTCCAAACTCTGTCACTTCAGACGTAACACAATAATTCCGAGGCTTCAGTACCTACACATTAATAAAGTTGGTCGCGTTCGATTAAAAGAGGTTGGACACGGTCTTATTTTGCTTCAAGCAGACGCAGAAGCCAGCCAAAGCTTCTACTTCCCACTGCATGTAACCACATGACCGGGAAGCTTAATGTAAACAAGCTTCACGTCGCTCACTGTCATCAAACTGCAATCAATCTTTACCCAAATTTATGCAAGCATCTCTAGTTACGTCAACTTCAATTGGTGCAAACATTTGAACAAACTCCCTAATATTTTTTATTTTGTGAGCGTAACATCTTCCTCTCCATCGGCGGTCACTACAGCTTAATGACAAAACCGCTTTGCTGCCCATAAAATCCAAAATATTGTGGCGATCCTTCTAATGATTTCAGCGGTTGACTAATACTAAAGTTAGGTGTCTCCCACACATATAAAAACAATACCTGATGTTCACCTGTCACTTGGCACTCTGTGAATCTCCTCCGGAGACTTGTCGCAATTCAAGCACATTAGCGCAAAGTTCAATGGCTTTGGCTTTGGGATCGTCTTTTCCTTCTTCCAATGTATACGGCTGTAGTAGTAAGTACATTTCCTCTATTTGTAGATTAGTCCGTCCACAGAGTCTGTGCTAGTATTAACTGGTCCTTAATCTAAAACATGTTTTATGTATGCACCTGTATGTTAGAGGACAGACGTATGTTCTACGCGACAGACCCCGAGATCCCCCTTTAGCTTGGGGCCCTAGCAAATTGTCTGCTTTTGCTAACCCTGTTGCGGCTCCTTATTTAGCATGCATTACAAACATCGCATGACATCGCACAGTATCACAATACTATGCTTGAAACAATCACCAGATATTCACTCACTCATTACAACAGAATTCTACCAAAGGGTAAAAATTTTTTAAATATAATTATTGGATTGCCTCTGGCCTGGACAATGGTTTAAAAGTTAGCCTAGCTGTGAGTATGACATAATATTGCTCTCATTCTTTTTTTTCCTCAGGTTTGTTGCTAGGCTGAGTTCATAAGGCCAATGAAAATCATGGAATTTGCTTTTTCTCCAGGTTGTTTCAAAGGCCAATTAGTGGCTGAGGCCACGACGCCCATGGACAAAGAGTCTGTAGGAAGTTGAGGTTGCCCAGACACACATGAAAAGCATGATGAGGATTATTTTTCAATTTGGACCACTACTCTGTATTAATTATAAAATACATATTAGAAAGCAAGCTTGTCTTCTGCTATGTTTTTGTGACTTTCAAAAAGATATGTGCAGACATTTGTAGGAAATGTATAATGTAAAAACAATAGGGACCATGAAGTTCTTTCATGAACTTCTAAAAGTTCTTTAATGACTACTTGTTATGGTGATTAGATTGAGCTTGATGCTATTAAGTCTGTCTTAATAGCTTTCACTACTGAGAAAATGGATTGACAATAAACAGAAGAGAAACATCAATATCTTTGTGTAGGATATCAAGGATACATAGACTATTTTCTCTCTCTCTCGCTCACACGCGCACACACACACTGATCTTCAAGACATGAATCCTCTGAGGGTTTTCGCAAGAAATCCAGGGAGAGTTTTTAAACCAACTGAGTATTTTGTGCTTTCCTGCAGACATCTTGCGACATTTAAAAGGGATGTGCAGTGGGAGGGCATCACGCCTAATACATGCTCGTGCTCCCATTTTGGAAATGTCAAAATGAATTTGCACCTGTGAAAAGTTCTTCCACTGCTATGTCGAATTATCCTGTAGTAATGGAAGAAGACACCTAAGCGCAGCTAAACAGACACAAAGTCTCCTTTGTGACCTTTACTGGCAACACTACGGCACAGGATTCAGCATTCCACAAGGATCCTTGCAAATATTCGATGAATATCCCATTATCAGGTTTTCAGGCAGACTCACATTGGATGTTCATTATAAAACACATACAAGAAGAGAGGAGATGTTTAGGTGAAAGGGTTTTTTTCTTTCTGCATGATTCACCTCAACGGCTGATTAGGTGAATAAAACATGAGGGTTCCTAATGTCTGTATGTATTACCACGATCGGGTGTTTCATTGTGTGTCACTTTTTTAAATGGAAATAGTGGGGGGGGGGGGTCTCTTGCATTATTTAACCATTAATCACATACATGTTTTGTGACCGAGGAAAGGGAAAGGGAAGTGAAAATGTGAAAATGAAGATTAAGAAGAAAAAGCACTTTTGTATTCACATCAATCATAGCCTTGGTGAATTTGCAAGACATAGGGTAACAAAGAGAAATGCTCACATTGGATTTACTGAGATAATAATGCCTGCACTTGTGAGAAATATACAGTAGTAGGATTTTACATTAAATGTAGCCCACTGTAATTGGCAGAGACCTAACATATTTACTGGTTAACTTATTTCCTCTCACAGGACTTATAAAATATTTATCTATCCAGCATACATTTTTTTTTTTAAATCAAACTTCTGCATAGCAACAAGTGATTAGTTACGTTCCGAAGTGGGTGCTTTTGAAATGACAGCATCATAGTGTGTGCATACATTATTTTGACAGACACACGTGCTGCGTATCACAGCATCTTTGAGTTCCCACAGCCTCATTCTCCACTTCAACAGGATAAAAGCTGACGATGACAATGTTTGGAGCTGTGAATGTTAACTGCCAGAAGTGAGAGGCAGGGAGGAGTTGAATAAAGATTTACTTTAAATAAACCTCTAGAGTTTCGCAATTATCTCGTATAAGCCCACAGCAGATTGTGGCAGCTTTGAAAGTGTTTGACACAGTAAAACCTCCCAAATTGAACACAGCTGAGGTTGCACGATGCAGAATTTTATTAGACTGTCACATTGAAAAAAAAAGAAAAAAAATCTAAATTGAAATCAGCATCTAAAGATTACGGTGCTAAACTCCAAAAGTGTGATTTTATTTTCTTTGGACTCTTTTTGTGATGCCACCACAGAAAGCTACCAGGACTGCCTAAATGTAAAAATGAGCCCATTATTCCGATGTGGGAAAGCAGTTAACATTTCTCTGTCTGGTTTGGTCAGAACAGGACAGAGAAAAGACACTACTGATTCTGAAGGCCCTGGGCAGATTTTATTTACAACACAACACAGAGGCTCAAATCTAATTGGACGAAAAAATATGGCATGTAAGTTCTTCTGAAAGCAATGCAGCCAAGAGAAACTCCACGGAATGGAGATGATGGAACTTTTGGAGCAAAAAATTATACAATTTCATGAAAAAATAATAAAATGTAAATTGTACCTCCAGGTCAGTGCTTCAGACAGCGTTTCGACCAGCAGAGAAAGCCTGACTGTTTACAATTGATGTAAAACATAAACTGCACTGTTTAAAAAAAAAAAAAAAAAAACACTTTATGATTGCCACAATTGGAGACTGGAACAGATTACTTTTGCTGCTATTATTTCCTCTGGGAAGAATTGTTCGTTAGAATAAATACATAAAGACAAATTGGAGGTCGACCAGCGTAACGTATTGTGTTTGACTTTGGAGGTTCCACTGTCAGACAATGGCCTTGCGCTCTCCTCTGGAAGCAGGCCTTGATTGCCTGCTCGCCTCCTCACTTCCTTTCACGTCCATCTCATGACATTCTTTTTACCTCCGAATGAATGCAAGCGAACAAAGGCACTTTGGCTGCTGCGCTGACAGATTAGAGATTAAAATCTCACATGTATCCATGTCATTCCGTACAATCATATCCTTGGCAAACAGCTGTGCTCTGCAAATGGCGAGTGTCCACAGCGCTCATCTCCCCCTGTGACTGCAGGGTAATCGTCAGCCCATTACGAGGCTGAATGGGCCTACAGGATTTTTCGCTCCGTCTCCTCAGCAGTACCTTCGCTGGAGTGAAAAAGCTGACGCCGGGAGAAAGCGCTGACGCGGGAGAGCAAGGCGACAGGAATGAGAATCTCAGACTCATCACAGGTACGATTTCTTTCTGCTAGAGGAGTGAAAAGAAAATATAGGTGCGCCGATTGACGGTGAGTCGGGAAATTGTAACATCTATCCACATATTTTCCTTTCATTATAAAGTTAACAAGGCGCAAGGGTAAATCTGCTAATGAGAGAATGGCATTTGATCTCATTAAAAGGACCCTGTGGGATACAATGTCCTGACGTGGACCACAGATTGGTAAAAAGATAATGACGTGCCAGCAGGCCTGTTAGATCAGCAGCATAGCAACGATGTGGAACTGAGGCATTAACTGCGCTGCATATTTGGTGACATTTCACAATGATCATAATTGCGACGTTTAAAAACGATTTTACGTTTAAAAACTTTGATTCAAAGTGGAAGTCAAACCTAAGATATTTTTTTCAAGAATATGTTCTATGCAAGCCCATTAGATGAGACAAGGCATTCTGATCAATATGGCATTTGTCGAATAAGAGTTAATCAACTAGTTTTTAGCCATCTCAGGGGTGGCCATTTTGTCACTTCTGTCGACTGAAAATGACATCACAACTGCTCAAGGTTCAGATAACGATCAATCACGGCTGACCTGTTTTCTGAAGCTGAGTCGTGATTGGTCGTTACCTGAGCCCTGAGCATTTGTGATGTCATTTTCAGTCGACAGAAGTGACAAAATGGACGCCCCATGAGATGGCTAAAAAACGGGTGGATTTTGCTGCTTAACTCATATTCCACAAACAGAATATTAATCAGGATGCTTGTTTCAATTAGTGGGCCTGCTGGGAACATTTTCCTGAAAAAAATATGTTTTGTTTGATTTCCCCCTTTAAGGGATACATTCCCAAACAAATACACTACAATTATATTTTATTTGGTTTTAATTGAGGATTATTATGGTTTTACTTGAGCAAGAAGAAACACTACTTTTACTCTGTTACATTAAGATACATTCCACTCACTACTTTACTTACTTACTTTGTTAATCCATTATTGCTTTCACAAGCTATGTTTTGGTTTGTCAGAGAGACTTCCAACATGGGATCGGAAGTACAATAGACGTTTGACCCCATTTGACCAATCAAATGGAGCTAGGTAGTCACATGACCGTACAGAAAGTCTATGTGGGCTTGCACAGAAAAAACATTTTCAAAGCATTTTTTTTTCAATGAAAACATACTCAAGTAATAATGGGGAAGACTACTTTTTACTTTTACTTGAGTGATATTATTCTAAAGTAAGAGTACTCTTACTTGAGTACAATTTGTGGATACTTTACCCACCTCTGTCAAATAATTGTACCGTGATTATCATGCGACCATAACAGGGTGAGGCCATCATTTTGTTAATGTACGTTTAGCGGAAAAGTCAACGGCCGTGAAAGTCCTGTTATTTCTCCATAATTAGAAAATTCAGCAACTCGGACCCATTTTACATTTCTTTGTCTTGTGTTCCTCTGAAGAGAACACAAGGATACATCCTGTCAGAGCCGATAAGACGTGTTACTGTAGGTTTGTAATAGGAAAGAGAATTATTCATTGTCTCCTACGCTAATCTCGCATGTCTGTAAAAAAAAAAAAAAAGAAAAAAACACTGCTGTTTGCTATTCCGTGGGATTCTATCTATTATGCTGCTTTCATTTCTAAATGTGTGTGTGTGTGTGTGTGTGTGTGTGTACATACTCGCAGTAGTGACAAACAAACATTTAGCAGGTAAATTCATCAATAAAAGTGGGGATTTTGTACATTGTCTAGCATTGATACTGAAATCTGAGTTGCCATAAAAGAGCACAGTGCTGCTGTCTCGCTCGCAGTCACTCACAGCGATAAAAGATGCACATACGCAAAATGCGGGGTTGCAGTGACTTAAGGCACTTGGCTCTAAATACCTTCACAAGCACCACATCCATCACCATGGTGAGCATTCACATTCATTTACAACCGCTCCAAATTTTGATTTCAAATGTGGGAAGATTTTAAGTTCAAGTTTAAGTGTAGCAAACGTGCCTTTTTACGATTATTTTTTTTTTACGTTAATGTGTGTGTGTGTGTGTGCCTGCATGTGTCCTTTGTCCTTTGACAAAAGCAGTCCATGGACCATGGGCGGAGCCATGGGTGGGCCTGGGTGGGCCTGTGCACACAGACTGCCCACCCAGTGAGATTCATGAAAAAAGATATACTTTTTAGTAAATTATTATGAAATTATTTTTGAATTTGTGTTTCATTGTATTTTTTTATTTTATTGAATATTAAGAATGGCATAATTGTGATTGTCTAAGGTAGAACTGAACTTCTTGTTATAGAGTTGTCATTTTATTTGAACATACAATGTGTCGGGACAGGAGGATTGTGCTCAGTGAAATATTCAAATTTTTCCAGGCCCACCCATTAGCCACGTTCTGGCTCCGCCCCTGCCATGCACACTTGCAAAAATTGAAATAGGATTAAAAAATCACACAGTCAGCGGTGATGTGTGCACTACTGTGAACTACTGTACATGAATGTGTATTGTAGGTGTTGTGTAAGCCTTGCTAATATTTCGGTGCTATAGAGCTGTTTATTAAGATACTGTAGTTTGTTTTGACACATTTGTTTAATCATTTATATTTCAATGAGCAGGAAGAATCCTCAGTTTGATGCAGCTGACCATGTGAAGGGCACGGGAGTGGAATATCCAGTTCAAATGTGCATCAATTGCACTTTATGAATGTGTGTGTATGAGCTATTTGAATGTGTGTATGAGTGAGTGTTTTTCTTACAGTGTGGGAAGGTTAATTGCTCGGTGACCAAACTGAGATCAGTGACTTCTGACCTGTCGAGGGTCGAGCATGGCCTTGCAGAAGAGGAAAAAGCATAATTACTTTGCATACCCTTGCTGATGCCCTTCAACTTTAGCTGAGTGAAGAGATTGTCTGCTGGAGATGCTGGTGTCTAGAACATTTGGGAAGATGACGAAAAAAATAAAATAGGACTTGACGGATGTTTTGTGCATAATTCATTTTACATTTGATTGTGGAGACTAAGGTTGAACAAAACGTGTTCCAAGATTGTTTGATAGACCCTCATTATGGTCACTGATGAGACTAAAAATGTATGGCCAATGTGTCATGTAAGTGTTGGCAAGTCAATAGCTTAATGTGCCCTGAAGTGAAGTGAAGACATCGTTGGCGTGCCCGTGTGTGTGTACGCACTTCTTACTGTGAACACAAATCCCTCTGGCATTGTCCTGGTCACGTATCCTGCCAGATCGCCTTTGCGATTCCAATAAAGAGCTGGAAGAATGTCCAAGAGTGTAATTAGTCTATGACTTACTCTGCCATGGACTGACATTCAAGTGTAGCTAATGTGTGTTTTTGCACAAACGTGACAAAGCGACTGAATTGTACAACCGTGAACAAATTACAGTCAGCGATTCAACATGTTATGATTGACACTTGCACACATAACAACTGGAAAAGCAGCGATCTTTTCTTCTTTCTTGAGTTCTTATCAGGAGACAACATTTTCACGCTCATTTCATCACAAACAATGTGCTGCGATTATCAAGGAAAACGTTCATTTTGAAAATAATATATTGTACATACGGCGGCACGGTGGTCAACTGGTTAGCACGTCCACCTTACAGTTCAGAGGTCGTGGGTTCGATCCTGGAGTGGAGTTTGCATGTTCTCCCCATGCCTGCGTGGGTTTTCTCCGGGTACTCCGGTTTCCTCCCACATTCCAAAAATATGCATGGTAAGTTGATTGGACTCTCTAAATTACCCCTAGGTGTGATTGTGAGTGCAGATGTTTGTCTATGTGTGCCCTGCCCTGGCTGGCAACCAATTCAGGGTGTCCCCCGCCTACTGCCCGAAGACAGCTGGGATACTACGCTCCAGCACGCCCCGCGACCCTCGTGAGGATATGCGGTATCGAGAATGGATGGATATTGTACATACAATATATATATATATATATATATATATATATATATATATATATATATATATATATATATATATATATATATATACGATTGACATGGAAAAAAATATTAAATTAAATTATATTATGATCCAAAGACGAAATTATAAATTAAATGATATTATGATCCTAATAGCTTTTTTTAAAATCCTTGAATATGATGCTTTTCCTGTAAAATACAACTGTTGAACGATACACCAAAAACGCACACCTAAAATGGTATTTGAATTTAGCTTTGCGAAGTACGCAAATTATTTTGGATTTCTCCAATGAGGCGTCAAGCAACTTTTGAAAGTAAAACTACGTAAAAGTCCGTCTTTGTGACAGTGACTCTCGGCTGTAAAGTGAGCAGAGGGAAGGTGCCACGGGAAGTAAAAAAAAATGGAGAACAATATGCAACAGTTTAGTCACGGCATCCCTGTGTGTGTGCCTTGGACACCATACCAGAAGTTGTAATAATGTTTGGTGACATGTTGTGACAGAATGTATTACAATATATTATATGTGATTACATAAAGTCACGAATAGAGCATCTATAGACAGATAATGTGATGGCTCATATTTTTCATATGCTAATTTGTTTATGTTGATGATGCTTTATTCCTTTTGGATGACTGTTGTTGTCCTTGTGTTATGTTTCAATTCATTCAAACACAGTTGTCATGTCCTGAGGACTGCCAGTAAATGTTAATATTAGTCATCCTAAATGTTCCTTTATATAGGTGTGTTTTTGTGCTCGCGTGCACCTTTCACAATGCCAGTGCCACAGAGGATTGTGTGAAAGCTGTCATAGAACATGAGGATCCGAAAATAGACAATTCCCAAAGGGGGGAGAAAGGGGAAGCGAGGGAAAGATGGTTGAGTAGACTCACATTTGAGAGACAAAACACTGCAATTCTGGGTCACTGACAATGATTAATTATAGATTAGATCTTACAGTAAACATGCTCACAAGTACACATGCATGCACGCAGGAACACATACACACACACCACACGTTTTACACAATACCTTGAGGAGAAAGGATTCTGCATGAAAAAAGGCCATTCTAAGTGATTAATATATATATATATATATATCCATCCATTATCTATACCGCTTATCCTCACAGGGGTCGCGGGCGTGCTGGAGCCTATCCCAGCTGTCTTCGGGCAGTAGGCGGGGGAAATTGGTTGCCAGCCAATCGCAGGGCACACAGAGACAAACAAACATCCGCACTCACAATCACACCTAGGGGCAATTTAGAGTGTCCAATCAACTTACCATGCATGTTTTTGGAATGTGGGAGGAAACTGGAGTACCTGGAGAAAACCCACGCAGGCACGGGGAGAACATGCAAACTCCACACAGGGAGGCCGGAGCCGGGATCGAACCCACGACCTCTGAACTGTGAGGCTGACGTGCTAACCATATATATATATATATATATTTATATATATATATATATATATATATACTGTCTATTATTTAATTTAGTTTCGTTTCATGTAGCAGTTTCATGCTTTCACTTGTTATATTATTGCTATTTTGTTGTTGTGTGTGAAGTGCTTTGTTACAGCTGCAGCTGTTGTGAAATGCGCGAGAAAAATACAATTGTTTTGGATTGGATTGTATCTGCAACAAACCTAGCATTTCCCTGTGATGTATCCTTGCGGCAAAGACTAGGTCGATAGTACGGTATTTGGCTGCTCATATGCTCCAGTCTTTTTATACACTATGCGTTAGCAGAAAAGACGCTCGAGACTTTGAAGTGACTCTTCAGAAGGACTCAATGATTAAATCATTGTCACTCACTTCTGGAAGCCAATTGATAAGTGAAAATGGGATTCTTCCCTTGCAATTTCCAGTCCAACAGTAGCATTCCATACAGTAGCGGTGGATAATTTGAAGGTTGCTTGAGAAATCAAGAGCGTGCACAGTTAAATGAAAGACTTCTTCAGCTTCATACCGAGTTTCAGTTCCTTGCTGTGGTCACAACAGAGCCCAAACAACTCCCACAAGGGAGTAGGGTCTCTGCACATCTGTTGTCTTGCTTTGAACAGCAAAGTTTCGCACGTATGTAGATCAGGGCGATGAAAAATTCAGAATTTCAGAATTCAATTCAAGTCAGTGAATGTAACCAAGGTATTCTGGGAAATGAAGTGCTCTTCACTTGGGATGCTGTTGTAAGACAACATTGAGGACTACAACAGCCGTAAATACATCAGAGCAAGTCACAGCATATCAGAGCAATCCCTCGACACCACACAAACGTGACCCTGCATTACCCTGAGCAGCACAGGCCAATGAAAAAAAGGCAACATTCATTAAAATTCACTTAATGGCACCGCTGATTGAAACTTTCTCAGATTTATTATGTTTTGTTTGTTTGTTTCTTTGTCTGTTTTAGAGAAATGCTTTGTTTGAGCCATCACCTCATCCAAGTGAGCATTTTTCTTCCTTGTTGAAACTTGAAATTGTTGAGAAAAGCTAAAGTGGGTGTGTCCCCCCATGAAAGTACCATAGTGTTTCCTCTGCCAATACTTCGAATAGGAGGAAGGGAGGAGTAGGATATATGCAATAGGATGAAAAGGAATGCCGCTATGGGGAAAGAAAATATAGATTCCTTAATGCTTCTAGCTTTTACTCATTTTCTGCAGCTTAGCCTCTTAATGGTTCATGAACTGGAACCTATCCCATCTGAATTTTGGGTGAGAGGCAGGGTGCACGGCTCAATTGCAGACCACCCAATGGGAGGAGCTTCCATTACCCTAACAAACATGGTTTTTTTACATTAATCCATAACTTTTCTTGTGGGTTGCGGGTGAGCTGGAGCCTATCCCAGTTGACTTTTAGCGAGAGGACCCTGGACTGGGCACCATTTAATCTTTCATATTTACATAATTTGATATATTTTTTTAATATTTTAATTTTTTTTAAATTGTTTTGTCTATATCTTAATATATTGAAAATATATGTCTAGAATGTTTTTTTCTTCAATGTGAGTTTTATTACTGTACGCTTGAGTGTGGTGACCTATCCTACCCTCTTTGAAGCTTTCAAACCAAAACAAACACAAAAAAGGCCATGATAAAATAGAGCAATTATTTTTGTCATTATGTTTTTGTTGACATTGGATTTAGTTTCGTTTCATGTTCCAGTATGTCATTTCTTTCCGTATCGCTTGCTCATTTATTGTCTGCTCGTTGGCGTTTCGTATTTACCTGTCCTTTATGTCAATCAATCAGTTCCCTCATGCCACATGTGCCTTGTCCAGGTGCGCCTCGTTGGCTTGTTGGGCTGCTTGTATTTACCTCCTTGGTTTCTTACACCCTGTGTTGGATCTTTGTAGTTATATGTCATGTAGCTTTTTGCTTTTATGTCATATTCCCACAGTGGTAAGTGTTTTTTTTTCTTTGTTACTTTATCCATTCATTCATTCATTAGGGGATTTTGTTAATTTAGATTTGTTCCATAACCATTCAGACCATGGCCGCGACAATAACATGACATCAAATTAGAAGTCTCCGTGAAATCAGGAGATTGAAAAGCCTCAATTAATTTCCCCAAAGTATTAGTACCTCCTCCCGTATTGCTCCTCTGTAAAAATGAGATGATAAAAAGATGAGCCCCTACATGCTGGACCATATTTACTTCCATAAACACTACGTTGTCTCCTCTGCGCATGCGGGTCACTTTGCGGATGCATTTGGTTCACACACCAGACAGACTGAGGTTGCAATTAATATGCAATGTAAACGATTCGCAAGAAAATCGGATATCATCCAAAAATCCGAATTGGGTTGAGATGTGCAGTCAAAATGTAGCCTATGTTTTGGTCTCTTTGGCTCATTAAGAGAGAGCAACATATAAAAGCATACCAGAGACAAATTAAGAGTGGGGTCAAATGCCACAAGCTTAATTTTGCCCAACCAAGAATAAGTTTCAACAAACAAATAAGAACGGCGACCTTGACCATGAGGAAAATAATTGGGGGCAACACTGGACCAAACCAAACGAAAGGTTGTCATATGCAGTGTTGTCCCCCAACCTAAGAAAAATCAAAACTCTAGATAAACAAAGAAACAACAAATAAATGGGCTTACCGGTGGTCACCAGTCCAAACTGAAACAAAAACAATAAAAGCTGCAGCCTGCTAGTCATGCATAGAGCTGGGCAGCTGCGGATGAATAAGAACGGTTGTAAAACTGAAAATAATTGGCCTCAGCAGCAACTTTGTGCCGTGTGTCTTTGAAAGGAAAAGCCCCCGTCCACGTCCTCGCCGGCCCTCTACATCTGCTCCACTAAAAGCCCATATCTCTTTGAGCAGCATGCTTCAAGTTTCAATTGTTGAGAACACAGAACATTTGTTGCGAATCCATTGTTTTGCTAACAGTGGCGAGTGTTTGCAAAACAGTCCTCAGCTCAGCTTGTGAATGTTAGGTGAGCCATGATTGGTTGTTACCGGAGCTGGGCATTTTACAAAAAGATTGCGGTCCATTTATCGCCTTCCGCCAACAGCCGGGGTACCCTTCCGCTGCCCGTCTATCCGCCATTTAGTCCGGCCGGACCGAATAGCAATCGCCTATAGGCCGGTCTGACTATCATTTTACGAGATTCCGTTAGCGTTTCTGACTCTCAACTTTGACAAACTACCACTGTCAATTTCCTGTAAATTCCGTTTTGGTGTAAATTTGACTAAATTCTCATGGGAAACGACTGTGCTGCATCCTCAATCACTGAAGGTTAAGATCGACATATGCTAATGTTCTTTTCTCCCAAAGCGTGTTTGTAACAATCACATGCATTGGTCTATTGCTTTTCGCACAAATTGCTCTGCTTTCGGTGTATTTGTTGAGGTGAAAGCGCACATATGTCAACTTTATCAAACGAAGTACTCCTTTTACTTCTTAGTGACAGATGCATCAAATTCATCTCAAACTCACCGCCCCCGTCTCGCCTTCCTCTTCCTGGCCCCGTGACACCATTCCTAACGGAGCCTTTTTTTAATCCCTCACTGACTCCCTTGCACTCACTTCACTTATTCTAAATTCTCCTCTCTCTGTCAGTGTATAACGGCTTCTGGCTGCAGGGTCTGTGCGTGTGTGTGAGCGAGTGTGAGAGAGAAAGAGCGAGAGAGACCTACAAGAGCTTTCCTAAATCCCAGGTAAGTGCAAAGCTTTTCTGTGGGAGAATTTCATTTCATCACCTCTCATCCTGCACATAGAGACGAGGGATAGGAGTTTCCTAGTTATGAATCCAATAACTAGCGTGTGTGTGCGCGCGCTGGTGTGTGCGCTTGTGTGTGAATGAGAAAAAGAGAGGAGGTGGTTGGTGGGCTGTTTATGGGAGTGAAGGTTACTTCAATAAATTCAAACTGAAGGTTAAACAGAAAAGGACACAGAAAGGCTGGAACAGGTGTGTGCAGGGGTGTGTGTGTGGGGGTGCGTGTGCGTGTGTATGCATGCATGTCAGGTCGGCATATCTTTGAAAGGAAAAGTCAAGGTGGCTTTGTGTCACACCATCACGCTTATCGTCTATATCTATGCATAACAGGCTTGTATTGGCATACGAGCACGCTTGCTCCTTGACACGCAATTATATACTGTATATATACACACACACACACACACACACCAACTGCACTGCCAGACACTGCATCTGAGTAGTATATAGCACATTGAGCTCGAGAGCTGAGGTCAGCCCTAAATCATTTAAGGTCACCATGGCGACCAGATTAAATTAAAGGCCTGCCTGATAGTCCCAGCCATGCACATTAAAACACACACCAGCACACACTTGCGCATTAATCAACAGACCCAAGACGTAATGTGCTTTGAATCAGCTTGTTTGTCCAAACAGTAAGAGCAGAAGTAAACGTTGAAAGCAAGAGGAGAGCAGACGGTCCAGAAAGCAGCTGCTCGGATGCAGTTGAGACTGATTCAATTAAAATGTAGGCTGGAACTGGTCATTGCGCTGGTCTTCTGGCTCGACAGTCTGCTGCCACTAAGTAGACAGGCACCGCTGGAGTCTGGCCTGTGCGTAATTAACAGCCAATATGACTCTTTGTTGGCATGAAAACATGTTTTATTTGTAGGCAAACGGAAGCAAGCTTGAAAAGAACAAAGCAGCTGCTGGTGGTCCGCGTGACACGCAAAGAACAAGACCTCAAATCTCAATATGATGATCGTGGTGATGCAGGGATGTCTTCTGAGCTGAACACGTCTTAAATGTTTTGTTTCAAAAGTAAAATTCTGATTAAGAAAAATATGGGGGTTTTGAAAAAGGAAAACTAGCCTTTGTGGGGCAACCATCTGCCTCGGCCGGTTGGTTTGAGATGGAGAGACAGAGTAGAGGGACCGAGGGTAGGTTTGCGAGACAAAACGGGATAGAGGAGTTGATCAGCTGGTGAAGCGACGAGAACAATGGGCACAACAACAGTGATATCATCAGCGGTACAACCTGCTGCACACGGGAGCTATCTGCTGAGCAAAAAGTCTTTCAAGACCCCTTTGCTCAGCAGATAACTCGCACATCATTTAGAACTTTGCTGGGGGCCGCCATCTTTAAATCATATGAACGCAGGATGCCTTTCGACTGACAATTTCTTCTCCAGGTATCCCCACTATGAATTTTGCAGCTCGCGAAGTGAAGAATATCAAATATGTAACTTATTCTTCCGACTGTCTCATGAGGCAGAAAAATCACCGACAATTGTGCACACACAGGAAGCTATCTACTAAGCAAATGGTCTTGAATGACAATTCCCAACAATGATACCGGTCCATTCCTAACACTACCGTTTCCAGCTGATAACAAGTAAAAAACACGCTAAGTCACATCTCCAGAAGCGCGAGAGCAAGGGGAGGGATAGACAATCAGGTTAGTAATATTCTATGTGGATGAGGTTCAGCTCAGGAGGACAGAGATTAGAGGAAGGGAAGCAGACTACATCAATGGGGAGCCCTGGCCTCTGGCAGCCTAAATAAGAGATGAGCCAGGACAAGCCTGTAATCCCTCACTATAAGCTTCATCATAAAGGAAAAGTTTGAAGTTTACTCTTGAATAGAACCCTCTGGACTGCGTCAGAAAGACGGTTCCACAAACCCGATAGCTAATGGTGTGGACTCCCATTCCACTTGGACAAAAAGTTTGGAACCATGAGTAAATGTAAGATCTGGAAGAGTAGCAGTCTAATCGCTTGATCATCCACCAAACATATTTTTTTCAAGAATATGTTCTATGCGAGCCCACTGGTTGAAACAAAGCATTCTGATAAATATTGCGTTTGTGGAATAAGAGTTAATCCACCCGTTTTTGTCCAACTCAGGGGGCGGCCATTTTGTCACTTCTGTCTACTAAAAGTGACATCACAACAGCTGAGCCCTGAGCAGTTGTGATGTCATTTTCAGTCGACAGAAGTGACAAAATGGCCGGCCCATGAGATGGCTAAAAAGAGGTGGATTTTGCTGCTTAAGTCATAGTCCACAAATGCAATATTAATTAGAATGCCGTGTTTCAACTAGTGGGCCTGCTGGGAACAAAAAAAATATGTTTGGGTTGATTTCCTCTTCAAGGTACGATGGTGCCTGGTCATGTAGAGTTTTGCATCTAAGAAGGATAATTTCAAATCCACCATCCCAGTTGCACAAATGATAGGATGACACTTTCATTTTTCTACATGAAACAGGAAGTAGCCTGCTAAATTATAGACGGTCAAAGACAAAGACAAATAGAGGAATTGATCAGTTTAACGTCAGGCACAATAAAACTGTTGTTGCACAGTCCCATTATCATTATTGAACCAGGAAGTAGCCTCGTATGCAATACATGGATGGACAAACACAAATGTGTCACATCACAACTTTCTCTCACTTGTGTTTTTTTCACTGCTATTACAAATTCATAAGTTTCAGTCAGAGTGGAACCGTTCCCCCTGTCCAGAACCAAAAAATAGTATCGTCTCATCATCCTCATCATATTTTTTGCAAAAAATGCAGATATAGTGGCCCATGATTTTTAAACTTTTGTTGCAGATTTTTTTTTTTTACATCTTTTTGCTGGAACGATTACCACCCCGTAGTCCCAGAATCAAAAATGGTATGCTCCCGTCAATTTCCATTATTCAACATGAACCATGAATTAGCGTGCCAGGATGATCAACATTTGATTGCAAAGGAACGCACGTTTTTTTGCAAGGGAACGCAAAAGTCTTTTTTTTTCTTCCCTCATGTCACATTAGGAGCTCTGTAGGTTGGTCATCACACCTCGGATTGTGTACTCCACTTCAAGGCTATTTTTCCTCCCATGTGACATATGTGACCTTCACTGATGTTTGGATTGCTAAGCACAATTTTAACTGCGTCCATGACCCTGCAAGGCATCAACGTGAATCCTTGCTGAGCGGCGCGCTGAGGGGCACACAGCCAGACCGGATAAGGGCTTCCCCAAAATGAGTTATGACCGCTCTGATAGTGCCCCGTGCTTTCATCTGCCCGCCTGCTGCATGCTTGTTGTGCATGAGGGCGGGTGCGGGGACCCCCTGCTCTCTCTGAAACCATATTTAATCTCAGATATCACTGCTTTGAAGTATAATAGCCAAAGTTAAGCGTACTCTGGAGTGTTCTCTCATGTTTGACTCAAATTAGCTGAACAAAGTGTGTTGCCTCGTATCCAATGGGACGGACCAAAGGCATCAGAAGCAGGACACATTTATTATTTACGCGGCTCTGCCGCTATTTCACTAAATAGTCCGAGTCGCCGTATCAAGTCACCTGTCTGTAGTCACGAACAAGAAAGAAAATAGTCATGTGATTTCTGCCACCTAGTCACGGCAGTATCGTTTGATCTCAGGCATAGCATTTTTAATGAGGCTTTACAAAGGCAAACAAGTATGTGAGTGATGGAGGCGGAACATAAACAACACTCCTACACTCACACGTAGCTTAATACGCACACACACGCAGTGTTACACACATAAAAAGAAAAAATAGTGTACATAGAGCAAGCTGTATATCCAAAGGGCATTCAATTCTAAATGTGTTTTTTAAATACTATTTAAATTAGACCTGCTATTGTTCAACATGATGAGGAAGTGTGAGACTGAAAAACAACACAATACTGATTTTAATTGTTCCTATGCTGACAGTCACAATAAAATTATATTTTTTTTCTATTCTATTCTACTCTACTCTACTTGTACTATAATTTGACTATATTGTTGTGCAAAAACACAAATAATAATAACAACAACAACAATAATAATAATAACAGTTTAAAGTGCACATGTCATTTTAATATCAATACACTTTTTTTTTTTAAACTACCTTAAAAATAATCTAAAATTGAGGTTAGCATGTTGGCTGGTCCTCAGTAAGCGTTCCAGTTTTTCATGTGGCCCCTTCATCCATTTCCTAGAGTGTTTGTCCTTTTTATAGTCACAGCATGGATGGAGCCAATATCCCATCTGATTTTGGGCGAGAAGTGAGTTACACCCTGAACTGGTCGCCAGCCAATCACAGGCCACATATAGACAAACAACTATTCACACTCATATTCACACGCCTCTGAATATTTATATTTGATTAATTTTAAGATTCCTGTTCTTTTAAAATGGGAGGAAGACACAGTATTATAGTACATAGAAACCGCATACAAGCATGGAAAACATTATCCAATTCCAATTACGTGCTGCCCAGAAAATCAATACGTAAATTTAGTCTTCATAACTTAAATTTACATGACTAGAAATTGCCTCGATGTAACTACAATATTTTTGCCTTTTGTTCCCATCATTTTTCATTTCACAAAAGGTAACCTCCAATCGTCAGCAATTTCATAGTAAGTGACTTGCGATAAAGCTGATAAAGTTCCCTAAATCCAAAATAGGAGCTTAACTTGCATGCGTATTGGTGCCAGCGTGAAGCTCCATTATTTCCCTCTGCAGCAGAATATATGCTGATTACATTTCAGGTAGCATATGAATCATGGAGGAGGGTGTAGATGGAGGATGAAATGAATTGCTGTCAAAGGGCATTAAAATGGCTTCTTAATGTTCCACACTTGAGGAATGCACATGAAGGCACACTAGCATAAAGCAAGAATCAAAGGATTGACTCATTGCATGTGTGTTGCTCGTTCTTCAGCTTTCTTGAGACAATTATTCTAAAAGGAAGTCCATCTTGAA
This sequence comes from Filicampus tigris, assembly GCF_054856515.1. Lineage (NCBI taxonomy): Eukaryota > Metazoa > Chordata > Actinopteri > Syngnathiformes > Syngnathidae > Filicampus > Filicampus tigris. Next base: position 11,702,202 of record NC_141224.1, read on the forward strand.
CACTCAACAAGGGCTGTAAAAAGAAGGTGAGTGAGACGAGTCTAATCTCCTCCCACCCACGTACCACCCCGGATAGGAAAATGTGATCATGTTCAATCATTTATTGTGTACTTTTCTATTTGCTGTTTGGTTTAGTTATTTGTTGTCGTGATCGGTTGATTGCTGGTGTGTTTTGTCATTTGTGGTTGTGATTAGTTATTTGTTTTTCTTTTGCACTTCAGGGCCACCGTAAACGTGCCTCTCTCTAGTCCTTGCAATTTATCGCCACAGTATAAAATTTGGCATGAAAAGGCAACACTGCGAGGGGTATTGGCAGGAGGCACAGTAACTCACTGGGAGGGACGGCCTGCGTAGGCCGGCCCACGATGCCGACGCTGCCCCAGCATCAAGAGGTTGAGCGCACACTGGAGCACCATGTGGTCCGTGGACCCATATGATACGCTTTTATCTTTTGATCTATTTCACAAGATGACACTTCATACTGTACGTCCCCTATATTCCTTTTCCACACTCATCCTGTGTCCGCACCGGCAGCACACACACGCCCAAAACACAACATAAATCTTCTTATCTCTCTCGTACGCTCATATGTTCTCTGTATTTCTCTCTCGTTCATAACATTCTTTCTTACCTTACACAAACACAGCTCAGATGAATTGCGGGACCGGCAATTATGTAGAACCCAGCGGTAAATTTAACTTCCATTTACATTTAGATTACAGAATATTTCCTTCTTTCGGTGTGAAACTAATATGCACATGGCTGTGGCCATACAGTAAGCGGACGCGTGCAATTGTTTGTGACATTTTTATATTGCCACCAATGCGTGTGTGCGCACAGACACATAAATATGTTGGCAGAGTGAACATGCAGCGTATCCTCTCTCAAACACGCTGACACACACACGCATACACACAGCAATAAATCTCAATGTTCACACATGGACGAAAGCACACGTGAGAGTGTTAAATCCTAATTTCATTGCCAACATCATGTGCACACAAGTGGCTTCCCTCCATTTGATGTTATCATGGTATCTGTAATATCTCAGATTCAATAAGTTGTGCTCATCATTAAAATTGTACCCATTGGAAATGTTCAAATTGATCAATCGGGTTCATCTTCAAACCGTGACCCTCATTAAGACCTACTGTGCGCGCACTGTTTTAATGAATATTTTAACATCCTTTACTGTCATCCGTGCGGGGTGCAGCCTGGACAGGTGCCACACTGTAAAAAACACCACTTGTACTTTTGGGGATTAAAACCGTAATTTAAGATGGAACAACTTTACAATATGAATTACTGACAACATTTTAGTGCAGCAAAGTGAGCAAGTTGTTTGTACTTATATGTTTAGGTTGGGATTCAATAGGTGGGACACCCGTTGTTGTGCCGTGCCGAGGCAAGGGTTCCTCCCCCTCCTCCTCATTGCTGAACCAGGCGTCTGCCTCAGCCAGCACAGGTGCGGAGGATTCCAACCAGCCCAGCTGCAGCCGCCTTCGATCAAGACGGCTGCCTTCAAAAGCTGATGAGGACGTGCTTGACCATTGTGTTTAGTTTGAATCTGTCTCGCACTTGAAGTTTATGCTACTCAACTTTGTTATTCCTGCAGACCTCGTACTACTTGATCAACTATTAACCACTTGCTGTGGTCCCCACCTCTAGACTCCCTCCGCGCTACAACCAGTGTCTCATCATCGCTCCTTGTCTGCTCTCCATTAGAATCACCCCTCGGAATTTCTCTAGGCTCGAACCTCCTCCTCTGGACTCAAGACCCTCATGCACTTAGATTGTTATAGGAATCCAGGCACTAATTAAAACTCCTGTTGTGGACTCTTGGTCTGTGTCTCTGCTTTGGCTATTCTTAATCGCTAGGGGTTAACACCCGTTCTGTGAATTCTTTACTTCTTTGCTGTGAATTGCAGATGAGCCAATTTTCACAACAGAACTTAAAACACTTAGTTGAATTGCCCGACTTAAAATGTTTTTGGAGTTTGTTGCCTTGAATTTGAGTTCACCAGTCTTTTTTTTTTTTTTTTTTTTTTACAGTGCAGCCAATTGTAAGGCACAAAGTATAAATTATAGAGAACCAGGCATTCACATTGACACCTGTTGACAATTTAGAGTCTTTAATTAATCTAACATGCTAATATTTTATCAAGAGAGAGCCATTTGACATCGTTGGCTAAGTTCACACCTTTTTCAAACCAGTGGTCCTCCTTATCTAGAATTTGGATGTTTGTCCCTAATTTTTGTGATGCAAATGAGCCGCTGATTCTGGCCCTGAAGAAACTGCTGCATTTCCGTGACAAAACACACCTCCTGTTTCTATCTTGCGTAGTGGCAGTCAGGATATTCATTTAATAAGAGCCTTGTTGACGTGTGTCTGCTCCTTCTGTTTTCCGTTGACGGAGATGGGGATCTTCTCTGCTCTGTTCTTCAGTGTTCAAATAACTACGAGCTTGTTTTCGAGTAGTCGGTGGGAGTAAAGGAGCAACTGCTGATCTGAGTGGATAAGTGTTACGTAACTAAAGGAGCCTCTCTGATTAAAGGTGAAACCTCTTCAACAAACAAGAAGAATCCAGTTGCCACACAGTTATCCAAATTAGAAGCATATAGTGTCTGCCTGAATCACACCACCAGCTCCTCTCCTATTGGAGGCGCTTAGCAATGCTTCATTTCGAGGCGCATTACCGTTGTGGAAGATGCCGTGGCGTGTTGCTCCACCCATCAACGCGCCATTCCGTGGTGCCCTCACCACCACCATACACAATGAATAGGCGATTTCACGCTGTGCACTGCTAAGTGCGGTGTGAGTAGAGTTTTATGCTCTGAGCTTGAATGATTGTCACCCATTGGATTCATTTGACAAGCGACCGAGGGTATAGTCAGTCTTCTGCCCAAAATCAGCTGGGATGGACTCGAGCTCCCCGCGACCCTAAACAGAACGAGCAGTTTGGAAAATGGATGGCTGGATTGACATTGACACACAGTGCAAATATAGTATCTCTCACTACAATTCGGACATATATGTAGAGGAATGCACGAGGTAAGTCCAGACCTCGAGTGGTCGTGTGCAAACCAAGTTTCGACAGGGAGGAGGGGATCAGGGACACACATGTATCATCACTCACACACTCATCCCATCTTCTGGATCCTAATAGTGAATGTGACTCTTAAGCACAGTGCCGACGAAAGCAATATGCAGCCCAACTGCAATATTTCTGCAGCTTATAAGCAGATACAAGAAGGGAAGAGAGCCAGAGGCAGCAACTGGGGAAAACAGATACCACCGTGATTTTTGCCTTCTTTTTCTCTCTGTGTCTCCCACCCACCGAGCCCGACCCCCACACCATGACTTCCTCCTTTTTCTGCATATACTGTACTGCATCATTTGCGTCAGTAATGAGTGCAGCAGGAGCAGGCAGAGAGCAATGAAGAGAGGCGGTACTTAAGGGAATTACTGTGTTTAAAATATACCTAAAGATTTCCTCTTGTGTATCACCAGTGCAAATATCCACACCAACCCTCAACTCATATTCATGTATATTCAAAGATGCTCAGTGTGTATCAGTCACATAATCTGTGGCTTCAAAAGAACATGATAAAAAACTAAAGTGAGCAATCTTTTTTCTTTTTGATCTTTCCACAGCCTAAGCTATTTTTGCTAATGTCGTTTGCGTTGTTTAGGTTGCACACTTTTATGCTGTGACGTTCACATTGGCTCTCAGGCACATAGAAATACAACACCAAGAAGGGAAAAAGTGCATTAGGCATTAACTAAAGCAGAAGGGAGTATATAAAGGTAAATCCCTTTTCCTAGAAGGAGGGAATGTTATTTCCTAAAAAAGGACACTGTAACAGTATGTCTATTAAAGTGGGAGTTTGCAAGTCTAAATATAAATTTAGTTTCATCATATTTGTTAAAACTGACACTATGACCTCACAGCAGCACTCTGGTGAATCGGTCTATGAAAAAAACAAAACATCTCTGGTCCCATATTATAGCTATAATTCGATTTTTGAGAAACCACAATGCCCGAGGAAAAACAACTAATCAGAGACAGAATGCGTGACTGATGAGGTGTCAGTCATTCTCATGCACTCACCGGCACATTCATTGCGGGCACGCCACCACATCCTCACGCTGTTACTCTGTTGTTGGGCTTGAGGAGGTTTGCTGAAACTGTGGTGGAATATCCAAACACAGTTTTACCATATGTAATGTGTACGGTTCCACAATGTTTTGGTTACCTTAAATATATATTCTAAACACTTACTTGTGTGATGTAATTTAATGCTACACCTAACAAGTGAACACCAACAAAATAATAAGTCATTTGAATCCCTTTGTAGAATATTGTGAACTATGGGATATTGGATTCTGAAAAAGTGTTGCATCCAGTGAGGATACATATCAAACATAACGAGCGATGTATTGTAGATAACTCCAGTCGTTAATTCATTTTTTGTGTGCATTACTGTGGAAATATGCATACACCACTGCTTCCTCTTTTGTGGTGAGCTGGGATGTTGATTGCGTTGATGTTTGAGTTCAGATGAGCAGAACAGCAGGGAGGCAGCACTCTGAAGACATCAATTTACACAATACCCACAGTCAATTGTTGGCATGAGAAGAATATAAAAAGAAACAAAAAGACTTTTGATGCCATGGCTGTCAGGAACCTCTTTTTCAGAGTATATTTATGATAGACTTAATATGAATATTTTCTAGCTGCAAATGGGAAATTTCTTTACACTAACTTTAAACGAGGCACATTATGCCATTGTTCCACTAATTAAATTAAATCCTAGTACAATGCCTGTGAAATGCTTTGGTCAAAATCGAAAATAACAACATACTTCATCCCCTCTTAACAGCCCAGTTAAGAGAAATTAGTTTTTTTCTGCCACCGCTCTGCCCCGCGGCCCTCTACTGAGGGGTGTGCCAATGCAATTATGACTTTGCAACACCATGACAACTGCTGAATATGAAAAATGTCTCCTGGAAAAAGTACATAAGTCCAGAAATATATGTTTGAACCTGAGTTGAATCAGAAGCAAGAGATTACCAAACAAGTTGTGGAGTTGTGGACAAAATGGGTGTTATTGAAAGTGTAATCATGAACTTTAAGTCCCCTTGAAGTTATTTTGTATGCTTTGTTGGATGCTAAACCAATCAGATGGAAAATGGTTGGCACAAACGACAACAATTTTGCCAACGGAAACTGGGACGCTGGGACAAAATAAATCCACTTTGCTCCGACGTAATTAAGAGTGACGATCTGTGCATCTGTCAACCTTGCAGCTCCGCTTAAGTTGGCTTTGACATAATAGAATTTCGTTGTAGTCTGGCTGTCAATTGCAAGAACCTAAAAACAGCAGATTTTTGCTCAGGAAATTCGGTCTCTGGGTGATATTGTTTAAGTTTGTCTGATTGTGATGTAACAGTATGGTTAAAATCTGATCACAAGACTCTACTCAGATATTTTCTTAAAACAAAACAAGACAAAAAAAACAAAAAGCAATTAAAAAGTACATTTTCTTGTAAATAAGAATAAAAAACTAAATCAGGATTCATTTGAAAATCAACCCTGAATTACTGATCCATGAGCAACTATCAAATGCTGAACTTGGTGTCCTTAATAATAGCAGCACATGAATGAGCCATTATTATGTACAGAATTACAGCTTCCTCCCTCTAAACCAGTCATGAAGATCAGTAATACTAGAGCTGGGCACTTGACCCTTTTTTGCCGGTCCGGCTGCAACCCCTCGCCCTTATTCATAAAAATTATCCCCCCCCGCCACCCCCAAAAAACCTGCATGACGCTGCCGAGGGAGAGATGCTAACGGCAGAGGTTTATTTAAAGATGATTAGCTAGCTAATTTACTATTCAAACTCGCTGTGGACATGCTTCAAACTCGCCACTAGTACTTACCAAACTGCACGTGCTTACTTCCATTGTTGGATTTGTCGTATTGTATAATTATTTGGGTCCAACAAACAGCATGAAGTCGCAGTCAACAAGTTACTTATTTATTTTCCACACTTCCCCTCCCTCACACTTCCCGGACTTCAAAATAAAAGCATACCAGCAAACCACTACACAGCAGGTTTGCTACGGCTTATTTCCGGAAGTGGGGAAAACGCCAGATGAAGTGCATGAACTCCACCTTGATGTTCCAGCATCATCCTTGAGTCAGTGCTGCGCGCAGCTTGAATATACCCATGGAGACAAGTTCCTTTGAAACAGTTGAGTTCCCAGTCGGGGGGCGTCGCTTCAAAAAGACAGCGACAACAATGGATATCCTGCCTGCTACAACCATAAAGGGACTGAGATGACTAGACGATGCATTTAATTTTATTGCGAAAACGATCTGGAAGGTGGCGGCTAAGGGGGAACGTGGGTGAGTAGCTTCTTTACACACGCATACGTGACATCACACCCACGCCGCTGCCAAACTAGTTTACTTTGCAGAAGCAACGAGCTGCGTGGTGCATCCTCTGGCCTCTGTGGGAAACTGTATGTCTTCGCAACATGTGACATAATGGATCGATCAGAGCAGAAACAATTCCTGATGTGTGCGTGGCATGTGTTGCCCACAGCACAATGCGTCGGTCATGTGAATCAATGCGGCAGTTGTCGCTCGCGCCGATGCGGGAGTAAAAAGAAGCCTAAAAAGAAGCCTTTCACCCAGTAGTAGGCTGAGATGAAATTTGGCTGGAATGGCCATGAGGGCCGATTAGTGGGCCGGACTAAAATCCACTTCCGGCCATGCTTAGTCCAGCCCTTTTTTAAAAATTTGAAATTTGTCAGCCCCCACCCCCCGCCCCAAAAATGCGCATCCGGCCGGGCAGGCGGGTTCGACCTGTCCGCCCCCGGGACGGACTGCCCAACTCTGAGTAATACTTTTATGATTCTTCACACTAGAAAAAAAAAAGAAATGAGGGAAAAAAATCCACAAAGGCAGTAACTCGATGAGGGATAAATAAATTAGAGAATAAATTAAACATTTATTGTTAACATTTGTCTCAAGGAGACATAGTGGTTTGGTGTTATGATTTTTAGTAAAAGCTGAGTTATGAAGAAAGTAAAAGTTGTAATGTTTTACAAAAGAATGAAAGAAACTTTATGGCAATACACTGACGCATTGGAATGCAGATGATTCATCCGTCCATCCATCCATTTTTTTTTACAGCGCTTGTCCTCGTGAGGGTCACGGGTGCGCTGGAGCCTATCAACAGTTGACTTTGGGCGAGAGGCGGTATACACCCTGGACTGTTCCCCAGCCAATCGCAGGGCAGTAAAAGATTCAATAGTTCAAAAATAATGATGTCAAGATGGCAGAAAATCAGATCCAATCAAACCAAAGAGGCGAATGATGATCATGTCTCAGGGTGACACCTGGTCTCACATCGCACAGTACAATACACACCCTAAATAGCCATTACGTCACTCGATGTTTGTGCGTGTGTTTCAAAGAGCAGGATTGTTCGGTATAGATTCATTCATCATCTCTTTTTGTGCGCAACTTGAAAAGGTGAAGGAATCGCAGATGACTACAAAGACAAAATTGAGAGCCATCACACACTAGCTGGCTTGCAGCTTTGCTTTGATTCGCATAGCGCGTGGCTGGGAGGCTACTTGCTCGAGCTGTAATGTCAGCTTCAAAGAGCTGAGACTTTGGAAAGCTGGCGACTTGGATGTGACTTGCCCTGACCTTGAGCACAAGATAAACACTTGGCAGAGAAGTACAAGGACTAGGAGGCTACTCAGTGTAATAAGTGAAGTTCGAAAATGTGTTCAGCACTAGCAAACGTCCATCAGCTAGCTAATTCGGGGATTTTTAATGACATGCAGGACAAACCGTACAATATAAAATCATATTAGGATCTTTGAATTTGTGAAAACATGGACAAAATACCTTCTTGCAGGTAATGCTGGTTTTCTGGTCAGCGGTTTTGTGCCATCTTTGAAAGGGGGTTTTAATGCAAGAGAGTCAGTTGCGCAAGGGTGGGTGGGTGTCGTGCACTCACCACAGTCAGTATGTGGATTTTCTAAGATGTCTCAAACTCTTTGTTGTTAAAGAATGGATATTTTATGCATGCATTTGAGCATTCTAATATATTGTATGAATAGTGTTCTGTACATTAGTTCAGTTGAAAAAAATAGTCCTTATTTTAAAAAGCATTTCTGTTGAACATCTGCTTAATTTGATTATGTTTCGGGTTCCCCTAGGCCAGGAACATAACAACGCCCCATTCGCTCTGATGAGTGGCATTTTTGTCATATATCTGGTCAGGAAGTGTGTGGTCCTATATGGGCCACCCACAGTAGCGCTGATGAAAAATGCTGCCCCCCTCCAGCATTTAAGTTGCCCAGCCCTGGTTTATAGTCTTAAAGAACCTGGCATGTGGGATTTGGGAATGTGGGAGGAAGCATGTACTGCGGGAGCTGAGATTCATAACCAAGAACATCGGAATTGTGAAGCAGACATAACCAGTATTTCACCAGAAAACAAATATGTATTACTACATTGCAATGTGTCCATTTTCTTTGTTTAGAAGACAAGTGTGCCTCTGGTTTAGCAATTTGGCTCTCCACTATCTGAAATTACAGTCTTTGTGGGCATCTTGAGTCACTAAAAGATACATTACCAGTCACAAATAACTGTTCAATGTGGGGGAGAGAGCATTATTCATCCATTTATCTCGAGGCGGATTTCACAGAAAGTGACAATTATCTTACAAAGAAACTTTTTACGCAAAAAAGCTGTTGCCTACTTTCAATCAAGTGCATAAAAATAGGCAAGTAAAATATCAAATTTTCAGTTCATGCAGTTCTATTAGACTGGCTTCCTGAGTCTGTATTTGCAAAGTGATTAAATAATAATAACCACCTCGTCACCAAGTCTCCCTAGGCTGGGTGGTATGTCCATATGACACACACACACACGCACACCCCCACCCACACCCACACACACACCCACACCGTGTGGTCTATGAATCGCTGCCTTCATGTACAGATGCTTTAATTGTCTTTATTGGCGCTTCCTGTTTTTCCCCACATTCGTGCCTGCCTGTCTATCTCTTAGTTTATTATGCTAATAAAATATGTACTCACCATAGTAGAAGCTGTGGGGTTTCAGTCACTAATTTCAGCAAACCAGAAACAGGTTGTATGAATTGTACTAGAATTCGTTATCCTTTTGGTTTATTGACGAAACTGTTTTCAATTGTGGAAAAATGCTTAACACGTGTCTTTTGATAACTTGGCTGCGCCTGCTTTAGTTTCAGCACTGCGTTAGTGAACAGCTCCCCGAATACGCTGTTGCAGCTACGTCTCAGCCCCTCGTCTTAAAACTCAGCATTATTGAATTCATGCCAGATTAATAAACCAAATCCTAAACAAAACCACCACTACACACGCGCGTGCACACACACTTGAGTGGGAAGCATTACATCCACGGACTGGAATTCCATATACGCACGTGCTGACACGGAATAGATCAGGGGATGGGAGGGAGAGAGAGAAAGAAAGAGAGAGCTAGGATGAGGAGAAGAGAGAGAGAGTGTGTGTATATTTCTTCCGTGGGAAAGAATTTCATCCACATCAGCCTGCCTTGATCGGCCGGAGCCTCGACCATAACTCCTGTGGATGGATTTACGCCTCCGCTACCTCGCACACACCTCTGGATTTAATTCATAGCACGGGGACATCTTAAATCTGGTGCCAATCAATAGAGACCATCAAGAAGCAGAGCAGAAGAGTCGGTGGGATTGAGAGTGTCACACCTCCTCCTCCTCCTCCTCCTCCTCCTCCTCCTCCTCCTCCCACTCCTCATCCTCCAACATCTTTCCGTGCGTGGAGTAGGAGCTGCAAAAGTGCACCAACCCGAGAGGAAGAAGGGATGAGGGGCACAGAGGTGGGGGTGAGATCCAATCCGAAGCCCCCTCCAAAAAAAGGCATGCATTCATTCATCTCAGCCTGACCGAGGACAGCATGCCAAGCGCGGCACACTCCAGCGACTCAGCTCGCTTCCAAATATCCCGCCCAGCTCTTCTTTTCTTTCTTTCGCACATGTGAGCAGATACTTCTCATCCGCTCTCTCCATGTGCACACTTGCGAGCGAGTAGCGGCGGGCTGCGGGGGGTCGGGGGCGCGAGGAGCGAGCCGGTCCTCACCTGCGCCGACTTTGACGCACTCCGGGACGCCGCAGGCAGGCGACGCAGAGGCGGCGGTACATGGGCCCCGAGCCCCGCGAGTCCCCCGGGATGGCGTGCGGCGCCTGTTACTACCTGGTGATCAGCTCCACGCACCTCAGCAACGGACACTTTCGACGCGTCAAGGGGGTCTTCAGGGGACCGCTGTGCACCACAGCAGCGTGTGAGTCACCGGTAGGTGCCCTCTCCTTCCCTTTAATGTTCACGCAACCTTATACACAGTTGTGCATGGAGCTTTTTGGAAAGGCTTTCGCGCAGTAAAGTAGTAGAAAAACTCCCACAGCCACAGGCAAGACCATTTAATGACATAGTTGATGAGTGAGCTGTACCGCTTTTATTATTGTTTTTATTATTATTGTGGGGGGAATAGGAATGCGAATGCCACAATTGGGTATTCAAGCAGAAAGTCATTGTACCCGCATGCTAATTTCCCCTCCCAAGGCAATGGGAATTAAACAAATGGAATTGCATTAGAGTGCTTTCAGGAAGAGATGAGCTGCCCTGTTGTAAATAGCACTAATTACCTGAGGTGTGTTACTAATAGGAAGTGTGTAGCTTTGCGCGTCGCGTGCGTGTTCTTCTGTGTGAGGGTGCACCAGGCCAGCTTACTTGACTAACTCCGTGACCTTTTCCAAGTGCCATTGGTTCTTTTCAGCCACCACAATGGCATTTAGTGTCAAACATGTGCGCGCGCGTGTGTATGTGAGTCGCCTAATCACAGTTTTTGGCTGATTTCTCAATGTGAGACAAGACAAAGTGTTGGAACTTAGAAGAAGTTTGCTGCGTAAGGCAGAAAACAGCAGCAGCTGGTATCCTTGTGTGTGTGTTTGCGTGCGTGTGTGTGTTTCTCACCGGAGTCATTACCATTCTGTCATGTTTGGCCCGCTCTCACTAGGTGATAGCACTAAGAAAACAAACACAGGGAGCCTGGCAGAGATGCCGCAAAAAGTTGTCTTCAACAACACCTGGAAACTTTTTTCACAGACTCTTGACTATTCTAAAAAAAAAATAAAAAAAAAATACATGTAGACGTGTACAAACAAATGCCGTTGTTGCGTTGTGGGGAAACAAAGAGGAGTACGTCAAAGGTCGTCAAAGGTCAAACACACTTGTCGACCTCTTGCTCTAATTTAGTCCCAAGAAATGATGATAATTGGTTTAATCTGTTCCAGCGACAAACGATGGCCAGTTGATAATTGTATTTGATCTAACGCTACGCTATGTTGGATATAATTCCACTGTCGACCACTATGGCGTCACACTAGTTAGAGATGGTGTAAAGCAGGGGTCCCCAACCACCGGGTCGCGTACCGATACCAGGCTACAGGCCGCTTTGGACCGGTTGGCGCAGATGAAAGAAAGAAAAAAGTACTTCCGGTTTATTTATTATCCGACACTGAAAAATATTTTGAAAAGTGACTGGATTCTCTCCGTTACATACATCTATGACTGACTCTTAACACATGTCAAGTTGTCTCCGTCAGGTAATGCTAATATTAAATGCACAAGTTAGCAAATGAGTAAAATAAACAGACGAATTTGGAAAGTTTCTCCCCCCCCAACACCCCGTGAAGGGGGGGGGTGTCGTGGTTAGGGGAAATAGATTTGTATGAAACGATCCATGGCAGAAAAAAGGTTAGCGACCACTGGTGTAAAGCGCGGATGCATACGAATGTCACATGACCTAACGCAGAAAACAGAATGGCGTGTTTTGACTAGTGAGGCCACATAGAACGTAAAAAAATGTCTTTGAGTTGACTTGGCCTTTAAGCGTTCTGTGTTAATATGTCCGGATCAAGCGCAGCAAAGTTCCACAGTAGATCCTTTTCCATCTCATCGCACCTCTGCAACCTTGAAGGTAAGTTTGCCCCTTTGAAAATTGTTTGCCCGCGTGTTCAACTAGAATCGAGCAACAGTCTGACTCCAACACTTTTAAACAAGAAGAGATATCGCAAAGCTAGAAGGTGACTGATTACTGTGTTTATGTATGAAATGCAACTAAATTATTGTGAGAAAAGGCTTCATAATATCATATAGTTTGTATAGGAAGTATAATGACATTCAATACAAGAATTGTTTCAAACATTCTGCATCCCCCAAAAACATAATGGTCTGTTTTGATTGTCACTTTTAGGGGCTTTACTTTAAATAGCAATCTATTACTTTTGTGGTTGTAGTTTATACTGAAATTGCGTTTCATACTTTTGACTCCCATATCACCAGAATATTAGACACAGCTCTCATTATGACTAATTTAGCCTTAAATTAGTCATCCATTATTTCCTGTTCACATTATTGCGCTTGGAAAAGAGACTTGTCGCGTGGTTAATCCGTCACATTATGCAACATCTTTCTTGACAAACTTACATGTGTCGAAATGTCATGCCTCAAATATTGAAGCGTGACATGCTGTATTAACTCTGCGTTTCATCTGTCTGCCTTCACCTCTCCAGTCGCTCTTTTGATGTCTCATCCGTCTGTTGCTGCGCTCCCTTATCTCTGCCTCCGCGCTCTTCTGTTCGCCACATACAAACAGTCAAGCGGCAGCCAATCAAATGATCAGCATTACATCAAGTCATAAAAATGTTTTTCGCTATTTATTTCTGAACTGCTTGGAAAATGGAATCCGGTTGTAACTAAAGCACTCTGGCTTCTTTTCATCTTCCCAAAACATGGATGTTAGGTTCATTGTAGTTTCTAAATTGTCAGTGGTTGGGAATGGTCGTTTGTCTACACGTGCCCTGTGATTGGCTGATGACCAGTTCAGGGGAGTTCCATACAAAGAATGACAATGCTAGGGAACAATATTTGAATCGTAGGTGGAATAACAATAAGAAAACATATTTGTTGTGCAACTGCAGTTGATAATTGGCTCAAGGCGTGAAATAATTTTTAAAAATCATGATTGTGATCAATAAATAGCGTGCTGCGATGTGGCATTTTCTTTTAATTTCTTATAGCAAACGGCTGAACCTGTAATGTGACATTGTGCTGGAATCAACAATAATTTTTGTTTTGCTCTTTTGTAAAATGCGCGTTGATTGAATCGATAAAACATGGTCATTATCACAAGATGCTCTCCTCCAGCTGTTTGGAAGAAAAGTTGTTAACAAGGACCCAAAGTTAACTGTTGACCATAAAAATGTTGGCTTTAAACAAAAGAGTTGCACTCAATTAGTTGACTTTTTCACACCAAGAATTTGATGTTCATTGTTAAGTTTCACTTTTAGAAGATAGCAAGCATTTAAATACCCTTACAAATGTGTTTAGTCATTTCAGCCTTTAATGACGCCGCTGCAATGAGGCTTTTTCAGATTAATGTTTAAGTAAAAGGAGCGGACGAGAATATTTATGCATGTAATGTGGATTGTGCCACCTCTGATTTGTAATTGAAGAACGTGTTGTTCATAATTTCCTGGCATGAGGATGCTTTACTTAATTTAACAGGAAACACAAACAAGATGGATGATTATCATGAAGTAATGATGCATCAAGCACCTATTTAAACTGAGGTATCACTTTAGTGTTATTAAGTTGTGAGGCGGAAGAGGTTTTTCACCGCATTTGAATTCCGTCTGAGCTGTGGCTTGGGGGAGATAAGGCCGTGTCGGCGTTGATAAAGATGAATCTACATGTGCAAAGCTTTGAAAGTTAGATAAAAGCTGACTAAGAGGGTATCAGGAAGGTCAGACAAATATACACGCTTCCATATTTATCCGCATCCGTGTGGACACGGCCCAATTTATGTGCCTGTCAGAAGGATAAACAGTGTTGTGGTCAAGCCGTTTGAATGGAATCTCTTGTGTTTGCTGAAATATTGCACCTTGGCGAGATGTTTTTAAGACAAGGTGAGTGTGAATTGCCCTTCACACTGAAGAGGACACAGACAAAAGTAAGATGAAACGCCTCTTAATCAATTCATTAAACGTGGTTTGCATTGAATCTAAATCATGATCATACCAAGACAAGGCACCAAACAAAAATGTCACAAAAACTTTTTACAAGATATTGAAATAATAATGATCTCGTCACAATTCAGGCACAAATTCCCTCTCTCCGTGTGTGTGTGCGCGTGTGTGTCATGCCTTGTTCTGCTGTATGAATGGCAACAGGTGGATGCCCAAGAAATGTAATTACACTGATTTTCACAGATTTTTAAATCAGAGATGCAAGCAAACTTTTCAAAATAATTTTTTGTCGATTCTGAAAACTGCCCTCATTTTTTTTATCTAGCAAATCAATTTCTCATCAACATTATCATAATAATAATAATAATAATAAAACATGTAATATAGTAATATACAATGATCTAGTAATGTTTAGTTCAGCAACAAGTGGGATTTTTTTGTCTCAATACATCACAGCTATGAATTATAATACATGGTAACATGTATTGCATGAGTCAAATTTGAAAAAAAAGCTAATATCTGAAAACCCTGATGTGCAAGAAAAAAAGTATAGACATGTCTCAAATCTGTGTCAAAACACACTTACAGCCATCTGTGATTAAAATGAGCTTTTAACCAGTGTAATGCACCTTCTGCATCTAGTGGAAGAGCAGTTTATGAAAATTAATCATTCTGCCTGTCACAACTCATCGCTGGCACAGACAGATGAACCAAGATATATTGTTTGAAGTAAATAAATAATTTAGCAACCAATTTAGTGAAACTGGATAATGGTACAGTGACTGGGAAATTACTGCGCTAGAACAGATGCTATGCGTTATGCTCTCTCACAATTTCGACATCAGTCAAATCCGACCTCACTAATGTGGATGAAAGGAAGGCTCAAACACACTCCTGCTTTAGGTGCAAAGGCCTAATGGACAATCCACCCCTTTTCTACAGTGTCTTTGTTAGGGTCATAGGTGAGCTAGAGTTGATCCTGGCCGGGTTCACAGTACACCCAACTATTTGGCCAACAAAAACATTTTTAAAAAGACAGTGATTGCTGGATCAGCGGTGAGTGTTCAGGGCCAGCAAAGCCTTTTCTTATTTCTGAACAGTTTGGAAGATGGAGTGTATACAATATGACGCTTTGATCATAAACACTACCAGAAGCTTACATTGAGAACATAAATTGTAATATTTATTCCATAAAATTATAATTAACTTATTCCCAACTGTCTCTTCTCTTCATTCCGTAGCATTTGTCTTGGCTATACTGCTCCAAGTACTTGTGTGTGTTAGATTTTTTTTTTTTTTTTTTTTTTTTGCCAAACCGATTGCAACATTTATGTTTTGCCATGTCAATGTAGTCTTCCCACGGCCTTCAGAATCAGTATTGCCGGCCAATTTAACTTAACTTTCTATCCTTTACTATACCGGCTCACTGGTAAATGTTTTCAAATAAAAGGTTGAACACAATGGCCGGCACACCACAGAGTTGGCTGGTGGAGCTATGCATGTGGCACAATAATGGGAAGTTAAATTGCATTTTAGTGTAGTATTAGTAATTTCTTACATTGCGACATGATAGTGGTGATATGCGTAAAGGGGTGGATTAGGTCGGTTAAATCGCCACGAAGGCCCCAGGTATCAAATGCACGGCTCGCCGCTGGTAATGATGCACTAAACACATTTTGCTTGAGAATTGTTATCAGCACAAAGGCTACCACACAACTGTGTTCTCATTATTGCTTTGACAGTAATGCTAAAAAAAATAAATAAATACAAATAATAAAATACAAATTAAAAAAAGACCTCTACGTGAGACCTGTTTTTAAATGTTTTTCTTTTAAAGTTCCAAGAAATGCTGCTGTCACTCTGTGTCAGGGGTGTCAAACTCATTTTTATCGCGGGCCACATCAAAGTTATGGTGTCCCTTGGAGGGCCGTTAGGACTGTTTATCGCTTTATATTATCACATATACACAACACATTGATGGATAACTAATTTTGAAATCAGAAGCCAGTAAATTATTTGTTCAACTCTTTTCAATTTATCTTATTTGACTTTTAATTTATTTTATTTTCAATTTATTTTATTTCAATGTATTTTTTTTCAATTTATTTTAAAGGAGGGATTGATAACAAATATTTGCAAGATCGCTCATGTGGTGTTAAATGTGAAGACAATTTGAAAGAAAATGTTAAGTCAACACACATGATTTGCCTTCGCGGGCCTCGTAAAAAGATGTCTCGGGCCGGATCTGGCCCCCGGGCCTTGAGTTTGACACCTGTGTTTTATATGAATGCCCCCAAAATACATCGGTTTTAAATCAATTTTAAAAAAGGTAGTTTAGAAACCAAACCTTACATGAATGGAGCATTCCACAGTTGGGTTTATCAGAACGCTCTTGTCGGCTCATCAAAGAATGAGTCCGAAAGGAGAGCAACTGCCCCCGCTGTGACTGCTACCTTATGTGTGCCGTCTCAGTATGTCTACATGAGACATTACTCCTCATTGCCGATTAGCCACTGTGACGGATCTCTCTGACGTCCCTTAACTGCCGTCCTTCCAATTACATTTGTGCGTAAGAGCCACCAGTCTTCAGCCAGTCTTCAAAATCTCATTGGCACTTTTAATGGGGGTTTTTTTTGTTGTTGTTTTATTGAGGACAGGCGGTGAGACAAAAGAAACGCTAGAGGACAGAGGCCCATCGCTGTATGAATTCATGTACGTGGGTCTATTGGAGACACTTCCCCCGGTAAAATATTATTATATAGGCTCGTGCGTGCATACTAAGATGAACATCCGCTTTGATGTATATTTAACAGCCGTTGCAGAAAACAGATGAATTGGTGCCTGGCGTCAGAATGAGTGCCAGTGCTCCAGCATGTTTGTGTGCGCGCGCATGCGCGTGTGCATTTGCACCCATGCGGCTCCAAGGGGGAGCTGAACAGTGTTTATGTAAATGAGATAGCGTTTAAACATATGCCCCCAACAATTATCTTGAAACAACAATTTAGCCGTGTGAAAAATAAAATAAAAATGAACCTAAGCGGGTTGGAAAGAGCGTAGTATGTGAAGAGACGGAGACGAGCCAATTGGTTCGATACTTTGCTCAGGGCTGCAAGCATAAATCTTTGCCACGTTGCAACATGCGGGATGTTATTTGAAGCTTTAAAAAAAAATGTAACGGTACAAAAAGGCCAAGGGAAGAGAGGTATTGATTGTTTGTTCGTAAAACAGGATTACACAACAACTACGTAAATTATTTCCATGAAACTTTGAGGGTGGCACATGTGCAGTGCAAGAACTCATTCAATTTGAACTAAAATCGACTGGTCGAATTATTTTTCATAATATCATCATTCCGCTTGGTGTGTAAATGGTGTCAACATCTTAGGTCTAAGTATAGTAGACAGTTCTTTGGCATTCTTATCCAAATTGTTGTCCACATGGATGTTAAAGTCTCCTGTTATGACCCAAAAGTCACTGTCAGAATAGATTACTGATAGAATTTCTTCAAAGAGAGGTTTGCCATTTTATCTAGTCGGTCTATAAATGATTACACCAATAACCTTTGGATAACCTTTGAGTAAAAAACTGATACATCCAAAGGAATTAAAGTCACCCAATAAAATGTCTTCACCTTGAAATAACGTTTTAAAAATGGCAGCATCTCAAAAACTAAAGTTTGTTGGTGCTGCCTCATTCACGATTGTGTGATAAGCTTCTGTCAGCCATGTTGCACTGAGGAGTAAGAAGTCAAGATCATAGGTCACAATGATGTCAGTAATCAACAGTGATTTGTTAACGAGCGATGTAATATTGAACAGAGCTAACATTGCAGAGAAAACCGGAAACATTGCTTTGTTCGGAGGTTGACAAGCTATACTAAGTTTGTGGCTCCAGACCTTTTCCTTTTCATTTTTCTTGCCAGCTTTCTGTCACTTGTATCATCCATAGGGATAGAAAAAGCTTCCTTAACCTCCTTAACTCCAAAACTCCAAAATGTGAGGCATATGTGCTAAACACTCGTGCGCAATACCGTCTGCTAACTAATATAAAGGCAAAAATCAGTTTGTATACAGAGAGGAATTTATTTTTTTTATTTATTTTTTTTAGTTTGTGTCTCGATTGAAGCATTCCTTCCTTCTATTACATTCAGGCCACCATATGTCTCACTTACACATCATTCGTATTGAGTTCTGGTCAAATCCCTGAAGGAATATGTTTTATTTAGTGGACTAGTAGGTTTGTCGCATTCCATAACCGTCTGTGTCCATTCACATACACACACAATTTTATCTTGAGAATTCTTGTTTTGTTGCTGTTTTTGCAATGTGGATATTTCCACCAGAGGAAGGCAAATGAATCATGCTTAAATATTCAACAGATGTCCACTTCTCGGTCTAATATTAAATAACCATCAGGACACAACATATTTTTCTTCGGCTGGTTCAAGTGGAATGAATGAAATGCATCAACTAACTTCTCCTCGGCTAGCATGTCACCGTTGGCATCGCGTACTGCTTCTGAGTTGTATTTAGCACTGTGGCTTTGAAGTAGTTTACACTTTGGAGTGAGATTTAAAGGGTTTACCCAAGGTTGAAATGAAATCAAAGCAGGTATTGAGTTGTTTCTTGAACACTAGAAAGGTTGTTATGGAATCAAGGCTTCTTAATGCTGCAGTCACTCACCATCACACACACGACACACACACACGCACACACACCCACACACAGCAAAGTAAAACCATTTTAAAGTGGGCAGTGAGTGTGGCTGAATGCTTAAGTAGTGCATGACTGGCTCATTCCTGCTGACCACTGCAAAGTGCTCCTGCTGATCACCACTTATGTCCTCCATCACACTCAATGTGACCATGTGTGCGCGTGCGTGTGCGCGTGCGTGTGTGTGCGTGTGTGTGTAGGGGAGAAAGGTGGATAATTGGGACGGATGGGCGAGCCGGGACAAAGCACAAGAAGAGGAGGGAGCGAATGAGACGCTCTGCATTGATTTTAACACTCTCTCAAGCTCTTTATTGACATTTCATTTAGCTAATGAATTCATTAGCGCTTCATAGCATAATAACCTCCACTTGATAGCCGGGAAGGTTCCCCCGAGGAAATACGCCGTGTTTACGCTATGGCTCTTCACCATTTTCTTTTCCAAACTCAATCTGTGCTTTCTTTGATTTGATTTTCTCCCCAGTGTCCCCGTTTCTTATCTTTTACGTCACGCGTTTAACTCCTGTATGTTTACAAACTGCAAATAGAAACACTAGCGCAGGCGCCACAACGTGCCATTCAGGAGAAGTGCTTTCCAGTTTGTGTTCTGCCTTGTGTGACCTTTGTTCATCTACTGGATGGAGATGTTATTTATTTACTTAACTGATGGATGACTCACTCGCATATATCTATTTGACCTATGACCCGCTGTTTACTGTTGTATACACCCACGCACAAAGCCTGAACTTACATGATTTGAAAGACCATTTGAGGCTTTTGATGAATTATTTCTCCTACCGTAGGGAGGGCAGCGCATGATAAAACAGAGGGGAGGCAAAGTGGCAGCGCACGATATGTCATCCGATTGGATGCATGATGCTTAACCACCATTGTGATACTTTAAACGTAAAGCTTCTTCCTGTTTTAATCAGTAATTGTATCCATAAATTCACTTTCAAATGAATGCAGAATGGTTATTTTCTACTCTTGGAATTGCTGCTTAGAATAACACATTGGCATTATCCAAGAGAGAATATAGTTTATTGTCAGCCTGGGGGTGGGGGGGAAAGTTTGAGTTTATAAGAAAAGTAAAAAGAAAAAAAGATATAAAAGTTTTATGGGCACTCAAAAGGCACCTTCGCTCCAGGCCGTTAATTTCGGACCTCTCCTCGGTCATTCTATTTTAGACCTTCAAGGCCTGCTGTGGTGCTCTGGGAGAACATACATTATTGTTTTATTGTTGTTATTTTATTTTAATTTCACTTTATTTCTCTCATATTTTTCGTCCTACGTGAATTAATGCTGCAAGAACACTTAAACGTCCCCACTGGGACCCATTAAGCCCTCAAAACAAATTCCTTCAACTTGCGTAATCATACACAACACTCTATACTGCAATCATTGTCACTTTTTATAATTGTATCAATGTACAATAACAACCATCCTTCTGCAAATGTTGCGATATTTGAAATCACCATTTTAATCCAAAATAAAAATTTGGGATACAACAAAAATATACTTACAGTTTTTATGATGTCCGCAACACAGTGGCATCGAATGGTAGTGCACCCTATACACTGTTTCTACAGTAGTCCCTGAAGCATGTAGAGTAATGATTAAATTTGGATTCAAGGATTATGCTTTTGTTAAAAACAGGAAAAGGAGAATGGCAACACGCATGGTTTGCAACTCAAATATAGGAGACACAACAAGAAGGACATCTAACTTCATCGATCTCTCTAAAACCCACAAAAACAAGTACGCTACATTAACTTTACAGTTTAGCTACCCGATAGCTGGCCAAACATTAACTAAGCTTCATGTTGTTTATATGTTCAATAGAGAAGGCAATTATAGGAAATTCAGGAACTGGTTTGGTACTTTTAACAAACATGAATTGTTAATGGTTTAGTGCAGCTAACAAACACAAGTGAGTACAAAGTGGATAATACGAGGTTATGTGTTGTGACAGAGAAAGATTGGCCGCGTAAAGTGTACTGGAGTGTTTTTTTTTTTTAATTGAACCACAAACTGTAACTATACTTATAGTAATACAAAGAGAGAATGTGTCATGGTCCATTTTTGTTGATTTCGTTTTAATTAGATTGAGTTTTGTTTCATGGTTTCCCTGTGTCCCTTTTTCCATGTCTTGTCTCGCTCGTCAGGTATTTGTGTCCACCTGTTGTCAGCCTGGTCCCTTGTATCAATTTATCAGCTCCCTCCAGCCACTTGTGTCTTGACCAGGTGTTCCCGTTCCCCATCAGTTTGCTTGTATTTAGTTCCCTGATTTCTTTCTGCCTCAGTCGGTTCAAAGCTTCTGTTGTCATTAGTCACATTTCCCCTATGTCATGTCACCGTTTCGTATTGTGGTGAGTTTATTTCACGTATTGGTTTGGTACCTTGAGTCTTGTTTTTTTGGACTTTTCTGAGTCTTGCTACGCCACTATTGAACAATTAAATTATTATGGCTTCTAACTTTGAGTTTAACGTTTTGTGATCCAAAGAATTTTGCATGCCTACGACACACTAAAGATTGGGGACATGCACACCTGCACACACACAGCAGATGTCCTACCTCTCAGTTTGCATATTACCTTGGGACAGATGTTTGCTTGTGTGGTCATTAGTGATCACAGCATCAGATAATTACTTGGAGTCACACCAGCACATACAAACACACTCTCTCTTATGCAATTAATGTGTGTTTGATAATTACGAGGCGCTTGGCAAACCATCTGGAACAGCAGCTAAGGTTCAAAGTGAATGACATGCTGAAGAAACCAAATCAAACACACCCCAAAAAAACTCACAGTTACAGATGTGGAATACCAAGATGGCGTTTGCTTTGCAGTCATTGAAATGATTTGTGTAGAGTGGGTCACCAACCGGATTGAATGTGAAAGGCTACCAGTTTGATACACACTGCTGAAATAATAAATTTGCTCAAATTTCACTGAACTAATTATATGTCATTAATTAATGATCATCTTTGTGAAGACACTGTTCATGGTCATGAACGGGGGCAGTACTTTAAACCTTTAGAGATTAATTTTTTGCACTGATTCCAAATCTGCCCTCGTTGTTTTCTCCATCACATCAAGTTAATATAATACGTAATATAGTACTGCACTGTATTTAGTAATGTGTATGAATTATGGGTTAGGTCCAGCAACAGATGGATTTTTTTTCAAACTTGCAGAAAAAAAAATCTCAAAAACCGCATATGCTAGAAGAAAGTAAAGATGTTTTTTTTTTTTTAATCTGCGTCAATAATACCTTTAGGAACACATAAAGCCATTTCTGATTCAAATTTGCTGTTGATCAGTGTTATCAACAAGGATATACAGATGTAGGAAACAGCTAAATATCATTTTTGGTCTTTCTTTTTTTTTTTAAGAATAAGACAGTCTGCTACCACTGGCGGAGCTAAAGGGGGAGCGCAGGGGCACTAACCCCCCCCCCCCAAATTATGCTTGGACCACCCAGTTGCCAGAAGAGATAATTGGCTTTTGGGTATTTCCTGATTTTTCAGGGATTTTTTTTTCCCCATATTTCCCCCCATCCTCAATAGGGGACATACAATGAACTTTTATCAGCGTTTTCTGAACAATGTTTGGGGTTTGTAAAAAAAAAAAAAAAAAAAATTTAAAAAAATAATATCTGAGATATCCTTGGCCACAAATGCCCGTCCCCCCTACCCCCCACCCCCCCCAAGGAAAAAAAAATCATAGCTCCGCCAGTGTCTGCTACTAATGTGGTCCTTGTCCGTGGGCACCATGTTGGTGACCCTCATTTTCTTCCAGCCATGTCACATTTCTCTATTGCTCTTCCTCTCATTTCTCCTGCACATTCATTTTTCAAGAGTACAACCTTTGACTTCTAATGTGTGTGTGAGTATTCGTGTGTGTGTGCTTGTGTGTATACAGTAGCCATATATTGGAGTCGGTGTGTGTTTTGTGTGATCGAAATGCTTTAATATTGCTTACGCCCGTTGGTGAAAAATCCTTCAAGGAATTTGCCATTCAATAATTCCACCCCCCCCCCCTTTTTTTTTATTGGTTCCTTATTGTGCTTCCCTACCTGGATTCATGCATCAATATTTGTATACTGTATAGAGATGGATTTGGGGATACATATATAGCTCCATTAATGCCTTAGCTCCTACATGCACTTGTGGGTGTCCACGTTGTACCTCTTTGCACCTGTGTGTTAGAATGCCGGCGGTGCGTGCATTTCTGCGGCTGAAATGCAGCCCGGGTTAAGAGCAGCTCAGACAAATTAATTATCCCTCCTCTGGAGGAGGGATGATTCACTGAGTGAGGGAGACGCTGTGAACCAGCACCCTCTGGTTGAGCACAAGCCAACAAATTACTCCCAGCCCAAGACAGACCAAGGGGCTCCCCCTGAATAAAGAAACCTGAAATTCATCCTCAGTTTGATCTTTAGATCCGCCTTGCACACAGACACACACTACATGTGCAGCTTTATGAAAATAACTGGCTGAAAAGGATGTGCAGGCATTTTGCATTCACAGATCAAAGAGGGTGAAGACTTTCACGGCGTATGGGTAAGTCTAACCTCCCTAAAAACTGCTGACATAAGATCAAGACTTTCATGTATTGCATTGCTTTGCCATCCACTGAATGGTTTTGCTATGGAGCTTTTGGGCTGCTGGATGTAGCACGACACTAATGCAGGATGCTGCAGTTCAAAAGCCCAACTAAAAAAAAAGCGGAATAATTATTCAAAATATGGCATGCACATTCTAAATTGGCTTATACACTTAAAATAGTCTTTCCCAGAAAAAAAAGGATTTTGGAGGTGTGAGTTGAAGAAAAAATAGGACACTTCCATTTATCATGGTGGTACAAAAAAGTGAATTCCGCCTCAGGATTAATTTCATAATTTGATGGTGTTTTTTTTTTTTGGAAGTAATTTGTCTATATATGCCCTGCGATTGACTGGAAACCACGTTGTACCCCGCCTCTCACCTAACGTCAGTTGGGACAGGCTCCAGTTACCCGCAATGCTGAGGACAAGTGGTATAGAAGAATGAAAATGTGAGTTTGTTCGATTTGAATTTTTACTCAATATCAAGGTCAGGTTGGCCTCTTGGCCTTAAGGTTTCCCCTCTGCCCACCATCAGATCTCCCCGAGGGGAACCACCGGTATGTGGAGAAAGGGTGATTGTCGGGTGAAAGATTTATAGATGAAAAGGCAATTACTGAACCATGACCTCATTAAAGCTTGTGTATGTTTTCTTTGGGTGCTCCAGCTTCCAGTCATGCAGGAAGTCTCTAAAAGGTCCGTAGGTGTGAGTGTGAATAGTGGTTGGTCAAAATGTCTCCTGTGATTTGGTGGCGACGGGTTCAGGGTGCATCCTGCCTCCTGCCCAACCAAAATTGAATGGGATTGACTCCATCGGTCACTCGTCATCCTTAATAGGATATGTAGTAGAAACTGATTGATTGAATTTTATACATAGAGATACTGTACTCATTAATCCTCTTTTATATCATAGCCCCTTTATACTGTGGAATTTTTCTGTTAGGCATAACATTTGTGTTGAAATATGTACAAATGTGTTTGAATAGGTTTTAATGTGATTACAGCATTTGGTAGGGGTATTTTAAGGTTTAAACAAAAAATATGTAATGTGGTTCTCAATATCGTGGTCGGGTCTAAGATATACAGAAAGTCCTGCAATGAACAGGGGATCGTTGCATACGGTATACAGTGTAGCCTACATACCATATCTAAAATTAGATTGAAATAAATGTGCGTGTGTGTGTACGAGTGTGTGTATGCATGCCTGTGTATACAACTATACTGAAAGAGAAAAGTATTATACACTGGTACCTTGAAATACAAGTTTAATCTGTTCTGTGAGCCAGCTCATAACTCTAACCACTCACACATCTCAAATCATCTTTTGCCACTGAAATTAATGGAAATATAATTCATCCGTTCCAGCCTCCCAATTCTTAGTAAGAAAATATCACACTATAATATTGTACTTCATTAAAATATACATTAATGACATAGCAAAATAGAATGAAAAAGAATTCAAACATTTTGCCATATTTCTTGCTTCAGTTCAGTGGACATTGTGCTGCTCTTTCTGGTGTGCGCACCTTGGCCATCTGGGGGCAGTATAATACAGACATACAGATATATATGGAGATGGTCATGTCTCCTCAATAAGATATATAATATGCCCTGTCTCAATTTTTGAAAGTCGGAGCAAAAAATATCATCTGAACGACGGTGCACTCAAGGCACCACTATGCTGAACTCTTCTTTCCGGTGCATTGTTGTTTGCGTCAAACAATTGTGTATGCATATAAAAATAGGCCAATTTTATATTTTGCATCCAACTTAAACTCTGCGCTTGTGTAGTAGTATACTGTGGTAGTCAACTTGTCGACTTGTACATAAAAGAGTCCAATTTGAAAATTGTCATCATTAAAACAGTGTGTGCAGTGTTTGCTGTGCACATAAAGAGTACAATAATGTTGGATGGACATAAAATGAAAGTTCCATCATTATGGGGTGCTCTCATACTCATATTACAGCTTCACGCTAGAAGGTTGAAATAGTGGTGAGCTGGCGGTGTATCAGTAACGATCTCGACTAGCTGGAGGAGTCAAAACACAGATCCTAATAACTCATTCCGTTTGTCCCAACCAGTCTTTACATGAGCCACAATGGAGTCAACAATCCGCAGCAATTATCATGAGCCGCAGCAGGATTTTTTTTTTTTGTCTTTTTGCAGATTGAAGATGCCAGGCGCTCATCTTAGCACTGCGCACAAAAAGTGTTTGCCGTACACCGCAGGGACAGCAGCTTCACAGTGGTCCGCACGTCGCCTCCAGCTAACAGCCACCAAGACTTGGCTTCCTCCTTCATACGGGCAAGGAGCCTGCTCCTTCTGTCTGTTTGCGTGCGTCACTTTGGCGTGATTGTGTTTCGATATGTTGCTGCAGTGCACCGGTGCATGCTGAGAGGAGTACTCTGAGGATTAGTCATAACACTAAAATGGGAAAGCAGGTGTAGAGAGGATTGACGAATTTTAAAGGGAAACCCCACACTTGAGAATAATTGTGTGTGTGTGTGTGTGTGTGTGTGTGTGTGTGTGTGTGTGTGTGTCAGCATTTCATGGGTATTCATTACTTCCTCCACTTTTCCTCTGCCGTCAAACCCACAGGCAAGCCGTGAACACATACTGTGGATCTGCTTCCCTCTGCTACTTATTTTTTCCTCCCTGACATGTCTGCTGTTTCGCTCTCTTTCTCTGCTCCCGTTAGTCTGCCACGCATGTGTTTGTGTGGGGGATTCTTCGGAATGCATATGCAAAATCCCCCTGTGATCTAGAAAAAGCCACGCACACAAACGAGAGGCTTGCAGGATATGGGACTTCTTGGTCTGAGCCAAGTTCACTTATCCTACCGAGGTGTGACAACAAGGTTAACGTGTTGGAAAAGCTAAAAAGAGCAACTAATCCGAGCTGTGACGAAACACAAAACAAGCCAAATTCTTGCATGTGTTGTCTTTGAACGTGGGCATGTTTTTGTGTGTGTGTGTGTAAAAAAATGACAGCGTGTTATTTATGTAAATGAGTGTCATCGGCCAAGGAGGAGGCAGAATTCCCAGGCCTGATGAGTGGCTTAATGATTCATCAGCCTAGCTGAGGCAGGCATCAATAATGGATAACAGAGTGGGACATGCAGGATTGCTCGCCCCTTCATTAAAGTGTTCCACAACCTAACGCCCCACTTCTTCCCTCCTCTCACCCCTAAGAGAATAAATACGAAAATGCCATACACAAGCACCCTCACACACCCACATGCACCTCCCTCTCAATTTATTTCCATATAGCTTAATGTCATCTCACCTCTCACATACTTAATAAGATCTCATTCGCCTCTCATCTCCTGCCTCTGCTTCTTTGCTCTTAATCCAGTCATACGAAAAAAGAGATGGACAGCGAGGCAGGGAGATACAAGGGCAAATAACAATGACAACAGAGGGGAAAAGCCACAAATGAATGTAAGGCTTGAAATAAGGAGTTTCGCATTGCAGTTTGCGAGGCAGAATTTGTATTTTTTGCCTCATCAAAACACATTGAATAGCAAAACAAAAAATCCGCCTTAAACGGTCCCAAGAAGCTTGGGATGAGCAATGCGCCAGTCGAAGGTCAAAGCTCAAGCAGCTTCAGCTGGCTACTGCTGTGGCTAAATATGTTGCAGGGTCACTCTTTTTAAGTCAGTCCTCATCACCTCCGTGGCGGCGAATAAGCGACACATCTGTTCTGAAAAGTATTGTTCTCACAAAGGAATGAAAGGCGGGGATGGCATCCAATTTTGCTAAGCTAACATAAGACTAACACGGCTAGCGCGGTTTACGCCAGATTTAAGCACTTGGGGTGATCGAGTCCACTTTTCACAGACTTCTCTCTGGAAACGTATTAAATCGGAGGAATTCTAACGTGAACAACAAAATAGGAGGCAAATGAATTCATGTCTGGACTCTGGAGAGAAAATCTATTGTATTTCCCGGAATATAAACCGCTACTTTTTTCCTAGGTTTTGAACCATGAGGCTTATAGTCCGGTGCGGCTATTCTGTGAATTTTTCTTCCACCACTAGGGGCGCTCTAACCGGAATTACAGTACAATTTAATATAATACATGTGCCATTAGCAGAATGTGACTGCAGGTGGAGGACTTCAACAGGTGAGGGCTCTATGCACTAGGTCATTCATTTTTTTAAAAATAGAGTGAGTGCGGTTTATATAGAGGTGCTGCCGATAGTCCGGAAAATACGGTACTCGCTAAACAGACCCGGAAATGAATTACGGATTACGCCATACATCGGCCACGATGGGTGACGTATTCGGTTAAAAATATATTAATATAGTATAAAATATTTATAATATCATTAATCGTATGTGTTTGTTTGCACAACAGAGTCCTGAGTTTTGATTTTGACTTTCAAAGTCTGCACAATTTTCAAATTACATCTCATTGTCTTTTTTTTAAATCAATTTAGCTTTGCTTCTAGACAAGAAAATACATTTTGCTGTTATACGTAATGTTATTTTAAGAAATAAAACTCTTGATTATATAAAAAAATCAAATCAATTATTCATTTATATTGTCTTATTTTTATTGTTAAATAAAACCTTGCTTCAGGCCCCTGGGATTAATCTACATTGGAAAAAAAAATTTTTTTTAAAATGCTCCACAAAATTAGAAAGTCCATGATTTACAAAACTGCTCCGCAAAGAAAAAATATATATAATTTGAGCCTTGGAATGCTTCACGCAGCAACAGAAATCTCTCTGGAGATGGAACATGAACATGCAGACGAGAAGGGAGTTTTTACAGCTGCATGTGGGTGTCAAATCTTCGTCTATTAGGAGACATAAACCTCTAAACGCGGAGCTACACGGCCATACATACTAATGCGGCTCTACACAGGGCCGGATAGAAGTTAGGGACCATAGCGAGATGTGGCGTGAGAGGGAGAGAAAGAGAGAGGGAGCTGCTGAGCGAGGCCCGGTGGGATTTTAGTCCCCGAGCCAACACAAGGTCTTAACTGCTTCAATCTCTGAGCGCAGTGATAACAAAGTTGGACTGTTGTGCATCGCAGAGCGTGTGCAGTGGCGTCGTGAGTATGTGTGTGTGTGTCCTGTATGAGTGGGAGCACAAGGGAACATTTCTTTTCAGCTTTCACTTCTTCTGTGTCATTACCCTTCGACATGCTCCTTCCGATGTGCTAAAGAAAAAGATCGCTCACTCTTACTGGACACGCAAACACACATGCATGCAAGGTAACACACTAATTTAACACGTACTGGTATTTGGAACTGTTCATAATTCCCTCTACATTGACTAATAAACACACAGTGTGTGTTATTACCAAACATAAATTTGGTATGTTGTCATATGTAATAAACAGCCAGTACTTGCCATACATTCCTACAGCTCCTTCAGTGTTCCTGAGGATCTCTTGGCACCCTCCCTGATCAGTTTTCTTCTTATTTTTCATACATTTTGGATGGTTGTCCAGTTCTTAATCACGTCACTGTTTTGCCATACTTTCTCCACTTGATGATGGCTGTCTTTGGTGTTTTGCATGGTGAATGTAATGCCTTCAAAGTTCTTTATCACCCCTCTCCCGATTCATAATTTTGAACAATGATATCCCTTTTAATGCTGTGGAAGCTCACTGCAGATCATGGCTTAGATGTGACTACAAAACTGTCAGGAAAAGTACCCATCTCAGTTGTTCATTTTTACTTCCCATTTCATTATAAAAAAAAGTTATATATATTTTTTGTCAATGACATTATAAAGGAGATAAGTCACAGGGGTGTATAGAATTGTTTTATCCATTGGACATGCATTATGTCAACCTCTATCTATATGTCTACATATATTTCTGTTCGTATACACATTTTGAATGTGTCCGCCCATTCAAAGACATAAGGTTAATATCCAGTGTGTACATACCACATAAGGTAAATTTCTGTCACTTGTCGATCACACAATGTTAATATACGCATGTCTGCCTACTTAAACATCCATGCAAATAGTATGAGTCCATTCACATGTACATTTAATATTCACACATGTACTGTCTGGGGGAGTGAATGAACAGCTGTTAAGTGCTCCAATGTAAAGCGTCAAAAGATGTGCTAAAAAAAAAAAGCTATTGAGTGCATAAAAGGATTTAATAAAGGATACAGAATTCCTCAATTCATGAACCTCAAAAATTGTCCTCACTCACCCTTCTCAATGCAGCCCAGCCCCCTCTCTTCCATTCCGAAAGTTCCTGAGTTGGCCGGATTTAGCTGAGCGTTAGGAATGTTGCATGTAATCTCTAAATCGCATTAATCTTGTTTCCCAAATCTCCTTTGCCTCCAATACAGATTACCTTCATCTTCTTAACTTGTCTTTCTTTTCATTTGTGTCGTCACTCTTAGATGTCAGATTAGAGTCCCGGTTTGATCACGTCACAAGACACGGATGCGATCCTCTGTGAGGCCGTCAATCAGCAAAAGACAAGCGTGTGCGTTTGAGCACACATCCACAGATGTAAAGTTTTCAAGTACGCCTTTAGTGTAAATATCAAGGGGATGCGCTCCATTTTCTGCCATTTGCTAGGAGGTACTTAATACCGGATGACATTTTGTGAGAGACGGAAGAAGGCTGACGGAAGGACACTGACTCGACAACTCCCGTCAAGGCCTTAAAGAGCGCAGCAAGGAAAGAGACAGACACTGAGCGTACCTAGCAAGAGAATGGGCCATTGTTGAGGAGGAGCAGGAACAACAAAACGAGAGGTGGAATGAAACCAGAGTGTGGAGGAACACATCATCTCAGCAACCTAACCATCTAAAGGTTGCCGCTTTCAATAGACAGTAGTTGCCTGTCTTTCTCCTGCCTCAGATCTACTGTATAGGGAGCACCAGGGGAAAACAAGAACAAAAACAGGCTCCATGCAGAGCATAATTACAGTATACATGTTCTGTCTGAGAGACCAAGAGACAAGCTCACGGCTACATCCTTTACACTAGCCGTCCTTTGTCTTCCTGTAATTGCTTTTATAGTGTTCGCCTTAATGTGCTCAGAGAAGAGCAAGGAAAAGCAAAAATTGCCTTTCAGAGAAACAAATACAAGTCCCTAAAGAGCCCAGTGAGCGAGTGGAGGGAGAAAATGATAAATATGCAGTAAAAAACGCAGACCATAGTTTGGGGTATTTGGGAAATTTGAACCAGGGTTGTAATACTTTTGGATTGCTCAGCGTAGTTAGTTTTTATTTCGTTTTGACTTTGGTTTTTCTAAATTCAGTTTGTTTTAGCTAATTTAGAGCAGGTTTGCTAGTTTGTATTAGTTTTTATTTTCTGAAAAAATCCTTCATTTTAGTTGAGTTTTTCCTAGTTTTGGTATTATATATATATATATATATGGTTCAAATTTGCATTTTCTACTGTGTCTGTATGTATGTGTGTGTGTGTCTGTATGTGTCTATACGCACACACGCACACACACACACACGCGCACGCACACAAGCACATGCACGCTCAATGAAAAAAAGTTCAATAAAGTATTTGTAATAAGGTAAAGTAAACTACAATTACCAATTCCCTACAATTGCAATTTCTGATACGACCAAACAGTAACACAGACGTAAATACGTTTAATATAAAATGAAAATAAACAAAATGTTTTAAAAAATAGACAAAGACCAAAACAAAGGATATTTTTGCTAAAGTTATAAGTAGTTTTAGTTAGTTTTATAAGCATAACATGTAGTTGCAGTTAATCTTCCTTTTTACTTTTTTTTAAAGCACTTACCTTTTTATTTCGTTATCAAATGTATTTATTCATTTTCAATTTTAGCTGCAGTTGTTTGGTTCATTTTTGTTAACTATAATAACCTTGCTTTTTGCACCAAGCAAAAAAAAAAAAAAGGGCAGCCATTCTGAATGAAGAGTCATCATATCTGTTCACCTTGTCCCACTCACGACGAGTAGATTTTGGCCTACAACAGAACTGATCAATGACAGCGTGCACTGCATGTAGAAGGCACCTGTGGAGGAGAGATAAAGCTGGATGTTCAAATGGATGAAAAAGAGGGATGCGGGAATAGATCCGCGGCTCACTCGAAAGGTTCTTTGGACTCACATTTTGATGGACAGGGAATTAAATGTTGATTGGGAGCTGAATGATCTTTTTGGTCAGGGCCTTGGGACTTATCATGGATTTATGATTTGTGCTTCAGCCCAGCACAACAAAGAAAATGCCCTTATTTTGCCCCTTCTCTCGCTTGTTGTGAACTGCACTGGGTCTAGTCAAACGCAATACAAGAACCAAAGCAATCTTTTCCTTTGCAAAGATAATAGCTCAATTTGATTCCCACTGTCAGAGTGGGTCAGAAAGCTATGTTTATTATTGTGCTGTAGTTTGCAGTAGTGTGCAAAGAAGCTGAGCTGTTTGTTATACATGTCCGTATTTAGCTATATGAGAGCCCATACCTTCAAAAAAAACCACGAAAGGGTTTATTTACATACCCAGTGCAAGTCTAGCGCAAAGTCTAGTCCAACTGTGAGCATGATTGGAGTTTTCTTTCTTTTGGAATATTTCCTAGGCGGGTGCAGGTAGAAAGTGGTGTTTGCGCCGTTGTGGGAGGGAACAGAGACAACTTGGTTGCCATCCAATTGAAGCCGCTCCCCTCATTCACTTTAAATTCAGCACAGAGAGAGGCACTTGCAATACTGTTGCAATAATGGGTAGTAATTATTTAATTAAATAACGCCACTAGGGTCAACACGTATTTTTTTCCTTTATTGAATTAAAAAGGCTTGAACCGAAGAAAAACCTCTGAACATCAGTCATTACTGAGAAGGCGGCTACAGCTAAAGAGTTTCAAGTTCGGTTTTTAATCTTAGAGGTTAATAAATTTTAGTCAACCACACACAGTGCACAATGCAGTTTTATGAGGTGAATATTTATTTTCTAAATCTACTTGGGAATTGGGAGGAATACGTCATAAGAAAACTAACTATGGTGGAAAGAAAACTAACAATGGTGGAAAGAGTAGCAAGAGTGTTAGAGTTGCCTTTTTTAGACACAACTGGACTCTTCTTGTAAGTCCAATATGTTGCCATAGACATCCTTGAAATTATGCAATCCAAATAAATGGTGGGTCCTGACATATGGAAATTCCGCGGTTATCCAGAATAAAGTTATACTCTTGCCAAAGTCAAAGAGCTTAGAAAGCAAGGGCATTTCAGGATCGTGACATACTTTACAGTCAAAAAAAACAAGGATCCAGAAAAGGATTGTTCCCATACATACATGATTTCTTAGTTGTACTGAATTCTCACGTACGCCATGCAAAACCCATTGAAAATTGAATATGTTGTTACATGAAATCGAATATTCTTTCAAAATGATTCCGATGCAAAGTTTGAGGATCAAATCTGAGGAGGCGCACCCAGCTACAAAGGGCATAGTGTGCATTAGCAAATATAATCTGCACATCATTTATTCATTCAGTTTGTTTCATGCATGCTGCTCAACCTCAAAGGTCAGCGAGAAGCACAATGTTTTTCTTTACGTCAGGCAAGAAACAACAAAACAGTGTGGAAAAAAAACTATGAGCAACAATTCTAATGCAGCTGTTCTTCCTGTTGCTGCCCCGACCACTACGTACTTGCCATCGCAGCTGAAGGGTTTACAGGCATTGAAGCCATTTTTAGAATTAGTGACAAATTGAGACGAACTGCGGAGCAACATTCAGACTACATTTTTTTATCTGTGTTATAAAAAATTGTTACAGAGCGCTTGTTGCTTTTTTTACGTGTTTACGATGATTGAGCATGCGGCACGAAGAAACTCTCCGGCTGAACGTATGCAAGTGGAGCATTCATCACACTCGCCGAGCTTCAAATTATCATCGACTTTGGCGCGGCTTCATCTTTCACCTCGGCCACTGAGAGCTGTGAGACACTGACAGAGGTGGAAATGTCTTTTTTTCCATCATTCTGTCACTTTTTTAGCTTGCAGTCCCAACATTTATTTTTCTTCAGTCCTTTTCACTCAACTCGTCACACGAGACGATTGAAATGTTCTCAAAATATTTTGTGGCATTTATATTTTTACTCTGGGGGCAAGTGTGGAAATGCCCCTCCAGTACCAGACGGGTACCTAGACCTATGGCGGATGATGATGACAACATTTGTTAAAATGCCCACCTCTGGTAATGACAATATCACAAAAAAAAAAAAAAAAAGTTTGACTAGTATAAGTCAATGGTTAGCATTGTAGCATACGGCTAAATCATAACATTCATGGAGAAAAAATGGAGTTCACCATCTTTTTTGTTTTTTGTCAAGTAAATAAATACAATGTATTTTGCTAAACTGTACATTCGTGGATGACAACAATATTTTTATTTTTGAAATATATTTTGGGTCAAAGAGCCTCAACATACTTGTCAAGCTCTGCATGTACACAAAACATTCTCCGTGATACTTTCTGTTTTCCAGCTAGTTTAATCTTTACTGCTATGAGACAAGATCATTTATTGCAATATCAAGTCTGTCTTTCTGTACATGTGTTGACCGTTCCATATTTGCAATGTACTTTAATGGTGTTCTGTTTTGCGCAATCGTACAATAGTAGCAGACAGAAGCACACAGACAAGACAAAGACATTGTCTGGTAAGGGCATGCAGATACTCACACATCCGTCAAATAAATAACCGGGGGGTAGTGGCCATGAAGGCATAATAAAGGCAGTCAAGGGAGATGCATTAAGGTTGTAAATATCAGCTCGTTATCACTCTGCTGTCTTGTTTGGCACTGTGTGCGTGTGTGCGTGTGACTTTGTCTAACGGAGATCTTTAGGTCATTACAGTAGCAAACGTGTCATTAGCTCCATCGGGCATAGAACAAAAAACAAAAAAAACAGCGTCAAACTTTTGCATGCATAAATAAATGTGCGTCTGACAGAGACAGATACCAAATAGAAATAGATTAAGAGAGCAAACAAATTTGCCCGCGCAAATGGAATTGTTTCTATTCATGACAGTGTCCAGGCTAGGATGCTAATTAAGGATTAAGATAATTAAACGGCTAATTGGGCTTGATAAACATTTATAAATTGCATGCTGAATTGATATGACAAGGCCCAGACGTAATTAGGAATCATCAAAATTCAACAAACGTCATATAGTCTTAGTTAATCTTGGTGACACTATTTGGCAGCAGCACAGGAATATTTATTTTTAGCTAACATTTTTATCGCGATCGACATATTAACAAAATCAACAAAATACTCCCACACAAGACAAGCATATGCAATAAATTTCAATTTAGAAAAAGCAAACATTACGCTTCAAAGGTGCAGATGACAAATTTGGTTGGTACACTATTTTTGACTCTGAACTGACTTTTATTCCAGACATTAAAAAACACACAAAAAAGTTAGCTTTTTTTTTATTTTTAATCATGTGAAGAACATAGCCACAGTCTGGCTTATTCTCTCTCAGGGCAACACAGAGATGCTAATACATGCTTTAAACAAAATGCCAATCAGGTTGATTATTGTAATAAACCTAACCTGTTTTCTAGTCCACCCCATGTCCCCCACCAAAAAAAATGCAGGTTTACAAATACTACAGAATTCAGCAGCATGTGTCCTGAGGAAGATCAGAAAGCAGAAGCACATTGCACCAATTATAAAATCACCGCATGGGCTCTCTGTGTGTTTCAGGGTTGATTTTAAGGTTATTTTAATGTTTTTAAATGATATTGGACCTTCTTCTTTTGCAGGGCTGCTTATACCCAATGAAGTCTGAGGTCCTCCGGCGTTGGCCTTTTACTCATTCATAAAGCCAGGACACACACTCACAGCGATATTACAGACTGCGCTTGTAGAACAGCACACTTCAGGGCTAAAAAGGATGTTTTTGTTTTCAAGAGCAGGCTGATTTTTTTAGCTTTTAATTATTATTTATTCATTTGATTTTCTTACTTGAACTTGTATTTTATTTTCTTTTTTTTTTTATAATTTATTGCATTGAATCTTCATGCTGTCTCATAAGATTAGGTCATTTATTTATGTTATAATAATTGTAGTTCATGTTGCCTTTATTGTTATGTATATTTTTAGAATCATTTTACTTCCTTCAGTGTTTCCTTGGGGGAGCCCTCCAATCTTGGAGCGGTTATGGGCCGTGGCCAGCGTCCTGCCTCGTGGGACCCTGAGTTGCCATACGTGGCTCTTGCTACTGCACTGAGGGTTCCGTGCCAATGTTCTGTGACCGCGGTCTGTGATCTGTTCCTAATGCAGACGGCTCCTTGAAATGGTGTTTCCTCATCTGGATGCTCTGTTCCCAGCCTTAAGTCATTCTGCCATTATTTTTATCGTGCGTGTGGGCTCCATTGTGTGTCTGTGTCTGTTTAGACAAATGGCATGTGAAACCCTTTGAGTGGCATTTTTTTTTTTTTGTATGAGAAGTACTTTATAAATAAAGTTTGATTGACAGATTTAATGGCGGCATGGTGGCCGCCTCACAGTTCAGAGGTCGTGGGTTCGATCCCGGCTCCGGCCTCCCTGTGTGGAGTTTGCATGTTCTCCTCGTGCCTGCGTGGGTTTTCTCCGGGTACTCCGGTTTCCTCCCACATTCCAAAAACATGCATGGTAAGTTGATTGGACTCTCTAAATTGCCCCTAGGTGTGATTGTGAGTGCGGATGTTTGTCTCTGTGTGCCCTGCGATTGGCTGGCAACCTATTCAGGGTGTCCCCCGCCTACTGCCCGAAGTCAGCTGGGATAGGCTCCAGCAAGCCCCGCGACCCTTGTGAGGATAAACGGTATTGATAATGGATGGATGACAGATTTAATGAAGACTAAAATATTTCCAATGCAGTTGCAGCATCTAACAAATATGTTCGACATTTAAACACAGCAACCTTGTCTAAATTATGTGGGATACCATCCAAAATCCTGAGTTTTATAGGCTAAACATATGAAACATGTAAGTACAGTACCTTAGCCACTTTAGCATTAACTTGCTAAATTCCAGTGTTGGAAAGTAAGCATGCCTGGTAATCTAAAAAAAAAACAAAAAAAACCCACCAGTGGCATACGGTGAGGTTAATGGCTGGTGAGGGACTTGCATTAGGGTCAGATTTACTAATTTATGAGCTAAACAGAATGGCGTGGCAGCCTGAAATTTAAAAAAATGGTTGTGTTTTTCACACACAATATTTAGCCACAAGGAGTGTTGCATTTGAAGCGTTCTAAAGGGAGCTAACACAGTGTGGAACTGAAAACACAGTATCACAGTGGAATAGTATGATAAAAGTTAGATTTTGGTCTCTGGGTTTTTCCGGATAACACGTGAACAACTGTGAATTAGTTTGAATGTCACTTTAAAGATGATAAAAATCAGTCTGGGGTCTTCGTGGGAGTTGCTATGACTACATTAAATGGTAAAACACAAAATATGAACAGAAGATGAACACTTAATGATTGATTAAAACAGATTGTGCAAGAAATGTGAAATGTTCCTTTCAGTGCTATTGACAGCATTATTGCACCACTTTTGTCATGATTTACCCAAGTGTATTTTACTCTGCTACATCTGTGTAGCGGAAGAACAGCACCGGAGGGAACCTGTGTGCTCTCATATGCCCCCCTTCAGTAAAGCAGAGTACTGTCAACCTCAACTACCACTTAAAAAAAAAGAAAAAAAAATTACTATTAGCTCGTAACATTCGTTAAAGTCGAAGGTGTACCAAGATTTCAACGAAACCTATTAGATAAAGGCGCAACTCTCTAGCCACAAATTAATAGCGTGCAGCTAAGCCTCTGGCTAGCGGATGCGGTGGCTAGTGCGCCAAACTTGTTCGTTAAAACAGCATCGTGCCAAGATTATTATTAGTGCGGCATGACAGAAAACGAGAGCAGTACAAACGTAGCTTCCACAGGCATTTAATCAACTTCTCTCTCCAGGGCTCCTCAGATTGAGCAAAAGTCATGACAAATATGATTGGCATTTTTATAACATAATAATTGAGACTGATCAAACTGGTGTACTTATCTGTATCCTACATTTGCCAAATGGAGGGCAAATGATTGATGATTAACTTTACTGAAAAGGAGATTTAAGCTGTTACATGATTATTCCTTTTAGTGCATATATCATTTTGTGTAATTGAGACTCTTTTATGTATTATTACTGCTATTATCACTAGCGGTTTGCAGTTGTTTGTTTCATTCAAAATGTCATGAAATGTGTTCTGGTTCACACAATAAAAAGATAAGCACTTTTACTGTATGTCATAAATTATGTTTGCTTAGGCCCCCACACATTTAGCTACATGGCTGAGCGCGACTGAACTGTCACATAATGTGCAACTATTATTCACGAGTGGCTAACTGTCGAGAATTAGCTTTGCTGTGATTCGAAAATTTGAATTGCATATAAATGGTGTCGCAACATTGCAGCCGTAACAGCCAATAAAAAAAGCCATGACATATCACATGAGACTTTCGCAAGAAGAAATATGCTTACAGGTATGAAACAAGTATCGGTATATCCAGTATGAATACATTTTTGAATATATTCTTTGTGTATTTTAACAATAATATAGTTATAATTTCATATGTAGGCCTACCTATGGCTAAAAAGTGAAGTGTGGAGAGTCACTGTCACCAGATTGCATGATTGCATGAGTGCGATCAATGAACGGGGGGTTCCTTGTCAACAGCTTCTTAAATATCCCCTCTTTGTTTGACGTTTCCTCTCTTTGTACTATGGTACAGCCAGGGCAATATCTTCTTCCTTGACAATTGGCCCATGTTGTCTTTGGTTCAATAAAAAAATGATACATGATGTAGAGAGCCTCAAAACTCATTGTTCATTGTTTCCTGATAAGATCATCTCGGATCACAGTTTTCCATTGTAGCCAGTATGTGTGCGTGGGTCAATCAACACGTGTGCAGGTGTTGGTCGCAGACGGTTGTTTGTTCACGGTTGTCAGGTTCAGTCATGTTTGTCATGTCAGTTGGTGTGCTGCAAGTCTTTACTACTGTACCTATATATGTATGTATATATGTGATACCATCACCTACCGGCACATCAGTCCACCAGTTATAATTCCGTCATCATTTTAGGCCAACCCAGTCCGTCGGTCGCGGTGGCGACAGCCAATCGGCGTCGAGGACGCACTTACTACGTCACATGTCGCCACAAGCCGCAGCACAAGCAGACTCGAGATAAAAAAAAAAAAAAAAAACACTAACAGTGTTGTACGCATTTCAGTCGCACAGACCGCAATGACATTGTCCCGTGTTGTTTTTATTTCATCAGTCACCACGCTGTGTGACGTAGTAAGTACGTTCTCGAGACCAATTCGACAACGGACTGGGCCGGCCTGAAATAATGACAGAATGATGATTGACGTGCTCACCACTGGAAACCATGTAAATGTTAAAGCACCCATTACATATAAATAAGAAATTGATGTATAACTAGTTTCAAAATAAAAAGTCTAGGACAATAGTTCAAACTATTGTTCAACTTACTATAAAAATTGGGTAGTAATGAAAACATGCATGCAATAAGGAATTATTCATTGCATTTGACAGTTTGGTACAGATTTTAGTTGCTGCACACGATTTTCTTTGGCAGGCCACAAAAAAAATGCTGTGGGCCACATCTGTCCTCCAGGCTTTGAGTTTGACACCTGTGAAATACAGAGAATGAGAAATCCAACATAAAGTTAGTGCTTTTTCAGTGCTTCAAATCAGAGTGGATAATTTCCACAAGAGCTTGTATGTAACTTTTAATTTAAACTGATGTACATAAATTTTCAAGTTACATTTTCAGGTCCAACTGTAATGTGTTTTAGACAGTGGCAGTGCTGTTCCTATACGTTTGTAATTAGTAAAACATAATCAATAGCCACATATATAACTATATTCATGAATATATCCTGTAATTTATGTGCTGTATGTGCATTCTGTTCTCTGCAGTAGAGTTTTTCTCAGTAGACATTAATATATTTGAACAGAGATAATCTGATAACAGCACTTTTGTTGCTACTGGACTCTTTTTCGCCTCGCTTCCTGGATTGATTATGCATGCAGAGCTTTATTTTGTCCTATTTTTTTTTTTTCAGAGTTTGGTTCAGAACATAATTCAGCCTTGATTGCAAAAAAGTAAAAATAGTGTGCCATTACAGCCTCCCCATAATTTCACATTCGCCACCGCTGCCAAACTTCTTTGAAGAGGCACAAATTGTCACTTAAAATGTTATTCAGGCTGCCATTAACCTTTTTACATGAACACTCATCAACTTGCAGCAGCAGAAAAAAGAGCTTTTTGTGTAATTGGAATAACTTGCAATGTAACAAATACCACTTGTATTTTCGAACAAAAGCGAACGCATCCACAAAGGTAATGAAGAAGTATGAAGGTAGTGAAAGAGAGGATACATTCGCCACTGCACACTTTCAATCTGCTGCACAACCAGAGGTCTCTGGCGGGATCTTTTTCATGAATATATTGTATATCATTAGTTTGCAATGCGCACATAGTCGAAAAAGCAGACAGGCCAGGTGTAAAACACTTTAAGCGTGACTTTCTTGCTGAAACAGATTAAATTACATCCTTCCAGTTTTGCTTGATAAGTCCTCCTATTTGTGGCATGGCTGCAGCCAAAAGCAAACATGTGCACTTCTTTACCAGAAAGTGACGACGAGCCCGGAAACGCGTTGAGATCATTCAGGCCCGTGGACATTAGTTGTGCTTTTTCCTCTTTAAATCAGACTGACAGACGTGTGAGACTGCACTCACTGAATTCTGTATTTACATATGGCTATTGGTGCATGACAGTAAAGGAGAAGTCATGTTTAGCATACAAATTTAGCGCATCAAGTTGCAGCATGGCAAGTTGTGACTTTCAGCGCTCCTCGTGAACATCTGACCGACTTCTCCACAGATAATTACACAATTACATTGTTTTAGGTTGTGTGAACCCAAACAAGGACAAATACACACAGGCGCCCCTCTCAATCTCATCACAGAGGCAGCACTGAGAGAAAGGCCGTTCTGGGCGATTGGATCATTTCCCGGTCATGGCTTTAGGTCTGCAAGAAAGATCGATACAACACACACACACACAGGCACACGCAGGATCAATGTATATTACTTACCTTTCTGCAGAGAATCCTGTCAGCATGCTCGCCCACTGACTTCAAATCGAATATGGACAAAAGTATTGAGACACCTTTTAATCAAGCAGCCTTTTATCTGGCAATAAACCACATATATTAGCTTAAACTTGCGAAAATGCACTATATCCTAGCCTCAAAACAACCATATGATTTTTCTCAGCCAATCCATGACAAAATCTAATTGAATGATTGTAACGTACAGTACAATCATTTTATAGGGTTCAGATTCTGAATATGCATTATCCCCTATAACCCTATGAAGGTTTTTTTTTAATCCCGTGATTCACAACCACTGTTCACATACAACAATATGGTAGTGTGTCATGAGAGATTCCCTTAACTGGTCCTGAAATAAGTTTATTAATTTCATCAGCACAACTGGGGGGAAAAATAGGACCACACACTTCTTAACCAGATGTATGACAAAAATGCTATATTGAATATGAACAAAATATGGGCATGTGTGCAAAATATATGCTCTCATTATATTTCATTTTTGAGAATACCTTTTTTGATGCATGTATAAAAGATTCACTATTGTAACCCAACAACGGTGGTTTTGAAGCAAACAAAATAACCACATACTATAATTTTTTTCCAGTGCAAAGGGCTCCCTTGCATAAAAATGACCATTGAAGGATGGCACAAAGCTGCTCAACAATAAATCTCAAAGAACTCATTTTGTACATTTGTAGTGGGATAAAATTTCAGTTGTTCAGCCCTAAATTCCTCCGTCATAGTGTCATGTTTAACAGTTAACATTTAAACCTGTATTATTTTGTACTTCAGTTTATTTGGAACAAAGACTAAAACCTGCAGCAGACACTACGTGATAGTCAAACCCTCAAGTGCAATCGCAATCGTAATCTCGTCGAGAGTCTTCCCAAAGCTCCATATTTGGTTCCAGTATCACTTCCTGTGAGGTCTTACGTCCCAATCCATTTGTCCACATAGCATACCTGCAGATTGAATGAATGAAAAGAAAGTCATTTTGTTCATCTTTTTTTAATTAAAATCACCTTCATATGCACATCAGGGATCATTAGTCTCACTGGCAATAATACAGTAATGTGGAGCTGTGATATAGACTGTCAGACTGCGTGACCCGGCCTCGCTTCACAGAGAAGGCGTTCGACAGAAGGAGAAAAGGGCAAATGGGGGGCTATAAAAGGGAGGTAACGAGTATGGCAAGAGGATGGAGTTGGAAAAAGAAGTATAGAAAGAAGTGACAAGCTCAAATTAAATTCCCATCATGTCAGTGTAGAACAGAATTCAATAGTGTTTATTGGCAGACCCTAGCCTGGGGGAAATTACATTCTGAAGCGGAGCATGGAATGAATGCGCACACACACGTATACCGTTTGGACACACAAACACATACACGCACATACGTCTACTGTGCACAATCCTGCATATCTTCAGACCATGGGCGGGAAAAAAAATCCAGTGGCAGATGTGAGCATGAGGACTAGTGATGTATCCCCTGGGGTCCACGTGCCATTTGTGTACTGTCTGTCCTTGTTCTGCAGACACATCTGTTGTGAGTTGGTTTCTCTGATTCTTTTCTTCACACAAAAACATCAACCGGGACATGCATGCAACTAAAGTCCAAGTGGTGCATTATGAATGATCCATACCGCTGTTTTTTTTTTTCTTTCTTTCCACGATTGTCGTTTTCTCTGCAGATTTGACTTTGATGTAACTGAGGTTCTTGTATGAAAAAATAAACATGATGAGAAATTATTTTATACAAAAATACGCTTTTGCCTCATGTTCGACATATTTTCTAGGTCACAAAATAGGGGAAAAAATATAATATGATGAAAAATAAAGTCGTGATAGTGTGAGGAAAAAACAAATAAGTGTTAGAATGAACTTTTGACTTGATAGTAAGTGGTAACCTCAGACTGACTTTAGATTTGTGTGCAAATTTCCTGGTAAAAAAAAAAGTGTTTTTCCTTCTTCTTATAATGAAATCTAACTTTCATAATAGTAAGACTTATTTCTACATACATTCTCATAAATTCTCTCCTCCATATTTTCTTCATTAGAGCAGGAGTCGTCTTTAAAAATAAAATACACTATCGTCATATATGTTAAAACGGTCTGTATGACCTGACTGTAGAATATCAAAATAATCTTTTGAAAAATCATCCCACTTTGTTCCCATTTTATGCCTCTAATTTTGTTTTCCGCCTACTACCCGAATACAGCTGGGATAGGCTCCAGCACACCCGCGACCCTTGTGCGGATAAGAGGTTTGGATAATGGATGGCTGGATGGATTTTAATACAATAAAACACAACACACCTTGACAATTATAAATCCTCAGAGACTGTAAAGACAGATAAATACAAAAAATACATCAAAGAGGTAACATTACGTGTTTAGCAACACTCCAACATGAATAAGGCATGCTAGCAATGTAGCAGCCATGGCTAAGATTGGCTTACGAATGCTAATGTCAGTCAGGGGCGTGGCTTCGGTCACAGGCATGAGGGTGGGTTGTGAGGACTGAAGTGAGCTAACAGTTTGAAAATTGAAAACTCCCCTTTAATCATACAATTTTATACACTCAATCCATCTGTTTTTTATACTGATATCTTGTTGCAGGGATCTCAGGGCACCTATTGAAACAACCGTCCACTCTCATTCCCAAAGTCACTTAATGGGGATTGAAGACACACTGACGCCATGTAATTTAAGCAAGTGAACCACAACACCATCAGCGACAACACATTTCCAAAATTGGATTTACAACTATACATTATTATTAAAAAAAAAAATTTTCAAATAAAGAAAAAACAACAAGCTAGTTATTTGGCCATCGCCACTGCATGTTTAAAATGATAAATTAAGCAACTTCTGAACAAGCGCATATAGACGAACAGAGCTGACATGTTTTTCTCAACCTTTAACAATCAATCAAATTAATATGAAAGCTTCCACAGATGACATTATCAACGCATGAAAACGTTGCATTGCCTTTCCTTTTCTATTTCCTTTTCCATGTATTTGTGTTTGTGTGTGTGTTTGTGTTATGTGTGTGTTGCCTTTCCTCCTTCCTCGTGCTCACCTGCTCCTGATTGTGCCATGCTCTCCTGCACCTCGTTATCCCCGATTACCTCATGTATTTAATTAACCTTGTGCCTTATTCTGTCTCACCACCAGTTAATTGTACATTTTCTTCACATTTCAACATTCCTTGTTCTTGCCACTGACTTCTTGTTTGAGTCTTGACCTTGTCTTTTTGCCTCATGTTTCTGGATGCCTTTTCTGACAGCCTACTCGTGTAACGAACACGGCCC
Source organism: Filicampus tigris (assembly GCF_054856515.1). Lineage (NCBI taxonomy): Eukaryota > Metazoa > Chordata > Actinopteri > Syngnathiformes > Syngnathidae > Filicampus > Filicampus tigris. The sequence goes on from NC_141224.1 coordinate 11,746,119, forward strand.
TTTAATTAAACAGTGTGTTTTTTGAAATCTTTTGCCTTTGAGTCTTGCATTTGGGTCCGACCTTACGTCCTGTTCCTGATATCTATAGTGCTTACCCTCATTAGGGTTGCTATTTTAGCTGACTTTGGACACGAGCTTTGCCTTTGTATCAAATTCAACTTGATTGAAAATGTAATGGTAAATTTATCCACTTCTATGATGGTCTCAATTTGGCTCCGTCCAACCATCATTCATCAGGAGGGTCACAGGTCACGTAGAGCCTTTCCCAGCTGACTAGAGGTGGGATACACACTGGACTGGTTGTCAATCAATGTGTCACACGGACAAACAACCAGCTGACATGCTAACCACCGTGTTGCTCAATCAGACTCAGTTCGGCAAAATGAGACTGTCATTCAAGGTTGTCAACATGTATTATTGAAACAAAGCCCTTTTTTCTTTTTTGTCCATTATGTCTTGATGTATTTTTTTGTACAAAACCAAAAGAACGTATACAAAAGGCAGACATAGCGGAAGTGTCAGTCATAAATCATGTTGGCATTGCTTGTTTAGATGCACAATGTGGAGTCCACCAGTACATGGAGTAGAATAGCGAGTTTCACAACACATTACAGAGGAACTCAACCCAAACATATATTTTTTTTCAAGAATATGTTCTATGCAGACCCATTAATTGTAACAAGGAAATATGATTAATATGAAATATGAGTTTAGCAGCAAAATCCACCCGTTTTTAGCCATCTCTGGGGGCAGCCATTTTGTCACTTCTGTCGACTAAAAATGACATCACAACTGCTCAGGGCTCAGATAACGACTAATCACGGCTCACCTGTTTTTTGAAGATGAGCTGTGATTGGTCGTTATCCGAGCCCAGAGGGTGTGTGATGTCATTTTCAGAATTGGCCGCCCCCAGAAATGTCTAAAAACGAGTTAATTTTGTTGCTTAACTCATATTCCACAAACACAATATTAATCAGAATATTGATCAGAATATTGTGTTTCAACCAGTGGGCCTGCATACAACATATTCTTAAAAAAAAACTGTTTGGGTTGACTTCCGCTTTAAGAAGTCAAACTTGTCTGCAAATGTTCAACAACAATGGCTGAGTGGATATCAGATGATGGCATTTTACACTGTGCCATGGGACTTACGATGCAATCTTGTGTAATATTTTGTCCTGTCCCTCGTTGGAAGGTGTCACCAGGTTCAAGTCGGCCTGCGTTTGTATCCGATACATTTGTTAACCTCAAGCCAACGCTACAGCAATGTACATTAATGGAACACAGTTTAATGGCTATATGCAAAGCACATGTCCGGTTCATTATGAGAAATGTCTCCAGGATGCAGATTTGCTGAAAAACGGCTAAAACTCATCTCTAAGCCTTTATGTTACTGTCACTTTATTGCCTCCGTCCCTCCTCGCCTTTTTTCGTCATTCCCCCTTGTTCTAGCTGATGTTTTGTGTGTGTGCGTGTGTGCGTGTGTTCCACAGGAGCGCGCCGAGCGAGCGTTGGGCTGCTCGGTGGAGGATCTGAAATCTCTTTTCTACTGCGAGCTGTGTGACAAGCAGTACCTGCGCCACCAGGAGTTTGACAACCACATCAACTCCTACGACCACGCACACAAACAGGTACATGACGAGACGCTGCTGCTTGTGGCACGTTGCTGGAAAACACAAATGGGCATTCCTTATGACACCCCCGTTGTGGAATTATGTGTTGATGCAAAGCTGCTTTTTGTGCCTCCTTGAATAGTGCGCAACACACCCTTTCTCTTACAAGCAGCGCACACACACACTCGTCAGATTTCAATTCCAATGAGGAGAAACTAATAAGAAAATGAGAGGGATGAGAAATAATGAAGGGCAATTAATATTTGATGCGAACAAGAGGAATAGGCTGGTACTTAGACCCCAGCAGGTAGCACATGGCCTTGGGATGACATTTTATGAGTTCTGATGTGAAGGAGTGATGACATCAGTGATGAAGAATGAGCCTCCAGGCAGAGATGTATATTGTGCATTAGAAGGATGGGTATTTGCATTGGTGGGGGCGGGTCAAAACCGTGCCAATAATGGGAGGACAGAGGGAGAGAACTCTTTCAGTGCTTGTAAAAAAATGCATTTGAGTTTACTGCCGGTAACAAATTCGCAATCTGAAATCTTTATTGCTTGAATTATGTATAAAGTATCCTTAGACACATGCACAGGGTGCTCGTGGGAGGGAAAGGTCGAAGTACATTGATTTATGCCTTGCTCAAGTACAACCTCAGCAATACTTCTAAATAAATAAATCGAATGAAGTCAATCTTATGTAGCTCTCTGGATATACAAATCAAGGTCTAAATTCTGACAACAATGAGCCACCGTCACCGCTTCAGTTTTTCATGAGCTGAACTACCGGATCTATGGCCTTGTACATACTTAAAGGGAATTGGGCTGTTTTTGTGCTGATATTGCTCCTTCTCGACCAAGGATGTCAAACGCCAGACTATCTTGTCTTTTCTAAGATTATAAGTAGGTGCTTATTATAAGTTTGTGCTTTGGTTTAAGGTATGTTAAGATTGGATTTGTCTCAGTAACAGGGTCCGAGATGGGTCAGGACTTACAATCTTAAACATTAACCGTGTTGAATATTTACGTTGCAAAAACCTTCATGTGGATAGGGAAACCTGACAACTCCGCTCGGCATGAATTCTTGAACTATGACGTGGAACGTAATGTAACCAATCAGAGAAGCGTCCTGACTGAGGAACAAGTTAATGGACCTAAATAAAAACAAACACGTCCTACCCGATGTCGTTTTTTTTTGTAGACAAGTGGGTTCCACGGATGGCAACAAGTATTTTCCAAAGCAAGTCTTTTTTTTTTGATGACATGACCATTTTACAGCGCTCCCGCCGCTAATCCCTTTCAGCAACACTTGGAAAGCACCGGCGTGACAAACCCGGTGGTGAAAAAGTTCTTCTTCATTTCTGTTTGATCACAGGAGATTTCTGCCTTGGAGGACATGTTTCGAGATCAGTGGTGGAACAGAATCTTCTGTTATCAGAGCACACCACACACAATATGACCAATTCTAGCTTGTAATAATTAAAGCTTCATTTACTAATATAACGCTACACAAAAATGTTAAATATTACTACTAATATTATTATTATTGTTATTATTATGAATAATAACAAAACAAAGTTATTATTATTATTATTAGTAGTAGTAGTAGTAGTAGTATTAATAATAATAATAATAATAATAATAATGAGAATAATTTAGAGCAGTGACTCTTTTTCAAATGTAGTTTTCCATTCATATTTCCTCTATGTAGTACACACACACCAATGAAACAAAAACAACATCTATTAGTCATGACTCAAGTATGATTGTATTATTCCAGTTTGGACAAGATGAGGCCAATGGAGCGTTAAGAAAAGGCCCGGCAGCAGGTTTCCTCCTGCGCTCTGCTTTCATTCCCATTTTCATACGCAAGCTCTACTTTGGACTAACAAGCTGAAAGTTCCGCTGTTCGCACACTCTCGTTCAGCTTTTTGTTGCCAAGCCAAGTCGCACAATAAACGTACGGACATCCTAGCCTCGCACAAGCAATCTCTTAACCAAGCCAGCCCGGCTCCCGCTTCCAGACGCCCACACCGGGCCATGAAATGAACATTAAATAAGACTGTTCCCTCACTGTCATTGTTCTTTGGAAATGAATTGAAGCAACTGCAGGCCAATGTTAATGCTTTGTTTTAGCCAGCGGCAGGCACATGAAACAAGCTGCATGAGGCACTGAGCTGACAGTAGCCACTGGCGCTGGGACAACACACACACAAACACACACGTGCACAGTGGCATGCATGCTCACTGGCGAGCAAGCAGACAGCAGATGAAATTCCAGCCCAAGACGGCTTCCCTGCAGGAGTATTGGCTTTGGAGAATGGAAGCTGATTGCATTTGCGCTGTCTCCTAGCCCTTACCATCGATTCCGGGTTAAACGTGTCTGCAAAGAGCTCTTCTCGGCGTTTACCACTGATGGCTGAAAATTGCCCATTACAATATAAATGCACTCATTTAAATAAAGCGCAATCAAGACATTTGCATGGATACATCCTTCAAAATGAAGTGAGGCACCAAATAGCCTGAAGCATGTGCACACGTTAAGGAATATCGATTTGTGGGGATTGAGCTTGACAGCACGCGGCGAGACGGACACATTGGGAAAGTGAGGGGACAAGATATCAGAGACATAAGAGTCCTCTTTAAAGCGGGAAAGAGGGCACCTGTCATTTTATTGCCCACGCTAAATATAGCAATGGCATTCGTTTTTATGAGAGAACAATAACCTGGCACTGTGATTCCAGCAGGAAGGGGCGTCTTCGCATATTCCTTCTGGCTCCCGTCATCATGGACAGCTACAAGCACACCAACTCTGATCTCGTCCTACGCCAGTCTTCCTCCTCTTGTCCGCTCTGGTTCATTATGCACGCACCCGCGCTTGAATGTTTCATATTACAGATCCACAAAACTTGACACAAGCCTTCAAATTAAACACGCAGGCAACAAGCTGACGCCATATCAACCCAATGGACACCAGCACGATTTAATTGAAGATCTGAATATATTATTTTGATTGACAATGTTTGAGAAATATCGATTACCTCCACCAAACACGGTTGGCTTGTTAGTTTGCGGACCCTGTGCTTAACTACGCAATCAATTTCCATGGAATTTTTTGGAGGGGTGGCAAACAACCCAATAAGTGTACATGCAGATCAAGATAAACACGCAGATGGATTTATTTGAATTTTTCATTACTTGAGTCAAAATCGCCCTGTTTCCACTGCCCCAGTATGAAAATGGTGGAGTGCTGTCCCAGCAAAAATACTGAGGCCTAAGGGCTTTTCTCACTTTTGGGAAATGAATTTATTTATTTTATGATTTCTATTACATTTATTCATTTTTTGGACTTTATTGTTGTTTGAGTCATGGTCCCTCCCACCCCTTTGCAGAAATGAAAGTGGTTATCATTCATGCGCTCTGATCTGTGCTGTTGAGCTCAGTTGGTGGCTAGTTGATAAAAGCACACCCCCACCACTGCTGATTAACCTTGAAAAAGACAATAGTTAAATAATATACAATAATAATCATACATGACATGTAATAACAATTTAAAAAATCAAAATATATGCATGCACTAAATATTGCCAATATACTTTTCATGATGACCAAATGATCCCTTTATCTCTGTTGTCTTATTTTATGATGCAGCGTTTTAGTGCTCTTCCCTCCTCCAAGACATGCCTATAATGTAAATGATCTCAATTGTGATATCCTGTCATCATAAAAACATATTGTTAATATTTTGTTAATTTATAAACCAGGCAACAAAATTAGAATAAACCTTCTTTAGTAGTAACAATCAAGTGAGCATCAATACGTCTGCGCAAAAATGATTTGATTGTTGTTCCTGTGGTGTTCTTTCTCTTAGGATTCTAAAAGCCTACACAGCTAATTTCCACACGTTTTTGGTAGGGTGACACATTAAAAATGTTGTGATACAAACCCTCGTGAGGATAAGCTGTTTGGATAATGAATGGATGTCTGATAACATTATTTTGGGAGCTTGAGCAATTCTGTCATCAGTGCAATGCTACAGTGCCCACAGTACAAAAAATGTCACCACCCCCCGGTTCCTACATTATAACACAATCAGCGAATCAGGAGGTAGACTGTCAACAAATCCATAAATGATTTTGTAGTATATCGTTACATTTTTATTTTTTTATACAGCTCTTGTTTTGGGTCTAATTAGCTGGATGCAGGGGTACTTAATGTTGATCCCGGCTCGTGTATAAAAACAAGCTACACAACCCACAAGTGTTTCTGCATTAGTGTCCTCAGTGAGCTGATAGTGGGATGTTAAACATCAAATGATAATGTAAAAAGACAAGCGCTTGTGTAAGACTCAGCATAGATTAACCTGACGTCTGTCATCTCCTGCGCTAGATCTAGGTGTGAAAGAGTGAGTGTATAAATAGATCCAATGTCTGAGGGGCTAATCTGATGTGTGTGCATGCAAGTGTGTGTGATACATTCTGGATGAACGGTGGGAATGAGTGAAAAAAAAAAAAAAAAGTGACAGCATAATAATCATATTGCGAGGTATGCAACAGAATAAATGCAATAACATGTCACATAAACACCAAATTGTGACGGTTAAAGCCAAGATTTCCGTGTGTTTGGAAGTGTGCGACAAAGAGACTAGAGAGAGATGGACGGGATGTCTGTGGACAATGCCGCAGCTATACCCCAAGTCTCGAGTCCCTCCTTAGCCTTTAGTCACAGACAAAGACAGGCACACTAACATGCGCGCGCACGCGCATGCCAAACGTGGATAAAGGAGAGATTACAGTGTGTCAGAAAAAGAAATCGGAAAAGAGTGGAGTGAATCCTTGAGAGAATCGGCACAATTACAGTGACAGACACATTTCACCTACATGAACGCGGTCGTACACAAAGCACAGCTAGTTCTTATTTTTACAGAACTGTGATGCATTCAAGGGGTGGGCCTTGAACTCATCGCGGTTGCTCTAAAAATGCACTCGGTTTCCTTGTCTGTTTTAATGCTAACTCTACAATTCACACAAAACTGTTTGTTCTAATATGATTACAATTGTTTTAAAAGGGGGATTGGCAACAAAAAATGCTTGCAATATCTCAACGTTTTTAAAAGACAATTTGCAATTTTTATATTTTAACAAGAGTTTGACACCTGTGTCCTAGACTGTATTACCATGTACAGTGGAAAATTTATTTAACGGACGGAAAGCCCCTTTGTACAGTTGTTGACAAAGTATCTTAGTTCCCAAAATGTTGTTTCTGCTAAGAGATGTATCTATGTGGCGGCCATGTTGGCAGGGGCAACGTTCCAACTGTTCAGCAAGATAATTTTGGATGAACCTTAAAACTTTTCAAACAGTTTCAAGCTTATACTTATTTACAATACTGTTGTACTGTACTGGACGTTTTTAGGCCAGCAAAAAAGTACACAACAATAATTTTGTACTGTATTGGGTGTATTATTTTGAGGGGGTCTTGAAAAAAGTGATTGACAGACACAGACAACACTTCCCCACTATTAGTCTGTGAATACACACACACAGCAGAAGGGGCATCTGCCTTCGACAGGGCATCCGTCAGACAGCAGATGTATATCGACAGCAAAACAGTGCTAACAGTGATGCCTGCTAAATAGATTATGTTTTTTGTGTACTACTGTCAAGACCTAAAGTCTGTTTTAACCAATATGACAAAAAAGTGATGTACTTTTTTTTTAATGGCAAAACTGTTCCTTTAACATCTATTGTATGGTTATTCCCAGCCAGTCAAGACAAAGCCCCAAAATAGATGCCAATAAATCAAAAGTCGCCACTATTAACCTGTCACGCAAAGCACAAGATAACCTCATAAATTTCCCCCTTGGTGTCGAAAAGACGCGGCATCATCACTTAAGTATGCCGCTCAATCATCTCAACTGTAAAAATGAAGTTTAATTGGGCGCATGTTTTGAGGAGAACCATCTGCAAATCCTGAGTGCAGTTTGAAAATCAAATGAATGACTCCCTCAAACCCTTCCTTAACGTCTATTTACTGCAGAGGCTGAAGGAACTCAAGCAGAGGGAGTTTGCTCGCAATGTGGCCTCTAAGTCGTGGAAGGACCAACGCAAGCAGGAGAAAGCTCTCCGACGCCTGCACCAGCGGGCACAGCTGCAGCAGGAACGCCAGCGGTGAGTGTGTGGATGTGTAAAATAAGATCAGGACTCCACAGAGGTCAGAGTGCGTCACATCTATTCAATGCTTCTTAGATTTGATGGATGCATCCACGGATGTGGGAGCACTCACTTGCCCTCCATGGGCTTCAGGTGAAGTAAATATAATATGAGGATACTGCCTTTCTTACAAAGGTGTTTTAGGGCCACATTGAATAGAAAAAAGGAATTACGTGAATAAAGTATTTTAGGAATCAAATAAAAAAAGAAATAGATAAAAAAAGAAAATATTTGCAGGAAAAAGTCACAATTTCACGAAGAGTGGGCATCGGTGTCTCAATTAGGTGTCTGGTGCATCATCAACAAATAAGCCCCTAAAAAATGCCTACTTTACCACTCAGGAAAAAAAATGTGTGCTAATATACAATAAATAATATAGAATGTATATCTTTATAATGTCCTGAGTTCGTAGAATAGTTTCACTTGATTATACTTTGTATTACAGTATTTATTGTTCTTTAACCGTTATCATTTATTTTTGAGGGGAAAACCAAACTGAATCCTTTTACCACCAAAATCAACACTATTAAGGAGACCCCCCAAAACGGGTTATTTGTTCAACCATTAACACTGCATCATCAAAGAGAGCAAGCCATTTTCAACGCTTTAGATTGATCAATGATTTGCACGAATAACACCCACACGTATGGAATGACTAATACAGTAGTACAGATCTGTCGAAAAAAAATTGAAATTTACCAAATTGTGACATAAGGGACTTCGGCCCCAACGCCAGCTAAAGAAAGACCGCAACTGCTAATACTAATTGCTGTTAATAGATTCCTATTCCCCTCTGCAGTTGAGTATATAGACACCACAGTATAAACACTTACAGTATAAAAAACACACAAGAGAAACTATTATACTCTTGCTTTCTGTCTAATGTGCTCTTTTAAATTAAATGTTCACGTTTCCTCTAAGAGCAATGTATTACACAAATCATGTGGGATACATTATTAAACTTCAAAACTGACATATTTGTTAATATTTTACCTATCTAGCAAACGTAGCAACTAAGAATGGTTCATTTTTTGCTGCTCGGTGCAGGGCAACAAAATACTGTTCATCAACTCAATCACAACTGTCACATAGGCCATTAAAAAAAGGTCAAGTGTCAGTAAAGCCAATGAGGCAGTTTGAGTGGCAAACTAGAAAAAATTGAGATCTAAATACATGAAATTCATTAAGAAATGATTGCATAGCTCTTTATTAACCAGAAAATATGGTCAGTGAGAAGCAAAGGCAACACCATATCTTTTGGGGCAGACTTGCTAGTTACTTAATAGTTATAGTTTATTAATATTATGAGAAAAGGGAGGTATATTCTTGTGGCACATGAACACAATTTCGAAATGATCCCATTAAAACTTGATCATCGTTAGAATATTTTAAAGATGATCAAATTGGCTTGCAATCGCAACATTATTCTCCCTATTGCTTGACAAAATTGAAAGTCTGTGGGTAATCTTCTTTCAAAGTGATTGAATGCAAACAACCTGAATATATTGTGCATTAACTGTCATTACAGTGGCCAAGGAAGGACTTTTGAGCTACGGAGTGCTGTCAGGCTTGTGAGCCAGCAGCAAGACAGAGGCACGGAGCACAAAGCCTGCAGCCCCGAGGACGAATTTGAAGCTTTCACACACACACACAGGACCCCAGCCAAACATGGCGGTACATCTCCACTGAGCCACCAGCGAGAAAATCCATGCCGCTCTCCCTCCCAAACACCACTGGCCACTCCGGCCGAGACCCCGCTAGTCACTCATCCAGAATCCGATAAAGGTCCTCCTGCAGTGAATCAGCAACCGCATGTGGGCTGCCAACTGCCTCTGGAGGGGCGGGGGAGAACTGGAGGCAGGCGTGGGGTGTCCTTCTGTTTCTCGCGCAGGGGGCCACGGCTGGAGCCCTCCGCCTCTGTTTTCTCTGACCAGGAGGAGGAGGAGAGAGAGAGGCGGGAGCAAATGAGAGAGCGGATTAAGGGCATTTTGGAAGACATTGAAAGGGAAATTGAGGGTGTTGGTCAAAGCAATACGAGAGGAAATTGCACAGAGGAGGCTGAAATAAGCGAGAGCGTGAAAGATAATCACAGCAGTGATTTGACACGCTCAACATCACACGAGGAGCTAAAGCAGGCTTCAGGAGCAGGTGTCACTGCGCACATGTCCGTTCTGTGTAGAGATGGTTCCACCTGTGTTCAATGGCCTGTCAGTTTGCTGAAGTTCACCAAGTGTGAGCCATGCATCTCTTATAGCTGCAACCCCAACTGCACAAAGCAACGACAAACAGCAGAGCAACTTGCACAGGATGAATCGAATCCATGTGAGCCAGCTATTCTTACACCAGACACTCATTACCGTTTACAAAAAGGGATGAGTCTCGCGCACGAGCCGAAAAAAGCTGAGGAGAATGTCAAGGCAGAAGCACACCTGTTTGCTGAGAACAAAAACCTTTCATCGTCAGGGGGAGGATCAGAAGGGTCCTCACGCATGCTAAGTATAGAGCATCATGTGAGAGCGCCCTCCTTTCCATTTGACCCCACTCATAGTGACAGCTCTGACACAAACCCACCAACTCCTCCGGGAGACAGATTAACAGGCGCAGGGGGGTTCGAGGAGAGAGCCACCTCAGCCCTAAACTGTAAATTAGAATCTGTCACCAAGCTTGGCACACGCAGGACATATATCAGCCCGCCCAGGTGTGAGAGCGAGAGCGAGACCACGTGCCAGCGTGCCAGCGATCCTTGTCCGCGTGGAGGTATCTCATGCAGAAAGAGTAAACACAGCACAAAGAAGCCCAAGCTGGGAAAGAGAAAGAAGGGGGGAAAGCGAAAGGCCGCAAATAGGCACAAATCAGTATGGTGTAAAGTGAGGAGTGTTGTCTCTGCGGTCTCCAATGTGAGCCTCAGAGGAGGAGGGACTGGAGACAGTTGGCGAGACAAAAAGGGACAACGGGAGATGGAGGCAAGAGGGAGAGTGTGGAGAGCTGGGAGCAGCTGTCTTCCAGGGCGAGATGAGACCGAGCCAGTTTACGTCTCTATCGGGAAGAGGAGGCCTCACAGGAGCCACTGCTCGGCATCCAACTTCTTTCTAGGCGGGGAGCAAGGGGAACCCTGCCGCTCTTTCTCCCAGTTTAGCAGATGCTCGCCTGACACAGAAGGGGAGCCATTTCCCCGGAGATCTCGGTGCTCCTTACACTCTTTCTCACCAGGATGTAACACAAAGCTGTTTTGGGAATCGGGTCACCATAGCAACCCCAGGAGTTTCATTGACTGCAGTTACCCTGACAACAGCAGTAGTGGCAGCCCGGCAAGAAAGAGAAAAGTCCTCCACGGGGACAGGAGATTCATTCACAGTAACACAAGTAGTTTAAGATGCTACGGGGAGACAGGCAGAGGGAGAGAAAGAAAGAGGCGGATAGGTTCCAAAGACCGAAGTTTGTTCTCAGAACAATGGGAGTGGATTGGGCCGAATGATAGGCCGAATTCTGGATGGGGATGGAGAAACAAGGCTTTAGGGTGGGAGTGGGGGAGTAGGTCCAGCCTAAGTCCAAGCGGCAGAGAGATGACAAGCAGGAGAGCAAGCATGGAAGATGTAGATTGGGACAAGTGGACATTGGGAAGTAGCGACAGCTGGGAAGAATGGGGGACACGCAGATCCACTTCAGGATCCAGAACCGGTCCTGACAACAGGTGGAGCCCCAGCCGTGCGTGGGGATCTGCAGGGACAGGACGCTCAAACTTTAGGTATGTGCCTAGCCCTGAATGGTGGACGAGTAGGCGGACGTACAGCCCGCCAAGGGAGTTTAACACATACGAGCCCAGCAGAAGTCACACCCCGCGTTCCTGCAGCCCGTGTAGCAGCAGCAGCAGCAGCAGCGTGTCTGATCTCAGCTGGGAGTGGAGCAAGAGCAGCACCTGCTCAGGTATGACGTGCGGGAGGCTCCCATCCCAGGTAAACACGCAAAGTGACTTCACATCTCTTTCACCCGCCCTTACCTTGAATGCTGGAGAATCTTTATCAGATCCCAATGCACATCATAGCGACAGTAAAACGTCTCAGCTTGAAAGGACCAAGTCACTGTCAGTCTGTGACCACGGACCTCCTGTTTCTACGACCACAGACAAAAGCATCCCTTGCCAAAGTGATCCCTTACCCCAGAAACCACTGCGGACATTGCAGCTCCCCCTCATCGGGAAGCTCCCTGCAATCCAGAAAAAAGCAAGGAGGAGGAAAGAACAGTTGGAAAGGATTCAGAAAGGGGGTGGTGATGAGGAGGCGAGTCAGAAATTGGACAATGCGCCTCCTGTGGACTTGGCGGATTCAAACCAAAGCAGTCCACCAAATCCGTGTGCAGTGGCGATTAGGACTGATGACAAGAAGACAGGTGGAGGGCCGGCTCAGCCAATCATATTTAGTGCGGAGGAGATGGACAAGTATCGGCTCCTGCAGGAACAGGCCAGAGAACACATGCAGAAAGTTCTGGAACAAAGTGAAGAGAGCACAGATGCGCCCATGGAGACAAGCCTCACATGCACCACACAGACAGACGAGTGTGGGACTCCAGAGGAGGCGTACATGCTTGCACCCCCACTCAAGCCTCCACAGAATCCTCACACAATGCAAACCAGTCATAACCTCCAAGAAAGACTACTACAAATGAACCCACAAGAGGAGTTTACACAGCCTTTGGCTTTGGGTGTCCCCAACCTTCCTCCCCTTGCACTAACACCTCCTTTGGCCAACCTCCATCATTTCATTTTACAGCACCCGGCCTTCTCCACACTTCATTCGTCCGCCTCACGCCCCTCTCCTGATGTCCACCCAGCTCAGCTCACTCACTCACTCACCCACCCCCACCCGGGCCTACCTCATTACCTCCACCCTTCCCCTGTGCCTCTCTCGTCCCTCTTTCCCTCCATCCTCCTTGCTCACCACGCCGTCCCTTTCCTCCCTCCTCCACCTCTTCACCCAGTGTCCGCCTTCGGCGCAAACCCTCTCGCGCCTCTTTCCACGCTAGCCCTTCAGCCTCCCAACAATCTGCGGCCTTTCATGGACACCGTATGGCCAGTGAGGTTCCGGCAGAAGGCCTTGTAACAGTCGCAGAGCGGCTGCCATGTTTATTAATTATCCGTGGCAAGAGAGAGCACGCGACTGGAAATGGGGTTGTACCTGTGCTGGTATGGAATCAATTCCAGTTCCTCAAAACACATACAGTGAGCCCCCTTATTGACCGTTTTTTCAATTGAAAATGTGCTTCTCCATTAATCCCCTGCCGCGTGGCAGCCGACAGTGAAACAACTGACTTTGATCATTTGCTTTCTCGATCACTCAAGCTTATAATAAAGGGAAAGGCGCACCTGCTATTCAAAGACAAGCTGGGCTTGTGTCATCCTTCTTCTTTGTATGTGGACCGCTACCTTTGAAGTGTAGCCTGCATGCCCCTGACAAAGAGGCAAGAGGAAATAACATTGCTTCTTTTGCCTCGGCTCCATTTCACACAAGTGGTAAAAAGTATCACCTAACCCTTTGAACAATCAGAAATGAAGTTGTAGCACAAGCACTGTTCTATCTTGGTCACATTAGAATTTAGCAGGATTGTGTCCTAAATTCAGGTAAATACTTGGGGCGGGGACCGGAAAATGCTTCTCTTTTTTGGGAGAATTATTGAAGGTATTGAAAATGTAATCCATAATCCGCTAACCCTAAAATCTTTACTTTACAAACCAAGTTATGAATTTGAAATAGAACTTAAACTTCAAGACAATAACCTACTAAATTCTTGTAAGAACATGTTGCACTATAGCCGTACTGTATATGAGCAGCTAAACTTCTGTAGGTGTCACCTGTATATCTCTGTTTTGTCTATATTTTTGGTATTTTGTAAATATTCTAACAGAGCTTGTGTTTGAATCATGACAAACAACGCGATAAAAGCCCATACGTAGGTCACTGTCTACTTCAAAACGCCATATAGCTTCGGTGACAATGTCACATTTCCCTACCAACATGTATTTATGAAAGTTGTTGCGACAGCAGTCTGATCTGTGCTAAATTAAAATGCATCTTAAAAAAATAACATTGCTTCCATGTTTTTTTTGGGATTGATGATGATGGCTGCTATAAAGTCTAAGTAATAGTGCTTTTCAACACCACACTGTTGTTATGTGTTGGATGGTTCGGGATATCAAGTGGCACTGAGTGAGTTTATGCAATAATTCAGCAAATAAAGTGTGTTTTATTTATTTCGTGATGTAATCTAAAAGATTTGACAAAAAGGGGAAAATACAATATTGGATAGCAGGTGAATTTAAAGTGTGCAAATTCTGCTTTTACTAAGATAATTCTCATTTTTGATTGACAGTGCCGGACAGGTATAAAGAATGTGTTTTTAGTTACATAAATGGGATAAATTATTGAAAAAAGAAAAGTAAGTATAACTGAGTAGTAGGAATTCACATTTGCGAAGGCTTCGTGCTGAGGCAGGCTTGCACTTTTGAACTATTTGAACATTTGGGATTTAGGATTGATCTGAACAAAGTTGGAGCATTACAAATCTGTCAAAAAAAAGTGTGGAAATTCGATGTAATTCCACCCCAAAATGCTCATTTGGGGATTTAATTTTGAAATGTTGAAAAAAAAAATGGAATAGGAATGAGCTAAACTATTTGAAGTTGGAACTGAAATTAAATCCTGATGCAGGATAGTAATATGGCCTGCTCGCTTCGCAGAAGTCGCATAATTAAATGCCTTGGAGGTTATACAGTTCAGAACTTCAGAACCAACATTTTATGGAAAACATTTTTCAAAACTTCAGTTTGCCAGCAAGCAACTTCAGGCGACAATTTTTCATTTATTCATTACTTTTGTGGCAACTGAGTATGTTAAAAAGTGAGATGCATGAGGCACATTTGCGATGCGACTCGCAACTTTAAGTCAAATGTTTTATTATATTTACCTCTATAGTTACTGTAATTTATTTTTGTTTTACAATTACTTGACTGTTCAAATGTTAAAATGTCACTTGAAGCATTATGGTACAGTTAAGGAAGGTTTTATGATCTGGAACAAATTATGTATTTCTATTTCCTATGGGAATAAGTGTTTCCAAACTGAAAGGAAACTACTAGTTTAATCTGTTTGACTTTAGAGGTTCCACTGCATATTTTACCATATGTACCTCATGAGAGTATTTCAGCCGAATATCCAGTTTGACCTGAAGTGCAGTGATTGAAGACTAAAATGTGAAGCAACATATATTCTGTTTCATTATTTCCCTTTATATGCTGTACTTACCTAACACAGCTCAAGAGAGATACAATGAAAAACACAACTTTTTTGCATCATTGATGACACACTGATTTTCTTGCTTCTCACAATAAAGTGGCTCTAAAAAGTCTACCGAACCATGATAAAATGCCCAGGTTTTAACTTACCGGTAATATCCACTTGTTACACACTGGTTCAAATCACTTAGTTTTGTGGGGGCAGTAGTTTTATTGTCACACGCAAATGCCAAGTACGACTTTTTTTCCCAAAATAATGTTAAGTAACAATCAAGCAACTTTTTGTGATGTTATTGGAGATTGCAAGAGACTCGTTGACTCCTTTCAGCGTGAGAGATTTTCTCACCTTCACGTCTAGAATGCAAACAAACGGTGGTTGCCCGAAGCCACCGGTGACTAATTTACTGCGTAACTATACATCGCCATATAGCGTGTACCCATAAAAATTTATTGCCAGCCATCACTTGACAATGGTGGATCTAAAGTGCTGCCTAATCATTGGCAGTTTAACACTGTGTGGGGGCAGTTTTTATAGGTATGTACAGTAAATTAAGACACAATTTCAGTAATCCGCAGATAAGAAAGGATTTACTTGGTTTTTAATTTCACACTTGATGTGTGGGCAGGCACGTCAGAGACCAGAGAATTGTATACAAACTATTTAAAAAAGTCAATTTTCTGTAATGTCATGTCATGTCATTTTCCAAACCGCTTATCCTATACAGGGTCGCGGGGAGTTGCTGGAGCCTATCCCAGCCGTCAACGGGCGAAGGCAGACTACACCCCGGACTGGTCGCCAGCCAGTCGCAGGGCACACATAGACACTGTCACTGAGCGGGAATCGATCCCACGCTGCCCGCACACAACTCGGGCGTGTGTACCACTACACTATCAGCGGACTTTTCTGTAATGTGTCCCCTTTAAGTAATTCAAGCACTTTCTCCTCATTGTGACCCTCCGTATCTAATTGTGTGTATGTGCGCGTGCGTGTGTGTGCAAATTTAGGGAGAAAGACAGAATCTTTATCTTTTTCACCGAGACAGGAGATCAAACGGACTGTGTGAAATATAGAGCAGCAATAATTAGCAGCTGTTACAGCATCAAACCTCCTCATCTTCACCACTCTCTCAGACACACACTGCTCTGTCCTTATCCCCCAGTTTAATTCCCAGATTTTTTTATTTTATTTTTTTTTTTTTTTGCTCAAACCTCTCCATCTTCCAAGAGCAACCGCTGCGAGATGACACAACAGCCAGCCTACATATCCGACAGGATTGACCTCCATTTTGTCTCCAGAGAAAAGTACTTAGAAGAGGTAAACACGATAAAGCCAAGATATGAGTTGAGCTTGTTAATAAAGTGAGTGTCATCCGCGGTGAAGGAGCTGTGCTTTATAACAAAGAGCACACAAGAGAGCAACACTCTGGAGCCACGTGGAAATTAATCACAGCGTTTTCTGTCATTGACTGATTAAATCATTTCCGAAGCCTTGAGATTTGCCTGCTGGCGTGTTGAAGTGTATGTGAGTGTATGTGAGTGTATGTTTATGCGTGCCTGTGTGTGCGTCTATGCATGTACAAGACTTGATTTATGATGGTGAGCGAATGGTTTTCTCTCTCAATCTCTCCTGCGAATTAATGAGGTATAAAAACTAAGGCTGGCACTCAGTCAAATACACCAGCGGCCGCTGAGATCTTGCTTCAGGATAACTATTGGCAACAGCAATGTGATTGTGTTATGGATACAAACAAAAAGAGGACAAAAAAAATAACCCCTCGTGGCTACTGAGGCGACTCATCGACCTAAATTGCGGCGTTATAAAAAACAAGTCTTTCACCCTGTATTTTGGTTTGTGCTCCTGCAAGCCGCCTCTTTGATTCAAGCAGGTCAGTGGTGCTGCATTCAGCTCCCCCGGCTGTGCTCCATGTGCAGAAGAAAAGACACAAAAGGCACAATTATGCTTTGTATGCTCATATTCGACAAAAATAGAAGCCAACATCATGATGACAGCATTCTGACAATGGTGCTGAAAGGCTCCAGACCTTCACGGAACATTGTGCATTTGTGGTACATTACTTTAATGTGGGTTTGTGTGTGTGTGTGTGTGTGTGTGTGTGTGTGTGTGTGTGTGTGTGTGCGTGGGTGTGGGGGTGTAGGCGTGTGTGTGAGACACTTGACATTTACCTCAATACGTGGTAGGGGATGAGGCATATAATAACCGGCTGCTATACTTCAATATTCTTCACATCCTTTGAATACTACTCTGCCAGTGTGAGGAAAGTTGTAGTAGCTGGGTCAATATCATTATAAAGTGCTTTTGGTGTTCTCATCAGAATCACTCAGTCATCATAAAAATGTAGCAGAATAATGAAACTCGGAGGTCTTATTTTAAGTGGCCAAACATTTGCACACACACCAGTACAATGATAAGTCTGTTACAATGTGTTGCCTTCTTTTTGTACCATTTTTTTGTCAATGGATGTTCATCATTTTCATGCCCCACGCAATGCTAACTACACTGTGTGTAATGAATGATTAAATCATAATGCTAATTGTTTTTTTTTTTACATGGTTTTAATGTCCGCAACAGGCTATTTCATACAATGCTTCATTTCAATCATGTACATTCTATTGTGATAATCATATTGAACATTTTACAGGTGTCCGTTAAGTTTCTATCCACCCTATCATTATGGTTTGACTGCCCCTCTAAAGTGGAAATCAAGTCAAAAATTGTCTTGACAGTAATAGGTTTTATGCACCCCTACTAGTCTAAACATGGTGTTCTGATTAAATATTGCGTTTGTGAATTAAACAGAAAAATCCACCTGTTTTGATCCATCTCACGGGTCGGCCATTTTGCCTTGTACTGCCAATTGTTGCACTGTAAATGACATCAAGTGCCACAGTTTGTGAATGTCAAATGACCACACCCAGAAAACAGGTGAGCCTAGGCGGCCGTTACCTGCCCGCTAAAATCCATCGGAAGTTGTAAAGTACAAAAATTAATAAAGCCTTTCATTACTGCACTACGGCAAAATGTTATACTATCTTGCACTCGGATCGCTGCAAAGCTTAGTGGTTAAATCCCCATTTCTCATTCACAAAGTGAATTTAAAAGGTGATTATTATCAGAGTGCACAAATAATGGTTAAAAGGTGTCCTCTATCGATAAAATATGCTGTTTGATACTTTGTTAACATCGCTGAGCTTACTTTTGTGAGCTTTTGAGGTGCAGCTCAAAGAGTAAAACACTCTTGTGTCAAGAGGCACTGCTGCTGCTGCTGCTGCTGCTGCTGCAACACAACACACAAAATGAGTGGCTCCGGGATGTTTAAAACTTTTATATCAAAAAGTCACGATTCAGAATAAAAAAACAAAAAAAATAAAAAAAATAATCACAACACACCAAAAGAAAAAAAAAGTCTTGATGCAAAAGTACACTAGCATATTTCTAGTTTCTTGATTGTCTGTATATTGGTTTATGTTTGCATAAGACTCTTATTATGCAGACTGCAAGTTGAATATTTTACAATGGATTTACGGATTAGAGGAGGCCGTAGGCTCAATGATATGCTTAAACTTTGCAGTTACTCAAGGACATGACACTGTCAGAATACTACTGACACTCATCTGCGCCTGTACACACACAGTACTGTACAGTACATAGATGGAGGTGCATTAGCATTTAATAATAGTAAGATGCAATGCTCGTTGTAAGGAAGCGTGGCTAATTCCCTGGTTGTGTTATCTCAGAGAGACAGATGTGCCTACCAAAGATTACAATGTGGATTACCACACTAAAAAAAACATACACTGTGTCAATGCAGAAATCCATAAACACATTCTATCCTCAGAAAATAGAGTGTGTAGCACAACAAAATAATGACTTTTCTCAGGGTCAATTTGGAGACGTAATGAGGTCCTGAAGAATCCAAACGAAAGTTTGTCTCCATTCCCCAAAAGTTTCATTTGTAACACATAATTGACTTTGACTTCCTGACATATTGATTGGAGGAAAAAAAAAAAACACAACATATTTCCCCAACAGGACCACTTTGAGACAATCCAAATGCAATTTAATGATCACCTTAAGCTCCACAGTGCTGCAAGTACGAACCCATCACGTCAGTCAGCTGCAAGGACTGCAAATCTTTTCCGAGGTCAAACGCACTGCATCCATTCAGCCGGCTCATCCATCCAGTGCAGGAAATGGTTTCTCAGCACATGCGAAAGGTCGTATGATTAATGGTGTCCCACTGTGGATGTCAGAAAAACCCTTGGGTCACAAACCCACGAGTTCAATTATGTCATTAATGCACTTTGAATGCACGGTCACGGCCGGAATGTCACACAGATGACTGACGTGCACTTCCTGCCTGTCAGTGGTCAGCTAAGACAATGACCTCTTCTGCGCTTCGTCTCTTTTGTGTAGCTGCCACTCAGAAGCAACCGAGGAACCTCTTAGAAAGGCGGATGCCGCTTACAAGTTGGTAAATCTTAGCACTGAAAGGAAAAAGTTCAAACGAGAACTGCTATTCTCTTCAGCCTTGGAGGACACATATTGTGCATTTTTTTCCACAATGTAAAACAGTTCCAGCTTTTCTCATAATAATAATAATAATAATAATAATATAAAAAATAAATAATAATAATAATAATAATAATACTGTGTTAAAGCGGAAGTCAACCCAAAACATATTTTTTTCAAGAATATGTTCCCAGCAGGCCCACTAGTTGGAACACGGCATTCTGATTAATTTTGCATTTGTGGAATATAAGTTAAGCAGCAAAATGCAATCGGTTTTAGCCATCTCTGGGGGCGGCCATTTTGTCTTCTGTCGACTGAAAATGACATAACAACTGTTCACAACGACCAATCACAGCTGACCTGTTTTCTGAATCTGAGCCGTGATTGGTCGCTGTGAGCAGTTGTGATGTCATTTTCAGTTGACAGAAGACAAAATGGCAAAATGGGTTGATCCTCTTTAACCCATTAAGGACTAAAGCACCTGTCTCAACAGCTCCCCAAAACCTAAGGTCGCCTTTGGAATTACCCTTGAAAACCTGAAGTTCTCCCAGAAATTCAACACTTACAAAATGATTAATATCTCAGCCCCTGTAGCAGACAGAAACATAATTCCAAAAGATTTTGAGACCTTAGACATGTGGCTTGCACACAGGCCAGAGTTTATGAATCTTTACTGTTCCAATCGAAGATGTAAAAATAACGGTGCTGCGGTGTTTAAACTTGAAGAGCAGGTTATTTCTGGAGTTTACTCTGGCTGCTGTCCGTTTTATAAGTTCATCAAAAGAAAGCGTCCTATCAAGGGTCATGCCAAGGTAAATTGGATTAGGGGCATTTTGAAAGTTATGACTACCCAGGGAGATGTTTAGTTCTTTGGCAGCCTTGGCATTGTGGAGATGAAATATACTGGAGAGAGTTTGTGCTGGGCTTGGTTTTAGGCCGGTTTACTTTTTTGTTTGGTTTCATAATTACTAGGTGGGCAGGCATTCCAGAGACCCAACTACTTGTATACAAACAATAAAAAATCCATTTTCAATAGGATGTCACCTTTAAAATATATGCAACCTGTGCATGTGCCAAAATGTTGTCATTAAGATGTATAATGTACTGAGAATGATGAGAAGAATCTTGCAACCCGTACAAAAGTGAAATGAAATCTGGGCTCCTCACCAACATTTAATGGGTTCTTCCTTGGCCCACCTCCCAATTTAATCATCATCAAACAAATGTCACTGAAACAAATATATAACATACTTGTGAAAAGTAATAATTAAAAAAAATAAATGTGAAAACATATTTTTTCAAAGGTTGACCCTCTCCTCTCATTTCCAATTACTAGGTTCAGTGGAAAACTGCAGGCTCTTACTGTTTTCCTTGAAAGCCTTCAAGTGGAGAACACCTTTTTAATTAAGTCACCCATATAGACAGATCCCAACCCACTATAAAAAACATACTTGTGCTTTCAGCGATGCGAAAACATCCCGCGGTTGTGTTGGTATGTTTGCGTGTGCGTGGATGCTTTGTGCAACTGTCAGCGATTAGGTTGCACTCGGGATGCTGTAACGACGATATGTGCGTTACAGATCTGATAATCCAGGATTATTCTTCCTTCTATTTATCTCATCAGGGTGGATTTTTTTCAAACACACACTGAGACGATTAAGTACTTGCCCATTATGCTG
This sequence comes from Filicampus tigris, assembly GCF_054856515.1. NCBI lineage: Eukaryota > Metazoa > Chordata > Actinopteri > Syngnathiformes > Syngnathidae > Filicampus > Filicampus tigris. The sequence goes on from NC_141224.1 coordinate 11,767,439, forward strand.
TTGTTAGTGCCATAAACGGAGAACTGACACACAGGTGTGATCATACATGGATAGTATTGTACAGAGCTGGGCACTTGACCCCTTTTTGCCGGTCTGTCCTCCGTCCGTGACCTGGGTACCCTTCCGTCCTTGTCTCGCCGTCCTTATTGATAAAAGTTATCGTCCTCCGACCCCTTTTTAATGCGGTTCCGTCCGTGCATGATGCCGCGGGAGGGATGCTAACGGCATAGGTTTATTGAAAGCTCATTAGCTGTCTGATTTACTAGTCAAAATCCACTTACCCTATGGGCACCCACTTCTGTGTTAACGGTTTGACGAACCGCTTGCCACCACAGTTTGTATGTGTATAAGGAGACGAAATGAGCGAGCCGAGAATTGTAATGTAACTACTTTTTTTTCTTAACAGCGGTCATAGTTTATATGTCAATGCAGCAGACGTGAGAGAGGTCGGTCTCTGAACGGATGGGCGGAGACGCCTTGTCCAGGGAGCGCTTCCGTTGGTCAGCCCTTCAGGTTGCTGATTGGCTCACTGGTTTCCCTTCCGCTTCCGGAGTGCTGGAACACCATCAGTCCATGTGTGGAGAAACAGATAGTTGTATTTGCATTCATTCTTTCAGTGGAAGATTCCAGTGTCACCACAGCCATCCGTCCATTTTCTACACTGTTGTCCTAATAGGGGGGTGAAGGCAGGGTGAGCTGGAACCTTATCTTATCTGACTTTGGGCAAGACGACTGATTGTGATTGTGATGGGCTGATTCTGAGAGGAGAGATTTGGTGGGAAATGTACTTTGTAATTCAAACATTTTCTGAACAGTTTTTAAAGGTTTTATGGCTGCATTTTTTTTTCTATAGAAGCCATGTAAGGATAAATGGTTTCAAATTGATCTATTTATGTGAAAACCGACGGTTGAAAGAGTGATACAATTCAGCATGCCCCCCTTCTATGTTTGAATACATTGAAGGACGTGGGTCGTCCGCGGGTTGGCCTTCTTTTATGTATTCAAACTTCCATAATTCAGTGCTATTAGCGTTTAAAAGTATTCTGACAGTTGAGGAGAACATTTCAAAGTGTTATCTTCAAAAAGTGACCAAAACTATGCCGATATTCCAAATGGTTCAAGTACAGCATCAAATTTACTTTGGTGCACCTTCCGTTCATGTAAAACTGCCAGGTGGAATTGCAAAGGGCTACCACAGAAGCAACCGCCATCATATCTTTACCATATTAAATACGGTTATTACAGCTAAATGTAAACACACAAACGCACATGCTTATGCACACACTCGGTATTTCACTGATTAGTCGACACATGTACTTTACTACAATTCATCAACATTTAAAGCTTGAAGTCAACTAATTGTTAAACATTAGTTTTTGCGATTGTCTTACAACTGGCTCTGAGCAAAATGTCCGGCCAACAAGGAGACAAAGTCTTTATACATCTGTGCTGGTCAGGGAGTATGAAAAACGGACAGTTGTGGATGAGACTAGCGGTTGACCTCGCTCGCTTCAGTTATTCTGATCGCCACTAGACTTATATTAATATTAATATCACGGGACTGACGGCAAAGAACGAGGGCAGCGGCACAAAATGAATTGCCTTTTTAATCGCCAAAATGTTACGTCCAGTGATGCACGGACAACAACTGTGTGCTAACGAGAACCTTACTCATTATAGAAGTTGTATCATACTACACAAACCAACACCAATGGCAATTGTGCACGGCCGTACAATGGCATCCTCCAAAAATATGGAACTATTTGACCAAAAATGATAACCGGAGCACGGTCAATTCGAAAATATTCATCTATCCTTAAACCAAAACAATGATATCATTGATTACCTGACATTGACTGAACTGTCCTAACATTCTAGTTGACTATAAAAAATCTTTAGTTGGTCAACCCCGAATACACATTCACACCTCAATAAGAATTACCACCCGCTGCCAATAACAAGAACACAGTGTCAACAACATGGTTCCCTATAGACCAATTCCAATTGTGTATTGATTAGGGATGTAACGAGTAATCGAAAATCGATTCGCCCGATTCATCGCAAATTGAGTTGATTAAATTCATCTAGAAAATGATGTCTTGTAACATTTTTTTCATTCCAGATGCATAGCACATTTTGAATGTGTAGATCAAATTATGCTTTTGCGCCAAACATAATTGCATTTTCCCTTCGTGGATGGCTGCAGAACCACACTATAGCGCACAGAGACAAGCATGATAACAATTTTTTAAAAATCAAACGGAACCAAAAATGGGGAACTGAAAATCAAAAATCGAATCGGGGCTTGAGTGAATCGTTACATCCTTAATATTGATCAAATTCCTTAATTTTAATACCGTCCTTATCTATTACTATTTCTCTGCCCTTGGTCTCAAGAACCTCTTCTAGCAAAGACAGGTTAGAGAGGCGAGCTATGCTGTACAGTGAGTGTCCTTTCCCTGTGATTGAATGTGTGTCCTTGTGTGGAAAGCGAATTCTCCCCTCCCAGGGAGTAAAAAAATACTCCGCTGGTGCGGATGCTGATGTACAGGTGAGAAAATGGCCAAGGATTTGGAGATTACCCGAGGCTTTGTGCGTCCACCATGGCCCACTCACAATAGGTCAGCTCAGAATAACTAGAAAGGGCTGACCGGCCATGTTCAGTCACCCCTGGAGTCATTAATCACACAACTGTGCAGATGAAGCAGCATGGGCGCTTTCGCACACACACACAAGAAAAAGGCAGACAAACCAGAGCACGTTGTAATTATGCAGCCAAATGCTGGATGACAGCCTCGCTGCAGGTAGTCAGTCCTTTAAGCCAGCACTCCTGCTAAATTTATCATACACTATAAGGATCGCACGCACACAAACGAAAAGATTGTTGCAAAAGGCCTCGACACTCCAACAACACATCACATCACCTTAGGTGCTGATAAAATGCAGCTTGTATCACACATCTGAGACTCCGATCTGTGCATTTCCTCCGGAGCTTTATTTGACATCTCCTTAGTTACAAACACATAGCGCTGGAGCAGCGCATCCCAACCTTCATATTCCAAAACAGGTTGCTCAGCTTGCAGCCAGATCACAATCAGGACCAGGATTTCAGATAACGTTTCCATTTAGCGGTTACGGAATCCTTCAAAGAGACTTCACAAGTGTGAGTGTTTGTGTCGGTGTGTGTGATATGCATAGTGAAATGTTCTGCAGTGAATACGCAGGTGGCTTGGTCTAACACTTGCATCATTAAGATGTACATTTTCATCATATCATCCCCTGCGTAATTAGTCATTTTCCCTATTTTACATGGCCGACACGTCACAGTGAAAAAACACAATTTAGCCACAGTTAATGCGGTACCAGACAGTTGGTAAATCAGAAACATCCCACTTGCAAGCACGCTCCCGAAATTCCAAATCTTCCAGAAAAGCCAACTGTTGAATTTGTTTGCATTTTTACCTAATAATACCATAGGTAACATTTTTAAGGCCAATTCATACTATGTCATGAGTTATGCCATAGCAAACTTAATTTCAAGAAAATGTTCTCCCAAGTTTATCAAGACAACTTGCGAGAACTCAAGACCATCTGTCTTCCAATTGAAGCTTTAAAACAGAATCTGGGTGATGCAACAGTAAACACGCGACAGAAGTAAAGATGTCTCCTGGTGCGGCCCAGTCTGAGCACAGAAGAGAGCGATTCACACAAGACATGCCGAAAATATTGCTAAACTTAAACAGTTTTGTAAAGAGGAATGGTCCAAAATTCTTCAACCACTTACCAAATCCTACCAAGTATGTGAACCTTTCACATACTTTTCCCGGCCGCATTAGTTTATGTGAGTGTGTGTGTGTCTTGTCTGTGCCAGATTTAGGAAAAGCAGCCCCAGAAGGATAGTGTGTTTGTCCACTGTTGTGAAATGAGAGAATCTTAGAGGAAGATCAGATTACATTTTATGACCAATTAGGGCAGAAAGCCAGGTAATTCCAAAGGTTCACATACTTTTTGAGAACTGCGTACATAAGTAGAATTGTTGGAAATTTCAGCAGGTCATTCACTTGGGATGTAAGCTCAATCATTAGTTCACAAAAACAAAAATGGTCCAGTGCGTGTTCGTTTCGACTTTGAAGAAGGCATCCGATGTAAATCAAGACTCACACAAGTTGATTGAATTTGCTGGTCTATCCGTTTGTGTGTGATGACCATCAATGTGTAATGCAATTAGCGTCCGATCAACACTTGGCTAACATATTGGCTAATATAAAGCCATCCATCTAGAGTCAGTAATTAGGAGCCTGATTCTAATATGGGACAAATCATTCAGTATACACTCCTCACAAAAGGTTAGAGGGTATTCAGTTTTTGGATAAAATCAGGATGAACCTAAAATGCAGAAACACAAGGCACAGAAACAAAGGCATAGAAGTGGACTCTGAAAAGGTATTAGTTGATTCCTGAATCAAAAATGTAGATGTTCAGCTCCTTGAAGCAAGTTGTGCAAAAAGTACTGAAAAATTAAACAGTTGGACATTCAAGTTTAGAGAAGACCAAATTAAGTTCAACTGTAAAGGTTTGAGTACATTTTAGGTTCATCATCATCATACTTTTTGTGAGTAGTGTACATTCAGTATGTGCAAGCACTTGAGCAACTTAAAATGTTAAACCGCTGCTGATTGGCATTCTCTCACATACTGTGAATCATTTAAATCCGCTTGTGACCTCAACCACTTCTTTTCCCCTCTTTAGTGACACAACTGTGACTTTAGAATTAAAGCGGCACTTTCAGTGGAAGCGTACTGTAATGCTACATTCTCTGACCTTGGAAGATTTGTGTCTGATATCTCGGGTAAAAGTGGCGAAAAGCTAAACGGTCTGAGAATGCGGGTCTCAAAATGACACCGATATGGTTTCAATTTAAAATCCGAGAGGAATTACATATTCAGTACGTGACGTACAAAAGACGATTTACAGTTGTTTTGGATGTCAACAGTGTCCATTAGTCCGCAGAAAACACTAACTTGGCCCTTCACGTGGGAAAAAGTGAAGACCTTGTCTTTTGTTGTTTGAGTATATTACAGCCAACGGCAATCTGTTGTAATCAGTTTCTCAATGCATTGAGTGAAATGTACTGTAATGTGTTGCAGGGAGAATATGGCATTAAAATGTTAGGGTATCGCTTCCGAGCACAACTCTAACTATCACAGTAGTGTTTTTGTTTTTGCAAGCCACTTTGACAACTTGTTAAATGTTTTAAAACCCCGAAAAAAACAAAGAGGCTTTACAAAGTTGTTGAAGGGAAAAACACGTCAAAGGAAGCACTTAACATACTGGTAAATCGACGGAGTCAGCTACAGCTTTTAATCGACTTGAATTCTCAGATAAACAAGTGTGATGTTTGACAAATGGAAAGGCACTTATGAGCAATTTAAAAGAAAATGTAGGTATTACAGAGAGCTACAAAACAGGGGATGTTGTCAGTGTTCCATAGGTGTATCTTCCTTTGCCTCCTCCTCGTCACTAGCAGGTTCATAGTCTTCGTCAACCCCCACTTCAGCCTCCTCGCCCTCCAACTCTCCTCCCAGCTCGCCCAGCAGCTGCTCCACGTGCTCCAACATGGGTTGGTCGTCACAGCGTAGCTTGCTGTGCAGCTGCCAAGCACAGAAAAGGATGACATGAGCTCCCAGTCTAGAAAACAAGCAAGCGTCTCATACAGAAAGAAGGAAGGATGCATATTCTTGCGGCTCGGATTTAAGTGGCCTTCCACCATTTATTAACAGAGCAGTGTAACCTCTAGTAAAAAGCATCTAAAGTAGATTATTTGAGGAAGACCTAAGTGCCCTGAAAAATATTCCTCGCACAAAAATGTTTGTTTTGTTTTTGTGTGTGATTCTGCCACAAAAAAACACAAAAAAAATATCACTGATGACAAAAGGAAAAATCAAACATGTCAATCACCCACGAAGATTATATGAGGATTGCCATTACGTTTTATTCATTAGGAATAAACTTTTCATCTACATTTGAAATAATCCCTTTTATTGACAGTCCTTGAACATGCCTCACACATCCAAGGAGAACAGCAAAGTTTTGTCCACTTCACTCCTGATGCAGCAACTGATAAGTCTTTGTAATTTTCTTTGTTTTGTAGAATTATTTTCCATGTATTCCCAGAGTGTATTGTTGCATTCCAATATTAAAATGTGAGACTGGTGACGTTAGGCCATTTGTGTTAAGTGCTAGTCCACATATTTGTTAGCTTTTAAAGAGCATCACATTTATTTGGCTAATGCTATTAACTCTTGTAGTGCCGTTGACGTGAAATGCCATCAATGGGAATCGTAACGAGGAGCTATGTTTTTATTATAGGAATGGGCGGACAAGTGTATTGGCCATTTGATCATTTGATCATTAAGCCGGGAAAAGCTAAAAACAAAACATGAACTGTGGCCAGCAGATCTCTTTTGGAGGAGCTCACTGTGTGTCACAGCAATGTGTTAGCTCCTAAAACATGATGATGGTGGACCCTTGGAAAAGTAACCGTTAGAAGCACTTTGTGATGATCAAAGTGTTTGTCACATAACATCTACCTAAAAGAGGGTCAAAAAAAAAAAGGGGATGATGGAGATTTCAATTTAGAGTACAAGTGATGACGTAATGTACATACATCCATGCACATACGCACGGCACACATGCATGCACACACACTACTAAATACTATTACTAATACTAAATAGAAATATGAGAAATATGTTGTTAAATTTGTCAATTATAAAATTAGAACTCTGGTGGAAAAAAAGCAATCCTAAATCAACATTAATAATTACAGTGTAGTGAAATGTCCCTCACAAAGACATGTTTTGGTGGAGACATCCCCTGGGCTCACAGTTGTGTTATGCATCCACCATGTCATCAGTGTGAAAGTTGAGTACAAAATGTGTTGTTAGGTTTTATAAATCTATGGGGTTTTTTTTGCTCTGCCTGTTATTCATCAAGCAATGAATATTTTATTTTATTTACTTTCATTTAGTTTTAGTAATTTTAAATAAGAAGTCGACCAGCTCCATGGAAGGGATTGTGGTCAAATTTGCTAAATATGAACAGCTACCAGGGGAAAAAAACAAAACAGAGTTTACAGGTTCTAGAGTAAATATAGTGATTTACTAATCCCCCCAAAATATTTCATTACACTGTGATACTGTATTAACATATGCACACATTACAGATTAAGGATACTATAGCTTTCAGGAAACACAGATGAAAATGTTTGCAGTCAGCTCAAAATGTTTGACTCTCCAGCCCCATGCCAAGCTTTGATAGGTTATTAGAATACACATTTCTTGACTCTGACCTTGCGCTCGAAAATCCTGTCAGGTCCAGTCCTGTGATGTAGTAATTTCCTTCCTTGATCAAGTCCATGTGTCACTGAATTGCTATGCCATCACACTGGGCCACTGAATTTAACAGTGCAACATTAAGATGTCAGCAAACAGCCACTTGGAGTGGAGGAAAGTGTGCAGCTCTGGCGTTTTAAGTCTCTAAGTGCCGGTTAGGACGGTTGAATTATCCTAGAGCAGCTTGGATGCTGTCAGCGAGGCCGGCACAGCTCGCAAAACGCTGGTAAACAGTTTTTTCCCTTCATTTGGCAAATTAGCTTCTTTGGTGGAACACTCCGCTACACGGAGAGGAAAAAAGAACATTCATCTTCCTATTGCTGCCGCATGTGACCTGCAATGTACAGTGCTCAACGTAAATGAATACATCCCAACAAATTAGTTAGATAACCTTTCAGAGGCAATATGTCATTTGGGCATACTGGACAATAAAATCCTATCACAAATATGAACTACTGAGTGCAAATGAGGTTTGTTAATGTATACATACAAAAATGGAACAGATTCACTTAATATTGCAAAAATGAGTACACGCCACTGAAAGTCCAATAAAGCTATACGTTAGATTAAAAAAAAAAAAATTCAACCACAGGCGAATCTAATCCTCCCCAAAATTATTCTTGTATTCACTGGGAAATGTATAAAACGATTACTGGTACTTCTGAAGGGTACTTATTTACATCGAACACTGGAGCCTCTAAGCACATATGGCTACGCAACACACTATCAAATTTGCTATCTCAGTGAAATATTGCAGACAAGAGCCAAAAAAAAAAAAAAAAAGCCTTCCCTCCGCAGCCAGCAGATTTATCTCTGTAAAATACTCCGCTTGTGTGTAATTACTGAACTCAAAGGGGGAGCGGGGTGATAAAACTGCTTCCCCTGCCACTGAGGACAGGAAGCAGAGCGCCGTAATTCTTAGCGTGCAAATGCAGAGTAAGCAGAGCGGCTGCAGAGTTTTACGCTAACGACTTTTTTTTTTTTTTTTTTAAGAGAGAGAAACAAAACTAAAGAGAAGTTGTAATAGCCCATAGTAAAAAGAGTACTATCTAGTATACAAGTGCAGGGTCACAAGGCCAGAAGAGAGGAGACGAGTGTGTGTGACTGCCTTGCTAAAGCAACGGGCTCCAAGCAACATCCTGACACGCACTGTCAAGGGAACTCATTTGGAGCGTAACAATGTGCAATAGCAGCGTATGCGTGTGTGCGTGCGCGTGTATTTAAGAGGATGCTTTCTCCGCAGGTTGCAGCTCCTAAGGGGCAGAAAAAGAAGGAGGGGGTGCATGACCCAGCCACCAGGTCTGTCGCACTCCCACCTTCTCAGCCTCCTTAGCACCACACCACACACTCACACACTGGGGAGAAGAAGAATAAAAACACATAGATTGTCACTCTCAAACGCCCCGAGATGTCTATCCTCTCCAAATAAATGTTGTCTGTGCTCAAAGTAGCTGGGGCTAAATACAGTGAATAATTGCATTGCGCAGCCTTGGGTGAAAGTCTTTCGCATATCATACCACACGCTGCGTAAAGGACATCCTGTAGAGATGACACACTTTATTGCAGAAATTATTTGCTCAACTGCTTTGACTCACATATGAACTTAAGTGGCATCTCATTCCTAATCCATAGGGTTCAATGTGACGTCAGTCTACGCTTTGCAGCCATAACAGCTTCAATCATTTTAGGAAGGCTGTCTATAAGGGTTAGGGTATGTTTATGGTAGCCCTGCTCAAATAGTGGGGCAGATATGCTTTTAGGCAAATTGATGCATTTCTTTTCTGTTACAGACTAAAAAAACAAATGTATTCTTGGTAAATTGATCAATATTTATTTTTTGTTTCTTTCTATTTTAACTCATTCACTGCCAGACATTTTCAGGCCCTCTTTTACCCTAACGTTCGAAAAAAAATAAAAATAATTCCTGGGATTGAATGGCTGGACTGTGAAAAAACAAGTAAAGTTGTCAATGGCAGTGAATGAGTTAATAAGGATACAATGTAAGATAAAAATAGTGTGCACTCGAAGAATGTTTCCGAACGCATCCACGATTAGGGAACAGGATTTTTGAGTGCGAATACGAGCTCTCCTGTTTTGTTTGTAAAATAAATGTCCCCCAAAAATGCAACTTATACTTCGGAGCGACCAATATGTTTTTTTTCTTCTTCATTATGTATTTTTTGACCAGTGCGACTTATACTGTGGAGCTACGTATTGTCCAAAAAATACAGTAGTACACTACTACTTAACTCCAACTGTTCGGAGACTCTGAGAGTTGTTCGAATGTGCTGGCATTTTGCTGCCTTTTTTTTTTTAGGACAGACTAATGGACTAACAATTTTTTGACGGACTAACTGACGGACTAAACTGACGGACTGACCAAATGACCATCACAATTCGGTTCATCACAAAAAATGATGGACTGACAAATGACGGACGGGTACCGGGCCACTGATGGATGACAAATGACAGACCAGCAAAATTGTGGAAAATGCCCACCTCTAATGTACACTAACTCAAAAGAGCATGGCTAAGATCACTATACATCTAAGAGCAATTTTTTACACATTCTGCACACAACGATGCTGAGATCAGATCTCATTTCTCACTCTCTCACAGCCCAACGAGCTGCCAAGAGAAGCATTGTGCGCAAGAGTGTATAAACACATAACTTTTTCAAGGGCCACTTTGCTGTTCGTTTGAGGCCTTGTCACTGCCTGAAGCACTCTCTCCTGACACCTTAACCACACATACAGGAAGTCCTCTGTTTACAAGAGCATGCCGGCGACACAACCTGAATTGTACTCAAGTCGGGACGTGTCTTAGTCCAACGTCAAATGCGCTAATGCAGTAGTAAGAGTCATATATGCTGTAAAAATGTGTATTTTTCAAGGCCAAAATACAAAAATAAAATACGGTCAGGACGGTAACTACGCTTGCGCTTTTGTGGAGCGTAACGGCATTCTTATGCCACTGCGCAAACTAGTCAGCGTCAGTCATAACCTCGAAATGTCATTACCACAGAAAATATTTGAATAGAATATAATGATAAAACATAAGTATAGTGGTAGCTGAGCATGCCATTCATAATCTCATCCTATTTCAGAACCATGGTAAACTAAGGGCCCCCTGTATACACTTGACACATTTGCTTTATCTCATATTTAAAACTGTCAAATTCAACATTGATTTTAACATTTAAACATGCCCGCTCCCTACACAACAAAGCTCGACTCACCGACAGCATCGTGACTGATTTTCTCTGCCTCACTGAAACTTGGCAAAAGCAGATGGATTTCCTTTGACTTAACCAAGCCGCACCATCAGGTTACGTGTATCTTCAGAAACCTCCGCTCTGTGGGATAGTGAGTTGGCTGTGATGCACCATGCAGACTTTAAAATTAAAGACATGCAAACACCAAAGACAACCTCGTTGGGATGCCCTGGCTTTCACTCGGGCTGGGTCTACTCTGCACCACTCCGGTTATACTCAAAAGCTGACCTTTGTCTTCTTTGGAACATCGGTCAAAGAATTCCTCACACTATTGGAAAATTTCAACAGCACGCAAAGACATTAAGGACCTCATCCACACTAAAGGTCACATTACAGCACATCAACCTAGCTGTCTCGGACCGGCACACCATTCTTTTCGAACATCTATCGCCTTCAGAAAAGCCAAGTCAATTAATACATCAGCCATGAGAAATCTTTTACTGAGTCACTTGGTTTCCCAATCTCCTAACACCACAGCTATTGGTCTAGTAACACCTAGTAGCACTACAACACGATGCAATCCCACCTCAGGAACCGGATCGTCTCTTTCACTCGCTTGGTTTAGCTTCAAATGTCATGAAGACCTCAGGAGGGAAACTGGAACAGCTCTACCTGACTTCACTGTCCACCTTGAGGCCCATCATGACAATGTGGGATAATATAAAGAAGCTCTCTCATGCACAAAAAACACAACTCCATAAGGCAAAGCAACCCCAAAGCAACTCAAGAAATCTTTTTCTTTGAAGCAACTATCTGTGTGTAGGGGAGGCTTTTGTGTCAATACTGGTCAAATATTAATTACTGAGGAACGTTAGGGATATATATATATATATAAACGTGGTCCATCTGTAACTTTAATAAAACTAACTATTGATTGGGGACAGAACGCAAGAGCATTGTGCCACAATAATATATGTCACAGATTGGTTTCTAAGTGAAAATCATTTCAAATGTGTGCTCCGTTTAGAGCATCAAAAATCCATGATTATTATTCATTTACATTTTCTGACATTCTTTCCCTTTGGCCTGGAGGGGGGAAAAAAAAGCTGCTAGGCAACACTCAAAAGGACCACTGCTGAGTCAGTCATGGAGCATTTGAAATGAAACCAAGTTATGCCATCAAATATCACACTTGATTTGAAGAAGCCTCAAGTAGAAAAACTTGGCAGTCATTAGGCCATCAACAACAACAATTTAGAGTCTTTTGAAAAACAACGTTGATAGCGCAAGCGTCATTACCGGTTTCAAAGTCATTTTCAAACACTAAGGGCTTATAAGCTTTTCGACTCAAAATTCTACTTGCTCAAAAAAAGAGAGATGGAGCTATGTCACAACTAACCGCGTGACTTGTAATAGCATAAATGTACGACTTTGAAGTGTGTTTAAGAAAGTTTATGCTGATACACTATATTGTCTTTCATTATTCAATTAACAATTGTACTAGGGTTGAACCCTCAAAGATGAATGCCCCAGCAGTTGACTGAATGTTTGAGAAGGATACCCCTCTGAAGTCACACTCAAGAGGTTGAACTGCCATGTTAAAAGAAAAAAAAAAAAAAGAAAAAACCTTCCTTCTTACTTTTGGTGGCAATAGTTTTACCCAGAAAAAGATTAATTCAATTCCCATTATTTCCTATGAGAAAACGACCGCCGTAATAGACCATCTGACCATAGCAGTTCTGTTTTCAGATTGATAGGTATGTGTTATGAAATAAATTACTGCATTACAATTCCAAGCACTCAAAATTAAACATTTATAGTTCCCAAAACGCAAAAGCAGCTAAATTTCAACCATAAGAAAGGCAAAAGTAGGAAATGATTAATAAAAAAAAAAAAGGGAGTTGAAGCGTGATTGTGAATTTAAGTTGGAAATGAAACATATTGTGAGTCAGTGGTAACTGACGGTGCCTATTTTTTTGTGCAACTTAGTCGGCAAATGAATTTCAACTCCATTAGGTCAACAGCAACTGAACGAAATTTGTTGACAGAATTTGATAGGTATAGCATTTACTAAGAAGCAAATATTCCATTTCAAGCATGCCATAGTCACCTTGGCCATGGCCAAAGCTCTTTTCACTTCATCCTCCATTAGTGTGCATAACTTCTTTTTTCATTGCATCGATTTTATTTCATTTGTTCTCATAGCGTACATACAGTATATGCTGGCATGCTTTTCACTGGCGGACACTCTCCAAATGACCTTCCTGTCAAGGTTCCTCTTTTTACATTCCTGCACACCCATACACCCACATACCATTCTAGCACTGTTGTGACCAAATATTGCCTTGAATGTAACTATTTCCTGCATATTCCAAATAATACATTCTTTTAATCATTCACTGCCAACCCTCTCAGATACAATGCATCTTTGGCATCTATGGCCAGCTTTGGGAGTGAATGAGTTTTAAGACAAAAAAACTTGTTTGGCAAGCCTGAAATAACGGCTAATGAATAGGGTGCGAGAGCATACCCAGAACACACACACACACACACACAAATTCTCTTTCGTCCACCAGTCACATTTTTGGTGGAGAAAGTCATTAAAGTTTCATGACACGCGCACACCTTGGTCCAACCCTTGCCACAATTCTTGCTCATGAGATCCCCTTTCAGCCACATTAAATAAGTAAAGCCTTTGACCTCCATTTGCCCCATTTGCTTTTGTGCATATTGCACGTACACACAGGTATATATTCATCTATTCCACCGTCCTCAGCGAATGCATACGATCCTACCTGAATCTTATCTCTATCTGACTGAGACTCAAATTCCATTTCAAGTCAAGTTTACGATTGATTTTACTTGCGCCACTATTCACCATCTACACTTCAACTACTCCTGCTTTCCACCCACACAACAACACACGAACACTGGCCCATCCACCTCACACAAATTGTGTTTCTTTCATTGCCTCCTATGTCATCCTCCCTGCTTCTGCCCACCTGTCGCTGTTTTCATTCTGCGTGTCCAATTTATAAAGACACAGTGGTACCTCAGCCTGGATTAACTGCTTACATTTTTTTCACTTGTTTATCAAAATTGCTTTATTGATTTTGCGTTATATGGTAGTTAGCTTTTGTGAAGGCAATTACACACTGCACTTGGTTTTCATGCAGGACAGTGAAGGGACGACAACAGCACGGTGCAAGCTTGACCATGTTTGGCACTGGTTGCTAAGCAACTGAACGCAAGTAGCCTGGTGCCTTGTCCCGCCGTTTGGACATAATGGAGTCTGCAGCTTGGCAACACTGTTACAAAAGAAAGCCCTGGTGTAGCTTGTAAAAAGGGGAAGCACAAAAACACACACACACACAAATCTTCCACAATAAGCAGTGAATTGGCACATTTCATGAATTACCTTCTTAGCATTGGTCAAATGCAATCGGGCTGCCTCCTTGAGCGCTGACCTCTCCTCTTCCTCCACCTCTGTGAGTGTACTCCCCTCTCTTTCCTGCTGTTCTTTGGCTCTCTCTAACTGCAGGTAGCAAACCCAGCCGGAGAGATACCACACCTGGGAGACACAAGGAGTACATTTACAGTACAGAAAACAGGGGGAGAGCTAAATAACCTTCCATGACACATTTCTCCCGCTCCTTAATGTGTAGTGGTGCAAAAACACAACCCGATTACAATTTGCTTATTTTCAAAAATGTTGCATGAATTCCAATGCTTATGGGGCCTTTGAAATCTATGAAATAATGGAACAAAAATGCATTACAGTGGTACCTCTACTTACGAACGTCTCTTCATACGAAATTTTCAAGTTACGAAACGTATCAACAGGAAAATATTGCCTCTTGTAACGAAAGAAATTTCAGGATACGATAGGTAAAAGTATGGGCTGCTACTCGCAGCTCCAGAGTTTCCTGAACGCAACATACTCATAGCTGCTCTGCCATTGGCTAGCCTAGCATCTTCCTGGCATCCCATTGGCTAAGAGGGACCTCTACCGTATGTGTCTATGTGTGCAGATAGACAGGTAGATAGATAGATATGTGATAGATATGTCTATGCAACGTCGTCGTCATTCGCCCCTCGGGCCATGAGGTGTTCCGATAGTTTGGCGTGAATTAGAAACGAGGAAAAAAAAAAGGGGGAAAATCGTTTTTTTTGTCCATACAAAAAAAGCAACAGATAATAAAAATGTATGAAAAAGGGATGCGTTTGGTTGATGAAGAATATGACCGTAATGTATCGACAGTCCCCACGTTATTAAATCAGTTCTTTACAAAACGCCAGGCAAAAACCACTTCTGAGAGAACATGAACCAAAGAGGGCAAAAAGCGATGAGGACAGTAATTAAAAGGTGAACGACCATCCTTTTTATTCTTTACTCTATTCTTTGTTTTTTACATTATGCACAACAATTTATTGTGCAATAATCTAATTGTAACATGTATTTGTTACATGTTTTGATGCATTTTTATGCTTTATAAAACATTTTTGTCTGAATATTGGGGGGCTTGGAATGTATTACTTACAAAATTTTCTACTTAAGAAATTTCTTCCAGAACCAATTAATTTCATAAGTAGAGGTACCACTGTACAAGGCAAATGAAATTTCCTCGAGACAATAGCTGATCTGAAATACATCATAAATTGTACTGGTAACATTATAATGACTTTGCCTGTGGCCAAATGTTTTTAATATAATTTATATTTATTTGCAGTTTCCAATACAGATTATAAAATTGGTGCATTTGAATTACAGTTTTATTTAGAGCTGTCTCAAGAAGTTCATAATATACTAAGTGCATAAAAACTATGTAAAAATAATACACGGCTTGTGTCTGGATCATTAGACTTATTGAAATAAAGGACTACCGAAAAGATTATTCCAGCATGATCAAGTGTTTGTACGAGAACTGCAAACAACTCTGAACACATGTTAGCACCCGTGCCTGTGTTAACACAACACAAGCGGTGTCCTGACTGGCCCACCAATAATGCAGGTGATGCAGGGTTGCTATGGAAATAACAAAGTCTGCACATTTCAAGACAGTGTACCATCAATGTGAAAATAAAGGTCAAAGTATCACATATTGCTGCTTTCATCATAATCATTTCTATAGGAGCACCATTATACTAATTACAGCTCCACAACAAACCTGGCTAAGAATGTTTAACAGGCATGTAACATCCCATTCCCTCAGGCACTAAGTCCCTGGAAAATGGCATATTTTCCTGTAGCTGTCAACTGTACAAATATGCAGAAAGTGGCAAATAATGAGAGCAGCATTTACTGTAGGCTATACATGGAAACGCATTGCCGACATCATCAGCGGAAAATGTTTGCACGACGCAATGTTGCATTAAAAGTATGATTACCGTGTTCATGTAGAGCCAAGATAAGCTTTCACATTAACGGTACCAGCCATTTTCTCCCACAATACCGCTTTAACTGCGACACAGTACTTTTCAATTAAAATGATTCTGGATATGTTGAATTAGGCTCATAACCACAATGAACCACTTTTATAGTTATTTGGTGAAATGGCCAGATGCTGCCTTATATACAATTATTTACACTGCAAATATCCATACTTTTTTTTTTTTTTCCAATTCCAGTTTGCTTCCACACTGCCACTTACATAAACCAGTCTGTGCAACATTAATTTATTTAAATATGGATTTGAACACTTACTTCTAGCATTACAGTATGTTGGTGTAATTACTGAATGTTCTACTATACAACAATATCCAAGGTGCAAATCATAGGCATTTTGCTCCAAGTCAAATTTAGAAAACCTAAACACTAGATTTGACTGGGTCATATCAAAATAAACCCATCAGTCGAATAGGAATAATACCAATACTGCTTGAATTGCACACGGTACACAGTATAATGCATTTAAAAAGCGTGTGCTGCAGTTCAAGGTGTCTCTCCGGCTTCACTGTACTTAAATAGTTTGAAGCAATTGATGAGGAGTAATTAGGGAACACACAAGATGTTTTCCAAGGTCGTTTTGACACGCTGAGCATGAGGAATGGTTAAGGCCTGCAATGTTCGACTTGCTAGACATCCTTCTCATGTAAAAAACCCAATTCCAATAAACTTTGGATCGTTGTTTTAAACATATATAAAAACAGAATACAATGATGTGCAAATCATTCTCAACCAATGCAGTCAATTGAATACAAAGACAAGATATTTAACATTCAAACTAATGAACATTTTTTATTTTTACAGGGAAATATTCACTTCATTATTAATTTGATGCCTGCAACAAGTTCCAAAAAAGATGGGACAGGGGAAAGTTGAGGAATGCCAAAAAAAACAAACAAAGAAACCACCTGTTTGGAACATCATCATTGGGTACAAAAGGCGCATGCACAAAAGGCTCAGTTGTCACAAGCAAAAATAGGGTGAGGTTCACCTCTTTGTGAACAACTACATTAGCAAATAGTCCAACTACTTACAAAAATAATTTCTCAATGTACTACAATTGTCAGAAATTCAGGGATTTCATCGTCAACGGTCCATATTATCATCAAAAGACGCAGAGAATCTGGAGAAATCTTTGCACCCTAGTAGCCAGGCCGAACAACCCAATATTGATTTCCCTGACCTTCGATCCCTCAGATGGCACCGCATTAAAAAAACGATATTGTGTAAACGATACTGCAACGTGGAACACTTCACTTCACAGTTCATCGCTACAAAAGGAAGTTAAAACGTCAACCATGCCAACCAAGTGAAAGCCATAAATCAACAACACCCAGAAACGTCAATGACTTCTCGCCCGAGCTAATCTGACATAGACTGGCGGGAAGTGGAAGTGTGTTGTGGTCTGATGAGTCCACATTTAAAATTGTTTTTAGAAATCATGGATGTCGTGTCCTCCGGGCCTAAGAGGAAAAAAAACACCTGGATCAAACTGACGTCTACAAGTCCAGTATATTCATAAAGGTCCCGAAGTTGGATGCAGTAAACAGGTTCCACAATAATCAGACTCTCATTTCCATTTGGTTTAATCAAGCAGAAACTTCCACTGCCATGAATCAGTGAGGAAGAAGTTATATATTACATTTTGTTATACTTCAGCAAAAATCTGGGAAGCTGACAAAACGGAGTGAATAATAACATGCCCTGCACTGTGTCGTGACACCATCTTTTCTATGGGGAAATAGGATTATATCTGGAGTTATTCTGCGATTACCACCGGAGTCTGTATCAGCCATAGCGAGGCCTCCAGTGACAACGTGGCAGAAGATTTATATTTATATATATATATATATATATTATATATATATATACACATACATACATATACATATACACACACACATACATATACACACACACATATATATATATATATACATATATACACACATATATACATATACATACATGGGCGGCACGGTGGACGACTGGTTAGCACGTCCGCCTCACAGTTCAGAGGTCGCGGGTTCGATCCCGGCTCCGGCCTCCCTGTGTGGAGTTTGCATGTTCTCCCCGTGCCTGCGTGGGTTTTCTCCGGGCACTCCGGTTTCCTCCCACATTCCAAAAACATGCATGGTAAGTTGATTGGATACTCTAAATTGCCCCTAGGTGTGATTGTGAGTGCGGATGTGTGTGCCCTGCGATTGGCTGGCAACCAGTTCAGGGTGTCCCCCGCCTACTGCCCAAAGACAGCTGGGATAGGCTCCAGCACGCCCCGCGACCCTTGTGAGGAGAAGCGGTACAGATAATGGATGGATGGATATACATACATACATATACACACACACATATACATATATATATATATATATACATACATATATATATATGTATATATATATACACACACATACACACACACACCCGCGCACACGCTCACACACACCCCCACACACACACACACACACGTGGGTGCATTAATACGTTTCGGTATGACATGTTCGGTTCGGTCTATTTATTAGTGCGAGTTTATGCACGGGCGCTATTGACTGTTGCAGTTACAGTTAGCAATAATTGTAACTGTTATTGTATGTATTTTTTCATCACAAAAAGTGTATATATGTACAACTTGTCTTTAACTTGAATACTTAGATGTGTCATAGTCATAGACTGTTGCTGCTGAGTGTTTAAAGATTTCAGTCTTAATAATTTACTAAATTAAGAGATCTTTATTGTTAGTGTATTTCTTATTCTGGTGTAATTTCTGAGAATATGACCCGAATAGTTCACTTTTATTTATTTTTTCTAAATAATATACCTTTTACTTGTCATCTTTTCAAAATAAACATTTAAAAAAAAAAATTTTTTAATCTGTTTTTTTTTGGACCGAAAATATACCGAACCGAAGTTTCCAATCAGGTAACAAACCTGTTGCAGCGCAAAGCAGGCATATTCTTAAGGCATAAGAAAACTACGTACATAATCACAAGTATTGCACAATGGCTTTTAAATCTTTTGAACGTAATCAAGTTCAACTCTCTATCAACTTGGTGGTGTGCGTGTGACTCATGTGAGGCCAAAGATCAACGCCCACCTCTTTTTGAGCATCACAACACCAACATTAGCATTATTCATTGAGGGCAGAGGTGCAGGTTCCCTCGACCACTTTGCTAACAAACACATCACGATGTGCCGTGCTGAATTCGGAATTGTCGTTAAATATGCTGAGTGGGAAGCTACCCCGTGCAGCCACACTCACCAGAAGATCAGCAGTGCTTGATAAAAAGAGTTTGCACGGCTCTCATGATTGCAGCACCAGCAGGATTTCATTTCCAATCAAGGAAACGTTTCCTGAGAACGACGACCCCTGAAGAAGAAACACTTGCACTACACAAGGGAAACTTAAAGACCAAAGAGAGTCTGTTCCAAAACCAAATCTGACCCAATTTGTTGAAATTTTGCAGCAACTTATCCTGCCTAAACAGGACTATTATACATTTTAAACACAAGGTAACTACTATAAATTACTAATAAATGTAAAGGCTAACATTTCACATGCATTGTGCTTTTCAACAGTCTATTGTCTCACATGCTGTTTTTTTTTTTGTTTTTTTTTTAAATCACTGATATCTACCGATTATTTTGTACTAAGGAGGCAGGACCAAATGAAACACTTTTGTCACAAGGTAGTGGCATAATGTGTTCCATTATTGGTTCTATGGTCATGATGACATATTTGCTTTTGGCCATCATTAGTATTAAGAAAAAGGACAGGGGAAAAATGCAAAACCGACTTGACCCTGATCTGATGTGTCATAAACTGTGCCCAAATCTCGTGGCATTAGTGGTTCAATTGCAGAATATCTGTGAGAACATTTCAAGCAAATTTTAGTCCGACCTTTCGGAAATTATAATATTGAGAATCCATTGCATACTACAAAAATGTGGATAATTTTAAAGAATGATTTTCAGCCCTGCTATATAATGAATACTACCATGAAAAAACTTTACAGATGACACTCTGTAAAAAGTTTACATAAGTGAAGATTTAAAAATCTCAACCAAAAAGAAAGAAGCCAGCAGCGCAAGCTGTCTAATTAAGAACTTCATAGGCACTCCTTTACCCTTCAACAACCCAAGACAGAGGCACACATAATTCAATTAAATAAATACCACTTCTGTCAATCAAACTGCTTGTCATTTCAAAGTGGAGACCCATCTTAACTCCCATATGGCACTACAAAGGAAAGAACAATAGAATCATGAATCAACTCAACACCTTTGAAACAAGACTTGGTAGGAAGTTGAGCAGGTTTTTGTGCTGCTTGGCGTTAGTACGCTCCAGCTTCCTGTCAAGCAAAAGTGAAGATGAGCCACAAGACACAGAGGACAGGAAGCATGCATTTCGAAAAGTAAACTCAGATTAAACGCTTTCTGACCATTAAAATTGGAGAGTGTGCATTTGCAATTGGCCAAATGCCCACTCACAGGTAGTGTCACAGCTAAATCTCTATAGTTAAGTTTTAAAATTCAGCCCCCTGATGAATGCTCTCAATCTGTCAGCTGGGGCTGTGTGTGGGTGCGTATGTGCGAGTGTGTGTGTGTGTGTGTTTGTGTGGGAGGCTGAGCCTGAGGGGGAATGTGGGAGAGACACTGTTGTGCACTTTGGCACTCAGTGGCGCACCTTCACTTTCTGCGCTGCTCACCGTGGGGATTTCAAGTGCTGAGGGACTACAGAGTTCCTATTCGTGCACATAAAAATACTGCCATTCATGCTCCTCTCTAATGAACATGCAGTTTCTACCTCACTGCGGAAGAAATGAAAAGACACTAAGGGATGTTTTTGTGCACACGCGCGCGCACACACGCATGCACTACCAATTACAATATACTAAGGCAACTCATCACTCAGTTTAAAGTGTCCCCTTAGTTTTGGATTACATACTGTTCCAGTCAAGTATGGCTACCGTTGACATTTCAAAGCAATAGAAACACCCCAAATGTCATTCTTTCAGTCAGAAATCGGATGACTTTTCCTAAACTGACCCAAAAAACACAAAAACTGAATTATATATATATATATATATATATATATATATATATATATATATATATATATATATGTATATATATATATATATATATATATATATATGTATATATATATGTATATACACACACATATATATATATATGTATATACACACACATATATATATATATATATGTATATACACACATATATATATATATATATATATATATATATATATATACATACATATATACATATACACATATATACATATACACACATATATATATATACATATACACATATATATATATATACACAAATAAAAGACATTCCAGCATGTAATCCTGTCTACAAAGCTGTCTGCTCAATTGCTTGCACAACTGAGGGAAACAGCAGTCAATACCAACAGCTGACCTGTGAAGTGAACTGCAATTTAGATTCGGCTGCAAAACACAAGCGAAGTAACTCTTAACACCATTGCTGCCGCTGCCAAAGAGGTAATGTTTGCTCTGTGGGTGGTTTGTCTGTCTGCTTGACTGCCGACTGTTGGCGGGAAGACCCGAAAAACAATAAGCTGGAGGAGTGCAGCATGGAACAAAATGGAAGAACAATCACAGGGCTACACTTTATCTACTGGGAATTTCAAAAATATAGACTTTCTTTTTGCCGCTCAGTGCAGATTGTACTTGACAAGATGGAATGCAACCGAGCAAACAAATGGTAAAATCTTGCCAGGATTTGTCTACAATTAATTTGGAAAAGAAACAGAATATAACGGTGATGTCATTCATCCAGATGAACATCACTATGACTGGTATTGAGAGAATTCCCCCAAGACACCCACCCACCCAGTGAAGCCACGCATATTGGACATACCGGAAACCGCTACTGACTATGCTACAAGTTACCAGGATTCTTTGGATGCAAAAGATTTTCCAGGAAGCAGTATGAATAATTCAAAGTGTGAAAAAATCATGAACATGGAGAATACTTTTTGATATCTCACACCTTATTTTGCAACTTTCGTGTCATAGCCATTCAACAAACACAAATTGCTTTTGCGGTCAGAGTGGAATGATATATGCGGACCAAAAATAAGACTTACAAATGAGAATGTTGCCATGATTACAAATCGCTGTAGCCTATATGAATGAACAGCCCGGTCTTGAAGTAATACATATTTGGCTCATTATTCCTCAGCAAAAGGTTTTGTAGAGCCTAGTTAATTTTGCAGTAGTAATAGAGGGCAACTGGAAAAGTATGGCTTTTTTTTTGTATCCTTCACTGCACACTCTCTTTAGTCTAACAATAAAATAAAGCCAAGTTCTTCAGTTAAATTAAATATTCTTTTGCACAATATAGGCCTTTGCTTTAATGCTTACCTGAACAACCTCATCGTCCTCTTCCAGAAGCCCCTCAAGTACTTCCACTGCCATCTAATAATAAGCACAAAGAAATACAGAGATGAGAATGAAAAGTTGAAAAGAGCTTTGCAAAGAAAAAACAATCAGAAAATCCCTCCAGCACAAACACAGATCATTGAAACTCCTAGACAGCCAGATCAATCCGAGTGATCCTAGGATCTGATAAGCATCTGGCCAGCCCTGCATCCAATATACACAGGGCTGTAGATACAAAGACAAGACAACAGGCACAGCCATCGACAGACACGCTCAGCAGTGCTTATTGCGCAGTCAATAGGCACTTTAGTTGCTCTCCCCGATAGCCCTTTTAATCTATTTAATGACATTTGGAGTCAATCCACTGTTTGTTTCCGCCCGGCTCACCACGCCGCACTCTGATAAATCTAAATAGCGGAGCGAGACGTAGTCCACATTCCTCCCCACTTCCGCGTATTTTTCCAAATCGTTCTCTTCGCCGCCCTGGGGGGACGCTTTGAGCTATGAAAGGAGTCAAATGTTAGCTGACCTTTTGCTGTAGAGCGTCATTGTTTGGGTCAGTTGCGGTGGGAAGGTCCTATTACGGAAAACAGACCTTGACTTAGGTAGGCTGTGTTTGTTTTGCTTTCACTCTCTTCCTGTGGATTCTGTGGTTGTGATGTGTGTGCGTGCGCCTGAGAGGCCCCAGGTGATGATTTATTGATTTTTGTCAACTTGAGCTTAGAGGCGACTGTTAGCCAATCACCCGTGGTGAAGGGCAAAAATAAAAGGCACGCATACTCAAGAGCGTGCGCGCACACACACGACACACTGCAGTTACACAAAAGAGTAAGTACAATTGACAAGCTCTTGGTATGGCCGTATTATTTGCTGGAGAGCTTCTGAATTCCACCACCCTTCCTCTTGCTCTTTGGAGCTCTCTTTTCATTAAGCGTGTGACTCCGGAGGCAATAAAGAGGTATGCTGCCAGGATGCACAGAGGGAGAGACGGGTTAATTGAGAAGATCTCGTTAAGAGTGCGCAAATGCCCATTTCGGTTGAGTGATCGTTGGACTAATTATCGGATGAAAACCCGCGGTCTTTAATTAATTGATGTCTAATTAAAAACAGCCAAACAAAAACACGTAATCCCAGAAGATGATAGATGGATTCATGCCCAGCCTCAGAAGTATCTGTTTAACTGTCGTCATGCCACAACACTGTGACAAACGGTAATATCAAGTAGGAAGGTTTAAGAGATGTGGTGTGAATCGGCCATGGAACAGGCGTTTTTTTTTTTTTTTTTTTTTTTTTAGAGCCACAAAAATAGAACAAGAGATATCTGGGAGCTACGATAAGTGAGCGGCGATAACCGTTCCATCATCGCCAAGTGCCGAGCTTCCTAACTACATTGGTCAACCCTGGGGGGCCGTGATTAAAGATTCAGATCTTCTTAAGCTGCTTCACGCTAAACAACAACAAGCACGAAGATGAATTTATCTGCACCGCTATGGGGGAGAGAGTGGCCGCTTGCTGAGAAGATGGGGCGAAAGGCTGCATCATAAAGAACACAAAAGCGGTCAGTGAACAAGCCGCGCCAGAGATAAATGCACACGCCTCAAAGTCACTACCTACATATTGATTTCTTTATTTCAGCACCTTTATTTCTAAGAAAAAAAAAGAGAAGACTCATAGGGAGGAACTCATTTTTAATCGCTGTTGTGTGTACTTTGAGCAATCTGGAGGCAATTTGGTTAAACAAAACCATTTTGCCGGCGTGCAGCAGCAGAGAGACATGAAAGACAAATCACTCGAAATGTGAGGGCAACCAACACACGAACACTCGTACACACAGAGTATCGTTTAAGTAAATAAATCCAACGTTGGCAGGTCTAACTCATGGGAAAGTACACGCGACATGCTACATTTCACAACACAAGCGTTCAATGACAAAAAAAGTAAACACGAGTGACAAGAGCAGAGGAGGGAAAGCAGCCATCAGCTAATAAATATGCTGAAAGACACCTTAATAGCTGTCAGGGGACCGCCCGTCTGTCTGACTGTCTGTATGTCTGCTTCCTGAGGTGAATTAGTCTGGCCCGTGACTATAATACCAAAAAAAAAAAAAAAAAAGACAAACAGATGCAAAAGACCAGACCGACATTTTTTCCCTATTATGAAAACTTGAAAATGATAAAACAAAGGAGCAACAACTAGATCATTTTATCACTGGGCATTTTCAACTAATTGCAATTTTTTGATTACCTGATCTGGCCATCAATTATTTCGACTTTGTGTACAATGTTAACATACTTGTCATTTACCAAAGATATGGTGTTTATTGATTTTACTTTTTACATGAGATTCGTTAACTTTGTTTTACACTTGTGTACATTTGCAATTATTATCACGCCCTCATCATTCCTTGATGTAATATGAGAGTCTATAAACTTGTATGGTCAGGATGAATGTTAAAATTTTGCTAGAAACATTGCTAGAGTTGAAGCTCTATGATAGCTAGCTACTGTTCGAGTTTGGAGCTCATTTGCATTATTTTCTATGGAAAGCATTTTGGGGGGAAACAGACTGCTATATTAATATATAACATTCCATAAATGAGGAAAGTAAAGCGTAAGTTTAGCCATATTCACGCTGAACCAGGTCATAATATTTAGAATTAAAAAAAAATTACCTAAAAAATACCTACCAAAAAACGGATAAAATCTCCTATATGTGCTTTCCACAAAAAAACAACCACCACAAAAAAATCTTTTTTGAATACTAAAAAAAAAATCCATGAACGGGTGAATCCGTGAGTGCCTAACTGCAAGTATGCAGGGGTCCCAACATAATATAACAGAAGTTCACGCTTTCAAAATTCGCGATTCAAAAATATTATAATGCAAAGTAGCCAAGTAAAAACACAATTTGGGCCAATTTTTTCCATTGTGGAATGCAACATCCATAAAAAGAGCAATAAAAAAGCCTCAAGCACCCAAATCAATAACACTTTAATATGGCCAAAAGCAGCAATCATAAAACTCTTCTCACATTATTTGAGCTATTTCTCTATTTGATTCCCATGATCAAACTAGTGCATTTTTGTATCCTTCAAATTGAATCTTATTCACCAGAGGTTGAGGTCAAGACTTGCGTGGTGTGAAGGGTAATGACTAACTTTCTCAACCAAATGGCTGCACAGAGTTGTTGCTGAGCTGTTTAAATGTACTCATCTTAGAAAAGGAAAGTGTTCACAATTCTGAAAAGGTAAAGCCTTGGCAGATATTAGCATGCAAGTACCGGTAACCCACTTGAGATTCAATGGTGCAGATGTTGCACACCCGTGCTGAATTAGTTATCTTCACTTTAACACCCTTTATTTAAAAATGCCAATAAATTTGACAGGTCATTAAGATTATTTACTACTTTGTAAACATTCAAAATAACTGTATTTTTATGCAATTTAATCTACAGTATTGCCATAATCATTATTGAGAGAATGTCACAAACCAAAGCTTATTTGGCTGTGATTCTAATGCTTGTTCTGGCAAACCCTTTATTTACTCCAATTCCAACCCACATGCTAGTGGAGGAAATGTGCGGGGCCAAACTGGATCCCTCAGACAAAGAGCTCAACACAAACAGGTGTTTTCCTTCTAACACTGTTGCTCTTCCAAAATGCGCCGTTAGACGTGCGGTATGCTTCTTTGGCAAATGGATACATGTAAAGGTTTCAAAGCCTTGGCGCTGTTCCGTGAGACCAAACAAAACACACGATGGAGGAAAATATGGACAAATGGTCAGTTACTGGCAACATGCTTGGGAGGTTGCCTTCAAACTAAAAACTTTACAGAGCACAAGTGCAAGCACAAAACTTTTTGAGTATTGCGGATGGCTCTAAAGTCTGCTGGGAGACATTGTGTGTGGGTGTGTGTGTATGAGTGTGTGTGTGTGTGTGTGTGGTTGTGTGTGTGTGCGTGTGGGGGTGGGTGTGTGTCTGCTCATATTCAATCAGGATTAGTCTCAGACTGTGCGAAGACGGACAATAATAAAAGATTGCCACCGCCTTAAAACTCATTTTCCGTCGCAAGCTTCCAAATTGCCGAATAGATGAAGAACAAAAATGTGTGTGCAGGAGGTGTAAATGAATATAAATGCATACATGCCAACACAGCAAAACGCTGATGTTATTATTTATGAAGCAGTCACAAGTGTCTGCAGCTGGTGACACCGACAGCCGGATGAAGACAAACGACATGTCAGAAACTGTGAACTGAGACACTGTCATTTCACTGATTCTCCTGACAGCCCATCCTCCCCTCCCACCGCCGCCTCCTGTAATAACCGTAAAACTCTCAACAAGCGTGAGCACAAATTAATCAGTGGATCAGAACAGAAAATAGCCGAACCGCTGTTAGCGTGGTGGAAATCACAGAAAATGACTTCAAACGCTAATGAGTGTGAGGTTCTGCACTGAACCGACAAGCATTTAGCCGCAAAAAAATTCATGGTAATTAACTTGGGAACTTGATGGGTGATTAAGCGGGCAACTGTGCCGTAATAAAGATATCATGGCAGCAACTTTTACTGCAGCTTCATTTACACCTGCACTAAAGCGTGAATCACGAGAGCAGGGATCACCAACATGGTGACGAGGGCACCTGGTAGGCCTTTAGTAGCCCCCGCGCTGGGGATGTCACAATATCGTCAATATCGTGATATTGCAATATTAAAATTGCCACGGTATATCGTCGTCGTCATGTCACGATATTAATAGCAAAAAATCTGTTTAAAAGCACAAGTTGTTTTCCATTTGTGAAGTTCTAGCACCCTCTGGTGGTTAGTTTATTAGTGCAGTTTAATTTGATGCCGCCTATATGTTTAAAGGCCCTGATAGACCAAACCGACGTTGGAGGTCGTGAAGCGTCGTTGTGTCTGAATGAGTGTGTTTGGTGTAGTGTCCACCGTCGTAGTGTCGTAACCCATCTGTAAGCATCTTGGGGGCGTTTACGTATGTTGAATCGGCGTCGAAAGTCGTGACATTTGGTCACTCTGATTGGTTGTTAGCTAGCAAATCAGCGCTCGGAGCACCAACGGGAAACGACAAATGCGGAAAAACAGTGAGCGTGCCTCCGCTGCCTTAATCTTCTTACAAGTACAAGAGCGAGGGTTGACAATGTATTTCACAATACCGTGTCAAGAACGTGATGGTTTTCTTCGCGTGGGAGTTCGTCGTGAGCGAAGAATATAGGTGAATGCATTGTTTACGTTTTTATAGTCCGCCCCCGGCCAACAGCTTTCCAGTTGGATTTTTCTAACCATGAGAAATGGTGACTACCGCCGCCGATGGTATGGAAGGGTATTACATCTTATGCATGAGCAGAAGGTACTTTAATGGTCAGCGTCGCTGTCTGTCGTTGCGGTGTATTCCTCCAGCGTGACGTGCCGACAGCCAGCCGGACGCCACAGGGGGTAAGCGTCTGTCACTGTTGGCCAGCGTCTTTTTGGTCTATCTAGGCCCCAAGACCCACGCTAATCGCCACCAGGAGCTCATGACTGGCCAAGCCTATTTCTTTGAGCATGCTATTTGCAAAAACAGAATATTGCGATTTTTTTTTTTTACAATATTGCAAGCTTTTATACAGTATCGTGAGCTTTTTATGTATCGCCAACCTCCCCACAATATCGTGATCATTATGCTATCGTGAGGTTTATATCGTGATATTATCGTATTGTCACGTTTGGATATCGTGACATCCCTACCGCGCGTCTGTTCTAAAATATAGCTCACCAGTGGTGGGATGTTGTGATTTCCTAGAATGTTGTACAAGTTGAATATGAAAATATAAACCCTTGGACAGATTTCAAGAAATCGTGTTAAGAAATGTACTGTCTACTATATTGATCGGCACCCAAGAAGTAGCTCTGTTTAAAAAAAAAAAGTTGGTGTTTTACATGTTTTGAGAGACAATGAGGTCCTACATTACACATTATAGTTGTCCAAATGCGAGTTTTTGTGCAGGTTTCAAGGAACATATCGCTGGCGTTAATGCATTTTGTTCAACCATTAACATCGCATTGGCAAGGAGAATAAGCCATTTACCATACTGCAACAAAGGCGGTTTCGGCCAGATGCCATCGCTATTTGATTTTTTTAAGTTTTCATTTTGGCTGAATTGCACATTGTACAACCTCGGTAGCATTAGACTTGAGGTTCCATTGTACCGAATTTCCAATATACTCTGCGCAAGAGTGGCCTAGTGAAAGGATGCCAGCTGCTATGATGTACTTACGTTGGACAAAAGTGTGGCACTGATACACCTTCAATAGATGGAGCTGAGCTGAATAAAAGCTTCCAGTGTGTGGCAGTTGGCACCCGATTTGCATCACCCCCAACTTCTGAACTGCAGTATCGGCCAGCTTGTTGTGATGTTTCAGTCCTACTCACGTACTGGAATTGATTGTTCGACCTTGGTGGAGGACTTTACTGAGTGCCACTCTAGTTTTTCTAAGTTCTTTCTCTCC
The DNA here is from genome assembly GCF_054856515.1 of Filicampus tigris. NCBI lineage: Eukaryota > Metazoa > Chordata > Actinopteri > Syngnathiformes > Syngnathidae > Filicampus > Filicampus tigris. The sequence continues at coordinate 11,796,435 of NC_141224.1, forward strand.
TCGAGCATTGCCCCGCGCTCCAAATACCAGTCTTCAATTATTGACACAGGACTCTGAAGGGGATAAAGACCAGCCGTGACCTTGCCGCCTTCCAAGCTACTCACTGGAAAGCAAAAAGGTTTCGCCAACCTCCTGCCACGAAACCCAAAAGGCGCGACAACAAGAGCAGAAATGGTTGAACTCAGCACACATCTTTTTACCTCGTACTCCTCGCCCTCAATGAGAAGCTTGGCTGTGGTGATGCGGGACTCATACGGTGGGATCTGGTTCTATCGGAGAGGGGACAAAAGGAGAATATTGCAATGTCTAACGCTGAGCATTTATACAAACACGGTTCCCGCACAATGTCCGATAATGGCAAGATCCAATTTCAAGGTACGGGGACGTTCTGAGGCCACGTGGTTGTTAATCACAGCGAACATGACAACAGTCCGAGTGTGGATCAAGCTGCTGCGGAAGATAAGAAACACAACGACGGCGCCACTGCAGGATCGGTGTATCATGTCAGAAGCACGTTTGCTCCATTTATGTATGCCAACTCAGGTCACATACAGAAGTAGTTCTATGTTCAAGTCTCTCTTCCTCATCCCGTCCTTTGGGATAATTATTCTAATGTCTGCCTTCACTTGCACCCTCCTCACACACTCACACACAAAATTACACGGTTTAACATAATGTCGGTTCCACATTTAACTTTTATGATCCTTTTTTCATTATCTTCTACTTTTTATCTCTGCTGGTGTTTGTGATAGTGGCTCTGTGAAAGTCCTTTTAGGGTGCAGTGTTTTCAAAATAAAAGTGAAACATAAGATTGGGCTGATGACAAAGACACTCCAACTCACCTGCACCTCATCTTCAGGGCTGGAGGATGCTTCAGTCTGTTTCTGGGCAGGCAGCCACAGTCTGACACTCTTCAACAAGTATTCTTTGCCTTCCTAAGAATGCCGAAACATTGTGCAAAGAAGTACAAAAAATAGCCATGACAATGTAGGACAATACACAAGGCATACTAATGAGTCATTATATTAATGTGATTTATTCTAAGTGTTGAATGCGTCTACCGTCTTAACTAAAACGTAGGGGTGGTTTCCTGTAGAAGTATACAGGGTCCAGCAATCAAAAACCTGGACATGCGATTCTGTCAATGGAGCTAGTCTGCCCCCTGCAGTTTAGAAACTGATATTTCAGGTGCAATTCCACTAAACCTTTAAAAAATGTCTTTGGGGAAGGTGTTTTTCTATTCCAACATCAACATGTCCCCAGCATGACCTAAACCCAGTGAAACATCGGCGACTTCTGCCCTTGCGAATTTTATTTCAGGATCGGCTGACAGAAATTCCCACAAACACCAACATTTTCTAGGGACGCAAACCCATTTAGCGTTTCAACTTCAGTTCCAGTTGGTTTCAATGTTCAGGCGTTCCAATACTTGTGTCCATCGTGTTTAACTTGTATTGCATATTCAAATAATGTTAATCTTTCTAATGCCATATCTCAAGGCATTAAAACTGGAAATAATAACAGACATGTCAGGAAGCCCATCATTTTGAAAATAATGTCATTGTAATATAGTCATAAAATGTAGTTTTATGGCCAGAAGGAATGAGAACAAATGTTTCAGGGCAATTAAGGGGCATTCACTATTTAGACATTTATGTTTCCCTTTTAGCGCAAAGATTTTTTTTTTAATTCAATACAATTTTATACAAAGGATTTGATATCCGTCCATTGATTCAGTGAACACCTATTCAGAATGAAAACTACTAAATACTTTGCTGCACTGTATGGCCATGAACACATTTGCGCAAATATATTGCAGTAAAGTGATATGTCCTTGTGTATAATGCAAAACTATCACTAAAGCCATTCCAATACATGGGTTCCACGTTCTTTTTTATTACATATAATATGTGAAATTAAAATGTCAAAAAGAAAAAGGTGTCTAGAAATGGACATAGGGTTGTGAAAGGTTGGGCAGACTTTCATTAGGATTTAATTAAATGCAAATTCAAAATAATTTTCTCACTTCTTCAATAGAAAAGACATTTCCTGGAAAGGTCAACTTGTGCCCTTTCACTTGATATGTGGACTGTCTCCAACTCACTTCGCAAGGAATTTCTTTTTAAAGTACCAGTATTCAAAAGCGGAAGTGAATTTGAGGGTAACTTGCTCAATCCAGCACTAAGGCGATGGAGTGCTCATATTGACCGACTGAAATGCATGGTTGTAATGAACACTCGTAACTAGTAGTGCATTTCCTTGTACTGAACAGAAAAACTCATCCAGTCATCATTTGAAAAACTCTTCAAATTGAATGAATGTCCTTGGGACATTTTGAATTCATCCAGTCCAATCAGTTGCCTCTGATTATCTCTCTCATTCCTAGACAATTACATGACTTCAAAGATGTGCCTGATAATTAGCATTCCAATCCACATGACCTGCTGTGTGCGCGCAAGTGATAATTTCAGTGTCCATCTGCTGATTAATGGCATACCATTCAATTTGCTGAGAATAATTAACTCAGCATATTCCTGCTTTAATGTGGTGATAATTCATCCCATGAGCATATGCGTGCGTGCGAGTATTGCCTGACCTGATTTTTCTCTGTACTGAACAAGTAGCTGGCCATGAGCTGGAGGCCTTCAGGGTTGCCAGGGTGATACTTCAATGCTCTCTCAATGCACTCTCTGCACTTGTCAGCAGCTCCCTCCTCCATGCTGCACACATATTCACAAATCTCAACTCATTAAACAAAATTGAGACCTGGAGAGATTAGACATCGGAAATCTGATTATGTTCTCAATTACCAGAGATCTGTTAGGTAAAGCTCAGCGATGGAGCAGTAGGCCATGCTAACATCCTTCATTGTTGGGAGTTCGGGATCCTCATCTACAGGTGCTGCAGCTTCGGCCTGGGACTGTTGAAAAGACAAGGCCACAGTAATTAGACATTGTTTAGGCAATACTATAATGACCACATATGTGTAGGATGCCACGCAATTGGTGGAAATATACTGCTGTTTGTCTTTTATTCAGACCCTCAAGAAAATTGAATGTGCTCTTCCTTGGCCTGTGCATTACCCGTCAACAAACTTTTGTGGAAATCAGTGTTGCATAATTCATGTAATGCTGATTTTTATTAGCTTTTCTATGTGTATATTTGCTTTGAGATATATATATATATATATATATATATATATATATATATATATATATATATATTACACACACTGTATTAATATAAATATATATATATAAATATACATATACATACACACGTATACATAAACATATACATACACACGTATATATATATATATATATATATATATATATATATATATATATATATATATACACATACACAGATACATATACATACATACATACATATACATAAATACATATATATATTTATATATATATATACACACACACATACACCGATACGTGATTTTCTAATTGTATGTTAAGATTTCACACAGTTTTCTGAACAAAAATACATTGTACTTCATGACATGTAAAAACCTTTTAAACAGAGTATCACAACCAGCACGTCATTCTTTTCAAAGTCCATGTCAGATAAACAGAAAGTAAAGCAATGCTTTCAGACCAGACAACAACAGCACCACCTTGCGGCAGAACAATGAATGCACCGGGTATGTGGAGGACTTAACAAATGGATGAATGGCTAACAAGAGGTGGATGGAAGGATTGATGATAAATAGAAAAAATAGATTAGATATTAGATATATTAATAATAATATATTAAATAGATTTGAGATAGATAGATAGATAGATAGATAGATAGATAGATAGATAGATAGATAGATAGATAAACTGCAATTTTCCTACAAAGTTACTCTGGGCTTTTTTTTCCCCACTAAATCCCTTATTTACATAAAAAGCACAATAGTTGTTACACTTGAATATCTGTAAGCCCACATTTTCCTATGACTTCTGAATTCAAATTCACTTTTCTTCAAACAATATCTAACATGCAATTGCAGAGTTAAATGGGTATTTTTAACAGTATGTTGAGGCAATGATACATGATTCTGAGGCAAACCATAACTACATAAATGTGACATGGGGGGGTCTGATTATTTGGGGGAGGAGTTCGGCCCATCTAAAAAATTAGTTTGACACCCCCAAATAGAATTGATTAATTAGATAGACAGTCATAATCGATCGACCGATAGATGGAGAGACAGACAGACTGATTTTATATTGTATTTCAATCAGTGTGCACTCACAGTTGTCTGTGCTTGTTTGTCCAATGCAGACAGCATGACTTGTGTTCCTTTAGTGTAGTAGTCAACAGCCTCCTGGCCTGTGTGGAGCTGTCCCAGGTACATGTACTTACTGTGGCCTGCATCTGGGCTCAGCTCCACAGCACGCAGAAAAACGTGCATGATCAGTCAAGGAAGCTACTGGCACCAGTGGGAGGTATTCTTAAAGATGAAACCCACAGTAAAGGATATTTCTTTAGCTTTCTGTGTGTCTCCAAGCTCAGAGGAGATGTGTCCCAACATGTCAAGAGCTTGCAGGTTTGTGGACTCCACGTCCAGGGCACGCTGACAGTAAAGTCCAGCCATCTCAAAATCAAAACTGTCCATGCATTCTTCAGTCTGTGCAACAGAAGACGGCATGATAATGTTAACACGAAGGAAACCAGGGCAAAATGTCACGTTTAAAAGGTTGTGTTCGTGTCGATTGTTGTGTAGAGTAACCTTTTCTAGTAGTTGCTCAACGGAGTACTTTGCAGCTGTTTTCTTCTTTGCCTTTTCATGCATTCTCACTTTCATCCTCTCCTGAGGTGTCAAGCCCACTATACCGGCATCTAGAGTTGAAATTTACATTATAAAGTACAGTAAGCTTAGCCATTTTTGTCATGGTATCATTTTAATCACCAACTTACCGCTGATTGGGCGGTTGTCTTTCCTCTTTGGTTTGGTTTTCTTTTTACCCTTAGCCTGCCCTCCCATGATTGGGAATACGGTTCCTTACGATTTGTCAATTTATACTTTACGAGCAAATTCTCCTCAAGTGATCCGCCAAAACACATGGAAAGCAGAGACTAGAAAGAAACTATGCATAGAGCGCATGCGCCGAGTGATAGCTTCCTGGCAGCTACGGGGACTCACAGTGAACATATTACCACATGGACATATTGGCGTGCGCCATGCGGTACGAAAAAAATTACTGTCTTCTTAAAAACCCTTTCTTTAAAAAAAATGTATGATTACCCATTTCATCACACATTCAAACGTAACTTTAAAATTATACATTGTTAAATTCCAAAGGACAATTATTGTGGCGGGATGCATTGTTCAGCACGGATCTTCGGGGCGGGATTCACATAAATGACAAGTGTGTGGACCAATAGCACAACGTGTTGAGAACGCACCCCTGACGCATTTGGGCTTTTCTGGATTTCAACCAATGAACAAGCACGTTACATTTACGCACAGGCTTTTCTGACTCCGTTGTAAATACGAATGACAGAGGCGTTGATATTAATGACATTGCACAATCAATAGGGAAACCTGACTCGATTTTGTATTTCAGGTAAGTGAGCTTTTCGCGTAACAAGACTATTGAGGAACAATATACAACCAATTATGCTCTTACTGCCATTAAATTGTTTTGCTAAGCAATACTAAGGTTAGCTGATACTCGAAGTGATGCTAATGCTAACTTGCGTTATCATTACCCATCAAACACATTTGGTCTTAAAAATGTATCATACGCGTAGTAAATGCACAAGCATGAAACAAGGTAGTCACGTAATCGTGTTGCTCGTGTCAGATGTCGTCATTTTTTTCGTTATTCATCCCTTGTAACGATTAGCTAGCTTTCCAGCTGTTTAATTGTTTGTATCTGTTGTAAGTGCATTGTTATTTTTGTACACCCCGTGTGGTTCTGTTTATTGTATTATTAAGTTACTGCCGATGTAGGCTCCTGCTTAACATGTTTGGTTTTCATGCTACCTGCAGGCTAGGCTGATGGAACCACGTTGATGTCATTCCTCGTACCAACCAGCGTCCTGCCAGTGCAGAGAGGAATACTGTCTTGTTCCACAGGTAGCTTGTGGCCAATGCCACAGGCTCTACCTGCCCAGGGAAGTGGACTATCATCCAGACTAAAGATCTTTCAAGTTGGCCCCGACAAATATCCGTTGGCCTGCATAGTGAGTGGCTGTACGTCTGCCTGCAGAGAAATTGGTCATGTCAGACTTAAATAAAGAGCTGGTGGATTTAGTGTGGGGGAGACCAACAAGTGGGGCAGTTTCAGCCTCCATCTTTCGCAGATGGACACAAGGTAGGATGTTGATTGTAGATCGAGTGCATTTTGTGTCATTCTCTTGTACTTCACCACCACCTCAGAGAAGTATGTGTACAGAACAGTTTTTAAGTGAAATTGCTTTACATTATGTCTGACTATTTTAGTGCATAAACTCAAGGTATGTTATATGCAAAATATAACGTGATTGTATACAACCAACCTTTCGTCCGGCGTCTATCTTGTAACAATTTTTGCCCATGCACATTGTGGGCATGCATGACTGAAAAAATTTAATTACTTAATAAGTTATACCACTTCCCACATACAGTATTTGTGTTGTTCCAATCACAGGGTTTGTGTTCAGTGAGAATGAGCACACAGCACTGGAGCAGTTTGAAGGGGGGCCATGCGCCGTAATTGTACCTGTGCAGGTATGATCGTTTTCAAATCCCTTGGTGTAATGTGGACTGCCTAAAATATGAAGTCGGGTGACTGTGAGGTCATGGGAAGCAATACTCATCAAGCGTAATGCAGTAAACATTTGTGTTCTCTTTGCAGGCTTTCCTCTTAAAGACTATTCTCTTTAATCGAGAGACTTCAAACTGGAGACACATGACAGGTACATCAAACCAAGATCCATTACCATTCTTTCTGTATGCTTATTAAATCATGCATGATTATGTGTGCTTTTTAGAGGAGGAGCAGAAAACTGTTCTGTGTTCTGCGTTGAGTGAAATCCTGGAGTCGGCCTGTTCCAGCACCTCCACAGGGTTCTGCCTTGTGTCATGGGCCAAGGGACAGAGCCCGCATACCCACATGCATACGAAAGCACAGACCCAGTCACAAACACAGGACATGCCAGTGCCAGAGAGCAGCCAACCACTAGAGGGGCAGCAACCCAGTGAGTCTTAACGTCTGTTGTCTTACAATGCTTGCAATTTAGAATAATGACACTAAAACACCAATGCTCACTCCTTCACAAGAATAGTACTCTGAATGACTGTTATTCAATATCAGCTGTTTCTGCGTCATGCTCTAAAACCAGAGTGTACAGTGCATATAAAAAGATTACACACCCTTTTGTTCAAATGCCAATATTTTGTGACAAAAAAAGAAGTGAGCCATAGAAAAATCCGCTCAAAAACATTTCCCACGTATAACCTGTTGGATTCCATTGATTTTTTTTTATTTTTTTTTTGCAAAAGGGGAGTAAAGTAAACAAATGCAGTAACATGGTGTACAAGTGTGCACACTCTTATAGCTGGGATGTGGCTGTGCTTAGAATTATCTAATCGCATTCAAAAATCCTGCTAAATGCTAAACACACATTACCATTTAAAGTACCTCTGATAACCCCAGATAAATTTCAGCTGTTATAGTGGACTTTTACTCATTATCTTTTGCTTTCTGGCAGAACACTGAAGGTTGTGTTAACATGAATTTCAACATGATTGGTTAATTCTGACAACAGCCACATCCCAGTTACAAGAGGGTAAGCACATTTGTGCAAAAACATTTTCTCAGTCGATTTTACTTGCCTATATATGTATATCTAAAAAAAATTTCAATTGAGCTTTACATTGCATCTTTTATATAAAAAAAATTTGCCATTAGAGCAGGGGTGTGTAAATGTTTTGTATCTACTGTATGTTTGTTTTCTTGTACTTAGCTGCTTTGGCTGCTGAAGACCTTGGCTTTGAGCGATTTCACAGTGTTCTTCAGTAAGTGACACTTTGTCTTCTCTCCAAAATAATACTTGCATCTTGTGGTTAATGGCATACCATTCAATTTTCTTTTCACAAATTAGAACAGTTCTCATCTTTCTTCATGAAAAATCTGTGATGTACTTAGGTCAAACTACCCTAAGGATAAAAAAAATACATAAATAAAATACAGCCAAAAATACTCTTTTCCATCTTTTACCACCCCTGTATAAATCAACTGCTTTTGCGTTAGCATGATATCGTGGTGCTAAGCTGTTTTGAACTGAGTTTTACTTTTGAGAGAAAAGTAATGCGAGTGCCCATATAAGCAGTAAAAGTATTATATGTATTTTCATTTGTGAAGGCATCATTGAGCCACCGAAATACACTTGCCACTTAGTGTGCAGAACTGTGCACGTGGCACATGCAGCAGACACAACTCAAAGTAAAAAAAAAAATCAACCATGCATCGGCTCGTAACTCGGAATATTCGTAAATTGCTGCAGTAGTTAGCACTGAAGTGCTTATAACTCTGTTAGCAAATGCTAATCCGTGCATCTGCGCACCGCTCAGCGGTAGAGTGGTTGTCTCCCAACCCGTAGGTTGTGGTTTCGATCCTCAACCCTTGTGATCATGTCTGAGTGTCCTTGAGCAAGACACCGAATCCTAATTTGCACCGAATGGACCTGGCAGCACCCTGCTTTGTAAACCGCTTTGGCCACCGTATTGTGTAGATGAAGCGCTATATAAGTGCAGTCCACTGACCATTTTGCCATTTTGCTTTGCCTGTGAGGAGATAAATGTTGCACACCTGTGGTGTCAAACCTTTGTTGTTTGTTTGGTATTATCTAAATTAGACAAAATCCAAACATAGGTAGTGGGGGTTTCTTGGAGGAATCGTACGTCATCTATTTTGTAAAAAAATAAATAAATAGCTTTCACTCTGATTACTTGAGTTATTAAGGTGTACTTGTTTTTACCATTTTCGCACATCCACACACAAATACAAAAATAACTTCAATGATTGTAACGCTGTTTGCCATACAAGTGTTTGTTTCAATAATAGTTTTTGTTTGTTTCCCCTTCTGAAGGAAGCGGGTTGTGATGTCTGTGTCAGATCTCCAAGCCGAGGTGCTTTCTCTCTTCCACACCTGGAAGGGGTGCTGTGGAGTTTTGCTTTTCCTCTACTCTGTCATCCTTACCAAGGTATGATTATGGAACCAAAAGAGGAAAGAATGTACGTACTTGATGGATAATAAGAAGGGTGAAAGTCAAACTATTTGTCTCTACAGGGCATTGAGAACATCAGAAATGAGATCCAGGACACGATGGAACCCCTTGTAGACCCAGTGCATGGCCATGGGAGGTACCAGAAAACATTTTCACACTTGTGCACAAAAAATGATACATAATTGCACGGTCATACCCATTTGTATTTTCATCATAACCGTTCTTTATTCTTATAGTCTTTGTTCATTTTGCAGTCAGAGTCTGGTGAACCTCCTTGTAACGGGCCATGCAGTCTCCAATGTCTGGGATGGAGATCGAGAGTGTTCAGGAATGAGTAAGACAGCAAATATTTAATGCACTCAGTTATAGAAAAAAAATCACAACAAACATACGATGCAATAATTTTTGAAGGTGCACAATCTTGCTTAAAAATTCTTTAATAAACGCACAGAAAAGTATCCCTCCCACAGGCCAGTTTTTCTTTGGCAATCATGTCCACCAGATGGCAATATTTTAAAGCTCATGTTTTTACTCTGCAGTTCAATTTTTTGTCACTCCTTTTCTGTCCTTCTCTGTCTTCATGTTCAGAGCTACATGGTATTCATAAGCAAGCATCAGTTGGCTTCCTCACGCTCATGGAGTCACTACGCTACTGCAAGGTACAGTTAGTGTAAACACACCCCTAAGACAAAATACACACTTCCAAACTGAAATGAGTGAGCTTAACGCACTGCATTTACATCACTACAAATACAAATAAACACAACCTCACTGCTGCATATAGAGTAGAGCTTGTATATATTACAGTTTGCTCTCACTGTTTAAAAAAAAAGAAAAGAAAATTTGGAAGGCTCCCGTGTGAAAATATGTTTATAAACAACAGCCACAAACTGCTACTGTCACTTTAAATTTGACTGACAATAGATTGCATAATATGTTTACAAATATTTTCTCTTAGATGTGACAGCTGCCATTGCCATGACAATAAGTTGATAACGATGTGATGCATGCCAGTGAGTTGAAATAAGCTTTTAAGAGGCCATTGTGTTAAGTTATTAACTCATTCACTGCCATTGACGAATTTACCTACTTGCCTTTTCTCACTCCGGCCCATTCAATCCCAGGAATTTATTTATATTTTTTTCATATGTTGGGGTAGAAGACGGTGTGACAATGTATGTCAGTGAATGAGTTAATGGGTAAAAAAAAAAAAAGTAAATCTTTGGTGAGCCTGACTTCGGTGCAGGCCGCGTGGGTTCACTTCCCACTCGGTAAGTGCAAAAGTGTCAATGGTTGTATGTCTCTATACAGTATGTGCCCTGTGACTACAACTACTGTAGGTGTAGTCTGCCTTTCACCCAGAGTCGGGAGGGTTGGGCTTCAGCTTGCAAACAGGATAAAGCGGTATAGAAAATGGGTGGATGGAAAAAAAAAAACGTAATGAAAGAGGGCCAGCACCAATCCCAACAGTAACTTTTGTTTGAAACGGATATTTTGAGCATCGGGTCTGAGAAATAATCTTCAGTTCACATGATGTCTCAGATTTAATGCGAGTCTAATCATTACCACACATCAAACTTGTGATTCATAAGAGGAATAGCAAATCAAATCAATATTAATTATAAAGACATTCGGTCTTCTTGTTTATTTCAGGTGGGAGCTTTCCTGAAGTCGCCCAAGTTCCCTATTTGGATCATTGGCAGCGAAACTCACCTTTCTGTGTTTTTCTCAAAGGCAAGTTCAATACACGGGTCCATAATTGTCTAAACACATGTCACGCAGTGTTTAATAAAAGCCAGACTCCTCGACAGGTTAGGAAAACCAAAATATGGAACACACTTAACAGATTTAATAAAGGGAGGTCATATATCAGTGCAAGGGAGGAGTGAGAGGAGGTAAAAATGAGTGGAAGAGACATAGTCATATATGGCTTGTGCTGTTTTTTGGCTTTCCATCTATCTGTCTTTCTTTTTTTTCTTTTTTTTTTTTTTTTCTTGAATGAAGTGTGGGCCTTTGTCATGCATCTACAACTTTGTCAAGGGTTAGGGATAGTAACCGGGACAAAAATGTGACTGTGTCTCATCATGTCTGGCGTACATATGTATGGTACGTAAAAGCGGTATTATTGATTGTGGTAATAATTACTTGTGGCCATACTGACCACAAAGGCATTCTTCTCTAAAGCGGTTCCGATTTTAAGTAATGCAGGGATAAATCCGCAGTCTTTAGTGAAGCTCAAACAAGGCTTCAAGAGGCACTGGTTGTCAATGTCAGTCAAATAAACTCTTGTCTTCGGAAATTAAGGTCAGGCAGTGTTTCTTTGCTTAACTCTTAGAGGAGCGATTGTAGCAACAGAAAGCAAGGAATTTCATTTTAGTGATGTAAAACTTGAAAAGACACACGGTTGAGTTTGTTTTAATGAGATGGACGAACACTGGTATTTGTTTGGAGTGAGGTTTGGAGTCCATTTGTGGGAAGAGATCAGGGCCAGTGGATGCGAAGAATTAACAGGAGCTGAAGACTTCAGAAAGGCCACGCAGATGCCTCTGAGGTAGCGAAAATGTTTGTTTTCAGGTTAATGATCCACTTCATTTCATTGTAGGGCTGCGCGATCCTGCTAAGATACGCGATATGGTTGTTGAATATGGCGATATCGATAGTATTGCGGTATTTAACATGTTCGCAAAGAAATAACATTTTTATCTAATGAAAGAATTTTTTTTTCCATGCAGCAAAATAAATGAGCTTAATGTATTCTTAGCTAATTATTTGTAATTCCCCTAGATAATGTTCAACTATTGAGTGGCGATGCACTTTTAAGTTTGCATCGGCTGGTCAAATTCAGATAAAAACCAGAAAATGATTGCATTTCTTTGCGATCTGCATATTGCATGGGCCAATATCGCGCTATCGATATTTTTTCGATACATTGTACAGCCCTATTTCATCTTTAAGACTGGCAAATAGCAGTATGCGTATCCAGCTTATGATGTTTCCAGAAAATAATCAGAATGGCCAGCTGTATTCTTTTTCCATGCACTCACAAGTTTGTGATAACTGTAACACTACATCATCATACAGGATCTGCTGACAAGCGACAAGACGAATACTGCAGTTTCTGTTTATGCTTTTTTATCCAAGTTGATCAGTTCCACATGTGGCAAGGAACTAAGGAGGTCGGAACTAAAAAAAGTCTGAACTAAAATCTAATCGTACACTCTGTATTTAATGGTCTGATAATTAATCTATTAGTTATGATTCCAAGTCCCATTGCAAGTGTGCCGATTGACTGTAAGCAGTCACTAATGAAGTGTATATGCAGCCCACATGTCCACCAGCTTCACCTCAAGTTGTAACACTTTAGCCTTTGCCCCCTGTGGTATTGCGGCAGAGCGCTTCATGATTGAGCCATTGGTACTCTATTGGGTTATATAGATGACTTTTGTGCAGCTTGCGGCGGTTCAGTTCCCGCTCAGTGTGCTCTTCGCAATTACCTTGTGTTTGACCGGCAGTGATCAGTCCAGGATGTCACATGTCCAAAGTCAGGTGAGATAGGCTCCAGCTTCTTCCATCATCCTGAACAGGAAAAGCGTCTTAGACGATGGACGGCTGTCGGATAGATTGCAAGATAGGTCTTCTTTTAAAGTACAAAGGCGTCAGTAACTTGTCCATCAAAAAAAAGTGTTACGTCGTAGCAGGTTGTTTTGCGTTAGCATCAACATTGGATCCATGTTCCTTGAATTCCTTACGGGGTTACTTGTTAAGATGATCCTCACATCATTTCCCAATAATAGAGACGCACATGCAAATGCACACAGTGTTACCTCGCTTGGCGTGGGATGCCCTCATCCAAACTGAGGTCAACAGTGCTTTTTCAACTTCAATGAAAGGCCCAGATGTCCGCAGATTTCAGCGAGTGCAAATTCGGTGTGTGTGCGTGTGCATGAGGGCAATCCAACATTCAGACAGCTCTGTGTCCCTGAACAAGTAACACAAGATATTGTAATGACTTGTGTATGTAGTTGGCCAGTTGACTTAGACCAAATCAATTCTCCAAATCAATTCCTTGCTCTTGTCGAAAAAAGTACTAGATACAAAAAAAAAAAAACATCCCAGGCAATCATCTTCATAACACCACACCCGTAATACTCCATTGATTAAAAGCTCAGTTACATGCATACAAGTCACGTGAATCATGTGTTGGTTCGCTGATGACCAGACGTCGTTATGCATGCTTCCCGATTGCCGCAGCTCCACTGGTGTTCGTGACATATTCACAAACGTATACAGTCACACACTCTTCATTGAGTGCATGGAACCTAACCTTGATTAGCGTCTGTGTGTGTCTGTGTGTGTGGTTCATGTGGATGACTTCCTGTGAGTGAAAATGATTCCAAAATTCCCATCTGGATCCATTTGCACTCTCAGAGACTGGACCTGAATATATGCACATGCATGTTTTCTGACATACTGTAGATGACTTTTCTCTACGCTCTGCCGCCATTAACATGCTCAACCGTGAGCCTAAAACCTTTGCTTGACCGTAAATCTGCTTTCAGGTCTTGTTTGAAGTGTACTGCCATTTCCCAGGCATTGTGATACAAAATCTGTACTACCCGCTAATGTAGCTTTTAGTCCCAATATAGAGCCATCCTAACAAAAGCAGAACATCTGATCCCTGCTTCTGATGTGTCAGTCGCTCCTTCTGCTTGCCATTGGGGACGGGTGTGTATTCCCCAGAGTTGTCACCAGTGTGTGACTATGGCTTTTTAGACCATCAGCCTAATAGCATTAGTGTTTTGTTTTTTTTAATCTAATCTACCTACACAAGGCCATTTCGCCATCTCTGTACCCATACACACTGTTGTCTTGTGTGGGGGTGTGCTTGCGAGAAATGTTTGATAGCATGTAACTGAATCTGTTTTTGAGATGCCGGGAAAAAGAAAGAAGGTGAAGATGATGGATGAGACGGCTTTTATATTTGACATATTTTGCCTTTCACTCTCAAAGGATTCATTTTGCTCTTAGTTTGATCACCTTCTCCCTGAAATTACAAGTCACTGTAGATGTCACTTGTCCAAGTAAAATACTTCCACAAACCGCTTCAATATATTGGTCCCAAATGGGTACTGATTGAAGAGGAAGGAAGGGATTGGGTCAGGAGGATGTCCTTCAAGGAACAGTGGTCACTCAGGAAAAGCGTGTGTGCGCGCGTGCGTGCGTGCGTGTGTGACATTTTTCATCGACCTTTACCCTCTTCGTTGAGTGATGAGTATTGCTGTATTTCTTCTTGCGGGAGTTACAGTTGTGTACAGTACAGTAGTCATGTGCTGGGTCAGTGATTTACTAACAGAGAGAGAAGCCTCACCAGTGCTCTGTGTCCTGAGAATACTCTGTGAATAGACACACGCACGCTGCAAATTTTCTTCAAGGATTGGTACAAGACAGAGAAAACATATGTGCAGAGTGCAAACAGAGTTGATGTGAAGTGCTCTCCCCTGTGTTGGCCGAACCACAAAAGGTTATTAAAGCCATGCCATCAGAAAGAGACGTACATGTGAAATGAGCTGGTAGAGCGCTCGGTTTCACCGCATTCAATAACAGAATACCTCTTTATGGAGGTTAATAGTGTTTTTCCACATTGCACCGTCGTTATAGATTAAATAAAATAAGATTAAAAACTAAAGATTTATATTTTCAACACTATAATAAATCTAACCAGACACTAATTAGCTACAAGGGCGAATCAGATGGATTTACAGGAGTTGATTTGACATTCAGTTGGGAACTCACTTTGATGGAGAACTCATATGTATAGGGCAGGGGTGTCAAAGTCAAACATAAAGGCAAAGAAATATATTACAGGACTATATAATGAAGCACGACGTCATCGGCAGGCGCGAAGGACTGTATCCAATCCGGACACCCGATTACATCTGCTACCCACACGGGCTTGCCGCGGTCTGCGGGCCGGTTCTAATAATAAATCAGTATCATCCCAGGGACCGTAGAAAACGTTCTCGCGGGCCGGATGTGGCCCGCAGGCCTTGGCTTTGACATATGGTATAGGAAAACCTCCATAGTGGATCAACCCTGCGGTTATACAAATTTGATTTTTTTTCTCTAAGAATATGCCTATAAAGTTGCACAAAACAGACATAATGTGTGAATTCGTACAGGACCTCAACCTACCTCACAAGAGCTCAGTCCAGTAAACATCAAAGCAATATCTGCATGTATTATTTTTCTTAGGCTTTTATGGCTTTTTATGACACCACTACCAAAACAATATTTTGTGATTAAAAATGGCATGGGATCAATTAGCTGGACAAGACTTTTGCAAAATATCAGAAGTAGACTGAAATAAATTACATAACTTCCTTGATTTAAAAAAACAAAAACAATCCCTAACCTTCCATCAAATAGAAGGTGGACCAGCATCCTTGAATTCTGTTCGACCTTGAGATCACACTGTCGTGCCTCATACAATAGTATCATAGCGTTAAAAGTGAAGGAACAATAGTCTTTTCTAAATAACATGCTTTCAAAGAGATGTGAGGTGAGTGCAATGTGGAAGCACAAAGTAGCAAAGCGGTGTACATTGACAGTCGTTAATAATCTTTGACAGGTTAGACCGAAGGCCATTGTAGGAGGCTGAAAGGCTGTGTGCGCGCTGCATTAGTCGTCCTTTCCCTCGTGTATTCCTCTTTGTTACAGGATCCATCGAAATGCTGTAGAGCCATTCTGTGGTGTCACCTCTATTTTCTGGCGAGGCAATCTTTTAGCATGTAAGACTGCTCGATAACTGAAACACATGCACCCGAAAAACCGACTTCGGTGAGATACCATGTCCTGAATCAAGTTAGTTGAGATGCATTCGGAACATATCGCGGAACAAACCTATTCAGTCTGTCTTGTCGTGATCCTTTTTTCGGAACACGACAAGATCTCAGCTTTGTTGTCTTGAAACGGATCCCTTCAGACTTGCTGCATGGGCACTCAAAGCCTCTCAGCACATACAATAGCTCTTTGGGCGGACCGGAGGGAAATTACTCACGTAGCTTCCTGCATGTGAAGATAAGGGTCAAACAGAGAAAAAGGGAGCATTGGGGACAAAGAGGAAGTCCTCCAATTTTAAAGTACCTTTGTAGTGCAGGTAAACTGGACTCAAGTGCACTTCTCATTCAAAAAACAAACCGCAGGTAGAGAGAGAGAAAGTAAAATGGGTGGTCTTTAGATTTGGCTTTTGGTGCCCATGTAATCAAATGCGGGGTCAATTTTTTTGGGGGGGGGCGGCAGTCTGACGTCAGTGTCTGTTTAATAGGACATGCTTGATTTTTAGCTTGTGTTTTCTTAACTTTGTTCCTGTGTTGAGAAGCTTGTTGTTGCTCTGTGAAGAGGGTCAAGGATTTCAGCCAAAACGTTGGACTGCGGGGAATGGAATGTGTTCCTCAAGGCCACACACGTACACACTTGGCCCCGTTGATATCGTGTCTTCTTTTAAGTGTCATTTGTAGGGTCTCCGCATGTGCAACTACAATATAGTTGTTCTCTTTTCAGGCAAATAAACGTTTGCAAAGGGGTAATTACAGTGTCTCAGACACATACACACTCACAGTGATGGAATGGAATGACACCAAGAAGAGAGACAGAAAACACACACTCCCCGTGGAGTGTGTTTGCTCCATGTTTCCCAACTCAGCAGCATCTTCCTCAGGCCTCTAATAAAACACAGATCAAAGACAACCGAGCAGACCTGTCATCTCACACACACACACACACACACACACACACACACACACACACACACACACACACAGAGTCACATCATTTTGTCCTCCATTATTTTACCTCGCCATCATGTTATGATAACTTGTGAACTTTGTAATATAATCTACTCAACAGCCATAATGGTAATTTTTTTTTTTTTTTTTTTTCTGTTGATGACCATGTGTTTGTTTTTAGTGGTAAGCAATGTCCCGGAAGACAATAAACTGTGGCCGAACTTGGTTTTGCAAAAGTTCATTGCACTTTTGGGTCTTGCACAAAGCGAGAGAAACTGTCTTAACATTACTGATGAAGTTTTACAGCTTATCAACATAGTCCGTGTGACAAGACCTACACTGCGGTGTTCAACCGGTGACTTTTTTCGAAGAATAAAAACGACTTTTCTCGTGATGATCGGTCACTTTTTTTTAATATTCCTTGCGGGACAGACACTTTTAGGTAATGACAAATCTACCGGCAGATTTATGAAGCCTATAATGTTAACAAATCAGGGCAGGCTATAGTATGTGTGACAGATCACCGTGTCGACCGGTCTGTTTTCTTTGTATGAAGCAAAAGCAGCTGCGAGTCATCTCTGCTCAGTCTTTCTCCCGGGTGAACACTGAGCACTGTAATAAGTGGACAGTGAAACCTGAGCAGCCTGCCTGGATCAAGCTTTAATAAAGGCCGAGTAAAACTGAGATGACCAGGCCTCATTTGCCCTGCAACAACATTGTGTGTTAGTGTAGTGTTTGTCATCAGAAATGCACTTGCTGGCCAGTATGTAGGCGCCAAAAGAGAGAAAAAAGTGTTTCTCACCTAGACACCTCATGCCGTTTTTTTTTTTTTTTTTTTTAACTACTTTTGTGTCATCTTGGCTTGTTTCCCTTACGTCAGCACCGGACAGTATCATAGACATAAAACGTGAACACAGCTTTGTTCAAATACATTTTTCATAAAGGGCGCTATATTTATGTAGCGCATTTCATGTACAAGATAACTCAATGTGCTTCACATAATTTTAAACATTTAAAGGCAAAATGCAACATTCAAATGCAAACAAATTTACGATATTTTCAAAACAGAGTCATTTAAAGCCTGTCTCCAACGGAGGGGTGAATGTTTGCGAAGGTAGCGAATGTTGATTTCTCGTCAGGGTTTGTTCAAATTCGCAAACGTCCGCCGTTTGAAAGCAAAGTAGAGAAATACTGACTTCACTTCTGTCAGCAGCTAATCCCATTTGTGTGCGGCATAACTGCTAAATGCTGCTTCACCATGTTTGTTTTGAACTCTGGGCTCAAGTAATTAACAACCCAAGTCGGCAAACCTCAGAGCACCACTGGATTTATATTCAGTCACCTTTCTTTCATGTAATCAGGACACAAACCATTTAGTGATTTATATACCAGAAGTAGAATTTTAAAATATATTCTATAGCTAAAATTTGCAGCATAAATCAATCAAAACGTTTTTTCCAATAAAATAATGTGAATTATAACATCCAATTTAACTTAATTTCATTAAAAATATTAGGAGCTTATGCTGTGCTTTATGGCCAGAATTGTGTGTTTTTTTGTCTATCATCATGGATCATCTTTGCCCACGCTTTCAAAACCTTCATATTCGTCTGTATTTTATTGAGATATTTATTTGTTGGTTCAGTGTCATGTTGGAAGCTAAAGTTCCTCAGGGTTTTGGGCCAAAACTGACCGATATTTGGAACGATTCAGTCCCTCGTCTGAAGTGATTTATTGTGTTCTCATTTTTTTACATAAGAAAAACAAGAACAGACGTGTGTTCATTCTCGATATCTGGTATCCATGTTTGGAAACATCAGAGAACGGGACTTAAGATGGGATTCTAGTGCTCTACATTTAATATCCTAAAGAACCTATCAAAATGAATAACTATCCAAAAATTACAGTTTGGTATTTGCTTATTGCTAATCTTATCTGGGTGAAATTCACCAACAAACAAAGTGCAGAGTTTCTCATGAATCATGTTTATGTGTAGGACTTGATTACCTGATTGTGTGTTTGCAGTAAAAACAAGTCAGCAGACTTTATCAGAAAATCACTTAATAGCCTGGCAGACTCCAGTGATTACACTGGCCCCTTGCACAGCCGCGCGCACACACACACACACACACACACACAGACACAGCTGTTTCTACAGGTTGTTGGTTATATCACCAGACACTCAACATCCATTTGATTTATACTTCCCTCACATCCTTTGTCTGCTTGCTGGGCTCAAATCTGAGCCATTAATAAGTCAAACATTCTTCTTGTCATGTCTTTCACTTCATTGGGTTTTTTTTTCCTCGATTCTCGATATGTAATACAACAGTATTTGTGTCTTCTTGCCTACAGGAGATGACCCTGGTCGGTCCAGAGTGTCCATCAGAGCAGGCAAGGAGGGTCTTCCAGTCATTTGATCCTGAAGGTAATCAATTCTTGCAAAGTATTTATTACATGGCATCACACTCAGTATGAGGAGACATGGTATAATCGACGCAGCATTCCTGGCCTATCGAGTGATGTACAACCGCCCCCTTTGCTTCTTTCTCAATTTGCGCTAGGGGTTTCCAATATTTTTCCTCTTCAACAACCAGAACGACTTTTCTCTCTCATCTCCTCTGTTGTTGTTTAGGTTGCTGACTGAGCTCAGCTCCTCTAACAGCTGAGTCAACCA
This sequence comes from Filicampus tigris, assembly GCF_054856515.1. Classification (NCBI taxonomy): domain Eukaryota; kingdom Metazoa; phylum Chordata; class Actinopteri; order Syngnathiformes; family Syngnathidae; genus Filicampus; species Filicampus tigris. Next base: position 11,816,119 of record NC_141224.1, read on the forward strand.
TCCCACTCTTTTCCTCCTTGTCGCTTCCCGGTTATTGGGGGAAAGGACAAATAGAGTGACGCAATAGTAATAATACAAAGAGTGGGTTTGGAAAGAGAGTGTTTCCTGTGTAAGACAGTAGTCCCCAATCGTTGGTCTGTGGCCTTTTGGTAAATGGTTGGGGACCACTGATGTAATAAGATAAAAATATACAGCGTGACCGCAAAAAAACGGGAATGTTTGAATGCATTCATACAGGAGGACGCCATCTACAGGATGTGATAAAAAAAAAAAATCCACTGTTTCTTAAATGGTAGGTTTTAAGGTTTCAATTACTATGAATAAAATATTTTTCTTCCATCACTCTTGGTTTTATTGGATTGTTACAAAGTTCCCGTTTTTTTTTGTGTCACCCTGTATATACAGTATGTTTTCATCTGCTGCAGAGATGAGAGAAACAGGGTGAGATCCAATATCGGTGAATGTCCATTAACCTCAAATTAATTGCCATGGTTAACGTGACTATATGCACAATACTACAAAATTCTTGGGCAACCGCATATTTCTTCTATTAATATAGTAAATTGTAGGACAGTTATAGTTGGCAGCATGTCACAAAAAATGTGCTGTCACATTTTCAGAATCTATTTTTATGTTTGTTATATTACCGCCAGTCATGGGAGGCCAGTTTACCCAAAATCTAGTGGACCGTGGCATTTTGACCTTTTTTTTTTTTTCTCTTCTCTAATCTTGCAAAGTTTTCTCATGGTCTATCACGGAATCCATGTTGGGCCGTGGGGGCAAGTGGCTGCTGAGTCCTGTAGGTTGAAAGGCGTGGTCTACCGCGGATGACAATACGTTTCCACCCAGCCCATCCGTCATGTTCTGATATCGTCCCTCAAATTTCCTCTGTTGTAAACAAAGTCTAATGCGTTTTTCATCTTCCCGTCAAGCCTTTCTACGGGTGAAAAGTGGATGCCGTGCAGCTTTGGGCTACTTTTTATCCACGGCAGATTTAAATGAAGCTCTCCTGCCAGACCTGGCTTTATACCACTTCCCAGACCGTGCGGGCAGTGTCACGCGCCATGTCACACTGGACTAGTAAACCGTCACACGCCGCAATTGGATGTGATAAAACACGTGACGATACACCCTAAGTTGCCATCCGAGCTTGACAAACGCGCATCAAACACGGGAGAACATGACAAAACCTAAAAGGTTATACCGTGACGCTTCCCGTCCCACTACGGCAGTGCCACAACCGAGTTTTGTCACGCCCTATTACGTACTCTCAGATTTTGTTGTGTTTACCCCATTTTACGACGACCGTCTAAATTTCTAATCCACACCATGACTGGCGTAGCAAATATTTAGCAGTTTCAAAGTTTGCGCCGGCAAGCCACGTCAGCCCACCGTGTCCCCCGGCATTGTCTCATATCCATCCCGTCATTTGCCACGCTGGTAACGTAATTGCCGTGGCCACTTATGCACGCGTAGCATAAGCATAAATTGGGCAATATGCATCTTAGAATACATTCAGTCAATTGTTTTGTTTTTTTTTTTCCTCCAGCTGCCTAAACACGGACTTTAGCATTTTATGGTTACAATTAACAATCTCATCCTGCCAGGGCATTGTGGTCAGCATATTGTCTTTTTTCGCACGTCCTCACTCACCTTCACCTAGAATCTGTGTACCATTTTAGATGACCACCATATCCACACATGCAAGAGGACGTAATCTGCGTCATCACATACATTATGTATGCGCTACACGCATCCTTAGCCATGCTTCAGCACACTCTGAGTGCCGCGTTAATGCTCTGTAAATCTGCCCGCGTCACACGCCGAGTCGGCGCGGCTCCGTGTGTTGCGAGGAGGGCAAAGACACGCTCGTACCACACTGTCTGCGTAGGTTGCTTAATAAATACTATTTGCGCCTACTCTTCTGGGTGAGGTGGAGTTGTTTGAGATGCATGTAAACAAGAGCCCTCATAGGCGCACATGTTCATGTTTGAGTGAGTCACATTTCAAATTCAGACCGCCGCGCCCTCAGAAGCACATGTTAGCGTTTAAAGCGTCCCCTCACAGGTAAAGTGATCATCATGTCCATGGAATGTAGGTCAGAGCAAAAGGGCAAGGTGTATATGTGCGTGGTGATTTTGCCTTGCATCATAAGTTCATTCTCATATGGTTTGTATGTGTGGGCTGTGGGTGAAGGGCCCCCCGCCCCCCACCTTTTTTTTTTTTTTTTTTTTTAGCTACAGTTGTGTCCTTGCCCAACTTGTTCATCCATCTCTCTTTTGTGTGTCTCCCCCCAGATAACGGCTTCATCCCAGACTCTCTGCTGCAGGAAGTGATGAAAGCCCTTGACCTTGTCTCAGAGCCTGAGTAGTAAGTGCTTGCATGTCTCGCGGCTGCTCGTATGTGTGTCTATGTGGCACCTGTAGCTCTTCTAAAGTTGCCACTCCAAAGTCACGGCCAGGCCAGGTCAGCGGCCCAGCTCACGTTTCACTACCAGGCTTCTAGTAAGTACGGATAGAGCACAGTCATTGTGAAAGCGCAAGAAAAAAAAAAAAAAAAAGAAGTCAGAATCCGAGGCTCGGAGGGAGAACATTAACGACAGGAAGAAAGCCTGTTAGAGAGAGGAAACACTTAAAAGCATTGCTTCAAACAGGAGCACGTTTTCCACAGAGGAGTGCTAAGCCCTGCACCGGGACTACGGGCATAGTCGGGTGTTTGGAGCACTGATGTGCTCTGCAGAGCCCCAGATGGCCAACACATCACAACATAGCAGAGCACACCACGGGGGGGGGGGGGGGGGGGGGGGGTACTCGTTTCTCTCGGCTTGCCACACACAACACGAGTGTAGCAGCCTCACATGCACCATATTGAATAATATTCAGTTAGTTGGTGGTGCCGGTCTAAAACAACTCATTTGGGACTTTTATTGCCAGGAGAATGAGGACATGCGGTTGTTTCCGTGCGCTTCACAATGTTTGCGTTGTTTTATTACTTTCTGGGACGGCCACTTGTGATCAAATGGTTGATATTCACAGTCATAAAAGTATTCTGTGTTCACGTCGTTCGGCCTCCACAATGTGTTCACGTTTTGGGGATTGGGTTCATTTAAGTGAATTTTTAGCATGTTCCTTGAAGTGAAAATTAAGCTTTAATGCGCTCGTTTTGACTTGGTTTAAAATACCAAATATGGGTTCTTGCCCTCCTCGAGGCTCTATTGAATTGAGAGTGAATTCAGATCATCGGTATGGAATGTTTTCTACCTTTTACAGTTGCAAAGTGGGATGAGGTCATTTGAACTTCTCTTTTTTTTTTATTTCATGAACTTTTTGCTGTTTATGAACTCTATGATGAATTTGTCAAAGACATATTTTACTGGTGTACATTCCCGATTCTGACATCAACTCTATTCCGTCCGTGTATCTGGAGGTGTTTTATCCTATGTGAATTGTGACCTCCTTTGCACGTTATTATTTTATGACACATGTAGCACTGAGCAGAGACTGGACTTTTTTTAATTTTGTATTTATTTATTTTTTTTTACTTTTAATCTCCAATTTGCGAGCTTGATCCTCGCCCACACTTCCTGCTCGTTCCGCTTTGTCGGCGTCTGGCGACGTGTGTATTGTTGTGCACTGCGCGTGCACATTTCTTCTTAGTCCTTCATTGCCATGGCCACAACAGACAGTTTTCTTCAAAATAAACCAAAGATGGTGTTATAACATAACTCTATACAAAGTTTTGAATGTTCACACTTTGTCTGTGATGTCTTATTTTGCAAGCTACTGCATAGCTGAATGCTCTCTTCTCTTGTCTCCATTATAGATAGAAAGCTGCTAATATCATTAAAACCACACCGGGCCCTTTCAAACCAGCCACCCAAATGTTCTGTTGAAATTAGCGTGACTTTCTCAGACCACCGCCAGATAAAGACAAGCAGTGTCTGCTTTGAAACCAATTGACGCATGACTGTAAATCATACACCGGTTCCAGAGAAAACATCAGCTGATTGCGTTAGCGCACCATACACGAGGATGGATCAGACACGAGGAAAAACTGCAACGCGCTCCACGGGGAGAATTGCACGCATCATCGTATCACATCCGGTCCGCTTTCAAAAGGAAGGCGTCGTGTGTACGCCCGCGCAACACACTCGCATGTAGTCGGTGTCTGCTCTCTCCCCGCTGCCTTAAAAGGGCAATCGAACAAGAGTCTTTTTTTTTTTCTTTGCTCTGTAATAATAACAATAATAATAATAACCCTGATCTAACACGCAGGAATGTCTGGAAAGTGGTATATTTAGTTGCACCACAGCCATCGTGAAAACACGCAGGGCGCTCACCAAAACATGACGTGATGTTTCCCTGTGTTCTTAACTATTTTTTTTTTTTTTTTCTTCCCTTCCAGTGTCAGCCTGGTGAAGAACAAGCTGGATCCAGAGAACTTGGGCATAATTCTTCTGGGCCCGTTCCTCTTGGAATTCTTTCCTGATCAGGTATGTGCACGGAGGTGGACGCACAAATTCCTTCCATCCCCATTTGTTTGTGCTTATCGCAGTTAAAAAACGATCAGATTGAGGTCGCCTTCACATAAGCGTCGGGTGTCGGTGGCCAAGTGCTGTGCTAGCTAATCAAAGGCTCTTGCGCCAAAACATTCTTGCGGTGTCTCATGTGAAATCTATGCGTGTGTTCACAATCACATGGCGCTGCTTGCTCAAGAGTTTAGACAGAGCGGTTAAGCCCCTTTTCTTTTTTTTTTATATGAGACAGAGATAGAGAGAACTGTGTTAAAGTGATCAGGGCTTTTGAGACCCACCAGAGGAGCAGCTCAGAGCTGCAAAGAAATTATACCGCCATTAGCCAAGTGGACGCACACGTGGGATTGGGTCAAGGGTTTGGGTTTCATCCAAACATGAAGAAACTGGACGCGCGCTCAGACTACACACCCTGTTAGCATCCTGCACTTTTTAGCCAAAGTCAGCACAAGTGTCATTGCGTTCCTAGTTTTGGCTGTTAGGTGGTAATTGGAGTTACACTTAGCCTCAGTGCATTAAAAACACTTGAATGCAACACGCAGCATTGTGAGTTTGCTGCCAGGATTTGCAGTCAAAAATGTTCCACCTCTGGGTTTTAACCTCCAGTTGTACCGTTACGTTCTGGCCAGAGAGTCTCTCTCCAGCATGTTTTTCACTCTTGTTACCTGGCCTGTGTTCCAGGATTCAGGAATCCCGGACTCATTTACCGTCTACCACTACAATGGACTCAAACAGTCCAACCACAACGAGAGGGTGAGACAGTGATGCTTCCTTCTCTTAAGCCGTCTCCATCCATGTTATGTCTTCATTCCTTGTCATCATTCATGCACATAGACACACACACGCTCACACTGTTGGCGGTCCCCTGTCCCTTCCAGGATAAACAGTAGCCATTGCAAGCCTAATAGCTTGTTCAGTCAGCCAAAAACTCCATGGCTTTGCCTCCTGTTCCTCAAAGTCATGACGGCAGAGAGGCGGGTGTCAACAGCACGGCTGTGATAAATGTTCACCGACAGGCCTATTAGATAAGCTCAGTGTGACGGAGGGCTGTCAGTGTGTGTCTGTGGCCGCAGACCAGCCTGGTACTCAGGAATATCGCTTTCTGCAGCTGTCAGCGTGGATGGGCTTGTTTAGAAAAAAAAAGAAAAAAAAATACCCTCCCAAGCATCTACCTGAAGTCGCAGGAGGCGTACCACAAGTAGACAGAAACATATGCATATATGCACGCCAAGGCGCTTCTAAGGTTGCAGTGGCGATTACATTTCCGTATACTCAAATGGGTCTAACAGCCCCTGAAAGTATTTTATTTAAAGTATTATTCCCACCCCTGCAGCTGGTATATATGTGTGTGTCTGCACATGCGGTTGTGTCTACTCTAAAATAGCATCAACACTCCGCATTTCAGCCCACACCACTGTAGGAGAAGTGCCTGGACTGAGATTGATAGCGCCACTGTCCGTCGCTGGGGTCAGGATAGGGCTGTTCTATTTTGAACAAAAATATTAATCAGGATTATTTTTGGTAATGATTCAAACGATCATTTATTTTTGGGTACAAAACAAGAACATGTTTAAACGTAAATAATGTAAAGACGAAAAAATGTAAGTAAGTTCCTTTTGGACCAAACACAATGTATAAAATTAGTTTTTCTAAAATAAAATTTACAAATATGCAAATTTATAAATTCAATTATGATTTCCTTGTGTAAACAGTGCGTTGGATATAAATGAATATTAACAATCTTTCTTTTTTTTTTTTACGATTATGCCAATGCCAATTTTCTAATGTTGTAATCGTGGAGTGTAATAATCGTAATTGTAATGGACTTTCGATTAATTGCACATCCCTAGGTCAGGGAAAAAAAATTAAATCATGTGATATTGTTTCCCACGGGGATACATTGAAACTACAGTTGTTTATCCAAAATCCGGACTGACTTACATGCGCGTGTACGTGTGTGTGTTTCAGGTAGAGTACGTGGAAGGTACCGCTTTGGTGCTCGGGTTTGAAGACCCCATGGTACGGACCGACGACACTCCAGTGAAGCGCTGCCTCCAGACCAAGTGGCCCTACATCGAGCTGCTGTGGACCACCGAGCGCTCGCCGTCACTCAACTAGTCGCGTTTGTACTTGTAACGGACCACTACTGCCTCCATCTCATACACACAACCGCACACACACACACACACGCACACACACACGGCTCTGCTCCAGGGAGCTTAGAGCGACCGGGACCACAACCACACACACGCAACATTATGAATGAAACATTCACAAATGCACCCAAAAGACTCCAACAACTGTATATGCCTGAGATTCATTCTTTCAGCCTAGATTCGACTCACCTTTAAACGATGCTATTGTCTGTTCAGCACGGCTTGCCATTTGTCACACAGGATGTTTATCATGTTGCACTGTAAAGCGTGTCACACAAAGCCGCGCGCCGGAGCGCGTATTGGAGTTGTTACGACAACGCCACGACTGTTTGAAGGACGGAGAAACAAAAGGAACGACCAAAGCCTTCCACGTGAGAACACACGGACTTTCACTCTCACCGCTAAACGTTTACAATGTTCGGACCAACGTAGGCACTCAACCACCTGTGAAGGTTTCTTTAATGTATGACAAAGTACCTCATGCACCACATTGAAAAGTTGGCCAGGAGCTCATGTATTTATTAACATGCTCACAGTTCAGATTGTGGAATAAACACTTTTTTGGGCATCCTCCTCTGTTGTTTAAGTGTGAAGTCGTCCTCGACCCAACATCAGGAAACATCAAGTTTCCAGGCCCATCTGCGTCGCTTCATCGCTAACTCATGGCACATGTTTGCACTCTGTAGAAGCTCACAAGCAATATTTCACTACAGCTCCAGGATGGTGAGTTAAATGTCTGATAAAAATGGTGTAAGATGATGTGTTCTCACTTAGTATACTTAAACCAATATTTGTCTTGTACCGCACACGGTCGTTTTCAAACCCACTTAGGTACTCGGGTTTATGTTCATGTCTCTGTGATGGGTCGAAATAGTGAACTATTGGTCTTCATCATGCTAGGTACTGTTTAACAACCTCACTTTCTCCATAGCATAACTTTGCTTCTGTGCCCTCAATTACTTTTTGATCATATGTATTTTTTTAATCGAGACACTTAATATTTAAACAACTGCGGTAGTAGAATTTTTTTTTTTTTAATCTCAACAATGTATTCATAACACTCCTGATCTCATCTTATTTTACTTAACCATTCCCATTAAACGTAAGTCTAAAGATAATTTAATGCCCAATGGTTAAAAAAAATCTGGAAAACAGTGTCGCCACTAAGCTTTGCACACCAAACGGAAACGGAAGAAAATGTTTTAAAATATTTTAAAGAATCCAAATGGAGTCAAATGTTCATATTTTCTGATTTCCTTACCAATGAATTTGTCATAAACTGTCCACATTATCAACATGTAACAGTGACTCAACTTGCATGGCATGCTGAGCATGAGATCAGCGTCATTTGTGTACTGAACGTCGAAATCGTCTGCTGTGTGACGGCCCACGTGCGCACCACACTGAATGATGTGTTCAGGAGAAGTTAGGAAATGTGTGTGCTAACTTGTTTTAATGGGTTTTTTTTATTTAATGTTTGAAAAAAGTGCATGTGAGATAAATTAGATGGGGGGGTGGGGGGCACAACTGCCTGATATGCTTGCCCCTTTATGGTGCTTCTGACCTGTTCTGAAACTCATTCATTAGCCCCTCCCCACCCCTACTCAGCACCTCTGCAACTACATTTGATACATTACCCGCAAAGTGCCTCATTGTTGCCAGATCAGCTCAAACACAGAATTATGCCTCTCCTGACCTTTTGTAGAACTTTTCTACTTCATGTTGGATTTACATGAGGACATAGAGCAGAACCCTCACATACATACTTCTTGCATGAAAGCTACTTGAAGACAAGGTGAGCTGTGTAATTAAATGATGAGGGCAGGGGTCAGGAAGTGAGAGATGGCAGGTGTTGGAAGCGTCTCCATTTGACGGTTCAAGGTTTTGATTTGTTTTTACTTGACAGACACTAATGCTGTTTCATTTGTCTTTGCACTGCACTGTGAGACTGTCACTGGAGTTCATTTTGTTATTAATGCGCCTGTAAAGCTCAGTTAAGTAAAACAGACTGTCGAAAATGTTTTTTTATTCGTCCATCATCATCATCTTTTTTTGTAAATGTTTTTAACACGAGAGGCTTTGCGTTTGCGTTACAGCCAAGTTCTCCAACATAATGCGGGTGCAACATTACTTGCCCAATAAAATGAATTTCAAAAACGTCTTTAAAAAGAAAAAAATATTCACTTATGACATTTGGTTCTCTATGTGTAAAATTTCCTCTATTAGGCTCATAATCAGAAAACTCAAAGCAAAAACCTATCTTTGTGAAGGTAGAATTTTTGATCCTACTCTTGGATTGCTTACAACAGTTTCCCAACCCTTATGAGTAAAGGCGATATTTTACATTGAACATTTCTTACAGTACATCACTAATTAAAAAGTACACTGAAAACATGATGATCTCGTCACGATTTAATAAAAAAAAATGAAATATGTTGTGTGGAACACAAACATCTGATACATGAAAGACTTATTCTGTTGTATAAATGAAAAATAGTGGCTATGCATCTTAATTGTATTTTCTGCCACCTAGTGGCAGAGCATTTAATTGGTCTACCTGTCACTACATGTCAGTGGCATAGATAGGTGAACAAAGATGCATTTTTTTGTCATAAGTAAATCATGATTTTAAGACCAAAAAAATGATATTGGATAATTTCCTGCTGCACACTAGAGGGTCTCACACGGCACCATTGGTTAGGATTCACCGCATTAGATTTTGTAAGTGTGCCTAATGCCTTTCAAAATGGACTTTTTTTTCCAATGAATGACTCACAAGGAAACGTTGTGTTAATGGGGATATTAGATTGCATGCAAGGCAAAGTTTCCTAATTTGTCGCTAATGTGTACATTACAAGTATTACTTTGATTTTGTTTATTTATTCTCAATTAAATGCACTAATTAAAACGATGGGATTAAATCCCCATGCGGAAAACGCGCCATAAAAGGAGCGATGACGCACGATTTGCGCGCTCAGTTGTGGTTTGTGCCTGCTTTAATGAGTGCGCGTGTGTGAGTAGGGGTGGTAAAAGTTTTCAGCAGGGGGCGGGGGTGGGACTGCGTTGCATTGTGGAGGTTCCCAAGCAGTAGACCTGCTGCTGGTTTGAAGGGGGTCAGAAGAAGGAGAAGATCCGGGAGAGGAGCGCGGTGATCCAGACGGACTCCAGCCGGCACTTGAAGCGACCTCACCTGCACACGGTGGGACCTCCATCCGCCTTCCTCTCAGTTGAACCGGGGATTGTTAGCAGCAGGATGGAGCGTTCATGGGACGTGGGAGTGTTCACACTCCGGCTACTCTCCCTCCTCTGGTGCGCGCCAAGTGGGGTATGGAGCTTCAACTTTTACGCACAGCATCCCACGGTGTACCGCGGACCCAGTGGGAGTTATTTCGGTTATTCCGTGGACTTCTACCAGGCCAGCACCACCAGCAACACGTGAGTGGCAACTTCATCGACCGTAACATTAGGTAGACTTGCACAATCCCATAAAGTACATTAGTTCAATTCAGGAACTGCGTTAACATTACTACAATAGGCATAACCCAGTACTCAATTTACATTAATGTAATAAAATATTCATTAGAGTGGTTACAGAGCTGCACTCCATCATATTGACAGTTCTTTATTGCTATTTTTATTAGTCATGTGACTAAATGATGTAACCCTCTTTTTTATTTATTGGACCCCAGATTGTGTTGTGGATAGTTGGTATATACTAGTAGGGGGGTCAAAATGTGATGTATTGCTTTTTTGTGGTAGAATTTGATACACAAGCATCAAATATTAATATAAAATGTTGACCTTTTAATATAATGTGTCTCTCCGCATGGTCTTCCATTTACCGTCAACACTGTTCAACAACATTACTAACTTGTAGTCCATCCAAACTAAAATGTAAACATACACCTACATGTATGTATGTATGTATGTATGTATGAGGTCTGCACAATATATATACAGAAAAAATATTGATATCGCGATAATGGACTTTGCAATATGCATATCGCAAAGACATGCAATAATTTTCTCATGGAATTGTATGCTTTTATCTGAATTCGACCAGTCAGATGCAAACTTAAATGTGCATCGCCACCCAATAGTTGGACATCATCTAGGGGAAATACAACTAATTAGTTAAGAACACATTGAGCTTGCTTATTTTGCAGCATGAAAAAAAGTACTTGTTTTCAGATGATAAAAATGTCATTTCTTCATCGTCGATATCGTTACAGTCATCAACCATATTGCATATTTTTCCAATATAATTGTGCAGCCCTAATATGTATGTATTTATGTATGTATGTACGTCCATATGTACGTACGTAAGCGTATGTATGTGAACGTATGTATGTATGTACAGTCTGTATGTATGTATGTGTGTATTTGTATGTTTGCTGCTAATGTCATACATTAGCGGCTACATTATGCCGCCGTCTCTGTGTGACCTATACCTTTGCTGCTGTAAAACCGTAAACTTTCCCATTGTGGGACTAATAAATGCCATCTTATCTTATTTGGCATCTACTTTGAAATATATCAACATATGTATTGAATCGTCTTTCATTGGAGAGAGATATCTTAGAAGGAAATGGCACAGTAACAGTACTGACAAGTTCATTCTAATGTATGTAAATGACAAAAAATAATAATAATGGCATCATACCCCTTGAAATGAGCCGTACCATATCAAATTGATCGAATCTATCCGAATTGAATACTTGTACTTTCAGATCAAACCGCCCTTGAATCGTTTCACACCCCACATATCAAAAACCGTATCGTCTTTTGTGGAGCGATGTACACCCCTAATATATAGATTATAATTCTAATAACAAGCAGTTCTCTCCGAATATACTCTACTAGACTGTAATGTGACAGATGCATGACTCATGTCTTGTGTTATGATCTTTTATACCATGCATTGCCCTTACTTTCCTTGCATTTCTTGAAAGATGCATTTATGTCCCAGGTTCAGTGTGTTGGTAGGGGCTCCCAAGGCCAACACCTCCCAGCCTGGCATTGTGGAAGCCGGGTCCGTCTACTACTGCCCTTGGCCGGGCCAGCCTGACAGCTGCAGACAAATACCCTTTGACAATGCCAGTGAGTTCCCTTCCTTATTTCGTTCTGAAGCGAGAGCTATCTTAATATATTTGATGCAATGGCTTGTATGCGAGAAAGAGCTTGTGTACGTATGTCCCTTTTAAAGCTAAAGGTGACCTCAGTTGTTACATTTGGAACCAATGAGTTAATCGTGTGTGAGCTGGCATGTTGTTGTTTGCATGGAAAAACAAGAGCGATAAGGCATATGGCTTTTATCAAAAAGATGGCTGGCAGGTTTGCGGGTGCAAGACTGAATAGTTTGATATGCAAAGTATCCAATCAGCCTCTGCTCCATCTCTAATGTGTGCGGTGGATGAAGGTTAAAATCCAGAACAAGTGAGAACACAAAAAAGGCAGGGGAGGGGGGGGTTGCGTTGTATGCACATGGGAATAGAGTTCCCTTACGGAAGAAAGAAGGGGGCTTGGGTGAGGTCTGCTTTTCATTACATCTTGAAAATGTATCCCTGTCTCCTTTCCCCTCCTCTTGTCTCCCCTTCTCCTCCATCAATCCACCCCCTCTCTCCTTCTCTCTTTGAGATGACTCAACATCCTCAAAACGAGAGGGCAAAAATGACTTTTCATGCCTACTTGGCTGGAGGAAATTGCTTTAAATCAGCATCTGAGCACTATCAAATTTGAAGGCTTTGTAACGAAAAGTTATGACCATGCACATGGAAATAAAAGCCTACGTTATATACTGTATATACCGTGTCACTGTTAGGGGCCGAAGTTGACTTTGTTGTTTTAATGACCATTTTTTTACAACAGTTTTTTGGATATATTAAAACAGTAGGCCACAGTTGGAAAGGGGTGGTAAAGAGGATCTACTTTGTAGATAAAGGTGCATTTGAGACACTATGACATCAGTGGAATTCTTCTCCACCTTCCAGAATGAATGGCACTCAGTTCGCCATGAACCAGGAAGTAGCCTGCTCACTAACTAGCGTACTTAAATAACTCTTTTACTTATAATTCATTTGATTTATTTGATTTTTTTCGACTTAACAGCTTTGCCTTCGTAGCGGTCGACCCTGCACTATGGATGTGAATTTTACTTACATGCTTATTCCCTTGATTGGTTGAGATTAACATTCAGTGAACTGCAAAACTATATATTATTTTTTAAAGTATGCAAAAACGTTCTGAACTCTTGCTTCCGTGCCGGTGTTCTATTGAGCACAATATTGCTGTTATAACGGAGATAAGCATGGATGTCCTTCAAGTTTTCATCGCTGATGTCATGTTGGACTTTTTAGACAAACTCGTCGATACTGAATAGCAACTGCTGGTTATATATCGCCTTCAATTTTGCTTTAAAAACATGGCAGCATGGTGTAGTGCTCAGCATGTATGCTTCATAGTTCTCAGATTCAGGGTTGGAATATCTTCTGCACAGACCTGCATACAGGCAATAACACTAGAGTTCAAGTGAGTGGCCACATGGTTCATGGAAGGTCCATGGTTGCAGCTTAGCAACTGACTGCATCTATAATTGAGGCTTTTATTCTGTTAATTCTGGGTAATTCTTCACAAAGGATTCGTTTTTAGAGTTAAGTGTTTTGGGGTTAATTGCATGTTCTGAAAGCACCAGGAGCAGTAATGTGTGCTTGCATGTGCGCAGTAATCTAAATACCAGCGTATGTATCTCTTTGTGCACTACTAGGTGATTGATGATCGAGGCCATGGTGGATTTTTCTAGAGTTACAGCAGACCCTTTATTACAGGTACAAACCAGACAGGGGAAGAAGCACACATGTACACAATAACCAGGGCGAGTGTGGCAAACGTCTGCGTGTGCATGTGTGTGTGTGTGTGTGTGTGTGTACGTCTTGCTGGTTATTATCCACGCGTCAATTTCACATGCGCCTGATTAAGTGTACGTACCTGCGTGTTTGTGTGGGAGAAGTGACAAAAGGCAGACTTGTCGTGTCATGTCAGCATCGTGGTGGATGGAACACTGACGCCGATTAGTGGGACAGATATACTGTATGGACAAAGGTATTGGGACACCTGGGTATGCAGGATGGGAAAATAAAAGAAATAGGAATGCGGTTTTGTAGATTTAACAGTGAGTTAGTCTTCTACAAGATGGAGAAGGGTGTGTCTGTGGGAATTTGAGGATCAAAAAGATCGCTAATGTTGGTCCTCACATAGTCCCTTTTTTTTAGTCGATCACAACGGTGTTTAACGCAGTTGAGGTCAGGTCTCTCAAATTCCTTGAATGGATGGACGACTGGGTGCATGGTGAATGGATGATGGATCGATTGTGGAACTGATGTCGAAGGCTTTTTAGAAAAAATCAATAGAAGATGGATGGATGGATTGTGGAACTATGTTATGGTCTTTTTTTTCAATTTTAGTGTACTGTGTTCTAAACTACACTTCCTAAATAAATGATGTTGTTTGGAGACATTTGTATATATGAAATTTGCAACTACAGTTAGTGAATCCATTTATCTGTTTTCCATAGAATGAAGCCCAGTTGACTTTAGGCAAGGGAAGCGTACGTTGCGGACTACTACTAGCCAAGGCCACCTAATGGATGAATAAATCCTTAATAATTCTGTTAAAATAACTGAGGCAACAAGAGGTGCCGTTGATTCAGTCCTAACTGGTTTTCTGGTCTAAAAGAGTAACAACACGACGTCCGCCACGGGAGCAGACCTCGACAATGGCTCAGTTCCTTTGGGCACCATTCAAACAGCAATTCAGAACATTCATAGACAGATTGATGACTGTTTCTCTTTTTATTCGACCAAGGAAAATTGAGTCTACTCGTAACATACCGTCGATGTCTGACTTGAGCCTGAACGCATGAATAAAAAAAGTTATTGTGACAAATGAGAATATGATGTCCATTTCTCAGGGAAAATCAATCAGTCAGTGAATGAATGTTGGCTGTTCACCACAGCCAATCATTGTTGTGAACCGGTCAACCCAACATGTGCACGTGCATAGTGCGAGTTTGAGCGAACATGTGTTAAAGGAAGGTGTTTTACAAGGATGGGGGTACACATTCCTAAAGGGACCCAGCTGCAATAATGTTGGAAAATATCCCCAAAAACACACGTGCACACACAGCATTACACTAATCCTAACACAATTTAGTTAAATCAGCAGGGAGATCCTTGTCATGTGTTTGTCTCCCAGGTGTTGTTACATTTTATGAGACCAGCTTAAAGCAAGTCTAAAAAAAGGAACACCAACATCCGGACAAATGTCTGTTTCTGTGAAGCAAATGTTGTTTTGGTGTTTATTTATTGGTCTGTTTAAGACTTTGCCATGTTTTATCAAGGACAAATGCTTTCCATCCTCGCAGACTCCAAGAATGGAGTCAGTGCCGAAATTCATGCTATCTTTGTTCTGGCATCAATTATGAGTTTGCTGCATTTTTGCTCATTCTTGCTCATTCTTCTCCACAGATAACCGCATGATAAAGGTAAATGGCAGCAGAGAACCTTTGGAATTTAAGTCCCATCAGTGGTTTGGAGCATCTGTAAGGACACACAAAGGCAAAGTGGTGGTAAGTAGTCATTGCAAAATTTTAATAAAATGCTTGTCGTCATTGTTGCAGAAAAATGAAAAGCAGCTTAGCAGCTCCAGGTTTAATGGCACGCCAGACTATATATATCACAGCAAACGATGTGCAACGAGATACATTATGTAGATGTCAGAGATCTGCTGCAGTAAAAAGGAATCAAGAGCAGTGTGCTGTAATATGAGTATCAGTATGACATTAGTTTATAATGTGGCAATAATAATGAAATATATGACTGTACGATTTATTGGTGGTGTTAAAAAGTTGAAAAAAAATGTTGGAATTCAATAAACCGAATCTAGTGGAGTAAAAACTACATAGTGTAGTCTGGTATGTTCAAATATTTATGTACTGTCTATTACTTAGAGCCATCCGGCCGACCTTTTCATAATAATCGGCTGGACGTTTGCCAATTAAACCCTGATATAATCTTACTTCCTCATGTAGCTCTAAATGCTGTTCAGTACGTATCGTCAGGAAGTAATTGACAAGCATGGCTGACAGAACATTATTCTGTGTGATTACATCCTTCTCCCCATTTCCGTCGAGAAGCACGCGTGAGCTCAGCGTAAAAACTGGCACGTCTTTATTTTTAGTTTACCATATTTGGGAATTTGGCAGATCGCGTTACGCCTTGCTGGGCATTTCGGCAGACCTTGGGCGATTTCTATTGAAATTTGGTTACAGAAGGTAGACTTTAAGACCAGGTAAAACCAGGTCTAAGTTGTGGCGCAGGGGGTGTAACATGATTTTGGCGGATTTGCTCCAGGTGCAGGACGACGGATTCTGCACTCCGCTTATGTGTGCGCTGGATGTCATCACATGAGCGTGCTTCGAACCCTCTGAAACATTGTAGAAATCAATTCATTGAATTCGTCATTATTATTACTGTTATCATGTTTATTATATTTCTAAAAACACCCCTCTTAGCTGGTGTGTGTGTGTGTGTGTGCGTGTGGGTGGGGGAGGGGTTTTCACACACTGTCGCACAATTGGGGGTGGAAGACAGTCTCCAAATGCCCACTTTACAGTGGCCAACTTTTCATCATCCGCAAGTGGAGATTTTTTTGCAAATCCTTATAAACATATTTTGCGCAGACCAAATTCCTGCAAGCCGGTGTCACGGTCTGTGTTTTGAGTTTTGTTTTTGACTGTGGTTTGATGTTTTTCCTTGTGTTCCTTTGTCTGTCTCTCGTTAAATTATTGATTCCACCTGTACTTGTCATCCCGGTCCCTTGTGTTAGCCATCCAGCTTCCTCCTACCCTCTGTGTCTTGTCCAGGTGTTCCTCGTTGTCAACTTGTCTGTATTTAGTGCCCTGCTTTCTTTCAGTCCTTGTTGGTTCATTTGTCTTGTCTTGTCGAAGTCAAGTCCAGTTGAGTTATAGTCCTAGTGTTTGTTTACTTTGTTTTGGTCCTAGTTGTTTTTTGGAGACTTCAACGTTTTGTTAGTTTATTATTCCAGCACCTTGTTTGCCTTTTGTTTTACATTAAATACTTAATCTTGCACACAATTTTGCCTCCTGCGTTTGGGTCCTCCTCCACGACAACCCGACAGCCAGTCCGTTATGCTTCCGCCATGTAGACCGTGTGCCTCACCTGTGATGAATTTAAAGGGAATGAGCGGCGACACTTGCCCGGTAATCAAGTCGGCTGTGTTCACTTCCACAACGACGCAAATGCCCCTTTCTAAATGCACCCGTCTACGAAAATACCAAAAGAAAAACCTCCGCCCATTCGCACAATTTGACTGCATTTTGCGCTTAACTTGCGCTGGGCACGAAAATAGGGCCCATTATGTTGCTGATTATTGTGTACATTTAAAGCCTTAATTATAATGATCAGTTCATACTCGTTTTGCTTTTTTGTTTGAACGTTTCTGTCTGTCGTAAAGTTAAATACTGAAAGACAAAGTATTCTAAAACAATCAAATGTTCTGGCTCGAATGAAATGGTACATATTACTCAACGTATGACTACACCATTGTGTTTGCTGCTCCTCTACCTGCTTTTGAGGTTGTTTTTCCAGAAGTAAACTTGTGATCTATTGCGCAGGCATGTGCTCCTCTCTACCACTGGCGTACAGTGAAGCTGAGCGGGGAGATGGATCCCGTGGGTACCTGCTATGTGGCCGTCCAGAACTTTAGTGCCTACGCAGAATACTCGCCATGTCGGACTAGTGAGTCATTCTATGATTCCGCCTCCGCTTCCTATCCACCTCACCTATTCTTTTTTTCGGCCTTTGCAGGTTGCAGTCCGTATTAATCCAACTGTAGTGCGTGCACTCACGGGGTACAACTGTAACTGGTCCACATGCAGGGATCAATGCGAGATGTCTTGATATAAATAATTTGGCGAGGCGTTCATTTAACACTAAGTTTAATGATGCATCTTCTCACTTGACCATGTAACTAAGTACAATAAATCTAATGTTATTTTAATGGGCTATTCAGAACAATTGAACTCATATAAAGTTAACAAAGTTTTGATTAACTTTAATTGTCAGAAAGGTTGTCATTTTTCAAATGGTTTTTCTAAGTCAGTGGTTTGCAAACATTTTACACCAAGTAACACCTAGAAAAATACTTAGCATTTAAAAACACCACCATCATGACCGACATTCAAATACAGTACCGTAGTAGGCCCAAGTTTTCATTAACAAAAAAAAGACAATGGTTTTACACTTCTAAAAATATATTTAATATTATTGTAAGCTACTGTAACATAATGCACAGTTTGAACATCAACCCTAACATATTTTTTCAAGAATTTGTTCTATGTAAGCAGACTAGTTGAAACAAGGCATTCTGATAAATATTGCGTTTGTGGAATAAGAGTTAATCCAATCGTTTTTAGCTATCTCTAGGGGACGGCCACTTTGTCACTTCTGTCAACTGAAAATGACATCACAACTGCTCAGGGTTCAGGTAACAACCAATCAGCAAACTGAGCTATATACACAAAGTATCAAAAAAATACACAAAGTATTAAACAAATACTATATATATATATATATATAAACAGTTATCTGGTACAGTTCTTGTGCAGGGCTACCTGATTAGGTGTCTGTCAAAAGATTTTATCTTACTATCTTATGATGTCCCTCCCAGTTGCACCCTACATAAATAGAGTTGCTACTTCACGTCTCACTTTCAAGACTTTCCCCACTGATAGCATATCTGTGTCTTTTTTCTGTCATCTTAATGGGCTTGTAGGGATTTTCCTGCCTTGCATCCTAACCCTTCCGCCCTCACATCCAGGTCCCCCCTGCTCGCACCCCTCCCGGCAGGGTGATACGAGCATGATAAGGACGAATGGAGGCTATCAGGTGGCGCATCATAAACAATAGATGAAATGCGGCCTTTATTGTCGGCCTCTTGGCTAACAAATCCCTCACTGTTCACACTCAAACATACACGCTCTTCTCATCACACAGATATACATTTTGTTGTGTGGGTGTGTGTGTGTGTGCGTGTGCTTGTGTGTGCCAGTGCAAACAAAGCCCCACTTAACACAGCGAACCATGTTGTTCTCCAGGGAGACATAAAGCTGCGTTATATTTCCTATCATATGTCCCATTTCTGAGCCTCCACTAACACTTGAATGTGCACCCTCCCTCCGTCCCATAAATCACGTTGTGTTTATACACTCGTGCGTTGTTACACATCATCAAGCTTCACCTCGGGGTGCCTCCAACATGGGGAACAATCCTTCCTTTTGATTTTCATGCGCAGTTAGGCGATGTAATTCATATAAAAACACGCCTTCGACCATATTGTTTTTCTTTTTTTCCTTTTTTTTTTTTTTTTTTTTTTTATCAAATTGTTTCATCTGATATGAGCAATACCCTCTCGTGTCAGATGAGCGTTTAGCTCCAGAAAACAAACCTTTCCACTGATTAAAACAAATGACATGCTGCCTCTTTACGCTCAATTGTAAGTGCGTGCGTGCGCTTGTGTGGTTTGCAGATGACCCGGACCCAGAGGGGCAGGGCTTCTGCCAGGCGGGCTTCAGTGTGGATTTCACGAAGGTATGAATGAATGCAACCCAAGCACATTACTGGCAAAGACTCCCTGAACGCATCACAACACGTCCCTTCTTTAAGTTACAAGCGGACGCCTCCCTTTTGAGATTTATAGTGAAAGATGGGAGCCTGTTTGTCCCACGGGGAGCCTCTCGTCCCAATGCGCCTCTTAACACAATAGACTAAATGCACACATATGCATTCTTTCACTGTAAAGTCAGTGGGACCTTTAACCTCCATCTCACGGTCCAACGTAACCCTCCTGTACAGGAAGCTCTCACTCTGCAAAAGTTGTCAACATGTATGACAGCAGGAATCAAACATACACACACATGCGTACAGGACCAGGTTTGTTGCCATGCAAATAGTCACGTGCGCTCACAAGTTCCTGTCACATGACTGACCGCAAGTAATTGTATTTATTCCAGGAAGGAAGGCTGGTGGTAGGAGGCCCTGGAAGCTTTTACTGGCAAGGTAAATGCAATAACACACTGTTCATACAGTAAAGTGATGGAGTGGAACCTTTGAAGTCAAATAAGTTCGGATTCAACCAAACATCCATCCATAAAGTCCCCAAAAGGTGCCTGGAATGTAAACAGAGACATCTAATGAGGGCCTGAAATGTACTGTAACTCGAATCCATGAATTATCAATTCATCCATTTTCTATACCGCCTATCCTCATTAGGGTCACGGGTGAGCTGGACCTATCCCGTCGCAAGGCACACGTGAAAACAAAAAAAACCATTCACACAGATATTAACACCTATAGACAAGGGCTCCGTTTCTGTGACTGGTGTAAATCTTGTACGGTGTAACTGCGCAGAGGCAGGTAAGACCTGATGTTGGTAATTTTGCAGACGGCCGCCAACCGGCGGATCTGCAAGAGAGAGGGCTGCGCCACTGTGGCAGTGGTCACAGACAGCTTCAACAAGTACAGAAAATAACATTTTTTGGTAAACGTTTGACTTAGGGGCAGGTTATTTTCCACATGAAAAAAAACAGAGCTGGACCAACAATCCCGCTATAAACCATATTCAATTTGAGTTCCCCTGCATATAGAAAGAATAGTATTCATATGAGTCAAGGTGATGAGCTTACCAGCCATAACTCCCTCGCCAACAAAACAGACACACAGTAGCGCGCTTGCCAGATGAGCAGTGTCATCGCAAAGATATGATAGAGACTCTGACTTTTCCTTCCTTACTTTTCCCCTTCCCCTCACCCCTTCTACGTACTTCACGTCTGTAACAGTGTGACAGGAAGTGGGTGTTTGGGCTCCATAATGAGCTGATCTTGGGGGGGGGGTGTTATGGAGCGAGGAGGGACGGCCCCTCTGCTTCATGATAAAGCTCGTAGGAGGAGGAGGCTCTGAGAAGGAAAGGTGGCGGGGGTGTGATAGTGGGTCATTAAGGAGATGACAGTAACGTGTTGCAGAAGTCCGCGAAAGGGATGCGAGGTGAGGGAGGGGGTTAAGGATTTAGACAGCGCAGATGCATTTCCTGCTGGATGGATTGCTTTCAGGATGTGGAGTCCGAGCAGAATGCCGAAATGTCAAGGAAGCGGAGTTCACCCGTACAAGTGTGCCAGTACTCCCACTATTCCAGGTGTGCTCTCCAGGCTCTCTCATTTTCCCTTCACTTATTCTAAATGAGGGAAAACACTGTTCTGCAAATGCACATTCGTCTTTTATTTCCTGTTAGTGTCATCGGGCGGGGTCTCATTTACTCAAAATGGAACAAAGGCAAGCTAGACTACTGCGCACACTTCCAACAAGGTTAAACATTTTGGCGAAGGGGCAATGGCTCCATTGTGACTCAAAAGGCAAAGCAAAAAATGATTTTGCTGTGTTTCAGTTCATCTCGCCTTTTAAGTTAGCAGGCTACGTTCTGGTTTACGTAGGATTGACAAGATGATGGGACGCGTTGTGTGCTGGGCCAGAAGGAATATTCGCCTCGTGACTCAAAATAAATCAGTCTTGCAAAAGCAAAAAAATAATCATCGAGCCGAGTGTTTGCTTGTCCATCAGTTTGTTGATGAGGACGGGGTCATATCATTTTTGTTTCTGTTACGATTAGGGGGAATTTTTCTATCTTTGCTCGTGAGAAGAAAAATAAATTCCACTAACAAACCTGAAAAAAAAACATTATGGGATGTCGC
Organism: Filicampus tigris; assembly: GCF_054856515.1. Lineage (NCBI taxonomy): Eukaryota > Metazoa > Chordata > Actinopteri > Syngnathiformes > Syngnathidae > Filicampus > Filicampus tigris. Next base: position 11,837,624 of record NC_141224.1, read on the forward strand.
ATTTGTGTTTGTTCATTTGCATTCCTGGCCAGTGGGAATGTTCCCTCATGACTCAAATGACAGGAGGAAATAAATAATTGCACTTTGCAGTGGATGTAAAAGTTTAGCAGTTTTTTTTATTCTGTGATGGGTGGTAATGTTCCTTCCTGACACCTATCATTTCCTGTTGGTGTAGATACAGGGGTGTCGAACTCCGGTCCTCGAGGGCCGCCGTCCTGCCTGTTTTCCATCTCTCCCTGCTGCAACACACCTGTTTCAAATGATCAGCTCATCAGCAAGTTCTGCAGGAGCCAGATCACGATCGTTTGAATCAGGTGTGTTGGACGAGGAAACCTCTAAGACATGCAGGAGGGCGGCCCCAGAGGACTGGAGTTTGACACCCCTGGTAGAATGAGTTCATACCTCCACTAAGATCAACCTTTTTTTTTTTCATGATGTGTTTTTTTGAGGGGGAACGAGACAAATGAGAGTTCATTTTTCTGACGCATCAAACGCCCCCCCATCATGTAATACTTTGTTTGTTTGTCTGTTCGTCCAGTATCCTCGATTTCTTCTTTTGCTGATTGTGTATTTTTGCATTATCCTGCTCATTAGCTAACACACCTAAAACTGGGCAATCAAAACAACACACCTTTTTGGTAGCGATAAAATAATGGGCAATCAACACAACACACCATTACACCTTTAGTATGGATTTTAAAAAAAGACATGCAGAAACAGCTGTTTAGAAACCCACAAACACTATTTGTACGATTCAAGTTTGTTGTTTGTTAGTGGTGCCGTTGTTGCTTAGCATATAAAAGCCACAGCAGACTAATGGACTGCTCCGTCTCGGTGCCCTCATCTCGTCTCGGAAAGGCCGGCTGCATCCAGTTAAAATACTTCCTCTTAATGTTTATAAAAGCACTTTGCCTGGATTTTATAGACTATTATATGCAACAATCATCAGCAGCAGTGGAGTCATGTATACTCCCTGGACACTTCTGTAGGTAGACTCACACAATATCCAATACAAGAGCTGTATCAAAATTGTCTTTAAAAAGATAATAATGCTCAGTTTTGATTGACACCACCAGGGAGGCATTCATTTGAAACAATTTGTTTATTATTTTGGCTGCAGTTTGAAGTGGGGGAGAATTTCAGTGTATCTTACTCAGACCAACATATTATAAACACTTGTCACTATGATGCCGTGCAGTTCTACGCCAGTCCAACCACCGCAATGTGCACATTCTGAAGTTGTGCCTAATGTTGTGGCCGGTGATTGTATGGTCAACTCGTTACTTGGCGTAAGAGCTGCTCCATTACAAAATGATGCGCCATTCATCAAATTTCAAGATGAATTTAATGTATTGATGTGTTATTTTGGAAGATAAAGTCAGGCCAAGTAGGCAATGTTGAGCTGCCAGGAGGGTTAAGAGCGCACCGTTTCCTCTGCCTGAGTCCAAACACGCGCACACATGCACATTAAAAAGGATTTATGGAAGGTCGAGTACGGCCGTAGATAAAATGCTTTGTTTGTTTGACCTGCTGTTCAACGGCAGAGCAAAGGTGGTGTTTGTGTCCCTGCAAGCGCGTGTAAATCACAAAGCCTCACTGTGAAAAAAGACAGATGTTTTCTTGAGAGTTTAGGCAACATAAGGAATGTTTCCTGTTTTTTACTCAACTAACGATGGGTTTCACCTTGCCTCAGGGATGACGCCGATGTGTCGTTAGTGCAACATTTTCACCCTGCTTGTTTATTCCATGTACAGCATCTACCATGTTTGTATCTTTGTGTGAGTGCAGGTCAGGTGATGACAGCAGGCGTAGCTGAGATACTGAACGGCTACTCCTTGAAAGCTGTGCTGAGACGAGTTCCAGGAGAGAAACACACCACCGCTGCTGAAGACACACACGATGACAGTTACCTCGGTAATGCACAAACTCAAAACCAACCCCTAAGAAGTGATTCCCAACCACTGTGCTGTGGCACATTACTGCTGCGGGATATTATCCAGTTCATAATTTTTATGCCAGCGATGACTATTAATGCTGTTCCGCTACCACCACAAATTATAAATTATTATTTCAGTGTGCAGTGGCGCCTTTTTGGATAGGAGTTGTCATCCAGACAATTTTTTTGCTTTGACTTCCAAGCATGAACTTGAGATAATAACACTCGACTGGAACTGGAACTCAACTAACTTCACAACAAGCAGTAATATTTCATCCATCCATCCATTATCGATACCGCTTATCCTCATAAGGGTCGCGGTCGTGCTGGAGCCTATCCCAGCTGTCTTCGGGCTGTAGGCGGGAGACACCCTGAATTGATAGCCAGCCAATCGCAGGGCACACAGAGACCAACAAAAAAACACACTCACAATCACACCTAGGGGCAATTTAGTGTCATGTCCATGCATGTTTTTGGAATGTGGGAGGAACCCGGAGTACCCGGAGAAAACCGACGAGGAGAACATGCAAACTCCACACAGGAAGGCCGGGCCGGATTCGAACCCACGACCTCTGCGCTGTGAGGCAGACATGCTAACCAGTCGACCACCGTGCCGCCGCAGTAATATTTAGAATATATATATATTTTTTTGAGTCGAGGAGACTTCAGCTGGTTGTACGTGTATGTGTATCGTCGATCCACTCTTTGGTGTCGATGATTGAGACGCTTTTGCGATCGCTATTCATAAAAAAATCGAAATCATGACACCCCTAGTAAGGGAACCACTGAATGTACTTTTTTGACATCTTGGTTTGGTAGTGTGCCGTGAGATCTTTAGATTGTAAAATATGTGCCTTGACCAAATAAAGGTTTGGAAGCACTACTCCATAGAAATCATTGCCCAAAAAAAATGTTGACAAGACAAGTCTTTCCCAGAAGGATCAATTTCTGGTAATAGGTTATAGATATGGACTTGGCAATCATCTCATGTGGTGGGATTGTAAATAAAAACTTTGGAGACTTGCTCTGACATTGAACTATTATCTCCTGAGAATTAGAAGAATATTATACAATGTGTACATCTATGATGGTAACATGACCTGTAAGAGAGGTCGTCAGGTGGTCCCCAACCTTCACTGGGTGTTTCGAGCCTCCATTTGGCGGGTTAGCAGTGATTTGCCAGGTCACAGCTTCTGTCCTTCAGGTTTCCAACTTGTGCTTCTCCCTCATGCCAGAGCCGACATGGGGGTCTCTCTGATGTTTCACTCAGCCTACGGACATCTACTTTCCTCAAGTGGCCTCCCAGTCCAACCTTTGTCACTAGATTCCATACAGACTGAGCTGGGAATCCTCAAATTTTGACCGTCATCAACCATGTTGTCCACCCCATGTCCCAGTAATCTTTGCAGGAATTTAGCCTTTTTCTTCTCTGCGGCTTCTTCACAGCCTCCTCTCACGTCACCATCCGCTCCACCAGGATTATTTTATTTCCCTCTGGGGACTACATGATGATGTCAGACCTCAGAGTTGTGGACAGTACATCTTATGGGAATTGTAGTTTCGTTCCGAGGTCTTCCTCCATTTGCCATCCCTGGGCTGCAGGAGATTCCACCTGGCTTGGATGTGGACAACAGGACTTTGATCCTCTCTCACAAGGCAGTGGTGTTTAGCAGTGGTCTTGTTTTAGCTGGGTGTTCCGTCTTCCTCATTTCTTACTCCAGGATGTCTGTGAGTACTGCTAACACCTTGCCGTAGAGCCACCTGTATCTCTCCTGTGTTGGTACAATCTTACAACCTGAAAGAATGTGCTCCATTGTCCCTGAGCCACACAACCTCCACAGCGTGTCCTTCCACACCTTCCACCTATGCAAATTTACTGCGGTTGGTAAGATGTTATACGCTGCTCGGAGCAGAAAGGATGTTCATGTGGTTGTTCTCTTGGAGAGGTCCCACCTCATCCAGGAACATTGAGTTGCAAGTATTTTGATCTTCTTTCTCCCTCAAGGTTTCGGACTTCATCCACCACGCGCGTCCACGGAGCGCTGAATCTGTCTACTTACACCACCTGCACCATGAGTTAGACCTGCTTTTACCGAGTCTTAAATCTAGCCTACTTTTTGTAACTAAATTTGCAGATGCATCGGGGGGTGCAGAAGGAACGCCCAGTGATGCATTGCGCGTCTACCAAATTCACAATCATGCTGAACTAGACTATAGCCCCGGCACAAAAATGAAGATTCGCCGAGCGCAGTCCACTTTCTATTACCAAATTGTGGGGTGGGTCACGGTCTCCGCAACTCCGCGCGCCCGAACGCCCAGAGATGCGCAACGCGGCCCCAGACACTGTCAACTAGACTTGCGCTGGCACGAAGATGAAGTCACACCCATTTTTACGAAAAGAGCAGGGGTGCCAGTCTACCTAAATAGGCCCTTAATTGTTCATTGTGCATTGCAATGGTAGATCACAGTAAAGCTGTGTCAGTTACATTATAACAGTTCTCCAGTAAGTACATTTACTACACTGCAAGTGCAACCAGTGAAGACGCATTACTTACATCTGTCAATATTTCAACTAAAATGTATGCAGACAAATAATACTGGAAATATGCTTTTGGTTAACATTTGTTTCCTTGATTCTCAAAATGACATCGCCAAATACTGGCCTGGCATGCATATGACATTGTTTTCAGTTTGATTTCACAATGTAATTTGTAAATGTTTCCCAATTGTCACCAATGTGTCGTAATTGCCTCTAGGTTACTCTGTAGCAGTGGGGGAGTTTACCGGAGATTCAGAACAAGGTGAGAAACCCAACAAAGAACACGTGCAGCAGCAACAACTACAACTTGTCTCCTTTGCACTTGGGTTGCTAACATCACTGTGGCGTGTGATCGGGTGTCCCAAAGGGAGCGAGTGCACAGCTGGGTGACAATGTGCAGCTCTGAACTCACCGGCAATAATGAGAACTGTCCCTGAATGTCTGGGTCGCGACCCCCGAGGGGACACGTCTTTTGGAATTACTGATAACGGGATTTCCTGCGCTCCACTTTGACTGATTAGAATGATTAGTGGCAGACTCCGCAGACCTCTGCAGGTTTAGTGTTTCTTCTGGACTTGAGCAAAATGACTAATGATCCCGTGCTGGACGGATTTAGAAGGATTTCATCTGAAAGGAAAATGGGTATATCATCTGGGTGTTTTGAAAATGAAAATGTTTTTAGGGAAAAAATACATTTCATCAAATAATACAAATAATAGCAATAATAATAATGATAATGATGATTATTATAATGATAACACTTCAAGCGGAAGTCATGCAAACATATTTTTTTCCAGAATAGGTTCTATGCAGGCCCACTAATTCAAATACAGCATTGTGATTAATATTGCGTTTGTGGAATATTCGGTAGGTTAAGCAGCAAAATGCACCCACTTTTAGCCATCTCAGGGGGCGGCCATTTTGTCACTTCTGTCGACTAAAGATGGCATCGAAGTTGCTCAGGGCTCAGATAACGACCAATCACGGCTCACCTGTTTTCTGAAGCTGAGCCATGATTGGTCGTTATATGAGTCCTGAGCAACTTCGATGTCATCTTCAGTCGATAGAAGTGACAAAATGGCCGCCCCCTGAGCTAGCTAAAAATGGATGGATTTCTCATATTCCACAAAGGCAATATTCATCAGAATGCCGTGTTTAGACTACTGAGCCTGCATAGAACATAGAACAAAATGTTTGGGTTTACTTCCTCGTTAAGACCAATAAACGTATAGATGCTACATGCGGGCATTAAATAGTACACTGCTAAGCCCATTGCTAACCAAAACAACAGCACTGAAAAAATAACCGATAATTTAAAGTTTGGAATCGTACCTCATGATATAAACATAAAGTGTATGTGCATAACATTAAATATGATCTTATGTTTCGTGGAGAATGTCTTTCACAGAAATGAATATTCCTGTAGGCATGGGATAACTCCAGAAGCTCTTTATCGATTAGACAATTACAAAGATGCATCTCTCATTCAGTATTACACCCAGGGAAGGTCAATCAAGACCAAAAGAAAGTTGGATTGTTGAAGAAAAGTTTAGATTTGTATTGCTTCCTTTTCAGACAACATTTCTGCCAATGTCATTGCCTCCATTTTACATGTCATATCTATTGGTGCCTCTTTGCTAATCACCATTTAGTGGGATTTTTACTGAATGAGCTGGCTTTTATGAATGCCAAATACCCAACTCAAAGGCCCTCCAGCACAACACATGTCAAACAGTCTTAAAAGTTACACCAGCTTGTAGATGCAAGTGCTCAATTGGTGAGAAGCTCAATGCGGTCTTGTGAGTCTTTTTCCCCACGAAGAACTGGTCGTAACAAAGTTCTAACAGAGCTGGGAAGTTGTGCTTTATGGCTTTGTGGTCATAGGGAAGAGCAGGAGGACAGGAAAGCTGTCTCTGGTACCCCCCCGCCCCCCCGGGATGTTAATTGCACCGCAGTCATCAGCAACTAGTACTACAGCCAATCGTTCAGTGTGTTCTCAACTCTTATTTTCACACAGTCATGCACTGTTTAGAGTTTAAGCCCTTTGACAAACCTCTGTCAAGCCCCGTCTTTGATTGTAAGTGTTTCCCACACGTGCACTAATTCGAGCCTGTTTTGGAATTTTTCAGAAGTCCTAGCCGGAGTACCAAGAGGAGCACAAAACTTTGGATATGTGAGTACAGACACAGGAATGCGAAAAGTACTTGAGTTTTGTGTGGTTTTGGGAGGAAATCATACAAGAATTTTTACGATCAAATTGGCCTTAGTGCATTTGAGTGACCCCTGAACTCATGTGCAAACCCCCGAAGGGAGAAAAAAAAAGGTCCCGCTGCGATGCATCAGACATCAAGTGAAAACATTTTATTTTGGAATCATCTCAGTGTTGAGAGCTTTACTGCATTAGGTTACAGTATATTATTTTGATTAAATTATAACAAATTAGTGGGGGTTTTTTCTACTCTTTCTAGTACAGTGTTACTTATTGTATTGACTCCTACTGTAAAATTCTCAGAGTAAATTTACGCAGAATTTTATGCTTAATATTTTACTCTCAAATTTTACTCTGTTTACTCGGACCAAATATAGTATTTTTAGAGTAAAATGTACTGTACGAAATTTAGTGTGTAGGCTAATGTGATTTTGGTGTATTTGATCGAGGTGCAAGCAGACAAATCGCTGCTCCTTGGTGGACGTCTTGTATTTCGTTAATAAATATGACACCAGCGTGGAGTAATCCCTCGGAGTCATTGTAGAAATCAATTATAAACGGATTATAATCATCATTATCTCCCAAAAATATTTTAAAAGCACCCCTGTCACTATTGGAGGCGGGGTTCATGCACGGGGCGGGCATCCAGAGCGCAGAAAATACGGCCCAATGAGTGCAACAAGTGGTTAGGGGACACAAAAAACTTGACTCACCCTGGCGCCTGCAACCCATGCTCCGCCATTGGTTCGACTGTGTGACAAACGGATGGGAAACCGTTTCCAGATTTTACCACAGTCATTTCAGCGTGTTAGATGGCACCCTGCTCCTCCACCGCCACCGCCACTATCTTCATGACAACAACAACATGAGGAATCTCTCTTTTTTCTAAAGTCTGCGGAACAATGCATTGACTCTGATGGATGGTCGCGGTTCACCACTTTAAGACCTGAACTCGTCAAGCAGTGTCTCCATTTGCAAAGCAGGCCTGTCAAAGTGGAAAGAAGCACTAGGCGGGCCATGAAGAAACTTGAGCGTTACAGAACCAAATGAACAATCGCGCGTCCGCATGGCTCGCTCAGACGCTCCGTGCGATGCTCTGTGTTTAACTGGTGTGCGCTCTTATGGGAACTTGTCCCCGGGGCTGACTGTGTCCGTCCTCCCTAATGACACACTGCTTCCGCTGCATGTGGAGGGCGCTGACCCCGTGTCACCCCGCTAACCCGCCTTCACATACACGACCCCCCTCGCCTTAACCTGCAATCACAGTGCACGCAGGGTACACGCACACTCCGCAACATTGTGCGTTTTAGGCCTGGGAAAGAACGCCACGTTGGTATAGTGAGCGTAAAAGGGGATGCAGGTTAGTTGTTCTCATGTCCCAGACAACCATTCCATTGGGACTAGTTAGCATTTAACATTATGAATCTGATATTTGTGTTTATCTTCATCTCTCTTTTTGTTTGCAAATCAATCCTGGGTTAGTGTGTCTTTGCAACATCTGCGAATGGGTCGAGCAGTATCGCCCTGTGTGTGCGTGCGGGTGCATGTATGTATGTGTGTGTTAAGCCCCCGGCTGTCCCCATGTGGTTGTTATTTTAGGTCTTATGAAGGAATTCTCAGCCTCCCCCTCCATCGCTCCCCTCAAGCAGGGTTACTTTTGGGGGAAGAAGCGGGTGAGAAGGGGGGGTTAAAGGGGAGCACGATGGATTGTAATGGGGGAGGGCGGGATAAAAAAGAAAGGCATTTAAGCTTTGTGGTGTGGGTCTTTTTTTTTTTTTTTTTTTGTATTGTTTTGTTTGTCTGGTTCGCTGTGCGGTAAGGACAAAACCTGCCGAGTCATCACAAGTTGGTCCTTCTGCTTCTTTTAGGTTGTGATGATCAACTCCACCAATCTGACCTTCATCCAGAATTTCACTGGAGAACAGGTAACAGCAGCAGCACGTTCCAGTCATTCCACAGGCATGCAATTCCAAATGCAGAGTACTCTGGCTATAAATTAACTTCACAATATCTGTTAAATTTCCCAGGAACTTTCAATAGGATGTTTAGCTGGAAAAAATAGGAAATAAACAAAGTTGAACACCCTCCTTGTGAATTTATGAGAATTAATAATAAAATCATTTCAAGTTAAGATTATTAGCGATTGATTTAATGTATAATTTCCCAAATTTTCCTCATAGTGCACTATAAATGAAAAGATGTAATCCTAGAAAATTATGCATTGTACTTTCAATATTGTTTTTACTCAAATAATTATCCATCCATCCAATTTCTGTTGGGCTCATTATTGCCAATCGTAGCGCACATATGGACAAAAAACAAAAATCACACTCACATTCACATTCATGGATGATTTAATCTTAAATGAACCTAACATGCTTGTTTTTGGAATGGAATACAAAACTTACGCAAACACGTGGAAAACATGCAAACCCCACTCATCTTATTTTTAAAACATTGAAATTATTTTGATCACCGTTTCTTTACGGATTGGCATGGACAAATCCCTCGGTTCTTCCGCCTTATATTGAGATGGATGTCCTTTCCGACTCAAGTTAAAGTTACCCAATGTGGTTCATTGTCCTATACTGTAGATGTGACATACTTTCATTATGTAACACTCAATGCTCTGTCATATTCAGATGGCCTCTTATTTTGGCTACTCAGTGGCTGTAACCGACCTGAACGGAGATGGGTAAGTGGACCATTATATTTGCACTTATTACATGTATGTATTGTACTGTCTAAAGTCCACCTTGTGCATTTAGGATGGATGATGTTCTGGTCGGAGCACCCCTCTACATGGAGAGGGAGATGGAGAGCAAGCCCAAAGAAGTGGGGAGGGTCTACTTGTACCTGCAGAAGGCCCCACTTACCTTCTTCAAACCCCTCGCCCTCACTGGCACGCACACCTTTGGGCGCTTCGGCACAGCCATAGCACCTCTGGGAGACGTCAACAATGACGGATACAACGGTAAGATGGAGGAGTATAAAGAAACAGCGTGGGAAAGAAATGATACAAAGGAAATTAAGATGGATGAAATTTATCTGAGTAACACAAACAAATGCGAGAGGAAAAATAACAACTCCTCCTCGCATATTTCACAGTCTTTGCCATTTTTGGCTTGAGGCTGATACAGAAGTGGCAGATAATAACAAAAACTTGACCTTACTTATTATACAAAGAATCTTTAATAGCCAATGTCATTGTTAGGGTTATTATTCATGCATGCTTGTTTATAGGATTCAAATTAATTAAAGGGAAAATACTGATTGTGTATTTTGTCAAACATATCCAATGGAGCCTGTTCTCACCAGAATTTAGGAGGCGTTTGTACTAAACAAATGTGATGGGGATTAGAGAAAATTTGAGGAATTTGGAGGTTTTGACAAGCGATTTGCGTTCCACTCACTTACACGTCAACGCTGATCAGACCACGCTGGCGCAAGTTAGACAGCTGGTCTAACGCAACGTATTTCATTCATTATGTTGATCAGGCATCAAAATTTCTGAAACCCCTGTATTATATTTTTTAAATCATCCTAATGGGCAACACTGCTATAGATGCGGTCACATGATTAGGGTTGTGGGGACACTCTCCAAGTGCCCACTTTATGGAACAGATGTTCTTCTGCCGATGTCAAGTCTCTAGTTCCTCTAGTTCTTCCAGTTCCTGACTAGTGCACTGCATTTAAAGGGAATGAAAGAAGTCACTTTGATTGGCCATGACTGAAGTCCATCGTGACGACTCCCACCGCGGCGCAGCCCTCCGTCTCGCAGATCTGCAGAGCGTGTCGTCGTCCATGAAATTACCAACACGGGCAATGTCGTGCTGGATTTAGGTTTTAAAAAATGTCAAAGATATATTTTTTTAATTATATGTTAAATAGAAGTTGATTGTTTGGAGACATGTCAATCTGGAGTTACATATAGTGAAACAAGAGGACAACAATTAAAACCATGTGCTCATCACTTTTGGAAAAAGTCAACCTCCCCCACTGATGCTCGCTCACCCAGAGTGTGTGCACTAATTCACATGTTATTCCCCTCACGCTTGAAGTCTTTTACTATTTAGGTTTTACTTTGTCTATAGATTAAACTGAAGGTCTGGCCAAGGTTATATTTAGAAGGTCTGTCTTTGTTTAGAATTGCAATGATAAACACAAAATAGTTCCCCTCCTCTCAGCCTCCAGCCATTGTTACAGTTGAGAGAGTTCTACAAAGTTCACTGAATGGCTGTTTACCGTTTCAGAGCGCTAGGCAGATTTAAACAGGCGTACAAGGGATTGTGACCCCCTCCTGTCTGCCAATTTTGGACAAAGGTCAATCTGATGACAGACAGATCTTTTCCTGCATTTCCTGTACATTCTGGACTGTTTGGTCTCTGACAGAGGAAATCCCATCAAAAGCTCAAACGTGAGCGCTCTCCGTCCAGTCAGGAAGTCCCGCCACGAAAGGTCATCTGCGTGAACACGTTTCCGCCGGCGATGTCCAAAGTTAAAGCCTTGTTGTCTGAGCAACTTATTTTTAACCCTCCACATGTGCCTGGAGATAGAAATCATCTGGGAGAGAATTTCTCTCCTGGAGCCCTGAGTTCATTTCTCATCTGTGTGTTTGTTTTATCCTCACATTGATTGGACTCGCACACATGCACACCATCCTGGAGCTCCAATGTCCACGTAGTGGATGCCTTCATAACGAACGGATGCACATCTGGCCCTTTACGTACGACATCCAGCCATGTGATTTATGTTTTTCTTATTAGTGCACACCAGTCTGTTAATGTGCGTGTCACCCTGTTAAACTATCAGATCAATAGCCAGTGGATCAATATCGAGGCTTTCACTGGTGGGCAGCATAAATCACATCAAGCTGTCCGTCAGGATGTGACAGGCTCCCATGGGCTGCAGAGGAAGCTCTTAGTGACATGTGTGGCCTTTTTTTTTTTTTTAATTTAATGAGCGCACGCCCGTGTCTCCGTGATTTCGTTATTTGGCATGACATCACAATCGTCATGGAGACTTCGCAATCTGGGTTGTCAGTGACTCATTTTTGCGCATGTCAAACTGTTTTAGTGTGCAAAAACATACCTGTACCCCCCATTTTTTTCCATCTGCGTGTAATCACTGGCAGATGTCATCACAATGTTTGTACATTCCTCTAAGAAAGGGAACCATCCACGTTCGGGCTCATCCTCACATGTTTTGTTTAGAATCAGCTGTTTAAACCAGTTGAGTGCAGCGGAGTTGACGGTCTGCGGAGCCATGTGTTTTTATTTTTAATCATCTCAATTAACTTCCTGTCACCATCACTCATATTGACCTAGGTGATGACTATGACATCATTTCAGTGGTGTTCCACAAAAAAAAGACACAGAAGGGTACCGAAAGTACAGCACTGTACTTTCTCCTAATAGCTTCGCCAACATTTAGGATCTGCATTTGATTACATCTGTCCAAATGTTGCCTCTTTTCCAACGCATGGTACCTACTTGGCTCGACTTGCTATTGGAACTCTGCAATGGAAAAGCAACATTGACAGCTGATATTCAGTTTTTGTGAGGATCTCTACTCTACTGTGTTTCACATCACTGATCATTACTGTCATTTTAACTCACCTTTGTAAGTAAAATAAATATGGGGGTTCTAGTCTTTAAATTATCAAACACGAGCTATGTTAAACTTTGGGGGACCCGAAAGCATTTCTGTTTTATCTGTGGTGGTATATATGACATGTTCACACCGAACGCAAACCTACTGTCCCCCTAGTAAGGGACGTCCCCTTTCAGCAAAAGTTGGTAATACTTTTAAGAGGAGCTCTTGGACATAGAATGTATTCTTTTTATGTGTTTCTTTTCTTTCAGTTTTCCTTTTTATGTCACATAACTCACGAAGAACAATTGTTTGTGCCTGAAAGCTATTTAGGAAAATGTTTCATCAGTGAAATACATCTAACTCCAGATTTTGTGAGTTATACAAAATTGGTTTCCGCATTTCGCAAAATTCTTTTTATTGGACAGCGACAATATACGAGTTGCTCAACTCAACTGCATTTGTAAAGCACTTTAAAACAACCGCCGCTTATAAATGCCCTAACCCAGATCCCAATCTTAATTTCAAAGTAAACAAGAACTAATTCCCGATTAGCCAAGTGAATCACAATTCTGTAATCAACATTACAAAAATATCTTAATGAGGTGTGCACTGCACATAATGTAGAGTCACCACTATGTTGTCATTTTTTAAAGCCTGTAGGAGACTTTCACATCATATTGTTTGCTCTTTTTTTGCACACACTGTTATTTTTAGACAAGTACAGGCACAAAGCAACTCAAAGCTGCAGTGTACACTCTACTACTACAGGGTATACTGTACATACAGTACATGCCGTATACACACATGGATGCACTTATCCACTCTCCTCCAGTCGGCTTCATGTGGAACTACTTGTTTAGACTGACTTAGACTGAGGGGGTCCAGAAACAAACAGGATGTCTCGAGGTGTTTATGCACAACAAGATCGGGTGTAAGTTCATCAAATATGCACCAAGCCAGATTGCATATAATGATCCGACTTTTTCTATGAGGCAGGTGCTGCTCATATATGCGTGTGTGTTTTTCCACTATATGTGTGGGATCCGTCTGCAGCGGTTTGAGGTAATAGTTTGACCTTTTATGGAAATATGCTTACCTGCTGTCCCGCCAAGATTTAGATGAGAAGATCAGTGGGGCTCTTACGTTTATCCTGAAGATATGGAGCGAGCGCCGGGAGACGATTGCCTAATCTTGAAGGCAGAAATGGTTAACCCCACTTTCTGCAAAATTGAAACAATCTATTTTCTCATTCCGCCCAGAGCTTAGATTGTTATAATTGAGCACTGCAGTGAAAAAAATTACGGAATGATGGGAAATAAGTTGGCGCTGAGGCGGTGGTAGAAAGAAAACAGAAAGTCATACGGAAACAACAATAACTTCCTGGACATGGAAAGGAAATCACTTTTCCATCTTTACGCTGAGCTAAACAAGTATTATGTGTTGTCCTATTGTCATGAGATCTACATCAGCTAACTATACACTTTGGATATGTTTTGTGATAAGAGAGTCTCAAGAAACTATTATAATTTCATACACTACTATTGTAAAAGTTTGGGAATTTTTAGTAATTTAATAAGATTGATTCATGGTTATTGCTTTTGTTTGCGGCTCCATGTTGGACGAGTGGTTAGCACATTTGCCTCTGAGTTCTGAGAATCGGGTTTCGAATCTCAGCTGCGGCCTTTTGTGTAGAGTGTGTGTGTTTTCTCTTGGTACTCTGGCTTCTTCCCACATTCCTATAACATGCATGTTTGGTTAATTAAAGACTCTAAAATGCCACTTATAGAAAAAAATAAAAAACCCAGCTGAAACAAAGTGCTGCACATAATTAAAAATTTAATTTACTGCACATAATAAAACACAATAATATAACAAATAATCATTTTATTGAAAATATAACTATAAAATCACAGAACCAGTTGGTGACATCAAAGGCCTTTTCATCACCTCGTCTCTGTCAGATTTTATGTTGTTCCACCAGTGGCCTGCTGGTGGTCTCGAGGTGTAAAAAGTCAGAGAGTGAGATGGGAAGAAGCCAAGTTTAAAATAAGTAAAAACTTTAAATATAGCTCGCATATACAATGTTTTACAAGCCCCATTTTTTTTATGTACAGTAAGTAGCTTTGTGCTAGCTGCTATTTGCTAAGCTAGGAGGGTGGACTCTGACATTATCTTGCACAATTATTCAACCTGAGGGGACATATGCTATTGTTGTTGTAGTTGTTTTATTTTATGCCCTTGCCCCAAATTCCCAGGTGCTTTTAAGGTAATGTTCTCACTTGTTCTCAGCAGAATGTGAATAATGTTTGTGGAATTAGTTGAGGCAGGATGCCATTTCTCGGAGCATAGTGACATAGCTGCATTGTGGAAAAGTACTTGCATTTTTTATTCCTATTAAATTCTTATGAGACAGTTGGGATGAGATTTCAACATCCAAGCTGGCTCAAATACTGCATGGAATACCTGCAATGACCTGAATAAGTCCGAAAAATAAAAAACTAATCGCTAAACCAATGGCAATGATCTGAAAGGATGCTGAAGAGCTTACCGATATTGTCATGGGGCAGGTAGACGAAGGTCGCTGGGAATGTTTTCCCCTGCTTTGCTCTCAAAGGGACCACAACCGTTCTGATGTCTATACCATGTGCATGTGTGTCATCTCTCAGACGTGGCAGTGGGTTGTCCGTTTGGTGGAGAGGATAGTGGAGGACGAGTATTGATCTTTAACGGACACAGAGATGCAACAACGCAGGGCCTCACCCTGAGCCAAGAGCTGAAAGCAGCCTCGGCCCCTGCCAGCAGCCTGCCTGGTTACGGCTTCACCCTGCGAGGAGGCCAGGACCTGGACCGCAACCAGTACCCTGGTAAAGACACAAGTCTGTCTGGCGCTGCGTGCTCACTGTGTTTGTATCATCAAAATTCCTTCAAAGTTGCAAATCCGTCTCTTTCCCCTTGGTTTCCAGCTGCTCTTATTACATCCTCCCTCCTCTTCATTCCTGACCTCCACATTTCATCCGTCCTCTTTTTGCCATGTTCTCCTCTGTTGCCTCCCTTAGCACTCTCTGCTGAAGTCATCATTTACAAGGAGGGCCGCCAAGGAGCAGTGCCAATGAACTGAATACATTCTTTACTCTGAGTTTATGTAACAATTCGCCTCGATTTATCCATCTATCTAGCTTGCTAGCTACCTAAGGATAGCTAGCTAGCTAGCTATCAATCTATCTAGCTCTATATCTATCTATCTCTCTATCTCTATTTCATCTATCCTTATCTAACTAGCTAGCTTGCTACCCATCCTTCCACTCGTCCATTGCTCCTGCTGTTCATCTATTACTACTTTCAACCTCTTACCATCCTCCCTTACATCTATATCCATCTATGCATATATGTATCTATCAAGCTATCTGGATATGCTCCCTCCCTCTTTACTCCATCCATCCATCCATCCATCCACTCATAACATCCCTCCCTCCATCTATCGTCCCTTCATCCTTACATCCATCCATGAATCCATCCCACCCACCTTCCTCACTCCAGCCATCCTTCCCTCCTTCCTTCGGCCCCAGCTTTCTCACTCCATCTGCCCTTCCATCATTCCTTCTATCGCTCCCTCACTCATCCCCCTTCCTCACTCCGTCCGTCAGTCCAACAATCCATCCCTCCCTCCACCCAGTCATTGTTACTCCATCTATCATCTGTCCCTCCCTCCGCCCCTCTCATCATCTGTCCTCCCTTCATCATCTCTCTCCCTTCTTCCCTCGATACAACCTTTCTCACTACATCCAAACATCGCCCACTCCATCCTTCCCTCCCTCCACCCCTTTCTTACCCCATCCATCAACCCACCCCACCTTCCTCACTCCAGGCATTTGTCCCTTCTTCTTTCAATCTCACCTTCCTTATATCATCCATCCATCCATCCATCCCTCCCTCCCAGCATCCATCCCTCCATCCCTCCCTCCAGCCAACCCCACCTTCCTCACTCCAGCCATTTGTCCCTCCTTCTTTCAATCTCACCTTAATTATGCCATCCCTCCCTCCCTCCACCCCACCTTTGTCACTCCATCATCATTTGTTCAATATCTCCTTCCATTGTTTTGTGTGTAACTATTTGAGAATGCAACTTCTATTTCTTCCCATCTAGTCATCCCTCTGTTCCAACCACTGGACCTCCCTCCCTCCACATCATGCATTTTCCCCAATAACATTTAGCCATTAAAGCAGAAACTAATTTAATTACTGTTTTTCAATTAAGTACAAACCTCTGCCATCTTATTGAATTAGGAAGTAGATTTCTTTAAATGTAAATCAGTTTGTATGCAAACTTCTTTACATCAGGTGCCACATAAATAAGAAATACAGCTTTAGAAATAAAGCAGGGCTGTAAAATCACACTTTTACTGGCTCATTTTCTCCCTAATTTGGAACCACTCTGCTCCAAGTATAACACCGCAATTAACTTGACCTTTTCTTTTCTTTGCTTGCACCAACCTTTCCCCTTTTTGTGCGCATATGACCATAGTGAGAGAGATTTCTTCATTTTGCAATGGAGGTACACGTCTAAGTGCACACATTTTGACATGACTGGCTTTTGATTTGTTTCATTATCAGTGTAGGGAGTGTGTTCCGGCTCATGATCAAAATAAGGCCTTGTGTAACTGGTAATTAGAAATCTTGCAATCAGGAGCACCGTGCAGTAAATGCAAATACAAGGGTAGCAGGTTGAAACTTTGATGCAGGAGGAAGTTGGGTTGAGTGGCTGGGTGGCAAAATAGTGGTCCAACCCCAATACTTGTACCCTTTAAGCTCACAAATGTGAAGCGCTCGGCCTGTGTCGCCTGTCATTAAGGAGTCAGTAGACGGAAGTGGGACACACACACATGGTAAGTCGTTTGCAGGCCCGTAAAGTCACGCTGTTCAAAGGACGCAAAGATGTTTGATCAGCCTTATGGGGGAACTGGGAGGCCTGTGAGTCGCCATTAACGTTCAGTGTAACTTTGAGCTGCTTTTATCGCCAAATGAGGGTGGTGTCGTATACATTTATTTTTATTTGATCACTTTCAGTAGGAAACTGAGGGTGCTGGCAAAAAGTGGACAATAGTGGCACCAAAATGACAAACAAGCAAAACTTACTTTACTGTGACTACCAGTGTTGTGAAAGTTCATTTTCTGCGCAAGCTAGTTTCAGTTCACAAATTTTAAAATGAACTAGTTCAGCGTTCCCACAAATAACTTCCTCATAGTTTGTTTTTTTTCAGAGTATGTTGCTGTGAGCTATTTTCCTCAAAATACTGCCATTTTCCAATTGTTGCCACCCATTCAGTCCACACTAGTAGCCAGCTGCAAATGTCACCCTGCAGTCCCAAAATCGTGAGGAAAACTTGTATCTTGAATGTGTTTTTTTTTTTAAATGAGGAATTAAAACCAAAACGGAGTGTCGTCCTTAAAGAGAAAGTCAAACCAAGAAAATGTTTTATGCACCTTAACTAGTCTACACACCGCATTCTGATTATTGGTTATATGAGCAAAGCAGCAAAATCCACCCATTTTTAGCTATCTCATGTGGCGGACATTTTGCCACTTTCTGTCGGCTGAAAATGACATCACAGTTGCTCAGGGCTCAAGTAACGACCAATCACGGTTCACCTGTTTTTCGAAGCTGAGCCTTGAGCCACTCTTGAACAGAAAGTAATGCACTCCATTTCACCTTAACTGCGTCAAGACAGAATGATCAACAATTGATTGACAGAATGATCAACCGTTAATCTACTAAAGTATTTTGCCCATCCTTAATCCGCGGCATAAAGCGGGTTGACGAAAAACATCTAATCGAATAGAATGCCACCTTTTTAGCTGTAAACCGCACAAGTTCTCGCGCTGAAAACATCACTGTGTTTCAGTGCAAAGGAGCACCCCAGGTGCGCAAATGCCTTCAACTGAAGACACAGAGATGATATTTCATTAAATGTGTTGGAGGCATTGCAGGAACACAGGGTGAGGGTCAGCCACTGAATCACGCTCACATTCCCTGTGGATGCCTTTTCGCTGCATCTCAGGGGTGAAAGGTGAGAAATGGACAACATTTCCCTGCCAGTCACACAGCCGTGCTGATTTACAGAAAGTCGTGTCCTCAATGTGTGTGGTGCTGTGAGGTCGTTACGTTTGTCATCAAGTGCGAATTTATTGCAAACTTCCCTCAACTTGCAAAAATAGTGCAGATTGCTTAAAATACTCCAGAAATAATATTTGTCAGCTCTTCATTACGGTATAATGTTGCAAATCGTATGGAAAACCTATCTCCCAATGCACTTGCGCAAATAAGTCACAGAATAGGTTAAAATCCCACACAGACACCCAAGAATGAAGAAACGTCCAGCATCTCCTCAGATCTTCTTTTCCACTGAGTGCCATTGACTTTTGACCTCGCCTCATCGCTGCTGGTCCCCCGCAGTCTCGCCGGCAGTCAGCGTGTCCCGCCAGTGACAGCTTGACAGTCTGTCTAAACTTTGCGCCAAGGTCGTGTTTTCTTTGCAATAGGTGGACACTGTTCAGCTCGAGAGGCCGAGTTACCAAGTGAGTTAAAACACTGTGCGCTGGCAGAAAAGGATTGACATGTAAGCGAATGTAAACCATTATTTTGATATAAGGCTTCCACTTAACCCTCAAATCAGAGAGTGGTTTTAAGGAAAGATACCTGCCAATTGCAAGGAATGGGGTTTCCTCCTTCCAGAGCTCAAAAACAGCCAGCGGGACCAAGAAACTTCGGACCAAGGTGGTTTCCTTCCGTCTCTCATAATGTGGTGAAAACTCACCTTTTTCCTGATGGCTTTCACAGATTGGAGCCTATTAAAGGCCAAGTACCGGTACATGGGCCTTTACCCGCTCCCCCGCCTTTCATTGTGTTCCGTCTCCCCCGCGCCTTTGCCGTACACCTCCAAGTTCCACACAAAAGCCACATCGTGAGGTCCTTTCTTGTCACAACCACGCATAGCGCCACCCGGCATCCAGGGGGATGTGGGACGGGGCCGAAATGTTTAATGTAGCGGTTTCAGGCAAAGGCAGAAACAGATGTGACTCTTTTCAATTCCGTTAGTCGCCTTCTTAAATACATAGGAAGGGACACAGTCCACAAAGAACAGCGACATGGGTATAATTAAACTATATGGGCAAGTTTTCTTAAAGCGGAAATCAACGCAAACATTTTTTTTCAAGAATATGTTCTATGCAAGCCCACTAGTTGAAACAGGGCATTCTGATAAATATTGCGTTTGTGGAATAAGTGTTAATACACTAATTTTTAGCCATCTCTGGGGGCGGCCATTTTTTTCTTTCTTTTTTCTTGGAAATGACATCACAACTGCTCACAACGACCAATCACGACTCAGATTCAGAAAACATGTCAGCCTATTGAAGCCACTGCTTCAATATGCTGCCAAAGCAATCGATCAGGAGTCGTGCAACAAATCGACTAGCTTAGATGCGTCGACGAGCTACAAAAGAAAACCTTTAAAGTCCTCGCCTACTATTTCTGCTATTGGATCATTTTGAAGTGATAATCGTTAAAACAGCGTTGATCATTTCTGTTTTTGGAGCCTGAAAACAAAAACGTCTCAAATGTTACAATTTCTGTTTTAATAAGCATGTTGAGTTTTCACTCGGGGTTTGGTCAGTTTATTTACAAAGTGACATTGCTAACTCGCCTAGCATGCATATTACCTTTTCAGTCTCAGGTGAGTGTCAACATGAATCATGTTTTTAACACGTTTTTATGGCTCGTCAAGAATGGTCGCAACATGACTAGCCATTTTAATCGGAAAATTGTCCCATTTTGGATGGACATCTGCCTATTGCTAATTAATGCATTATCACTGGTTGAGATTTCTGTGTCTGTTAACTATTCAGAAAATATTCCGAAATAGATTTTCTACTGTGTTTCAAATACAGACATACAAACCACTAGGCCACTGTGCCTGTATGTATGCGATATCCACACATATAAACATCATTTATCAGCCAAATTTTTATTGCAATTACCCATATCACCTTGACAACCAGAGCGTCTAATGTGGTTTTACCACTTTTTGCCTGAAAATGCATTAGCCAATTGTAAAAACACAAGTGATTAATTGACTATGAAAATAGAACTGTAATTATTTGCTCTCCGGGTGCATTATGGGGTTTTCGTTCTCAGGGTCAAGTTAACTTAAGCTTGGCCATGTCTGGTTTTGGTGGCTTAAATCAATTCAGTTCCTCTTTCTACAACTGACAGATTGTTTTAATCAGTGATTGTTTGGACGTCTCTCTGCATGTGTGTATGTGTGTTTTTCATAAGGCATGTGTCCCTATAACCACAAGCATTAAATATCAGCATTCCTCTAAACCAATTAAAAGTTGGGAGTTCATCCCAAATTCCATGAAAACGACAAAATAGCTGCTGACAATGAGATTGTGTTGCTATCTTGCGCCGTTTGCGTTACTGTTTATGAATGTGGTACGATGTAGCCAAAATATAAATACACACTTGAACATTTTTTTGGGGTGTCTGAATTTAGTCTGGTGTGGGTCATGGGTACACACTGTGTCCTTGTGAGTGTGCATTAAACACGAGGAGTGTGTGTTGATGAAGATTGTATGAGGGTTTCAAATCAATCCCATCCGTGGGCCTCTTTGAAACCCTCTTATTTGCCATCTTCCCTCTCTCTCTTTCCCATGCAGACTTGATCGTGGGGTCATTTGGTGCTGGAGAAGTGTCTGTGTACAGGTAATGCAAGACATTGCCCTTGGTTCTTTAAAAGTCCAGGCTTACCTTTCAAAAAATAGCCAACATTTAAATGTGTTGTGGCATGTGAATGTGTGTGTGTTCTCGTATAGGGCTCAAGCTGTTGTGTCTGTGGATGCGGCAATGATCCTGACCCCCAGAATCCTGAATCCCGATGACAGACAGTGTCATCTTCCGCTCACCGATGCCATGGTGACCTGGTAAGATCTCCGTGCACATTCAAAGCAATGGACAGTATGAAGTCTGTGTATGAAGTTATCCCTTAAAATGTGTTTTAAATGATCAAGGCTGCTGGAAAAAAAAACATGTTGTCAGGACTTCTGACACACATTATGTATGCAAAAACAAAGCAAAACATTACCTCATTGTGGTCGTCAGCCATGTTTTTTTTTTCATTCGACTGGAACGCTTTGAGGTCGGATGTCGTGAGCTCCAAGTGGAAGTGGGATAATTCAGACTTCCGGGTGGTCTTAAGTGCCGCAATTGTCCCATGCTAAGCTACTGGGATACTGGACAGAACTCTCACACTGATGATAACATGACTGGAGGTGTTCATGTACATAATTATACAGTATTGTGAAGAAGTTACCATCAGATTAGAGATTTTGGTGATTTTCTAATATATATATCTCGGTTTCGACATACTTTTCGAGGTTACGAACCATTTGCGATGAACTAAATTGCGCTGCGGTGTAAAGGTAGAAAGTCACACCGCTAAATAGGCACCCTCAGTTACCGTCATACATTCTGGTTTTCATTTGAGTATTTTACACTGTATTCATGGCATGAACGTGTTTTTATACAAATATTTACTGTGATTGTGACTTTACAACTGTGTTAACATTAGATTAGTGATAAACTACGGCACGGTCTGAATTATGTACAAATTCAAGTTATTTCGTAGGAATGGAGCTTTATTAACTGAGTGCCCCGTGTACTTTGTATTTAAAAGCAATCAATGAAATACACATTTTTCAGTCTGGATCTGTGCCTAATATCGTCACATTCCTCCAATCTGTCTCCCTGGAAAAGTACATTGACTCCCCCCTGTGCTTGAAGAGAGGAACATTTAAAAATATTTTTGTATTATCTTTTTTCATATGTGCTGGTGATTTAAAACTAAAAGGATAAAAGTCTAAACCAAACATGGGACTAATGAGATCTGCTGCCGCTGTAATGAATCCGGAATCTGTGGCTGGAATTCTGATTTTCATGGAGAACCTTACACACGTACACAACCACAGCAAGCACACACACACACACACACACACAAGTATTTCACCTCTGTTTTTACACATCTGCCATCAACCAGGATCCAGTGCAACACCAAACTATATTTCATACAACCTTTAAGGATTCAGTTAATTTGAAACCGTATAATCCTATTTTCAATGTATTATTTTTCACGTGGGTCAATTAGAACAGTTGAATGACGCCCGAGTCTAAAATTCTCCCGCTGCTTCACCTACGTCTAGCGTTGGTCCGAACATATTAGGGCTGGAAGTGGGACTGTTTAGACAAGAGAAGTGTGCTGGGCTCGCTGCCATCACGGTGCCGCAACATGTGAGTGTTGGCGGCGGCTGAGACGGGAACAGAGATTTGAGCCTGATTGACAAAAAGCACTAAACTATAGAGCTGTGTCATAATAATACTCAGCTAATTCAAATAAACAGACGCAAAGTTGGTTCGGAGGTATGGAACCAGATATGCCATGACACACACACACACATACGCATACAAGATCAAACAGCAGCACACAGAATTAAGTGACGCCAATGGAGAGACGCCCACGGGTCAAGAGGTGAATGTTTGTAGTCATAGCAGGCCCAGTTTTTGACGTAGGTTGTTGTAACAATGGGCAAAAAGTATGGCACACAACTATAGTAGGCAAAGAAATTTTGTGTGTTTTTTAACGCGGAAGTCAACCCAAACATATTTTTTTCAAGAATATATTCTATGCAAGCCCACTAGATGAAACAGGACATTGTGATAAATATTGCGTTTGTGAAATAAGTGTTAATCCACTCGTTTTTAGCCATCTCTAGGGGTGGGTATTTTGTCTTCTGTCGACTGAAAATGACATCACGGCTGACCTGTTTTATGAATCTGAGCCGTGATTGGTCGTTGTGAGCAGTTTCAGTCGACAGAAGACAAAATGGCCGCCCCCAGAGATGGCTAAAAACGAGTGCATTTTGCTGCTTGATTTATTTTCCACAAACGCAAAATTAATCAGAATGCCGTGTTTCAACTTCATATTATTGACAAAAATATGTTTGGGTTGACTTCCGCTTTAAGTACAATTTCTCCCAGCCAATCACAATCAGCAATGAGAAATTCAGTGCAACATTTAAGGCTTATGTAGATTTCAAATTTGATTTCACCATACAAAATAGAAATGACCATTATAAAACCTTTACTAACTGTAAAATGTATGTTTTTAAGTAGCGTTGTATCATTCATCCAAGTGTAAAAATACAGCAACATCTGTCTTGGCAATGTTGACCTTAATCGTCATGCAAATCCACCAAGGCTAAAAGATTTTTAGGCACGGAATAAGGTCAATTAACTAATAACAAGACTCAAAAGACAAGCTTTCTCTTCGCTGTTGAATTACATGATTATATTACTGCATGTGTACAAAAAAAAAGTCTTAAATTTGCTTTGTATTCATTATTATGGGAACTTCAGCTCAACTCACTTTGAAAAAAATCACTGATACATACAACATTTATTATTTATATTTATTCAAAACACATTGTACAATGAACAAACTATTATATTGCGGTTGATTCTCTCAGAGATAGGCTTTTTTTCGAGTAGTTTGTGGGTTCATCGCCAAAAATGCAGAAACCGATCCCCCTTATTCTTTTTTCTCCAATATGCAAACAATGAATTCCCCTTTTTTTTTTTTTTTTTTTTTTTTAATCAGTTTTGCAAAAATGGATCCAACCAAGTGTTGCAGTTTTAAATTTGGCTTTTTTATGCATCCAAGCATGCATCCCGTGCTGACTATGAGTAACTGTTTCTCATTGTTCTTTTAAAGTCAAAACAGATTGAGCCCAGTCAATTAATATTGGTCACAGTATCTAAAAAAAAAATGAATGACTTATCTAATGCTTTACAGGAAAAGATAGGCCATGAATGATGGATTGAGGATTAAGATGTGGTATAAAATGTCTTAAAAAGTTCTCACTCATTAAATGTAACCTGGGGGGGCTACAGTAAGCGTGTCTAATAATAACAATGTGTTTGGTGCTAAAGCACACGTGTATGTTTAGGAACAATTCCATGACTAAGAAAGTGCAACGGCTGTTTTCTGCAAACCCATGTGTATTATATACCACACACGCATTGCATATTACAAGAATCACACCAGATTAGAGGTAAAATCTTAAACCCAAGCCCGACCGGACCCGAATTTCGGGCCGGGTCAGGCCTAAAATGTCAATCATTACATTCATGTCGGGCCGGGCTTCTCTCGCTGACTTTTTTTTTGTTAATTAATATATGTTTATAAAAATGTATACTAAAACGATGTGTGGATACTAAACCAAGGAAACTAAGGTCCGCAAAAAAACAACTCGCCTCATCACAACACCTACTGTACTAAACTCTTGCAATGACAATTCAAAGAACTTCTTCCTGTCTCTCTCTATTATCCACTTGTCATTATTCTTCTTTGTCTCTCTGCCTCTCTCTCTCTCTCTCTCTTAAAGTGCCGCGCTAGATTCTTAAGGATGTACTGCTGCTGTGGTTTAGGGCCCAATTTTCAACCCGTCAAAATGACGGGCGGCCTTAAATTTTTCCCGTCAACTCTTAAAAAAAATCCGTCAATGATGGAAAATTGTCGGTTAATGTAACCTCTGCAGACACAGAAATATAAAAAAGGTAAATGTTTATCCAGTCTTTTTTAACTTAGATTTCGTCACAAAAGACAGGCTTTAATTTGTTATCATATATCACCCCTCCTCCTCCCGAGTCCTCACAAATAAAATATGAAATTTCGGGTTTGCTTCGGGCTCGGGCCTGCAAATCAAGTTAATAGGTCGGGCTTTAATACCCGCGGGCCTGGGTCGGGTTGGGGTGGATTTTTTAGGTCCGATCTTACCTCTACACCAGATCACACCCACCCTGATACATACAATATAAAACACATGCAACACTCACAAAACCACCTAAGTCTAAATAACTTGGAGGGAGTCAGGGGGGAGGGCGGAGTTTTGTGTTTTACTACAGACATTAAAGCATCGGCATCATACACATTTATTATGTTCGGGAAACCCAACTCATTATTACTGAGTTTGGAGGAGAATCAGACGAGCTCAATTATGTACATTGAAGTCATTAGAGTTGTTGAAGTGGAACCAAACAAACTGCCTCGTGTTCCGTAGTTTTAATTCAGGACTGTCCCCACGCTTCCTTAGATTATGGGATATTAGCAACCCCTAATGTGGGGCTCACTTTACCGTTTCCTTGATTTAAAGAGGTGATAACAAACGTGCACCACCACATACACGTATATTGATAAAGACATAAATGGAGGAAATGCACAACAGTTGTCCAGGCTCCCTTGTCTGTTTATCTAAAGCAACGCTCCCTGAGGAATTCATCGCCCGAAGAAATAAATTACCTGGATTAAGTTCATAAAATTGTCCACATTAATTGCCATACGCAACATTAACTCTGCATCACTTATCTTGCAGCCTGAAGGTGGATGTATGTGCAGAAGTGAGTGGAGTGGGCATCCCCCGCTCTGTGGGTAAGCACATTTTGACGCATTCACACCATTCCGATCTCTATAATGTGTATGACATGAACTTATCCTGCAAGTACTATACACACGCACGTTACATTCCATCACTGTTGGGCAGATTGTCCACATATAGTCAAGTTCATATTTGATCACGAATTGATACTTTTAGTCAGTCCCCACAATGTCTGTTATTTGTATGCATTATTAAACCAATTTTGAGAACTCTCTTGGACACTTGAACTGTCTGAGAAAGGTTGTAAAACTCAGCCTTTTCCTCACTCTTTGGGAGCTTTGTAGTATTATGTCGCTTCTAGATTGAAAGTCTCGATGTTTTTTAGACAATAACTATCATACCTGTCAACCCCGGGCTGTGCTGACTCTTACAAAAGTTGTAATTTGCCCGTACATTTCTGTGTATAATCTTACACAGTATCTATTTTTAATCTTACACGGTATTTATCGCACAACGGGGGGGTGGATTTTGCTCCTGAAAGTCGGCCGAAGTTTGCAGTCGGAATCGCTAACGGACGCTCCGGATTTTTTTTTCCCTGTACAAAAATTGTTATACGGCGTACACAATTTGAAATGATCAAAAAACGTATAAAATACGGGGAAAACGTACAAGTTGACAGGTATGAGCTATAGTGAACACAGTTAGGTTAGGTACATTTGCATTAACCTTTTGGGCCCTACTTTTGTCGACAAGCGTCCATGCACTCGGCGTTAAAACGGGCACATCTTCATTTTTGTCCCGCGGCAAGTCTAGTTTACCGTGTTTGGGAATTTGGCAGACCGTGTTGCACCTCTGTGCATTCCAACTGATGGAGTTGCCACGCCCCTGGTGCACCTGAGAATTTGACAAAACTTTATTTTCAGGGTGGGGCAAGTCTAGTTTAGCGTTTTTGTGAATTTGTTGAACCACGCTACGACTCAATAGGCGTTCTGGCGTATTCTATTGCATGCCCTCGGCGCATCTGGCAATTTGGTGACCAAAATAGACTAGATTTTAGGCTGCCTGAAAGCAGGTCTAAATTTCGGCGTAGGTGGTGTAACGCAATTTTGGTGGATTTGATCGAGGTGCAGGCAGACAGATTCCTAAGCTCCGCGGGTGTGTGTGGTGCATGTCATCGTATTTCATTCATACTGTAAATATAACAGCAGCATGGGACGCTCCCTCTGAGTCATTGTATCAATCAATTAATTGAATGAATAATTATCATTATGAT
Source organism: Filicampus tigris (assembly GCF_054856515.1). Lineage (NCBI taxonomy): Eukaryota > Metazoa > Chordata > Actinopteri > Syngnathiformes > Syngnathidae > Filicampus > Filicampus tigris. The sequence continues at coordinate 11,864,661 of NC_141224.1, forward strand.
CTTAGAAATATTTTTAATAGTACCCCCCTGACAGTGAGGTACAACTATGAATGATAGTTTGATTTATTGAATTACTCAAGGATAACGTATAATACAAATTTAAACAATGAAGTGTTTGGTAACTCCAAAAAAATGGCTTTTTTTTTCTGAAAAGTATTTTAAAGTTATCAAAACAAATACTGTTTTATGTGTATGTACATCTCTATTATGTAGAATATCATAACTAACTTAAACATGTATTTTCAGTATCTCAATTCAAAAAGTGAAGATCAATATTTCATGATTTTCATTTTTAGAAAATTATGATTACAAAAATTCACCATTACATGAAATTAGATATATGCATGTATATGCTGTACATCAGAAAAATCAAAATACTATAAATATAGAAATGAGTTAGGAATTGACCTTCCTATATGTGCTTTAAAAAAAAATCTGTGTTATATAGTTGTTTCATTTTTTGAATCGAACTAGTGAATAATTTCCTTCCACCCATCCCTCTTACATCCTCCTCAGAGCTGAAAGCGGAGCTGCATTTGGATTGGTTGAAAGGTGTCCGAGGGGGTGTGAAGCGAGTCCTCTTCTTGGATAACCAGCAGCCTCAGCTTACTGGACTCCTAACGCTGGGCCATGGCCATCCACGGTCTTGCCTGAGCTACACAATTTACCTGAGAGTGAGCAGACCACACTACAGAGGCGCACACGCATAGACCACATGATCTGCTTACAGTAAATTTGGATTCTATGCTGGTTTCTTTCTTTCTCCACAGGAGGAAGATGAGTTCCGCGACAAATTGACTCCCATATCATTGGCTCTGAACTACAGCTTGGCTCCTTCCTCTCAGGGCCAGATGCTCCCACCGGTCCTCAACTACTACAGCAGCACCTTCCTTCAGGAGCATGTAAGTATGAACACTAAAGCAGTGAACTTTAACACGCATAAATAGGCGTTTTTTTGTCAAGTAAAGACAACTTAAAATTCATCCAACGTCGATAATGCTTGTCCTTATTTGGGTTGCTGGTGAATTTGTGCAGACGAAACCCACGTAAACATTTGGAGGGCATCCAAACTCAATATACAGTCAATAAACGGGAGTAACAAACTCAGAGATGGTTCACAGCCTCCAAATAAAGTTGTAGTGTGCATGACCAGAAATTTTGAATGTAACTCTAAGATTCCCTAATTCTCCTCCAAACAACTGAGTTAGTGGTCAGCACTATGGTTTTGGGTTCGAGATTCAGGTTTTAATCTCGACTCTGGCAATCCTCCCACATTTCTAAGAAAATAAATAAATAAAGACTACATAGTCTGTGGGTGTGAATTGTGGTTGTTCGTCTGTATGTGCCTTGCGAATGGCTGGCAATGTGCCCTACTCCAAAAGTCAACTGACATTGCTCCAGCTCACCGTGACTCTGAGTACAAGTTGTAAAGCAAATTTGACTGATAACTGACTACCATCCAATTGTATTGGGGATTTAGGTAATGCAAAATAAAGTCATAGTAAGGGCTTCCCCCAACACATTTTATTCACTATATATATGTCAAACTATATATATATATATATATATATATATATATATATATATATATATACATAGACATATATATATGTATATACATAGACATATGTATATGTATATGTATGTATATATATATATACATACATATACATATATATATGTATATATATATATATGTATTATATATGTATATATGTGTATATATATATATGTATATGTGTGTGTATATATATATATATATATATATATATATATATATATATATATATATATATATATATATATATATATATATATATATATATATATATATATATATATGTATATATGTATGTATGTATGTTTGATACAGCTCCCTAATTGGATCCTGTTTGAAATATGCATAGGTGTACCTAATGAAGCGTCCATTCATGTTTGGTGGGACGATATCCAGTGGAGCCTAAATATTTCCTCATAACAATCCTCTTCTTCCCCTCAGGCCTACATTCTCCTGGACTGCGGTGATGACAATATTTGCATCCCGGACCTTCAGCTCACTGCCAGCATGTAAGCCAGCACCTCAACCAAAATACGTGGAACTCGTCAGAAAGACACAGCCAAGCCCAAAAAAAACAGTTTGTCCTCAAACAATAAGAAAGGTTTACATCAAAGTTGCGCATTATAGTTCATTCTACCGTGTGGAGCAGTGTGTGTGCGTGTGTGTGTGTGGACCAGCCTTCTCTCTGTAGTGCTTCCAGATGCATGCCATCTCCGTGGCAACATTATACAAACATCCTGTCACCGACTACTGAATGACATACATGCACACAAGCTGAGGTCAAGGACATTTGATTCCACAAATGTATCACAGTTGGGTCAAAAATAACACAATTTGGGTCCAAAAGAGACCGACCTGCTACTTGGGTCAGTTTGACCCACCCAGCTTTCCAACAATTTTTTGTTTTTTTTACAAAACATCCCATTCAAAGGTTGTTTTGTGCAAAACAACTCAGCAAGTTGGGTCAAATTGACCCAAGTAGTGGGTCTACCCCTTTTTGACTCAATTCTTTTTTTTTTTCACCACCTGGTTTTAGAGTGACGGATAGTACTTGAGTCATATTCTTAAAAGTAGACCACGCATACATGAGTATTTTTAATAATATATAATGTCCACCCTGGAGTTAAAAGGAAAATAACATTCCCTCACAATGGAATTATAAAAATGCAATCTACATGGACAAAGTAGTTTCTTTTTAGCCAATCAGATGATCAGCAATTGTCTGACTGTGCATTCTGACATTTTGGTTTTTCAATACAGTAATAGATGGACTGGTATGCATTCATTGCGAAATGTCGAAAGTATTTTTAAGAAGAAATGCACGAACTCTTTTGGGCTAGAATTTGATACTACTTTAGAGCATAGAAACCTTTATTTTGCAAAAATTGCTTCCATTTTGAATTACACGACCGGGCATACTGATGATTCACACTGACATGACCTTATCACGTTATGAAGTTCATACCTGAGTAAAAGATGAAATGCCCCCACAGGGACCACTCTGAACTGGTGATCGGAGATGACAATTTGGTTATGTTGACCATCACCGCGGCAAACCGAGGAGAGGGAGCCTACGAGACGGAGCTGCATGTACTGATCCCATCCCAGGCCGACTACATCGGCGTGGAGAGAAGAGTCGAGGTGGAATTAATCACACACATGCGACGCACATACACAAACACACACTCTAAATCAAAGATCCTGTTCCTGCCCAGGCGCACCAGTTCTGAAAATAGAAGCCTCACAATGAAGCAATTGTCCCGTCATGCTTAAAACATAAAGCGTGCATGCGGCTACAGTGCGACATCACTTCCTGTTGTGCCGTGACCGTGTTTGTTTGGGCCGATTAAGGCGGCACAATCAGCTGTTTACGCCTCGCTGGCAAAGGCCCAGAAAGCTTCCTTTTATGATGCCTAGGCTGCATTAGTGGCCCCCTGGAAATCGACTGGGTCAACTGCCGTGTGTGGGTGTTTACTTCTCTCTGTGTCCGCGTGTGGGTGCGCGCGCACGCGTGTGTGTGTGTGTGTCTACACTCATGAGAGTGTAATGGAGCTGCATGATGGATGGGGTTGTTACTGTCAGAGCATTCATCACTTCTCAATTTCACCTCCTCTTCTTCCCTCCTAGCCCCTTTTTGATGTAGTTTCCCTCCTTTGTTTGTTCGCCTGCCGCTTGTCTATAAGGTGCATCCATAGGCGAAAAATATTTACCGGGCACATCAACCAGAAACACTCACACTCAACAAAAAAAATTGTTATATGCAGTGAAAAATCTCTCACAATGGCATTAGCAAAAAGGTTTTGGGGGGAGGTGAATGAGAATGTTTTATTTGGTTTGACAATATTTTGATGTATTTTATGTTGTTGTTTTTTAGCCTGTGTGAGGTTTTTGGTGCATGTGATAATTTTGGTAGAGCTAAATACTATTTGTGGCCTGTGCAGCACCTCATACCACCCAACTAAATCACCCAACTCCCTTTTTGTGTTTCTTTTTTCTTTTTCCACATGTGTCCACCACAACCCCTTCTTCTAGTCTCTGGCTCAGCTGAATTGCGAATACAAGATGGTGAATGACTCCAGGCTGGTCGTGTGTGACCTGGGCAATCCCATGGTGGCCCAAACCGAGGTGAGCGGATGCACACTCCAAATCCATCAAGCGCTTTTCCTTCCAACATCTTTTGTCACCTCCCCTCCTAAAAGCCGGCACTGCATCTCCTCAGCTTTAACGCACACTGATTGATTGTTTCCAATGGTTACCTATCATCTCCTTGACCCTCATTCCATTCCACACAATTTCGTTCGCCTTGACTCCGCTCGCGCACCAAGTGAGGGTGCTGCATACCTGAGGGTTTCAGTGCAATAAGGATCCACTTACCTCCTGGATGCCTGACACATGCAGGGAGTCGAGGCTTTGTAAAGTAACAGCTCGTCATTTCCTGCAATGTATATATGGAGCTCATGTCACATTAGCATGCGTGTGTGTGTGTGTGTGTGTGTGTCATGGTGCGGGATCTTAGTGAAGGTGTCAAGGCGATGTGACACCCGGCATTGTTATAAATCAATTATGCGGTCACGTTACACCGCATGGGGAAGAAAGAGAGCATAATGAGGTATGAAAAAGGTGTGTGTATTTGTGCGTGGGGGGGGTGTCCCAGCTGCCCAGATGAGAGTTATTAACTCTCCCCTTGCCCCCGCTGGATGCTCAGGAATCCACAGGCTTGTGCCGAACATACTTGCATGCACCCCCATGCGCATGCTGGGTCGATCTGGCCTATAGAAAGTTGTCATCGCTGGAGTTCAGTCATTCCTTCTGCTTTATGTCACACACAACCCCGAGAAGTGCAATAGAAAGTCTGAACTAGTATGATGGAACGCAAATGTAATCACCAAAAAGGAGACCATTTCATGAATATTGATTAGAAACACACGGTGGCCGCAACACTGAGCACACCTGCACAATGTAACGTTATCCATTACAAGAGCGACATCAAAAGTTCTGCCTTTACCGGAACGACTACATGTCGATAATTTAGTGCAAACTTGCAGCTCCTGTATTTGATCTCATTAGATTGTGCAAGTGTACAATGCCTACAGAGTGATTGTGAGGTGATAAGTCAGCATAATTTGGGATGTACATTTAGTGTAACATGTTTAGTGTGACAGGATAATAGCATTGATCATTCTCTCATAACATCTCTGTCTATCAAGAAGCAAGTTTCACCGGATTTTGAATCAGGCAAAATGTAGTAGAGGCGGTACACTCATACACAAAGCGTATGTACAGCATGTACCGTACACTATTTATGGACGTTTTTTGTCATCCGCCAGTTGCCGTATATACACAAATGACCTTTTACATTACACATCCGTTACTTGTGTTTATAACGAATCGACTTTACTACTACACATCAATGTTTAAAGCAGGGCTCCTCGATCCTGTTCCTCGAAGGCCACTGCCCTGCCTGTTTTCGATCCCTCCCTGCTGCAACACACCTGATTCAAATGATCAGATAATCAGCAAGGGCTGCAGGAGATGGATTACGATTCTGATCATTTGAATCAGGTGTATTGCAGCCAGTGAGATGAAAACAGGTAGGACAGCGAGCCTCGAGGAACAGGATTGAAGACCCCTGGTTTAAAGCTTGATATTCATTCATTCTGTTATAAGTTGACGGTTTGTGTTTGTGTAGTACCCAAGTGCGAGGAAGTAGGGAGGCAAGAATGGGAAGCGGGAGCGTCTCAAAAAAAGAATTTATTTTCAAAAGTACAAAAAGGAAACAAGGCACGGTGAAACAATCCAAAATACCAAGTCAACAGAAGTCCAGAAAACGAGGTTTAAAGTCACAAAACAAACACCACGAATAGAATCACCATAACTGGGAACATGACATGACCTGGGGGCTTGACACCAGACACAACAACAACAGAAAGAATGAACCGGCAAAGACAGAAAAAAAACAACGGAATTAAATACAAGCAAACTGACAAGGCAACGAGGAACACCTGCACTAGACACGAGTGGCGGCGGGTGCTGATTGGTAGACACGAGTGACCAGGCTGACGAGAACAGCTGGAAACATTAGCCTCTAACGAGCAAGACAAGACATGAAAAAAGGAACACAAGGAAACCATGACGAAAACGTGAAACAAAACTAAACCAAATCAACAAAAACACAGATCATCACAACAACAAAATTCAATTTTTTGTTTTTACTTGTTTCTAAGCCGGTCCGTTGAAAAATGTCCTTACACAAAACTGGTTGGGGACCGCTATGTCATCAATACTTTGACTCAACTTTTCAAAAAAACAACTGTAGTTGTTCAACTCCTAGTCCAGTACTTTAGATGTCAGCGTGACACCAACCAATTATTTGTTCTTCCATTTTGAGGAATTTTGAGTGAAGTTGGTGAAACTAAAGCCGACTTCCCCACTATGGTAGAACATCTACACGGTTGTGCTTTCTCTTCTGCTTGCATAATGTATGCAGCTAAAATGTCTGCGAGGATAATGCCTATGATCTGATAGTGGTTGTCTGCTTATCCATTTATACTTCACACCAAAGCATGTTCAATCTCAACCCCCCTCTGTAAGTGACAGGTTTATGGTCTCATTAGTGGTGAGGTTTTGTAGCTGTATTTTTTTTTTTTTTTGCAGTCCGCATCGCAGTGTAGTTTCACTCAATCTGCATTTTAACAAGAATATGCATCGACTGGAAACATGAATTAAAGCAAAGCGCTTATTAGTTCATGTGGATAAGATGCATCTGGAGCCATATACTGGCATGACAATCACATTTTGCCATCCTAAGCAAAAATCCAACATTGAAGTGAACAACACGTAATTTTAAGGCACTTGAAATGAGCCTTTTGCAGCTCCATGCTGACAACAGATGCTCCGCTCCGAGGAATAAAACGGCAACAGTAAAAATTTAACTGCCGCTTTTAGATCAGACCTCTGTGTCGTCATCGCTCTGACCGACCCGTACCCGTTTGCCCTCTTTGGATCTTCAGCGCCTGGTTCTTCTCCCCCAGCCTCGCTAATGTGTTCCATATAGACGGCCTCAAATCTTCGTGCCCCCACGGGGCCGCTTCTTTTAGTCTGCTTGCTGTCATTTTCACAACCATATGTCAGGCCTGATGTCCAGCGCAGAGCTCACGCGCACGTGTGCATGCGCGCTGTTGTGTAGTTTCGCAATGAGCACTCGCTTGCATGTGTTTTATGTTAGACGAGGGGATTCACAAGCATCTTGTCAACACTACCGACTGGATCTTCTTCTCACATAATAACAGAAGAATGACCTGGTAAATTGGGCCTTTCCTGTCTCATTAATGGACACTGGGGTATCATGTGGCTTTTAAATGGACACATCCAACTTCTTTCTTCTTAACTCTTTCAAACTGATTTTTTTTTTTTTTTTTTTTTTTCATTAATCTACTCTCCACAGCTGTCTGTTGGTTTGCGGTTTGCGGTCCAAAGGCTCCAAGATGCTGGACCAAAGATTAGCTTTGAGCTACAGATCCACAGGTGACACGCCCACCATGAGTGACGCACACGTATACACATACAGTACTGAACTGAAAGAGATTTTCGGCGGGTATTGTGGACTGAGAAAAAGCTGTTCGCACATTCGATGTGTGTGGCTTTTGGTTTGACATATGTCCTGATTTGTCACCCACTTTGTTGACTATAGGACAGGTCCCATGGCATACAATTGCACATTAGTTAACTCATTCACTGCCAGACATTTTCAGACCCTATTTTACCCTAATGTTTGAAAAAAATAATTGTAAATAATATAGATCAATTCCTGGGATTGAATGGCTGGACCGTGAAAAGACAAGTGAATTCGTCAATGGCAGTGAAACACGACAACAGAATAAAATGATCATCTAGGACATTCCTATCACTTATATTAGGTCACAGTTTTACAACATGGGGGTGTCTGTGTTTTATTTCTTTAACACTCACGGTGAATTTTCATCCCCCACGCAGCTCCAACAAAGACAACCCTGATAGCAACCCAGTCAGCCTGAATCTAGCCATCGTTGCCAAAGCTCAGATTGATTTAAGAGGGTGAGTGCTTGCATTTTATTCATCTCTGACATACAAACGATCTGCTTTTGTGTTTTTGGTGCTTGGAGCATTTTGTCTTTTTTTTTGTTTTTTTTTTTTTGCTCTGCCACAGTGTAATGTGCATGATTAAATGAAAAAAAAAATACATCTGCTGTAATCATGTGCACATGGGTTAATTGTAAGCCCTCGGCATGTACACTGATATGCATTCAAACATGCAAACTCTGACTCGTGACTTTTTTAGTCTCATCAGTTGAAGTGGAAAAACATAATAAGTGTTGTCAGCTGCCATCAAGCGTCCGTTTAAAGTTTGGGAGTTTCACAGCGCGTTGTCATGACTAGTTGCCACTCTTTTTGTTTCAAATAAGACAGTCGGTTGCTTTTACTTTCTTTCCAACAGTTTCTAATATTAAAAAAAGATTTGTCCAGATCGGATCCTGCATTTTGGCAGCATTTTAAATATAACTTGGAAAATCCTATTCAACATGTGTTCAGCTGTTTATATCTCTGTTCAGTCAAATTGTAATTTGTTGTACTTATGTGAGATCTGAATATCAAAAAAGAGGTAAATGTTTCATGTGGATCCAGAATTAATTCTGATTCAAAAAGAGCCAAGTGTAAACATTTCAGGTGGTAGTTTGATTTTGTAGGTGACAAATGTTTAAGCCCTGGCAAAAAGTCTGCATTTTCCGACTGTTCTTGTTTTGTCTCTCCATGAATGCTTTGAGGATCAAAGCCTATTTACATGTGTTACCTGCTCTGACTGTATAGTTTAGCTTCAGTATATGCAACATGTGACAGTGTGACCAAACTCTGGCTCCAGTACACTGCAATCACATGACGACAGTTGACCATTAAAAATTTAAATTAGCCTAAGAAAAGCCACGCAATGGAAAGACAAAGAGACAATTGAGCCCAGAAAATCTTAAAGTGAAGTCAACCCAAACATATTTTTTTCAAGAATATGTTCTATGCAAGCCCACTAGTTGAAACAAGGCATTCTGATGAATATTGCGTTTGCGGAATAAGAGTTAATCCACTCGTTTTTCGCCATCTCTGGGGGCGGCCATTTTGTCACTTCTGTCAACTGAAGATGACATCACAGTGTCTCAGGGCTCAGGTAACGATCAATCACGGCTCACCTGTTTTCTGAAACGTAGCCGTGATATGTCATTACCTCCCTGAGCAGTCGTGACGTCATTTTCAGTTGACAGAAGTGACAAAATGGCCGCCCCCTGAAATGGCTAAAAAGGGGTGCATTTTGCTGCTTAACTCCTATTCCACAAACGCAATATTAATCAGAATGCCGTGGTTGAACTCGTGGGCCTGCTGGGAACATATTCTTGAGAAAAATGTGTTTGGGTTGATTTGGCTTTTAAAGAATCTCACTTGAGAGTTCCACTATTTTCAGAAATAAACTGAAACCAATATTAGGCTCCAATGGGCAAACCTAATGTAATATAATTGTGTTTTCTTAATGGATTCATTCTCCTTCACTCCTGTGTGTCCTCGCCTCCGCAGGGTGTCTCATCCCTCTCAGGTGGTGTTGCCATTTCCACGCTGGGAGCCCAAAGAGAAGCCTGTCAAGGAAGATGATGTGGGCCCACAGGTGACGCACATCTACGAGGTAAACGCCTGCACCAATTTAGGCCGCAACAGGAGGGGAACTTACCAAAATGTAATCTGTTAACGCCCAACGTTACGGCTGCGAAGGCAGGTATGGTGCAGGGAGACCAGCATGATTTTTCAACATGGGATAATTATCGAGAGGAAAAACAAGGTCAAAATGAGGTGCAGACTACGGATAGGAGGGAGGATGGCAGACAAACTGGCGACAGTTTACAATGAACGTGTGCGTCCATGTGCTGTACATGTGATGTCTTTCGATTTTAAAGGGGCCACTATTGAACTAGAGCGCTATACAGTGTCTAGCCTTTCCTGCAGCTGATAATGATTTTCATTGGCGGTCCTTTCCCACTTGGCAGCTGCTTCTACTTAAAGAGGACAGTTTTTTTTCTCTCTTTTTTTTTTTTTTTTTTAGCTGCTTGAGCCAGAATTCCTGCCCCGCAGCACCAGGATCATGTCCTGTTTGGATGACTTACCTCACTGTTAATGACCGTGTATGTCTATGCGAGAACGTGTGAGTGAGTGGAAAGGTGGCTTTGTTGAATTGATGGTTCATTTAAGATCCCGATACATTCCTCTTCGTCCTGAAGCCAAACAAGGGCCGAAGCTGTAGATTTGTCTTGTCTCTGTCTTCAATCCCCGCTGAGTGAAGGCCTATTAGTGTTGCAGTGTTCAGCCAAAAGCCCAGGTGGCCCGCGTCATCACGCCACAGTTATGATAACCCAATTATAGCATATAGTCACTTGAGGCCCACAGCAATAAAATGACTAACTTCTCGACCACTTCTAACGTCTCCAGCTCCATAACTCGGGTCCCAGTAGTATTCGGGAGGCCGAGGTTGAGGTTGGCTGGCCTTCCCGCTTCCGTGACGAGAACCTGCTGTATGCAATGGAGATTAGAACTGATGGACCAATAAGCTGTCGGACGAATAGCAGCCTCAACCCACTTGGACTACAGGTAAGATACAAGGTAAATATACCTTGGCAACGGCTCAGTAGCTGAATAAAGCAACCAAAATATGAAAAGTAGCTGTAAATTCAAACTTTTTATTATCATCTTTGCCAAGGTAAATTATCATACTGGATCTCATCGCAAGGCATTTTTATAAATAAACATCATGGAGGATGAATGCCGATAACTACTGACAAAATATGCATACAATCAAACCACCGCATACCTACTAGAAGCTTATCCATCTATCTATTGCTGCAGGATTTTTACACGCTTGTTCAAGAAAAAAAATAAAATAAAAATCACCCGTTGTTCTGTCTGCGCCCCGTCTTCTTTGCCAACTGGCTCCAAAAGCCAATTTTGCTTGCTAGCAGAAATTACATCTTGAGTATTTTCCAATGCGTGATGATAGCATCTGCAGTGTAATTTCGAATGAAAATGTGACACGATTGTGTTTGCATGCAAAGAACAATGGGGCATTCAGCACATTAACCAGAATGGGTACACGGCTCATGACTCAATGAGGGTTGTCATCAATCATATTGTCATATTGATCTTAAATTAGGGTTTTACTCAGAAAAGGTGGTTGCCCCGGTGACCCAATTTGAGAGTCAACATTTTATTCCTTATAAAATCAATCACCATATTTGAGTGTTTCCAATATTGCATATATAATGCAGAGATAAAATAAACAACCTTACACTTTGTGTGTGAATGTATTTTGAGTAGTGAATTATAGCCGCCGCGACCGCTTTCGGTTTGCGACATGCCGACACCCCCTGTAAACAAAAGCCCTTTACACCCTTAAGATGCGTCAGTTTCCAAAACAGTTGTTACCAGTAAACAGAATGGCAGAATGGAATTACAACATAATAGCATTTATTCGAGTTCCACGTTGTCCATGATGTGACAATACGTTCGCAGAAAAGAAATTCCGCAACGGTTGTTTCATTTTGAGTCCACGAGGTACCTGTGACGATTAATGAAATAAAAGGTGTAATATTACCCACTGGAACTAGTTTAGAAACTAAAACTAGAAGTTCAGTTGTCTCACATTATAATATGATGTTAACATGTTTAATCAACTTTTTTGCTTATTGCACAATGACAGAGTAGTTTATGCGCCAAGTGTGGTGTTCAGTTTTACCGGAAGCAACCGTAAAAATAAAATAGATGGATCTTTTCGTGCTAGTTGCTGTATTCTTGAGCATTAGTCAGCAGGATTTGAAAGACGCGCCAGTTCAGCTACCGGCATTTTGTATTTTGCAAAGCAAACAGTGATCAGCTGATAGTGTCTACTACCGTACATGACAGCCGTTGTTTCCATCTATTCACCATTCAGAGGTCATTTTATACATATAATTGGTCATTTGTTCCGGTGTTTGGTGTTTGGTGTCCATGTAACAACCGTGCCAACATGTAACAACCAAGTAGACCGCGGCCTTCAACGGAGTGGACTATCTTTATTCATTCACAGCACACTGCAGGGAGGTTTGACTTAAAGCATATATCATTTTTAACTGGTTTTGCACAAGTTCAGTTTTGGGCTCACGTCCACGTCACATTCATCGTTTTTAGCAAACCTAAGCAGCATTCTTTATAAATCTTTAGATATCATCCCTCCAAGATACTCCTGAACTTCTTGGCTTCTTGAGGAACACCAGCGCTCCTCTTCGCCGCCACAAGCGAGCCGCTAGCACTGCCCACAGTCAAAGCGGTAAAACCCTGGTGAGAAATACACAGCGTCGTGCGACATCTCCGGAAAACGCGAATCAAAATGTTCACCGGTGCGCCTTCTGCAGAACTGCACTAACATCTCCTGCCTGAGGATCACGTGCGTCGTGGGCCGCTTGGATCGCGGCATGAGCGCTGTAGTTAAAGTCCGGTCAAGACTGTGGGCACATACGTTCCTGCAGGTCAGTGTCTGGTTGCACATCTTTGCCCCATTAACCCTTTGTTTATTAGGCCCAGCAGGGTTTGCTGCGGAACTAAACAAAAAAGGTTGCAGCCACATCCGTGACTTTTGAAATACAAGCGGTTTGTGTCAGTGCAGCCGATGTTCGTTAGCACGCTTCGTGATGATTGTTACTCAAATAACTTGCATATTTGTCCCGCAGCGACGTAATGACCCCTACATTCTCAACTCGACTGTGACCTTCATGGTCCTGGCCGTGCCTTATCGAGTCCAGCCCCCCACCCTGCCTCAACGTACCATCTCGGTAAGATTCTGATTTTGACTTGGCTCAAATCTGGTTTGGAATCTGTCGAGGATCAGGACATTCCGTGTGGAATTTTCCTGTTCTTTTAATACTTGCATGTGTTTTGTCCAAGTTCTTAAACCTCCCCTCTACAGTCCAAAAACATGGGTGTTAGGTTTGATTGAAGACTCTAAATAGCCTGTAGAGTTGTCAGTATGAGTGTGAATGGTGATCAATATCTACTTATGGCAGTCGTTTGATTGGTAATCAGGTTGTACCCCGCCACTGAAAACGAATACAAAATGTTTTGGGGCTATTCATTTGCACTACAGAAATGTTTTTGAGCATGAAAAATATCATCACCTGTTGGCATTTAATTGTTACTGTACTTTCCGTAATTTTTGCAGTTCTTTGTGACAGTCTTATTGACTTTAGTGAAATGGATAAATGTTCCTGTTTGGTCTTGGTACATCGGCATGTAAACTAGGTCTGTTCATGTCATAGTAACTTGCGGTATATTATTGCAAACCACCAGTCTACCGAGCTTCCATAACTACAGAATTGAAATGAACGAATGAATACAACGACCTTTTTAAAATCCAATTGAAAGCATATTTTTTTCAGGACCAAGAAAAACGGATTCACGGCTACATATATTTTGGAAATAGGCTGCAACTGGTTATCACATTTACCTCACAGTTCTGAGGTTCGGGGCTCCGGCCTTCCTGTGGGAAATTTTCATGTTCTCCCTGTGTTTGCGTGTGTTTTCTCTGAGTACAAAGGGTACCTCCCACATTGCAAAAACATGCTGTTAGTTTAATTGAAGAACCTAAAATCTCCACAGTTGTAAATGTAAGTGTGAGCTAGGGCTGGGCAATTAAAATTTACAATTAAATTTCCAATTTAATCATGATTAATTTTGGCTTCTCATCATCAAAACATTATAATCGAAGAAAATTGATTAACGCTTTAAGGTGTTCACTGAATGTGTGCAAAGATGCACTGCAGCAAAGGTGTGGTTGCGGTAGATTGAGAAGAGGCATGGAGGGTTGATGGTAGTTGATAGATGCGTAGTAGAGTTTTAGTAGTTTTGAAATCACTGAATAATCGTTTTTAGTAACCGTGATTTCAATATCAATCAAAATAAGTGTGACTATTATGTTTTCCATAATAGCCCAGCCCTTGTGTGAATGGTCATTTCCTATATGTGCCCTGTGATTGTGTGGTGACCAATCCTGGGTGTACCCTGCCTCTCATCTAAAATCAGCTGGGATAGGCCCCTAGCTCACCCATGACCTTAATGACGACAAGCACGATAAAAAAAAAAAATCGATGGAAGACTGCGCGACTGCATGCAATTGGATGTCTGACAGCAACATTATTGATATCTGATGTCGGTGTGTCGATACTGTACCATGTAATACATCGCAATATATAATATTGTGTTGAATGTGTGCCCTGTAGATGGGGACACCTGTGTTATGGGGGACACCAGATGTATCCTTTGCCGTTCCACTGTGGGTCATCATCCTGGCCATACTGCTCGGGCTGCTCGTGCTCGCCGTGCTAACGCTCGCGATGTGGAAGGTACGTACTTAACATATTTTCCAACATCGTCATCTCTTGACCTAAAGCTTTGATCTTTTTCCTCTCAGTGTGGTTTCTTCGACCGGGCGAGGCCGCCAAGCGGGGACAACATCTCCGACCAAGAGCAGCTGACGTCAGATCAAACGGGGGATGCCTAATAGACAAATGGAACGGATCCCAATGAGGGGAACTGTGGTTTTAAGAGGAACGTGCACCTTCTGACTGAATTGAATCCAAACTGAGATCTGGAGTTGTTGGACCTGACATTTTTTGGCTGCAGATCTTCTGCCTCTCTTGTCAACGAACGGGACCGGGAGGGGCGGCTTGCTTCAGTCTGCATCAGGCGAGGACCAAAGATGCTCAGCTTTGACAGCACGAAACCAAAGCACACTGCAGTGGAAGACATTTTGGGGATTGTTTGTCAGTGATGACGAAGGACCACAAGAGAACAGTGCGAGGAATGTTCTTCACATTTCCATATTACACAAACTTGGGTTAAATGGGGCACAGAAACGAGGCACAGAGTGGCTTATCTGTGCTTATCCGAATGTGAGCTTATCCACTAGCTAGCCACAATATTAGGTACAACTGCACAATAGAACCCCTCGAAATGATTGCCTATATTATTTGCTTAACTGGTAAATATACCACAAATGATGATCCCAAAACACTTTCATATCATTTCAAAGTCGTCATACATTTCCCTTAAAAATAAATGGCATGTAGATGATCTGGAAAAAATAAACCAGAAGACAGCATGTACATGCAGCCTAAATTTAACATAAAAAGATTTTATTCTCTCAGTCAAGATGTATCACTTCATCATTTCATGTCATCACTTCCTTGACGATAATTACTACTTTCCTGTTAGCCAGGGCTTTGGCGCCTTCTTGAGCATTATAGATAGAAAACATTTTTATTTTTTTTTAATGGATAAATGGATCGGGTACTGGTGTTGTAGTTCACAATGGTCTAGATCTGCTCTGCAAAAGTTGGCTGTGATTACCCATCTAAATTACAAACAATTAGAAATATCTATTTTATGGTAAAGACAGTCCTATCCTTGGATGCCATTAGATTGTGCAGGTGTACCTATTTTTGCGACTGGTGCGCGTTTGTGTGGATGCGTATACAAATGTGTGCAGACATTGTACATATTGTGCGCGCGTGTGTGTGTGTTTTACGTAGGGGCTTCTCGTTATCCAATGTTTTGTTCTGCGTCACATGTGTCACACACATACAGATGCATTAACAAGAAGGCACAAGGCAAACGTGTGTATTTATGAATGTATGTGCAATATTTGAACATTGCGTGATACTGAAGCTTGTTTACACTGGCATTATTTTATCAGAGCTTAATAGTGTATGTATATACTGAAGTGGGTATGATAGATTTTAGTTTTGCTACACAACAAAATCAGTTGTCTTGACTGGTTTGCGCCACACCAAATAATGTGAGAGGCAAAATAAGTTATATAAGAAATGATCTGAAGTTTCAGGATAACATACTGCCTCACTAACGCAAGTTTTTGCTTTCTCATTTTGGACTTCACCAAGCCTAACTCCTGCAATGAAACAATACAATATTCAACATGATAAACTGTCTGTTGACTGTAGGCTGTGTGTGGATTTTGTGTGTAATAGTCTTATAGTGTTGTATGTCATACGCACACGGGGAAGTGTCACATCCTGTCAGCTGCACCCAAAATGTCAAAATTCATCTTGTTTCATGTCTGAGTCATTTTTGTTTTCTATTCATCTTCCAGATGAATTTCTCATTGAGCTGGACCGTAATGTGCAGTTAATTCAAAACAGCATACATTATGTATGGTTATTTCATCGCATGCCATTCGTGTGGTGATATTTCAAATGTTAACATTGACTTCTGAGATTCATCTGAGTACGTTCCAGTTATAATATTTTGTTGGTTTGTAAATGGGGAAAACAGACCACAGAGAATAAATATGACGTCAGAGATTTTTTTTTATCATGTTATTGCCTCTTAGTGCTTTATCAATATGGCCAGCCAAACAGGGCTTTTTACTACTACAAGTACACCTCAGAGGAAGAACCCTTGCTCCCCCTAATGGTGAGAAGAAGAAATGAAGAACACATCACTTTAAAGACGACTGATGAGGATGAACAATGCCCTCTAAAGGCAACACAGTGATGGTTAAAGTCCGAAAAGATAACTTTTAGAAATGATAATAATGTAATGGTTAACCTGCCATTCATCGCTGTAAATCAATACAATTCCAATATTGTAAATTAACCTTATACTCGAAGCATTATTTGTCCAATATATTTCATTTATTTTTGGCCCTCTGTATGACAAGGAACCACATCATAAACATACAGGACTGTACTATAAACATTAGAGCCTTGTGATTCCTCCTGGGAAAATCATGAAAAAGAGTGATGACACTGAAGAAAATAGAAATATATCATACTAATATATTAGTAATTGTTATTAATAGAGGAAATCATAAACAGCTACAAGAAGAGCAAAAGCATTTGGAAAGTAAATGATTTGTACATTTAATATGAAATACTGTATTAGCCTCAATAACAGACAAAGGATTAAAGATGGATTAAAAAAAGTCCCTCTGAATTACATTAGAGTCTTTATTTCTTTGAATATATTTGATCAAATTTGAAATCAAACATTGCAAGTAAAGATTTAACAGTTTCTGACTAGCAAACCTCAACACCATCAAAACGGGAACATTATTGATACATACTAAAGTGTTGTAGGATATAGGGTATCATGGCTGAGAATTCGCCAACAAACAGACCCCTGTTACAAAATTGTTTTACAAAGTCAGCGTACAGATGTTTTGGAAAGAAAGTGCTCATACTGGGTGTGTTGATCTGGTGCAAACAAGCAAAATTCTTTAATTTTCTGTTAAATAGGTGATCATGTAGATCGGATATTGAACTTTTTATTATTCTCTCCTTCAACAACATTTTGGAAGACTTTGGCTATTTACAATTCAAAAATTGGCCCCAAATGTCAAAGTGCAATGCAGTAATCCGCTAAAGTCAACATTATTCAGAACAATTATCTAATTTAGGGCACTAGATTATTAAAATCTGGAATTGAATTGGCTATTACTGTTGGGTGTTTTTACTTCAAAGCACTAATGGAGTTTACATATGCCATTAAGTGTAAATCCGCCAGGCCAATAACAGGCAAGTGGCTGTGGAAATGAGCTACACTACCTTTTTTATGCAAAAATAACTACCAGTGCGAAAACAGTATGTGGTTTAAAGAGATGGGCCAGGTCTATTTCCTGGAGAGTTTTTCTGACAACTGCAAGGCCACAATCCCCAGGTAAGGTACTGCAACTTGTTATAAACACAACAAAACCATCATGTTTTACATGCTTGTTAAGACTAAATCTGTGTACATGTATACTTCATTTTCACGAGAGATTTCGTGGAGGAGTTTGAGGTGGTTTCACTTGTTTATGCAATGCTAATGCACTGCCAGCTACACTGTCAGAAATAGGGGTACAGTAGGAGTCAGCTAGCTAATTACTGGACAACTAGCTAACTAACTGTTGTACCTTTCCCATGACCTAAAAGGTACAGGCATATTTCCAAGTTATACAATGTAAGAGTCATTGTTACAAAAGCAGTACCTGTGGATACTACACTTCAAACAAGCTATTGTAGCCCTAAAGGTACAATGTACCTTTTTTTCTGAGAGTGTATGGCTTGGTATTTACTGTGCAACGTCTCGACTTTTTTCCACAACTATTTGTTCAGGTGTCAACACCACATTTTATTGATTTATCCGTGCTGTGATGCCATTTTAGATTAGTGTCTAAAGAAACAAATTCAGACGGAAAATTCCAACATTGTCCAAACACAGACTGTTTCCAACTACAGGGTGTGGTTCCTCAAACATGACATCGTTTTGGATTTCGTGCGGTTTTAAAAGCATTTTTTAGTAAACCAGACCGCAAGGTAGTGGGGTCATACAATACACAACATAAAAATACAGTAGGCTATACTATACGATATTGGTAAGCTTAGCCACCAAACATATTTCTATTAGAATGGAAAACAAAAAGAAATGAAACCCGTACTTTGCTGACAAATTTTAAGTAGTTGTGTTATACACTGAAGTGAACAATGTGAGATTTTGGATGGACAACAGTCAGTGGGCAGTGTTTAGCCTGAGCAGAACACAAACAGAACAGTCAGATTTTTTTTTTCTTTTTCTTTTTTTTTTTTTTTTTTTTAGCATTACAAGAAAACACCTTACAGGAGTAAGAAAAGGACAATGGCTTTCATGGTGAATGGGATGATCACGTATTGAATTTTACACTGTGCAACTTCAAGTCAACTCTTAGGAGGAGGAGGCCAATTTCAGCGAAGATGGTGTCACTTTCATGAATCGAAGCAATAACAGGACCACTTTGATGTCTGAATTAATGGAATGATTGGAGAAAGGGCCGTGACACATACAGTACATAGGCTACATAAGGGTTAGAATATCTATACACACACTGTACACATTCTAAGATACAATTTACTGTACAAATCAACACTAGCTGGCTTTCAGTAACTTTCTTTCTCTAAATAGTAGCTCTATCCATCATCAAAAATAAAGGTGAGATAGTTTGTCCAATGGGTGTTTACATTCCCTGCCTCACTATTCCATCATTATACATGTAGGACATGATGATGATAAACAGTCAGTTGATTATCCTAACCGGGTGTTTGGGGACTGTCATCGCCTTTGCCAACACCCCATACCCACCGGATGCTTCATCAAAGTGCTGCTGCTCAGAACATACACAAACACAAGTGATCGACCACATACATTTACCCTCTCAGACACAAATACATGCGTACAGACACACACACCCTTCCTGAGTATGAACTGTAGAATTTTGGCTCTATTCTTAAAAGGAAATGAAATAGCAAAAAGACGGACGCCACAGAGGCGCTGATGTAGTAGGTATGTACTTGAAGACAGGAACTTCATTGAGGAAAATAGGGCTTTTTTTTCCTACCGCCCCTTCTGGTTTTTCAACCATACCAACCCAATCAGGTTATGTCCCTAACAATGTGATCACCTGACTCATCAGTCTCCCTCAGCTCTACTGTGCACTCTCCAGCTTTCAACTAACAACTTTAACAGAGGATATTGTGCTTTAGCCTTCACCATGCTTATTACTCATGCAGCTGTTTTCATACACAGAAACAGTTGACCATTAGAATTCCCAACTCAGAATTTGGCCTAGAATTTCAAAGGAGATAGCATCTAACAACTCAGAACCTGAATCAAAATAGGACAAATTGAGACAACGTACTATTTCTTTTTGGGAACATTTGTAATTCGAACAAATTAGAAGTTGTACACCCCCCACTGTGCAGGACCCACTGTACCTGATAAACACACAGGGCATTATGCCTTTTTTCCACCGCACACTACTTGGCTCATGAGGTGATACCATATGGGACGTAAACCACTGCTGGTCAATCATCAGTTGAGTGGATTTATCATAGTTGTATTATAATAGCTTATAAGGATACATAGCTAGAACACACACATGGGCGTGAACGTTAGCTTACTCTATCGCAGGGCCTTAGCTTCATCCTTGACACATAAGTGTTATATGAGTAATGTCAGAAGAGTTCCAGAACTGGTGTCACAAAGGCTATATTTCAAAACCAAAACTACAAAGTGCATGTTTTCCCCTGGCGACACACTTCCACAACCTTCTCTGCAACGCCTTCCTGCACTCATGTCAGAATTCTTCCAGATACCTCCGCAGCGGCGTCATCATGGCAATCTTGATGTTGTCCATATCTCCTTCCCTTCCAAGAACCTCATTCTTCTCCATTGTTGTTCCTGAACTGGGAAGAGTACAGCTGAGTTGAGCACATACTATGCAGTGGAACTGTGGCATTAGATGCCCAGGGTAGTGAGCCTGCAAAGGGAGGTGGAAGCTGATAGCGAGCAAGAGGATCACTTACTAGCTGTGGAGCCACATACTGTATTTCCCTCAGGAAACCGAAACAGAGCTAAAAGGGAGAGTGCATTTGATCAGGCTTCCGCTAGACTCCAAATGGAGGTTGAGGTTTCTTCTTGTCTGCTGGATGTGTAATAAGGCAATTGTTTGCTGTTGGCTTGCCAGCTTCTGTTCATATTGCAGTTTAAATTTATACAGTTTCAGAAATAGGGGTGTAGTGGGAGTCCATTTATGCCACTCAAGGAACAATCTAACCCACTTTACCCAACTGGGCTACTGGACTCCAAGGTAAAGGTACAGGTGTGCTCCCAAATTGTAAAAGTCAGGTGTCAATTGTTGAAGCATGTACCCTTTGAAGTAACACCCTATTTAAAAGCTATAGTACCCCGAAAGGTACAGTGATATACTTTTTCAGAGAGTACACTGTTGCTATGAACGTATTCAGATTGGTAGTATTTTGATTGTTTTCATAGAAATGCTGCATGCAGCCACGCCTGAAAACACTTCACCAACTTGAGGCTGCCTGATTTCTTTAGAATTTAACTCCTTTAGGAATGTGTGATAGTGCGACTTCTGTCGCACACGTATTGCAAACGCATCTGTATCAAATTATCGAGTATTGTACTCGTTGAAGGTGTAGCAAACAACACATCCATGACTTCATAAGTCAGTATTGAGGACAAAAGCAGTGGTTTACATTCAAACCTGACCCCTGTGCACTTCATGTGCCTTACTATTGACATACACACAATCCGCGACAGCACATACACTCCGTGGTGTTTAGACTGAATGATAGTAATTGGGAAAAAAAAAACAGATGTGTGAGGTGGCAAGGATCTCTGCCATGATTATTGCCAAATCAATATCACCATGAAATCATACAACAGTTGATCTTTGACTCCTACATGTACTAGCACTCATAACATCACACCGTCCAAAGAAAACACAAAATCTGATGGCTCGCCTTCGACACATAAACATCTGTTCTGTGCTTGTTCATTTTTGTTAGTCCAGAATGCCATGGCTGTGAATGATGTGACAGCAGAGATCCAGCTCATGATAAATGACGCACTTAAAGGTGTCTTACCAACACTCAAGCTCAACATTCACACTGCACTCATTTTTGCTTACAGCTTGATTGCACTGATTGCACAGCGTGTGCGACCACACACTGTACTTTGTTGAAGGTGTCTAAAAATCTATGGCAGAAATAAAATGGTGATTCTGTGTAAACTCTGCTAAGTTATAGTAGTCTGAATAGAGAGAACACAGAGTAGATAAACACAGTACAAACACATTTCTTATAAGCTCCCTCGATAGTCTACAGTTTGATCAAGCATTTTTCTCTTCCACTGCTCGAGCGGCCCTCGATGCTGATTTTCACCTCCTGAGAGATGATGGAGGGTTTGAGCAGAGTCAACGGAGGCTCCCCCTCCACCCTTCCAGTCTGGTCCCACTCCGGAGCGGACCATCGTCTCTTGCGAACAGTGCTTCTGTCTGGATCTCTGGACTGTATTTTGCAGAGATTGGTCATATCTATTTTCTCTGATCCCTGTCTTTTACCTGCAGTCGCAGAGATTGCCAGCGCAGATTCTCCTCCGCAGATCCCCTCCACCGATCCTGGATTTAGTTCCATTTCGGTTGGTAACTGCCGTCCTGACACAGATCCAGCTATCCTTTCCACACCAGAAGCCTTCATAAGAATACCGCTGCTAGTGCCTGTAGTGTTTGGCCTTGGCCTGTTGCCGACAACGGGATCTGTGTTGTTGCCGGGGTCAGAGAGTCTTGTGGTCTTCAGCCTAGCCCCCAAAGACTGGCTGTCTGTCAAAGAACCATTCCTTAGGCCCCGAAGGGTCAACGACACACAGACATCACCTACGCACAGCTTAGCGCAGGACAGCTCAAAGAGCTGTGTGGTGCGGTCAGGACAGCATGAGGACCACCCCTGTCCAAATACGAAGAAGGGATATTCCACCAGCACCTCCACACACACCTGCAGAAACACACATATGTAAATCTTGTATTCCTGGCTACTCTACCTTTCCTTTTCTGTTTAACTAACCGAGAAGAAGAGCAAACATACAGTATATCAGATTATTTTACAGCAGAAATCTTATCTGCAAGAGTAGGAAACAAGCTTGCATTTGAAACATGTCTGCACTGATACATTTCCTGGATGTTATTATCTCTTAGAAACAATATACTGAAGTTGTTCGAAGCCCATTAATATATTATGAGTTTGTTTTCGACCATTTTTAGTCTACCGCTGGGACCACTGAATATTCTATAAAGTGGCATTCAATATGAATAGTAGTGATGCACCATGTAAGAAATAAAAATGTTCTCTCACCTGGGCTTTGAGCTCCCCCACAGAAAACTGTATGACCACAGCATTAGGACTCTGGCCACTGTCGATTCGCTCAACAGTACTGGAGTCAATCTTCAGCTCACTGCTGATCTCTGCACTCTGGATGAAGTCCTCTGTTTTGAGATCCTCCACACGCTTCAACTCCCCATCTGCAAGCTGGATGATTGAGCCTCGCATAAAGAAAGGCGGGAGAGCCACAGGAGAGGAAGGAGAGGAGATCGTGGGAGAAGCTTGGATGGAAGCAGGGACTGGAGCATTGACAGGAAATGAGACCGGGGCCGGGACTGGGGAGGGAGCTGCCACCACTGCAGGGACTGGGTTTGAAGGCAAGACCGGAAGAGCAGGAGCCGGGGCTAGAGCGGGAGAAACTTGATTCCCATCTGGGCCTAAAGGCTCACATTTGGACAGGGCAGTGGCAAGATAGGCATGAGGCATGGCGGTGGATATTTGAGGCGTTGTGGTCGCGGTCAGGGAGCTGACAGCACGGCTGGTCTCCATTTCGGTGCCGTTATTTGCACTGCTGACTGGGATGAGCAGGGACTGACCACTCGGAATGACCAGGTGCTGTGGCAGTGCCGCATGGTAGCTGACTGCATGCTGGTTGGCACTGGTAATATAGCCTATGATGGGTGCTTGTGTGGAAGAATAAAGACTGGCTGGCAGCTCATCAGGGGGTAGAGTCGTCTGAATGACTGTATGAGGTGTGACGGACTTTATCACCTCTGATGTCGAGAGGGAGGAGAAGGAGGAAGATCTCGATATAGGTTTCCCTAAACAGATGCCTCCCTTCTCAGTCTGAACTAAGGAAATCTTATTTGGACCATGTTCCTGATCCGTGCTATGGTTTGGCTGGGCCACAAGTACTAAGGAAGTCTGAAGTCCTGGGGGGTTTTGACCATAGTCTGCGGGCACAAGGATGTGTCGGGCCTCATAGCTCTGGACCTGCTGATGATTTGCTGGTTGGGTGGGAGCTTTCATCTGTTTGACTACTTCTAGCTCACCATTCAACACACTCTTAGCATGCACCTCTGGTTTCTTTCCGGCAGAACCATCTGCATACTGAACAACCAGCTGAGAGGGTGCGAGGGTGAGTGTTTGAGGGAGGACAGCGGTATGAGGATGAAGCTGGAGGTGGGCTGCAGGTGTAGGGACGGCGGCTCCACTGACAGTCAATGGTGTTCTGCTATCAAGATGGATGTACTGGCTGGTGACTTGCGGTGAGCTTGGAAGGGAGACGGGAGCAAGCTCTGTGGGAGAGAGGCCAATCTGGAACTGTTGTTCCCCTTTGGTGCCAGGCGAGATCAGGGCAGTAGTGTAACCATCCAGGTGAGGGCGCTGTCCCATAGGGCTGCTATTGGCTGGAACTACATGAGATGAGATGTAGCCAGCATAGGGCCCGGAGCTTATGAACTGAACATTTGGTCCGAGCTGAGCAAACTGGATGGTTCCGGTGGGCTGAGGAATGGCTGTGGGATAAACTGCAGGTAGCGAGGCCAGCGGCACTGCTGATAGAGTCGTAGCTGAGGTTGGAATAGCGGGAGGGGAAGAGGAGGACGTAGACGGCACGGGACATCTTGGGCTCTCTGAGTCTCTGGACCTGCATCGTTCACTGGCGACACTTGCCAGCCATGCTAGGTTCTCAGTGTGGGGAGCTGGATTGTGATGGACCACTGGAGGAGTTGATGTAGTCACTGTCACTGGTCTCTGCTCCAGCGCCAGAATTTCTCGCTTTTTAGGAGGCAGGCATCCATTACTTCGCTCCTGATTGGACTTCATTGTGCCAGATTTAAATATCTCTTGTTAGCACTTCTGTTGTCGTCAGTGTGTCGCTCACTCGCAGTGTTAATGTCTTCTCTCTTTGCCAGGGCGCAAAGGCTCTGGTGATGGTCACTAGCATACAGTGCCAGGCCTCAATCCAGACAAAGTAGAATTGCTACAGCTCATAAAATGAGCTCCATGATCTTCATGCGGAATCATCTCGAATGGATCCACTTCTTCCACAATGTTGGGCGGGATTCTGATGACAGAGAGACAAATATAATGGGTAAATACATATTGTATATACACACGGTGTGATTACAGAGATGATCAGTTTGCCCTTGCTAGCGTTCAGTCTTGACAATAGCCATGCAAGGCTAGCTCAGTCAACACATCTTAGCTTTACTAAACATGCTAGATGGAAGAATGTGCAAAGTTCTGAGTGGCTGTAATACATCCTTTGAAGCTGCAAAAAGTTTTATAACTAAGTCCAGGGTACATTTTGTATTTGCACTGCTCAACTGTCTCTGCCTACTATTGGGTTCACACCCATCAGTATTGTCTCGAAATATTCTGGTTACGCAACACTCGTTCCCTTGTTTTCCTATTGAAAATAGGCCTTTGAAAACGTATGTATGTGACAGTTATTACAATCATGTGTTTCTCAAGTGGTTCATACAGTGGAGTGCCAGAACTTAAAAGGCAGATGTGCCTTTGTGGGATCCACTTCAAAAGTGTGCCTGCTTTCGTGTTTGTAATGGCATTCTGTCTGTTTTAGCCACTAGCTGGTATAAATACGACTTATTCTTTGCATATTACTTTGACAGTAGTATTTAAGCATTCATTCACAAATTTACACAGACTTTAAATTGCCAGAATCCAACAGCATTTTCCATGAGAGAAAGCAGTACAATGATATTTTTATCACTTTTATAATGGAAGATTTGAGTTTCCTGGGCAACAGTGTGTGCCAGTGAAGATCCGTGCTCATCTGGAGGATATGTGCATAGCTGTTGGCTGTGTAAAAGCATTACAGTATCGTCTAAAACAGCAGATCTAAGTGAAAGGATAACAATAAAGAGTAACCAATCTTGGAATATTTCTTTTTTCAACCCTCCAAGGCCTTGAGTTGAGTCAGGGCAACTGTAAATATAAACATTTAGCTCCAGCCAGACTTGTAGGGTCAGCTGGAGCAGTACAGAGACAGAACAAATCAAGCTGACATTTAATTGAGGGACTTTCAATTT
Source organism: Filicampus tigris (assembly GCF_054856515.1). Taxonomy (NCBI): domain Eukaryota; kingdom Metazoa; phylum Chordata; class Actinopteri; order Syngnathiformes; family Syngnathidae; genus Filicampus; species Filicampus tigris. Next base: position 11,890,517 of record NC_141224.1, read on the forward strand.
TATCACTGATGAGTTTTGTTACAAAGTTGTTGCCCTGTATGTATCTATATGTCAACAAGCCCATGGTCAATATTTGACTGCAAGGATAAATCAACATATTCTATAGCTGCATATTGTGGATCCCTGCACACAGTAAACAAACACACACACACACACACACACACACACGAGCTGACCTTGCTACATTTGTTGACTATCCAGCCTCAAACTCTAAAACAACGCCATGCACACATTTGCCTTCCATTGGCTCTTGTACAGTGGAACCACGACAGTCAAATGCAATCTGTCAGGAAACACTGGTTGACCTTTGATTTGTTGGGACGTTGAAACTGTTTTCCATTGGAAATAATGGAAATCAAACACTCACAGCATCACCAGAATTATCGCTAAAGTGTAAAAAGAAGCTATCCACTGTACAATGTCAAAGCAACAAAACCCTCCAGTTTAACATTGATCTTCATCCCTCAACACCCCATGTTGATGCTGCTCCTTCTATCGGAATAACTGTAGCCTATAAAAATGTTTTTTTAAAAAGAATACGTAAAACTGAAAAGGTATCAGGAGGCACACTGCGGTCTCGCGTGATGTCGTGCATGACGGCAGTTCGAATTTTAGGAGCAGATTTTCATCGAATTCCCATTGGATGACGTTCCACTTATTCCACCGTCCTTTCCTAGATGTTCTGTTCTTTTATGCGAGCTTATCTGTGGGTCAGTGAACAAGACACAGCTAAATTGCTAGCTCGAGGCACGGCAGAGATTGAGTGCGTGACACACACACACACATAGGTGCATGACATTACAGTTAAATGAGCTGCTCTTTTTTTTTTTTTTTATACTACATAGGAGGTTCACCACACTAGGCAAACACAAGTGGCCAACATAAAATATAGAGTAAGCAGAAGTTGGACCTTGGACAGTTTCTGTTTGGGTGAGCCTATTGCAAGATAAGACAAGGTTACAGTTTGTCAAGCAGCAAAAAAAAATAATAATAATAATTCTGAGCAATGCATGTGATCAAAAAAGCCTCATTTAGCAACCAGATGTAACAAAGGAGGGGTGTAAAGAAACAGTGAAGGGGAGGAGAGGAAGAACGGCAATTTAGGATGACCGAGTGGTGTGGACGGAAAAGCAAGGAGAAGATTGGGAATGGGGAAGAGGGAGAGAGAATGGGGTGAGAAAGACAGCCCAGCTCCTCCTGACCCACATTGAGCAGTGCCTGCAGCATCAGCCCCCGCCTTGCGATGTCACCACGCTCACTCACACTAGACGCCGTGCAGCATCGCTCTGTGGCAACAACCCCACCTCAGCAACACCTGGAATGACATCATCATCTCAGCACAGCACAAGACTAACAGACAGCTAAAGACTACCTGACTTGACATCAAATGAAGCTGAGAGGAAGGTGTTTTTCGCCCGGATGAGCGCGGCACTCACTACTGTGCACATGGTCACACATAAACATCATCTCTTAATCTTCCAGCCTATTATTAGATCAGTCACTAGCAAACGCATGCCCCTGTGCTATGGAGAACAAAGGCGCGCTTTCAAGACATGAATGTCAGAGCGAGTCAAGACGGCGTGGACACTGTCTGGATCCCGCCCTGGACTGTCCCCTCTGCAAAGACAAGTATGATGAAGGGATGACATCAGATAAGAAGGGGCGGAGGGGCAGAAGAGGCATTTTCATATGGTGCCATGGAGTGATAGTCCCTGAAATGTTTTTTAAAAAAAACTGCACACACCACACTGTGCATGTGTAGCCGTTGTGTCTCCAGGTGAAAGGCAGATACATGTCCTGTCTTACGCAGCGGTATAAATCCCCCCCACTCCCCCACCCGTGCTCACATTGATCCTCAGCTTCATAGCAATAACATCTCTGCAGCAGGAAGAGAGGAAAGGAAGGAGTGATTTTGAAGAGTGTCCCGGCCAAAAACCAATGCCTCCCACAAAAAAAAAAAAAGCAAAAATACAATGACCCTGGACTGACATTCGTGTAGGCAGTAATGCTTAGATTCATATCTCAACTGCTAGACCAGACATAGATTCACAGCCCTGTGCAGCAGTGGCTATATTTAGAAAACAAAAACATCATCATTATCAATTTGAGCATGCATGAAACAGCAGGGGGGAATTACCGACAAAGGCATGCATGTGGGATTCTCTGCGTAAAAATAGAACCTTGCCTTAATCCCAGGACCATACACAAAGCAGATCAATACAATACGGTCTGGGGTTTTATCCAAAAGAGCCATTTTACTGCCCCCCAACCCCCCCCCCCCCCCTTTTTTTTTTCTTCTCTGGGTAAAACGAACGCGTGTGTGTCCCTTTAAGAGGCGGACCGGGCCGTGTGCTTGACTACAGCCAAAGAACAGGCACCGAGCTCAGGGCTCAGGCTGTTTGTCTCCACAGTGACTCCGGAGTTCTGCATCAGTGCCGGACATACGCAGAACACACACCCGGGCATGCTGACATGCAGGCCGCCTCCTCGTCCAGAGCGTGCACCTCAACATCTCAACTGCTTCAACATCCCAAGCCTCCCTTTTTTTTTCTTTTGTAGCGTGACAGTGTATAGTAGCAGGGCAGAAAATACTACTATGCCACAAATCAAAACGCAAAGAGACAAGCCCCCTCGTCCTCCTCCCACCCCCCTCTTCTGCTGGTTTGAGTACTAAGAATAGCTCACCAGTCCTTCCACAGCCACCGCTTGCAGAACATGTGCAGCGATCCCTCCTGTGCCTGAACGGAGTAAATCCCGGAGACGTGCTTCCTCGCAGCGTCCTCTGCCTCCTTTGTGCAGCAGCCGCTCAAGCCCCTCTTGCGAGGACCCTGTTTAGGAGTTGCCCCTCCGTTGCCCCTGCTATCGGCCTGATGGCAGAGGAGGTCTCCCCCCTCCGCCGGCCCCCCCTTTCCTGTGCAAAAGCCTACGCCAGGTCTTGCGTGCGAGGCTTCTCCAACGTGTGTTATGCAAGGCCACCAGACCGCCAGCTCCCTCTCTCTCGCTCTCTCCCTCTCTCTCTCGCTCTGCTTGGCTGTCTCTCTCCCTCTTTCCCTCTGTGGCTCTCCCTCCTCTTCCTCCCTGCCTCTCTCCCTCAGTACTCCAACTGACACGGCTCCTCCCCCTCCACCAGCCCCATCAGCCATCAGGTATTCATTCAAAAAAAAAAAAAAAAACACACTACTTGGCTCCGCGCCCAGACTACGCTCACACAGGGAGGGAGGGTGGCACTGAGCAACAGACGGAGGGACGAAGGAGGGAGGCAAACTTGGAGAGTCGCAGAGGGTTTGCATAGACAGACATGGATGCGCATGAATATAAAGAACTATTCACATGGGCATATTCACGCAAAGACATTGGCACGTGTGCACGCGCGGAAAACTGATTGAGGATTAAATTGTGGAGTGTTAGCAAAGCCCCTTGTTCATTTTCACATGCATTTCCCCTCTCGAGGCAAATCTCCATTTAATCTGCCCTGCAATGATTGAGCTTCTCTTCAGATGGAAAATGACTCAGAGTAACCAACAACCAGTCCTCCCCAGTCTTTGCCCCCAGAGATATTTCCCATACACACACACACACACACACACAGAGCAAACTGTAGAGATAAACACCCACACCCAGCCACTTGGCCCTCTTCGGTCCACTTTCCCCTGCTGGGCACAGGGCAGAGAGAGAGCCAGGCTGCAGACAGGCACTTTAGTGCCAGGACAGACTGCTATCTGCTCCTCTGCAGGCGCCACATGCAGGGTGGCCCCAACAAAGTGACAGCATGCTGTGGGGGGCAAGTGAAGAATCCAACAAAATCGTACACTTACAAGAGGACTAATAAATACCCTGTGAGGTCCTTTGGCTATATGGGAAGGATTCCAATGCCTTTTTGGGGTGACCAGAACAAAAGGTGTTAAAGAGGCAGTACATAAGATTTCGTTGCCAAGTTGTGATTATGAACAAACTTCCATGTGTAGTGTTTTTTGTTTTTGTTTTTTTTTTGTTTGTTTTGTGGAGCGGGGGGCTTTCCCAAATTAAATTTATGTAAATCCATAATAAAAATATACATCCAGGCTTAGACTGTCAAGCCCATTTATGTAAGCCTTGTCCACATTAGGGTTAGAATAGTTTGGGATTTTTCATTATTGTTAGATTTATTTTGTTTTAATTTTTTTTTTATTTAGTTACTTTTAATTTGTTTTATTAGAGTGGGTTTGTTAGTTTTTATCTTTTTGAAAATGCTTCATTGTAATTTACTTTTTATAGTTTTAGAATTAGTTTTAGTTTTTTAATACATGGGTTATTTTTTTGAGTGCAAGATGAAAAATAAAAACAAAAAAGCTCACTTAGTTCTGTATTGTGGAACATAGTGCACTCTAAAAATTGTTGGGTTAAAAATAACACAATTTTGGGTCAAAAAAGAACCGATCCACTACTAACTTTCTGTGTTTTCTGCAAAAACAATCCCAAAATTGGTAGTTTTGTACAAAACAACACAAGAAGGTGGGTCAAATCGACCCAATTTGTGGACTAGTCCAATTAGTTCAATTTGATAACAATAAATGACTCTTCATTTACATGTACGGTGACATTGGAGTCTTATTGCTTTAAATATGAGTTCGCTTAGGTAACGTTTCTTTATGTCTGCATATTCTTCTTTGTCTCTTCTCATGTTCTTTTTCTCTTAACACCCACACAGAAGAAACAAAACACATGCGCAAAGATGAGGTATTCCTCCTTAAATTGTCGAACCAGTCAAGCGAGCTAAAACAAGCTTTCAAATGGGAATTCTAGCAATGAATGCTCAATGCCATCATGCTTAAAGTTGTGCTGCGCTGCGTTTGAGTCTGAACGAACTGTCAAACGTGTCAGTTTGATCTTAGACTTTTCCACTATCGTATGCATTTATGAATTTCCTCAACACAACTCAGGCTTCCATGGCCTACTTACACCAGTTCTGTGAAAGTTAGCATGTATTCATTTACAGTGTATGCTGCAAGTGTGGTACAGTCACATGATAACAACCAAATAATAGTAGTGGAGTAGTAGTGCATAGTGAGCTGTTATTTACAACATTGCTACAATAAGTCGCTGTACTGCTTAATGCTTACAACCTACAGTATTCAACACCCACATACAGTATCTCTACACATTACACACTCCCACATGCACTATAACACTGTCGCCAGCTGCAATACACTGCACAAAACCTCCAGTGGCTTCCCACTTGAGCAGGAATTATGCTGTTAGATTGTGCCCATTTCCACTCTCAAAGTTCAAATTTATGTTGGGAAAGAGCTTTTAACAGAACAAATATATCCAGCGCCTTAAGTCTACAGGTTACCTTGAAAAAGTGTAGGTGTCCACAATGAATGGAATCCAATCATCACTGGCCTCTGGCTTCTCTGTTTCCTCACAGCACCGTTGATGTGAGATCCTCCTGTAAGTGTTGCAGACATGTCCAGACATGTCATGTAGCACTGATCCACACACAAGCAATAGCATGATGCAAACAGCTAAGAGCAGCAACTCGATCCCAAGCTGATTTAATGAGGAGTATGTGCTTATGATGAATATTTATTAGGTCAGCAATGGTGGTGTCAATGGGGCTTCTGAGTTCACTTGTTGCACTACAGCGTAGCATGGAGGTAGGTGAGAGCAGGGCTGCTGACTAGAGAGCTCATTCCCACAACCATTAACTGGGCTGTGTTGAGATTTGTTATTAGCATGACGTAAGCGCTGTCTTCAGTTGAGTTAGTTTCCTTTCAGAACACTGGAATAAATGACGTTATTAGAGCGGAAAGGAAATGTCATAATTGGGGCAGCATGTTGTGCTCATATTGTATTATGACTATTAAACGTATAATATAATGGCTATTTTAACACTATCATTATTATTACAACAACAGTATTTTCCAATGTTAGCATTTTAAGTGTAAACTTATGTTCAAGTAAAACTTCTTAGTCAATGACGTGATCTGAATTTTTCTTAGGCCAACATTCAGGAAATAGAAATAATACAGCATATAACACATATCTAATTTGCAATGGTGAACTGTGAATACAAGGCGTGTAGCAAGGCTATCCCAGAGGAATCATTTGAGGACGAATTTAAACTGTGTCTTTCACACCAAAAAAATTCAACAATAATTCTTAACATGCAACAATAGAACTGAAGCTATACTCTTACGTATATCATGATTCATGTGTTGGATTTTTCATAATCAGGCTTGTTAGCTTTATTAGCTTTGTAGGTTTAGCTTTATATTATATAAAACAGGGGGTAATGTAAGAATAATAATGTATATCATGATTCATGGGTTCGATTTTTATTATTAGGCTTGTTAGCTTTATTAGCTTGTAGGTTTAGCTTTAGCTTTTTCCATATCCAGGCCCAACTTACTTGGTGTGCTTTGCTTCCACATATGTATAATAATGGCTCTCACACACGCACATAGACAAAACAAGTTCAGAGTGTTCCAGCTGCTTTCGCTACCCTTTCCCTTAGAGCTGGAACACCTTTGTAATCAGGGACTCCTAAGAAAATAAAAGGGAGGTGGCGCAGGAGCCGGGCAGAGGGTTTTCGGAACTGTAATCGTACACTTCCCTGCACTCTCCTTGCAAGTAAAAAGACAATATTGTGTTGAGTGTCTTCTCTCCTCATTGTGTGCGTTGTTTACTAATGTCTCACTTGGTGTGAACCTGACATATTCTATCCTATCAGAGGAGGTGGGGGCACCCTGGGGAAATCCTTTGCATTAGTAAAATAGAGAATGGAGAATAGTGAGTGGGTGGCAGCATTATGGGAGCATGTGTTAGCAGAGTGGGAGGTAAAACCACCCTGGCGAGGTCCTGTCTGAGAGCAGACCTTCCTCCGGCTGTGACTGGGCACCGGTTCGGAAGTAGCAGCACGAACGCTCCCAACATTATGCGGGGAGAATGCGAAAGTGCTTGCTGCCATGGCAACAAGGCCGCTCCACAGTCTCCAGTCCACATTAAGAAAGACGGCTAGCAACGTGGCCGCGGCTCAATGGCGGGGAGCATGACACGCTGAAAGAGCCTATTGAGAGCCTGTGAATTAGTTAATGGCCACAGTACAAAATCAGCAATCCACATGGAGGATGACCTCATTTTAGCTGTTTGAAAATATGGCGTCTCAGCCCTTTCTCTATTGTGCCTCACGGTAAGAATATGGGCACTGATGTTAGTGCTACTAATTAAAGAAACAAGTTAGTATTAATTGTAATTATAATTATAATTATATAGGAGTAAAGAATGACCATACATATTATTGTAGTGGTGTCCTTAGATCACCTATTTTGGCCTATACGGGTGAACCAACCAGGACACGTCAGGACAGCACGCGTTAGCATTAGCACTAATGCTAGCATCACTATTTTGAGATGTGTACAATTCTTGTATGAAATTTAACACATAGTAAAATCATATTTTAGCACACAGTGCTCATCATGTATAGTACATTCGTTAGCTTGACTTCTTTAAAGTCTGGCTATATCGGTTACATGACTTTCAAATTAAAGTTACTTGAATACAGTAATAGCTATTACACATGTTGGCTACTAGGTGAATTCATATTAAACAGGCCATGAATTTGCAATATACTGTATGTGCATGTTGTCTTAAAATACCCTAAAATGTTACATTGACAATCACCAACAGCTGATGCAAGTGACACCTATACTAACTACACACAAAGTCTAACACATCTAATTTAGTTAGAAATGTGTTAATTTGATGTTTGTACAGAGCTTTGTTTTCAAATGTCCACACCACTGGCTATTCATTGTACTGGAGGATGTTTATCATTTTGGATCCGGAAACAAGTTTGGAAACTTTTGTTATTTTAGGCTCTGAATGTTATTCAATCTAAATTGCTCAAATCGCAGTTGCGAGTCACAGTTCAAAAAGTGTCTGGATGACATTAAAACAACATAGACGCCGACTGTAACTATTTTTGTGTTTTTTTTCCTGCAGAAATTGTCTGAAATTACCAACTAAGGAATTTAAACAGTTGGTACCTTGGTAACTGAAGGTTTGTTTTGGGAATATTTCACAGTCAAGACATCTTTTCCAACATGGGTGACAATAAAACACAATTAGTTTCTTGTGTAGATACTGAAAGAGGAAATCATCAGAACAAAACAGGTTTCTTCTTGGCTGAGTCTGAGTGCCAAGACTCCTTTTCATTCAGCTCAAAATAGAAAGTCACTGCTTACGCACGTCTCCACAACATAGTTTAGGCAGTGCCGGGCGGGAGTGATTTGTGGGGGTGGAGTAACAGAATCACAGGGAACCAAAAGTATCTGGAAAATGCCAAACGCAGCTCAGGGTGTAAATCATTGGCTTCATCTGCATGTGAACAGCCCAGGCAACTCCTACTTAGAATAAAACCAATGCTACATTCGAAGCATGTTTGTAAGAAATTGATTTACACGCTGTGTCATGGGATCTGACAGCCTGTGTTCATATGAGGAATCCAACCATCACTTAAATGACCTCAGTGACCCCATTGAAACTTGCCCACTCCCCCTCCCCACTGCGGCAGTATCACTACTGCATTACGGCAGCAGAGGGCAGCAACGAATACAATAGAAATACAGAATTGCACTGTACTGTACTACTTTTTCTTCATTTAAACACGTAATCTATTTACTGTGGATTTAGATGTAGATAGATATCTATATTACTAAATTAAATTTTCAAATTGATAATATGCAATAAGAACAGTATGTGAAATAAACATTGACCCGTGCATAATACAGTTTTAAACAATTAATTTTAAAAAATGATACCAAATGTCAAGCCTATTTTTCCTTGTCCACAAATAAATTATTTGCACCAAATGCACATTAGACCAAGCAACAGTATCATCAAAGAGAGTCAGAAAATAGTCCAAATCAGTCCTCCATGGTTGTCAAGACAACCATTTTGGTCAAAATCATCATAATACTAAATAAAGAGAACTAAAAACAGGATAAGTCGAAAAGGTTATTTAATACCCACACTCGCATGGGAACTTCATGATTGTACATCACTCATAGTGAGGTTTGTGCTTGCCTTGTATCTATTTTTGTAACAGCAGCAGAGCTCACTGTGCCTCTGAAAATGTGCTTTATTCATGTCATGATAACACTTATTTATTCACTAGCCTAGAAATGAGTTCATTCATAATAGCTTGGCGAGGAAGTATATTGGAAAATAGCTGTTCATGGCTGATATCAATTGTGGTTTGGAACCAAAGACAATGATACAGCGCTTTAATAATTCATAAGACTTTGTACATAATGTTATGTATTATAAGGCGTCAGTAGGTCCCAACTGAAATGACACAGTTGGTGATGGATATATAATAAGTATGATTACTGCAGCCATCCATTGTTCTGTGGATTTATCCATTTACTGTTGGTATAACTATTATGAAGTTCTGACTCTAATTTACAAACACAAGGTCGATTCTCACAGCAGTTTACATAAATTATTGGTGTAGCTAATGGAGAGCAATGGCGCTTGCTTAACCCATGGAGAGATTTATTGCACAATGAGGTAGTTTAACACAAAGGTCTGTCATAAATTGAAGCAATGACTTGGTCCATTCTCAGAAATCTCTCCCCTGCACATTCTCTCTCTGGATGGGGGCCACACGACATATCAACGTACAAAGACATTTCTAAATCATTGTGGAGCAGCACGTGTGGCAAGTTATCAGCCAGCGACTGCTCCTCCATACAATCACTTATTTTACATGAGAGAGTTGAGTCAAAAAATGTCTGTTAAAGATAGCAATGTTTGAAAGGTATCAATTAACATCTATTATAGCAGTAGTATAGTACTTTTAAGTTTGCTGTGGTTGGCAACTGCATTACATCATGCTGAGTGTTTCAAGGCCTACACAGCCAGGGCAATGTTATGAAACATATGAATGACTCGTGAATATACACTAGGGGGAGCCAAATTCACGAGGACGTCAAAATAATCTTAGACCTACCGGTACATTTGATAGCATAGACAGTAAAGGCTCAGTCACTACTTACTAGTAGTATTACAATTGGTTTGTGCGCATTTTTTAAATAAGAGCTCTGACTAATGCAATTGCTAAGGGCTGAAAAAGCGGGCAGATTGAGATCAGTCACTCGTAAAACATGGTCTGAATAAATCATTTACGTTGCAATAATTGAGAGGATTTTTGCACTAAAATTAGCAGACAAAAAAACGTATTTTATTAGCACATATTTTTCATAAAAACAAGTCAGCAGACTGACAGACAACAATTTTTCAAAGGTTTTTAAAGCTACGTAGCCAGAGTAGGGAGACAAATATGATCAAAACTCGAATGTTTATTTCAATGAAATAACGTTTGTGGCAACCCATCTTGCATCTGCTGAGCCAAAGAATTATCAGAGAGACGTTAAAGTTCTACAAAATGGCGATGTTAATCATGCACTTAATGGTTATTTGGACAAAAATAACACTACCTGTACCTGTTGACATCTCATGAAAAGTTAGTGGGACTTATTTTTGTGTACAAAAAAAGTAAACAGACCCGACTGCTAGGCTTTAGGTTGGAAGCTCAAAAGTCAAATGTCCTTGAGGTCGTGTAATTAGTTATATTCCTCTAAAGTTGCGCATCATTTCTGCCACGACCTCACCAAATTTATATTAAGTAAGCAGATTCACATTCAAAGCAATAAGACTCCAGTGCCATATTGCCACTTAAAACAAAAGGAGTGTTTTATTTTTGCTTTAACAGTGGTTAACGTCGGTAGCCACTTTTTTAAAGGATGCTTTAAAAAAAAAAAATTGGGAATTTTCTTCACTGAACGTCTTTCTTTGTCATTAAAGACTCGTTGTTGTTACAATTTAATATCATAAGTGGCTCACTTATGACTTAAAATGTAGCTTCGAACATTGCCTGTTCAGTTAAAGATTTTAAGATGCGATAGTTTGGCCTTAGTACCAATTATTTCTATTTCTATTAATTCCTCAACCACAACATACGTTCACCTGCATTCTGGAACAGACTGTATGACCTAACAGCAGGGGTGTCAAACCCATTTTTAACAGGGGCCACATCATAGTTATGCTTTCCTTCGAAGGGCCTGTGACTGTGAACACAAATGAATGTATGATCGCCTCATATTACATATACACAACAAATTGATGAAGAACTAGTTTTGAAATCATAGGCCAGTAAAAGCAGTGTGTTCAAATATTATTCATTTTTAAAGGGGATTAAATAATGCTTGCGATCTCATTTTTAAAAGGGAAAAAAATTTACAATTGAGATATTTTAGCAAGAAAAATGAAGTCAATGCACATAATTTACTTTCGTGGGCCACATAAAATGATGTGACGGGCCAGATCTGGCCCCTGGGCCTTGAATTTGACACCTGTGCCTGAGAGGCTCCACTGTAGTCTAATTCAACCACAAGAGTTTTTTCACTTTTCTTCCAATATCTTGCAGTGTGTCGCATAAAATCATGTGGATTACTCGAACCTGCCAAAATGAGGAAGCGTTCAGGCTTCAAAAAACTGAATGTGCCTTTGAAAAATAGAAGTACTTGAGCACCCGAAACAAATCAGCCCAAAGGACCAATGTTTCAAATTATAATTTCACCGATACTGAGGCAATCGTGTTATAAATACATGGATTAGTAACTTAAAATAAGCATGAACAAACACAGTCACCCCTCTAAAATAATTTTTAAAAAAGGCAAATCATGTGTTTGGTGAAGAGAGATGTCCCCGCCCCTCCTATGTGAAAAAGAGACAAGAACTTGGCACAGAGACCCATGCGGCCGTTTGATCAGACACAAACTAAGCGCAGGTTGTGGCGCACCGATCCATAAGACCCACTCTGCCCTCATTATGGAGCCCTGGTGCACACGGACCAGAAATAAGTTCTGCACAGATTTTGTTTCAAACACTTGACGCGGTACGCTCTGCAGGCGGCGGCGATGCTCGTCTGGGTCATCTGACCCTGGAGCGCTTGACAACAATGGTGCCAGCGACCATGTCATATACAGTCCTGTTGTGCTGGAAGAACAGAAGCGTGACAAAAGCTGGGAAGAAGAAAGCGATGGAAAAGTTCTTGCTGAGGGCTCGCACAGTTGATCTGTCAGGATAGAAAAACGCATCATTAGAGAGGTGGACAACGCTAAGATTCCAACCTTGATTTCTCTCACAAGACTTATATAGTACATCTATCAACTGCCATTAAAGCTGTGTTCAATGAACATACACTACTGTAGGTCAAATTTGCCAGAGGATATTTTTTTTAATATTTAGAATTGTGATCCGTGTTCTTTAAATTAGCCTAACGTGGCAAGACTACACGCACACAAAAAAAGAAACTTTTGTTTGTAGTGACAAAACATGCCCTATTCAAAATAATTGCTGCAATGTATATTTTTGTCTTCTTTCTGTAACAACCAAGATCCCACAAGATGATGCCAAGTCCCTGGCTAAAAGGACAGTTGTAATTGCTGTCAAGGAAGTATTTTGAAGTGATACATTTTGACTGCGAGACTAACATTTGTATGTCGCAATAAGATAAGCTTAGCCTGGGCTGTTAGAGGAAATTACGGAACACCTGAATGTTTTTGTTCTTCTGAATGGTTGTTTGAAGTGCACGGTAACAAACAACGTATGTTTTGTAATTGCTTGACAATTACTTTTTTCATGTGTTGTGAAGACAGCATACACACCAGCATCCTCACGCTTCTGGTGCTTTTTTTTATGTACAAATTTTATTTATTTTTTTAAGGATGATGTTGTAAGATGAGTTAGAAACTATATCAAAATCTTTCGGCATCATAGTTTGTGAGATAGCTACAGTTAAAATTATTCATTTAAGGGCAGCATCAATCACTAACATTTTTTTTCTATGCTAGATGTGGCAAGGGGCCACATGTCCTCAAATAGCAGGTGCCCTGAGCATCTGACAATTCCTGACCGAGAAGATAAACAATTACAGACGCCTTCGCCAGCATAACTCCTTATGATAAGAAGTCCAAACAGCACCGACAAATCACGGATGCAATATGTTTTACAGACCGTCTTAGTTATTGTTATATTTTTGTGAACAACTCAGGGGACTAATGCACCTGCTCATTAAGTTTTAATATTTTTGTTCTAATTTGTTTACAACTTTGCTGCAGTTTCACAAAGGTTTTTTTTTATCTTAATGTTATATTTTTGTAAACAATTTTTTTTTTAATGACTCAAGGGTCTAGTGCACCTGCTCTTTTTATTTTTTTGTTTAAAATGTTTAATATTTTGCTGCTGTTTACCTTGAAGTGTGAAATACAATGTTAAATAATCAATTATGTTACAGAGACATGACCTCTGTTATCCCTTTTATATACTGCAATCATCATTCACAGATGAACCCTCTTAGTCTGGATTAAACGATATTATATGAATACAATGATGTCATAGTGAGTTAACCAAATTATTCCCAAACAAATCTATTCAAGTCATCTGGTGAAAATTCTATTTTTAGCATCGCAATATATCGCAACCCCCCCAAAAATCGCAATGTCATTTTTTTTCCAACATCGTGCTTTTTACATACTGTGTGTATGTAAAAAGAAAGTGCATGCATGCGTGTAATGCAAGTCTTAAATCTACAATATGAGTTATAAACTAATTCAATACTAATCCCGAATTTGAGGAGCATAATTTAGGCTGAACAACTACTCCAACCAGAAACACACACGTTAAAATGGAAACCCAAGGCAAAAAAATGTTCTTTGCGATAATATATTCCCTGTGCCCCTGCTGGTATAAACACAGTATTCGGATTAATATTACATTGGTAAAATAAGAATTTGGACTTGCATTGCCAGCTCACCTGTTTTCTGAATTCGGTCATGTGCCGTTCGCAATGTGAACCCGAGGGCACTTTGACGTCAATTTCAGTCGGAGGGCGGAGGGTAGTATCGGACAAAATGGCAGTGCCCCGAGATTAATGAAAATGGGTGGCTTCATCTGCTTAATTCTTATTCCATTAATGCAATATTTATCAGAATGTAGTATTTAGTCTAGTGGGGCGCATAAAATATATTATTGCAACAATTTTTGTTTTGCCTTGCGTGCCCTTTTTATGATATTTTTAACATCCTTATTAAAGATGATTAAATGGTTCCACTCACGCAGACAGAGACACATCAGTTGCCGGCACCACAAGGACCCGGTTGGGCTGAACCAGAACCGATGAGTCACATGTCACAACTCGGAGTCCAATAAGGAATTTTCCTGGGGTGGCTCCTCCAGCTCCCCAAATACACACAATCTGCAGGGACATGTCAGTGGTTGATTACATTGCAGCTCATCAGAAAAAGAAAATAAGACTGTGTACTTACAAGTAAAAATATCATGTATACTAAAGACTGCCTGTCCAAATTCATAGACTGCGTCTTTCGAAGGACCCTTCGCATGCTGGGTCCTTCGAAGGCTCCTCCTTATGTGACCTCCGTGGATGACATAAACAGTGGGCAATTTGGACAGGCCTAGCATAGAAGAGAAGCAGCCTTCGCGCAGGGCCTGTCTCCATGGAAACCAAGGGCAGATTTGAAGGCTAGATACGAAGGCTGCGTGAATTTGGACACCGACCTGCGGTCGAGTCGCTCCGGAAGTTATGTCATGTGGCCATCAGATTTGGCCTTTGGAGGACGCAGCCTATGAATTTGGACACAGCCATAGTTTTATTCTTCAAACAAGCAGGTGTGTTAAGTTCATGTGCAACAAAAATCCCTATTGCCTAACACACTTTCCCCTATAAAAATGGATCGCTTTTATTTCTTAATAGTACGTTTTTTTTTTATATTCACTTGTGCAACAGTTGCAAATGTTAACATTTTATATTATTACTCAAAACACTTCCTTACTGTATCAACAAACACTCCTTACCTCATAAAAGCACACTAATATTGGGTATACAAGAGCAACCAGCATCATTTTCTGCAACTCCTCCATCGAAGTTTCCTCATCTATTTCATCGATGATAAAATGCATTGCAAACTTGGACACATCCCTAAACGAAAGAAAAGCATGAGAGGCTGTTTTGTATGACAAAACCCTCAAGCGTCATCTTTGCCACTGCATGAACTGACTTGATTCCACTCAGGTGCATAATACTGAGGATAATGGTCGCTTTGATGAAAAACAGAATGAAGAAGTCCACAATTTCAGCTAGGAGTCTTTGGAGAGGTGAGGGGATGGTGTACTCTCGACCTGGAGAATGGATTAGAAGGGTGTGTCAGCGCCGAAACCTCTAGCGCTTACTTTTAGTGCAGCATGTTGTAATGCATTGATTTTCTTCTATTTACCTGGCCTCCGTGCGTTTCCGTTCTCCTGTGGCGGCTGCGGCGGCTGAGTGGGCACTGCAGCCCCGCCCGCGGCTTCACCTCCTCGGCTACTCGGTGAGCCGGAGGCGGCCGCATTGAGCGACAACGGGACACCGAAGTACTGAGCGTTGGGATCGAGACGCGCCGTCGACGTCCCGGTGACCGACTGTAAAACACACGGATAGGACATGGCTGCTGACGCCGCCAGCCAGCTCTGCCAAGTCACATAGCCGGTGGAGTACTGGCACATCCACGCTTGTAACTTTTCGCAGTATTCCGCGGTGGTGCAACTTTCAGGTGCATCTTTCTCGTCTTTGGGTTTGTCATTTCTCTGTGACTCGTCTCCTACGCGGCGTTTAAGCGCATTAGAAGCTTTCTTCTTATCGGAGTCCATGTTTGTGTTTTCCGCGTCCGCCATGTTGGACAAAGATGACGCAACGTTACGTCATTCCGGAATACAGTATTACACGAGTCCGGAGGGGAGTTTTATCCCCCAACCGTACAATTTGATGGAGTAGTAACGTAAACTGTGTTTTCTTTAGTTTTAAATGAATTGTGTTTTACACAGAGTGTAGGATTAAGATAAACCCATTGTTGATTTGAAGAAAAAAAAAAAAAAAAAAAAAAAAAAAACAGTTTCTCCCCTTTAAAAGGAAAGTGGTACAGGCCAAATTGGCCAACGAATTTGTTAAAATAGTTTGGGGAAAATTGATCAGCTTTTTAAAACGACAGTTGGGCCAGGTCATTTATATATGAGGCATAAGACTAAGTAAAAATGTAACTAAAACGTATGAATTCTTTAAAATCAATTTAACAAGATAAATGTGTAAATGTTTGTTTTAAAAATCTAATATATAATCAACCATTTAACAACTAATAAATGACAACTAAATTGAAAATTTTAAACTGAATACTTTGTAAAACTATCCAGTTTCATGGAAACACTGCCAAATTAATAATTGAGATTAAAGAACAGATTAAAAAAACAGAGTGGGCCACAATCTGCCCACCCTTTAAATCAGGGGTGGGCAATTCCGTCCCTCGAGGGCTGCTATCCTGCCTGTTTTCCAACTCTCCCTGCTGTAACATACCTGATTCAAATGATCATATAATCATCAAGGTCTGCAGAAGCTGGATAACGATCCTGATCATTTGAATCAGGTGGGTTGCACCAGGGTGCCATAGAAAACATGCAGGATACCGGAATTGCCCACCCCAGCTTTAAGTCATAACTGTCCCATATATATTTGCAAAAAAAAAAAAAAAAAAAAATCAAATTAAGATTGATTTTAAAATGTTAAACAAGGATTTTTTTGACTCAAACATTTAGAGGCCATTATGTTCCCGTCATCAAGTCTGGCACACCAGGAGTCCACTGCCCCAAAGAGGCTTAATTAGGACAAGTGCACTTGCTTTACTTCCAGTCTGTGCATCCAAGACAAGGGGCCTAGCAAGTGAGGGGTCACCACTTTGACCTCAACAAGAGATTTGGCCGCTCAACCACCACCCTGTCACAAGAGTCTATGCTGATATTAGGGAATGTGTCCTTACTAGAACAAAAGACCATTGTCAAGGAAAAAAAAAAGTCTGCCTATTTAGTTATCAGACTTCAGAGCGACCTAAGGTGTAGTGAATGAAACAAAATCCTCTTTAATACAAAGTCTTAAGTTGGCATACAGCCCTACTATCCAGGTCAGTTGGTGAACCCCAAATTCCCATTAAGCACAAAAGCCTTAAAAGCTCATTCTTAAAGACTGTTCACATGTTTGAAGAAGTAGTCTGCTATTTGCTGACAACTGTTTTTGTTGCAAAGTGACAATTTAAGGTTTTGATTTTAAATTTAAGCCCCTCCATGCCCCAGCAGCATTGAGACAAAATAAAAATGACAGTGGCTTAACATTATCTTTTGTCACAACACGGAATTTAAACAAGCAAGTTTGCTTAGACACCACATCTGTCAGACACACAGATTTTATTGTAAATTCTCTTTTTGCAAACATGTCCTTTGTAGTTCAACATACATTAATTGATACAAGACTGGACTTAAGCCTCCTTCTCATAGGTCCTCATTGCAACAACATCACCCATGATGCATTTCTGTGGAGACAGGTGTCACAGGGTTAAAAGTCACGTTTAAAAAACAACAAAATGTTGCACACTGATAGAGTGGTCCTTTATTGGAAGCCCTCTTCAACTTACAGCTGTCAGTTTGCCATCCTGGATCTCTCGTTCCAGTGTTGTAGACTTGCTATCCCACGTCTGCTTCTGCACAAGTTTGCCATTCTCAAAAGTGATGAGAGTCTGCAGACAGCATTTGCTTTTATTACATGCAGAAGGACTTATCTGAGAAAGCGTATTGGTTTAAAACCCACCTTGGTGTTTCGGTCATCTGCCGTGTTCTCATCGAATTCCTCGTTGAGCTTGAATTTGATTTCTTTTGTCTTGAAAGTGCTCTCAGACCTCATCGTGATGAGGCCTGCATCATCCACGCTGATCACAAGGTTGGGCTTAGCCACGTTGCCCACCTGCCGGGTGGCAAAGCCCACACCTCCGTACCATACAAAATTTGCTTTAATTAGCACCACTTCACAGCAAGCTCATTATCCAACTACGCTAAAGTGAAGTGTATCCTTACCAATAGCCTTCATGTATTCATCAAAATTCTCACTGGCAGTCAGCTTCCAGGTTCCAACAAATTGCTCAACCATGGTGGAATTTAAAGTCAACTTTTTGGCTCCAAGGCACAAAATATAATTCTCCCTTTGGGTGCAGGACGCTGACGAGAGGACAGACTGACACACTGAGACAATGTTATATTTGAAGCCCGGTGGGGCGCGTGCTTGATGCGGAGCCCTCCAATCAAGAGCAGGTGCTGCCGTTACCATGGTGACAGTGGGGTTAAGAGGCGTGTCTATAAATCAAATTCTGGTGTGAGGGTGTGAGGGGGACAATGTGGTGTTGGCCTGTTTTGAGTTATTTTGACGAAGTAGCACATTTACTTAATGTTAACTCAAAAAGAAGCTTTCTTTGTGATCATTTATTAATAGTGTGGTGGGCAAAGTATGGCCTGGGGGTCACATTCAGCCCACTTTGTTGGCATGTTGTCTTTTGTTTTTAATTAATCTCATTAAATGATTTTTTGAATATTACTAACATAAAAATACCTATACCTGTACATTATTTTTTTTATTTTTATCATTTATTGTAATTTATTTTGATAAAATAGAGATTTATCCATTAATACTGGAAAAATTATCTGTATATTTTACATATATTTTTCATTTTATATGAATTATTTAATAGATTTTTTGTAAATAATAAAATAAAACGTGTTACAAAATAATTTTATAATCCAAAATGATACAATACAAATTGTACAAATTTTAATTCAAATAGAATTTGGTATTCTGCTATTATTATGATAATAAACATTTTTTACATTTTACACACATTTTAAGTATTTCCTTTTACCAATTGATAAATGACCTGGTCCATTTGTCCATTTTAAAAATCAAATCAAGAACAATATTTTGGCTACTCCTGTAAAATCGACTGCAAAAGTATCCGTTTCTATGGGCTTACTATTTATAGGTACCTCTATGGGTTTGGGTAAAATTCATATTTTTGTTTTATTCTATAGACTGCTGATAATATTATTCCCTAATTCCAAATAGAAAGGATTGCCAATCAAAGCATTTATTTGGAGAAGTTGGCAATTACTCAAAATAATGGAAACAATTCAGGGACCTTTTAGATATGAGCATGCAAAGGAAAGCTCATATTCTTCATTAAACATCATAATAGCCTATTTGTGTTGTAACTTTTCAGATTTGCAGTCACCTTTGTGCATCTTAGCATGTACCCCACCCATCTTTCACATTGACTTGATGCCACTCCTACACCACAAACATTCAAACAGCTTGACTTTGTTTGATGGCTTCTGATCATCAATCTTCAATCTTGGGCTGCCCATGGCACGGTCTAGTTGCCATCCATCCACACCTCCATTGATTTGGCTCTGCGGTATTGAGTGTTGTCCAAACAATTCTCAGAGTTGAGAAGCATTGTCAAAACTGGAATCATACATTTTGAGTCATCTCTTCATTTTTTTCCAGGGCTTTATGTGAGAACACAAATTCGGTAAAATGATTTCAGATTGCATTTTTAATAATCCACATTACAGTTGAACACTTCAAGTAAGCAATAGCTGATTCATTTGTGTTTTCAATATTTTATCAACTTTATTCATCCATCCATTTTCTATACCACTTACCCTCATGAGGATCCCAGCTGAGAAGCGGGGTGAACACTGAACTGGTCCCAGCCACTCACAAGGCGCCTATAGACAAACAACCATTCATATTCACAGCGATGGACAATTGAACCCAAGAACCTTGAGGTGGATTCGCTAAACACTAGTCTACAACGCCGCCCTAAGGTTGAATGTTTGCCCAAAATCACTGCGTACATTTTCACCACTTAGGTATCATTAAATTTGAGGTAAAATTAACATATTTGTGTGTTTTTATTACCGTACGAAGTTACTGCATTTTATTCAAATCAGCAATGAAATTAAAACGAGTTTATGATGCATCAAAAAAAAAGAAAAGGTTTTCCATCTTTCTGTAGGTGCAAGATCTCACCACTTGATGGCGTGAGAAAAGCGTGTCAGAGCCTTACAGCGTGTCATCCAGTCATCCAAAGTGGGAAAGCCAATACAAAAGCTGTATGAAAATTCCTGCCCTTATAAAATTGGAATGCTAATAATGTTAATCATATGTTTCTCCTCTCTTATATAGTGTTTGGTAATGTACCCAAGTTATAGTAAAAGCACCAGCTTAGCTTGTTTGTATCACAGGTCTGTGCTCCAGAATTCAAATTTTGCATGTTCCGTGCTTGCTTGCATTTTCTCCAGGTACACCTTAAATATTCCAAAGGCCTGCATTGTCCATAGGTGTGAATATGAGTATAAATGTTTTTTTGTCTGGAGGAGCCCTGCAATTGACTGGACACCAGTTCAGGGTGTATTACACATTCTCGCCCAAAGTTGACTTTTTAAAGTATGCAGAATGATGTCAATAATGGACACTGGTGCATGAATGGTAATCGATTAAAATCTCCTTCACAGGATACCACATGGCTACAATATTGCATTTCGTGGTACTACTCAACTTGATCATTTGATCATTACAAAAAAATAAAACAATCTAAAAATAAAATCAAAGTGGGACAGAATTTGAGTTAAGTGCTAAGGCGGGCAGCAGTATTTTGGACCAACTGGAGACTCTTGAGGGAGGACTGACTCCAAAATAAAGTCCATTACAGTAATCCAGTCAAGATGTAACTAAGGCATGGATTACTGTTTGTAAGTGTTGTTGTGTTGCGCTAAGCGCTAATGCATGACATTTTCATTAGCATCAACTGACAGCCACTTATTATGTCATAACCATAGAGGCTGGGCTGGACTGGATGTATGATGGAATGTGCATGCAGGCCTTCATCCGCATATATACAGATGCCATCCAGTGAACATGAACGCTGTCTGGCAGCCGCAGAGAAGTCCTTTCCTCCTGGTTTTCATCAACACTTCAAGCCCCATTGATGGCAGAACAGAGGCCGTGGACAAAAGCTGTATATACTGTACAAACAGTGCTCTGAGCGGCAGCACACTGACTCATTCTTTACTGTGTGTGAGAACGGAGGGGGACCCCTTTTAGCTCCTTTGTGTTGGTGTCTGTCAACAGTGTAGTTGCAGGCCGGGGCCATTGTGGCGGCCAGTGTTGCGTATTGACACAGGGGCTCGCTCAGCTTGTTCCCAGGGTCCAACCTGAGGACTCATGAATAATGGAGAGAAGATCCTCCAGGCCAAAAGGAAATTGAAAAGTTGGGCTCGGCTTCTTGTAGACATAAACGGCTTCTTTTACATGCCAGTAGGTAAGAAGTATGCTCATGCAGCTGATTGTGCTGCTGGTGGTCCTTGATGGCGTGGCTTACACAAATACAACTCTAGGAATATTCATTGCTTAAATCAATATATTGACGTGTATGGCGGCCACCTGTGATGATATGGGGGCGCTTCAGGAAGGCTGGAATACAGCAAATTGTTAGCCTAATAGCAAATCATTTTTGAACGTTTTCAGAAAAAATACAAAGAATTCAATAAATAAGGAGAGTCCATTTTCCTCAAGTCATTTGTATTACCATGACTGACAATCTAGACCAGGGGTCTTCAATCCTGTTCCTCGAGGGCCGGTGTCCTGCCTGTTTTCCATCTTTCCCTGCTGCAATGCGCCTGATTCAAATGGTCAGATAATCAGCAAGGTCTGCAGAAGCTGGATAACGATTCTGATCACATGAATCAGGAGTGTATTGCAGCAGGGAGAGAGGGAAAACAGACAGGACGCCGGCCCTTGAGGAACAGGATTGAAGACCCCTAATCTAGACAGATGGAAAGGAGGAAAGAACACTCTTTAGCAAGCACATTGGTGTTTTATATTGATATTGTTACAGGAAGTCAACATTAACTTGAGCATTTATGCTATCAGGCTAATGAAATGCATCTTTGCAAATAACTCATGAGCCAAGTACATTGTAGGAAACATGCTTCCTTCCGTGGCATAAAGTCACCCAGCAATTGAAAAGACTTGGAACATGAAAGGTGTGCTTCCACACAAAACATTGTGTGGCTCAAAAAAAAACAAAAAAAAAACCAACTGCACAAAACAACAAAATGTATTTTGTGTTATTTTGAACACTTGTCAAATAATATTTCCATTTGGAGTTTGGCGACAATGTCGTCAGCATTTTATTGAATTTGAAAAAAAATCAACAAAAATACATTTTATTCAAACGCAAACTTACCACCTGCCCACCATACAGTACTTGGATCTCAAGTTTGCCCTCGCAAATTGAAGCAAGAAATTGGCCAATGGGCAGCAGGCACCCGTGTACAGCAGGGACATGAGAGAGAACAGCAAGAGTTCCACCAACAGGGGGCACCCCTTTAAGTCTAGCGAGCAAGCAGGTCTAAACCATCTGCTGAAAGGCTCACACGACCTGAGTGGTGTGCCCTCCCTGCTTTTAACTTTTTGTGACCACCACATTCACGGAGACACAGAGGCCAGCATGGGCGTTGTGTGTGCGTGTGCGCGTGACTGCCACTGACAAGAGGTCAGAGTGGTGCCTCTTGCTTGTGTGCTTTGAGCTTTTTCATACATCCAGCTTTGATCTTCCTCATCCCTTCATCCTCCTCTGGCTCCTGGTTCGCGGCACACCGACGGCGGTGCAAGAGCGGAGTGAAGGTGGAGGGGTGGGGTGGGTATTTTCACTGCTTTTCACAGAGCAACTTCTTGTTCTGTCAATAAAACGAGAGACACAGGGACTCCTGCCCTAGGCGTAATGCCACCGGGTGCAGATTGCAGTGGGCGGGTTGGATGGGGGTGTTCTAAGGGGATGCACATACTGTACAGCTCTCTGATTCTCTTTTATGCTCTTAGATCCCCCACCAGTGGGCTGGAATTCTTGTGTGAAAAACAACCACCACAGTGCTTAGAGGGTGGCCTCATGACCTCTACATGGGAAAGTCCAGCGTTCAGCTGCTAGTTATATAAAGCCTGCCAGAGTCATGACAATCCCTGATGAATCACTCAAGCCTCTAATGTCTCTTAGCATATCACATGGAAACATTATTTTCTGCCGGGGCATTTAATACAGCGCTATGTTGTTTTAACTGACAAAGCTTGAAATAGACGCCATGCAACTCGTCCGAGTTGTCATGTGAATATTTATGTCAGAGAGCATCCTTTATCTTCCCAGAGCAAGATAATCCTCAGGCGCATGCCCCCCCCCCCCCCCCCCCCCCAACACACACACACCCACCTGCTGAGCTCAGACTGGAAAACACAGATGCGAAAGCACAGAGCAGAACCCCTAATTGAAGATTAATTGGATAGCGGGGGCACTTACCTTTGTTTAGACATGTGGTAAGTGTTAGGCCGTGACAAGCAACTCAGCCATCTCAGCAGATGACTGCATTTAATATTTCATGACTCACTTTCAGAGGAAGGGTGCGGGTCGGGGTGGGGGGAATTCAGAGGG
The DNA here is from genome assembly GCF_054856515.1 of Filicampus tigris. Taxonomy (NCBI): domain Eukaryota; kingdom Metazoa; phylum Chordata; class Actinopteri; order Syngnathiformes; family Syngnathidae; genus Filicampus; species Filicampus tigris. The sequence goes on from NC_141224.1 coordinate 11,913,970, forward strand.
GGGGTCGTGTCCCTATTGCTGCCTTGCGGAGTAATCAGTGCGTGCTCAAGTTGATGACAGCGATCGTGCATGTCTGTGACACCCCTCTGTGTACTGGCAAGTGCTGTCTAACCTTTCCTGTCAAATCTAATCATCTGGGAGTGTGGATCAATGGAACAACGTTCAAATGTGTTGAATTTTTTACAAAGACAAGGCAAAAGTGGGGGACAACTGTTGTCGTAAAGGTTTGTTTGATTTGTGGAGAGGTGGACAGCTTTGGTTCACCCTCGCTGTCCAAGAAAAACACAAAAGTGAAGTGGATTGGAAAGCCCAACTCTGAAATGCTGATAAGTCACAGGATTTGTGGGGCAATGGTCGACTTCTGATTTTCCCTATAGGTGAATAATGAAAATAAAACTAACTTGTCCCAGGGTCAAATAGTCACCAAAAAAATTCAATAGTAAAACAAAAACAATTAATAGTAAAACAAAAACAATTAATAGTAAAACAAAAACAATTAATAAATTGATTGCTTGAGTGAACGAACATGCATTGCAAAATCAAAAATAAAATAATTAAATTATAAGTTGTAAACATACTGAACCACCATGTCCTGCTGGTCCGAAGACGAGTAGAAAGAAATAATACATATTTAAATCCTTCCCCTCCTAAATCTAAACTCTCATTCTTAAATTTAATTACAAATTACTAAAAGGTCTGCAAGATCCACGTAACTTCCATCGGTGTATTTACTACTACTATAATGAATACATATTTTTTTTTGTAGTCGATTATAATGAGATGAAACTCCAGTCGAAGTTGATTAATCGATCAGTTGTCTCCAACACGGCCCAGTTTCACATCAAAACATATTTCGACAGACAGGCAAAGAGACAAATCAAAACAAATGATTAGAAATAAAACTCATTATTATACTAATTGCAATTTTAATTTTCTTTTCAAAAAATCCACTTGTTCTAAGATGGGACATTGTAAGCAAGCTCCCGCTCAAAATTAAGAATTTCTCTATTTAACTGTTTCAACTTCACTTGTGCTTTTATTGTATTTAAAGATAGACATTCTAGCATTCTCATTTTTTGGTCAAATATGTACACGCGCTTGTAGCATAGTACAGCTGTAGGTAAGGTAACAAATGTTATGAAACAGTGCCGTACCCGTAAAGTAACACAAGTCTTGGTTTGTGTTGCAATACATATAAAGGTGTCGTTATCATAAAGACGGTGTCCGCAGATTACTGGACACAACATTTTGCCGACGAAGATCGACTTTGTGCTGCTGCCCTCGTTCCTCGCCACCGGTCCTGTGATCTCGCTGGTATGAAGACTAGCGGTAACTGGAATAGCCAATGCTAGCAAGGCTAACAGCTATTCTCATCCACCAGTATCTTATTTTTATACTCTCTAACCCACAGATGAGGACTACGTCACCTTAATGAGATGCCAGAACACTCTAAACGCCTTATTTTAATGCCCGTCTTAAATCTAGAGCGAAAGTGCAGTCTAACTATGCGCATGGGTGTAGTTTTCTTTCTTTTGGTATTTTTGTAGATGGATGCAGTTAGAAATGGGCATTTGTGGCGTTGTAGGAGTGAACACATTTAAAAAACAAAAACAAAATTCACTACTTTCTCTGTTTGCGACTGGAGTCTGCACATGCTAACATGCATTTCGTTTTTCTCATCCTCCAGCTGCTTAAGTCGGGTGTTCGGCAGCTCAATCTCTGTGTTTTTGATTGAACGAGCGCCTCCGCTCACTCCCTTTAAATTCAGTGCAGGCGGTATACATTGCGGAATTATAACGGACTCAGTTGTTGGAGTCCATTTAAGAGATCGGTGAGTCTTCCACCGGCAGTCGCGCATCTGTGTGTGACAATAAACACACATACAGACATGCACACACCGGTTGTGCTGAAATCATGGATATGCTTTTAAAAGTAATTAAAGTTGATAATAATAATAATGATAATAATGCATTCAATGAATTTATTCGTACAATGATTCAGAAGGTTTGATGCACGCTGTTTTCATATAGTGCAGAAAATGTCTGCCTGTGCTTCGATCAAATCCACCAAATTTTCATTACATCACATGCGCCAAAACTTAGTCCTGCTTTTAGCTACTCTAAAGGTCTAGTGTACATCCTGTTTCAAAATGAAGATGCGGCACTTTTTATGCTCAGCACGCGGGCTCCTGTCTATGAAAATACAGCCCCAATTCTCCTTTTTTTTAAATAAGCGTTGCAACAAAAAATAAAGAAAAAGGAAAACACAGGTAGACCGAATCTTTTGATGTTGTTTTTTGTGATGCCAGACATGACATGAAAACTGGAGAGTTTGGTAACTTCCGAGGCTTATTCTGAACTGTATGATGCACTGTACTTAAAAGTCCCACTATAATTTCTATTTTCTGTATATTCTAAAGACCTGCTTCTGTAAACCAAATCTCCTTTAGGATAATAATACAGTAATGTTATGTTGATTAATGAGCATGGAAAATGAACAGATGACTATGATGTCCAGACGCTCAACTTGTCAGAGGCTACAGGCCTCAAAGAGAGCATGTGAAATTATGCAGAGAAATAAGAGTAAATAGCCATTGGCAGACAGAAATGACAATGGAGTGAGGAGTGGGCATGTTTGTGCTGTACAGAGTGAAGGAGTAAAAGGAGGCTGTGCTAACGGGCTTGCTGCAGCTCACTGGCAGTTTGACTGCAGCACAGAGTAATGGGGCTGGCAGGGCGGAATCAATTACTGGCCACAACAGATTTTCCCACAGGATCGGAGCTTGGGAAAGCGGTGCTTTACTGCAGTGCAGACAGCTGGCACTGAGCATCCACTGGGAAGGGAGCCGGGTTGCAAAGAAATGTTTTCATATCAACTTGTAACTCACCGTAGTTAGCTGCTTCTCTGTTGCTATGCTATTTATATGTTACTGATTTTTGGCACGAGTAGTTTGGTGTCATTAACTGCACAAAAGTGGCCTGCTCGCTTAAAACTTGGCCTACAAGTGACTAGGAGTTCATAATTGTAGCCTCCATACAGTAGATTGATTCTATGACAGATTTCATACACACAGACAGTGTTCATAGTTCATAAAGATGGGAACAGGAAGCTTCTCCCGGCATGATGAAGATACATTTCAATTAAGGCTCCCCCACACACTTCTCCGCACACATACGCACGCACGCAACCCCATTGATATGCAAACAGTGTTTTTTCTGCGGCGACACAATGTGTGGCCCTAAAAGTAGCCGGCTCCACGGTCTTGCTTTCTGTACGGGGGGACATCACGTGCTGTCTCCTGTTGCGCTTATTTGGAAAGCGGCCTTGTGATCTGCCATCTCTCCTTTGTGGACTTGCTAAGTTAAGTGTTAATGGGGAGCATACTTGTAAACGCCATGGGCACTGTCATTGTGAGGGGCTACTGAAGGAGCGTGCACCATTGTGAAAAAGTCTTTGGAACGGGTACATTGACCCAGTGAAAATGCTTTTTCTTTTTTTTTCCTCTTTGCGTCTATGAAAAGTTTCAAATCAAGTTGGTTACATGGTGGCTGTGTTCCCCATTTACATGGACTTGCAATAACAACTGAGAATACTGTAATACAGGTATTAAACAGCAATAGGGGGTGTCTAGTGGTGCGAAATAACAAAGTACAAATACTTTGTAATGGCACTTCAGTAGATTGTTCAGGTTTACTTGGGTATTTATTTTTCTGCTAAATGTTTACATTTACTCACTACCTTTGACAAAAGATACATTCATTGCAGTGTAAAAGTATTTGTCATCTCACATTCTTATTTCCGTTCCCGCATTTTTATGTAAGATCTTCAAACACAAAAGTAAGTGCCCCCTCAACTTAATACATGGTTGGGCCACCCTCAGCAGCAACAACTGAAATCACACATTTTTCTGTAACTGGCAATCTTTCACATCACCGTGGAGATATTTTCTCTTCCTTGCAGAATTGTTTTAATTTAACGACACTGGCGTTTTTTCAAACATGAAAGGCCTTTTTAAGGTCATGTCACATAATTCGGAGTCTGGACTTTGACTAGGCCACTCCAAACCCTTCTTTTTTTTTCAAAAGTTGACTTGCTGGTGTGTTTTGGATTGTAGTCCTGTTGCAGAAACTAAGTGCGCTTCAGTTTGAAGTCACAAACTGATGGCCAAACATTCTTCCTCAGAATTTTCAGGTAAAGAGCAGAATTAATGGTTCCATCAGTCAAAGCAAGTCGTCCAGGTCCGGAATGAGCTAAGTAGCCCCAGACCATCACTCTACCACCAGCGTGTTTGACTGTTGGTATGATTTTCTTTTCCTGAAATGCTGTGCTACATTTACACCAGATGTAACGAGACACACACCTTCCAAAAAGTTCAACTTTCGTTCGTCAACCCATAGAATATTCTCCCCAAAAAATCTTGGCAATCATTCAGATGCTTTTTTTCTTTTTGCAAACATAACACAAGCCTTTATGTTCTTTTTGGACAGCAGTCTCTTCCTTGTTGTTGAATCAAACTAAAATCAACTGAGGCGACGGCTTTGTCTTGTACCTGATAGAGACGACAAAAATAAACACACATTATAATGTTAGACTACCCTGTCACTATTGCCTTAATTCAGGACACCGTAGTATTATACCGCACAGTCTCCACTTTGCTCCAGTGGTAGGTTTTCTTGCTGCCCATCAGTCTACTCTTGAATACAATTCTTCTCTTTACTTGTGGCCAGAAACTGCAGAAATAAACATGCATTCTCCTCCATTGTTGAATTTTGGTATTGCGGTCACTGGTTAGCATAGCTGCCTTTCAGTAAGTTGAACCGGGTGCAAGTTTTCTTGAATTCCCCCTCTGGATAAACACGTGTCCTCCAGTTATACAGATGGCAGTTTTCAGCATTTACATGGATGGAAACATGGTGTTCTTTTCTAAAACTTCTGCTTTGCGAGCTGTTTCAAATGTTGGCATTTCCAGTTAGCAAAAAAGCTGAATCGAGTCTATTTGTACTCAATAACTGAAGCATGTGCATAGCTCCTATTGTTAATAGAAAAACATTTTCAAACATCAGTGCTATTATCGCAAACACTTAAACAGCCTGTGTTCCACCATAGTTTTTTGTGTTGTCACCCGTGCCTACACTTAACACATGCCTATCCTCAATTTTCACAGTTTGTATTTTCAAAAACTTCCACTCTGAGGTCCCTTTTCATGTTCGCATTTTCAGACTCTAAAACCAGCATTTTTTTCCCCCAAACTGTCGGGTCAACATTCCGTTTGGGGGATTGACTTTACATTTTTAATAACATTTGAACCGGTGCCCAACCGCTATCGTGCACAACGCAGACACGCATATCATCCATTTTTACCAACAGAAATTTTCAGTGTTTACATGGGAACAACAAGATTGTCTTTTTCAAAAACATCCACTTGGAAACCCTGATTTCAAATGTTTGCATTTCCAGTCTTCATAATGGGCCCCGTTTTCTTGCAGTCAAGAACCGTGGCGTGCAAACACCTCCTTATGGTAATCAAGATTGTTTTGTTTAAACATTCTAACCAATGTTTTAAACATGATGCTCAAATGTACAAGTGGTCATCCAAATCAGTATAGGATGCTTTGATTGTTTATGTTGTGTGAGTAACTCAAAACTTTGTTATGGGCGCCTGACGTTGAGATGCCGGAGTCATTTTAACAATATGAGAAGCTGTCTTGAGAGAAGAATTTTTTTTTTTTTTTTTTTGGGTGAACAAAACAAAGAAACAAGGAAGTCAACACATCTTACCTATCCAAAAAGCACAATGAGAATTGATGCCAACAAAGGCAGGAAAGTAAAGAATGAGAAGTGGAGGTGTGGGGGAGGTGGGGGAGGGGGCCGGGGGGGGGGGGGGGGGGCGCTGTAGGAATGGGTCTCAAGCCTGGTCTTTTCCCTGCCCAATATAGAGCCTGGGTGCTGGCTGGAATCAGAGGGGGCAGCCAGGAAACTGTGCTTCATGGGATAACATTGTTGTATGGAAGCTGTCTGGGAGACATTTCCCTTTGTGGGCCGAGCTATTTACAACCAGCATGGGTGGCATTTGCTTTTTCTTGCATAATGCGCCATAGCTCAAGAGTGTCTGTATAAGAATACCACACCTTTTGTGCACGCGGCTTCATTGAGTCGGTCGGCAAACACTCACGCACACTCGAGCAGTTGTTGAATGACAGGTATAAGATATCAGCATTACACGCACACAGGATGCAGGCACGGCTGCGAGCGCCGCTGCTGCCGACAGCCTCAACGGTTGACATAGTAAATCAATCCTGATGGGAGGGCGGGTAGCACGGAGGCCAAGGAGGGGGCGGGCGAGGGCGAGGGGGGCGCTGGGACTCAGCCGGGCCTCTGTCAGACACGCTCAGCCACTCGGCCGGCCAGGGAGAGGGGGACTGTCGACGGGTGGGAGAACACTCGCCGGGAAGCGCTCACACGGAGATTGAGTTACCACGGAATTAGATCAGGGCTGTGGGAAACAGCACCTCCTAAACACACTCGCGCACTCACGACCGCACACACATAAACACACGCAGACGCACCGGCACACACTCGGGCCGCACTCTTTGCACACTATAAAGGGTCACCAAGGGAAACCTGAGGGGAGATGGAGGAAGGCAGCTGGGCACACGCCAGTTTCAAACAAATGCTCGTTTATACCTCTTAGCTTCCTCGCTCGGTTTGAGGAGAGGTTTCTACCGACTGAGTTCAGCCGTGGTCAACAGGCGCCACTTGGCTTCTTTAAAAAAAAAAAAAACAGAATAGATGATCACATAAGTCAAGTGGAGATTGAGAAAATGTTTGGATGCGGTGAGGTGAAATGTCAAGGATTCTGCGGGGAAATCCTAATTATGTTTAATGGGCCAAAGGAATGTTTGCACTAATATGAAGGACCTTGACAGTCAGGTGTGAGGAGGGTGGTTTGTGTCTGCATATAATGGATACCACATGACCCTGCATGTCCATTGGAGCTGATATTGCTTTGGTACTATAATAGCATCAAAAACAATACTGAAGTCATCCCAAATATACTCAACATCCCCCCCTCTGGAAAAGTCATTGAAGGGACTGTTGATGGTTTTGACTGGGTTAAGGGCAAGGAGAGGGCAGACACTAATGGAGATGAACCTGTCCCATTACTAGCTGACTTTTTAAGGTGAAGGGGGCGGGGGGTTGCCTTTATGTATATGGGCAAAAGTATTGGGACACCTGGCCATACAGGAAGTGGAAAGTGAAGGAAATATGGTTCACATGTGGCTGCTGCGGCACAGCTTCCACTCTTCTAGGAAGATTTTCAAACGCGCATCCGACCGAATTTCTTGGTCGTCCCAAAATGGGTCGATTAGCTTGAGGTCAGTGCTCTCGAGTTTTATCCACATCAAATATATAAAATACATAAAATTGCTACGTATATAAAGTAAAGCCCATTTCAGTCCTTTACAAATGTGCCGGCTTTCTTGTTTCTGTTTTTTGAAACTCAATTCCCCACAGTCTTTGCACATCATTGTTTAGTCCTGAAAATCATTTTAATACAGTGGCACAAAACATGGGGGGAAAGATTAGCGGTATTCTATTATTCGTTTTTTTTCCCCCCTCATTTGAACCTTTAGCGTCAGATCACCAACCTTTTTGAAGTTGATTCTTGGGTACAGATGAATGGAAAGGGCTCCCAGTTTGATAAACACTTCTGAAGTTAGAAATTTGCTCAAATTATTTGGAGGTAAATCTTCTCTTCACCGTCATTATGCCCACTAGCTTGTCTCTGAACGCTATGGTTGTTCCACGCGTTATATTACTGACTTTTCAACTATACTAGTTGTTCCTTTAATTTAAATATTGTTGTTTCCAGTTTTACACCAATGCAATTGTGATTGAATCAAATTAAAGCATTAACCAAAAACTTTGATGCAGCACGCTTGCTTTTAAATAGCATCAGAAAAAACGTTCTCACTGGTGAGCTATTTTTAGAAAAGATCTATATGGGCTACTCCTGAGATTCTTGGGGCCTATTTGATGCTCGCCGGCACCATGTTGCTGACACCTGGGTTAAACCATCCCATTTAATATGGCGCCTCAGAGGGCATCACCTCTGCCCAGGTTCTAGTTCATCTTCCACACTAAACCCATCCAAATGTATTTTTATGGGCCTTCCTGGCACAGTCATGCTGTGCCAAAAAAAAAGCCTTCCCCAAACTGTTCTCACAAAGTGAGTAGCACACATTTGTCCATAATATATTAGTAAGAAGATGAATTTGGAAAAACTGTGGGGTGATTCACTAATAAGTTAATTGAACTTTGGATTTTGTTCAATATTTGATTTTTTTAGAAATATTGTAATATTGCAAGTGAATCTTAATCATCCATCGATATTAGGAAATGTATAAAAAGTGCAGGTATAGATGTTTTTAAAGGGAAAGTGTGTGTTGACAGGAGGGAGATGGTGTGATCGTTCACCCCTGCTCCACTCACTACATCAACAGGTCCAATGAAGCTTGCACGTTGTATCTGTCACCGCCGCAACCTGTCTGACATTCTGGGAACAAACAGCGTGCCGGCCGGCCGGCCGGCCGACCGTCCTGCAGTTGCTCCCTCTCGTCTGCACTTGTCTGGAAAACAACTGACCTGGTGGACGGAGCAAGGAAACAGCTGCTCCTCTACAAGCTACTGCAATGGAAGACAGCAGGAGGGTCACCCCCCCGCCCCCAACACCCGTCTCCCCACTGATGGCCTTACCAGACTTGTCAGTGCAGGATTAAGCGCTGACATTGTCTACGTCTTTCACCGCAACAGAAGGGGAAATGGAATTTGACTTTTCAATATAGCGTTAGTATTTCATTGACCTGTCTGCATTTAGCTTCTGTATTTTATTGACATATTTGTTTCAATATTATGTAAACTTTTTGTACATCAAAAATTCTATGTATGCTTACATAGCAGGAACTGACCGGCAATTGTAAATTTGAGCTCATCATTGCTGCATTCAACTTTTGTTTTTGTTTTAATACTTTTGTTGATTTAATTTTTGATTTCATTAAAGTTGGTATATATTGGTTTCGTATGCCTCTATGTGTTTTTATATTTTCAAATGTATCCTTTTATTTGTATACATACATCGTTTTTAACATGTTATATATAATACTGGTATTATGTTGTTATTTTAGGTTAGTCGAATATTGGTTATGAGTGAATGTGAGTGTGAATGGTTGTTAGTCTCCAGTATATGTGCCCTGTGATTGGTTGGTGACCAGTCCAAATTGTACCTTGCCTCTCACCTGGATGGATGGATGGATGGATGGTTGGATGGATGGATGGTTGGAATGTTGGATGGATGGACGGATGGATGGATGGATGAACGGACGGACGGACAACGGGCGGATAGATGGATGGATGGATGGATGATGGCTGGATGGATGGATGGATGGATGGATGGATGGATAGATGGATGGATGGATGGATGGATGGATGGATGGATGGATGGATGGCAGCAGGGTGACCTAAAGGTTGGCGAATCTGACTCCAAGTTGAGTGGTCCTCGAGTCGAATCGCGACTGAAGCTCTCATTTGTGGAGTTTGTGCTCCCTGTGCTTGATTGGGGTTTCCCTGTTCTCGCTTTGGTTCTCCCACATCTCATATTATGCATGTTATGTTAAATAAAGACTTTAAATATTCTATAAGTTTGTGAGTGTGATTGGTTGTTTGTCTTTATGTGGCCCGTAGTTGACTGCCGACCATTCTCGGGTGCACCCTTCCACGTGCTCAAAGTCAACTTGGATAGGCTCCAGCTCACCCGTGACATTGATAAAGACAGGCTCCTCTAATAAACAACATTTGGAGATTTGAAAAGTATGAATTATAACCCTAATCAAGGTTGCATTGACAAAAACAGTCATGCCCATCCATGTTTAAATGTGTTTCTAAGCATTGTGGTCCACATATGTCTAAAAACTAAGAGGCAACATGACACAATTAAGGTCAACACCCCGGCATTGCCTACATATACACTTTTATATATAAACATTAACTCAACGTGTATCGGTTACACTTTAGAACACAGACGTGCAAAGCTACTGTGTTTTATATAGTGTCCCCTTTGACCCCGGCAGATTAGCAGGGTCAAAATGTTCTCACCTTCAGGAGACCACCCGTGTCCTCGAGCAGCGCTCGATGACTGACACGCTTTCATAGGTCGACGGTGTACATAAGTCGGCGTGTATGTTTGTTCATGTCGCTCATAAGCAAAACCTCCGTTCACACATACGTGAAGCTTGAGCCTCTAAAAACATTTCTCCTCCTCGTTCCCAGCCCGTAGCGAGCCAACGCGCTGTGATTTGTGGATGAATGATTCCCTGGGAAGCTCAGTCAGTTGACCTGTTTGCAGTTTCCTAGGAGAGCCCGGCAACGCCGCCTCACTAATGTTGGGCCTCCCGACCGATTCAGAGCCATGGCGGAATCACACAGCTGACGGCAAACAATGAACAACACACTCTGCTAATAGGCCGTGTGTCCTGCACAACAGTAAAGAGGGCGACCACTGACGCGACCCCCCACCCCTCCGACGCTCGGCAGGAGAAAGAAAGATTCAAGCCAGGAGGAACTGTCAGTGGAAACCTCAATCTTTCCACAGGGAGTTTTATGAGCATGATTAAATTATTTAACAGCAGTCTAGCTGTCTAGTATTTTGGTGATCTCATTTAGTTACGTGATAGAGTCAAAAATATGTGTATAGTATCGAATAGCTTACAAGTGGTCACAATCATGTGGCTGGTGAATATTGAAGGAAAAATCGTCATTATAAGTTAACAACAGCTAGGAATGGCCTAATATTTAAGCAGCGTCCCAACAAGTTAACGTTCCTTTATACAATTACTTTTGATGACAACAGCAATCAGTGTGTCAAAATATGAGGTTGATTTAGCAAAAAAGATTTTAAAAAAGCAGAATGTTAAGATGATTTTTTTTTCTTTCCAAAATCAATAGTAGTCAGGACCAGAATGAAACGTAGTCTGATATTTTAACTTCTGACCCCTCATATACAAAGCAATTTTTATCAATAACTTTGAATTTATAATGATATAAAATCGTTTTTTTTTATGATTGATTTTAATGACAAAAATAATCAGTGACTATAATCGTGACAAGTTACAAAATGTCATGTTTAAATTGCTTTTAAATCAGCCTACATCAAAACTGGAATAAAACTCTGCTTCCTGATTCCAGCCCTGCATTCGCGCAAATTTCATCCAAATTATGATCATATAATTAGTAAATAAAAACATTTTAATACGCTCACATAACAAATTGTCTTTTGTAAATATCAGATCTCACCAGATTTGAAAAAAATGCAGATTGATACGTCAAAACCTTGACATGAAGTTACACAAAACAAACCCCAAAACAAGACTTAAATTATAATAATTCACATACATTATAACATTTGTATACTATGCGAGTATGCAGAGCAAAAACCTGAAGTCAAAGACTGACATTAAATATGATTTTAAAATGCATGTATGTGTAGCTGCTGATGCTGCACACCTACTACCCTTCAAATGCATTAAATGTCCATATTTTTGAAGGAAAAGCACTTGTTTTTTGTTTTTGTTTTCTTTCACAAATAAGAGCATTTCTAAGAGACCACAAACTTTTGATTGGCATTGCACTTAATCTAAGAAAAAAACAAATACATAAACCAAAACAAACCATCAGTAATAATCTACTTATTGAACATAAAAATACACACAGTAACCTAATTAGACTGGCTTACGTCATCCAGTAACTACGCCAATTTAATTGGCTTAAATTTGGTCAATCATCCCCCATGTGACCCTGTGTGCCCCGCCCCCACAGTGAAGCACGTGAGCCCAGTTAAAGTGACGCTGAGTGGAGCTGTTGTCACTTTTCTTCCAACGCCAACTCCAGTCAAGACGTCATGAAGCGAAGCAACAACTACAGCTCGTCCGACAGCGACTTGGACGACAACATCGAAGTGGAGAAAGACAGCGGCGACGAAAATGGGTTTGTTCCTCGATTGTCGTTTGTTCTTCAAGGAAATTTCCAGGCGGTTATTTACTTGTTTTGGTCAAAAATGATAATGTTGATGATGTGATGTTGTTACAGGCCGGCTGACTCTCATGGTTCAATGTCACCGTCCACTAGCACCATTCAAGTTCAAGCCAGAAAACGGCGCAGAGGAGTGAGTAGTCTTGCTTTTTCGACTGCTTCGCTTACCACAGTGTTCTAAGTTATATTGTTGGGGTTTTTTTTTCTAGATAATTGAGAAAAGAAGACGTGACCGCATCAATAATAGTCTGTCTGAGCTGAGAAGACTGGTGCCGAGTGCTTTTGAGAAACAGGTAAAGTGACGCTGACATCTTATTGTTATTATTATCAATAATAATAATAATAATTAATTTGATTGAAATTATAAAAAGTGTCGTATCAAGCTAACATGTGGCCATTTGCCAAGGGGTGCTTGGTATACGACGCAGTTTACACGTAAGTCAGAACGGGCGTCGTAGTCTATGTAACCCGTGCCAGCACATAAGTAAAGTCACAATGACAGTAAATGTATGTGTGCGTAAATGTATGTGTGCGTGTGCATGTTTTTTTTTTCATTTTTTTTTTCACTCTACTGAGTTGTATGTGTCGTAAACCGAGGACCCCTTTTAAAGAGTTCGTGCAGGGTTTTGTAACAGTATTACAAAATATAAAGTAGTGACATACTTTGCCATATGAGTTGGACATATGTTAGCGTCTGAGGTTAAGTTTGGTAATTTTTTGCAAATAAAGTGTGTTTTCATTTGCTTGGCTGTAGGGATCAGCGAAATTGGAAAAAGCCGAAATACTGCAAATGACTGTGGACCATTTAAAGATGCTGCATGCATCTGGAGGCAAAGGTACGAACTGTCACACATTGTCTTATGACAACTTATTGCATGATACAGTGGACTCCCCTTTATCGTTTATTTTATTTATTTATTTTTCCAATCCGATTTTAAATTTAGTTTTTAAGTTGTTGTTGTTTTACAAATGCCCACGTAAAATAGGGTGGAAAAATCCTGGTAAACCTAGGAAAAATCCAAAATATGACAAAAAATATTGAATATGAAAAAATATTGAAGTTAAAATACCAACCCAAAAATCTGCGAATATGCAACTCTGCAGGTGCCGAACTGCAGATACGCAGTGTAGTTTTAACTTGTAATATCACCAGTCACCACTAGATGGCAGCCTAATTTAGTTGCGCTTACACTGGATCTTATACTGCTCTAGACTACAATGAGTAGGCTTAATATTTTTTGTCGATTTGGAATGATATGCAGGACAAACATTGTACCTCAATATTATTTAAATTTTGACTGAATTTATTTTTGTGTTAAAATGTACAAAATCAGTTCTTGTACTGTTGGTTTCTTAAGTAGTTTTGTGCCATCCTTGAATAGTAATTTTTTATGCAAGAGAGCCCTTTGCACTGGAAAAAGAAATACAGTATGTGGTCCTTTTATTGTTTGCCTCAAACCCTTTGCTGTTTCGCTAGGATAGTGGATTTTTTATAAATGCATTTAAAAATGTATTATAAAAATTGAAATATATATTGAGCACGTGTTTTTCACGTATGCAGGTTCATATTTAAAATGGCATTTTTGTCACATACATCCGGTTAGGAAGTGTGTAGTCCGATTTCGCCCCCAATAGCACTGATGAAAAACTAGCGCCCCCTCCAGCACTTAAGTTGCCCATTGCTGGCCTAGATTTTACAGTATTTATAAACTTTGAACTGCTACTGAAACACACATTGAGCAGCAGCACATACAACAATACAGTATTCACAATATGCAAATTCTCTGATCTATAGGAACAAAGACTATTAGTGAAGGGGTTCACTATATAGTACGCGATGATGATGATGTCTAATTTTGTGAGCGTCTCTCTTTTAGGTTACTTCGAGGCGCACGCTTTGGCGAAGGATTACCGCAGCCTGGGCTTCAGGGAGTGTTTGGCCGAGACAGCTCGCTTCCTGAGCATCATGGAGGGCCGGGACAGCGCAGACCCCCTCCGCGTACGTCTAGTGTCCCACCTGAGCAACTACGCGTCTCAGAGGGAGGTGCAGGCCGGACTGGAACACTTAGCCTGGGGCTCGGCCTACGGCGGCGCCCCGGCTCCTATGCCCCACCCCCTCCTCCTGCAACCCCCCCAGGGCAGGACGCCGGCGTCCAGAGGAAACAGCCGCCCACCCTCCACGTCCTCCTCGGAGACCTCGGCGACGTCCAGACTCCTGCCCCCGACAGAGTCTCTCAGGGCGCCCCCCAACGGCTCGCTGCCCCTCAGCGTACCGACGTCCAAGCTCTCGCCGCCCCTCCTGTCGTCCCTCTCCTCGCTCTCGACCTTCCCCCTCTCCTTCGGTGCTTTCCCGCTCGTGTCCCCGGCGGCCCTCGGCGCAGTCGGCCCCCCCTCCACCCTTTCCAAGCCTTACAGGCCGTGGGGCACGGAGATTGGGGCCTTTTGAAGACAACAACTGGACTGAGGGGGCAACAGCTGAGCTGGGCCACGACCACACGGCCATCTGTTTTCCTAGCTGCAATAGACAGGTGAACACAAAAAAAATTTAAAAAAATGGCCTTATTTGATTGTTTGAATGAATGATATTCCTGATGGACGTTGTTTAATATTTGTTTAGAAGAAAAACTGAACTCTGGATGGTTGTATTTTATGAATTCAAATCGATAACTAATTTAGGTAACGTGCACTCTGCGGTTTGATGACTTTCAAATCTTTGAGGAGATTAGCGGATTTGTCAAGCTGTCAAGGAACAACATACAGTAATGTATTTAATATAGAATGAGATGATTCGGTCTGCTTGTTTATATCAGGACTATTTGGAAAGCTAACTTGCTCACATTGGGACACTTGCCTTTTTATATCTGTAATATTTTTGTATCAATAAATCAGAATCAGCATTATCTTTTTTGGCCAAGTGTGTTGAAACACACAAGGAATTTATCTCCAGGAGTTGGACTCTACTCTGAATTTACATTTGACACACATTTCATTCTAGTTCTTCAGTGGATCCACACAACATTTGATGCACTGAATACATGCTAGACCTAATAGAATGAGATACAAATGTAATAAGTTTTGGTTTGCTAATGTACGACGCGTGTATTCAAACATGCTATATGTTAATTATTGTGGTTTTAGTTTTGTATTTTAACATGGTGCCCCTCTTATGAAGCATAAGGCCAACAGCTCAACAAAAATGACATAACCTATTGATGTCGCCTACAACTGCAACAATGATGATATTAAATGCAGGAGCAAACAAACTTGAAAAGTTAAAACGAGTATGTAAAATATGCAACATTTTAATATGGTAATAGTAAAATCGTTCTAGCTATTTTATTAATAATTGAATTATGATTCATCAATGACTCAATTGAGACGTTGTATATAAGATGGTTTGTTCCACTAATATTTTTATTACTTACAGTAAATCAGTTAAAGTATTTAATGATGTGATTGAATTTTAATCATCCAATTAATGTCAGAAAAAAAAATGCTAAATTAATGTAAATGCTCTATGTGCCAAATTAGAAATCAGAGCAGGCCATATGTGACCCCCGGACCATACTTTGCCCACCCCTGCGTTACAGTATCGCAACTGAGCATTATTGTCTTTGCAAAGCGGAATTGTTGGCACAGCTCAAGCGTGCAGGTGTAACTTATGAAGTGTCCAGTGAGTGTGTGCAGGTGAACGGTCACCCAAAACCCCATAAAAGCTAATAAGAAAGTAATGAGGTTCCATTTATGGACCGCAGCGGCCATTCCTTCGCTTCGTGCCAGGTGAGTAACCGAATCCAAGAGTATTGTTACCCTTCTGAATAGCCAGGAAATCATTAAGAGCCACAGGAAATCCTTTACAATGTTGCCCTGACCTCACCGTCTTGGGTTGGTCCAAAGCGGAGACAATAGTGTGAACAGGATGCGGACATTGGAGGGAAGCGGTCACGAGTAAGGGCAACACACGCACGGCAGCTGCGCCTCTAAATCACCGCTCGACTCCAAGGGGAGATTTGTTTTTCTTCTTTTTGAATGTAATCTTCGAAGGCAACTCATTGAATTGAAGCAAATCTCTCTAACCCAAACATATTTTTTTCAAGAATATGTTCTATGTAGGCCCACTAGTTGCAACACGGCATTCTCATTAATATTGCATTTGTTGAATATGAGTTAAGCAGCAAAATCCACCCGTTTTTAGCCATCTCAGGGGGTGGCCATTTTGTCACTTCTGTCGCCTGAAAATGACATCACAGATGCTCAGGGCTCAGATAACGACCAATCATGGCTCAGCTTCAGAAAACATGTGAGTTGTGATTGGTCATTACCTGAGCCCTGAGCAACTGTGATGTCATTTTCAATGAACAGAAGTGACAAAATGGCCGCCCCTGGGATGGCTAAAAACGGGAGGATTAACTATTATTTCACAAACGCAATATTTATCGGAATGCCTTGTTTTAACTAGTGGTTCGGCATATAACAGATTCTTGAAAAAAATATGTTAAGGGGGACTTCCTCTTTAACACGTAGACAATTACACTGGTCAACACTGGTTTTTTCTGCACCGATTTCAAATCTGCCCTCGTTTTTTTCCCTAGCGCATCAGGTTGTCTTCAGCATCATCATATAAGATGTAATAAAGAAATATATTTAGTAATATTAATGAACTATGGGTTAGGTTCAGCAACAGGTGGAATTTTTTTCTGACATGTCATAGCTATAAATTACAACACATAGTAAAATCTATATCGCGCAAGCTTTTATAGGATAAACTTAAAGCTGAAATCAAGTCAAAAATGTTCCGTACAATATGTTCAACGCAATACCGTGAGTCAAACATGGTATTCTGGTTAATATTGTATTTGTGGAATACCAATTAAGCAGCAAAATCCACCTGTTTTTTATCCATCTCACGGGGGGGGCGGCCATTTTGCCACTTGCTCTTGATTGAAAATGACATCACAGTTGCTCAGGGCTCAGGTAACGACCAATCGGGGCTCAACTTGTGAATGTCACATGACCAAACTGAGAAAACAGGTCTTCAGTATCCAACAAAAACAAAGGAATCAACTTTTCCGTTCCGGTACTTTTGGCAGGGACTGTATACTGTACGCCATTCACACTTACACTCACACTTACGGACAATTTAGTCTTCAGTGAACCTGCTTGTTTTTAGAATATGGGAGGAAGCCGGACTACCGGGAGCCAAGATTCAAACCCCAATCCTCAGAACTGTGAGGCAGGCGTGCAAAACAGCATCTCAACATGCTGCCACCCAATTACAAACTTTCCAAATATAGTTCCACTTGTGTTACAAATTGGTTGCATTGTATTAAGAGAGTATCTGCCTGGGAAATTGTCAAATAAAGGGCAGACCCTGCTCATTCTCCACTTCAGAAACCCTCTCTATCATCAAATTGGGCTTTCCTTTTTCGTTTTAATGTCATGATGTCTCGTCATTTGTCAAACTGACCTTTTGCCCTCATTTGGGAAGTGGAGGCACCATCATAGTTCATTTAGTCAAGATAAATCCTTTAGTGCCTCCTGCTGGTGGCTTACTGCAATGAATTACTTGTCGCATTACTTGTGAATCACTTGTCTCACAGAATTCCTAACTGAATAAGATATAAATACATCAAGTGGTGACAAAGCCAAGCACTTCAAATGAAAAAATACTGTAGGTATGTTTAGGTTGGAAGGTTTAAAAAAAATGTTAGTATTCCTCTTTAGGAGTGCACATTACAGTTATATACAATTTGCGTTGTGATTATGAGAAGGCCGTTGAAAAAATGTTTCCCGTATAGGGGGACCACGGATACAAAAAGGTTGAAAATATGATAATATATAGTTGAGCATAAATCACTCTACCACAGAAAGTCATTCTGAGGATCATATTTGTTCTTTTATTCGGCAGTTGACACTCTCCTGTCTCTTAGCACAGAAACTCATGAGATGGTGCATGCCATGTTCACGGAACCCCAAATCTTTATTAAGCAAAGCTTTCACAGAGAAATTCATGAAGGACAGGGAGGAAAAACACAAGCAGCAGAAGTCGCAGGCAGATATCAGCGGTGCTGTATATTAAAAAGAGACTACTAGTTCGGTGTGCTGAATGTATACTATAGCATCCCGCATCCTAAATTCAAGGCCAACCACGCCTCATGTTGCGCTCCCATTCTCTCGCAGCCAAGCAAGCAAACACACCTTTTTTTGTTCACGTAATCAATATTACAGTCAGAGAATATTCTAGAGTAAAGATGCACGGTACCGATATGTCAGTCGACTCTGGTGAAAGACTCAATAAGGGAAGTGACCTTGAATCTGCATGTATAGAAACAGTTGCCGCCTTTTTTTGTGTGTGTAAAGACATTCTTAATCATAATAAAGCACCAATTAACCATCGGGCTCATTGCAAATGGACATTTTGTATTATACATTCCAAGCGTGCGTGAGGAAGATACAGGTGGCTTGTGTTTGTTTTGTCTGCTTTGTCTACGCTATTACCTCAGGTACACCTTACACCCTACATTCTTCACAAAGACACAAAAACATCATCATCATCGGGAATACATTGCAAACGTCAGTCTACATCCAACTCACAATTCACAAGAAAAGAGTGGTGGCATCCAACAAAAAAAAACATTGTACGGTGCAGTACACAGATCTCAATAGCTAGCTAGCTAGCTCACTAACTAGCTAACTAGATATAGATAGATAGATAGATAGATAGATAGATAGATGGATAGATAAATAGATAGATAGATAGATAGATAGATAGATAGTTAGATAGATAGATAGACAGATAGACAGATAGATAGATAGATAGATACGAGATAGACAAAACTAATATTTACAAATAAGACAGATCCCTCTCTGAAATCAATAAATCCTTGCAGCTCTCAAAGATGAGTGACACTGATGTTTGTCTTCATCCGTAATACTGAATTGACTGAAAGATTGCTGAGTGTTGTGATGTTGTGGTGAGGTCCTCCAAATGTTGGGCGCTCCACGTTTGCATGTCTGTTTGGGAGAGGGTCGGAGCAGGGTGAGGAAGGGGGAATGGATGGATGGATGGATGGATGGATGGATGGAGTGAAGGACGATGGAAGTCTGGACTTTTGTGCGGCGTTCACGCTGTCATCACTTCCCTCATCTCTTTGTTTCTGCGCACCAACGCTGCGTGTCTCTCCTATGAAACAGCATCACAACAGCTTAGTCATCACTACAGCATGCGGCAACCAGATGGTGCTACAGAGCCTATGTAGTTAGTTCCCAGATTATAAAAACACCCTGCGGTGACATTTTAGGATACACTGCCAAAGACGAGTAGTGCATCTCACCTTCTCCTGTAGACGCTCCAGCATGGCTGCCAGATGGGCGTCGCGGTTCTCCTTGATCTGCTCCATCTTAATTTGGAGCTTCTCCTCGGCCATCTTGCTGAAGTTGTTGTTCTCCTCCAAGGCCTTGAACAGCACGTCCCTCTCGTGCTCTCGCTTTTCGGCCAAAGCCCTCAGTACCTGTGTTTCTTGGTACTAAAAATAATCGAAAATTAACGAGTCATTCGTCGATGGCGACTCAAAATGACGTGTCTCCCGGAACGTCGAAAATGTCACCTTTCTTCGCTCTTCGGCAGCCTCCAGTTTCTTCTCAATGTCGTCCAAGGAGATGTCCCTCTTTGGGGGAGAAGCCAGGTTGTGGACTACATCTGATACTGGAGACAGGGGCTTGAGAATCACCTCAAACGCCTGCCCGGAGGCTCGCTTGTTTATCGGCTTCACCTCAATGTCTGCTGCCAATCACAATGGCTTTGTCATTATAAGAAGGGAGTGGGTGGGTGCGTGTCTCTTGAAAATGAGTCCCTTACCTCCTAACTCATTCAGGACCTTGTTGCGTGCTTCCGGGTAAAAGCAGGAGCAGATGAGCGAGAGGACGGAGAGTTCCTTCATCTTCTCCTTGTATGCTGCAGGAAGAACATCAACACATCATCCAGGTGAGTCATCATTACAGTAAAACAACAATGTCATGATCCCACAAAGCGTACAGTAAAAATCCGTAAGAGGCTTGTTAATAATTCATTGCATGTTATTATTCTTTTACGTAGATTGTTAAGCAAGCGTTTGGCTTTAATATGGGAGCATAATGGAAAGCCAGGCACTCACAAGTAGGGATGGGCGAGTGCAAATACCAGGTATTGGTATCGGGCCGATACCAGGCTTATTTTACGATATCGATACTCACGGCGACGGCCGATACCAATGGCTGAGAAAGCGCTTTTCTGAGTAAGATGGTTCCATGGAAATCCTCTCATTTGTTCATTAAGATTCAATTTCTGCAAGTATATGTATAGTATATTTACAAATCCTTAGTACTTTTCTCAAAAGTAAATATTTGTGTCACTGACTGAACTTATCACTGCCATCAGAACGACCTGTAAATGTAAATGATAGTCTTGTGCAGCACAGCATAGCACAAAGAAAAAATCAAATTAAAAAAAAGAAGAAATGTGAACATGAGACAATCTGACAATCTTGTTTGGGAAAATTGTACATGCAACTATACTGTAGGAATTGCAGTGTCTTTCATGCTACTTCCTTGCCACAAATTCTCATCCACATCACAAAAATGCTATTGTAGGAAACTGGTTGATTACTTGGAAAAAAAAAGTCTAATGGAAATGTACAGAAATATGCTTGACATATGACACTTGTTCAACCATTTTGCATGTAAACACTTCTACGATGAGCTAATGCCAAAATGTTGTCGGGTGTGTGACAATTAAAAAGAAACCCATTGTTATAGATTTTGATCAACATGATATATTCGATTGATAAAAGTTGGAACCTGCAGAGAATTGGACATAATCATTTTCATGGACGTTCAAAGCATTTGCAACTTGTTCAAAGAAATGAGAAACTGCTGTTTGCTGTGCGCAACTGACAATGATATGAAAATTGATCAAGTAAGATTTGAGAAATTCAATTCTGATCTGAGAAATGTACCAAAACAGAGAAAAATTGTAAATGCCTTTCACACATAAAATACTTCATTTCATTTAATTCAATGATTCTTGTGTACCACTATATACTTTTGTTGGATAGTGTCCTGTGAGATTTTTCTAACCAAAAATATGTAGTCAATATATATTGACGCAATAAACTTTGTGAAACGCCATAACGTATGTGATACCGGAGATCATTTGCATGAGTGTCCAAAATGGCTGCTACAAACTAAAATAGCCTACTTCCTGTTCAATTCCGGGTATGGGAGATTTTTCGTGTGTCCTCTTCAGATAGGCGTGTCCACCAAATTTTGTGTCGACCTGTGAAATTGTCCCTATGTGTGCCCTGACTAGCAACTAGTCCAGGGCGTAGACAACAAAACCATGATTGGTTAACGTGACCCTGAAGATGCTAGAAAATTGATGGATGGCTTCCAATAGAGTCTAAATATATTGTTCAATATCTCTCTGACAGTGTCAATCAAAACACAATGAAGGCAATTTTCTCCACATCTCTTGTATTGGATCCCATTATATCCGCTTGCAGTCGAGCAGTGGAGTGATAAGGAAGCTGACCGTGTGAGTTAAGTAATTTCAGTTCCTGCGTCGTGTGCACTATAATCTGATAGGCCAGTCTGTCTTCACCTGCTGCTTTTGGAAGGTTGTACAGTATGTGATGAGGTTGCTAAACACAAGTGCAGTTCTCACTGCAGGGCTGGCTGGCTTCCCTAACCTATGGCATCTACGTAATTTTCTTTTTTTTAATCCAGCTAGTTTGCATGTTGCACCTGTCCTGAAGCATGCCAAAGATTTACTTCCTTACTTACAGGCAACTAGAATGCACTATGTTTACATTCAAAATACATTGATCAACTTACTTTGACTAATTTTTTTAATCAGAGATGCAAGTACACTTTAGATTTTTTTTTGGTACTGATTCCGAATCTGCCCTTGTTTTTTTCCCAAGTACATTACAATAAGATAACAATCATATAATATGCAATGAAGTAATATATTTAGAAATATTAATAAATCAAGGGTTAGGTTCAGCAACAGGTGGAATTTCTTTCAGAAAAAAAAATTGTCTTGTGCAGGTTTTTATGGGTCATACTTAAAAACCAAAAATTAAATCATCTCAAAAACCTGATGTGTTAAGAAAAAAGTAAACACATTTTTAAAATCAGCATCAAATCTGTCCGCTGATAGTGTAGTTGTACACACGCCCGAGTTGTGTGCGGGCAGCGTGGGATCGATTCCCGCTCAGTGACAGTGTCTATGTGTGCCCTGCGACTGGCTGGCGACCAGTCCGGGGTGTAGTCTGCCTTCGCCCGTTGACGGCTGGGATAGGCTCCAGCAACTCCCCGCGACCCTGTATAGGATAAGCGGTTTGGAAATGAAAAATGGCATCAAATCTACATTTAGAGACACATACACCTATCGCTGATTAAAATTGGCTGTTGACCAGTGTTATTTAAGTTAGATAGAGCAAGGGTAGGGAACCTATATGGCCCAGGAGAGTATTTCATCCGGCTCGCCCACATATGCTCATAATACTAATACACATTCTTTGATTGCTACATCATGTTTTCCAGTAATATAGTAAGGCCCTCTGGAGAATTGTGGGGCGGGGGGGGGGGGGGACTGAATGGCCCCTGATCGGCAAAAAGATTGCCGATGATGTTTAGAGCATTTTAATGGAGTCAGCCAACTAATTATAAA
Source organism: Filicampus tigris (assembly GCF_054856515.1). NCBI lineage: Eukaryota > Metazoa > Chordata > Actinopteri > Syngnathiformes > Syngnathidae > Filicampus > Filicampus tigris. The sequence continues at coordinate 11,936,765 of NC_141224.1, forward strand.
AGGAAACAGGATGTGACACAAAAGACCCCTTTGGGGCGACCATCCCACGTATTGTGTTGTTGCCTATTGCTCCTTAAGCAAGTCACTTAACCCACCTGACTGCTGGAAATATGACCACATTATGACCACAAGTGGATTAAAAAAAAAAAGAATCGATAATAATGCTTAGTTTTGATTGACAGCCAGGTATTCATTTATCAAGGTAAATAACCTAATGTAAAAATTGAAAATTAGAACAGTCACACACCCACACTAATTAACTGTTAGATGTGTATCTCTTAAAACGGAAGTGGTTATAGCTGTAAGATAGGCCATCTTTCTATTGTGCAGGTGTCCATTCGATTAAACAAAAGCAAAACCTGATCTGAAGTATAAAAAAAAAAAAAAAAAAAAAAAAAGCTAAATAACGACGATTCATGTTCAAGTCAGTCCTTCCGAGCAGTTGAACATTGCTGCTACATGTTCAACTATGAAAACAACACACGTATGCGTAACAAAGGATGGTGCATCATTACACAGGCGTTATTAAAGGGAGTCATTTCCTTTCAAAAGTTAACATAATGATGGGTATTGGAGAGTATATATTTAAAAAAAGTTGAAAGTGTTCAAGATGGTAGCCTAGCAGTGGAAAAGTGATGACGCCCTCTCAGGCCTCAATGGTGGTTCAGCATCAGCATCTTGGGTGGGGTCCGTCTGCATTATGCTGCATATTGGGGCCGATGGAGTGATGAAGCGCGGGTAGCTCAGTGAAACACTTGCTAAATGCACTATTGTGAACATCTTAGACGAAAATTAAACGGTGACAAATGCATAATTACACATTTAATCTACACGGGCGTATACAATGGCTAATTGGTTCATGCTTGCGTTGCACGACTACGGAGCTGATATCATGCAATATCACCGCCATAGTCAAGAATAAAAATCCTTCACATGTTTAAATATCACCGTCTATGTTCACGCATCTTTTTCATATGATTCCAAAGTGGTGATTATTTGTTACATTACGCCGAATCATCGGCCGGTAGACGACACACACGCCGGGCCCATTAGAGATCCAACGAAATAAAGAAGCATGAATCACCAAACAATTCAGCGGTTTTTTTTTTTCCTCTTTAAACGTAATGGAGAGAGAAAAGGCTTACCGGTCGCTGTTTTGGCCATGGCTGCGGGGGTTTGTGCGGAGAGGATGTGTGTCTGCTGCTTCTATGCTGCTGTGCTGCGTTCAGGTGAACGACGAGAGTGCTCAACCAAGGCACTGTGAGTCAGCGGCAGTGGGCAGGGGCGGATCGGGTGGCTGCGATTAGGCGGGCGCATGTCCTCTGACGCACGCGCGCACGCGCACGCACACGCACACGCATAGTGCACAGGATGCACCCATTGAACCTATACAGTAGCTAAAGGCGACCATCCACAAAGAAATGATCACATATGTGTCAATAGATTCCTAAGGATAATTAAATAGAAAAAGAAAAGCCAAACGTTTTTGGCCATAACATTCGCAGTACACTTGCACAAAGTAGCCGAGGGGAACTACGTCAAATAGTCGGGCGTAGACCTTGCATCTCTAAAAGAATCCCCAAAAATTGAATGTTTTTTCATCCATTTACATTGCATCGTCAATGAGAGCAAACCATTTTCAACATTTTCTGATAAAATATCACAGACCAAATATGGTCTTAGATGGTTTTGGGTGACGTCAGCGATATGTGCCTCCCACTTTTTAAGAGAGGAAGTCAACCCAAACATAACCTTAACATTTATTTTTTTTTAGGAATATGCTGTATGCAGGTCCACTAATCAAAACAAGGCCTTCTAACTAATATTGCATTTATGGAATATGAGTTAGAGTGGAAGTCAACCCAAACATATTTTTTTTCAAGAATATGTTCTATGCAAATCCACTAGTTGCGACAAGGCAGTCTGATAAATATTGCATTTGTGGAATAAGAGTTAAGCAGCAATTTTTTTGCCATTTCTGGGGCGGCCATTTTGTCACTTCAGTTGACTGAAAATGACAACTGCTCAGGGCTCAGGTAACGACCAGTTACCTGTTTTCTGGACCTGAGCCGTGATTAGTCGTTGCCTGAGCCCTGAGCAGTTGTGATGTCATTTTCAATCAACAGAAGTGACAAAATCTAGCCTGAGATGGCTAAAAAGGGGTGGATTTAGCTGCTTAACTCATTCCACAAACGCAATATTAATCAGAATGACGTGTTTCAACTAGTGGGCCTGCTGGGAACATATTCTTGAAAAAAATGTGCTTGGGTTGATTTCCTCTTCAAGCAGCAAAATCCACCCGTTTTTAGCCATCTCAGGGAGCGGCCATTTTGTCACTTCTGTCGACTGAAAATGACAATAGTTGCTCAGGGCTGAGATAACAACAAATCATGGCTCAGCTCCGGAAAACAGATGAGTTATGCAATATATCATCTGCACATATTCATCCAAATGCTTCAGAACTCATTGGACGGCGCTTCGTAGAGCAGATGGACAATGGCCCAGCACATGCTGCAAAAGCAAGCAAAGAGTTCAAGGCAAAGAAATGGAATGTTATGCAATGGCCAAATCAATCACCTGACATGAAGCCGATTGAGCATGCATTTCACTTGCTCAAGGCAAAACTGATTTGGAAACTGCTTCAAGAACAAGCAGGGACTGAAGATAGTTGCAGTGGAGGGCTGGCAGAATATCACCAGGGATGTCCTAATATTTATGGACCTGATTGTATAGTCACGGGCTTGTACTTATGTGTTGCTACCACAAATAAGTTCTGCATTGCTTTTAGTTGATAATGAAATGTATTGTTTTATAACATTAATACTTAAATTGCAGTGGTGTAGAAATGCATTATTAGGTTACTTATTTGGCTACAGAGAAGTACAATCTCTTTAAACAGCAGTTCTTATTGAATTGATCGTATTAGTGTACTTAATGGTGCGGCTGGTGAGTTTCATTCTCTATAATACAGGATGCTACATTCGCTTTTTTTGCTTAACTACAGAGAATATAGGCATATGATTTATTAAAATGCTATATTACAGTAAACTAAAAATAAGGCGCTGTATAACAATAGCCTACTGAGAAAAAGTGTTGCTTCTCTTAAATGGAAAACAACCAGCACAAAAATAATTTCATCAAGTAAAATCTGCATTTATCTTTCAAGTTGAGACGTCCCAATTCACAGATAAGATTGCAAAATGGAGTCATAAACGCGTGGTCAAAAAAAGTGGTCATGTCTGAAGTGCTTTCAGTGCCTTGAGCTGCTTCTTAATGTAGTATCCCACGAGGATCTGAGGCCTCTGCTGGTAGCTGTGGAGGACGTCATGAGAGCTGGTCAGCTGGTCTCCCTTCAGACGGTCCACTAACGTAGTGCAAACCACGGCCGCTTTCATGTTACCAAACAAAAAAATGTCTGAAGGATACATTAAAATAGACGTCGCCCGTGAAATGTTGCTGATGTCGTTTCTCACCTCGCAGGCCGCTCAATTTGCACATGGCAGCAAAAACAGTCGACTCCATTTCGATATTGCAGACTCCTGCTTCTCTAGCTTTTGTCAAGTATTTGTGCTTGTCCTTCTCCGTGTACAAGCAGAATGCCCCGTCTAAACGGCCTTGACCTACGCAACACCACAAAATGCTTCTTATAGTGCATACACACACGGACGAAATTGTTGGTACCACTCTGTTAAGAAAAAAAAGCCACAGTTATCACATCCAGGGGGATTGGCTACAGTCCATGGATCTTGTATTTCTGAATAAAATGTGCAACCGCAGTCACAGGAACCTCAAGCTGCTTGGAGATGGTCTTATAGCCTTTACCGTAACGTGCTTGTCTATATAATTTTCTTTCTAATCTTCGGAGACAACTCTCTCCGTTGCTTCCCCTGGTCCATGTTCAGTGCGGTACACACCATGTCACCAAACAGCACAGTGACTACTTGACACCCTTTAAATAGGCCGACTGACAGATGACAAGTTTGAAGATGCCTGTGATGCTAATTAGAGGACACACCTTGGTTGAACGTGCCCCCGTGGTCAAATAATTATGTTGGCATTTTTGTCCATTTTTTTTTTTTTTTTAATAATTATGTTCAAACACATTTGAAATGCAGTGTCTAATTTTCACTGGTTAATTTTCATTAACTTTTCGTTTATCATTACTTTTGTCATATTCTATTTTTTTATGTGACAACTGTGGGGTTTTCTTTCATTAACAGAGCGATACCAACAATTTTGTCCGCAATTTACACACAATCAATACAAAACCAGACAATGAGTGTGGCAGACCTTCATAGAAATCCAGTGTGCACATGGTGTTGCCCATCACCGTGTTGAACTGGCCCAGCTCTTTGCTGCACTGAAGCAGCTCCTTGGCCAGGCTGTAGTCCAGGTTGGTGTCGCGGACGACCGACTCCCCCAAGATCAGCTGCTCAAATCTGGGCACGAATCTGGCGTCCACAGGCTGTTTGGTAACAACAACAGTACCAGGCTCAAGCCCTTGAAACCAAATGAGTTGTTCAAATTACTATAGTGAAATACATAAAACTTAAGCAGCAAGATGTGGCAAAATCAAGTTTGTTAATGAAGTTTGCTAAAAATCAACTAATGGCTACTCCAATGTAAGTTCTAGAAGAAGCAATGCACGTTTCTTCCAAGCTGCCCTCGAAACACACCAGCCACAAGCAGAAGTTTTATACAGAAGTACTGTATTATTTTTTACTGAACCAGACAAACATGGTGTGATTGTCAGGAAAGTAAGAGAAACCCACAGTGACTAAACATGACAATAAATAAAATGACAATAAAAGCGAGCGTGTTGATTTTTATGGGAGAGTTTACTGACAATGATTGATCATCTAATTACTGAATGTGGTCGAACATTTCAGCAACAGAGACTCTCTGCGCTTTGCTTTCTAGCCACAGTTACATTTGAAATGATAAATATAGTAAAGTACTATTGGAAAGCACAGTGTATACAGTATACTGTACAGTATCGGTACAGCTTGCCAGCGCTGCAGCTGACACTGGCCAGGCCTCGCCTAACGACTGTGCTACTGTTGACATATTTAAAGTGTAAGCGCTCCCTCTTGTGGCAATTAGATGAAGTCCTGGCAATGGGTTGTCAATTTAAAAAAAAGCCTATGCTGTATGTACAAAAATGTGCTGTACTGTTAACAAGACAAATACTGTATTAATGACAAGCTTACCTATACCACCTGATGTTCCAATGCGTATGATTGTAACATCTGTGCAACGTGCATGATGGAGGAGCTTTATTAGTTCATGCAACATTATTGATATGGACGGGATTCCAATTCCATGCTGCAAAATACAGCAAATCATATTAAAACACTTTTCACAAGATTCAACTTTTGAATATAATACTGTAGTTGGTTCTACTTACACTAACAGAGAGTACAGGACCAACTTTGTACATGGCATAGCGGTCTGTTCCAGCACAAATATTGGGGTAGTCTGATTTGGGGTCTTGCATTCCAAGCTCTGCAGCGATGTACTCAATGAATTCTTTCATTCGCCAAGTACTGCCCCCAACACACACAAACTGGAGAAAAAACAAACAGAAAGTATGAGTCAAATGTGCCCTTTTTTTAAAAAAAATATTGAAAGATTTCTTACTCTGACATCCCCAAACAGAGCAGGAAGGTTGTGGGTTCCTGTTCCCAGACCGAAGTGGTACAAGATGTCATCTTTCAGTCCACGGAGGTAAGGATTGTGTACAATTACAGGACTTGAAGGTGGGAATTAGGGAACAATTAGTTACTCCCTGACAAATTTGCACTATTTTCTGATTATATAACTACATAACCAGTGGAACAGGTCTATTACATGACTTTTAAAGATATGCATTTATCCATATATGTCTCTGAGCAACTAGTACTTATTAGGATTACAGGTGAGCTGGAGCCTTTCCCAATTGGGCAAGAGTTTACGGTTAATCGTTTTTTTTTTTTTTTTAAATAAAGTAGTTTGTTTTTGTTTGGATATTTTTTCAGTTAAATTAGAGTGGGTTTATTTGTTACTTTAGATTTGTCAAAAATGTTTCGTTTTGCCTTATTTTTTGAAATGTGGAGTACTTGTCGAGTACAGGATGAAAAGGTCAAGATTTTAACCTCTAAACCTAAGAACTGTGGGCAGATGTGCTAAACACAACATTGGAAGACAAATATGTGATTCGATAAAATAAAGTTTTGACTGGAAAGGGCTTACCTGCTCGCTTCCTTGTTCTTTGAGTCCATCCTCTGTGTCGGGCTAAATGAGCTAAATTACCCAAATCAAAACAAAACAATTATTTAAAATATAATATGAATCGCCTAGAACGTCGAGCCCTTTCAGAGCTGTGAGCAGCAAGAGATACTGAAATGATAAAAATACATTTTTAAGCCGTCGCCTGATGCGATTTTTGCTTTTGCCCATTCAAAACGGGGTAGTTAGGTAAAGGTAACATCAGATTGGCACATTCAAAGTTGTCGGTCCAATAACGAAATAACGCAGAATTATTAAAACACAAACACTGCTTCTGTCTAACCACAGTTATGTAGCCAACGAGCCACAAGCTGGTATGAGTTGATTTTTAGCACAACTGATTGTCATCGAAGCGAGAAATATACAATTGTTCCCTATGAAGGGCTGACGAGGTGACAGTGCCCAGGGACCGTCAACAAATAGCAATCGCCGACAAGAAAACAAACTATTTCAAATATAAAACGTCATTATTCATTGTCGTGTTTCTTCTTTAATTACTCACATAAAAGATCATCAGCTGGTTACAGTACAACCCTCATTTTGTGTACCCCCCACCCCAAAGAACAGATTTTAAAAGGAGAGTTTGTATCAATACTCAATAACTTCATGAGTGTTAATCATCGATGGGGACTTCCTGCTTATACTACAACTCTCATTTTGTGAAAAAACAATTTCATGTACTTTTCATAATTTTTTTAAATTTTGGGGTGTTATTACTGCTCAATAACTTCATGGGTGTACATAATTAATGAAAATTACATTAAATACTATTTTCACAAAATAGGAGTTGTAGTAGAAGCAAGTAGTCCCCATCAATGTGTGATGTGATTTTGGGGGCCCAATTATGTACACTCGTGAAGTTATTGAGCCATCCTTTGCGTTACAATGACGTTGCATTTCGGAGTTATTGAACGGACAACTCCGAATGTGCCAATCTGGTGCTAACTTTACCTAACTAAACGAGTTCACTTGAATGCACCGTGACCCCTGATGGTCAACTCGGAAAGTTGGAGAATATTCGCAACCCCTGACCTGACCTACTTTCAAAGTGGCTGCCCTCATGTTTACAGTCAACAATTAACCGTAATAGACCGGCTAGGCAAAACCAATTACGGGATTTTTTTGTGGTCACGTAGTAGATATCATTTATAGTTAATGGATATCACAACATAGACACTACCTGAAGTTTTGCGGCGAGTCACTTCGTCAGGCGTCGATCAGGCTAGTTTTATTTGCTCACTTTAGTCTGAATCCTCAAAGCTTAAAGCTTTGATGATAGCCGTTCGTCAACTTTTCTGAGCATGTCAATTTTGTTAACTTCTTTCATTTTTGCTTCTTTAGAGTTTCATCATCCCAAGACGATTTCAACTTTTATCAAGCCAAGATACTGTATACATACAGTACACATTACATTCACATTAGAAAAATCTCACGGAACATCACCAAACAAAAATTACACATTACCAGATAAAATGTGCCTAATATATATTTTTTAGCGCATCTTATTGACAAATGTACTTCTCAGTGTAATCTGAAAACAGGTGGAAACTTCTGCCAGTAGAAGAGCATTGAATTGTTCTTCCTGTCACTATAAATCACCAGCATAAGATAAACAAATACGTTATTTTTAGTGAGTAAGAATTTTGAATTTTATTCTAATATGTTCAGAGGTTGAAGTGGGCATGAGCACAGATGTGCACATATGCACATACATTTTGGTGACGACTGATCTTGGCTTTCGTGTATATATATATCACCCATATTTGTAGGCATCCATCTACAGTCTACGACACAAATATCACAAATGTTTTATTGAACATTCTAACAGAACACAGAGTGACAATAATATAACAAATATACAATAATACAATGAGACGCAAAGGAACATTCTTTGTTGGAAAGAAAATAAATAATAGGGTATGTAAACTATGAGAAATTACAACTAAAGTACATCACTCATGGTACATGGTGGAACATGCAACTAACTGCGTGAGTGTGTGGATTCAGTTCCCACTCAGTGATGATGTATATGGTTTTCTGTCTCTATTATGTGCCGTGACTGGCAACCAGTCCAGGGTGTAGTTGAACTTTCGCCGAAAATAGTCCGGGATAGGCTCCAGCACTCCGTGACCCTGATCAGGACAAATGGTAGTGAAAATGGATGAATAGATTGCCAAGGTCAAATATAAACACAATAAGGCATAGAAACAATCAGCTAAGCGGAGGTCAGTTAACAGTTCTTTTACAAGGTGTATTAGCGGGACATCACCTCTCAATTTATCTAAATCCTTTTAAATTATCTAAGTACGGTCTAAATTATACTACCACAATTTTGAGGATCAGAATGGATTTTGAGTATTGCTTTTTGCAAAAATGTGCCCATTAAAAGTGTCAAATGCAGAATAGAAAGGGGCACGTTTTTTTTTAAATGTCTTATATGGGAATCGTAGAGTAGCTCAGAGTACAGTTTGTATGTTTGTATTTAAATTCCTACCATCGTCAAAAGAGCTATCTGAGGATTTTTATTTTATTTTTTATTTTTTGCTTTTTGATAAATTACACGACCTTTCATTAGCGAGCAGAGTAATTAAAAGGTTGTCGGGGTGGGGGGGTTTACAACAGAGGTACATTCACCAAATGAAACTTTTGTAATGACTTGCTAATTACATTTCAATTACTTTCACAAAGATGACTCACAAACGTTTATACCCCTTTCAAACCGGTCCCTATACTTTTGTTATTGTCACTTATATTGCCATTATTACAAAACACTGAGAGATGCTGATGATATTTTGAGATTTGCACTGGTATTTAGAGACTGAAGTTGTAACCTAATAACATTTGGCCAAAACATGAGATTGATGGATGGATAGCGTCTTCATACATTTAATCTTGCAGTTGGATTATACTGTATGTGGGAAATAAAATAAAACTTGCAGTCCAATCTCTGCCCTCTCTCAAAAATTTTGAGATGATGGTGCTTAGTTTTCAAATCGACGACAAATCTATTTCTTTATATAGCACCTAATGCTTCTGAAAATTAAAAATAGTCTGGAATTACCCTTGTATTTGTGATTTGTCTTCAAGGAAGAAAACTGTATCACTGTTTTCAACACAATCCATTAGTGCAGATTGACTGATTGAAATTATTTCAAACGTGAACAACAACTACTGTTGTTGCTTTCAACAGTGAACTCAAAGATCGAACCACGATCAAAGTTTGCACACTTAAAAACATCAGTCGGCGTTAGCACAAAACCTTCAAGATTCTGCTAGGAATTTTTTTTTTTTAAATAATGCCATAAAAGCCTACTAGAACATTGAAGAACGTGACCAAAAAACTCACAATTCTTCCTTTTTTCCATTATTCCAGCTGGTTTCAATTGTCCCTCAAGAAACTGGGATTTCTCTGTTGACACAATATCAACAAACACATATTGTATCCAGACAGCATGGTTATAAGTGACAATTTTGTCACGTGGGCTTACTGCATTCGGTAAGACTATGGGGTGGTCTGGTAAAAACTCCGGCCTCTTCTTGGCTGCAGGACAACTCGCAAGACCAATTAAAAAATCTCGAGAGTAGGACAGTCTCTCTGTAAAGACATATTGGAAAGTAATAACAAAAAAAACAACAACAACAACAAAAAACGTCTAGCCCTTTTAAGACGAGGCTGCCCCAAATATTATAGCTGTTACCTTTTTTCTGGTCTTGGAGGTTGACGAGCTTGAGGAATTGCTCAACTGTAATATTTGTCTGCGAAATACATAAGATTATTCAACCATGTTTCATTAAATCTAAACCTCAAAACTAAAATGTAAAAAAGTAAGCTGTCAAGAATTTGTCACTTGAAAAATATGCAAAGGCATATTTATAACTGAATCACAAAAACATGGCTTGGTTGTCGAGGTGGAAGTGGATTGCAGAGAAGAAGTGGATTGAAGAGAGGAAAAAGGGGCAATTATAGGAGAGTGTGTGGATATTTTGAATGCTGTTGGCAATTAGCGATTTTTGCCCCATTAGCGCCAGAGACTCTCCACACTTTGCTTTCCAGCCACAGGTAGATTTGAAATTAAATTCAGTATTATTGTAAACACAAATATATACTGAATAGTGGATAGGCCTGCTGTGTCATGCCTTGTCTGCAGTACACGCAGCTGGGCTTTTTAAAAACCAAATATTTCCCCCTCTCCGTGTGGAAAAACAATTCCATCCATACTGCCTCGTTTGTATAAAAAAAAAACTCATTAAAACAAAACCGCATGAGTGAATTTTTCAGTGCATTAACAAGCACATCAAGTAGAAAGTCTCAAGTCTTTTTGAATATGATGCTACAAGTTTGGCACACATTTTTTTGGGCAGATTTGTCCGTTCCTCTTTGCAGCACCTTTCAAGCTCCATCAGGTTGGATGGAGAGTGTCAGTGCACAGACATTTTCACAATGCCTATACTGTTAATAGTCTTATAATGTGAAGTTTAAAGTTGGAATGGGTTATTTCTTGTTTTATTATTATTATTATTTATAGGCGAACAAATCTTAGGTCGACCGCGTTGCAGTGGATTACCCTCTCCTGATCATTTCTTACCTTTTCATCCACAATGTCAATCAATGCCTGTGGACACGAAGCAGCATTGACTGTGGGTTCTAAACGAACAAATAGAATATACATTAGAAGGAGTGGGTGATGAACTCAACATGAAAAAATACACGCGCCCCAAGTCCTTGACTGATGTGTGTATTACCAGTTTTACTACCAATGTCAACAGGGAGGCGGCGGCGCAGGGGTCTTGCAGGCTCCAGGTGCTTCTGGAGAGTTCGTCGCCTCGTTATCTCCATTCTGATGTCAGTGAGGTTCAAATTTGCTTTTACACTTGTTCAAAAATAGTTTATCTGGCATTTCTCAGTACCGTTGTGCATGTGGTATGTTCTAAAGAGGGGTTTAGTTGCATCTATTGCACACCATTATCTATTATTAGATTCATAAACACATTCATATATCCATATCCGCAGATTGCTGTGATCTGGGGCCGATCCCAAATGACTTTGGGCAAAAGGCCGGGTAAACCATAGGTGAGTCACCAGAAAATCGCGAGGACTTCAAATAGTACTCAACATTAATGAGTACCCACCCTTTGAAAAGTAAGCTTGGGTTTATACAAGTTGTTTTTTTTTCCAGATAATGGTTTTTTATCCATGTTAAAGAGAAAATTATCTTGCCTTGTTGACAGTTGCAGTAGGTAAGATAAGTTTCCCTTTACAAAGAAAAAAACTGCAAAAAAATATATATTCAACCCCATTTTAAAAAGGAGACAAGATGAATGCCATAATGCAAAGAAAGTTATGCTTTTTGTCCATTTGTCAACGCCAGAATATTAGCAGAATATTGACGAGTGGACTCTTCTCTGGATGCATTATTGTGAACGAGAATAGTTTGATTTAATTAAGCTGGGCTCATCTCTCATTTATTGATACTTCTGGCATGAATTTGATGATTCACTTTCTGTGGGTGCACATTGAAAAATCTAATTTGCAGTCATGGTAGTAGACATTTATGTGGGAGTAGTTTGATATGAAATATTGATTGTGAAGCTAACAAGGTTCTCTACCCGTGAGGTGATATTAGTGTTGAGAAGAGCCTCCATGCTGCACAAAAAGATCGACGTTTTTTAAACAATGTAGACTTTTAAACACGTGTTCATATTGATACCAATCGGGCAAGCCTATTGATATTTGTATTTTGAAATGACACTACGTTATTATTGCTTATTGTATAAGTTTAACGGATGCCTACCATGTTTAGTGGTTTTTTCTTGGACTAATGTATTTGCACATGCAGCCGCGATCGATGCTAACGCTTGACTTTCAATTCAACTTGAAAAACAGGCATCGTTGCATACAAAGTGCTGTACATTTGGTAAAGTGTTACCAAACAAAATGTACGTTTAGTCAGTTTTCGGTCTATTTCACGATTTCAGCTTGCTAGTGTGAGTTAATTACAATCATCGAGAATTGTTCAACGATGCTTAAACGTACCAGAAATAATTTTATCAAAAAGTTGACCTCACAATTCTAATTTACGCAGGGTGAAATTGTTCTTAGCAGCCACGTTAGCAACTCGGTCGCCACGTTAAATGGGATGCAACATTTTTTGTAGGGCGCTTTTCTACTATAGTTTACTCTTTTGCGTTTAGAGGTACCATGAAATGTGCAAGATGTCAACGGATTTTCACGTGTTGACAGCCTTTATAAAAGCGACTGTTCTTGTGCAAAGTGCGTTTCCACGGACGAAGACTAGCTTAAGCTTTCAAAAGTTAAGTGTTTACTTACGAACGTGTTTTCGCAATATTTGTCACATTTTTAACGATTACCGTACAACTACAAAGTTTGGCTTAATTGATGGTGTTGCTTTGCACTTCAAATAGTTTGGAGCAATTTTTTTGAATAAAATGCATGTGTAAAACCTTTATCAGATGTCTTTGTCGCGGGGACACATTAACTTATTTCTGTACTTACACTTTATGAATATGAATGTCATAATTCACCTGCAGTTGGATTTCAGTCGCTCCTCCGCGTGTTTAGTAGACAGTCTCGTCACTTCCCAAGTCATAAAGCTAGTAAAATAAATCCCGTCAAATCCGGTACAATATCAAAATAAAAGCGAGTAAGATTTCAGAGTAAAACAAGTGTCAACTCAAGATTTGCTCTATATATCAAAATAGCTAATGTGTATTTGATGTAATTCAAGCTTCTGTCTTAATTCAGAATTCAACACCCGCAAAAAAATCAAATTTCAAATTATTAGTTGGGTGAGGGGTGGCACAGTGGGGACTGGTTAGCACGTCCGCCTCACAGTTCAGAGGTCGTGGGTTCGATCCCGGCTACGGCCTCCTTGTGTGGAGTTTTCATGTTCTTCCCCGTGCCTGTGTGGGTTTTCGGGAACTCCAGGCAAAGGACACTCAAAAGTTTGCATGTTTACAAAAATTTATTTTTTTAAAAAGTCAGGGGAGAACATATGAATGAAAAGCACTGTATTTTTTTATAACCGTACAGCGCTAGATGAACTGTATCAAGCACATACAGTTAAAAGCATATAAGGACTTCCCCTGGATGCAGTCAAATGTTGTGTAAGATAAAAATGTAATTGCAAATGCACATCAATGTCTAAAGCTCTGTTCAAATGAACAATAAACAGCCTTTACTAATTACCAAAAAATAAAACAAAGGGGGGAAAAAAAATTACATCAGTAAATGACAAAACTCACCCGCCCACCACCCAAAAAATACAATTTCCCTCAAACTGAGTGTCACATTTGAGGTGTTCAAATCCCAGAGTCACCTTCAACCTAACAGTAGTTGAATCTTTCGAGCACCTATTGGCCTCCCATTGAGTTCCTCCACTGCTATAACTGCTTCCTGCCGAGTCTCAAATACCACCGTTGCGGTACCTTTAAATGCTCCACTCCTGTCGTACTGCAATGAGATGGATCCCGGGATAATACGATATCCGTGGCAAAAATCATAGATTTCTTCTACTTTTATTTGGAATGGTAAATTAATTAGCTTTACACACGTGGGCTCGGTAAAATTCTGCCTCGGTGGACCACCACTGCTACGAGCACCGTTGTCTCTGTCAGAGTCGCCATAAGACCTATAGCCTCCGTGGCTTTGAGGCCCCGTGTTCATTGACATATTCCCAGGATGAGGGCCCCTGAAGTCAGAGTACTCGCTGTCGCCAGCCCCCTGGTACTCGGTGAATCTTCGTTGTGGCCCGGCGATCAACTCCCGCATCTGAGCACGTGTAATGTATTTGAGAGCAAGCTTTGAGCCAAGAAACCTTTGTCCGTCGAGAGAGAGGGCCCTCATGGCTGTTGACTCGGAATGGAAGAGAACCAAAGCCCTGCCAGTCCCCACACCTGTGTTGTCACGCAGCAAGTGCACGTCATCTTCCGAGAGATTCATCCCAAAGAAGAAGTCCATGACCTCCACTTTACGCACGTCCAATGGCAGATTTTGCACAAGCACGCACTTCTCAGGGTCAGAGTGATCCATGGGGTTGAACGGAGCCCTCTCGTTACTCCTTCGGGAGTTTCCAGAAGGCCCGACATCCATTTTCTGAGAATCCATGATGGCTATCATTTTTTCTCTTGAGATTGGCCGGATATGAATCAATCGATTGAAAAAGGGTTTCGTCTCCTGCTCTGTTGCCTCGCGGTACTCTCGCAGAGTCTTGAAGAGCACAAATGCAGACCTACTTTTGCGGTCGTCAAAATTTATGAACAGGATCTGGTCATCATCGAGTCGCGCGTGGTGAAAAAGTCTTTTTATGTCCTCGATTTCCACTGCAAAGGAGAGATTTTCCACCATAACACAGTACTCCTCACTGGACGAGGACCCCCTCTGGCCTAGAGGTGACTGCGACCTCATATGGTGTTGGAAATTCTTTTGACCATGTGAAGGCGATCCACGTCTGTCAAACTGGTCGCCTCCTGAGTTTGCCCTCACGGCTTGCCTTTCAGTTGAGCGACGCCAGTCGTATTCTGACGTCGGACAAATCTCCACATACCGATAACCGATGTATCCCCTATCCCTCTTCAAGGCTTCCGATACTTCTGCAACACTTGAAAATCTCACGAGACCCATCCCGTTGTTTTTTCCGGATGCGTTTTTCAACAGGACAATGTCAACGATACGTAAACCATTGAAAAATTCTGAAATCTCTCTTTCGGACACACTGAATGGCAGTCCTTTGAGAAAAACACACGGGGAGTCTTCCTTTGAGTTTGAGGGTCTCTTTTGGCGTGGTGGAGGACTGATGTCTGCTCTACTTGCCAACCTCTTGTTGGTGTCGGTTTCCACAGATCTTCGGTTGTGCCTTGTGTTGTCTTCAACACTTCTCTTTTGCTCCTTCTCCGCATTGATGGCACTTTGCTCAAATACACTCTGCATCTCCGCTTTGCTACTGAGCAGCAAAGTCACGGACCCCCCCCTAATTTGCCCACCGGAGCGCGTCATGGCTCTTCTCGCATCTTCATCAGAAGCAAAAATAATGAAAGCTTCCTCCTGCTCGCCTCCAATTATGTGTACACCACCGTCTGGAATTTTGAGTCCAGTGAAGAATTTGCGAATATCCTGAGAACCAGCAGTGATCCTCAATCCCTGTAAACGGATGACGACTGCCATACTGAAGCAGAAACAACAGCACCTGCAGACAGAAGGGTATAGAATAACATTATTCCCATCAGAGCTTCTGAGCTCTACACTCACCGCCATTCCAAAATGTCACTCGCCACATAACCTGATAAGCAACTTCATTTAAGACAAAAAAAAAGGATTGAAGCACAAAGCTCAATATGGCGACACTAAGCACAACAAAACTAGAGTACTGCAGTGGACAACTGACCATCACAAGATTAGCT
This sequence comes from Filicampus tigris, assembly GCF_054856515.1. Lineage (NCBI taxonomy): Eukaryota > Metazoa > Chordata > Actinopteri > Syngnathiformes > Syngnathidae > Filicampus > Filicampus tigris. The sequence continues at coordinate 11,952,449 of NC_141224.1, forward strand.
CCCAAGTATCGATCCTTTTTTTTTAAGCACCTTCATTCACAAAGAAACTATTGAAATATTGTTCCAACCAACGTGCCAAACTGCACAGATCACCTAACAAAAATGCCCAGCATGTAAAAAAACAAACAAAAAAAATAATGTGAAAAAAGATTTGATTCAGGCAAAGATCCTTGGTTACATCAATGCCGCTGCCCACTTTTGACTCCATTTTGTGCCATGCAACACTTTAACTCTTATTAAAAAACAAACAAACTGACAATTGAAATTGACAGATCAGAAAACGCATAAAGATAAATTGGTTAGGATTATGTTACTGGTTTATTCCAGAACATATGAGGAAATGGGTAAAAATTTTGATAATTGATTTCCAGATGTCTCATTTCCACTCAAACCAAAGACAATCAGTCTGCTAAAATGGAGGGTGAGAGAAATCGGGGAATATTTACAGTTGAGAGGCCGAATGCTGAAGATTTGGGCAATTTAAAATTAAACAATGTCTCAAAAATATATAGCTGTATTCATTTTTCTATTAATTAATGCACCTCTACTCACGAGTTTAATTCATTCCATAACCATGCTTGTAACTCAAATCACTGATAACTCAAAGTCATCTTTTCCTCATTGAAATGAATGGAAACGGCATGAATATATTTTTGTGTTACAGCCATAGCCTGAGAAAGCTATTTGGCAATGTGTGACGGGTGCACCAGGGTCACTCGTATCTCAAAGCACCACTGAAAGTCAAAAATATACACAACATAAACCAATAAATTCTCACCATTGCCTATGGCACAATTTACATTAACAGGCTGAGAAACTAATCAACATTTCTAACAATCACACCATTGCTATGCCCAAATATGTAACTTCTAAACAGAATTTTCGCAATAACCTGTTTGGTGAAGAAACCTCAATAAAATTCAAGTCCTTAGAAACAGCCTTAAAAAAGCAACCATTTCCCCAAAATCCTCCCATCCACAGAGATGTCAGTCATAACCATCACTGGTACAAACCTTTATCAAACCAAGAATGAAGACCCACCCAGAAGCTGTCCATCGCACTACCGACATTTTTTTCCAGAGTCTACAACAGCTGTCTTTCGAGAAACCAACATTTCTCCATCATTCATTCCGACGTGAAAAGCACAATTGGAAAACCATCCCAAAAAGTTCACCACTTCGAGCCCAATTTAAGAGCGTTTTAATCAACACAGATAAACAACTTCAGTCCTGCAAATCCAATTCACACAAAACGTATTTACAGCTTTGTATATATTTTCCAATACTTGCCTACTTGCAAATACTTTAGATTTTAAAACAAACTACACACCAAATGACAAAACTGCATTCCATCCCATTATCAACAGTTGAGTCCTACACTACAAAATTAAATTCCAGTCGTGACCGATCACAATTAAGCACCGCAGGTACCCTCCCTTTTGTTCACCAACATAGTCACGCACAAAAGAGGGTATTAAAGGTCACAGTAGAATGTGTCCATCCTTCACTTGGGACAACCAGTGATACACTACATACGGAATTCTTCAACAATTGTAATACAGTACCAAGCAATACAGACCAATAAGTAATTATGCTTCGTATGAGTGAATCCCAACCACTATGTGCCACAAGAGATCATTAGGTGCGTTGTAGGATTAGGGCTCAATTTTGAAAAATATTCTTAAATTCTTTTATTCCAAGGTCCTCTTCCCATGTATTTTTAACACACACAACCAATAAATTAATCTGAATTACTATTAACATCAGATTCATTTAATTATGCATGAATGGTTTGGTCTTATAGGTTAGGCTAATGCTAAAATAAAGCTAAATAAAAAAAATGTAATAAGACAGTTTCTCTAATTCAATTAGAATTTTGAACTTATCAAATGCTTTGATTTGCAGTCTTTTAAGCGTTTACAACTACAACTTCACAAAATTCTACCACACAAGTGTGGTGTCAAATCATTAATCAGATCATAACAATAACGCAACCAAACCTGTGGCTTTATCACTTCAAATGTTCATGTTTCATGATGCAATATGTAACGTGTGGACTGCACTTCTTATGCACTAATCTTAACTACACACTACACATATAAAAAATAGATTGAAAAAAATATAAGCCTACTGACTAAAATTAAAGTTCGTTTTTTAGGGGGTGGATTTGCAGCCTTTTTCATTTGAAAATTGCTTTCCACAACATTGCGTTGTGGAATTCAATTTGATAAATTTTTCAGACGTGTGCAGGATATTTTCCAGTTTCACTTTAAATTGGAAGTCATGTCAAAAATGTTCATGACAAAAATATGTTCTCGGTAGCTCCACTAGTGTAAACACAGTATTCTGATTAATATTGCGTTTACGGAACATGAATTAAGTAGCATGACCGCCCATTTTTATCTATCTCAGGGGCAGCCATTTTGCACTTGTTGTCGACTGAAATAGATATCACAGTTACTCAGATAATGACCAATCACGGCTCAGCTTGTGAACGCCATATTACCAAACTTAACGTGATTGTTTGTTACCTGAGCCCCCAGGCAATTGCAATGTCAATTCCAAGTCGATAGCACATGGCAAAATGGCCGCCCACTGAATTTATTAAATCGGGTGTATTTTGTTGCTTAAATCAGATTGCATAAACGCAACATTAATCAGAATACCACGTTTAAACGAGTGGTGCCGCTTATTTTAGTAAAAGAACAATTTGGACTTGACTCTCGCTTTAAGACCGCACTCAGTGTGCCTTTCTCCAAAACGCCCAGATTTCATACACTGTGTGAGTAAATTGAGACTCACTATGTGGTTTTTTTTTTTACATTTTGTAGAATACATACCTTTACTCCAAAGGTTGGGAAACACTGCAGATACACATCACTGAGACACCACGCAATTGTATTCAAGGACAAAAGGATAGTATATACCGGTAATATAAATTATGAGCTTTGAACAACAATCTGGGGCAAACGACTAGCTTTCCTTAACGGACCTTTAATAAAACCCCACAACCACGCTTTGAACCAGTCTCACCCTGTAAGTTACTGCAAGCCAAGTTGACGTCAATTCCACCAGTCCTTTTCCGCCATTACAAACGTGACCCACTGTGACCACCCACCAACGATCAAACGACACACAACCAGAAAGCAATGTGCTTTAGCCAATACCCATCCATCCATCCCATATGTCGAAGACATCACATGAGCGAGCCCAACGCTGAATTGTTGCTTGATTGTCCGACAAAACGAATTAGCTAAATGCTAACAAACGTTAGCTACAAGCCCACCGAGGCCTCTCGCAGTAATTCCTCCAGATCCAAGCAATGCGTTCAATATGACAATGAAATACCCACATTGACCAACAACACAACTTACACAAGCGACAAGACGACTCTTGTGCAAGTATTCGGAACAATGCTAACAATGTTTAGCACAGCTTCAATTCGCCTGTTCCTTCGCAGCAGCAGTTGCCCGTCTTCTTCGGCCAGAAGAAAAAAAACACCAACTCCAAACAAGTGTACAAGGCGCCACCCGCTGGCCGCGAGGCACAGCATGCATGCATCCAGTATCGTTAGTCTTTTCAGGACACCTTCAAAGGTATCTTTTGCGTTTGTTTACACAGGGCTTTTACTTTAAAAGGGTGTGAGTATCTTAAAAAACATATCCACAACAGTATACGCCATACAACAGCCGTGCCAACAATATTTATCATTTACATACTCAAGGCACGCAAGAGTTTTGATAAACAACAAAGTACAGTAGTAACACAGAAAGTTAAACTTGTTGCATTTTTACCTAGTCTTAAGCCCTAATTAATCAACTTTACATTAGTTGCATTAAGCCTTTTTTCCCACTGTGCTTTGGGGAACTCTGTTCCATTACATTATTATCATCTATTTCCTTGACATTTGTATTTGTACATTTTAAGTTATTTTTATAGAATTACATTATATTTACACATCTGAAACCAAAAATAAATAAACCAGATGGCGCTTTTAGAGTAAATGTATGCTATGCTGATTTATTGTGTTACTTAGCAGAGATGTTAGTTTGTATAATGATGCTTTCAAATATTTGGCTGCTATTTGAGGTTGTTTATTTACTTCACTGATGAGTCTTCATTGTGCTCTTAATTTTTCATTTTGGCAGGTCGCCCACTTCTTAGTAGAGAATCGACAGTCCTAATGTGTTTCCATTTGTAAATTGTTTTGTTAACTCTGGACCGGTGCATTACCTGAGTTACAAAAGACTATGAGTTGTTTTAGGGGTGAAATATTCTTCTAATCTTTTCCGAACTGTTATTATCTTAGACACATTATATTTATCAATACCCTTGAATTAGATCACATTTTATGACAAAGGTACTCATAAAAATGTTTACATTTCAAAATCCACAAATACTTTAACTGTATAGACTCATGATGTAGCTTACTAAACCACTCAAACATGTGTGAACTGTTTTCAAATTTGCAGGATGAGCGAAATGGATGCCTCTTCAAAGATATGTGGTCACATAACCAACTTCTTCTATGGTTTTCTAAATAACAGGGGTGGCACTACTACTTGCCCCTTGACACAAATTACCCCATTCTCCCCTACAGCTAGAAGGGACCACAAATTCACATTCCCCTGCAGCATTGACAAGTGGAATGTCCAGTAGTAGGCCGAGTCGGTTAAGATATTCAGATGCAGTTAGGTGCTCATTTTGTAATACTCATTTTGTTCTCACCATGTGTTCATGTGGTGTTATGCCTTGTTGAAGCAAATTGGCTTTTGATGATAAAACTTTAGAATAACATTTAACAAGTACTTTTGTATTGAATTTGTCTTGCTTTTATGTAGCATCATCGTTTGTGAGATTAAAATGATCTTGTTTACATCAGTTATCCACAGCACAATTTACCCCAGTGATATCTGACTAATAGCATACTTTACGGCCGCACTCGGGCCAAGTTGTGCCACAAAACCATTTTTTTCCCAAAGCTATATTTCTCAAACAGTTTATTTAAAATCCAACGTGATTGCTCCTTGGGATGCACAACATATATGTACATATATTAGTTGGAGGCATTCCTGTGATCCCCTTGTATAAAAGGCACTAAAGGCACTAAAAATTGGTACTACTTATCCCACCGTCCCCTACTGTACAGTATTTTAATGATGTAATCGTGGTGGTAATTATTTTGTGAGCTGGTAGAACACTTGGTGTAAACATTTTGAAAAACAGTATAATTGATTGGATTTTCTTCAATCTTAACTCTACTAAGAGCCAATCTTATATTTTTTTTTTAAATTCGTGGTTTATTTAATCCCAATGGGAAATTGACACCTTTTAGAATTCTCTTCTTTTTTTTAATATACTGTTGTGCTTAAGTGCATTCAGTGTACTTCTGAGTGTGTACTTTTTTACTTACCAACAGCTACTCACTTGCTACTGTAGCAAGTCGAATCAGTAGAAACGGTTTTTTTTCCGGACTTTATGAGTACTTTTGCCACCTCTGATGACAACCATTTCCACTATCAGAATAAAAGTGCTCAAAACACACAATATACTGATTTCGTTTTGTCGTATTCTTTGCACGTATTTGATGTGTCCGACCCACATTGTTGAACCGGGGACATGTGTGTTGAGCGTTTTACTGTTCAGTGTTGACGCCAAGCCAGACCAGGCCAGGCCAGCTGTGTCCGTGCATCATATGACGTCGCTGCAACAAGACACACCGAATGCCGCAGAGGAAAATGTAAACGGAGACATGTTCCTCGTCTTGTCTCGTTTGTTTCAAGTGGGCCGAAGCGCCGGATAGGTCGAGACATATCGCGGAGTCTTGTTATCGTTGTGGACACAGTACACAATTACTGTGGATTGGTACTACTCGTACCGTGCTCTCAAGTGTTCTGCTAAGTGTGAGCTAATGCTAGTTGGGTAGCACAACATTGACTGAGGCGCAGCGAGCCACTCAGCAGCAGAGCCGACCATCACCTCCGACAACCCCGGACGGATTTGACGTCGGCACGCATTGGGGCTTGATGTTCGGCGAAGGACACAGCCTTGGGAATTTCGAAGATGGAAGAGTCTCTTGACCTTAAACACTTTCTAAAGTGAGTATCCCATAAAAGATACATCTGTTTACTTACGTTGTATGGATTCAAGCGAACCATACACACAAGTAAGCTAAGACAAAACCTCCCCCCTGCTAGCATGCTGGTGATGCCGGATGGACGTTTAATGAAACGAGGGCATACGACTATCCAAACACCGTCTTAACAAAAGTCTGCAAACTATTCACCAAATAGCGTTTTTAAAATCAAACCAGATGAAGCACAATAGTTGTAAACGGTGCCGTTAGCCTCCACGCTACTAGTTACATTTAACCTAGTTAGCCGCTAATGCTTGACCAAGATTAGCCTTCTGGGCACAGAAAGACAATCGATTGTTCCCTTCTTCGGCCAAGACAAACACGTGCAGGCGAAATGGTCATATACATCGCCTTTCCAAGCATTACATGTAAAGCTTGTTGGGCATATTTGAACCAAAACAAGCGAATTAACCATATCGCTGCTAATGTTAGCTTACCCAAGTTAGCTTCATTGGTATGGACATTTTTGTGTAAATGATCATCAAAACGTAACTGCTATTATAATAATGCGCCTGGTTGTCCGTTAATTATAATCGCCCTTCGTGTATGAACTACAATTTTTACAGTGGCATCAAGTGGAAATGATTGAATTGCCTTGTTGTATGCAATACACTCGCTTTGAAAATGGACAGGAACTGGCTTTTAAAAGGCCATGTTGGGCTGCACCAAGGCTTCCCGCACAGGCCATGTTGAGCCGCCTTGCTCGTTGAAAATGCTTATAAGCAGCCACTGTTTATTTACAGTATATTATTTTTGTATGGTAATAGCAACGTTTATGCAACATTGCATTTTACATTCTAGAGGCAGTTGCTTAGGTTTACCGACTGCTGTACAAAGTTGTCCCTTTTTTTCCCCCCATCTTTCTGATTCAGTTTTGGACAAACCTGTTTTTTTAATTATTCATTTTTTGTTGTGATGCAAAGCCTCAGTCACACTGAATAAAACAAAACATAATAGAGTGGCAACAACATATGCATGAAAGTGTGCAACTGCTTTGCTCTTTGCAGTAACTGATAACCATCTTGAGAGAAGGAGAAGGCTTCAGTGGAAGTCAGACAAGCCAACGGCCAACAGCATGTGCTCTCCCTACATGCATACGCTAACGCTATTCAATTAAGTGCCTCTGTTTGATAAGGCAAAAAAGCTTGTTGGACTTATTGTTAGCTATCATGGACACACACCACAGTTCATTGCAAACCTATCTTTCTTTTTGCCAGGTGTGGCGTCACTTTGGAGGGTTCGTTTCTCTGATTTGGATTATTCTTGGCCAAGCAACGTCCGCAGGCCCACTAATCCTAGACGAGTTTCTCAATGGACACTCTGCTCAAGTCAGAAATCAGGTATTAGAAGGCAGACAACACAGAATTCACTGTGTATGGAGTGTTTAGATGAAGATGAAAAATGTGGACGTGAATAGGGCAGGTCATTGTTAAGAATCTCACGATTCAATTTTGATTCTTGTAAGAAGTATAAACACACAAATAGGTGTACATTTTGACAATTTTGCTTAAGATCACCTCAAGGTATTATGATCTACAGTGGCCTTTCTTTTAATTGAGCCACCACAAAGCCCCTCATGGCAAAATGAAGTCTCTGCAAATCTTCCAGAGGAGTGATTACCATCATTCGGTATTATATTAACTCAATTTTTATGATTGGAAAGTGTTGATGGAGAGAATTAGTGAATCGCCCAGTGTAAAATATGTTAGACGTTTTCAATTTTGTTGAGATCTGTTGGTTACTTATACCAGTGTATAATTAGGCTTATAATTTCAGGCATTCAGCAAACCCCCTTTTAATGACTGTACAGTGGATCCAGTCGAATCTGTTCTTGGATACTTGTTGACCTCTGATTTGGAGAGGTTTTTATTTTCCCTTTGAAATGCTTGCAAAGAAAGAATAAACTCAACGTGACGTCAAACTGTCACCATTTAAGGCATTTATTAAACGTACAGCCAATGTTTTCAGAAACATTTGAATATCACCTTAACTGTCATACAATTGTAAAATGAAAGTAGTCAATGCTGTAGTATGTGCAACGTAAAATATCACGTCTCATATGTGCCTCACGTTGACATTATTGTCAAAAACCTAACCACCGTTTGTCGTAAAATAATAAAAGCAATAAATTGTACTCTATACGTTCGATAACCTTGACAAAATTTATGGTGGTACTGGAGTTTAACTGCTTTGATTGCATCTGGTTACTTCAAGTAACTTCTGGTGCATAATTACACACCTTGACGAGGCTTCTTGTTCTTTTGAAATAAGTGTTGCGTAAAAGGCGCCATGTGTGATATCAAGAAGGTTGACGGTCCATTTTAAATCACTTAGAGAAAAGGGAAAGCAAAGAATAGGCATATATTTCCCCAAAACTGTTGGAGGATTGTCGATTTGTATGTGGTAGGGCTGTACATGGATTGGTTGTGACTCGAAATGAGTATCGAATTGTCCATTGAAAAAGAACGCCGATTCAAAATTTTCCCATTCGAGACATACTTTCATAGCATATTGTCGCCAGAGAGCAATGTTTTGATGGCAACGTATCTAACATATTCAAGTATATGGCGTGCACAGTGTGTTCTTCAAGACTCAACACCTGGAAGTGTTTGTGCATGTATGGGAATGTTTAGCCGACTAGCATTATAGCATTATATTAAACTCTTGAGTAATCATCCAATAAAGCCCATTTAGGCAGTGTATCAACACCTTCGTTGTTGCGTCATTGTTGGCCTCTGACGCCATGCTAGCACGGAGAGAGCTTGCAAACTTGGACGTTGATCTGGAGAGACGGTTAGCTTAGCACTAGCTAGCTGGTGCGACAGAACATGGATGGATTCAAAATTTTACAGAAATTGAAAAAAACACCCTGGGTTCTGCCATTGGCCAGTGTATGGCGCTGGAGGTTAAAATAAGTTATTTCATAGGAAAACCTATCTGTAGGTTGAAAACATATGGTATATTATAGCTGAAGCTCTATGTAAGTGCTATTACCATTTACCATTACGATCAAATTGGACTTTTTCATTTTTTGGACTATTATGATGTGTTTTTCAGCAGCAGTGCAATTAGTAACTAGGGCTGTCACAAACTAATCTTTTTAGAATCGATTATTCCATCGATTTCTCTGGGAATTCCCATTTAGCTATGTAGACTTTAGAACCATTTAGCTTTGTAGGCTTTAGAGCAAGCTATGTTAAGGTAAGTTTGCTAAAGAAGCTTGAACTTGCACAAGCCAAGTTAAACCGCGCACAACAATTCAGTTACAGATCATGGTGTGCTCCCCGTACAAGTAGTGATCGGACTAACTGACTAGGCTTTAGCCTGTTCAATGTGAGCAGCAAGACTTTGTAAGAGCAAGTAAATACTAAATGTCATCCTGTTAAGATTGCTGTAAGTTGGTGCCAAATGATTTATATCCCTAAGCGATTAATGTATATAGTGTTGTCAGTAAGGGTAAGTCGGGTCAGTGTCTGGGTTGTGTAAGTTTAGCCTTAGAATAGTGTGAGTATAGGCTTTTTCTTGTAGCTGCTTTCTTGCAAATTTGTTCTTGAATGCTGCATTGGCGATTGGGGAAAAAAATCCTAAAGGATCAAATGACCCAGATACCAAGCACACTTATTAAGCTTGCACCAAGGACAGCACTCATGCACTTTAATCAGCCAAATGAGAATTAAAGAAAGGTAAGGTAATGAATTGCACTCTTTTTAAATGTTGAACACAGACCTCTGTTTGCTAATTTGTCAGTTGTTAGCAATGTTGTTCAAGGTTGGGTTATACAAAGTCTTTTATACTGTCAAATCTCAACAGATAATACCAATGGGTTTTTGGATTTATCCGAGCCATATTTGCAGCAACTGTTATACTTTCAGTTATTCATCTTTATATGCTTCTATGGGTATACCCACATAGTAATACACATTCCACGCACCCTTGGACTCTCCACTATCCTCGTAGTATGCACATTAAGTATTGAGCAGGCTTCTGCTAGTGGTGGGCACGTCAATCCGCCAGTCAGCATGCTGTCATTAATTCAGGCCGGCCCACGTAGGCCCAGTCCGTCCCTCGCTGCATACCTTCTTCTGTGGCGCCTGCGTGTGGCGTCATACCCTCAAGTACGCACTCCACATCAATTGGCTTTCGCCGACAACTCGGAAGGACTGGGCCGGACTGAAATAATGACGGCATGATGACTGACGAATTGACGTGCCCACCACTGGCTGCTGCCATTATTGTTGAGCAAGAGAGTGAACTTGTGTTAGTACAAAGGCATCATGTTTAGATTCTAAACTTGTAATCACATTTTGTGGAAAAGTTGAGTTCATTTCGACTTACCACTTCACTTAACTCCAGACTTTTCAATCAAGAAATCACCTAAATAGAACCTTTCTGACAAAATGTCTTAAAAAGCTGCAACAAAATGGCCGAGCCAATGACATTCAAAAATGAGATGAGGAATAAAGTAATTGACATCTTTCAGTCTGAAAATGCTTACAAAGCCAATCTTATAGCTTTAAGACTCCAGCGGATCACGGTGAGAGCCTTTCTCCCCAAATGAAGAAAACATGGTGCACAGGCGGCCTACAAAAATTACTCAAGAACACAATAACGACTCATCCAGGAGGTCACAAAGTCTACTACGGAACGATGAGTTCTGCCTCTGTAGTAGAAGTGTAGTAGATTGGCCAACGATGTCTGTTATTCAATAATTTTGTCTTTATTTTTCAAATAATGTTGCAGCCCAAAACTAATAAAGGGATCTTCTCTGTTTTATGTCTCCATGCTGTTCCCATATATCTCAGAGACGAAGGAAGTGGTGCCTCGGTAAGTACATTTGATGATTGTGAATGTGTTAGACAAGTCGTTCTCAACTGCTGTACCCACATTTTACTATGGCTGTAAAGTTGAGATGCATTTTTTGGCCTTGGCTTTCTCTTTAAGCCTTTGAATATACATGTACAGTATGTTAGATTTTTAAATGCAGTTTCAAATGTGTTTTGACAGACCACCAAAAGCATATTGCTAGCGATGACTTCACCCTGCCAAAGACTGAACTGCACTGTTTTGTTTACAAAGTAGTTAGTGGCTAGAACAATGCTTACCCATTATTGTATGTTCTACCTGGGAACATACAATAATAGCTGTCTCTATCGAGTATTTTTAGAATCAATTATCAAATAGATGAATTGAGTAATCTGACCATCCACCCCAAGTGCTTTTTATAAACCAATCGTTGTTGTTTATTTGGTGTTGTTTAATGATAACAGCAAGTCAACAACAACTAAAGTAATGTCACACAAGAGTGATCGACGTACTCACCAGCCTTTTTGAAATCATCTCAGTTACTGGTTCGGTTTTTGTTTTCCATAGTAAAAGCAGGTTGTTTGCAAATGTCTTGATTTGGTTTAATACAAAAGCTAATTAGTCTGCTCTCATGAAGAGCTACAGAAATCAGAATAATTAGTGTTGAGAAGCTGAAATCAGAGGTTTTGGATGATTACTTGATAATTTAAATAGTTTTTGATTAATTAGATAATCGATTCGTTTTTGGTTGATTTTGACAACTCTAGTGGGAAGGGTCCCAACCCACCAGTTGAGAATCACCGTGTCAGACGAGCAAACCTTAAAACAAATTCTCATCACAGTATTCTCATTACTGCAACATTTTATTGTCTATTATGAACAATTGCTTCAACCAGTTATAGCTTCTGTCTTTCTTTTGACTTAAGGTAAAGGTGGAGGGCCTTTCAAAGGCAGCTCTCATCAAAAGTCTATCTCCTAGAGTCATGCTGTCCAACCATCTCCTGCCTAAAGGGACCAAGATGAAGGTCAACCTAGAGGATCAGAGTCGTCAGAAAGTGTCCTTCAGCTTCTCGCAGACCAAGAAGCCACTGCACAGCATTTTCGTTATCCCTTCCAGCCCCGAAAAGTCTGACACTGAATCTCACACTGCCTCATCACAGCCCACAATCGACAAAGGAAGGGCTTCTGACAGTAAAAATGAACAGAAGCAGACTCATACAGTGCCAATTTCAACGGAACAGACATCTTCCCAAGTTCCAAACTTTGCTGCTAAACTGAAAATTGACTTGGCAAAGATGCATTTCAAGAAGCAAATTCTCAGTGTGTCTGTGACTAGAGAAAAACTAACATCTGTCCTTCGGGATGAGACACCCACCTCTAATTTGCTGGTTTTGCAGAAACCGGCAAGTAACAGTGAAACCAAGTTCCCAACTTTGCAGCATCAGAACCCTGTAAGTGTCTGCCCTTCTGAGGATTCTCACCGTCACTCATCTGAGAGCCGGACAGTATCAAGTCTCCAGAAACCTGCTGCATCCTCACCAAAAGAGGAGGAGAATTCCAGTAATGACCAGGATACAAATGTATACAAAAGGAAAACCAGGTCACAAACTGACAGACGAACAGAGACCGAAGACCCAGTCCCGATATCTTCCAGGCGAAAATCAGTTGACTCCAAAAGTAAAACAAATTTGGAAAGCGGGAGCAAAGCAGTAATAAAAAGGTCTTCCCCTCGGTCACGAGGGGAAGATAAGGAAAAAAGCTCATCAAAGCGATCTGAAAATCATGAGAGGTCATCTAGTTATACAAAATCGGACCGTGATTCTAGGTACACATCGTCGCGGTCACTGCGATCAGACAAAGATCGTAGAAGATCCAGATCAAGGTCCAGATCCAGGTCTAAATCAAGAGGCTCTCGTACCAGTTCATCTCACCCAAGATCTGAGAGATCGAGGGGTGAGAGAGGGTCCCGCTCAGAAAGGTCTTATTATCATGATTCCGATCGTAGATCATATCGGAGTTCTCCACGAAGAGACAGACGACGATCCCGTTCTCGCAACGATAGAACTCGGGACAGTTCGGACTCTGAAGATGACCATCGCAAGACGAGGACAAGGACAAGTGACTCCAGTAGATCATCCACCTATTCAAAGTCCTCGTCCTACTCAAAATCCGACAAAGCTTCTAAATCGATAGATTTGCCACATTCTTCAGAGTTATCTAAAAGAAGTCAAACCTCATCTTCGATATCAGAAAGGACTACTTCAAAGCGACTGTCAGACACTGACCCCCAGCGCAAATGCTCTCCAGGTGTGGATGCAAAGCATTCTAAAATTAGCACCAATCATTCATTAGACATCAACAAAAAATCCAACGCTTCCACTCAACGTAATACGCATGCGGATGGTGAAAAACGTGAACATGAAAATCGCCTGAAAAGCAGCTCTAATGACACGGAGTCTGATCAAAGGAAAAATTCCCAGGCAGCCTCAGTTTTACAGGAGACATGTAAAGAAGAGAAAATTAATCGGCTCGACCCGAAACGGAGCGCCTGCTCCAGATCTTCAGAGGAAACCGATGAACGTGATAGACAATCAGAAGAAATATTTCATAGTCCCAATGACAAACCAAAACATGAATCTCCCATAAAATCATGTTTGCTAGGTGAAAAGGAAGAAAAAGGTGTAAATTGTATTCAAAAGAGTAGTCAAGATGGCCACCAGGATAGTGAGTTGACAGAGACACATTGTAACAGATTAGAGGGACCAAGATCAAGTCACGAAGTGGAGAAAGAAATAGCACCGTCTGTAAACTCAAACGAGAGCATCCTGCATGTAAATGCCACTACACTTCAAAAGGTAAACAATTTCAAGGATAATCTTACTCCTCAAAATATACCCCATGTGATTTCAAATGCAGCTTCTGAAGGTTTATTTAATAGTAGTGATGTTATAGTGCGCAGCATGGACATGAAAGATGTCGACTCTTCTCAAAGTTCAACTCCCATACCCAATACAATTGATATACCTGCCACACCTGATGCTCAGAGCTGTAAACTGACAGAAGAGGTATGTAATATTGCGATTGCCACAGAGCAAGCTCAAACAAATCCACCACTGCAATTATGTGAAACTGAGAATCTGATTACTCTTAAACAAAGCATAGACAATGCAAAACAGAGCAGTCCTACTAAAAAGACCCGGTGGGATATTGTTGGGCAGAATGGCCCAGAGAGTGAAGAGTCACAGCAGACTCATTGTGCTGAAAAACCGAAAGTGATGGTCTTTGTGAAAAAAATAGAGTTTTCCAAAAATCAAAGTCAGATAGAAATGACACAGAGCACGCATGAATCTGAAAGACATTCCATACCTGAGCAGGAGTTGGAAAGGCCAAAGCAGGCAGATAGTTATGACCAAGGGCAGTCTTCACAGAGTATCATTGGCATTGACCATACTCAGAAAACCAACTTAGACCGGCCTCTGTGCAGCAGTGATGCAACACAGGTCAACAATGCTGCACAGATGGAGAGCTGGAATGGTAATGTTAAAGAGAAATCTGAAGATAACGCCCACAAGAATGAATCAAATAATACATTAGCCAGTCAGGAAGTCGGAGGTGGACAGAGCGAGGCCAGTGATAGTGACAATTCTGAGTATGACTCTGATTGCGATGAGGCAATAAAACGACTGCACTCAGTAGTAGTTGTGCCAAAGAATTCTACCATAACAAGTGAATCACATGACACCGGGCCTTCTTCGTGCAGTGCAGTTATCTCAGAATCCCACGTTACTAATGAAGTAACCAATGTGAATAGTCATGAAGTCCAATATCAAGTCAACTCTCAACAAAGACTAGAAGAGGGTGTTTCGTACCACACTGGTGCTCTGCCCCTATCTCAGAGTAATATGATTGACAGCACGAGTCACTCAGAGGGATCCAGCTCTGCTGGTGTTTCACACCCTTATGTGACTTGTCCTACCAATGTCCACCAAGGTATGACTAATTTCACGCACAGCCTTGAAGGTTCCGGACATTACGACCAACTGCAATGCCAGCATTTTGTTAACAGCGGTGAACTGATTCTCGCACACTACCAACATCCTGCCAATGTTGACAGCGTCAATGACAACGGTGGATTCAAGCCAAGCTGGACTTTGTCACAGCCAGAACAGCCCAGTAGCACATATCAACAGCCAGACAGCAGCCATGGACCATTGTTACCACAATCTAAACTTTCAGAAACCTTTCCTAGCGCACAGCACCATGGACACTACAATGTCTCTTGGAACCACCAAACCTCAGACAAGCAGATAAGCAAAACTCCCTACCTCCATGTTTGTCAGGATCTGGCAAGTGAAATCCACCCAGACTCTCTCACTAATGACCATGACGATTATTGCCGGGCTAAACCATCCAATCAAAGCAAAGCGACCGTCGACCACAGCGAACCACTGGGGTTGTCAGGTTTTGTACAAGGTCACGAAATAAGCAGCAACAGCAAGTGCCCTGCTGTGCCTGACCCACCGAGGGAGGACAGCTTCAAGATCCACAGAAGCAGGGGTCCTCCCAAGAAAAGACGGCCAGAGATCGAGTCCGATTCGGACAATGAGGCTGAAGCTGGACCTACTGCCAAGAAGGAGCGTCAAGGAGAAACTGAGGAGCTTAAAGAAACTCAAGTCAAAGTCGAGGTCGTGCGTCCATCACTCACTCTGCAGCACTTTCAAGACTCCAATCGATGGAAAGAGTTTGCCAAGACAAAGAAGATGCCCCCGTATTTTGACCTGATTGACGAGAATCTGTACCTAACTGAGCGGTAAGATTTTGTGAACAAATTCAAATGATCAGGTAGTTTCAGACTTTGAAAGTTTTTGAATGTTTGTAGAAAGAAGAGCAAATCCCATCGCGATATCAAGAGGATGCAGTGTGAGTGCCCACTGCTGCCTAAACAGGACCGTCTAAGGGGAATGTTGGCGTGCGGGGATGACTGTTTAAATCGGCTGTTGATGATTGAATGGTGAGTTAAGATATACCCAGAAATCATATGCGTTGTTCGAGAAAGCTCTACAGATAATATATAAGACAATGATGTTTTTCCACAGCTCGTCACGGTGTCTGAATGGACATTATTGCTCAAATCGACGCTTTCAAATGAAGCAGCATGCAGACTTTGAAGTGATCCTGACCGAAGACAAGGGCTGGGGTCTACGTGCAGCAAAGGACCTGCCTTCGTAAGGATCTAATCTGCAGGGATATCAATGTCGTCTGCACTGGGGAATGTCAGGGTGATCTTTACATACCTGTGTTTTGATTCTATCACAGAAATACCTTTGTGCTAGAATACTGTGGGGAAGTGTTGGACCACAAAGAGTTCAAATCAAGAGTAAAAGAATATGCACGCAACAAGAACATCCACTACTATTTCATGGCTCTAAAGAATAATGAGGTAAGTCAAATAAGGGGGAAATGTCGTGCACGCAAATTTATGATACAATTCAATTAAATGAATCAGAAATGCTTGACTTTGCATTGTGTCTCCACAGATCATCGATGCAACACTGAAGGGTAATTGCTCTCGGTTTATGAATCATAGCTGCGAGCCCAACTGTGAGACCCAAAAGGTACAACAGCCGAAGGAAGTAGTTTAATAATACTGTTCAGTTAACCTGCTCATTCGCTGACTCTTGATTTTTTTTTTTTAATCTCATTTCAGTGGACAGTCAATGGCCAGCTTAGAGTCGGGTTCTTCACCACCAAGGCAGTCAGCGCAGGAACTGAACTGACATTTGACTACCAGTTTCAGAGATACGGGTATTTCTTTTAATTTATTCATGTGTGAAATCCTACCAGAATATTTCAGTACATAACTAATGCTTTAATTTTCCTCTGCTTTAGGAAAGAAGCCCAGAAGTGCTTCTGTGGAGCTCCCAGCTGCAGAGGCTTCCTGGGTGGGGAGAACAGAGTCAGTGTCCGTGCGGCTGGAGGGAAGATGAAGAAAGACCGCGCTCGAAAGAATGCTCTCACCACAGTCAGTTCACTTAACTTCTGGAAGCTGTTCAAAATAGCTTCTTTGTAATGCTTTTGGTTTGTGTGTTGGTTTTATGATTCATGTGTTGTAGACATTGAAGACATTGTTTGATGTAATTTGCACAAGTAGAATAGACTTTACACTTACCATCTCTTATGTCGCGTGTTCTTTAGGTTGATGAGGAATTGGAGGCGTTACTAGAGAATGGCGAAGGGCTCTATGATGGCAAACAAGTGGTGTCACTGTGCAGGCTCATGGTCCGCGTGGAAAACATGGAGCAGAAACTCACCTGTCTCAAGCTCATACACGTAAATTAGCATTATAGCAATGTTCATATGTAAGGTGCAAATGTATTTACATAATCATGTGTTTGTGCCATGCAGGACACTCAGAATCCATCATGTTTGAAGCAGTTCTTAGATCATCACGGCTTGTCTTTGCTTTGGATCTTCATGGTTGAGATTTCTGAAGCCAAAGGCAACTGTGCCAACAACATCAAACTACAATCAGAGGTGAGATCATTTCAGCCTTGCCATAAATTCATTTGTAAGGTAATATTTTTGTGGATATATAAATGTACAATCCATTTGTATCCAGATTATGAAGACCTTGGCAGTGCTACCCATCTCCACTAAGAATATGCTGGAAGAGAGTAAAGTCCTGACCTTCATTCAGCGATGGGCCCAAACAAAAACACTCCCGCAGCCCACTGAGATGGACGGTTACTCCAGTGAGAACACTTCTCGCGCTCAGACGCCCCTCAACACCCCCGATGGTTCTTCTTCCAAATTGGGACCAGAATCTGACAGGGACACCTCCAAACCTGCTGTGGACCGCCGCCTTAAAATCATCAGTGAAAACAGTCTGGACAGTGCGCTCTCAGATGCCAGCAAAGCATCTGATGGCAAGGAGGAGGAAGAGGAGGAAGATGATGAGGAAGAAGAAGAATCTGCTCCGAGTGCACTGCCTGATGACAAACAACATAAGGTAGACGCGGTCAATGAAGCTGCTAATCCAGTGAAAGAAACCCCGGAAGAGAAGGACGTCAAAGTGCAGAAACAGGAAGAGACAGAAATGGCTTCAGACGGTCAGGAATTAGTTCATGTTGAAGAGGTAAAAGACCAAATTGAGTTGGAGGAGAAGCCCTGTGAGGTAAAATTGGACATGAATGATGAACCAAAGAAGGAACTTGAGGTGTCTGAGAAACCTAGCGGAGAAGAGCAGAATATACATGTACCAATAGAAATGACTGAGGTGGAAGGTGACCAGCCGACGGTTGAGATACAGAACCCAGAGATTGAGTCAGTTCAAATAGATATTCCTCAGGCTTTAACTGAACAGCCTGTCGAGCAGGTAGTACCCAAGACAGAAACACCGGAGGCTGAAAATCCTCCTATTGTCCCAGAGGCCCAACTGGATGAACCTGCCCCTGTTGCTCCCCCAAGCTCTGACACCCCAGAGGTCAGTATGCCCACTGAAGACACACCAACACCTTCAGATCCACCAGCCATCGAAACGCCCTCTCAGGATGAAGAGGAAGGGGTTTCCGATGTGGAGAGTGAGCGGAGTCAAGAGCCCCAAGTCAGTGCTTTGGATATTAGCAGCATGGCAGCCAGGCTGTTGGAAAGCTGGAAGGATCTCAAGGTAAATTCCGAGTTGAACTGAAAGGCAGACAAATGTGTTGAAAAATGTTGTGTGTCGGTAATCTCTTTGGATTATAAACTGGTAGTGTTGCGGTACATGTTGCTCTCTTTCATACAGAGGGTGCGGGTTCAATATCCGGTCAGTGCCCTAATTCCCAACCAAGCCTGGATAAAAAATGGTGGGCTGTGTCAGGAAGGGCATCCGGGGAAAAAATTGTGCCAAACAAATGTTACAATGATGCACTGTGGCCACCCCTGTTGGGACAAGACCAAAGGCCCAACAGTCAAATTTGGATTATACGTACTCATGAGTCCGACATCAAATTCTCTGCTTGTCTTTCAGGAGGTGTACAGAATACCAAAGAAGAGTCAGGTAGAAAAGGAAGCCAATGGTGAGTGAATTTACAACTCTTCAGTCACTTTCAAAATTATTTGTGAAGTGTGATTTGTACCAAGCGCATTGTCTCAAAACAGATCGCAGTCGAGATCGCGACACAACTTTGACTCCACGCAACACCTCTGGTAGTCGAGAGCGTGAAAGGGAGCGTGAAAAGGATCGCGACAGAGACAGAGACAGAGACCATGACCGGGATTGGGAAAGGGACAGGGAGCGAGACAGGGATCGGGAGAGAGAGAGAGACCGGGACAGGGAGCGTGATCGAGACAAAACTCCACGCAGCTCTGAGAGACGGAGGCGACGGTCCACATCCCCACCCTCGTCCTATGAGCGGAGCAGCCGGCGCACCGAGGAACGGTAAGAATTCCCGCCATCGGGGGCGTCTGACCTTTGTGTTCTCTAGGACGTCGAGCAGTGTTGTTTTGTTGTGTGGCTCATTTCAGGTTCGACCCGTCAAAGACACCGAGGGGTGTAAGCGGCAAGGAGCGCAACAAGCTGTCTACAGAGGAACGCAGGAAGCTGTTTGAGCAGGAGGTTGCTCAGCGCGAAGCGCAGAAACAGCAACAGCAGCTTCAGCAGCAGCAACAGCAACAGCAACAACAACAGCAGCAGCAGCAGCAGCAGCAGCAGCAGCAGCAGCAGCAGCTCCAAACTATGGCCTATGACCCTGCCTTGGCCTATGCCTCCACTTCTGGCTTCATCACCTACCCACCCGGATACCCCCTCCATACATTTGTGGATCCCACCAACCCCAACGCAGGCAAAGTACTACTACCCACCCCTACAGCTGACCCCACCATGACCTATGAACAGACTGCTCCCCAAAGACTTGTCTCAGAGCTTGGGCTTCCCTCGCCGTCATCCACTTCACAAGCCACTCCTGTTTCTAATATCTCTCAGCACATCACCACCGCCAACCTCACGCCTGCAGACACCCAGCAGTATGCGCAGCCCGCTGTCCCAGCCCAGGACTCGAGCGTGTCTGTCCTCTCGGTGCCCGCCCAGACGGCGCCCCAGGTCCAGGGCCAGCAGGGCTACGCCACTCTGTGGGACCCCGCCACCCAGCAGGCAGTGACCGTGCAGACGCAGCCAGCGCAGCAGTACGCCACAGCCCCGGCGCAGGGCGCCACGCAAACGGCCATCTACTACCAAGGCCAGCCGTGCCAAACCATCTACAGCATCCCCACCGCATACCCGCAAACCAACACACCAGTCATACAGGTGGGCTAGTCATCCTAGTGCATAGGTACCGAATCCGGTACCGTTTCATCCACTACGCCATGTGTGTATTTAGGACTGGGATGACCTTACTCCTCTAAGAACACTTGATAGCATCTAATTTGGGGATTTTAGCAGCTGGTTAGTACAGTGGTAAAGTCACAACAAGTTCAACTTGTAAATCAAGGTAGCACTGTACTTGGATAGGATCTCGACTGGAAAGGAAAGCAAGCCAGCTCAAATCAGTGCTGGCTTGCTTAAGCCCAGAAAAATATGCAGCATTTTCCTAAATAGGTCATGCAAATGACACTCGGCATCTTTTCAAGTCATCGACCGTCACGGTCACAAGTGTAATTTGAATGATTTTGAACAAACCTTCAAATGATAACTATTTTATTTTGTAAAAAAGAAATAAATAAATAAATGTTCTCTTCCAAATTATTACACACACAATGGAGACAGGTAGTAAAGAACTGAAAATATTCTTTTGTTGAATTTGCAGCATTTGTTCATTCATATTAACTGAAATCAAAGTTATTTAAATCAAAAACATCTTCACAGGTCTAGGTATATTTTAACATGGGACCCCTTATGTAATACAAGCGTCACAATTCTTCTACCCTTGAATTTATTTGCAGGATATCAGCGTATCCTCCCAGAGCTGCTGTTCGGAGGAACTGCCTGCCACCCTCAAAGCTCTTTTGTTGAGGATGTGCCAAAGCTTCTCAACAGGGTTGAGATCAGAGGAGGATGTTTGCCGCACCTTGAGTTTCTCATTTAATGCTCATAGCAGCCAATGATGCCCAGCTGCACCTTGCAGCATGAGCTTGTTCAATGATGGGTGCCGTGCTCTCAACAAGGCTGCAACATTGCAATGAGTTAACAGAGTCATGTTTTGTGTCGGAATCATGAGGAGAAAGCTGGTTGGCGCCTCTGCATCATGGGCTGCTATGGCCATAAAAGGAGAAAAAAATCGCGTGTGTGGCCCCCATGCTCCCCTGACCTGAATCCTTTTTAGAACCTTAGTTTGAAGCATCCTCAAGCAAAAGGTCTATGAAGGTGGGAGGCAGTAGGAAAAGATCTTTGAGGGTGGGAGGCAGTTCACATCCAAACAGCAATTCTGGGAGGCTGTTTTGACATCCCGCAAAGAAATTCAAGCAGAAATTGCTGACAAGGTCAATGGGTGCAAGAATTCTGAAGCTGCTATTAAATAAGGCATTCATTAGGAAATGGTGCACCCGCATGCGGCTGGTGCCCACAATTGGAGTGGCCCTTAATTGGATTTGGAAAATTAGACTCTAATGTACTTGATCAGTTTTGAGTTGAAAAAAAAAAAAATTCACCACCAGGTGACAGACATCACTTACTGGTGCTCCCACTGCGTCTTTTCCGTCAGAGCTGAAGGGAGGGCACGTACTCCAGAGCGAAATGCAGCGCCAAAAGCAAATTTAGAGCAAGAATATTATGTTTTAAGAAGCCTGTATGTTCACCAAAATAAAAGGCGTGTGCCTAGTTTTCATAGGAAGTTAAAATCAGCCATGAAAATGTTCATCTTAAAATGCCACTACAACAACAGCAAAAGTACACAAACAACAGCTAAGCAATTGCTTATCAATGAAGCACTTCAGTTTTAAACCTTCAAACCACAAGACTGTTGTGAAAATTGTGTATCTATTTTTTTGATTAAAGTGTTTAGATTAAAAAAGAACTTATGGGGTCAAATGTCATTACAAATTTACAATGGAATGAATCATTATTTACAAAGCCTTGAATGAATTAGAATTATTATTTCAATGGAGTCCCACTGGTAGTTTTCTTATTCTATTTGTCATGTGCTTTTTGCAGGCGTACTCTGACCCCTCAGCCAGCTACTTGCACGGCCAGACGGTGTATCCTGGCCATCAGCAGGGCGTGGTGGTGCAGCAGGGAGGCACAGTCACCACCATCGTTACCTCCCAAACTGTCCAGCAGGTAACCTTAATTCACTATACACTGTACAAAATCCTGTCTGAAAACAATTTTTTTAGACTGCTCTATTTTGACTTTTTTTTCTTTTTCATATTTTATATGTTGTTTTTGTCGTAAAGTTACCATGAGTGTTTGGAAGGGGGGTTAAAATACCCTGGCATTATTATTTTCTTAATTTCCAAACATCTGCCGTTACTCTGCAATGAAAAGCATGTCTCCAATTTTTTTATTACAGCTGAAACGTGAAGAACAAAAGCCTTGTTTTTGCACATATGTTTGACAACAAGTACTTGTTTTGGATGTACCCTTCTATATTTTTTCTGAGACACTGTCAAGGGCATTGACAGTTAAAAGGGGTCACATTGCCTAAAATAATTTGAGCAAATATCTCCACTTTGCCGCATGCTGCATTTAGTCACCAGGGGGTGGTGTACATCTACACATCTTAACACTACAAGGAGTTGTGTTTAGTCACGGAAGACTTTAAACCACAATGGTTATGCGTAGTATTTCTTGGATGCTGATTATTTGATGATTCTCATTTTCCATGGCAGGCTAAGCAGCTATTACAGGTGGTAAATTGGACTACTGTTTCTTTCCTCCAGGAAATGATCGTACCCAACAATGTGATAGATCTGCCTCCTCCCTCTCCTCCGAAACCCAAAACAATCGTTCTACCTCCTAACTGGAAAGTGGCGCGGGACCCTGAAGGAAAGATCTACTATTACCATATTGCGACAAGGTGAGGAGTGATGTCTATCCATTGGGACTCTATATATATTTCGAGGCGCCATTGTTTTTACATATATATGTGTATATATATATATATATATATATATATATATATATGTATATATATATATATGTATATATATATATATGTATATATATATATATGTATATATATATATATATGTATATATATATGTATATATATGTATATGTATATATATATATATGTATATGTATATATATGTATATATATATATGTATATATATACATATTGTGTATATATATATTATATACATATTGTGTATATATATATATATTTTATATATATTTTATATATATGTATTTATATATATATTATATTATATATATTTATATATATATTATATATATTATATTATACATATATATATTATATATATATATGTATATTATATATATATATATTATATATATATATGTATATTATATATATATTATATATATGTATATATATATTTATTTATTTCCAGGCAAACTCAGTGGGATCCTCCAACCTGGGACGGGAGTAGCGACACCAATCTGGACCATGACTCTGAGATGGACCTGGGCACTCCCACTTATGATGAAAATCCCTCCAAGGTGAGTTTTTAAATGACACATGGGAGCTTACTGTCAAATTTTTAAACAAAAAATTTAGAAAGTGTAATCTTAATTGTGTGCATAAATCTTCTTTGTTGGGGATGCTTCCTCTTTGCTTTTTCATTCGTTTCCCAGAAGGTTTGAGGTTGGATGCGAATCATGATTATAGTGTTTGTTCTTTGGGGCCGTTTAAGATGGTGCACTGGCGATTACTTTCAGCTGTGTTTTATGGAGGGGAACAAACGTCATCACAACACCATTTCCAGGCGCTTAAATGAGCTCCTCCTCGTGTAGTTGTCTCTCAAAGACACAGACGGTCTCTAAACCTTATCCCGTCACTTATCTGAATGTCCCCTGGGGTCAGGGCCATAAAGTGAGGATGAGATTTGCTCTTGTCTTCCACCGCCTCATTTGTTTCCCCTTCTTCACTTGTATCCGCATTAAGGATAATTGAAATCATCTGGACAAGCCAGAAGTCATTTATTTGAGGTTTCTTTTTTTTTTCTTTTGTGGCACTCTCTTAAATGTCCCCTTTTTGTCTCTGGCTTCTCTCAGGGGCGAAACGCAACTGAGATGCATGTTTACGTGAAGAAGCGCAACAAGGTCACGCAGATTTCATTTCACAGCACTTGAAGCTGTGACACATGCTCGTCTTATTATAAACTACTAGACTATGTCCTTGCACTGTGCGTGCGCATGCTGTTTTGTAATCATGGCACTTGGCGCCTCAGCTGTTCTCGTCTTCTGTGTGGTGGTCACGGCGATTGGACATCCCGCCAGGATGTCCACGCTTTGTGTCAGGTGCTGTTTGATGCCCCGGCTGACCTCCATGGCTGCTTTTCGGGAAGCCAGCTGCCATGTTTGATGATGGCACAGTTGTGCTCTCTCTCGATTTTTAACGCTAGATGGCCACTACAGTGCTACTTTTTAACCTCATCTGCGATCATAACATCTTTTAGCGCAGCTGGGAAAATGCCTGATGGAATCTCAAATGACACCTTTAAAGGCCGTTACATGAAACCATCTCACAACCATGAAAAGATATAGAATATTAATTTTTTTTTTTTTTTTTTTTTTAGTTCTCAACCAAAACAGCTGAAGCAGACACTTCCAGTGAATTGGCTAAAAAAAGTAAAGAGACATTCCGCAAAGAGGTAGGCATCGGCCCCTACTCGCTCAACTTTGTTGGATGTGTAGTATCATATCACTTTTTAACAAGTGTGTGTGTGTGTTTGTTACTCAGATGTCCCAGTTTATTGTGCACTGTTTAAATCCTTATCGGAAGCCAGACTGTAAACACGGACGCATAAGCAACACGGAAGACTTCAAACACCTGGCAAGAAAGGTAACATTTAACATGCTTAACAAATTGGCTTCCTAAGCCCTTTAAAAAAAATAAAAATAAAATAACGCATCAACGCTCCAGGCTCTGGTGGTAGAAACGCCTTATTGGGTTAATCAAGACTCTTGAGCTTATGTAAAATATTTTCATTTGAGCTGCAAAAAGGCCGAAGTCCAACAGGAAAAAGAGCCATCCTGGTCACAAAAATGTATTCCCACATGCAGACGAAAAAAAATTCATGAGCATCTCCCCCCGAGTCACTGAAGGAAGCATGATGGGGTGATTTCAAATTGTCACTATTTATTTATTTTTTTGTAATCTTCCTGAGCAATACACTTTAATTAATAAATCAAATTCACAATCGCCCAACCCTACACTGTAACTGTCATCTCCCATTGACCTTTTCCCTGCCAGCTAACCCACGGCGTCATGAACAAGGAGCTGAAGGCGTGCACCAACCCCGAGGACCTGGACTGCAACGAGAACGTCAAGCACAAGACCAAGGAGTACATCAAAAAGTACATGCAGCGATTCGGCGCCGTCTACAGACCCAAGGAGGACACGGAGGTCTACTGAGCGCACACGTTTGCCTTTTTCCACCCGTGACCTACGATCACGCTTTATTTATGACGCTACGTTGAACCCTGTAAGAGGTCCCGGAGACAGGCGGGTGCTACGTACACTCTCGGTGAACTGAGTTTTAGTTCATTTGTTTTGTGGTTTTAAACGGCTGTGAGTGAAGTACAAGCCAACTTTGTTTCTTTGACACTTTCCACTGTTGAAAATGGATCAATGAACAGTCCGCTTCATTTTCTGGTGCTGCTTTTAACTGCGGAGGTCCAAGCTTCCACTCGTCGAAACGCCTGCAGGACTTTTGAGAGCCGCTTCCGAGCTTCTGTCCACTCCAGGTCCACAGTGTTTGCTGGTCATCCATATTTTGTCATGAATTGTCTTTTTATCCGTTCCGTCAGTTACAACATCGGGAGCACGGTTTGATTGCTATGTTTGATGTGCCACGCCCCCTCCTCGTCCTCTCCCACTTCCTCTTCTAACTGGACTCATGCAGAAGAGTGTAGCATTGCTGTTTTAACTTATCCACTTTAGTTTTTAATTAATGTCGACATAAGGAACTCAGCCTTTTTATTCATTTGCCCCCCCCCCTTATGTCTCTCAAACCATCGCAGCCTATTGCATTACTTGTTGATATTAAATAGTAGTTTTGGGAATGTTTAAATTAACAAGAAACTTTGTAAAATGACTATCATTTCATGGTTCTCAAGTGTAAATATGTTATATTATTACCAAATGTGTATGCAGGAGCCACAAGTGACCAGCTCGACCCTTACATCAAAACTTCTCACCTTGCCGGCTCATGTCAGCGCAGGGGGGGGGGGGGGGGGGGGAACAACTTTTTTTCTTTTTTTTTTTTATGTACAAAGTAATTTTCACCCTACTCGACTGTAAGTATTGTGCAAGCACATTGTCATACCGAGTGTACAAACATTTTAAAAGATAATAAACCGTTTCTTTTGTACACCTTCGCTGTGACTTTACCTTGTGGAGTAAAAAACTAATTCAGGTGGTAGACAAAGCCGCATGTAGTAGTTTCAGCTTTTTTATCCTCCTGGGCTTTTTACACAGACCCTTTGAAGAGTGATATCGCTTTAGCTACGCTTTCTAAGTGACATGTCATGTACGTGTGATGTGACATCAGCGTTTGGTGTGACGGGTTCATTAGGGGAAAAAGTATCAGCTTCAATAGGCAGTGTAAAAAAAAACTGACAGGAGTGTGCAAAACCTTTGCATTCAAGGGGACGTTTTCACAACGTACAAATTGGCCAGGTACCGGTTATTTGCAGTGACCGCCACCCCTCAAATGCACAGGTGACATCTATAGGTATGAATGACTGAAATTGAATCAACCAATTTCACGAATAAATGGCCGAATGAATGCACCAAATATTACAGGACTCAACGAGGTAAGGTCAGTGCCAGCGTTGAAAATATGTTGGACAGGATTGCTGCGTTTAAGTGCACACAGTTGTGGCAATATCCTGCCTTTGCTTTGTTCTGCGTGAAAGGGAACGGTGGATCAATGGATCACTGTGCAAAAGAAGCTTTTGAAGGCTCTCTAAAGAATATGAGTGAGTGAAGCGACAACGTTCAGACGTTGCCGTTAGGCCGTATTGAGTGTGTGTAACTAACGGTGTGTGACGCTGCCTGAGGTCATATGCAGCCACATTAGAAGAGAAAGGAAAAAGATCATTAACAGATTGGAGCTGTGAGAAGAAACTTTGCTCCACTCTATTTTCATGACGGCATTATTACTTCCCCGAAGGCTATTTGGATAGGAAATGTTCTGATGCACTTAAATCCCTTAATATGGGGCAGCGCGGTTCAAATACGTTTGGATTTAGACCAACCGACCCCTCCTCACGGTGTAATCCAGCAAGTCGGTGTAAGTGACAGAGAGTTCAGAATTGCAGACTGCAGGCCAATTCGACAATCACTTTCCCATTTCCAGGAAGGTCAGCAGAGCAAATGAAGGAGAAGAGGCTGTCCAAATGACAAAGAACGAACACTGAAATATTTAGCAGAGGCGCCAAGAAGCTCGAAAGGCTATCCGTGAAGCCTGCAATTAAAACTACGTGATTCAGATTTACTGGGCCAGTTGAATCATCGGCAGGTATATTTATAGTACTTGTACATTGGAAAACTGCACATCTTTACAAGAGCTCATGCAACAAAGGAAAGAAATGATCAAATTCATAAAACGTAGATTAAGCGAGAGCTAGATCAATAAAACAAAATTATTCTGTTTTATTACAAATTATTTATTCATTGAATGACACAAAACAAAAGGCACAGTAAGATGAAATATATATATATATATGTATAAAAAACAAAAAAACAGCAAAAAAAAAAAAAAAAAAACCAAAACACCATACATGACCGGCATTAGAAAAATGAACTAAACCATCTGAGGACATCACATAGTGTTGCACACACAAATGTCTTAAGAGTAGGGCGGGAGGATTCAAACTTGAAATGTTAGTAAAATAAATACAGAAAGCAAAAAGTGAAGATGTTCATTCGTAATGTAATCCCTTTCGTCAGTTCTCATGTGAACCTCGCTGCGTGCTACCGCGAGAAACTTTTAGGATATTTACAATCAAAGCGAGGAAGAGCTCAAAGTAGCGTTACTATCATCCATTAAACTGCCTCATTCTCGATGTTTGCTCTTTTTGAAGAAATACCAACAAGGAACAAAACAATAAAACATGTCACACACATCGATAAGGACATTTTAAGTGTTTTATGTCAACAATGATCTCCTTTATGCATGCAATCTAGTTTTCAGTCTTAACTATTGTCACATGTTCTCTCAAGACTCCTTTGTGAGACATTCTAATCAAAAACTATGAATCTCTTCGTGGGCATGTATGACTTAAAAATGGCCTCCTGTGTTGGACTTAGACGTGGAATGGGAAAAAATGCACACTTTCTAGAATATTACAAATGAATGAATAGTCCACATTGACAGTACCGATTGTAGATAGATACACTGTGTGGCCTGTGGATGTTATTATAGGTGATAACGAAAGAAAATAGCTCATAGACTACTGGACTGATTTATTAGTATTATGCTGATGAAGGCACTTGTGGAGATCCTTCCCAAACATATTTTTTCAAGAATATGCGCTATGCAGTCCCAATAGTTGAAAAAGCCATTCTGATTAATAGGAAATATGAGTTAAGCAGCACAATCCAGCCATTTTTAGCCGTCTCAAGGGGCGGCCATTTTGTCACTTCTGTCGACTGAAAATGACATCACAGAACCTCAGGGCTCACCTGTTTTCTGAAGCTGAGCTATGATTGGTCATCATGGCTCACCCGTTTTCTGAAGCTGAGCTACGATTGGTCGTTATCTGAGCCCTGAGGGTGTGTGATGTCATTTTCAGTCAACAGAAGTGACAAAATGGCCACCCCCATAGATGGCTAAAAACGGGTGGATTTTGTTGCTTAAGTCACATTCCACAAACGCCATATTAATCAGAATGCTGTGTTTCAACTAGTGGACCTACAAAGAACATATTCTTGAAAAATATATGTTTGGGTTGACTTCCGCTTTAAGTAAAATGACACTTTGTGGATATAATACTTTTTTTTCTGTTGATTAGAAAGACTCCTAAGTTTTCATGATGACCAAACAACCACTGGAATGCTCCATAGTCGTAGTGGTGCAAGCGGGCCTGTGTGTGTGTTGGTCGGGGGCGGGCACTGCGTCACACTACCGAGACGCCCTGCGCGGGGCAATTGAGAGCCGAGACCACGTCGGGCCTCTCGATGCGAGCCAGCGCCGTGCACAGCAGTCCCAGAGTGGAGCCTTCTTTCAGAGCCCAGTTGGAGAGCAGCGTGTGCGCGGGGGCCTCGCCGCGCCCAAACAGGTCCAGCTGTTCGGTTTCGTAGCCCAGTGCCTGGCCCAGCTGCCGCCAGCCGCGGCCTGCTCCTTCCTGCAGGAGGCGCTCCACCTCTTCCTGTCTGTGGGGCGCCAGGTTGATATACAGGCGGGTGTCCTGCTTGCTGTCCCTCTTTGTACCTGTGGGGGGTGGAGGGGGTAGATGAGACATGAAGAGCTTACTCGAATGACTCTAATTTGTTCCACTGGAGCCTGCAGACCCAGACATGATTTATTGTGGCCACAACACAGCAATGTTTTGACATTTTTTAAACCTAATTTTGACAGTTTCAATTAGGGGTGTATTCACTTTTATTGCTAACAGTTTAGGCAAGGCATTTAAAACACATTGAAAGACATTTAAAAGCAAAACAGAAATTAAAAGTAGTTTACTCTAATTACTAAAAGAATATACAGTGCAAGGACATGATTTTGGGAATACTCATTTAAAGGTGTTTACACTTGGGGCTAACTTCAGTTCTGTTGGCATCTTATTTCATTTGCATGCAACATAACAGCTAATTGCTGTTGCGTCATGTTTGCTTATATATATATATATATATATATATATATATATATATATATATATATATATATATATATATATATATATATATATATATATATATATACGGGTAAATTCTGATTGTTTGGCATTGCATTCAAGTTTATTTTAATAAATACAGACATTTTGAAAGTCTGTCATGACATCACAGTGTTTCAGTATTGTAAACAGGCTGTTACAAGTTTTTCCCAAGCATTTTTAGCGGGTAAAAGTTGGACTTATGCTTAAAAAAAAAAAGTTGTTTTGAACAACCCTCACTATAATTGTGTACTTGTTGGTGGCTTACCACACCTTTGCAAGGCTGATTGTCTTGCAGGCTCTGCGAGTCAAGAAAAACTCCGCTGTCACTTTGCAGCTTCTCTCCCTCTGGAGACGCTCCCAACTCGGCCGCGCGCGCCTTGGACAGGGCCTTCTTCTGTTTACACGATCTCCAGCTGCGACAAGCAGAGAAAACAATGTCAGGAAAACTATCCGGTTCTCTAGAATCCTTCGTATGCCCATATAAGGACACGGGCCCGTCACTGAGGAGGACTTACCACTTGTAAGCCACGTAGACGAGCAGGCCCAGGACCACCGCGGCCAGCACGGACACGTAGATCAGGATGTTGTTGCTGCCTTTCTCACCCTGCGGAGTGAACTTGGGGGTTCCCGGGGCAAAACTTTCTCCGCCTGGTGTCACGTCCTCCACACCGGACCTACTCGGAGCATCGCGGGACCCATCAGAGAGAATGTGCAGCTTTTTATCTAGCGAGAGAAGTGCAAATATTGCATCGGCAGATAAAGACTTGTGAAATGTGTCGATAGAGGCCTTCTCTGCTGGCCTAAACACAATCTGAAGCATTGGCCTACATTCCAACCTAAATTATAATATGTCAGAATAGTGCTGGCTGATATAACTACAAGTATACATCACACCTTGACAAATGAGTTTAATTATTTCCGTGACTACGCTTAAAACTGAAAAAAAAAAAAAAAAACACAACGCATCTTTCTCCAGTAAAATGACTGAAAATACATCCATTTCAGCCCCTCAAAAAACAACTTGAAAAATATTTGTAACTTGCTTCGATACAAAAAATTGCATGCTGCAGTACTGTAGTATTTTACTTTATGAAAAATAATATCGTAATAACATAATGAAATAAAACTTGAAGACATAATGGAATAAAACTAGAAGAATTAAACACTTTGTGTATCACGATTCTTGCTTCGATGCTCATTAATGACCTCCTTCTGGTGTGTGTGCCTTGGCCACCAGGAGGCAGTATAATACAGATGCACATAATACGTAAAGAAGAATTTCACAACTGCGTGATTCAGTAAGCTGCTGTAATATTAGTCATTTTTTTCATAAAGGATAAAGAATGTATGCTTTTGAGTATTATTGTCTCGTAAGTTGGGTCACTATGTCAAGATGTTAACAGTCGGGCTGTTTCAAATTCGTCCTCACTGGAGCACTGCACTGGCTCCCAACGACGTCACCAACTTTATGTCTTCTGATTGGTTAGTCAGAGTAAAACTAATTACAGGCAAATTTCAAAAGGCAAAACTCATCTGGAGCAATCTGTATACATGACTAAATTTAACAATTAGCATCCATGGTGAGTAAGATGTATTTTATTTAAATGTTTTATGTTTTCTCAAGTTATTGGACAAGTATGGTATTGATTCTGAACTATACAGGGTAATCTGTTAAGTCTCTACTTAAGGCCCAGGTACCGAATGCACAACCCGCCACTGACTGATTTTATCAGGCGTTGAGCTCCTCTGAGGTTTAAAAGCTTCCATTCCCCCTTTTTCGCAGCCTCTGTCTCCCTCCTGTGGTTTGACTATTTTAAGCTCAAACAGCAACAGCTACTTTGGTGACCCCTCGTAGGTCAAAGAGTCACGACACGTGTACCTGATGACCTTACTCCCACAGAGCCGGCCAGTGTAGTAATTTGGAAACCAGGAGACGAGCCACTGGGCTCGTCTCCAATTTGGCCCTTGGAGCAGTTAACCTCCAAGAGCTTAACTATAGTGCTCTTTGATTCTAGTGCTGCTTCCTGGTTGGGAAGTTCTGCAGTTCTGGTGAGGTGTGGATTCAGATGTTGACCACATGTCCATGTTTTTCCTCTGAAGCCCTCCCACTACTTTCAGATTCTTTTTATCTCTCAGAGGCCATTTATGTGACACTTGTTTCGAATGATCGAAACTGTCATTTTGGCCACTCCTTCAAACGACATCAGCGCTCTGGAACGTACATGTGAAAACTGTTTTCCAAGTGGAAGTTTTCGAAAAACACATCATTACTATTTCCTATTGAAAACGGTCATCTGTGAAAATGGAGGACACACATGTTGGTAACAATAGGGGACCACAGCCCAGAGTAAAAAAAAAACATTTTGGACAAATGAATTGAAATTGTATTGTTTGCTACGGCACACTAATGAGGTAGCTAGACGAAAAGCTAGCTCGCTAGCTAGCTAGCTAGATAACTGGCTAGATAGCATGCTAGGTAAACAGGTGGCTAGATGGCTAGCTAGCTAGATGGATGGATGGATGGATGGATGGATGGATGGATGGATGGATGGATGGTTGGATGGATGGATGGATGGATAGATAGATAGATAGATAGATAGATAGATAGATAGATAGATGGATAGATAGATAGATAGATAGATAGATAGATAGATAGATAGATAGATAGATAGATAGATAGATAGATAGATAGATAGATAGATAAATAGATAGATAGATAGATAGATAGATAGATATAGATAGATAGCAGTCTGTTTACAATGTAACAGCATTAAGAGAAATTCTCCAATCAAATTTAAAATATATATTTTTTTAAAAACATTTGGAAAATCAATTGATAGATTGCTAATAGTTGATGTTTAGTTTCTGCCCATAGTTGCCCATTCATATTTACAATGGAAACAAATGAAAAAAAGCCTGGCATGTTTTACCTCTATGTTTAACTAAATGGTAAATTACTTTCTCTCTGGTTTGCCATAATGTCCAATTATCGTATTTCTGCAGCTACATGGGGGACGGAAGTGTAGCGCTTGCTTTTTCTCTAAGGTCATTGTGGTGTAAACACGCTTTCAGTTTTTCTTCAAAGTGTGCTGCCTTCTAGTCCCTCCGTCTACATTTTCATCACAACTCACCCATGCAGAGTGTGTCCGAGTTGGCCATGCAGGCCCGAATCTCCACCTCACTGTCCGTGCACTGGGTGCAGCTCTGGCACGGTTTGGTGTTAGCATGCTCTTCAGAGAAGGTTCCTGGGCCACAGAGCCGGCACTGCGTGTCCCCTTTGGGACCACACTCCTGCACCGCCCCCTCGCCACGCTTGCATTTGGAGCAAGGCGCGCACAGGCCATATGCTCGGAAGTAGAAGAAGCCGCTGTCGCATTCGCATTGTGTGTCTTCAATGGCGGAGCACGCAGCCAATGTGGGGACGCCGTACGGGCACTGCGAACATGGGAGGCAATGGCCGAGGTCTTCAGAGGAAGAGAAAGTTCCTGGGGGGAAGATGACACCGACAGCGTTAGTCTGACATGTGCCTCTTGCACAGACAAAGTCAGCAATTCGACAGTTCTACTGTATTAGTGGGGTAACACTAGAATATAATTGGTTACCCTGTGGGCATGGTGTGCATTTGGTATCTTCTTTTCCACACTCCACCGCCACTCCAAAGCCCGCGGGACACACACTGCAACACTCGCCGGATTCGGCGAACTGTCCGCTGGTGCAAGCATCACCAAAGATAACCTGAAGAAAAAATGAATGATTAGTGGTTTCAAGGAGGTTATGGTGTAGCCTCACTCTTTTACATTTAACAAGTACAACAAAGTGTCAGTTTAACAATTTCAAATCTAATTGCAAGACCTTTGTGAAATTTAAAGTAAGAGAATTTATTGATTGATTGTATTTGATTGATTAATTGAATTGATTTATTGATCAGCAAAATGCACTCGTGTTTAGCCATCTCTGGGGGCGGCCATTTTGTCTTATTGCGACTGAAAATGACATCACAACTGCTGAAACGACCAATTGACCTGTTTTCTGAATCTGAGCTAACTGTTGTGAGCAGTTGTGATGTCATTTTCAGTCGCAATAAGACAAAATGGCCGCCTCCGGAGATGGCTAAATACGAGTGCATTTTGCTGCTTAACTTATATTCCACAAACGCAAAATCAATCAGAATGCCGTGTTGCAACTAGTGGGCCCGCTGGGAACATATTCTTGAACAAAAAATGTCTGGGTTGACCTCCGCTTTAAGTATCAGTGGCTGAAACTGGCATCCTTAACGAGTACCCGATACCTTATAATAAGGCCGGTATGGTCTCAGTCCCGATAGCTGATATCGGTACTTGTCCATCCCTATTAAAAAGTATATCAATAGAAATCAATGATAACTGGCATGTGGTCTTAGAAATTACGGTTTAATCTTAATGAAGACCCATTTTTGTTTGGTCATCATTTTTTATCTTCATATGCTCTTTTTTTTGGCCTTGCACCACATGTGGGAAATGACACACCCATGAGCAATAAAAAAAAAAAAAAAAAAAGACTGGGCAGTGGGTGACTGAAATGGGGTCTTTCCCATCCCCCCCCAACCCCCCTTTTAATCTTTCCATCTGCCACAGTTTGGCCCCATTAAAGTGCTCGGAGCCCTTATCTACAAGTGGGTAATGGAGAAGCCCAGCGTGAGTTATGACATGAGGGATAGATCAGACATTCCTAACAGATTGTGCAGTTGGGTTTGGCGCCTGACAGCAGAGGCTGGCTTTAATCAGATGGCTTTGGAGCACTGCGAAGAATAAGAGGGGGAGCGAGGGAAAAGGAGGAAGGAAGAAGAGCTTCGACACCTCCGGCTCACGGCGAACGAATGACAATGGCTGGACTTTGTGTGGTTTCTCCGGAGAAAGGCGTGGGCGGTGGGGGAGGCATATCAAGGGGACACGACCGGCCTGGGGCGAGGGTGTCGGTTGCAAGCGGCTGCCCAGCATGCGAGTGTCTGTCTGGGGGAGAGCGAGACCTTTGAAGTCCCCAAGAGCCCTGCAGGTGTGTGGATGAGACTCACTATTTCACTACTCCCCTTCTGCAGGCATCTTAAACATGCACACATTTAAAGGCAGATTGGCCCGCCGTGCCCCGGAGGGGGTCTGACGAGAGCAAACAGATGTCTAACAACTAACCTAAAGGGAGAAAAGTAACAGCCAAACAACCCGCTGACGTCTTTCTTTGTTTCTGAAGTCTGAAGACCCGCCAAACAACGTGCGTGAACTTGCAACACCTCCAACCGAAAGCCCCTTTTTCAAGTACACGCTGTGATCCCAAAAGGCTCCAAGCTGATATGACTGAGGAAAACGTTCAGAATTGGGGGTTTGCCTGGATCCAAAAACAACAGCCGGGCTGAGTGCGGGCCTTACAGAGGAGCCTGCCTGATGATATCTGAGCACCGGCCAGCCACAAAAACCAGATCAGACGTATTAGGGCGTGTGGGCGGCGGCATCCGGCACAAAGCAGTAAGATGTTTGGATTTGCCGGACCGGGACCGCGTTTGGAGCACAGAAAACCGAATGAAATCCTCTTCAATTTTGACTTTGATCAATATTTGGAGATGGCGGCGTCTGACAACGTTTTATATCGCCTAAGTGAGTTTGGGCCGGCCTGAAAGCCAGAATCAGGCCGGAGTTGCCAAAAAGGCCTGGCGGTGCCCATGCGAGTGCACAATGAAATCAGGCGTCCATCCACAGTGGAAGCACTCATCTGTGCGGCAGACTGGTGACTAAGCCATTATC
The DNA here is from genome assembly GCF_054856515.1 of Filicampus tigris. NCBI lineage: Eukaryota > Metazoa > Chordata > Actinopteri > Syngnathiformes > Syngnathidae > Filicampus > Filicampus tigris. The sequence continues at coordinate 11,988,144 of NC_141224.1, forward strand.
CACTTTATGAATGGAATCACGGCTAATGTTTACCAGCAGGATTTTCCAACCATGGGATAAGCAGAACACTTGTTAATGTGCAGACGACACATTATGGGCAATTTCAAGTTGGGCAGAATTAAAAATGCAATGCAGATGTTTGGTGTTTTGTTATTATGACAAGTTTGAATTGGGGCGGGGGGGACTTTTTTATTTCACTAGTAGTTCTTTAGGTGTAGACCAAGCCAATTGTGCTGTTTTATGTACTTTACTTCATATTCAATCAGAATAGTGATCGTGAGCAGATTTTGTTTTGTCTTGAATTGCTAGCATTAACCATTTTAAAGTGGAAATCAACCCAAACACATTTTTTTCAAGAATATGTTCCCAGCAGGCTCACTAATTGAAACACGGCATTCTGATTAATATTGTGTTTGTGGAATATAAGTTAAGCAGCAAAATCCACCCCTTTTTAGCCATCTCAGGGGGCGGCCATTTTGTCACTTCTGTGGACTGAAAATGACATCACAACTGCTCAGGGCCAACGTAACGATCACGGCTCAGCTTCAGAAAACAGGTCAGCCGTGATTGGTTGTTACCTGACCACTGAGCAGTCGTGATGTCATTTTCAGTCGACAGAACTGACAGAACTTGTGGATTAATTTTTATTCCACAAACGCAATTATCAGAATGCCTTGTTTCAACTAGTGGTTGCGTAGAACATATTCTTGAAAAAATTATGTTTGGGTTGACTTCCTCTTTAAGCAACAGATATTTGAACACAAACGGAAAAGCAACCACATGAAGAATATTTTGAATATTCACAGGCGTATGTTCTTTATCTTCTGTGAAAAACAACTACAGCATCTTACAGAGTTCATGTTGACATGCGTCCGGCAAAAGACATTTTGGTGCCCATTTAATTTTTTTTCATTGATGGGGGAGTCTTAGTAGTGCTGTGGATGCCCCCACGCCCCCCCCCCCCCCCGACTCCTCTTTACTCCCTGCATTGAATACAGAGTCAATTGCAAATTCACATATGACAATAAAGATATAAATTGTAGGCAGAACTTTGGACTGTTTTACAATATTTTATTCTGTAATATTTTGTAATTATATAGCAGATAAAAAATTCAGCAATTTCCGTAAAATGTACTATACATTACTCTATTGTTATATTGACTGTCTACATGTGTTGCTGCATTGTTTGTGTTCAAGTTGCTTGAAGCTTTGTAACACTGCCACACGGATGCTGTTTGTTAGCCCATCTATGGTGTTTCCCAATATGTCTTCGCATTAAGCTAGCAGACTTAAAGCCAAAGTTATGTGGTTGCTTCAAACGTGTCATTATCTTTGTATTATGTTTAGTTTGACAGTAAAATTCACAATGAGAGTTCAGTCTTTTTCTTGAGGATTTTTTTCACTATCTGCCACTTGGAACTTATTGTGAAGTGATGAATATGTACATTACATCATGCCCGGAAATCATGAATCATCAGTCATCAGTCAGGCAACACCCTCTTCATTTGTCAAATTCCTTTTTTTTTGCGCCTTATTATTTATTTTTCCATTTTTATCGCAGAATCCTACGCCTGAAGAAATTAAAACCCTTTAAAATCCTCCCGCCTCCAACGTCACACTCTGTCCGTTCTGGAAGGCCAACCACCAATTTGTTCATATTTATAATGAATCAGTTCCAGAGGTTAACTGCCGCCATCATAAATCCTTTTTCACGGCGAATGGATTGTGTTGGACCTTTGTGTGTACCTTCAAGAGAAATGAGTTTTTCCATCCCTCCAAGTTGACAATCCTTTCCTAAAAAAGATCCAAATCAAGCGCTGAACAGCTATTAAATGTCCCGCTGTGACTTTGTGTGCACATTTCAAGGAGGCTTTAAGTGGCTGTGCACGCACTCAAGCACACTGACGCTTATCTGCTGCCTTTAGGGCGACAGAGTCAGATTTGAAAAAGAAGCGAATCGGGGCCGCGGTTGCTTTTTTTTCCATTAGCTTATGAAAAAGTTGCAATTTGAAGGGAGTCCCCACTGGGAATAGACGGACCACCGAGGAGCGGGGCCTACAATGTGGGGGCTCTCTACTGCACGGCTGCCGGAGTCGCTCAGTCAACACACACACACACACATGCTCACACGCAGACTTCATCCAAGCTTACTGAAACATTTTCTGTGTGCTTTGAAGTGAGTCAAAGCTTTCTTTTTAAGCACATGTGACGGCCTCTGGAGTTAATTTAATCTGCGTGAAAATAAACACACAAAAGGATGCACTCACACTTGCCTTCACGTGAGCACACTGACCTGTGAACTCCACCATCACGCCGCGGCCACAAGACAGGCCCTCTTTCAGCACGGAAAGCATGTCTAGGCTTGGGAAGGGGTTTTAAGGTTGGGGGGTGTAAAGTTGCCGAGCCCCCCTTCATGCTGATTACTGTCATTAGTTTATACAAGGGAGCACGAGGAACAAATAAAGTCAATCAAACAGAACAACTCATCATCTTGCATGAAAGAGTGGTTAAGTGCTTGAAATTTACAATCCCTCCCCACCCCTCGTGAGGAATTCTGCTTAATGAAAATGCTGTGATAACACACTAACCTAACTAACTAACCATACCCCCCTGCACACTTTATACGGGCCACAATGTGGGAGAAAATAAGGATAATTGCACTACTCCGGATATCCAGACCCCAGCGATGCTGAGAGTGAGGCCACATTTTCACAGCGAGATGCCCAAAGTAACAAGAAGAGGTCTCCGTCATAAGCGCGGTATGTTTACAACACCTTGTTTGTAATTGAAAATGGTTTGGAAGTTTGTTTACATGACCACAGTGCTTCTGCAGTGTAAAGGGAGAGAGATTTGAAAGTTACTCCTTGTATCCTCTTTATGGTCTAATGCAGGGTGGGCAAAGTATGGCCTGGGGGCGAAATATGGATGTATGCCCCATTCTGCAATCCGGTGGCACAATGACCATTTATATTATTGACAAATTTTTGCATTCATTTAGCTGTGTTTAATTCATTTAAATGTATTTATCCTATCTATTTAAAGTAATTATTTCATTGAATGTTGATTTATTGTTAATAATGAAATCAAAATATTAGTCAACTAAATTTTACACTTACACACACATACAAATAAATAATTATTAATAATAATAACAATAATATATTTTTTTTTTAAATCAAACGGCATTATGTCATGTTATGTGGCTTTAATTTTTGGATTATAATTTCGATTTTTTGAATGTACGGTTCACTTGCATTTATCTTCTAAGATCAATATATTTTCATGTAGAACTGTTTGCTTACAAATATTTACTTCGGTGTAACATTGTATTTAACTTTTATAAGCAATACATTTTAATGGAATCATTAGTTCACTACTTTTTTCATTTTCCGTAGTGTTGATGTTTGAAGTGTTTATGACTTGCAAGAATATTAAATATACTTGCTAACAATTATTTGAGGAGGTAGCCTACTTGGTGTAAAACGTTGTAAAACATGATACGAGTTCCAACTGAATTCCCACATAAGTGATAATAATAAGCATTTAAAATGTATTTTTTTGTCTGGATATACCCCTTGAGATGAAGGGGTAAATTTTAAATGAACAAGATGTATGTATTTTTTTTTTTAGCTTTGCCATGTTGTGTGTTTTGTTTTGTTTTTTCAGTAATGTAGACTGTTTGTCCCTGAGTCTGTAAATAAAGCTGGTTTTGATATATTAAAAATACTAGTTTGCGAGCATTCGCATATGCTGCTTTACAAAGTGGCATCGCCAACTACTGGCCTGACAGGCACACAACAGTCATTTCCAGTAAAAATCTTTCCAAACAAAAAGTTGCCCCTAAGAAGGCAATACACCCTGTTCTTAAAACAATTGTTCCCATAATTATATATCAACCATATACATATATCGCTTTGATGTGATTAAAGTGTTTTCACTGCGGAGCATATCCAGACAAGACAACAAGCCCCAGGCGCTTTTAGATGGCAGATGTCTGTGACTGTAGGCCTCAGTTATACACTATAATTGATTCCATAACAATAGTAACACATGATGGCACGTGACAACGTCACTTATCCGTTATAAATCATTCTTGTGACTTTAATGAGTATAACGAATTTACAAGCTGCTATATTTTAGCTGCTAGCAATTATCATGGCTGAGGCTGGAAAATAAAGTGTCATGTGGCGTTCTTGTTTTTCACAGATGAATACATTTAACCCATGCAAAAATGAGAGCGAGAGAGAAAAAGTTTTCCAGTATGAAAAGTCCCCAGCAGGCGCGTGTGGTGCGTGTGCGTGTGTGTGCTTGCAGGAAGTGTGCCACAAAGGACTGAGAAACTTTAAATACCATGCAGTTAACAGTGGCGGGTTTTGTCACTTCATGTAAAAAAAAAAAAACAATTTGAATTAAACTTTGAGTTACTTATTTTTGCTGTATTATTACCAACTATCAACATTATAACAAAAATGTTTAATTAGCTGTTTAAGATAGAGGGAAAAAAACAAAGTATTGCTGTCAATGACTATTGTAATGACTTTTTGCTTACTTTGAGTAGAATAACCCCGCAGATGAAAAGTGGTGCCATCCTTTTGGACTTTTCGTATGATGAACGATGGAGGGGGGAAAAAAAGTCAGAACCAGCAGAATCTCATCCAAAAATCTGTCAAAAAGGACGTAAACTTGTCAAGAAAAAAACCCCACGTACGTTGTGCTTGGGAAAGCCCAATAATTCGCTCATAGTCCAACAAAACTCGCGTCTTGTCTTTTCAGACAGACAGTGATGCGTTTAAAGTCCCTCGGTCATTTCTGCGCACCGTCCGTTTTCAGGCGATTGGCACAAAGTTTCTTTTGTTTCAGATCGCAGGATGTGGCAGCCGTGTTTGTGTGTGAGCGTTCTTTGCTGTTGCTCCACAGCACAGGCGAGAAAAGCTGCTGCGAGCTCCGCTTAAACATTTTCCTCCTCTCATGCCCTCCGACCGCATACGGGACTCCCGATTGGCTGCATCCTTGCAGGGGCGTGGTCTGTCTTTCCGCTCGCCTGCTACAGTCTTTCATCGTTTTTTTTTGTTTTTCAAAGATAATAGTAATAATAATTGATGACCTATTTATATGATTAATTTAAATCATATAAATACTCAAATTCTCAATTCATATAAAAGGAATAGCCTATGATTCAAAGCATACCACATCATTTGTCAAAGCTAATGATGATAATGATAATGACAATAAATAAAGGTGGTCCGCTGATAGTGTAGTGGTACACACGCCTGAGTTGTGTGCGGGCAGCGTGGGATCGATTCCCGCTCAGTGACAGTGTCTATGTGTGCCCTGCGACTGGCTGGCGACCAGTTCGGGGTGTAGTCTGCCTTTGCCCATTGACGGCTGGGATAGGCTCCAGCAACTCCCCGCGACCCTATATAGGATAAGCGGTTTGGAAGATGACATGACATGACATGACATGACAATAAATAAAGGTACATTACCTATTCATAATATGTATTTATATAAAAGGAACAATTCATGATCCAAGGCATACCACACCAATTGTCAAAGTATCTATTTTATATTTGGTACAAGCCCTCATAAATACTGTATATGAGCCATTCTACGGAATTGGTTGAAATTGCTGTCACACAATGAAAATCAAATTAAAAAAAACAATGAAGTGTTCAGACCTTGCATATTTTGTAATATCTTGTTATGATCTATTTTACCACGAGGCATTGAGATACTATTAAACTGAATGTATAAAAAGTAATCTTTTATATGTCACTTCCTATTGGGAGGTGGCTGTCCCAATGTCTAACTCCTAAATTTCAATTCATGAAAAAAAATTGTAGAAGATTTTTGCCAATTTAAAAAATACGTTCCTTTCACAGAACATTTTGATTGCTTTTAAATGTATGGTGAAAGATTTACATTTATTTTGTAGATTTTTTTCAAATTAGAAGTTTTTATGTAAAAAAACCTGCCCCAACTTTTCATGTCACTACCGAAACGCAAAGAGTATTTGTCTGTAGGCAGGGCTTGGTTTTAGCCACATCCCCAGAATTTTCACCAGTAAGAAACATTACCTTCATGATCACCACTGGGCACCTGGCGAGTAATTAGTTGGCAGCATTATTAAGTTACGTGCCCTCCGAAGTCTGAAAATCAGCATGTGGTTTTAAGGACCGTCACTACCGAACACCTCATTTCGGCAATAAAATGAGCACTTTTGATTTTAATGCTAAATGTACTGTTTTCTATCTCTGTATGCATGCTCAAAACCGTCTGTGGTAGCCACGTTGTGCCTAGCATTGTTGAGTATCGTCAACAACTATCATAAAACGTCACTACCGAAAACGGTCACTACCGAAACGTTTCGGTAGTGACATAATGGTTTCAGTAGTGACAATATGATGTTTATTTTTGAATAAAGTAAGTTTTAAATAATACAATACATAGATACTTATGTCATACATAGATCTTTCTGATTTTAACAATATTATATTCCATATTTTATCCAAATTTGAAGGGAAAAATAAACCCGAACCCGTCGCTACCGAAACATACAGAAAGGTTTCGGTTGTGACATAATGGTTTCGGTAGTGACAATATGATGTTTATTTTTGAATAAAGTTTTAAATAATATAATAGATAAATACATATGTCATACATAGGTCTCTCTGATTTTAACAATATTCTATTACACATTTTATCTTAATTTAAAAGCCTGGCAGAGACAGAGTACAGGCGAAGGGTCAGAATGACCCAGTGAAATCCAAAGAATATTTAATAAAGGAAAGAAGGAAGAAGGAAAGCTGAAGTCTACCAATGAATTATCCAGCAGAGAGCAAAGGAAAGTCAGAAGAGCATGGAGGAAAAGACAAGACCGCCGGATGTCTCTCAAAAAACAGAGAGAGAGGGAACATACATACAGGGAAATGTATGTTACAAAAATTTTTGTCATTTCAATTAAATTTTCATTCGGAAGGTGAAACCACAGTTTTTTAATGATCATGAGCCCTGTGATGGACAGGTGAGCGGTCCAGCGTGTACCCTGCTTTTGCCCTAAGTCAGCTGCGATCAACTCCAACCCCCTACGACCCTGAGTACAGCACAAAGCAGTAGAAAATGGAAAAAAAATAATGTTTCATTAGTTATAATACACGTTAAAAGTTGAAATATAGCAAAAGTAATTAAGTGATTACAATGCTACCCTCACACAAAGTATTACTGCAACAGCAGCAACAATATGGTCACTACTGAAATGTTGCAGTCACTACCGAAAAAAATGATGTTTTAATAAAAATAAAAAGTATTGAATAATCAACCAGCAATTTTTGATAATGATTGTTTAAGAGTATGTTTGTTTTAATTAATGATGACTTTTGAAGTCAATATGATCAACTTTCTACATTTTACAATGGAAAATAGCATATAAAGTTTGATTTATTTTGGAAAACGTCATATTAAATTCTGTTAAAAATTCATTTTGATTGGTTTTGATGTCAAAACCATATATATTAATTTATAAAAAAAAATACTCTGTAGCGGGGGGAATGGAAAAAAATATGAATCGGCTAGTAGAATTACTTTTATTCTTCTGTAATTGTGTGTTTCGGTAGTGACACATTTTAGGGACAGGCAAGATATTAGGGAAAAGCCAGAAAATACCATTTGAAAATTGACTGTACTTTTACTATATTTGTGCCCCTTAGATATGATGCAACATGAATACAATAAATGTTTTTCTGAAATAAAATACATTATATACATTATACATATATTTCACACATTTTCCAACTCTGAATTTGAACCAATTCAGTAGAATGGCCCATATAAACAAATACGGTACATCATGCGTTGTTATCACAAATCATCAGCTGGAATTGAAGTACTGTAGTCACCAGTAGACTAAAGGCGATTTAAAAATATAAATATTTGTTACTTTATGGGTTGTGTCACACATGGGTACTTGTTGTAAAAGTGAACTGTGGTGTGGGATTAAGCGTCATTAAAGCTTCGGGATAGTCACGCCGACCTGTGATCACTTGTTATCAGCGACAAAAGAGGAGCACGCGAATCAAACGGCATCCCCCTCCGGAAGACGTCCATGTTTGATCTCCGCAATTGAAAAGATTACAAACCAACGCGGGCAACTCAATGGCACACCTTGTAAAGTGAAGTGAAATGCATGGCAGGGGGCCTCAGACATCAGAGACAAACAAATGGGGAGAGCCCTCAGACACAATACTACTTGCACTTCAAAGCCAGAGGCCAGGAGAGGATTTTGCGGGCTCTGATAAAGTGCCAGCTATATTTTGGGAGTCACACAAAGTTCTCTTTTTGGCCCCTTGTGCATGCAAGAGCCTGTGAAATTGGCCTCATGTCCAATTATGCTCCAAAACAAATTGAAAAGTGTCTCAGATGCTTCAGAAATCACATTACATGCAATACAAAACTTTTTGAAAGACTTTTATTATCCGTCCATCCATTATTCGAACCGCTCATTGAGAATGTACTGCACAAATATCCAGAACTGTTCACTTTAGTTTCTAACACGCTGGTTGTCAAACTTTTCACACCAAGTACCGTTCCAAAGAATACTCTCCAAGTCCCTATATAAATAAAATACAGTAGTGTAGTAGGCCTTAGTGTTCATTAAAAACCAGGTTGCCCCCAAGGACCACATGTTCTAAAATACTTCACCTGTGATTGGACAGTTTCTCAGAATGTTGTCGAAGTGATCATTTGAAAACGTGAACACTGGCAGAGATTTATAGAAATAAAATGTTGCATATTTTCCCAATAATTGTGAGGAATCATTGATGTGATTACGTCTTCACATGATTGTATGGCATTAATTAGACATTTGAAAAAAAAAAAAAAAATTCAGGAGTGTGTATCAAACTGGTAGCCATTTGTATTAATCAGTACTCAAGAAGTAGCACTCAGTTTCAAAAAGTTTGGTGACTCCTGGGGTCGAGGTTTCATTGCTAAAAAGTTGCTATTGTTGAAAGCACCTGTGACCATTAACATTGTGCTGAAACAAAAGAAAAATAATTTTAAAAAAATAAAGTGATTCAACTAAAATGTATTTCAATAAGTTAGCCACATAATTTAACATAATGCACAGTTCAGTGATTCTTTTGTGTACCACTAGAGGGAGCCCACGTTCATCACTTTGCACACATTGTGGTCGATTTTTTTTTAAATACTTTGAGCCCAATGTTCTCTCGCTATTTTTACCCTAAAAGTAATTTTTAAATTTGAAGTTGTCACAATCGCAATAAAAAAATACAAATGCAATTACTAAAAATTTTGTTTTTTTTTCTTAATGTCAGTTATTGAGGTCATTCATTCACAAAAGTTGAATTGAAGCAACTTTGTTGTGTTTTCCAAAACGCTAAAAAATGACTCAGGCAGTTATACTATTAGGTGAACAATTTGCTTTTCAGAAATAATGTCTTTTACAACCTTGGTCTTTGTAACATACTTTAAAATATTTGTTTAATAACTGGAATAATTGCCTAAAGTATACCCTAAAGCACAGATATCAAATTCAAGGCGCAGGGGCCAGATCTGGCCCGGAACATCACTTTCTGTGGCCCGCAAAAGCAAATCAAGCGTGTCCACTTCCATGATTGTTGATACCAAAATTTGTATTTGTCATATATCATGAAAAACTGTGAGATATTGCAAACATTTTTTGCTTCCAAATCCCTTTTTACAGTAACTTGAACAATAGTTGAGCAAACTATTATCCTTGACTTCAGATTTCAAAACTAATTATCCCTCTGTTGTGTATATGTAATAATATGAGGAAGCGATTAAACATTTGTAAGGTTTCCCAACATATAATGTCCCTCTGAGGGAAACCATAACTACAACGTGTCATGCAACAAAAAATATTTTGACACGCCTACCCTGAAGTACTACCTAACCTACAGTAACTTGTTGTTTGTTTTTAAAGCCTTTTTCAAGCATTGAAAATCCTTGTTCAAAACGACAACAAAATAAACAGAGAAAATGATTGCCAAAATATTGGAAAAAAATGTCTCTTTAATTGCATTTTATTATGTTTATTTTATTTTGGGACTGTTGCACAGAATCTTTTCTTTCTTATTCCAGGACTATGTATGTTAATTGTGTTACTTTACAAGGGCCATCAGCGTAAAAAAATCATTTTATCATATGACTTTAGGAATTTAGAAATTCTATATTTAGGAATGTATATGTTTGGTACTTTAATATCGGGCTGCACATTTTTGTGCCGTATGTGACATCTTCTTTTCTGTTTTATTGTGTCTGGTATGTTTCCCTGTAACCACTCAATTATTTTATTTTATTGCGCAACTGATAATAATCTGTGTATTTCTTTATTTTTTTGTCCATGCTATTTCAAATTGGATATGTTGTTGATTTATTTTTTAAATCACCCATTGAAATTTGCACATTTTCTTTGCAGAAAGAGTTACAATCAATTAAAATCATGTGTTAGCAAATGCATTTGAGAACGTTAGGCAAATTAAAAGCTTCCGTGTAACTAAAAGTTTGGCAAAAAGAATAAATCCTTGCTCAGTACCGTGAGAGACAGTGGAGGTAGACAAGCGAGGGTGGTTTTTGGGGGGGGGGGTCGGGGTCGTAGACGGAGGCACAATCTGGATTGTGGTTGTTTGCAGGACTTGAACAGCACCACAATTGAGCATTTCACAGCACGTACCCCCTCGGCGTGCCCTCGCGTCTGGAGGGGTTATTGGAGGGTGGTGGGGGGGGGGGTTTGGGTGGGGGGGGGGGGCTGAGAACTCAGAGACGATGCCGGTAAGTCAGTGCAAGGTGTCGACCCCTCCCACCATTGTCAAAGGCCACATCAGAACGACCGTAGCCCCCTTCACCCTCCTGCTTCACTTCCCGCTTTTCACTGTTTTGTGGTCTGTATTTGACTGGGGGGGGGGGGGGGGGGGGGGAGTTGGTTTTATCACACACACACACACACACACACACACCCTCCCTCCACATCTCCACTCAATTGTACCCGGGAGGTGTTTACGGGGAGGCCGACAGGATGTTCGGCCCACCAGGGGATCAAAGTGTCCTCCTGAAGTAAAATGTGATGTTACTCACTCGTGACCAACATCACAGACGCACGCAAGGCCCGGATTTGGCCAGAGGAGGATCTGTTCGGCCGCTTCCTCGCTTCACACCAGAGTCATCGTCTTGGTCTTCACTGATAAGGAAAGAGGGGCGGGAAATGGGCTCAAAACTGGCTTTGCAGGCCATATTAGGCTTTTCGATTCAGACTTGTACAGTGGAGTCTCTAAGGTTGAATACGATTTAATTAAAGGTCAAAGTGTAGCCGGCTATTCTAAGTTAACTGCAGCCATGTCAGTCCTCTCAAATTTCTGTAAAAATGTGTATGTTTATAAAGTTTATATTAATGCTTAGAGTGCATTATAAGTGGTTAATGCCAACATTTCAAAGATTAAAACTCGGGGGGTTTTATTTGACACATTTGTTCATTTATTAAAAATTAATCTTAAATCAGAATGAGTTGTGTTTCATTGTGAAAAACGTATGAAAAATCTTTCTTTAAAATGATCTGTAATTGGATTAAGAGAAATTTTATGTATTAAATGTTCTAGTGGTATCGGTTGCATGGTGTCAGTGAGTACTCAAGAGTTGTGAACTCGTACTGGTATTGATCTGGGAAAAGAAAAGTGGCACTATTAACTAGGGAACTAGTAGTGGCACTAGTTACTAGTCAAAACTATAAAATGCTCAGTCTGTAATGGCAAATGACAAAAGGCATGAGTCGTCATCCAGTTTTTTTTAACATTCCTAATTGCCACACAAGAGTAAAAAGAAGTTAACCATTTTCAATAAAATAAAATAAAATTAAATAAAGCTCTACCTCAGCATTTTAATTGACCGCACATATGTTGATGCAGGACAATAATTATCAGGACAGTCCTAGGCTTTTACTGCTATGACTATGCATCAACTTAAAATGGACATTCTTCTTTTATACTGATTGTTTCACCGAAAAATGACACATAAAAAAGACAAACCAAGTTAATCCTTCAATACCTGCTGAACGGTGGCACGGGATCTGTGAGTTTGTGCAACTTCAGAAGAATATTTTGGTATTTGGTTAACTTGCCAGCTTCCAGACGTTTCACTGGAGATGTAATTAAAATCACGCATAAGAAAAAGTCAGTTGGAGTCCTAGTAAAGTACAGTAAAATGTATTTTCAGCAGTCACAAAAAACACAATACAAAGGATGAATAATAGAAATCAGGTTCAGGCAGTGCTGGTCCAAAGCATTAAGTTAAAATCACACAACACCAGAGACGTTTATATACAGTGCGTATTTACAATCAACCAAGCGGAAACGTTGAGCATGAATGCATAGCAAGGTGAAGTGTTACATTCATAACATTTGGAGCGCAATATTTAAAATGCAAATTGATTTTTTTTTTACATACAACAAATCTGCTGCTGTTGTTGTTTTTTTTTTTTTTTTTTTTTGGAAAGACTGAACAAGTATAAACTTGCTGGATTTGACGAGCTCGTCCAAATGCTGATCGACTGTTTTCTGTTTTTCCCACATTGACCCAAACGGTTGGCTGGTTTGTCATGACGCTGCATAACAACTACCATGTTCCAACCGCAGCAAAAGAATTCCTCTGATGCTCTCATTCGGGTTTCAGATGTTTTCTAAACAGCGAAATAGCAGCCAACACTTGACTTCACATCATTAAAACCATCTTCTGCACATGTGAGTCATGCGTGTGTGTTAACGCCAGAGGCAGACGGCGAGCTCGGACATATGATTGCAATCACTGTTTACACGTTAAGACGCTGGCTAAAAAGGCACATTTTGGGTTGAATGTACAGAACGCTACACACCAAAATTTAGCGACGTTCAAACTTCTGTAAACGTCATTTGACCTTCTCTATACTTTTGAATGGGGATGTTCGATATCACTTTTTTTCAGACCGATACCAGGTATTCACGTTTTGACGACGGATACTAAGTATTGATACCTCTAGTACTTTTGATATGTAATTTAATTTAAAGTGAAAATCAATCCAATAATTTTCTTCACGAGAAATTTTTCTATGCCGCCCCACTAGTCTAATCAAGGCATCCTGATTAATATTGCATTTGTGCGAGTTAAAAACAGTAAAATCCGCCTGTTTTTATCCATCTCGAGGGGCGGCCATTTTGTCACTTGTCGACTGAAAATGACATCACAGTTGCTCAGGTCTCAGGTAACGACCAAATAATGGCCCAACTTCGGAAAACAGTTGAGGCGTGATTGGTCGCTATTCGAGCCCTGAGCAACTGTGATGACGTTTTTAGTCGACAGAAAGTGGCGAAATGGCCACCCCCCTGAGATGGCTAAAAACAGGTGGATTTTGCTGCTTAACTCATATTCAACAAACGCTAAATTAAGGACAATGCCATGTTTAGACTAGTTAAGGCGCATAAAACATATTATTGTACAGAAATTTTTGCGTTGCCTTCCACTTTAATAAAAAAAAAAAAAAAAGTGATTTTTCTTTCCGACGCAGTTTATGATTCGCCAATGTGTCAAACGGCTGCAGTATAGCACCAACTACTGTCGAAGAGGACTTATCTGATGTCAGATTTTCTTTTTAGACTTAAGTATTGGTGGCCGATATCGGCAGTTTCCATGAGGCCTCGATACCTTCAAATAAGGCCAGTATTGGCCCGATACAGATGCTCGCCCGTCCCCTACTTTTGAATATACACATCCAACTGTTCCGTGCTCATGCCACTTTGCTCACCAACCACAGACAACTTGCTTTGTGTCACCATAACACAACATCAGAGCGTAAGGAACAAGGTCTGCTTTCTTAACCTCGCACTAAAACAAAATATTATGAGGTTATAAATTACATAGAATACATTTTGTTAGTGGAAAGGCATATGGTCCTCTCACACTTTCTTTTTTTTTTTTTTTTAGTTGTCGCTGTGGTCTTGATGTCAAAATGTGAACAAGCATGATGAAGGCTACCGATTCAAATGGAACCACAAAATGCATTGGCCCACTCATGGATCAAACGCCTGTCGTGAATTCTGCCGTTCAGCTCACTGACAAGTTGTGCAAAAAGTAAGAAAAAGCAACACTAAACAGTTGGAGATGTGAATTCCAAAGTTGAAAGGTCAATTGAAGTCCTCCTGAAATGTCACCTTTTTGTGAGTAGTGCATATGGGCTTGAGAAAAAATGGATCTTTCACATGAGCCACAATGTGCAAGACGACATCAATCAACAACATTAGCGACATAAAGTGAATGTACATTACAAACTTGACCATTAAAGCACTTTTGTGCTTTAAATGTAACAGCATTACAGTTTTAAAGACAGCAGGGTTACTTGCTAGGGCACCGTGGTGGACATCGGGTGGTATTCACCAGTATTGCATTAAGCAGTTCTCAAACCGTTTTCAAGTTTGCAGGAGTTTTAAGAAGCATTGGCACAGTAACTGGAAAAAAAAAGTGGTGTGTACATGTGTGTGTTTGCGTGTGTGTGTGTCTCCTTCCTGAAATGTTTGTACAGTCTGACAGCAGTTTTCAAGCTCAAACGCCAAGCTCTTCTGCCTCTTCAAAACAAGGCCACTCTTTGGAATGATGCTGATTAAAAACAGACAGTAGTCCATAATCAAATATAAAACTCTTCCCGGATTAGAAAACAAAAACAAACAAAAAAAGTGCTGAGTGTTCCGTTGGTCTCAGAAGTTCCCAGGCTTGTGAAAAGAAAGCCATAATAAGTGTGTGGGTGTAGAGAATCCCCGCGAGCGCTCGTCGTCAGAGTCGCTCTCATTTGCCGGCGCTCTCGGTGGCCGGGTTGTATTCGGTCTCGCCTGCGGACACCAGAGAGATGCGGCGGGTGGATCCCCACAGGCGGCGGGAGAATTGTCCTGAGCGAACCTGACACCAGAGGACATTGTTAGTCTGGCCTGAACACTACCAGAAGCAATGGCGTACAATTGGAGCCTAAATTCTAATATTTCGCCCAGGAATTTGTATTCATATATTCCCAACATCATAAAATGATGCGGCGGGCCAAATTTGTAGTTTGACACCGGTGGCTTACAAGCAGACACAGACAGCGGCACATCATTATCATATGAACAAAAGCTCATTTTTCTCATTCACTTTGCATATGCGTAACCGAGCCGAACCCCCTTCACAGCTCCCACATGTACTTCATGTCCTGGTTCTCACCTCCTCCGGCTTTCCCGCCCCCACTACTATCAACTTCCCGTCTTCCAGGCCCACCAGGATGTGGCTGCTCTCTTTGGTGACAAACACGCTCCTCACTGGGACTTTCAAGGCCAAGGGTGGGACAGCGGCATTCAGGCTGTAAAAAAAAAAAAAAAAAAAAAAAAATCAATCTATTATAAGTCTTTCTAAAAGCCATGACATGATGTAGATGTAGGTATAGATAGACTAGATAGATAGCTAGATATATGGATAGAATAGCTAGATAGCTATCTAAAATCTAGATAGTTAGCTAGCTAGCTAGCTAGATAGATAGATAGCTAGATCGATAGCTAGCAAGATAGATAGATAGATAGATAGATAGATAGATAGATAGATAGATAGATTGATAGATAGATAGATAGATAGATAAATAATGTGGCAAGTAATTGACACCCACCCAAAAAGAATTTTTTTTTCTCCATGAGACAAGCTTTGGCCTGACTAAATGAAGCTCAACTCTCAATTCAACAAAGTTGCTTGACACGAAAACAATATTTTTATACAAGACTTGGCTTCAGTCGAAGCACAAAAGGGGTTTAGGTAAAAACAAGGATTAGGTAATTTACCTAATTTCAGCGAATAATGGAAGATAAATTCCCAAAAAAGACACATTTGAGAATGCCAAACCTCGAATATGTGGGGTTCAACGTATATAGGGAATTTATCTTGATCATTATTAAACCAAGTAAAAACATCTTTAGGGTTTTCAACAAATGTCAAATAGACAATATTTGATGATGTGATATGCTCTGGATCAGGAGCTGTTCTTTTCCTTATTGGCTGATAAGAACAGATAGAAACAGATGATGTGGTATGCTTTGGATCAGGAAATATTTCTTCCTTAAGGGAATCAAACGAAGGCCTCTTTAGTCACAGGTCGCACATTATACAGTGGCCACATCCAACACACCTTTAATGGAACACCAGAGAAGTGGGCAACTTTCCAGTACCTGCGTTAGGGGTGTGCAGTGGGAATTGCAATAACAGTAAAAATTTCCATATGTGGAAAAGTATATGAAACTTGATGTGGAAAAAACTGCAAAGTTGCAGAATCATCCAAAGGAACAAACGTAAATGTTGTCGGGTTTTTTTTTTTGCCAATAAATCAATCATCAAATTGGCAAAGCAGACATGGAGAATTCAGGTGGAATCGATTACGACCTAAAAGGACTGAGGGAGTTTTCTTTCAATCATAGGGAAGTACAGTATGTTTATTCATTTAGTCTATTCATAATTCATGTTGATTACAATTCTAAACCAGTTTAATTTTCAAATATACAATACTATTTTATAATCACCAAGGGGAAAACATGTTTTCACGCTGACATACATATTGTGCTGTATGTATTAGTCAAGACAGAAAGCCAAAAAACACATATGAGGGTAAGGCAAGATGTCAGAGTGACGGGGTGAACAAGTCTCATTAATTCCAATGGAAAGCCAACTCTGATTAGTTCATAAATTCCCCAACTAAACTTCCAGCTTTCTGGAATCAGGGTAGTCAAACCGTGTCCAAGCCCGTCTTGCTGATGTCACAGTCATGATTTCTGAATCTTTGTAGTTCAGAGGTCTCGTGGAATCTACCTGCACAGGTGGCGGATGTGAAGTCTGCCCTGCATGGTGCCCAGCATGATGTATTCAGAAACCAGGTGGAGAGCGCACACTTGCTCATCCACGTTGAAGGACGACAACAGGCAGCCATTGACCGAGTAAACATGGATGGCGTCCTTCCCCTGTAACGAATGAGCGCCATTTTAGAAAAGTAGCCAACTGTAAACATAAAGTCATCGTCTGCCTACTGTGTTCACGTACCTTTGAAGTATTGGATGGCTCACCCCTGGAGGTCTGCACCACCACGTGGCCCTCCATGCCCACTTGCAGCTTAGAGATGTAGGAGGGCTCACCTGGAGGCCTCAAGGTCCTCAGGTACTGGCCTCGTCTGACTGTGTGCACAATCACGGTCCCGTCCTACAAGTCAACAATCAGGAGAGTATAGCATGTTATTTATAGTTTGAAAAATCACATACACAAATATTTTTGGTCACCGATCAACCACCTATCACCTAGTTTATCACCTACTTACAACCTACCCACCGATCAACCCACCAACCACTTATTTCCCTATCACCTAGCTACCAACCACCTACCTAGCTAATTTCCATCTACCTACCTACTTTGTATTTATCACCTCCCTACCTATCACTTACTGTACCTAGCTACTTACCAGCCTAGCTAACTAGTTACCTACTTATCACCTACCTACCTCACCACCTGTGCCAACCTGTCTACCCAATTACCTTATATCAACCACCAACCAATCTGCCTACCTACAGTACCTACCCACTAACCACTTATTTACCTATTACCTACCAACCTATCATCTATCTACCAACCACCTACATACCTTCCTACGTACCAACTGACCTAATGACTTACCTAAGCAAATTACATTCTCCCTAACAACCACTTCTACCCACTTATCACCTACCTAGCTACTTAACATTTTAGCTAGCTAACTACCTATTTACAATCTACTTACCAACCACCTATCTATCACATACCGGCCTACCTATTTAGCATCTCACCCACCTATTGTACTTACCGACCAAGTTCGCTACCACCTTCATGTCTTTGTAAGTTCCCATTAAAGTATTAAAATGTGCAAATCGTGGTTAACAGTACAGGAACAAATTGGCCACATATGCCTCATTATTGCATTGTTTTATTCAGTGAGAATTACAAATAAAATTCCATATTTGTTGGTACAGAATCTAAGTAAGTAAGTCATACTGTATTGCATGTATAGTATTGCACATATAAATGTGTCAGTTTTGTAGCAACTATTTAAGACCTTGGAGCCTGAGACAGCCATGTCCAGTTCAGTGCTGATGGCCACACAGGTAACCTCCTGGTCGTGTCCGCACAGCACCTGAACGGGCCGAGGAGACAGCGTGCTGGAGAAGCCGCCCTAAAATGGAAAAAGAATGCTTGGTGAATTTCACCGGATCCTTATCTCCTTTGGATGTACCAACATGTTTTTTTTTTCTACCTGCTGTAGAACTTGCCACACTATACATGATGTGTCCCTTGAGCCAGAGATGAGGTAGATGCCACACAGATCTAGAGCCAAGCACGTCACAACATCTTTGGGGAAACACAGAAATTCATCACACTGCTGAATGGTTACCTTCAACACATCTCCACTGTTAATTAAATCCTGTTTTATTCCATTTGTCAATACAGTACTTGTGCAGGTGTGCCTAATAAAGCGTCCACTGAGTGCGTGTCTACGTTTGAGCTTACCAATGTGCCGGCAGATCCTGCCCACCAGCTTGCCTTTTCCCAGCTGGGTAACCCGCAGACTGCTGTCCCAGTGTCCTCCACTAAACAGCAGACGTCCATCATTCGACACCACCAGAACCTGAGCGCTGATCTCCACACCGGGTGCGAAAGGTCCGCCTAGGAAACGTTGTGTCCTGAAAATCAACCGACAGCGTGTATGTGAGCTGCAGCCTGAAAGTGATTATTATGAGTGCATTAAAACCCGTCACTCCAGGAAAATGACATTTCCAAATGGCTCCAAACCACATTGTTTGAATTTTTGGGGAATGTGCATTTGATATTCATGTTCAAGGTCGATTTAAAAGGACAGGCTCTGAAACATCCCAGATGTTTCCTCACAGGGAAACAGCACACAGATGTTTTCTATCTTGTTGACGATCTTAAAATGTAGTAAAGATGAAGATTAGATTATTTACTTTATGCTATGTTATTGATGATGTGTGATGTGTAATAATAGTCTAACATGATTTGACAGTCTGCTGAGGTGACGTGACAAAATATCTGGGTATTTTTTTCTTATCTCTGTCCCAATTATTACATAACAGTATAAGTATAAAAAAAAT
This sequence comes from Filicampus tigris, assembly GCF_054856515.1. Taxonomy (NCBI): domain Eukaryota; kingdom Metazoa; phylum Chordata; class Actinopteri; order Syngnathiformes; family Syngnathidae; genus Filicampus; species Filicampus tigris. Next base: position 12,007,334 of record NC_141224.1, read on the forward strand.
TGTAATCACTTGGGATTAGTCATGGTTGGGTCCTTGGTGAAGGTGAAGTAGTTGGCGATGTTCTTGTCATATGGCAGCCAGCTGTGTGTTCCAATCAAGCCACTGGAGCTCACTGTCACCTGGAAAGAGAAAAGGAGGCTGATTAAAAAAATGAAAGTTGTGGTTTTATCTTTTCGCCTAGCTAGCTGTCTCCATGGCGAAGGTGGCAAGCAAAACCGTACCAGTATATCCGAGCCATGGATGATGGAGGACCGATTCTGGTTCTTTGGTACGACCGCCTGGACTAGGGGGATGCCATCACTCACAACCTGGAGTACACAAAACAGTAAAGGTCATGCTAATATGAAAACATTTATCTATACAAAAAAAATATTGTTTGTCCCACAATTAGGCTAATTTGTCACAAGAAAAATTATATTCCAATAATCATCTTAACAAGTAAATAAACGTCTGAAAAAGGGGGGACATGAGGGAAGCAAAGTCTGAACGTGTTCATATTCAAATACCCAACACAACTGCAGCACAATAAAGTAACAGCCTATTGCTGCAGCCAATTTATTGTTATTGAAGAATTGAGCATATGAACAAGAGAAAGCAGCCAGTCAGCAATTTAGAAAGGCCTTTCTCATCTCATGTATTTGTTGTTTGTTTTAGTTCCACCAGAATTTTTCTGTGTTCTTTCAAATGCGTATCTACAGCAGTCAAGCCTACATTACAGTACCGTAATTGTGCTTTCTGTTTAGGGCTGAACGATTTTGAAAAATAACTAACTGCAGTTTTTTTTTCCCCTTCAATATTGTGATTGCGATCTAATATGCGATTATTTTTTTCAAGGTGCCCTTCCCATGCAAGCAAAAATTAATCTGTATTACGATAAACAATACCAGATTTATTTTACCTAAATGTTTTGGTCTTATAAGTTAGGCTTACACTAAAATAAAGGCAAATGAACCATGAATTAATACAAAAGACAGTTTACTTATCTATTTCAATTAGAGTTACTATATTAACTTACAAAACACTTTGACTTGGAGTCTGTTAAGCGTTCACTATGATCAAAAAAGTGTGGGGCAAAAATAAATCAGTTTGCTACAACAATACGGTAATGCCAACAAATCTGTGGCTTTATCAGTTTAACTTTTCATCTTTCAATAAAACAGTTATATGTAAACATGTGGACTGCACTTTTTAAAGTGGAAGTCAACCCAAACATGTTTTGTTTCCAATAATATGTTCTATGCAAGCCCACTAATTGAAACAAGGCATTCAGATAAATATTGCGTTTGTGGAATATGAGGCGACCAATCACGGCTGAACTGTTTTCTGAAGCTGAGCGTTACCTGAGCCCTGAGCAGTTGTGATGTCATTTTCAGTCGACAGAAGTGACAAAATGGCCGCACCCTGCGATGGCTAAAAAGAGGTGAATTTTGCTGCTTAACTTATATTCCACAAACGCAATATTAATCAGAATGCCGTGTTTCAACTAGTGGGCCTGCTGGGAACATATTCTTGAAAAAAATATGTTTGGGTTGATTTTGATCTTAACTAGACACTATATAAATGAATGAAAATGATCAAATAGACATACATATATACTGTATAAAACTAAAGCCTACCGACCGATTGAACGGAGGCAGAGTTGTTTGCAATTTGAAAATTGCATTCTACTACACTGCACTGTTGATTTGAATTCAATGAATTGCTCGGCCCAATTGTTCGTTCCTGCTACAATCAATTCTTCAATTCAAGTCACCGGCCAATGTCTCGCTCTTACCTCCACAAATGAGCGTAGCTTATCGAGGTGATCAAAGATGTTAACGGGCACCGAGTCCAGACGGGACTGCCGCCTTGAAGCATTTGCGGTTGACATGCGCGGAGGGTGAGGCTCCTGTTTGCAGATGAAAATGTGACTGCAGCTTTTCAGGGAGAATATGAGTACAATACTATTCATAGTCAAAAATGTGAAGGTAGAAGTTATGAGCTCATTTAAAAGTCGCACCTTCAGCAGTTGGCAGGGCGTTTGTCCAAAGTTGCTAATGATGCCTTCAAGTGCCTTGCGCTCCGTCTCATCGGCAATGGCGTCCAGATCTACAGCACCTGTGCAACAGCCCGTGAAATGATCATCTTTATTTTTTTCTTACTGATGACAAAAAATATCGCCGTACCTTCATAGGTGCAGTAGTAGAAGACGTTGAGGGCTTTCACCGCCTCTTCGCCTCTCTGCTTGTATCCGAAGATCAGGTCGATCCACTCGTGCAGATGACACGACACATGCTCACTTTCCTAAAGTCAAATAAAACTGATGTCAATTTGAAGAGTTGTTTTGAATGAGCTGGGGGGTGGGGGGGGGGGGGGGAAGCATCCCGCACTAACATCTCACCAGAGCTTTCCTGTGCTTTCTGATGAAGTCTTCCTTCGACGTGGCCCAGCGGGGCAGCAGAACGTCCTCCACTGGATCCTGAGATATCTGCAAGGATCCCAGGTCGAAGCCTGCGACAAAGACGCCAGGATCAAAGAGCGCTTTGCGAGACAAATAGTGCATTTCCTCAAACAATATGCCCTATTTCCACCCAGATGTGTCAGTGTTATTTCTGGATTAGTGCTAAACGGGTGACTACTTTAGCGAGCTCCATCATCCACTTGAACAAATGCCACCGGACCTGTATTGGCCTCACAGAAGCTTTCTGCTAACCGGCTAGTACAGTGAAAATTGAATGCCGTTTTATGAACAAGAGCTTCCTGCACACTAGTACGGTCAACACACCAAGCAAGTTGAGTTGTGTCTGACGCTTAAGTTCATAAAACGGCGTTCCCTTTTCACTGTACTAGCTGGTTAGCAGAAAGGTTCTGTGAGGCCAGTACAGCACCCATAAAGGAACATGAAGGTGATGATTTGAGTCTTGATTAATGCACTAAGTTCATCTTATTAAATTACCATAATCATAGAAAAGCTAAATGATTACAGTGTTTCTATTCAAAGAGTTCCTCATATAAAATACTTTTCATAAGGCCAATTTCTAACCCAATTTCTCTATTCAAAATCACTCGACTCGAATTTCTCGTCATGGTGAAATTAAAAAAAAAAAAATTAACAAAAAAATGAAATTGTGAAACCTTTCACTCTGTGTGTGGTGAATCTACAGTATTTGAGTTTCACTTTTTGATCTGAACTACTGGACTAAACAAACACATCTTCCACGATATTCTGATGTATTCAGATGCCTTGCGTCGAGTCAATGAGGCGTGTACACATCGATGGGAAACGCACCATTCATGTTCTGCAGGATTTCCGGGAAGTAGAAGAACTCCGGGATGAGCTCTTTTACATCGGCCGGGCTTTCTATGCGCGCTTGCCAGGCCGCTGCCACCGAGTGGAACTGTCGGTCTGCACAGTCGAACCTAAACGGAGATGACCGTGTGTCGGTTTAGGATTAGAGCAAGCTAGTGACCTGCCTGCCGTGACTCGGTGCACCCCGATGTCATTCCCACCTGCCGCTCTGCAGCTGGATGTGCAGCGTGGTAAACGGCTCCATGCGGATCATATAGTGCATGACTCCTGCTGCGTTGGAGTAGTGTGTGCCGTAGTGGAATTTGTCGATGGTGCCCGTCGGGTCCTCAAAGCTTTCGTACCTGGTGGAAAGCAACAGAGAAAGGACTTCCAGTGCTCAAATGGTGCGCGTTGCTAGTTATTTACAATCTCACTCAGGTTTTTATACTTTCATTTTTATGTGCGGCATTGCGACAGGTAACTGCAAGAGTTTTTAACACTGTTAAATTGCATAATAATTTCAGCAGAACAGTTAGTGTCACATATATTGTGTCGCTGATATGACATAAAAACGCCTCAGCGTCTATTTATCACTACCATTTTATGCACTTATTGTCCTTTGGTGTATTTCTAGATTAGATTTACTGTGACACTATTTTGAGTACGAGTATCATTATCATTATATGCTGATTGTAATCTCTCAAAGGGGAATTCAACTTACACTCAGTTCATGTATATTTCATATTGCATCCGGCGGAGAGAACCAGATCACACACTAGCAGGAATTCAACTGCAAATCTAGGGTTATGGGTGGGGTTTGGTGCCTTGCTTAAAGCGGCAGTCAACCCAAACATATTTTTTTTAAGAACATGTGAGTTGAGCAGCAAAATCCACCGGTTTTTAGCCATCTCAGGTGGCAGCCATTTTTCACTTCCGTCAACTGAAAATGACATCACAAACCCTCAGGGCTCAGATAACGACCAATCATAGCTCACCTGTTTTCTGAAGCTGAGCTATGATTGGTCGTTCACCTGTTTTCTGAAGCTGACACCTGTTTTCTGAAGCTGAGCTATGATTGGTCGTTATCTGAGCCCTGAGGGTCTGTGATGTCATTTTCAGTCGACAGAAGTGACAAAATGGCCGCCCCCTGAGATGGCTAAAAACGAGTGGATTTTGCTGCTTAACCCATATTTCATATTAATCAGAATGCCTTGTTTCAACTAGTGGGACTACATAGCACATATTCTTGAAAAAAATATGTTTGGGTTGACTTCCACTTTAAAGACACCTCATCAGAAAGCTGATAAGCATCTCTCAAACAACTACCAGTAGCTGCTATTTTACTTTTTTTATTTGAAACAGAAGCTTCTTGTTCCAAAGAGCAAGTCCTTGCAGATGAGCAAGTGCTGCCCCATAATGTTAAATATCATTCTTTTTGGTTACATAAGCTGTTGTTGGTCACAAAAAGACCTTAAAAACCAACTTACTTCTCCTTGACTGCCTGTGCATGGCGAGGGTTGACCACACCGACAGGTTTGGACAAGTCTCGGAAAACGGATGGGTCTTCCAGATCCAGAACAGCGGAGGTGTAGTCGCAGAGTATCCAGGGGAACTGACCAAAGACAACATGGTCGTCATTTGTGCTGTGTGTGCGTATGTGTGTGTGTGTGCACTGCCTCTGCTATCTCTCGCCTCATGTGTGGTCTTACCACAGGATATTGCGATAGGTCATTGTAAGTACGCCCGGCGATGGTGTTGAGTTGCATCAGATATTCAAAATTAGATATTTCCCTCCAGACCCATTTCTGCGCAATACATGAGAAACATATCAGCATGATACAAGCTATTTAACAAATAATAACCCCACAAGAGAGAATAAAATGAGCTTCAAACACCTGTGTGAGGCCTGATGCCTTCAGAAGCTCTTGAGGTGATCGGGATCCAAAGTAAAAAAGATTGGGGGGTCGCAGTCCCAGAATCCTTGAATACACTTTATTACGCAACTAAGAAGAGAAAAGATGAAGATTCTGTTAGGAGATTTTCAATTGGACAGAAGTTGAAATGGCGTCAACTCTACATCACCTTCTTCTTGAAGTTGATGAAGTAGTGAGCCTGGTCAATGAAGAAGAGCTCCAGTGCAGAACGACGCAGGTTATAGCGCCTCAAATGGACCTCTCGGAGCTGAGAGAGAGGTCGCTTGAAATCGAAGCCAATTCCTACAGGGATGGACAATATTCATGCAGACGCTTAGCTTAGACTAAGATAAGTACATTCGCACATGGGCACAACATAATATACACTTGCCACATCTAATAGCATCCAATAAAAATGCAGTGCGCAACATTCGGGAAGCAGTTCTCAGCTTTTGCAAACAATATGTCCCCTGCTGTAGTTTTATAGTATAGTAGTGTTGTTGCATTGTGTGATAATGGCAGTAGTTACATTTAGCTAAATAGAGTCAATATTTGAAAAAAAAAAGAGGTTTGTAGTTATACATCGCTACAAACTACAATCACAATAATAAACCTACAGAATGCTATGCCATACTTCATGGGAAGCATTTCTTAAGGTTTTTGTTTTTGTTATTTTTTAACCAAAACCATAGAAAACAACAAAAAAACAAAGAGCAATTGTTTTTCGTTCGAGAAGGAGTAATTGGATTTACATTCTTTAAAACATCACTTCAGTGTTCAAACAGTTTCAGTCCGACTTTTTAGAATGGATTATTCTCAAAATCCAAGGTTGCATTTTACCTCTCTGACAATGTCAGTCAAAATTGAGCTTTATGACCTTCATAATGGCAACATTTTCAAAACAGGCTTACAGTGCATCAAGTGTACATTCCTCACCCTCCTCCGTTTCCTCTTTCTCAATGCTGCCATCGTAGAAATAAAGGTGGTGCGTGGTAACCTCCAGGCGGCCGGGAACCTTGGCTACGATGGTGATGAGTTCACAGTCTTCGGATAAAACCAGCTTTTCTTTTTGGCTCTCATCTTCGGCTTCCACGCTAAAGAGTAAGAACGTCATATTTGAATTGGATAGACTGTTTTTCAGCCTATTGTAAGATAAGTACATTTGCACTTCTTATCAAGGGCTTAATGGGAAGTGCACATTTGGTCGGTGACTCACTTGTTATCTAAAATAACAAGATCCTCTTCTCCTAACTGGTCGTCCTCCATATCACTCACTTTGGCTTCTTTGGCTACAGCCAAAGGGAGAGGCTCGGAACGTGGACTGTCCACTCCTGGAAAAATAATGACATCATTGTATTTTGAATTTTAAAAAACCAGTCAAAACGCATTTGGTCCATTGTGTGACGCACCCATGTTGTCCCTCTGGGCACTGGCCTCTGTGTGGGAATCATAATGGTGGTTGGGAACAAGTTTGAGGCGCATCTTTGAATACGTCTCGGCACTGGACAGGATCCACTTGACCTGAGGCTGATTTCTGCAGAACATATCGAAAAATGTGCTTGTCTCCGAAAATAACAAAGAGGGCAGCGAGAGAGGAATAAAGTTGAAGGCCAGGTTGCAAAAAGTAACTCGGAGAGTGCTGTGAGGCACAAACAGATTCCAGAGGAAAGTGGCAAAGCACACTTTTAGAAGGAATGTAAAGCATGTTTGGGTAAAGTGAATCAAAATAACACTGGTTAAGAGGAAGTCCTACTTTTTGGCCCACACTGCTCTCTCGCTGGTCAACAGCCTTCGCAGAGCCTTCCAGTGTTGCCACACCACCCCCTGCTGGTTGGAGCTCTGCTTCTGCCAGCTGACATAACGCCCGTTCTCACTTCGGACACGCTTCAGGTAGGGGTCAACGATCAATTCCTGTTGCCACACACATTGTCGGGTAAGTGAAGAAGGTCAAATGTTGCGGCTACCGATGGGAGCCCTGCACGTTGCTGCCACCTGAAACTTTGCTTTGCTGTCCGATCTGTCTTTGTCTCGTTTGAAGGCCGTACTCATGAGGTCATCGAAACAGGAATTCCAGAAATTGGACATGATGTCATGACTCCGCCCAAACGTGTCCAGCTCATACTGCTCCATTGTGGGCTGAACCTGCGGATATAAACATTAGCAGATTTAAAAATTGTTTAATTTTTTTTTACGGTAGGCTTCCTGGAGAAAAGACTGAATTATTGGAAACAATTCTTTTATTGGACATCATTACCACTGCATTGATCGAACAATCCTACTGAATAACAAAACATTTTTTTCTGTTATGGCTAGAAAGGGCAAAAAAATTAAATGCGGGGATACGTTTTTATTTATTTTGTATTTATTATACTCAATGATGGCGAATATCGTATTGTTCGGTGTTGCGCCCTATACAGAGACATACTTTCTAGATTGCAGACGGAAGGGGTACACAAATATTGCTTCACCTCTTGAGCTAAGTTTAGGGGACGGTGTCTTGCATAAGGGCACATCAACAATAGTCAGGAAGCAGACTATCAGCTCGCTAACATTTAGTAGCCCCGGGATTCCAGCAGAAACCCTCCAGTGCCAAAGTCCAAGTCCTTAAAGTGGAAGTCAACCCCAAAATTTTCTTTACAATAATATGTTGAATGTGCACCCAGAAGCTGAGCCCTGAGCAACTGTGATGTCGTTTTCACTCGACAGCGAATGACAAAATGGCCGCCGCCTGAAAATCTGGTGGATTTTACTGCTTAATTCGTAATCCACAAATACAAAATGAATTAGAATATCAAGATTAGACTAGTGGGGCTGCATAGAACATATTATTGTAAAGAACATTTTTGAGCTGACTTCCACTTTAAAGGTGAGATTTCATTTCATTGGACAACGAGAACATGAGCAATGAAATCAGACTAGTCGCACTAAAAACAAATTTCCAGGTTATAAACAAAAAGAAATATAAAGTTCTGTTCAGCTTCAGTGTTTCTGTTTGTTATATATAAAATATCTCAGACGTCTCTATTAAACAAAAACTGACATTTGCTTGAAATACAGTATAATTGTCGTGTGTTAATAAAGTTGTCATAACATTGTTTTGGAAAGAGCGGGCAAGTTTGATCGCATATGGTCAAAATGCCATTATCGTAACTGTTTGTTTTTTTACAAGTAAACAATAACAGCTGCTGACCTGCTGTTGGTAAAAGCTCTGCCACTCAAGCGTGTGGCAGTAGGCCTTCAGGTCCTGGGCAAACGTGGTGCTGCCATTGGTGATGGGCAGACTAGGGAGCAGCTGCTGGACCGTAACTGGGTCTGCGTGCTGGTCAAGGAGGGCTCGCACCACCGGGACCACCTGGGAGAACATCTCCGCATGCTCGGCGTTGTTGATGTCCGTCTCTTCTTTGTCTGGCCACAAGGGGGAGCCGATGCGGCCCAGAAGGAAGCAGACCTCCTCCCAGCTGAGACACAACACAGTCTGCAGCAGGCTGTGCAGCTTCACAAAGGCCATCACACACACCTGAGTAGGCAAGAGGACTTTTTAATTGGCATCAATTGAAGTCGATGATGTGATATGATTTATAGAAATCCCTCTGTAGACATTTTTAAAAAGCAGTTCGTTTATGGTTCATTTTTTTTTTCTTGTTTAACTGTATATTGTGTCCGCTGATAGTGTAGTGGTACACACGCCTGAGTTGTGTGCGGGCAGCGTGGGATCGATTCCCGCTCAGTGACAGTGTCTATGTGTGCCCTGCGACTGGCTGGCGACCAGTTCGGGGTGTAGTCTGCCTTCGCCCATTGACGGCTGGGATAGGCTCCAGCAACTCCCCGCGACCCTATATAGGATAAGCGGTTTAGAAGATGACATGACATGACTGTATATTGTTTGGGAGTCTGTATTTTAATCATGTGCAGCAAATTGTGAGTCAGTGATACATGCTATCTAAATATAATTTACTAACTCACACATACATTTACATTAAATAGTTGTTACTTAAGGTAACAAAAATATTCTGAGTATGGTGCAGCACACCACTTTAAACTCCACCCACAAATTTGACTGTTTTTTTTTAGTTTTTTGGGGGAGTTTAAAAGTGTCAACAAAAATTCTTTCTGTGTTTATTCAACTTATTCAAATCCTTATTTTAATACGTAGTCGAATGTTTTATGTGAACTCTAATCTGCAATGTTTCAGATATACTATCAGGAGGATAACACATATGGAGTACATGAGTCATTGTTTAGCTTTAGCTTATCGCGGGGAGGGAAAAAAAACCAGATCTTAAGAATATATAATCAATGCAGTTAAATCACACAGATTTATTTTAAATGAAACATCACACAAATTAAACTAGCGCAATTACTTAGATTTATTTTGAGAAACGGCTTTGTGGGAGTTGCTCTACTCTGCAGATGAGTATTTCAACCAACAAGTCATGTGATGGGAAGCCTTGTGGTTGCTTCACTTATGACCAATCGCTCAGTCCCACGTTGCTACATCAACGGCAGCAGCAGCCATAACTCAGAGAGGAGCTGCCCTTTCATACAAAACACTCACCACAAGAGGAATGACTCAAATGTCTTTGAAATGAAACCCATACAAGGTCTGGTATTTGTAATCTGCCTCTATCTGTGTGAACCCTTCACGTTAGTTAAATATTGCAGGAGATAAAAGGGAAACCGACCTGTGACTGCTGCTGTTGGATATAGCCGGTGATGATGCGTAGGCCGATCTGGGACATCTCCTTCAGTTCTGTGCTGCCGGGGCTGCCAGGGGTGCTGTGCCAGGCCTGCAACTTGTCCAGTAGGTTCACCACCCCCTCAAAGATCTGTGATACAGCGACTGTCAACAAAGGACTCGCAGTAAAAGCGTAGACCTCATTCCAAACCCGAAGACACTCATTACAACTTCTCCTGACTGCAATTTCAAAAATATTCTGGTGCAGCCCAGTTGTCTCAATTGCCGTATTTGAGGGATGCTTGAATAGATACTAAGTCACCAACCCAGCATGATACTGTCTAAGAACGGCATATAAAATCAATAATGCCATGTGAGTGGCATCAAGTTTGAAGCATTTGGACGGAGTATGAGAAAGAAAATACAAATGATGTGCCAGGCAAAGGTTGTCTGTACCTTTTCGCTCCATAGCGTATGATTGTCGGTCCCCTCGGCAAACAGGAAGTCCTGCAGCAACCTGAGGAGCCGCACCAGGCTGGGACAAAAAGGCAGGAACGCTCCCTGGGCGTCCCTCAGGTCGGATAAAGATGATTCCAGCATCATCTCCAGCAGACTGTTTGTTGCACACAGTGACACAGCACCGCGTAATGTCATAAAACGTACGAGGTGAAAATCGATCATGTAAAACATAACAGTGGCAGAACGCTGGCAATGTCTACAGACTCAGTTCACGTGCGTAAATCAATGGTCACCACACATCTAATTACAGTATCTTATATTTGCGGAGCTGCAAAGGCTGTGTGAAAACGCTGTGACGTATGTCTGAAAGGGACAAGCGAAAAAAAAATTCCCATTGTACCGCCAAATTACCAGGAATGCAGCATAAAAGTGGCATCACTCTAAATCCAGGCAATTTGGTCAAGGCGGCTGGCCACCCCACAAATCTACTAGTGCAAGGTTTAAAGAGGCGTACACTGTTTAAACCTGAAAAGTGCTTGTGGATAAATTACGATTTGGTGGCCTTATAAATAAATGACATTCAATCAGTTCGAAAAGTACAAATGCATGGTAGATGACAACAAAATATCCTGCAATCATATCTAGTACTACATTCAGCTAAAACTTTCAACCGAACTGAATTGAATTATCTTTCGAATTACATTGAAGAAAAAAAAAAAAAAAGGAACCGCAAAATTGAGGAAAGCAATCCCGATTTTGGTTGGTTTTACAATCTCAAGTGCTGTTACAAATACGAAACAACCCAAATAAATCTGTGACTTGTGATTGAAAGAAATGCATCCTCTTGGTGGGAAATAATTTAACGTCCAGTGAGAGAAGCTAACCTCCGTTTGATGTCATCGGGCGGGCGGACCAGTTGGCATGAGGACCCCAGTTTAGTGAGAACAGAAAACACCTGGCCCCTCTCTCTCCAGACCACATCCTCGGGCCCGTCCGCCCCACTGCCGCTCCAAAGCACCGAGAAGATGATATTGGTGAGCAGGTTGCACAGCTCCTCTTCTGGGGTCTGCTGAAAGTCAACCAACACTCTGACATGAAGCCTCACAGAAAACACCAGGCAGCTTTCTGCGATAAAGCTCAAGATATGACCGCCGTTATCCAAACCTGCGGGTTGGACGTGTTGGAGATGGTATCTGCAGTGGGAGGGTCTGTCCCGTAGCTGGCGTGGTCCAAAACATTGGATAGACTGGAGCTTTTCCTGGGTCTGAGCGGTGGAAATGGTTTGCTGTACTCCAGAGGGGATGGTGTGTTTGTCAGGCTACCTGCCGGGGTGACAATCTCGCCCATGCTGCAGAGTTCCAAATCAAAAGGTGGCGACGTTCCATACGGGGAGAAGGGCTGGTAATCTCTCCCTTCCTCGTCGAGGCGAGACGAGGCAATATCGCCCACCATGGAATTGGAGAGGGAGGACGAGTGACTCTCTTGGTCTGTAGAATCGAAGGATTTGAAAGTCTTCAGCCGGCCGCCCACTCCGCTGGGCGGCGATTGGGATAAATCCGAATATCCCTCCGAGATATCTCGTTGGACGCCGTCCTCCTCTTCCTCGTCGTCGTCGTCCTCCTGCGAGGTGCCGTAGTTCAGGAAGATACCGGTGCGGGCATCCTCTATGAGGAGACTCGGGTCTCTACGCAAAGGAGGCCGGAAGTTTGGCTCAGTGGATCCGGAGATGCTGGCAGCGAAGGATTCGTAGGACTCCTTCACATAAAGTTTGGTGAGAACATCCTGCCAGCTGGGCTGTTTGGCGAGCTGCTTCACGTAATCCTCGCTGAGGTAGATGAGGTGAAAGAGCTGTTTGCAGAAGCACAAGCGATATGAAGCTCATTTGTCCCAGTAGTGGGAAATTGTTCTGATTAAGATAACATTGGAGTAGCGGGAGATCAGACTGACCTTGCGACAAATATCCAGGCGGACCGCCAGGTCAGCTCGGTGGGACAGACACACCACAGCCAGGAGGTCTCTGAAGTTCGGGCTTGAGTCTGAGGAGAGGCAGCACACTCGGTAGTTGGAAACGTGTCCGTACTTAAAGATCAATGTTATAACGTGACATTGTGAATGATTACTTGGATTAAAAATGAAATGACCATATCAAATTCACCCATGATTTCAACTAAATTCACCTACGGAATTACCAAGAAGTCACACGCTCACATGCTATTGTTTAAGAAACCTTGTGCAAACCTTTGACTGGTATTGTAGTTCTAATTACAAATATTTTAACCAGCCATGATTTGGGAAAAATAGGAACTAGGAAGGAAAAAAAGGACTACCAAAAATGGGAAGACTTTGATCATTGTTTGTAGTTTTGAATTGATTGTTGTCATTTGTTGTCCATCCAAGTGACCGGGGCGAATGTCTTATACTTCCCATTTACCATTATAAAGGCCCCACTTGTTTTAATTGAAATACCTGTCGCAAGGACCTGCTCGTACAGACATCGCACAGTCGTCATGGTCACGGGAAGGTCTTCAAGGAAAAACACCAGGCCGAGATAGCCAAAGTCCTTAAGTTTGAGGCGCTGCTTGTTGCGCTCTGACACACGCTCGCTCTTCAGGATTTTGTACAAAACCTGCAGACACAATGTTTGAGTATGATTTGAATGACGGATAGCGGTGATGGCGATTGTGTTACAGAGAGAATGCAAGAAGAGATGGAAAGAAAGAAAGAAAGAAAGAAAGAAAGAAAGAAAGAAAGAAAGAAAGAAAGAAAGAAAGAAAGAAAGAAAGAAAGAAAGAAAGAAAGGAAAAGAAAATACTCTGACCCTGAAGACCATCTCTCTGGCCCGGTCCCCAAAGCTTGGGTTGAGAAGAAGACTATAGAGTTGTTCCACTCCCCACTCCAGCAGCACAGCCTGCACCTGTTCACGAGGAGGGCTGCTGCGCAAAAGCTCATAAAGCACATCCAAGGCCTTCACCACCTGAACAAAGATGTGCAATAAAGACGTGTCAGTGTGAATTAAGGATGGACAAGCGTCCCAAAGAGTGCTAAACAAGAACGGCACACAGAAGAGCACTGAACAATGCCAATTTCGATCAACACCATGTCCACCTACTGCATAATCCAGAATTGTGTCATTAGGATTCATTCATTGACCCTGAAAGTATTTACCCCATATCACTGGAAAAAAATACTGCTACCGCTGCAGGCATCAGAATCTACTCACTAACAAACACACAAACAAAACTCTTGTTATGCATTGTATGTGCAATCATGAAATTATTATTTTAAAAAAATGTATAATCAAATCAAACCTAGGACCAAAGCTGCCCTTGCAGCCACAAAAAAACACAAAAAAGCAATCCTGACTGCACTTTTATTTAGATATGCACCAAAATGAAATCAATTCTTTCATGGTCCCTGCCCCACCTCTGGGTGGAAATTATGTCATCGGCAAATATTTCTCTGGAATCCATCATGCATGTCAATGTGGACATGGATTATTTTGCCGACTGTGAAACGTTTCCAAAACGCTAAAAAAAGCAGCAAAAACGACAGGTGATCAGTACCTGCTGCTCATCTCCCGCACTCAGAATGTAAGCGAGGACGCTGTGGAGCTCCTCAGCAGTCGGAGACCTGAGGAAGTCTTTCAGCAACGCAAACAGGGACGTCTGAATCATCTGCTTCTCATCGCAGAGGCAGCTGCCATCTTTCTCCGTGCTGCGCAGGAGGCATGAAGGAACCGTATTAAATGGCATATTTGGTGTTCTTCAGTCCCTCGGAAGCAGATCAAAATTCACCTGTAGTAAGTGCGAATGGTATCCAGAATGTACTGAACTCCATATTTCCTCTTCATGCGCTGTTTCCCTTTGTGTATCACAGACGAGATGTACTGGACGTGATCTTGGAAAAAAAAAAAAAGACATTTGCTCAGTATGACATTGAGAAACCAACTTGTAGTAAAGAAATAAATGAATTCACAAAACAGAACATATCAAGTGTGAAAGCCTCAGCTTCCTACATTTTCTCCCTAACCCAGCCTCTGTGTGCATTGACGCATTTTCATTTGGAAGCATCAAAAACACCTTTGACAGAAAGCGTTGGGTGCATCGATCATGCCTCACCGTGACAAACGGCAAAATGGCTTCTCGTCCATATACGGAAATCAAAAAGCAGGTGCTGGTAGAACTGCTGCAGAAGCGGACCATTCCCATCATTGAGAACCTGATCGAGTAGCAGCCGACACGCAATCAAAACATTCATGTCCATCATCGTGCCTGGAACCTGCGGAGAGGAGAAATGTGTACGTTTCTGTCCATCGGGATTCGTCATGCACATTCCATAACATTGACATTTACTTGACATTAACTCAAGTCAGTACGAATCATATGCCAAATTCATGAAAGAAAAAGAAAAACCAAAAGATACTATGAAATCACATCCATCGTTAGACTGAAAAAAAAAAATGCACTTCATAAGTAGCTCAAAGCGAGAAGAATTAGGCCATTTTACTTTGCTGAGCATGGCTCCGATGATGCTGGGCCCGTGGCACTGCAGCAGGCCTTCCTGATTGACGGGGTGACGACGGATCATGTTCTTCAGCATCAGCAAGAAGGCAGCCAGGCTGTTCCTCTCCAGTCTCGCTTCTGGAGGAAAAAAAACAAACCAACAGAAACTTACTGACAATCTCGATGTAACCAAAAAGGATTATAGACATTATTTTACAGAGGCAGTTATTAAAGCCACATTGTGATAACTTTTGAAATTTTGGTTTCTTTTGTGATTAAGGGCTATACAAATCAACTTGACTTGACTAGAATTTTGACAGAGGAGGAGCACTGGGTTGAGTTTCAAGTCTTCCTCAAATGTTGTGAATGTTAAACATTAATTTTCACACTCATGTGTGACAGTCGTTTAGTCAAGTTAAAGAAAATCATTCCGTACCTAAAATTTTCATCCTCCAAGGAATGTGAAAATGTATAAACTGTGAATATATTAGGTCTGAAAGATTTTGAACAATAATCTAATTTTCATTTTTTTCCTCTGGGTATTGCAATTGCAATTTAATATGCAATTATTTTTTTCAAGGCTCGCTTCCCATGTATTTTTTTAAACAAACACAAGGAAAAAAAGAATCTGTATTACAATAAACTATTAGATTCATTATACATGAATGTTTTGGTCTCACAAGTAGGGTTGGACATTGTTTGAATTTGCGCGATTCCAATTCCGGTTCCTCGATTCTGATCCTTTTATTTTTTGTTTTTGTTTTGATTGGGGGGGGGGGGGTCAAACATTTGTTTCATGAACTTTTCTACTGTTTATGAATTTTCCTTTGATTTTCTCAATGGATATTTTTGACATATAAATAAATATATCAAACCTATGCACAAGAGAGCTTCATTTTGGGGCACCTCAAGAAAATACAGTACAATAATCCAGCTTTCATTTATGTATGCAATCATTTTCAAGAGTACATGCCAACAGTTAACATACAACAGTCTAATACCACTTCTGCAATCAATGAAAGCAAATGTGACCTGAAGACTTGAGCGGCAACAGCATTGCGGCCGGGCCTCGTGATGATGTCAATTCTGGTCCGATCAGTTCTGAGCTCTCCTGAGCGCCGGTGTACACCTGCTCTTCGTCGCAAACTTGCTCAAGGAGTGGCAGCAGAACCCCTATACCCCCAACCACATTGAGGGCATCCTGCAGGGGAAACACATCAAGACACAGACCTATATCTATTCTGCACAGGGATAGAACGCGTCAAAGCAGAAAGGATCTATGTATACATTCACAGCAATTGAGTTGAATATATTTACATAACTTCAATAAAACTAACCTTAATATCCCAGTTGATGACTCTGTGTCCTGTTAGCCGGCCATCGTATTGATGATTGGGAGACAAATCCAAACATATTTGACTCTTGAATGCCTGAAGCATACACATGAGCAAATGCAATCATATCAATTATAAAATGTACTTGCTGATTTTAACACTTCACAACTTCTCAGTTGTTTACCTGGGGAGTATAGTAGAGCACAAGCTTGCCATTAAGATCAGATAACTCTCCATCCGCTTTGAATAAGGGCACGTGATTTGGGCCTGCGATAGACAGCAGTGTTACATTTCACACATGTAGGTGTCCAACTGCCATTTTGTATTAAAGCAGTGTTTGTTTAGTTTACCTGCAGCGTACAGCGCTTTTGTTTGGCTCTGCTGCAGTGGCTCATGGCAAATGAAGGCAGTGCCCAGGAGTCCATCCAGAGAAGAGGGTGTTCCCCACTCGGTGTCCTGCAGCCCCGCTGGGATGGTTTGTACCATGGAGTCATTCAGAGGGCCACAGCGGCCCCCTGCAAAGTTGGCTGGAAAGGACTGGGAGCGGATTAGAGAGTGGGCGTTGGTGGGAAAGGCAAATTCCGGGGACTGGCCAGAGGACAAGGATGTGTGTAGATTAGGCGAGGTTGTGGTGGTAGTGGTTCGGTTTCCTGCAGAGCCGATGCAGCAGGAAGTAAAAGGCTTCAAGAAAAACAAATAAAAATAGACGTTTTTGTATGAGGTAATACCATCATTATTTCAACTCTGTAAGTAGGTAACAACTAAAGAAATAAATGTAATTTACCTCACTCAAGGATGGAAAGCGAATCTGAGCTGTTTTGGACAACTCTCCATCGATGAAGATGTTGACCAGGTTCTGACCAAAAGGACGACGGCCCTGAATGTGGACTATGGCTACTGAATGCTGAAAATATAGCAAATAAGAAAGTATTTATATTATTTCAGTATGTACTGGATATAAAGGTGCTGAGAAAGAGTTTGTCATTGAGAACGGAAAGTAAATATGAACAACCACAAGACTGAATTCCGTGCGAATTCACCAGGTTTATTTCAGTGCTTATCTTTAACAATTGTGCTTAAAGGATAGAGATGTGCATTTAACAAAATTTTCTTGATCAACTATGGGTAAAAATTGACCATTAATTATCGATTAACTGTGCATTAACTAACTCTACTTTAAACCGGAAGTCAACCCAAACATAATTTTTTCAAGAATATGTTCCCAGCAGGCCCACTAGTTGAAACACGGCATTCTCATTAATTTTGCGTTTGTGGAATATAAATTAAGCAGCAAAATGCACTTGTTTTTAGCCATCTCTGGGGCGGCCATTTTGTCTTCTGTCGACTGAAAATCACATCACAACTGCTCACAATGACCAATCACGGCTGACCTGTTTTCTGAATCCGAGCCGTGATTGGTCGTTGTGAGGGGTTGTGATGTCATTTTCAGTCGACAGAAGATTAAATGATCGCCCCCCAGAGATGGCTAAAAACGTGTGCATCAACACTTATACGACAAATGCAATATTAATCAGAATGCCATGTTTCAACTAGTGGGCTTGAAGAGAAGATATTCTTAAAAAAAATGTTTGCGTTGACTTCCGCTTTAAGGTAAAAAATCCAGACCATAGGGTCTTGAAAAAAATGCTGTGTGATATTTTCCTTGATGCAAAGCGTTCATATTTGGGAGAGGCTAGGTCCTCAATGCACTCACCCAGCGTGAGTCAGCTAGTGGGAGTTCTGGCAATGCGACGGCCATGTAATCCTTCTTAGTACAAACAGCCACGACCAGCACGCCCTCCATTGTGAAAAAAGCTTCCAGTCCTGTTCCACTAGCTGTGAAGAAACTTCATGGAAGACAAAGAGCTTTACAAACCAAAACATACAGTAAGCTGCGACACAAAAGTCATTCTTCACGCCGGCCCTGCCCTTCTACCTGTACAGCTGCTTCCTGCGAGGTCCTTTTCCCATGTCATGTTGACTTGCTGTGACCAAGTTGGCGGTAGGTTTGTTGAAGTCTAACGGAGGGGAATGGGGGAAGTCCATATTGAGGCGGAGCCAAGCATGAAAGGCAAAGCTGCTGCCCGACCATCGCTGGACTGTGGGCACCATGATACCCGCCATAGGGGGTGTGAGATCAAAGTACTGCAAGGCGCTGTCGCGACCTTCTCGCGCCGCCATTGCCGAGAGCACTTGGATGATGCGAGTGCAGAATGGATGCGCGCCGTTACCCTGATCCAACCTGAGCAGTTTGAGGAGGCTCCTCAGCTCCTCAGGCTTCAGGCAAAGGGAGCCCAGGTCCTGCAGGAGCCCCAGCATGGCATCTGCACACTGCCTGTCCAAATGCTGCGGCTGTGAGAGCACCTGCAGGAGGGCTCCCACCATGCCCGCCTCCACTGCTACAGTCCGACAAGATAGGGAGCCACCGCATACAGTAGCCAGCCACTGTGCCACCAGCAGCTGAAGCTCCCTATGGCCGTGCAACTCAGGAAGCCATTGCAGGAGCAACAGCAGAGGTTGGTCGTTACTAATGCCTAAGTGATGTGCGTGGGCATACTCCCCCTCCACTGCCTGGAAAGGAACAAACACAGAAGTGGCTCATAATGAGGATGAGATCGGGATGTGGCGACATGACGCCATTTAAAAAGGTCATTTGTGAGAAATAAATGCTCTCTGTCGGCAATGAGCGGATAATGAGAGTAAAATGATTTTCACCATGTTCATCAGCTCCTGCAGCAGCCTTTTGGTGGGCTGACCTTGACTCTTGAGCACGTCAAAAAGCTGGGAGTAGCCGATCCTCTCCTTGAAAATCTCCTGTGGGACGAGACAGAAATAGTGAGTCGAAAGCGACTCCACGGAGAATGCAAAATTGGCACACTTCCATCAGGCCAATTGGAGTACAATGAGGTTTCCGACATGGACAGCCTCCCTCAGAAGCTCTGACTATTCCAGTGGAGACATTATAGTAATATAAACTGTGTGAATATATTAGGTCTGAAAGATTTTGAACTATAATGTAATTTGCATGGCGGCACGGTGGTCAACTGGTTAGCACGTCCGCCTCACAGTTCAGAGGTCGTGGGTTCGATCCCGGCTCCGGCCTCCCTGTGTGGAGTTTGCATGTTCTCCCCGTACCTGCGTGGGTTTTCTCCAGGAACTCCGGTTTCCTCCCACATTCCAAAAAAAATGCATGGTAAGATGATTGGACACTCTAAATTGCCCCTAGATGTGATTGTGAGTGCAGATGTTTGTCTCTGTGTGCCCTGCGATTGGCTGGCAACCAATTCAGGGTGCCTACTGCCCAAAGGAATCTATATTACACTAAATTAGTAGATTTATTATACTTAAATGTTTTGGTCTCATGGGTTAGGTTTACGTACGTAAAAAAAAAAAAAAGCAACTATGAGTGCATATGAAAGAATTTATCCGCTTAAATTAGAGTTAACTTAACACATTCACATTTTAAGTATTCAATACGACTACTTTTTAGTATTTTGTGTGAAACAATATTTGCACCTGTAGACTGCGCTTCTTATATATATATATATATATATATATATATATATATATATATATATATATATATATATATATATATATATATATATATGTCAAAAATAAAGCCAACCCAAATTGCATGTCGATTTGAATTTGATTAATTGTTCAGCCCTAATGCACACATACACATACAGCATAGCAGCTAAAGTACCGCATTTATGCATTGGTGTACATTGTTATCCTGAGAGCCTGAGATGTTTCTAATACTATTCTTGCGTAGCTAAATGAGGTAGTACATTAGAGACAACATGCAGTTAAACAGTACTCCAAATTACAACCACATTAAGCAACATTAAATTAAATTAAATAATACCTCTCTGGAAGTGTTACGCACAAAATGATTAAATTCTTACTGGATTTTAATTGGATTACACAAGTGGTCGTAATGTTATGACTGGCTGACGCATAAAAGTATCACACTTGAAAGATTAATGATGTACAGTCGGGCCCAAAAGTGATCACATGATGACGTCTTTACCTTGGCAGTGGGTGAGTTGCTCATGATGGCCGTGAGGACGCCTAAAGCATGCACAGTGATGCTGTCCGAGCCTCGCTCCAGCACCTACATCAACGGAGGGAAATGAGCTTCATCATGCTGGTGCAACAAGTCAAAAGGCGCAAGGTTCACCATGAAAGAAAGAATGGGACTGAACTAGAAGTGGGAGGAAAGGAGAACAGTTACTTGTCCACACCAGGATTATGTGAAGCAAACCAGGGCAAAGAAAGAGAGACAATTAAGACAGGCGGCAGCCAATCCCAAGACACTAAAGAGGTCTTTTGTTTATGTTGGTCCCACCAAACCAGCAGCCAAGGAAGTAGTAGGAGTCATGCACCAACCACCATCTCATGCACCATGTAAAAAGTAGTCCAGTGTAATCAACAGGGAATTCAGCCTTGAACTAGGAACACGACTTACTGTATCATACATATGAGCTGTCTCTCTCTCTTCATTAAAAGTTGCATCACATAGAGGTTTCTTGTTTTGTTTTTTTCACACAAATCTAGCTAAAGCTGATTTCATTTTGTCAAAGCAAAGCATTGTTTTGAGTGGCTTAGTTTAAGAGGTCGGATCTGCAATTACGTGCCCCTTGCGCGACGTAGTTCTAAGCCAGTCTTCGACCAATCAATTTATAGTGCTTTCTATTTATTCCAAAGGAAAATATACAGTATAAACCGGGGTAGCATGGTGGAGAAGTTTAACACATACGACAAACAGTAGAGCAGTTCATCTCTTGCTTCCTTCCATTCCAAGAACATGTATGGTAAGTTAAGTGAAGAATTTAAATTGTCTACCACTCTAGCAGTGTGAATGTGGGTGACAATGATTGTTTGTCTATAGGACAACTGACTGGGGGGGAGTTCCACTAATCAAAGTCAGGGAGACCCAAATGAGGACAAGCACTATGAAAAACGGATGGGTGGATATACTGTGAAAGCTGGATGAGGTAATCATGATCAATGTTGCAATCAGTGAATGATCTTTTTCAGTTCACTGCTGGTAACATCCAAGCTATCGAGGATCATTGCGCAAGATGTCAGAACAAAATGCCCACTAATTTTGAATAATGTCAGTGATACGTTTTCTGTCAGCACTCTACCAGTTTTTCAAATTCCACATTATAATCACTTTTTGCTGCTTGGAAATGTGCATCTGTAACAGACGTTTCTTCATTTTCACCGTACCGTATTAAAGTGAAAATTTGTTCTCAGGACGTATGTGTAAAGATAAGGTCACTGTCTCACCCCGAGCGACATTTATCATATCATGCTACCTGCTTCATAAGCCTGCCTTCCTGTCTAAAGTTTCCTGTTTAGAAAACTGATAGCTGCGAACACGCGAGGAGAAGGCTGAGTTTCCTGCTGACAGATCAATATCAACACCAAAGGTCTATTTGGGGGCAGTACCTGGTCCACTTTGACCTCTGTGAGTAAACTTGTAGTGAGGTCACACTCACTCTTCGGCCTAAGCCTGTTGCTCTGAAAGAGCTACAGGACATACACACAGTACAATTCAAAAATGCAAACATAAACGTGAAGTACTGTAGGTTTTAAAAAATATATAAGGGACACACACTGCTGAGGGAAATCAGACATCAATCAAGCACACAAATGAGGAAATGCATTTGAGGAATATGAGGAAAATAAATGAGGGAATCTGTGCAGACTAGACATGAATCAAAAGCTGACGGGCACATTTGAAAAGGCCCAGCGGCAAACCTTGCTGTTCTGTATGAGTCTGAGGATGTGCTCAAAGCAATTGTTGTTCAGGAAAACAGCCTGGAGGGCGGGCCGATCGGAACACTGCAGGATCTCAGGTACTGCGGCTACAAAAAAGAGCACGGCGTAACATGAGCTTCATTGTCACGTCGGTCATGTGACTCCCCCAACGCCCCCCCAAATGTGGATTCATCTTACTCAGCATCAGGCTCTGGAGCGAGATCAGGCACTCCTCAGAGCTCTGCCTGTCTTGCTGTTCGCTGTTCAGCGGACGGTTCCAGTTAAGGAGCTGGAAGAAACTCTGCAGTATGGTCTTGATGTTGACTTGCCGCTCTGAGGGGCTGCTAAAATGCAGCAGGTGGATCATTGCGGTCAGGCACTGCAAGGTCAGCCGAGGGAGGGATGTGTCTTTTAGCTGATGGGAGGCCCGGCAACACCAAGCTTGCAGCACGGAGAAGAGGTCCTCCACAGAGCGAGAGGTGACAGCAAGCAGACCATTTTTCTGGAAAGATACATAATACAAGATGATCTCACGGTAATCACATTCCCAGACAATAATAATCTCTGATTATGAGGATACAGAAAATATGGCAACAACCTTGCTCCCACTAATGACAGCTCCCTGGAGATGAACCAGTCTGAGTGTGAGAAGCTCTGGGATCTTCTCACTGTCCTGCAGACTTTCTGTAAATTTGAAATTATGCAGTATGTAAGTCAAATGGAGACAAGAAATAAACTCCATCCAGACTGGACTAAAAAAAGAGCAAACCAGACTCACTGCAACAAACATAAATATAAAACCTTTTACTGTGAAAATGTATTCCTAAGGGGCAATCAATAAAATAGCTTGCAACATTTTACTCAGCAACTTAATAAAACGGACTCAGAACCTGCATGTTTTGGCACTTATGATCCAATTCAAGCTATGAAAATTCTATCTTTAAAAACGTAATAATGTTGAGAACTGAGCGAGTTTACTAATTTGTTTACTATTGTAATTTGCAATGATGTAGAACTGCACTAAATTGCATGTAGGGGTACATCTAAAATTTGGTGAACCTATTTAGGTGAAAGCAGCAAAGTTGCTCTCACTATGATGCTTTGCCGTTTGACACGGTTGCAAACGACAAGCACAATAACAAATGCAAAATGTTGACCTTTGCCAAGGCCGCACAGTCCTAATTTGAATAAGTACCGAATGATATACTGTACCCATCTCCCACATATTGCTGAAGCCTGTCATGAAGATAAATGCATTAACAAATTAACTCGGAGGCTGAGGATATTAATAGCTCTCTGGCATTCCCAAATAAAACTAAGCATTGTTAGCTTTTTACCGCGAGACTTTTTTTACATAGCACTTGTATTGGACCACATTACATTAAACAATGTGGTTATTGAGTGGATATCATGGAATGATTGTATTAGCATAGCACCTAATTTCGCCTTTGTAAATCGTGTTATGTAAGGGCTAGGGTGACTCAGGGATCCAGGTTGGAGCCAATACATTTTAAAAGTTAAAGCGGAAGTCAAACACATATTTTTTAAAGAATATGCTGTCTGCAGGCCCACAAGTTGAAACACAGCATTCTGATTAATATTGTGTTTGTGGAATATGAGTTAATCAACAAAATCCACTGTTTTTTAGCCATCCCTGGGGGCGGCCATTTTGTCACTTCTGTCGACTGAAAATGACATCGCACAACCTCAAGGCTCAGGTAATGACCAATCATAGCTCAGCTTCAGAAAACAGGAGAGCCGCGATTGGTTGTTATCTGAGCCCTGAGGATGTGTGATGTCATTGTCAGTTGACAGAAGTGACAAAATGGCCGCCCCCAGAGATGGCTAAAAATGGGTGGATTTTACTGCTTGAAGCAGAAGTCAACCCAAACATATTTTTTTCAAGAATGTGTTCCCAACAGGCCCACTAGTTGAAACACGGCATTCTGATTAATTTTGCGTTTGTGGAATATAAGTTAAGCAGCAAAATGCACTTGTTTTTAGCCTTCTTTGGGGGCGGCCATTTTGTCCTCTGTCGACTGAAAATGACATCACAACTGCTCAAAACCACCAATCACAGGTGACCTGTTTTCTGAATCTGAGCCGTGATAGTTTGTTGTTAGCAGTTGTGATGTCATTTTCAGTCGACAGAAGACAAAATGGCCACCCACAGAGATGGCTAAAAACAAGTGGATTAACACTTATTCCACAAACGCTATATTTATCAGAATTCCCTGTTTCAACTAGTGGGCTTGCATAGAACATATTCTTGAAAAAAAAAAATATGCGTTGACTTCCTTTTAACTCATATTTCATATCATAAGGCCTTTTCTTCAACTAGTGGGCCTGCATAGAACATATTCTTAAAAAAACGTATGTTTCCTCTTTCAGTAAAAAAGGAATGGCCATAAATAATGCAATTGTTTACAGTACTGTATGTACAGAACAGGTTTACATGATCTCTTCGAGTGTGACGAAGATCAGAGACGAGGCCAATGGGTGAGCTTCTCACCGTGGAAGAGAGCGGTCAGCTCCTCTGGCAGTGGCAATGGAGAGAATTTGTACTTGTTCCTCTCCAGCGAGCTCACCTCCTCCCTGCATCATACACACAAGTCAGGCCCTCCTACTCATGCCAACAAAATAGCGCTCTACTGAGGCGTGACGTCAAGAGGCACTCAGACAAGGTTGAGTAAAATGTTAAAAGTATAATATGGTGAACTTGGTGGAGTTTTGTGTCAATAAATTCCACCCTCAGACTTATACATACAGTACATTCTGTACACACACTCACCCTGCCAGCCGTCTCCTCCACGTCTGGTAAGGGTCAAAGACACTCTCCCACAGCACCAGCCCGTAATACATGACAGAATGCAAGGTGGACTGCTCCCCTTCTCCATTCTTTATCTGATGAACATAAAGAATACAAACACACCTACCTTAGTGGTCACAGCCTAATTACATTTTGTGTGGGTAGTTGCATATTTTTGAGTGACAAGGGCACATAGATTTTGTGATTATTCACTGATTGAAAATTCTCAAGCTCACACTCAGTGCCTTTTTCAGAAACCAACCATTGACAGTTTCATGTTTAGTTGATAAACGCCATACCTGGTGCAGACAAAAATTCAAAAGCTTTATCGATTCAAAAATAAAACCGGGGGTCTTCTCTGGGTCGATGTTCTCCATGTTTCTAGAAGTTGAGAGAAATGCAGTATTAGGAAAGTGAACCTCGGCAAGATGGCCATCTATGGTAAAGAGGACAGTATACATGCAGAATGAAAGGGAGAACTTCCTGGCGAAGGCTTGCGGCCTCTTTGCACAATTCATGTCGCAATGTCAGGAGAAACAAAATAACTGTAATTTGCTAGCTTCCTTTAAATCAATAATGAATTAGATCAGCGATTTTTAAAGTGTGGTACTCGGGCTCACTCTTGTGGTACGCGAAAGAATCATTCCACAAGTACAGTTCAGTTTTATTTAACTTTTTGGTACAGTTTTTCAATATGTAGGTGCGGTTTTAATGCTCAAACTGTGCTTAATGTTACACTGACTTGCAATATTTTTTTTCATGAACACTTAAGACCTCCTATGCTACTGTATTTCAATGTTGGGCATTATGGTGGTACTTGCTGTAAATTCTTTAGAATGATTGAATTCAGACTCATTTTTATTTATCGATGATTTTTGTTCCTCTATTAGCGTCTCGCAACTTGCAGAATGTTTAAACAATACTTGTGTGGTTACTTTTCATCATGACGCCCATATCTACAAAGTAGTATGCTTTATGTCATGCTTTTGCTGAAAAGGCAAGCCCACCATTGAGTAGTAGGCTAACCTGCAGACAATGATGAAGAACTTGATGAGGAGGAGCGGGTGGGGGATGTCGCTGCTGTGGTCATGGCTGTCTGAGAGGTGCGGCGCACTTTGCCAAAGCTGTGTGCTGAGGAACACCAGGACCTCCCTGGGGAGCAGGGGCACCTCGGAGGTGCACTCCTCCAGCCTGGAGAGGCAGTGTTTAAGTGGAAAATAAACACGTCAAAACGCTATCCGTACAAAAAGCCAAAGCTTATTCTGCTTTGGGGAATGGTGGATACAACAAAGATAAAACTTGGAACAAAGAAATTTGGAACTTCTTACCTCCGAGGCTCCAGCGAGTGCGCATCTATGAGCCTTTCAAAGGACGACACAAATGCCTCGAGCCACTGCTGCAGATAGCCCACATCTTTCTAGAACGGGAGGGGGAGAATGCAAACGTAAGAAGTCAATGCCTCAAAGTACAAACTAGTGAGTATTTGCGCAATCTAATAAAACCAACAACATGAGCTATATGAAAATGTTCTGAACTGCGTGCATGGGTGGAGTTTTCTTTCTTTTGCCATTTTCGTAGACGGGGGAAGCTAGAAATGGGCGTTTTGGCCAGAGGTGTAATGTAGTGACATATCAATATAAGAACTTATTTTTACATCACTAGTACAACAAAGTAGAACATATAGATAAGCTATAATTTTTTTAATTTGAAGCATTTAAATTAGTGCTTTTAAAGGGTTTACATTTGTGGACACTGCCAAGATACACACAAATACCGTAAGTCAAATCAGTCCTTCATTGATCCCCAGAGCAGAATTACTAATATGCACATGTGAAGCATATGAGAACAGTGATGTCAACTACCGGTAATTAAACTGGCCGTGTCATGAAATTGTAGCACAATTAAAGTGCATACAAAGTCCATCCCCATTATTGTTTTTTAAAATCTGCAACGCACAGTGGCGCACTGCGTCTCCTTATAACCTGATTTTTGTAACAGGATGTTGCAAAGAGATTTAACTCAAAGCAAGGAAAAGCATGAGCCATCTTTTTGGACAACTAACATGCTCAATCAAACAAGGTACAGCACACAATTAGTCTTTTTTTTTTTTTTTTTAAAGATGTACAATAATTCACAGCAATGTGGAAACAACTTCTCCAGTACATAACATAACATTTATTTAAGTCAATGGCAGAGAAACAATGATAGGGGTAACACGAACATAACTCGGCAGCGTTATAATACAAGGTTATGAAAAACGTCCGATTATTTTAGAGTGAGGCCAACACGACACTGCACTGTTTATGTTATGCACTGTTTACGCAAGAGGTGTCCTGGCTGGTCCACCAATATTACATTATAGCAGAGCTCTGTGGCTCCCAGAAACACTCTCCTCCTTATTACAAGCCTGTGTGAACCCTCCAAATGACTTGAATCTGTTATTTTAAGATATATGTTGCTATTTAAATGTATAAAACAACTTATTTATATAGCGAAAATTGCTTTAATAAATTTTTGTGAACCACATCCTTCCTGTCTTCAACCCTCACACCACATTCTTCACTCCACATCCATCTCAAGAACACAATGTCTTATAGGTCACAATTGTGGGTCAAACCTTTCAACAGACTTCTTAATTATTACTTGCAAAAAAGACCTTGACAGTCCAATAAGAACCAAGCGGAAGGTATCAAAATAGTGACACAAGACATGCAGAAACATTCCTTGATGTCTTGACGTTCTCTATGAGACAATAAACAGCAGATTGGGATTATCGGAGTATAAAACTTGTTATAGCGAGGAAGCATCTCTTGAACAGGCGGCATGAGGGCAGACATGACTTCTTTCTGACAGGCTCACAGTACCAAAATATTGTCAACAAAGTATGGCATGACAGTCACTCTGGAGCTTCCCTTAAATTGACAAGCACACTTTTAGAGTTGTGACACGTTCAGCATTCTGACACCAAACGTCCTTGCAATGTGACTGTAAAAATATATGGCACGATTCCACAGTTAAGTTATGCATGAATAATACAGTAAACACTGCAGCCATGTCTTTTCTACTGATTGCGTTCCGCTGAAGTTTACATTACCAGCTGGAGTGGACTTATGAGCCAGTCCATCTTTCATTGTACGAGTCTGAGCATGGCAAGCCAGAATCCTGCGACCCAGTCTCAGCTGCGCCGATGCCTGTCCGCAGCTGGGCAGCTCATTTCTCCACAGAAAGCACCCTAACTAGCTTGTTGCTCGTGTCCCAACATCAAGCGATCAACCAGGAAATGACATGCCACTTCAACTCAAACTTGTTTCCTTCGTACACGACGAGACTCTTCCTCTTCTGCGCGTTGTGAGCAAAAAAAAAACAAAAAAAAAATCCGGCATCACAAAAACTACAGTGGGAGTGTATTCATGCTAATTCAATTTAACACTTGCATGAGCATACATTCAAAAACAGGCTTCACTAATGCATGTTTTTCAGAAGTGACTTACATTAACATGCAGATTCAGCTGTTTCAAGTGATAATAATAATGTCATAATAATAATGCAAGTTTGGATAATATCTGTATGGGTACTAGTACTTACATTTGAGTGCTCCTGATACCAAATGCAGATATTTGATAACGCATTTATATCTTGCAATTGTGATGAAACTTTGTTTTAAGTTAATCAAATAATGTTCAGAAACTCAAACCATAAACTTTTTTTGGAACTTGGCGTAAGTAAATCATCCAATTTGCAGATCATATTTTGCAGTCGTCCTGCAAAATAGATGATGAACTCTGCTCTAGCGTTCATCAGTTCATTTAGCTGACAGTGTTACATTTCTACCAAATTCAAAAATCTGATTACAAAAAGGAAATGTTTGCTGATAAGAAGCAAAAGCAGGGGAAATACTTTGCAGAAGTCAACCCAAACATATATATTTTTTTCAAGAATATGTTTTATACAGGCCCACTAGTTGAAACAAGGTAATACAATTAATATGAAATAGGAGTTAAGTAGCAAAATCTCCAATTTTTTTGCCATCTCAATTGGCGGCCATTTTGTCACTTCTGTCGACTGAAAATGACATCGCAGACCCTCAGGGCTCAGATAATGACCAATGACGGCTCACCTGTTTTCTGAAGCTGAGCTATGATTGGTCGTTATCTGAGCCCTGCGGGTGTGTGATGTCATTTTCAGTTGACAAAGTGACAAAATGGCCGACTGGCTAAAAACGGGTTGATTTTGTTGCTTAACTTATATTCCACAAACACAATATTAATCAGAATGCTTTGTTTCAACTAGTGGGCCTGCAGAGAACATATTCTTAAAAAAATATGTTTGGCTTGACTTCCCCTTTAAATATGAAACCAAGGCAGCAACACAACTCTCCTAATATTTGCCACAGCAACTGTCCATGTGATGTGTGGGCATAAAAGGGCTACATAAAAACCACTAACACTGCAAGTCTTGCATGTCCAATGAGATGTGTCAACTCCAGACATGTATCTGCTCTGTCTGCAGCTGCTGCTTGACATTCAGCTTGGCTCCGTCTCCCTGCTTTAGTGGCAGCAAAGAGCACTTTGATTGTCCTGCTTGTTGGCCCTCGTGCTGGTAAAGAGTACAGAAACCGCAACTGTCATGTGAGCTGCGCTTGTTTTTCGGATCCAGTGTTTCCCAAACTTTATCGAGCCAATGCACCCATTTCATATCAGACAAATGTCACGGCACGCCACCAAACAAAAGTGTCACAAAAAGTACGAATGCTAGAGTATAAAATATTAAAGTATTCAGTGTGAAATTTGTGCCTGTTTAATTGAACACATACTGAACCATATTGTACCTTCTACCATATAGTGTAATTTGTTCTGCCTGTCACTATACATCGATGGCATAGATAGATGAACAAAGATATATTTGTAATTAATAAATAGTATAATATATTTGTTATAAATAAATAAATAATAATAATAAATAATACATTTATATAAATAAAATGAAATTGGGCAATTTCCCGAGGCACTTCTGGTCGGGAATCATTGGTCTATCCAATATAAAACAAAAACAATATACAACAATATACAAGAAATATCTGTCTGTGTGGTGCAAATATAACTGTTCCCTCAACACTATCACCATCATTACGAATGTTGGAGGAGGGTTCTCAGCTAAACAGAGCCAGGATGTCATGTTGGTCACTTTAATTAGTCCCTTGCAACCACTTAGGCCAATAATCACCAGATAATTACCCGCTATTTCTCAGGCTGAAACCTTATTATTAAGTTCAGAATGTCACACAGCCACTGGAAAGATGTTTTGATTACTTCATTTCCGTTTGGAAAGAGTGTGTGGAAGGTCAGTAAATTGACCTTTGTGTGCACGCAGAACAATACATGAAAACAAAACAAAAAAATCAATTAGAATATTGCTTGAAAATTAATCTGCTTATCATCTATTTCCTCGGGCGGATATTCTGTTCATTGAGGCGTTATTATGAAAACTCACTAGGCAGCCCTCGCTCTTTTGCAGCATCCAATCATATTGTAACCGGGCATGTCTTGTCTACTCAAGAGAGATTCACAATAACGTCTTAAATACTCTCTATGCTAATCAGTGTTATATTGTCTGTCAACAGTTGTGCGCACACCACTGTTTAAAGCAGAAGTCCCCACCACCAGGCCTCGAGCCACGTTGGACCGGGCCGTACTGATGAAAGAAAAAAAATATATTTTATTTATTTATTTATCAATGTTAATTTAATATACAAGGCTGAAAACTATTTTAGATTGAAAATTGAGCAGATTCTTTCCGTTACATCCATCTATGCATGTCAAGTTGTCTCTGTCGTGTAATGTAATATTAAATGCACACGCTAGTAAAATTCACAATATGTCAATGCAGACTTCAAAACTGATTCATCAACGAATGTAAGAACGTAAGTGCCTTGAGAGAGTCAAACTTGGTGGCTAACCGCATAGCTATGGCTAAAAAGTCCTTCAATATCGGTGGGGAAAAAAAACCCTGTGGATTTGCGTTTATTATTGCACTTGTGAACCAACCCTCGCCCCCCTGAGCCGCGAAGGGGATGGAATTTTAAGAACCGGTCCGTGGCATAAAAAAGGTTAGGGATTTTACATTGTGATACCAACAGTATTTCAGATTTTTTAAAAATGATACTTGCCAGTACAGTTGATAAGAATATGATGGCGACAGTTTGACCCCAGAAGCCAAACTGGAGAAAGTCATTACATAATAAATATGTAGATAATAAAATAGCACAAAATTTGACTCCACACACAAGTTCAAAAAAATTGCAAATAACAGAACTTGTTTGCCAGGCTAGGCAGCAAACATGTTGTTAAAAGTGTACAATACATTGCGGATGCAGGCAAAACACATTCATGTGCCTTCCTTCAGCGTGCGCATCATATCCAAGCAGCCGATCATTTTCATTTTGGTTGATGCATCTATTATGGTAGCCGACTTAGCCAACTGTGTCTCTGCTAAACATCCATGAACTTTGAAAACAGAATTTGGGATTGGAAAGGTCAGATGACAAACTTGTATTGCAAGTCACACACGGGTGCTCAAGTATGTGAGGTTGACAATGGCATATTATAATAAAAATAATGCAAAACAGAACTGCGGATTTATTATTAAGATGATGCAATATAGTATATCCATTTTTTACATCATCTGTGAACTGAAGTTGATCTTCAAAAGACTTTCCAGGCATGTGCGATGTGTTGCAAAATCAGAGGAAGCCGAGTTCCTTCATCACACGCGAGACAGTGTGACTTTTCTTCTGACAGAAAATATACAGGATGAAGGCAATGGGTGTTTGAATCACTTGTTTGGATTAAGAATGCTGTCTTTTCTTTTCATTCTGACCAGTTTGACTTGAAGGATTAGGGGAAACAACAGTGAGATCTGTTGCGATCTGTCTGGGTGTGTTTGTTGTATCTAAAACAGGGTTCCAGGTCAAAAGTCGTGTTTACTTTCAAACAAAAAGTCTTTGAATGGAACTCAGCCCA
The DNA here is from genome assembly GCF_054856515.1 of Filicampus tigris. NCBI lineage: Eukaryota > Metazoa > Chordata > Actinopteri > Syngnathiformes > Syngnathidae > Filicampus > Filicampus tigris. The sequence goes on from NC_141224.1 coordinate 12,039,088, forward strand.
TCTATGCTCATTTGCCTGAGTCAGAAGTTGTCTTTTGAAAAAAAATGAAATTGTGGCTTTGGAGCAGCATATGTTCAGACACACATACACGGGACAAGAACACACAATGACACACTGAAAGTCGTTAAGAGCATGATTGTTCTCTCAAGTGGCTTTGCTGCCTTTCACCTCACAATTACGTTCCATTTGATCATGCAAGGCTGCAGAGATTAAAACCCAGGCCCGATTGAAACTCCAGCTTCATTCGCACAATCGCACACATGCAAATTCCGCTCAGGGAGAACATGGGGGCCTACCGTGCACATGAAGAAAGCATCACTAAACCGACACTAAGAAGGGCAACAAAAAAAATTGCAAAATTGCACAACTTCGTAGATAGATGTAGTTTCCTCAAATCTGCATAAATATAGGCATTTTTTTTTACTCAATTGCAAAGCGTAAGGTGTTTATTTGAAGCCTATGTGAGAGGTTAAGCAAATGCTTGTGTAAAGGTGGAGCCAGACACCCGGGTGTCTGTCTACTCTGTTAATTAGTCGACGGAGAATTGTTACTCCCGTGTTACAATGACAACGGAATGTAGAGCTGCCTCAAAATCACTTTCTCTTTGTGTGACGTTTCATTCTTATAAATAAACCACAATTTGCTGTCGACTGAAAATGACATCACAGCTCAGCTTGCGAATGTCACATGACCAAACCGAGAAAACAGGTCAGCCGTGTTAACTGAGCCCTGAGACACTATGATGTCATTTTCCGTTAACAGAAATTGGCTGTACAATGAAAAATGGCCACCCCCTGATTTGTATACGAACGGGTGGATTTTTCTGCTTAAGTCATACCACAAACACGATATTAATCAAAATACGGTGTTTAGACTGGTGGAGGCACATAGATAGTCACGAATAGTGAAAATCGGAGATTAACTGACACTCCTCCAAAGAGGTTAGTAATGACCTTAGATGCCTCAAGATGGCAAAGCCCTACAGGAAGCTCCTCAATTCACATTGACATACTTCATTATAACAAAGATACCTCAAGATGGTACCAAAGAAATACTTTTACAGTACCGTATATTACACAGCACTTTGCCTTGGGCACAAAACAGCAAACAGGTGAATCTGTGAGTAATGAATCACGAATAATCGGGAAAACTCTTTGTGTCCTTTACCTAATAGGTGTGTATGTGCAAGTGCCGTATGTGTATGTGTGCATGCCTGGTTTATAGGATGTAAAGATGTTTATTGCAAAGAGTTGACTGTTTTCTTCTTCAACTTGTTATAATAGTGGCTGATATCCATCAAATGTAGTGGTAATAACTAAGTAAGGTATTTTTTTTCCTCGTTCTAAAATCTGTGGGAAAATAAAAGATCAAGAACCACATTAAGAAACAATATACACTTTTGAAAGCGCACATGCAAATAATCCAAAAGCAGAAGGTCACGCCCTTTTGGTGGGATCGGTCCAAATTGACCACAATGACCACTTTGATAGTAAATGCTACATAAGGAAAATGTTCCTTGAATCTTGGCATATTCCACTTGAGCGCCGCTTCAAACGTTGACGGACATGACAGGCAGAGATCAAGTCTGCTCTTAAATTCAATCAAAACTTCACAGAGGTTGGCAACCCCAAAAAAATGTCCTTGCGTATGACGAGAAATCGTCCTTGTCGAGTGAGCAACACTTCAGATAGAGCTGCTGCGATAAGACAAGAGGAGCCGCTGCCCCACTTAATCATAACTGGGCAAAAAGTCTCATCTTGTTTTCCTCTGTCCTCAGGCACTGAAGCAGATTGCCAACATATTAAATAGTAACACCATCCACAGCCAATTTGTCGTTCCCCATCAAGAAAAGACATGTCATGAATGCAAAATAGTCATACTTTCATCGCCATCACAAAGAAACATTTCAACACCCTGAAGTCATACTCACAATCGGCAACCAATCTTGAATTGGTAAACAAAAATAAAAACAGCATACAGGTACGTTGGAGAATTGACACATATTCATCATATTCATCATGTGTATTGTTTGCTTAACTTTATCCTACTGGAACTTTAACGTGACCAGATAGGCTAATTTATCAGTTTAGACGGCATTACATATTTGCCAGGCATAAACTCGACCTCAACCACAATATATACTGAGATACAAGAGATATCTTAATTCGGCTTTACAAATGTAGCTGTCGCTGTCGGCTAGCACGCACGCACACACACACACACACACACACACATGTCACAAAAGTGTCAACTCATTTCAACAGTTCCAGTTTTGGATCTAATTGCTTCCTGTTGTAAGCACCTATGCATGTGGAATGCATAAATGAATGTGGTGTACACGTAAAGCATATTATCCGAGCTAAGTTTGTCTGTAAAGAGTTGACATTGAATATCAGCTCACGTTTCTACACACAACGTTTTGAATTATGTCCATTACAAGATCATTTCGGATCAGGGGTAGGCCAACTTTTTGTTCTCAAGGGCTACATTACAATTTTGAAGTGGACAGATGGACCGGGTCATTCATAGATGACCGTACATTACCAAAATATAAAACTTAAAATGTCTAATTACAAAAAAGTGTAAATTAATTCATTTGAATAGTAGTAGTAATAATAAGAATCATTCATGCTCATTTATTATTTATAAATAATTTGATTATCATTTAAAAAAAACATACAAACAAACAAGGTACTATAATCATGTTTATTTTACTAATATTTTGTATTTCATTATTCACAACAAAGCATTTCTTCAAAATTAGATTAGAAGTAATTGTTACAGAATACATTTTAATTAACCAATTACAGGGGGGGAATGCTAAATTAATGCAACAAAAATTACAAACACCTTGATGATGTGTAAATGCTCAATAGGTCAGATTAAAGAATGGACTGGACAGTGATGACAATCCACACAGATACTGTACATTTTTCACAACTTTTTTAATTTGGCTCGTAACAAACATAATGTATACATTCATAATTATATGAAATTCTAAAATCTGTTGGTTATCGCTAAATGTTTCATTTCCAGATGCCAAGAAGGCAACCTGGGGAGAAATTAAACAAGGATTATTATTTCAGATGTAGTTTGGTGGCATCATTGCGAGAGCCGTTGCTCATATATTATCTGTCTTATGTAACAAATAAGAGAAACATTATGACATTGTGATGTGGTGCAGTTCTAGACTTCTGTAAACTCAGACCACAATCATCCATCACTCCATTTTCTATAGTGCGCGTCCTAATTAATTGTCGTGGGGGAGCTGCAGCCTCTCTCAGCTGACATTGGGCAAGAGGTGGGGTACACTTGAGACTGGTTGCTAGCCAATCGCAGGGCACATATAGACAAACAACAAATTCACAATCACACTCACGCCTATTTATGGGGACCGTTTAGAGCAGTGAGTCTCAAAGTATGGTATGGTATACAGTGATCTCTCGCTACTTTGCGCTTCAACTTTCGCGCCTTCAGTGCATTGCGGATTTTTCAGAAGCATTCTTAAATTAAAAATGAAACAACACAGCCATATCGGGAGCTATATTGCAGAAAGACGCATTGTTTCAAAGATATGAGTTGACTCGGAGACTTTGTACATACCCGCAGGCACTCATAAAAGGCGGTGACTGGTTCCCAGTGCGAGATCGACCAACGAGAGCACAAGTGGATTTAATTTTTCCACACACTGTACTGTACGTGAGCTGACTCGGTGCGCGTCATCGCAGCCTCTCGCTTAGTCTCGTCCACTATTCAAATGTGCCGTTGATTTAGTCAGAGTCAAGCCGGATACTTTCTACTCCATATTTGTAATTACGTGTTTGCTCTAATAAAGTTTTGTAAAAATCAGATAGTACAGTACAACTGCTGTGTTTATAATTCGTGAGCGCAGATTCAGCGCGCACCCGGCCGACCAGCGACGGCGACAAGCGTTTTAAACTGCAAGATTGGATAAATTACACTATGGCATTCTAGTTAAGGTGAGTCAATTTTATGATAAAAATTAAAACTTTAACGTAGTTTTTAGCGAACGTTCCGTCGTGCTCGTCAGCTGCCGCGGTCGGTCGAAGCTAAATTCTGATCACAGCCGGCAAGCTTGGTATTTATATTCTTCATTTAGCATTTTTAGAGTAAATTGATTGTTTAACAAGTATTTAGAAGTGCGGGAACCATGTTGGGGTTCGCAACAGCGTAACAGAGGTGCAAATCCCCCAAAATGAAACTGTACAATAAATATCATACAAAATAATAATCATAATCATAAGTCCGACTCTACTTTGCGGGTTTCACTTATCGCGGCAGGTTCTGTCCCCCCCATTAACCGCGATGAATGAGGGATCACTGTAGTGCATTGATGTAAATTGGGGTAAAATGGGTTTCATTCGAGACTCACCACTTTAAGTGCTTTGTGTTTTTGGACAAGGGATCGATTTCATATAATGTTTTGTTTCCGAAAGAGGTGCTTAATGGCTTACTGCACTCTAGTGGAGCAAATAAATGATTTGATTTTAAAAAGTAAGTAGGGATAGCCTCTGCTGACTGTGGAGAAAAATTTGATTTTAATTGAAAAGTGGAATCTCCCTCTGCTGGCTGTAGAAATCCTGTTTTATTAGCAATATAAGAAAAAAAGGATGTACTCAGAAAATGTACAAATGTCATTTACAAAGTTTTTCACCACCTGCGCATTGTACAAATAAACTCAAATTTGATGAGATAAAATATATCCTTCACCAATAATGAGAACTGATGTTTAACACGTTAGACAATAAAAGCATTTAGAAATATCCTGAATAATACAAACCATGGCGGTTGGGGGACCAAAACGGCCATGAACAAGCTGAAAGGGTAATAAAAATCAAACAGGGCCTGTGGGTGCAACACACACAAAACAAAAATCCATCGAACAATTATAATCTGTGTGACCTATATCTTTGCTACTGTAACAATGAAAATTTCCCCACTGTGGGATCAATAAAGGCATTCTTATCTTATCTTATCTACAGTATATTGTTTATATGCATATTATTGTTATTTTTTTAACTACTACATTACAGCTTTCTGTTAAAAGTGATATGGAAAATAGTGTATGATTTGTGAGGATTTTGGGGTGGAAAAGTACTTTTTTTTGAAAAATCAAGTTGGGGCCGCAAATGGCCCAAAGGCTACAGATTGGACACCTCTGACTTAGACCTTCTGCACTACTGTATTACAGTGTCGGAGATGATGATACTTGAAGCGCTAAGCAGTTTTTGAGGTGGTACTTGGTGTAAAAAGTTCGAGAATTGCTGATTTAGAGGCTTCACTGAACATTGCATGTTTTTGGAATGTGGGAGGAAGCCAGAATACAGTTCTCGGAGAAAACCCACGCAACCATGGGGTGAACATGCAAATTACACACAAGATAGTTGTAGCAGAGATTCAAATCCCAAAACTGTGAGGCAGAAGTACTAACCACTAGTCCACCCTACTACCTGAAACATTAACATATTGTTAAATTATTACTTCTGTCAGTGTTCATCCACACAGATTTACAGTATCAAGCTTGTAAAGATTACACGATGGCGTATATACTGTATTGTGTACCTAATCAACTGACTTTACTTGACGTATTTATTTACCTGTGTAATAAAACATTCACTATTTGGATACCTTAACCTACAGACACGTGACATTAGGGGGCGTGGCTACAAAAAGAAGGAAGTAGCCGGTTAGGGATTACACCTGCGTTGCAGGTCAGGTTCAAGACGAAACAACACACTGGGTCAACCTGATAACAGAATCCTACTTGAGTACTGCGTTCAACTGCTTCAGCGTTTCACCAAAACAGTCAACTGATGCCATGTATGGAGATTATAAATGGGGAAGCTAACGTGCAAACAGAGGAGTTACTACTTCCGCTTATAACCGTCTATGACACAAACACGAGTCAGAGCGCACCTGAGGAGCAAAACTAACGTGTTTTTCACGTTTTCTTTAACTAAATGTAAGCAAGCATGCAAGTGCAGCAACAACAACGACAACAACAGGTGTCCCCGTCAGGTGTAACGTCCTCACCTTAGTGTAGTACAACATCCACAGCTCGTACAGCTTCTCCTTCGATGCCATCGTTCCTCCAAGCTCCTGGTTGCTCATTAACTCCCGTTTGCGTTTAATTAAAAACTCCAAGGAGAGACCAACATGGTCAACAACGAGGCCGCAGCTGCTTCAAGTTGTTTCCAACACACGGGAGCAGGACGCGGTGCGCTCCTGCCGTCAACCATTCCTGCCACATTCGCCCTCAATTCATTAATCTGCGTCAAAGTGCTTCAGGCCGGCGGGCGGGTCGCAATAAAAACTTCTCACGAGTTCTTCTCAAACAGGCGGCGTGGAAGAACGTGGTCACGGTGACATTAATGTCGAACTAGGAGGAGAAATTGCGTGGAAATAATGCGTGGAAAGGAACACCCATGAGAAGCGAGCGCCTCGCACTGTGGCTGCTTCCGAGTGGGGGGGGGGGGGTGCGAGAGAGAGAGAGAGAGAGAGAGAGAGAGAGAGTGCGAGAGAGAGCGAGAGAGACTGATCCCAAGGAAGCGAGAGGAAAAGATCCTGCGGTCACTCACAAGTACACAACAGCAGTTGTGGGAACTGGGAAGTAACGAAGTACAAATACTTCGTAACTGTACTGAAGTAAAATTTTCAGGTATCGGTGCTTTTCCTTGATTATTTTTGGACGACTTTTATGGCTCACATGTGTCCTGAGGTTGGGCACGTGACCTTCGCAGGGCGAGCTCTTGGGCATTCTGACGTCAATTTCAGTCGATAGCAGGTACAAGATACAAGACAAAATGGCAACTCGCCAAGATGCATAAAATATCATGTTTACACTATTGGGAGCACATATACAAACAAACATTATAAATAAAATGTTTTTTTGACTTTGACAGTAAAACTCAACAGGGAGTGAAGAAGTCTTTTTTTTTGAAGAATTGTTCTCTAATTCTATCTGCCAAACTGTTGTTGCTGTACTTAAAGTGGAAATCAACCCCAACATACTTTTTTCAAGAATATGTTCCCAGCAGGCCCAGTAGTTGATTCTGATTAATATTGCGTTTGTGGAATACGTGTTAAGCAGCAAAATTCACCCGTTTTTAGCCATCTCAGGGGGCGGCCATTTGTCTTCTGTCGACTGAAAATCAATCACAACCGCTCACAATGACCAATCACGGCTGACCTGTTTCCTGAATCTGAGCCGTGATTGGTCGTTGTGAGCGGTTGTGATGTCATTTTCAGTCGACAGAAGATTAAATGGCCGCCCCCTGAGATGGCTAAAAACGGGTGAAATGACTAAAAATGACATCACAACTACTCAGGGCTCAGGTAACGACCAATCACGGCTCAGCTTCAGAAAACAGGTCAGCCGTGATTGGTCATTACCTGAGCCCTGAGCAGTTGTGATGCCATTTTCAGCCGACAGAAGTAACAAAATGGCTGCCCCCAGAGATGGCTAAAAACGTGTGGATTAACTCTTATTCCACAAACGCAATATTTATCAGAACGCCTCGTTCCAACTAGTGGGCTTGCATAGAACATATTCTTGAAAAAATATGTTTAGGTTGAGTTCCCTCTTGAAAGTACTGTAATGAAGTAGTTTTATTTCGTTACACCCCACAGTTGTTCACATACAGACGTGTGCATGCACACACACACATACACAAACGCACGCACGCACATAGACACACACACACACACAATAAGACTTTATTAGTCACCTCATTATTATTTACTACATCATGCAGGGAGAATGACTCACAGCAGAACACCATAAGTAGAAAGAGTGCCTAAAACACTCTACTCCAGTAAGTGCAATTCATTTGATGGCCCAAAAAAGTATAGAAATCTACACAAATAAAATGTGATCAAATCTGATTGATGTGTATATTTTCCCTCTGAACAGTATTTTCCAGTATTTTATAACCTGAATATGTTCCTATTTCTTAATCTATGTTTCACTTTTTGAATTGAATTTACAAATGAAATGGACGCTTTCACAATATTTATTGAGGTACACTTGTGCTTTTCAAGCGATTCGGGTGGCTGCATATTGGATAAAAGAAAAGGGGATACAATGACGCTACATCTTTACAAATGAAATTTAAGTAGTAAAAAAACATGTTGACAAGCACATATAGTAGCCTACATAGTGGATCAAATAAAATATACTATAATGGCTTAGTGAAGGCACATCCGTACTGCAATAGTAATAATAAAAAGTGAGAAATATTAATCCATCTGAATTTCAGGGAGCGGGAAGGAAGGACATGTGGTACCTCTGCTTCACATAAAGAGCTGCTGATTGTTTTGATGGTGGGAGTCATAGACTGGATAACTGTGGTTTTATTCTCATTTCCCGCACAATCTGCAATTAGTCGAGGTGGACGCACCAGGACAGAGATGGTCTTTATTATCAGCCTGTCCACTTTACACTGTCAGTGGTTGAGACCACTCCCTCAAAGAGACCTGATGCCACTGTTGTGACCTTCACCGCCATGCACGCCAAAAGATTGAGTGGGCACAGTACTTTTTTTTTTTTTCACTGTGTTTGGTCCAGTATAGATATCAATATAATACAATGCAGGACTTGTCAGACAGCTTAAGCATTTTTATGATCACTGGCGACCCACTTTAATTAATTAAATAAATTAATAATAAACTCGTTTTGCTGAAGAAGCTTGCAGCTTGCACATTTAATGCTGAGAACGCAGCATATTGTTGTTACTTTGGGGGCTAATAAATAAATCAGGAAACAGGTGCTACATTGATAAATAATTGAACAGATAACAGGGAACTGTTATCAACAACAACTAAATTTGGAAATATATTACAGTGTTTGCCATCTTTAACTTTAACCCCATCTAGGTTTGAGTGATTACACACTATTACCTGTACTGCGAACTGGTGAAGAACTGGATCAGCTGTATTTCCTTCTTTGCTGATGGCCTACATTCCTGACGGTGGGAAAGCGCCTCTCTGTCCTATATGTGGCTCTTGTTTACATTATGGTATGCTAAGAGTTGAATCAATTAAAGCAGTCAACAAGTCCAACAGCATAAATGCAGTTCCTTAAGCACCCTCTGTTCACCAAAGCATACATTTTGTAACATGACTCCTAACACACACAGAGCCCCCCCCCCCCCCCCCCCCCACACACACACACAGATTTTAATGAGCTGCATGAGACTGTGTTATGCGTCCTTGGGTTCCTTGCTGTATAAATCTTGACTATTATTATTATTACTCATCTACACGATGACGGAATGTAAGGACGGAAGCACTTTAAAAGGACGAGGACGGACGGGATCAGAGGATGCTAATTGTTATGAATAAGGACGAGGACGGAGGGGTACCCAGTTCGCGGACGGAGGACGGAAAAAGGGTAAAGTGCCCAGCTCTAGTATAGTATAGATTCAACATGATCTATCCTGCCTCACCCCCACACAGTATGCAACATATTTTTTTATGTTGCACTAATCTATCTATCTATCTATCTATCTATCTATCTATCTATCTATCTATCTATCTATCTATCTATCTATCTATCTATCTATCTATCTATCTATCTATCTATCTATCTATCCATTCAGACACCGGTAAATGAAATAATTTGGACAGTATTTGTGTTATTACAAAACAAAAAGGACTCCAACCAGAGCAGGCCAATGCAATCGATTGCTCGTCAGTTGATTACACCAACCTACGTAGGTTTTGTAATGGATTCTAGAGCTACCGAGTGGCGTGTAGCAGCTAAACATGGAAAAAAATATCGGCTCTCTACAAGAACAAGCCCTGAAGCGAAAAGAGAGATTGAAAGCATTGAGGGATAAACAACTCCAAGTAAGTACAGATACAAGTCGGGCAGATACAAATTTAGTGTTCAGAAATAGTCAATGTTTTGTTAAAATTCATGTGTAGCCATGTTAGCCTGTAGCTATCCAGTGTACGACTGCTAACCTGTCATAAACCTAATCCTGGACTTTTTTGTCGCATCGAATAATGTACAAGGCTAATATGTATATAAAAACATGAAACTCGCTGTGAATTAGCTGCAATTTTGTATTCTACATTGGTTTCGCCGTTGATTTAAGACTTAGCGTTGATGCTAACTGTGACGTCATCGACTCAACTAGTAGCGTTACTGCTGCATTGTATCAGTTTCGGAAAGACGTTTGAAAAACAAAGAGGAAGTTTTAAAGCGGATTAGCAGGTAACAAAGCAGAACTGCACCTTATTTTTGACCTCAATTTACACTTCCCAGTTACTACAGCACTAATCATCTTCCTATTTGTCCCAGAGATCAAAAAGCATCATGAAGTGTTTCAATGGAGACTCTTTTAGTTTCAGTGAGTTATAGATGTTTTACCTTTTTTGAGCAACAATGGGGAATTAACATTTTTTTCCTTTTTTAACCTTCTACATATATGTGTATTAATCAACCAAACCCCAACCAACATAAACGTTCAAACATAGTCTGTTCGCTATTTGACCTCTGAATTGCTCTTTTTTTTTTTTTTTTTTTTTTGCCATGGGGCAGCATGGTGACCTATTGGTTAGCGCGTCACACTTCTGAGATTTTGGGTTCAAATCTCAACTTCAGCCTTCTTGTGATATGCTCAGTGTTCAATGTTAGGTTAATTGAAGACTGTAAATTGTCTACAGTTGTGAATGTGGGTGTGAATGGTTGTTTGTCTATATGTGCCCTTAGATTGGTAGGCGACCAATCCAGGGTGCATATTGTGTCTCTACCAAAGTCCAGATAATCAGTTACCCTAAAGAGGGCATGTGCTATAGAAAATGGATGTATTTACAATGGAAATCGAAATCAAGCCATACCAGGGCCTAACTGTCACTTTCAGAAAAAAATATTATTTACTGTACAGTCAATTTCGGTGAATGGGGAAAAAAAAGGCCACAGTTATTGTATTATAGGGATGGTGGCCATGTTTTCACTAACAAGTTCATTTTATATATTTTTTGATTGGGAAAATGAAAAGAGTTGTCATTTTCTATTTTATCAATAAATTTGGAAATAAGTAACTCCATGAATAACACCCCTTGATAATGACGACAATGGCCGCGCCGCCAACCGTTCTATCCATGTTTGGTCGGAGTCACCGGAGGAACTGATTCCAAACCCTCCATTGGAAATCATTGTACTTTCATTGCTTATAACGTCCAAAAAACTGCGATCAATTGGCACCAAAATTTATGTGGACATCCCTACTAATGCCCACTTCAACATATCAAAAGGATTAACCTCTCCGTGGCTGATTTATATGAGAATGAGGAAACGTGTAAGTGAGCAGAGCTACATAGATTTAGGCTGGGACGAGCGCACACTGCTTCTTTGCTTAAAAAAAAAAAACACTGCTTCTTTGCTGATCACGGTTATGTTCAACATTCAAAGATTTCAATGCCTAAAAAGTGTATACAATTTTATAAAGACTTTTTAAAGTTACTGCACTTTTTTCATTATAAAAAGAGTTTTAATATATTTAGCAATAATTGTAACTGTTATTGTATGTATTTTTTTTTCCATCACAAAAAGTGTCATGTGTAAAGTGTAATGACAACTTGTCTTTAACGTGAATACTTAGATGTGTCATTGTCATAGGCTGTTGCTGCTGAGTATTTTAAGATTTCATTGTCTTAATAATTTACAAAATTAAGAGATCTTTATTGTTAGTGTATTTTTTATTCTGGTCTAATATCTTTGAATATCACCCGAATGGTTCGCTTTTATTTATTTTTTCAACAAAATGTACCATTTACTTGTCATCTTTTCAAAATAAACGTTTTTTTTGTTTGTTTGGTTTTTTTTTTTAAATCTGTTTTTTGTACCGAAAATATACCAAACCGAAGTTTCCAAAAAAACAAACCGAACCGATATGTGATGTAGCGTACCGTCACACCCCTAGGGCATCCCCAATCCTGCTGTCGTCACTGTTTTGTAGTAGTGAAGCTCGTTCACTGTAGAAATTAGCTGCCTAAGGAGGCCAATATGGAAGCAAACTGACTTGGTAAGCCACGTTTGATGGAGCACTGTTGACATTCCTTGCTTTCCTTTTGTACTCCCCTTTGAGAATGAGTCAGAGCTATGAATTGTTGTAGCATGTGGACAGGAAGCGTCTTCAGGAAAATGCACATTGGGTGGGATTTGATATCCTTTGTTACAGTTATTCTTTTTCCAGGATTTGTGCAACCTTGTTATTTGTTTACTTTGTCGCAACTTGTGATTGCAATCGATTGCAATGCTGCGACAAACGAGGTTCACCTTGTTAGCTTTGTTGGCTCTTTTTGTGGTGAGCCCCTAATATATACTTTGTGTCGATGAATCTCTTTCTACAAATGTCTGAATGAACACTTCTACAGCATTCCTTGGAAATCACAATGTCCCACCACTGGTAATGTATTTTTCGAATAGTCCCACGGGCTACTCAAGGGTCCACCTGGTACCCGCGGGCCCCATATTGGTCACCCCTGCTGAATCTCTCTTTTTTCTTTTCAGTGTGGCCCTAATACACCTTAATAGTTTTATCGTTATTACGAGGGATGTTCGATACCACTTTTTTTTTTTCAGAACTTTACCAAAACGATTACTCAACTCTAAAGTACTCACCAATACCAAGTAACCAATACCACTAGTACTTTTTGAAACATAAAGCTTAAACCATATTAAACCAGTGACAGACTTTTCAAGAAATACCTTAAAGCAGAATACTCATCCTGCAAATAAATGTGTACGATTTGGTAGCAACACAGTAATAATGCACTCCTAGCATTAATATAAACATGCATAATACTTACAAAAATTGCATCTTAATGGGCGCTTAAGATGAGAGGACTGACATTGATGCAATTCACTTGGAAAAACGTTCCACTTCCTCATAGTAGAACGACCACAAGAGTTACTGATGTCGGTGACTGTTATCGACAGCATTCACGAGTACTTGTTACTACCCTCAAGTAAGGCTACTATTGGCCCGATACTGATACCTCGTGTTGGTACTTTCCCATCCCTAATTATTACCTTAAAATGGCATCAATTTTTTTTTATTATGCTCATGTTTTAGTGTACCTTAAAATGTTGTTTTCTTCCAACAGGGGCGAGAGCAGGAAGATGGTGAGCCAGAGCATAAAAAAGCTTCAGTGGAAGAGGAAACACCGGAGACGAGACACAAGTTAGTTCGGCGTTTAAATTTGTTTGTCTGTGAAAGTCTTGACCAATTATTTGTTTCTTGGCTGCGCTGCACGGAAGTGAAACGGATCTGAAGGAACGCCACAACATTTATCTGCAACTCATCTCAACACCATTTATTGGTGACACATTGAACTCTGTTTACTCTGGCTACTATCACATCCTTGTGTTATTAGCTGCTCAAATATCCTGCAGCTTCCTGTCGTAAGGTATGCACGAGTAGCCATCTTTCCTGTCCTGCAAGACCTTTTCCATTGTTTATTTTTAATGACTACCAGATGATGACACCAAGGGAGTGCCTCTGTATTTGCAATTACACAGCCTTATATGATTGAATTGTATGATATGAATTATATGCAATTCAAGACACCCATTTTTGACCGAGTGTGTAATGTATCGTTTAAAAGTTAATGAGGGGTCACTTTGCCAAACTTGGGTTTTAAAGGGGCACATAGTCAACACGTTTGTTGTAGAAGATAAAAAAAAAACAGACTTAAAAGGGAAGTCAACGCAAACATTTTTTTTCCCAAGACTATGTTCTATGCAAGCCCACTAGTTGAAACAGGGCATTCTGATAAATATTGCGTTTGTGGAATAAGTGTTAATCCACTCGTTTTCAGCCATCTCTGGGGGCGGCCATTTTGTCTTCTGTCGACTGAAAATGACATCACAACTGCTCACAACGACCAATCACGGCTCAGATTCAGGAAACAGGTCAGCCGTGATTGGTTGTTGTGAGCAGTTGTGATGTCATTTTCAGTCGACAGAAGACAAAATGGCCGCCTCCAGTCATGGCTAAAAACGAGGGCATTCTGCTGCTTAACTGATATTCCACAAACGGAAAATTAATCAGACTGCCGTGTTTCAACTAGTAGGCCTGCTGGGAACATATTCTTGAAAAAAATATGTTTGGGTTGACCTCCGCTTTAAAGGTTAATGGTTGTGCTGCTGAGTCAATTCCAGGAATAGCCAGATGGATTGATGTCATTTTTATTTAATTTTCTTTCATGCCACACGCTACAAATGTGTAAGTTTCAGTAGATGTAGATAGAAACAATGTGCAAACGCACTGGCAAGCCTTCAGCAAGCAGACGACAAGAACTGTCACTTCTCCAAGGAGGGCAGTCTTTCTTTTTGTCCTCGAATAAACATTTAGACAGTTAGTATTTGGTGTGGATATTAATCCTGCCTTGAAGTTAATTCTTCAAACATGTTACCGACCTTGTGACTGTTTTGTTTAACGGGCGCTGTAAAGGTCAGACTTTGGACCAATATTTGTTCAAGTGGCACTTCGAAGGCTGTACACAATCCATCCCAAGATTCCTGGTCAGCTTCCATTTTGTTCGTCTTATCTAATCGGAGACAATGTCAAATGAGCAACCTGGACAAAGATGGCTGCAAAAAGCTGAGTTAACTTATGTTTCTACTTCATGCAAAATTGAGTTGTTCTCTTCATTTCGTCAGAAAATCTATACCAAAATTGCCATTTTTCGTCACTTTTTACAAATGCATATCATTTCATGCATAAAACCCCATATTCACATAAATTGAACAATATTATTTTCATCTGGTTGGCGGTACAGTATTTTCAAAGGCATTTGACTTGAAATTGAATACATTTAAAATATGAATGACCTGCTTGGAAATTGTCACGATATAGGCTGTCATGGCCCCAATATTCTGATTCAAGCGCTGTATGTGGCAGTGAACTCACTTCGCAACAAGCGGCAGTTTGGCAGATCGTGAACAATAGTTCCAAAAAGAGGCTTCAAGCTGTTTCTTGCCTCTCCCAGTCATAGTGTGCTGTCAAACGAAACATAAAACAAAGACAATTATAAGCCGTGAATTTACAGCAACCACATAGCGTTGCCTAATAATCAATCAATTTAGCTGAACTCTAACAAACAATACAAAACCCTAGAGATTTTGTTTTTCTTTTTTGGGGTGGCTGTAATAGATTAAATGGCATTTCCAGTCATTTCAATGGGGAAAAGGGAATTAGTTTGACACTGCTGCTTTAGATGCTGACTAAGGATGTTTTTGGACAACTTTTGACGCACACTTTCCCTCCATATTTGTGTTGTTTCTAAATAAATTTTGATGATATTTCATGCATGTTGGTGAAATAGATGGTTTCACTCACATTGCTTCTTCATCAGAGACTTAAGATGCAAGGAGAAAAGTAAAAGTGGCGAACATGACCAGCATCCCTGCCTATATCCATACAAGGCACGCGTCTGTCTGTTGGCTGCAAAGAGGCGGAGGCCGGGGGGGTGATGAATGTGTCAGCTTCGTGCCCTCTCTAGCTCGCTCAGAGAACTCTCTTCTTGTTCCACACATGGCCAGACGGCGGTTTACCTTCATAGCTCCCGGACCCTGTGTGGTCGTCGAGCTGAGTCTGCCAAGAATTCCTCTATGAAGGGACATGATGAAAGTAATTAGAATGTCAAGGACGGCATTCCTCGGCCGGTCGTTGTCTGTGCCTGGGAGCAGGTGGGATGCGTTAACTAGACGGGTTCACAGGGAGGGGAAAAAGGGTGACTTTATCCCCAAGCCTCCAGTCAATCAACAGGCGGCCATACAGGGATGCAGATAGTCTTTTTAAAAAAAAATTTTTTAAGTCACTTTCACCTAAGGCCCACACTACCCCCTAGTGGAAGCATGGAGGCTACACGTTGTGTGCGCTAGTTTAACTTTGCCTATTGACCCCAGATTTATATTTCAATCTCAATCACTGCTGCAGTCAGTCACTGGGTGAAAGCTTGTCTCACATTTCTGTTTCTGCACAGGGAGCTGAAGCTGAGGAACTACACTCCAGAGGATGATGAGCTAAAGGAGAGGCAGGTCCCCAAAGCCAAACCAGCATCAGGTGCGGAATCTTGATTTTTCTCAAATAAAGTACATTCATACTGTGGCCCTGAGGGTGTGTGATGTCATTTTCAGTCGACAGAAGTGACATAACGGCCCCCAGACATGGCTCTTATCCCATAAACACAATATTAATCAGAATGCTGTGTTTCAATTAGTGGGCCTGCATAGAACATATTCTTCGAAAAATATCTTTGGGGTGACTTCTTCTTTAAGAGAGATTTTTTTTTTTTTTTCTGTTTCCAGTGGAGGATAAAGTCAAAGACCAGTTAAAGGCAGCCAATCCAGAGCCCATCATTGAAGAAGTGGTGCGTTTTCTTTTCTTCATTCCTGATTTTATTGCTGAAGCAAAAATGTTTTTTTAATACGGTGTTAAATGTGGTTTTCCCAGGATTTGGCTAACCTAGCCCCGAGGAAACCAGACTGGTAAGAAGAACATTGTTGTTATTTTCACTTTGGTGTGACTTGAAGGTTCTTTCTGACTGACAGTGTGGTTTTGGATCTAGGGATCTCAAGCGAGATGTGGCCAAGAAGCTGGAGAAGCTGTCAAGGAGAACACAGAGGGCCATCGCGGAACTCATTCGTTAGTATTATTGTTGGCCCTCTTTTTGTTCAATATCTTCTGAAATATTCATATTTATTGGGTTTGGTGTCCAGGTGATCGTTTGCGAGGCAGTGAGGAGGAGTTGGCCGGTGTGGTGGGAGCGGTACAAGCAGAACAGGAAGACTCAGACTGATTTGGAGATATGAGAAAAGCCTCACTGGAAATGTGGATAGCAGGGCAGGCGTCCAATTCTGAGAATATTTTATCACAGGTGCGTGCTGGAAACTTTGTCCAGCCTTGCCTTGTGTTGTTTTTTGTATCATGCCTATCCAATGGTACAATCTGTAAATGTGGTTGCATTGTAAACAACCAGGCTAATAAACCTTTCATATTTTCTGTTGAATGGTTATGTTTTAAATAAAGTAAATTACAACTTGTGTTTTTCAAATCCCTGTTTTATTGGGTCATTCGGCATCCACGCACTTTTTAAATACATCATAATTATTAGGAAAACTATCACTCTCTAATTAATAAGTGACCACTATGGAGCATGACACTGACTGTTTGCTACAAGTGAATCAAATTTGAATTTGAATCAAAGGGTGATGCACTGGAACATTGATGAAAAGACAACGGAAACATTTTATTTTGGTATGACAGTCACTAGTGATCTATTGCCAGCACCTCGGCAGCCTGGTCTGAAATAACAGCGTCCTATTCTTTAACCATAAAGTGCATTTATCGTCCACATAGGCCCAAACCTTCTCCTCGGGCGCATATTGCACTACTCACTACAATACAAGGCCACCTGCACACTTGACTGCCATTGCCCTTGTTAAACGGCGAGATTATAAGGCTCTAAAGAGAAGCAAAGCATTCAGTCACTCCCATCAGATCGCACATAAACTACAGTACTGTATATATGTGAATTTAGTGTCATTACGTAACATGTTTGACTACTACATTGGAAAAATATCCATCAAAACATCACAAGATGACGTGTTGTGTTTGTGGGAGTCGTAAACCAAATGCTGCTGCTGCTGCTGCTACTCTACATGCTGATGATCGATGAGAAGATCCTGAATATTGTATTTCTCCTAAAGGGAAGTGAGACAAGAATGGCTCAAGGAAGCATAGAATTGTACGTGGTGGAGGCAGACAATGCGTTGGCACTCAGAGTGAAGGTATAAATATTCCTGCATGTGCTCGATGACGGCGAAGGGTGCTCACTTGTCTGTCTGTCAATAATGTCTGACTTGGACAGATTTAGTTAGCCCTTGAACAGGATAGCTGTCGGTTGCTATTGTAAGGTAACAATGAGAAGAACCGTGTTCGCGTGGCTACGGGAAGTCGCTGGTTCAGTCACACTGCCCGCCGCCAGATTCGATCTTCCTGGCTGCAGGGCCGAGCTCCACCTTGCACACTCGCTGGGCAAACTTCAGAGAGCAGAGTGTCTCGCCTACGTTGCTTTCCAGAGAAGACACCTTTGGAAAGAAGGCAAAATTAGGGTCATGAACTCGACACATATTGTCACCCATGGCTTAAGTCAAAGTGATAAAAAAAAATTTTTTGCCTCAAACATCTCAGGATGCTGGCCACCTCTGCTGAAATCAGCTACATTCTCCATTAAACAGATAATTGAATTCTACATCTGAAATGAAATTCCACCCCTTTGCAACTCTAGTATTAAGCTATGAATGTATACAATTTGAAGAACCCACCTATGACCTTTGTTGACCTTGCACGTACCATTACAATGTCAACATATTCCAACAATTCAATCATCCGTTTTATGTGGCGCTTGTCCCCATTAAAGTCACAAGTAGGGATGAATTTTGAAAAATAAAATTTCCCCCCTCTTTATGTGATTGTGATTAATATGTGAGTATTATTTCAAAGCCCTCTTCCCATGTATTTTTCACAAACTAATCTGTATTACAATAAAAAATATATTTATTATACTTAAATGTTTTGGTCTTATAGGCAGAGGTGTCAAATTCAGGTCTAGAGAGCGAATACTACCTGGACGTGGATTTGACACCTCTGTTTATAGGTTAGGCTTTAAAAAAAATGGCAAATGAACCATGACTTAAAGCAGAAGTCAACCCAATTTCTTTCAAGAATATGTTCCCAGCAGGTCCACTAATTGAAACACGGCATTCTGATTAATTTTGCGTTTGTGGAATGCAAGTTAAGCAGCAAAAGGCACTCGTTTTTTGCCATCTCAGGGGGCGGCCATTTTGTCTTCTGTCGACTGCAAGATGACATCCCAACTGCTCACAACAACCAATCACGGCTGACCTATTTTCTAAATCTGAGGCGTGATTGGTCGT
This sequence comes from Filicampus tigris, assembly GCF_054856515.1. NCBI lineage: Eukaryota > Metazoa > Chordata > Actinopteri > Syngnathiformes > Syngnathidae > Filicampus > Filicampus tigris. The sequence goes on from NC_141224.1 coordinate 12,058,064, forward strand.
TGTGAGCAGTTGTGATGTCATTTTCAGTCGACAGAAGACAAAATGGCCGCCCCCGGAGATGGCTAAACACAAGTGGATTAACACTTATTCCACAAATGCAATATTTATCAGAATGCCCTGTTTCAACTAGTGTGCTTGCATAGAACATATTTTTGAAAAAAAAAAATTTTGCGTTGACTTCCACTTTGATGAAACACAGTTAATCTACTTCAATTACAGTTGTTAACCTACTTACACTTTTACTTGCAGACTTTTAAACGTTCACTATAACAAGTTCACAAAATTCTACCAAACAAGTGTGGCATAAACATAAGTCCAGTCAGTCATAAATTAGATAACAACAAAAAAAATGCAAACAAATCTGTTATCACTTTCATGGTTCATGGTACAATGTGTAAACATGTGGATTGCATACTACTACATTGCGATGTCGTTTTAAAATTGATTATTTGTTCAGCTCTAGTCTCAGGTGACCTTTGGATGTGAGGCAGGGTACACCCTTAACTGGTCGCTAGCCATGTAGGACACTAATACACAATCATTCATCGTGTATTAATGAATTTTAAATCAGTTGTAGTCCTACCTGCACCACCATGGCCGTTTTGCTGCCTTTACCCAGAGAGTCCTGCAACAAGTACGTAAGGCGAGAGTTCCTGAACGGGATGTGCGTCTGTCGTGCTCTCAGGGCCTGAATGACGTCCCCGAGGGCCAACAGGGAGCGGTTTATATTCTGGGCCTCCTTCAGCCTTTCGCCCTCTGCACCAGACTTCCATACCCTCTCTGATCCCGCCAGGTCAACCAGGTTCAACTTGCCTGAGGGCAAGAAAAAGAAAATGTCAGCCATGCTGCAATTACCTTAAAAATGTCATCTGTCGCTATTAGAAAAAATGCCAAATCGTATTAAATATACAGTTGGTATTTCCACAAAGATTTTGAAATATTAATGCCTGAGCAACTGACCGGTGGTTTTGGAGCCGGTAGCGAGGTCGGTGCCCTGAACGGTGATGCAGAGCAGAGCGTGAGAGCGAGAGCTGTGCTGATTCATTTGTGTTCCAAATGTGATTCTGTTCCTACGGGCCATGGCTAAAATCTGGACACAAACAAACGGAATATTTTTAAACTCTATAATGTAGGCGTTAAACTCAAGGCTTCACATCATTTTATGTTGCCCACAAAAACTAAGTGAGATTACTTATTTCTTAATGAGTGGAGTTCTTGTAAATCCCTTCTTCAATATTTTTCACACTATTTCTCATGACGTCTGATTCCAAATTCATTTTATTTTTAAAAGTATATATAAAGTAACATGGGGCAGAGTAAGGCATTTTTTACTCATAATGACTCAATGATGGGTGGCACCTCACAACTGAGTTGTCAGGTCTGCCTTTGCTACACGGCACCCCATGGCAGAAAAGTCATTGTTTACTATACCATCCGCAGTCAGGATTTCATGAAATAAAATGCACACCAAGAACAACCTTTCCCAACACACTCACAATACAAGCAGGAACAAATCTAAGTAAAAAAAAACAAACATGTTGCGGATCTTAATTTTCTAGATAATGCCTTTTTCTCATAGTCTATCTCATGCAACGATTCAGCTGTCAGCTAGCAGCTAACCAGAGTGATAAACAAAGATATTTTGCATATTGCCTATCGACAAGCTCATTCATTCAAATCATACATAAGAAGCGCAATAACACAACAATCTTTTAATTCTTCACAATTCTAAATGTTACTTTTTACTAAGATCTCTTCCTGCTTGTATTATGAGTGTGTTGGGCAAAGTTGGTAAATGTGCGCATTTTATTTCATGACTGTACATGGTATGATTAGCAAATACTTCTTGGCCATGTTTGATTGAGTGCGAAGGTGTGAAAGTAATACACTTTCAGAGAGTTCACTGAAGATTGTTAATACGTCGTCTCTTTGCAGCTCAATAGTATCAACGCTTATTTAGATAGATTCTCAGTCTGAATGTATGGTGGCCACCATGCAGCTTGGCCCCTAAATAGCAAGAGGGACAATTGTATAGATCTAATAATACTTATTTATGAGGTGATTTTACTTTTTTTTTTTTTTTCACGGTCATAACAGCCCTCTAGTGGAAACCAAAACTAAGTTGAGGGCCATACCAAAAATGAGCTTGACACTCCTGCTAACAGTAAAAAATATCTGTCACCTTCTTGATGTGCTGAAAGCTCTTAACCTCAATGACCCTGAGGCCCGGCACGTGCAGCTGCCCTGTTCCGTCCGGGTTGATTTTGATGTCCAGTTTCTCTCCATCCTTACTCAATAGATCTCTGAGAGTCAAAATATGTTGTTAACCGACAGTCGTAATCCCATCATCGTGCTTGGTCTGGGATGTATCTGTACCTTAGCACCTCGTTGTAAATCTCCACTGAGCTGACAGTGACGGTATACGACCACATGTCCTTCCGCTCCTCTATTTCACTAAAGAGATGTTTCAGGGCTCTCTGGTTGATGCCGGGATTCTCCACGCTGCCCTAAATAGCAAAACAAACACAAACTTGATTGAATGCTACGTTCATATTGCCGTAGTATTTTTTTTTAACATATTTGCATAATTTGTTATTCAAATTAGCCGCATTCATCGCATTAATCATTTTGAACAAGGACACACAGCATGATTACCTCCATTGTGTATGTTTTCCCAGAACCAGTCTGTCCATATGCAAATATGCAAACGTGGTAGCCATCGATGCATGAGGTCACAAGCGGCTCAATCTCTCGAAATACCTGAAAGGCGGCAAAATGCAAGTTACATTACAGCTTGGCAGATGCTTTTTTTTTCCTTCTCTGTGTTGTTGAACTGCGTCACCTCTTCCTGTGCAGCCTGAGGATGGAACACCTTGTCCAGCTCAAAAGTGCGACCCTTCCCTTTACTCAGCACGCTCAGAGAGGACTCGTTGTCGGGGTCTGTGGTAACCACCACGGATTGGCCCTCCTCGTGTTGGTCCTCTTTCAGCACAGGTTTTACGCGGCACAGGACGCGGATGTTGCCTAGGCGATGGAGCACACGCAGGAGTGCTTAACAACATGACGATATTTGTACCAAGTAGGACTGAGAAAAAAGATTTTACTTGGCATTATTAGTGTATACCTTTTAGTTCAACCAGCTGCTCATGCAACTTCCTGCGCAGTGCAACTTCCTTTCTGTATTTCTCCAGAAGGTCTTTGTTGGCCTCTGACATCTCAGAGATTGCTGCTGAAACCTGCCAAATAAAAATGATGATGACATGACATTATTTTTGTGTGTCTACGATGTATTGTTGGTGATATTAAGCATTGGTGTGTGTGTATTTGGTATCTGAACCTTCAGTGGGGATATACACAACTTGATCCACTTCTTAATACCAACACTATCATGTCACAATTTCAATACTAAAAAATGCAAGACCACAGCATGCAAATTGAACATGATTTGGTGCAGTTTAGAATCAATATGTACACTTAAAGGGAATTTTATCTTAAATAATTTAGGTCATAAATAAGTCATAATAATTATAATATATAATATATATATAATATGTATTATAATTATAATTAATAATAATATAATTATAAATAATTAAGTAATGCAAGGCTGGTTAGTTACCTGCTTCTTTGCCTCCTTTATTGCCGCGCCGTAAAACTCAGAGAAGTTCCGAACTTGACTCCGCAGGCTGGCGTAGTCTGTTTTCATGCAGCGCAGAGTCGGGGGGAGGGCAGTCAGACGCTTCTGTAAACCTGTCGAGAAAAAAAATTGTGTTTGAATTAAGCATAATAGACTGACATGAGAAGACGACGAGTGAGAAGACTAACTGACCGAAGAACTGGTGCTGCAGGTCCTGAAAGTGTTCTGCCGAGCAGTTTGCAGCCGCCTTCACTGCCTCCTCCTTCCTCTCCTCCAAGTGGCCAATCTCCTTCAACAGCTCCTCTCTCAGCTGTCCGATCTCCCGCTCGTAGGCTGCAATCTACGAAAAGGGGCACGGATATGTCCACCGGGAGTTTGCAATTTACAAAAAAACAAAACATTGGTGTTACATTTTTGTTACATTTGATAAAACTGTCATTATGACCTGACAGTAGTAGGTACAGTATTATCTGTGAAAAAATCCGCTGTCTCTAGTCTAATGCCTCCAATTTGATTTTCAAGAAACCGCCCCACTCTTGGAAAAACAACCAATCAGAGAAAGAAGCTGTGACTTGTGTCAATCACCTGTCGTGCACTCGCCTGTTACTTTGCTACAAAAGCACACTGTTCGCAATAGAGTGTTACTATAACACTAAATGTTATCAACTGGAAGCTGATAACACACTATTCCAGCTGCTTTTGGGCAGTAGGCGGGGGACACCCTGAATTGGTTGCCAGCCAATCGCAGGGCACACAGAGACAAACAAACAACCGCACTCATAATCACACCTAGGGGCAATTTAGAGTGTCCAATCAACTTACCATGCATGTTTTTAGAATGTGGGAGGAAACCGGAGTACCTGGAGAAAACCCACGCGGGCACGGGGAGAACATGCAAACTCCACACAGGGAGGCCGGGGCCGGGATCGAACCCACGACCTCTGAACTGTGAGGCGGATGTGCTAACCAGTCGACCACCGTGCCGCCACAAGTCAACATAATTATTTGTTTGATTTTAATGAAATATAATTTCTTTTGTTTTATAATGCCACGCGGCACCTCTTTGGTGGGCAATACAGCAATGAAGATGTGCTCTGTACCTTGTGCTGCAGATTACAGCTGTATTCATCCGATTTCCGGATTTGCTCCTCCAGCTGTTTGCAGCGCTCATTCTGGTTGGACAACTTCTCGGACAGCAGCTCATTCCTCTGCCTGGCTTTGGTCAGCTGCTTCATGGTGGCCGGCGACTCCACCTCGACAGTCTGGGTGACGTACTAGAAGAAACAATAATGTGTAGAACAAAACTCCACCTGTAAAGTATCCAAGTCCACATGAAAGATCCCCAAACCATTTCTTTACCTTAACCACAGGCTCCTTGCCCCGCTCTCTGTCCAACTCCAGCTGAAGCTCCCTCACTCTGTCCTCTCGCCTTCTCAGCTCCTCCCCTCTCCTCCACTCGCTCCGTTCGCTCTGCTGCTCCAGCTGCGACAGCTGCTCAGCGCGCTGCTGCAGGGAAGCCTCCAGCTGCTGCACCCGGCTTCGCAGATTCTCATTTTCCTAAGTAAGACGATGGCAGTTACCTTTAAAAAATGCGGCAGTAAAATAAATGGGAGTCACGGCGCGTCTTACCTTGATGAGCATGCTGCTGGACTGTGAGGGGATGGTGGTCAGCTGCTGCAAGAGGCCTTGGGTGACTGTGAGGCTCTGCTTGAGGGTCTCGTTCTCCGCCGAAAGACACAATACACGCTTTTCTGAATCTGTGGCGCCCTGAGGAAATAAAGCATCTTGGACAAAAGTATAGGGACAGCCGGGACAGCAATTTCATCTAGGGGACATCAGCCCATTCTCTCTGAGCTCATCCCAAATGGGTTGAGGTCAGGGGCGGAGCCAGAACGTGGCTAGTGGGTGGGCCTGGGAAAATCAGGGTGGGGCTGAAAATTTCTCTCACCGAGCACAATCCTCCTGTCCTGACACATTGTATATTAAAATAAAATGGCAAACTAAATAATATGAAGTTCAGATCTTCCTGAGACAACCATAATTGTCATTCTTAATATTCAATGTAATAAAAAACACAACAAAACACAAATTCAAAAAAAAAGTTATGATAATTTACTAAAAATGTAAAAGTATATATTTTTTCATGAATCTCACTGGGTGTCTGTCAATCTGGGTGGGCCTGTGCACACCCAGGCCCACCCATGGCTCCGCCCCTGGTTGAGGTCAGAGCTCCAAAACCCATGGAACAATGACACTTGTTTTGTTGCAGTGTTTCCCCATCTTTATTAAGCGATGGCGCATAAACTAGTAAACCAGTGGTGCCCAAGTCCGATCCTCGAGAGCCCCTATAAAGTCTATTTTAGATGTCTCCCTCCTCCAACACACTTGATTCAAATGATCAACTCATCAGCAAGCTTCGCAGAAGCATGATAACAATCATTTGAATCAGGTATGTTGGAGGAGGGAGACATCTAAAACAGGCTGATAGGGGCTCTCGAGGGCAGGACTATGTGCAAGTGTAATGTAAGTTTGCATTCGAACATTTTCACGACACACCACCAAACAATAATGTCAAAAAGACGTTGCTGTAATTTTGTTGTTAAAATATTGTTTGAACAAAGTACTATTATGTTAGCACACTTCGCTAGCTAAAGAGTGCTAAACAGGACATACATTAAAGAAAAAAAACCCCACATAATCTCTTCAATTTTAGGGGTGCTGAAATTCAATTTAAGGGCGCATGAGCAACCCCCAAAATGGACTGAAAACGCCCATGACTGTTTGTATTAGGCTAGTGTTGCTTTCGGGTTTGCTGCAGGATGCTAGTTTCATTTACTGTGGCTGCAATTAAACACTTACAGTGGCAGTTTTGAGCCTGCACAGTTCCTCCTCGCGTTCTTCAATTCCACTTTTAAGATCATCGATCTGTGCAAGAAAAATAGATCTATTTTTGGAGGAATTTAGGCACAATTAGATCTTATGTGACGGTCTACTGTCTGTACCTACCTGCTGCTGAAAGGCCAGTACACGTGAGTGTCTGTCTCGGTCCTTCTGTTCAAGCTGTGAGCGCAAAAGTCGCAGTTCTCCTCTGAGCTTGCTACGTTCCCCCTGCAGGCCGTAAAGAGACTCCACCAGGCTGTGAACTCCAATTTGAGACCCGGCAACACTGCCGCTCTCGCCTGGAAGTACATAATTCGTCTCTTTAATAGCAGTGGAATGGGCTCTGATTATATTCTGTCACATTTTACCCATATTCATATTAGGTCAACCAGAAATAGTAACCCTTTAATTTGCCTACGACCTGCTTTGTGAAAGATGAATTTTCATCAACCCTTAACCAAATGGGGTGACTGCAATTGCCTGGTGACCAAGATGTATCCTGCCTCTCAACTAAAGAAAACTCGGATAGTCTCCAGTTGACCTGTGAGTCTAAAGAGGACAAGTCCTACAGAAAATGGATGGGGATTTATTAAAAACAAACACCAATATTAATACCACAGTAACTGTATGGTCCTTTACCCTCTGAGCAGGACTATGAAACCAATCTCCGCAGTTTATTTTGATACTTGAAGACGTGTAATATTCATGAACATTAAGGATGCACTTAAAGCCTCCATGTAGTGAGGCAGTGATGCTAACATTATTGCTGCTGCTGCTGCCTTTGGACTCTCCAGGGTAGCCAATTTTCTCACGTGTAGCCTCATTCAAGCACAAAAGCAGCAACAACCGTGTCCATATAGAAGAAACATGCCCTGCAGCATCTTAATAACCACACCACCGGGATTGGCCAGACAAGCTCTGTCACCTCTGATCTTCAATGCAGGCCTTGCTAATGTTATTGAGTAATAATATAAGAATATCAAAATAGGAGCCTTGTTTGCTGGAGCTGAAAAAAGAATGAGCAATATAGCAGAGATTTACAGGATAAACAGAAAGGGACAATTCAACGCAGAATGTATGTTTGTATGAAGGCACAGGCACATTTCCTAAGGCAGTGCATGTCGCATTATAAACAAAAACAAAGCTTCACAACACAAGGACACCAGCCGCCGCAGCTATTTTTAGTCCGACACGAGTACACGTGCCAACTTGCATGCGCCAGCCGTGTAAATGCATTTGCAGGGAATGAAACGCTCAGATATTATTCATAAACACCTTCAAACCGCTTGCGACTTCACCGAAGAATCTCAACGAGGAATGACGCAGACTCGTCCTGTGACCTATAATCGTCAATATTCATGAGATGGCCGTCATGCACTTTAGCCCCTTCGGTGGTATCACTTCCAGAATCATGCACATGTGAATGTACTGTAAATACGCGCACGACCACAGAGCTTAGAATTAATTCTGCTCTTCTGCTCCCGGGTCAAAGAGCCATCTGTTCCATGTTGATATGCACTCACATGCTACAGTCTAGTCTCTGTTACTTTGTACATGACCAATAGGTTGTCTATGACCCAAAGTACATTGAGCAGGTTTTGCTCTCCATCCATCCATTTTCTAAGGCATTTGTCCTCATTAGGGTCACGGGGGAGCTTGAGCCTATCCCAGGTGACTTTACACTCTAAAAACAGTCGGGTTAAAAATAACACAATTTTGGGTCAAAAATGGACCGATCCACAACTTGGCTTAGTTTGACCCAACTTTCTTGGGGTTTTTTTTTCAGAAAACAGTAGTTTTGTACAAAACAACACCCAAAAATGGGCTGTTTTGTACAAAACAATGCAAGGAAATGGGTCAATTTGACCCAATTTGTGTATCGGTCCATTTTTGACCCACAATTGTGTTATTTTTAACCCAACTGTTTTTAGAATGTAGGAGAATTTATAGTTCTAAATGAACCTCAGCAGCTCGTTTTCCAATAAGTATTCAGTGTTGTTCTTCTTTCGATGCCAAAGCAATGCACTGAATGGCTCCCAGACCCATGTCAATGTAAATGTCCAATTACGCGCCATCCTCTTCCCCTCCTCCCTCTCACGCTGGACCCTTTCGCTCACCGTCACTCTGCGGGCTCAGCTGCTGGCTGACAGCTTCCTCCAGGTTACAAATGAGGCTCTTCTTGTCCTTCAGGCGCTGGCGGTAGGAGGCCCGCAGCGCTTTCATCTGTCGGCGGTGCTGCACGCGGTGCCTCTTGAGCTGGACGCGGTACTGCTCGGCCTGCTGCTGCAGCTGCTGGAAGTGGGAGTACTGCTCCAGGAAGCTCAGCAGGTGGGACATGACGGCCATCAAGGGAGACTCTCCCAACTGAGAACAAGTTGACTGTATTTGCTGCAGCTCCGTTTGTGGGAAATGTGCTCATTTGTGTCAAGACGTCACCTTTCCTGCTGTCTCCAGTTGCCCCTGTGAGTTCCTCCTCTTGTCAGACTCCTGCTTAAAGGATAGAAATGCTGCCAGAGGAGTGCAAGCGGGGATGTCAGTGCCATTTTGTTCATCTTCATCGCTCAGAGACATGTCGTCACTGTCACTGCTACTGCCTGGATGACCACAAATCACAATAACAGAGAGTAAACATCACAATGCATTCCCATCCATCGCTATTTATTTTCAACACTTACTTGAGTCACTAAGCCTTGCACATGCCTCCTTTCTCATTTTGGGGGTGTGGCCATCATTCCCTCTTCTCCCTGTTTCCATGGAAACAGGTCTTGGCTCCTGAGCACAGCAAGATAAATGAGGGTCAGGTGGTAATGATTCCAACATTTACACATTGCAACTAGAGCTGCGTGCAATGGCGGTTTATGGCCAAGAAAGAGACCCCATTTTAACTGTCAGTTTTTTGCTATGACTCATGCACAGAACTCCCGCAAAATGCTATTATTTGACAAAGGGACCCCCGAGGCTGAATATGATGTGGCGAGACGTACGTCTGCGGAGGCTCCACATGATGCCTCCAAGGCTTCCTCCTCCTCCTCCTCCTTCTTGAAGACAGTGTAGAAGATATAGACTAAAAGGGAGTAGAAGGCGTACATCTCCACGCTGTGCAACAGTTCCTGTGAATTGAGATCAAAACACGCAGCAGAGGACATTTCTCGCCCTGGTAAAAATTTGAACAGTGGCCACATTCCATCATGCAAAACACTCCATCTTTTTTTACCTCAGCATGTAGCGTCTTCTCCTTGGTGGCAATAATTCGACATTGCCGTCATTTGTATTCTCCTTTCACACTTCATCCATGTAGTGCCATGCAGCTCCTTTTCTCATGCCAGCAACAGCATCCAACGCTGTACAGCCCATCTGACTGCTTTCTCCTCCTCTTTCTCCTCCTCCTCTGCACTCTTGGCCCATTTACAGGCTGCAGCTGCAGCGAGCATGCTCAGTGCAGAGCCTCAGCTGCCATGGAGGCTTGACAGATGATGATTTCATTCTCAATGCTAAAATGATTAGCTCTTTTAGCTCACAAACAACCTGCTATATTTGCTATCATAACCTTGCTAAAATACTGCTAAACCAATTTCAAAAGTATTTTATTAAATCTAAACATACAGTATATCAGGCACAATAAATCACTCAAATGACAAAATCAGTGAATGGATAACAAACATTATTTATACACAGGGTATAAAGTAAATGAAATACAAGTACACAGATAAATATATGAAGATTAATTTAATGAGGTGGCAGATGAACAACAGATGTGGATTAACCCTGAGCATTATTCAAGTTAAGCAGATAAGACTTTATACATACAATTCTATCTATACTTTACATACAACAACAAAATGGCCATAATACAACAAGTGAAATCAATAAGTTTAACACAAAACACTATATACAATAGACACCGGAAAACGGCCGAAAATTTGTCAGTTTCGGGTCGGATCGAAAGCCAGAGAATAGAAATGTGTCTTCAAATGGATTTTTAAACCAAACAAAGCGCAGTATGTCTTTTGCAGCAACTGTAGTAGAAACATGCTAACTGCTCAGCATTGTGCTGCCAATTTCTGTTATTTCCTATGGGGGAAAAATGGAACAAACAAGGGAATGACACGATTATGTTTGACTTCAGAGGTTTTACGGTTTTGTTGAGTATATTAAGCCACCATGTATTCCCCTCTAAACCCATTAAACTAGAACCACTCCAGAAAGTCTTTGCGAGCATTATTGAATACACAATGCCAACAGACATGTGTGCATGAACAACTCTCTACATATTTAAGTGATATTGATCAGTCACATCCGACAGAAATGTGTCCAGGGAATGTTTTGAGGCCAAACAGCCTATGGACATGGAGCCTTTCAAAAGCCACTTCATGGTTCCCTCATTGGTGGCCTGAGAGCCGAGCGAAGCAAACGTGTGTGATCCAAAAGTAGGTGCCAAAAGTACTGGCAGGCAGACTGTTACGCTGATCAGGGCCCCTATTGGGTTTCCTGCAAACAGACAGACCATGAGGCAACAGGACAAAGATGCCAGGCCCATGCAGCAAGTAAGGACAGTGAGTGTATCTGCAGAGAACTTGTCACATAGCCCCAGCAGCAGGCAGGAGCCACACAGGAGAATACATGCTGTGTTGCGGTCTTCACTGAGCCAAAGGAAGTGGAAGGCAAGCAGCACTGGAGCCAGAACCTCTCCGGCGCATTCTGCATCTTGCTGGAGTGAGGTGAGGAATATGCTTGAGGAAGGCAAAACAGCAAGTCCTGCAGAGAGCCCAACCAGGAAGAAGCCAACTGAGGGAGCTCTGTGGTCCTACAGAAGCAACAGAAATGAGAGTGAAAATATTGCATCCACAATAATTTATGTCATAGGCATTAACAATTAACTTGGTCATACTTAACACATAATATATTCCACTGGGCTACCTACCTTAAAGAGTTTATATGAGGAGAAAAGGGCTGAGGAAAACAAAATTAGATTGACTAATATCCACGCCATTTTGTCCAAAAAAACGATTATTAGTTATCTTAAGAAATGGGACATGTGTTTAGAATTAGCTACAACAATAATATAGCATAAAATCGGGTAACATTCTATATAATCTTGTCACAAGACGAACTTTGCTAAACAGTGGCACGTTTGTTTGGGCACGTGACACGCCCAGACGGCAACAATGCGCAGGCGCATATTTAATGCGTTCAATGTTACTCGGAAACTCGCACATCAGCTGCATCATTTTGGATAACCGGGAGTTAAAAAGAAATAAATATTTTATCTGCTATCTTTCGGGTCATCTAAACAATATTTCAGTGTTTATGTGTTGCCAGTTTTGACTAAAATTGTGGACGGACGTCCGTCGAACTCCATTTACAACTTGACTTTGATCACTTCCTCCAGTAGTCTCAGATGCTAAAACATTTTTTTATCCGTAGTTTGGCAATACAAACACATACATTATCGTTTTTTATTATTATTATCACCGTATCAGAAAATAAAACTCTCGTTTGACCAGTTTTCGAGAAAAAAAGAATGGCGCCGATAACTTTGATGGCTTTAACTGAAGAATGGATAATGAACAAATTGGGATTAAGTCACCAACGCCTCGGTAACTTCATACTTACCATAACGATACACATTCATGAGTAAAGTAGATTTCAAAGTCAGTCTATGCAAAATGTTGTCTTGTCCCTGCTATTTGTGGCTTAACAAAGTTAAATTGTAGTTACTGTGGGGAGAAAAAAAATCCTATATATTCTGAACAGGAGATGTTCGCTCCCTGAGTCTCCCTGGTACATACAAGCAGAAAATCGGATACCTGGGAAATGGATTGGCCAACTTTGAGCGTCTGAAATCTCTGAATCTTTCACATAATTCATTAGTCTCTGTTGAGGTATGCCTGAGTGTAGTGCTGTTGTTTTTAAGGCCTTCAATTACTGTCTTTAATGTGTTCAATGTACTTTGATATACCTCCTTAGGGTCTACAACATTTGAAACATTTACAGATCCTAAATCTATACTATAACTGCATACCTTCCCTGGAAGAGGTAAAGGTCCTCTTTGAGTTGCCAGTTTTGAGGGAACTTGATCTGAGACTCAATCCTCTGGGCAAGACTGAGCCGCACTACCGACTTTTTGTGCTGCATGTCATGGCCAGCCTGCGCAAGTTAGGTAAGGTGTCAGCCAGACTGCTCAAGAGTTAGTTGAATTAGCAGACAGGCTGCTAATACCAGATCAGTTTCTAGTATAGAATGCACTTCTTTGCTTTCAGATGGATGTCCAGTCGAAGACGCTGAGCGCAAGTCTGCCAAGAAGCAGTATTCCCAGAAAAGGTAGAAGGCAATTTTAAAGGGCAAACACAATTAGTGCTGTTTGTGGTGGAACATGAACTCATTCACTGCCAGACATTTTCGGACCCCCTTTTACCCTAATGTTTGAAAAATTTTGAAAAAAAAATAAAAATAAGTTCCTGGCATTGAATGTCTGGACAGTGAAAAGATGTGTCTTTGGCAGTGAATGAGTTACAGCTGGTGTACTTCCGTTCTTTTATTATTGCAGACTTATTGCATTATTACTTTTGGCCTGTTATACTCAACAGCCAGGACGAAAGCTGTGGGGTGCAGTAAGAGGAAAAACAGTGCTAGAGATTCTAAGGACCCATGACTGACAGGAAACCTCAAAAATCATGTTTTCAATTTACAACAATGAAGTGTCGGGGCCAAAAGTGATCTTTTTTTTCAAGGGGCCCCAAAACTCCCAACAGCGCAATCTTATTTGCTCCACATCCATCTTAGTTGTCTCGCTCATGATTTTCAGAAGCCGTGATAACCGACAGGCCATACTGGACCGCCTCAGCATGAAGCTCTCCCTGTTGAATGACACTGATGATGTTGAGTTGAACCGCACCGGCGCCAATTACAGAAGCCACAGTTACCCAAATGAAGAATTAAAGTCATCTCATCAGCAGACAGGTGTGACATTGTTTTCTTGTTTTTTTTTCTTCCTTCCTCTTTTTAAAATCATGCAGCTATGTTTAATATCTTTCTAAGAGAAATTAAATGGTCTCACACAACTGTTTAGTTCCAGGTGATTGTACTTTTCAGCTGCCACCCGTTTTCTTTGCAGCATGAGTTTCTCATGCCAATATCAAGGAGGACGCACAATCTGAAAATTGTTTCTTTATGTACTTCTTTTTCTGAAAGTCTAAACAGAATCTATGTAACAAAAATACTGTACACACTCAATTGCATTTCTGTTGATTTTAGCTATATGATTCCAGCACTAGGTGGCAGCAGAGGGCCATTTTTAGAACGTATTCAGTTGTTTATTTGGGGAGTTAAGTCAGTCCAGTATTAACATCACACTTCCAAATTGGTAATAGCGGACAAAAAAAGGCAGCTAGTTGTCGGAGAGATGGTGGTCTGCTTTCTGACTACGAACTCTATTGAGCAAGGCACAGAGCCATCGGATCGCAGAACCTTTACTCTGACATGTCCTTGCATTTCTGCCCAAAAAAATAAATAAACCAAAAAAAACAGTAGTGTACCGTTTATATTTCCCCTTGCTGGATTATAACCACCAAAGTAAATACAAAAATAAATTAACAATTATCTCTGCATATTTTGAAGGCAAATGAATCAGTGTTTATCATTCCAGATAATACTTTGTCCAAAGTGCTATCATCTCTTCCCATCTTACAAGTAACTGAAATCCAATTTCATTTTGACCCAAAACCTGGAAGTAGTAGTTGTAAATGTTGTGTTGTTACATTTTTGAGCTCAAGACCACTAATCTTCCAATTCCCATCATTCTGGCTCCAACCCCGGTTTGTATCCTTCATGGCTGACCGAAGGTGCCGGCATGTCGCCACAAGCAGAAAACAAGCAGCAGGTACAAAGTCGGCGATATTACTGTGAGGATTTTCTGTTACTGTTTGGTGCCACATTCATGTGCTATCAGATAATCTGAATACTCCTTCCAGGGTAGTTACAGGAAGCCCTTGGGGGAGCTGCTCGACCTCATGGACAAACACTGGGTGGGAGAGAGAACTCTGCAGCTTAACACCAACTTCCTGAGTGAGTTCGCTTTGGGGATTGTGTCTAATTGCAGGAAAGCGAGATTGAAAAAATAAAAAAATCCACGTTCTCCCTCTTTTCTGGATCCAGCTCAGATTGTCCAGGTCCTCTCTATGATGGAAAACCATATCTCTAGTCAGGATGCTGAGGTCAACACCTTAAAAGAGGAAGTGGATGCGTTGTGTCTTTTTGCGACCGCACAAGAAAAAGAACACAAAGCTGCTGTGAACAAATTCACCACTGATCTGGTGATGACACAAAAATGGGGTTGCAAAATGAGAGTTTACATTGCTGAAAACCTTTCATGGGAATGTATGGCAATTATATAACACAGAACTTTTGAAAAACATATAATAACATCTAGATTGGAACAGGCAGATTGAATGTAAATTGCATCTGAATTTCCACGCACTTTGCATACACAGCATGCCACTTAGTCCGGGGCTTCTGAGGCCACACCCCCTGAATACAGTTTGCACTGTTCACATGGCAGATCATTTCGAAAATCTTTGAACCCACAGATTACAACTAGGTAATCATGTTTTGATGAAATTACCCGACTAACATTGTAGTGTTAGATTACTTTATTCTAAATTTAACATAGCTATAATACAAGAAAGCAAATGTGCTGGACAGACTTTATAGCAATTTCTAATTTATTCCTCTTGTTCCAGGTGGACTATACCTACATCATCATAAACCGTATTATACCTCCATGATCGCTACAACTTACATTTCAATAGAAAAAGGCCACCACTAAGTTTATTAATAATAATTAATATTCACAAATAAACAAATAAAAATGAATAGAACGTGGCCAAATATTAAGAATATTTCCCATAACTGCAGTGCTAAACTTCCCATGGAAAGTTTCTAGGAATCGAACACCCTTGTGCAAACCAACACGCAAGTGAGTGTCGTCTTCTGAGTCAGACGAGTATTTGTCCCAACTAATGCAGGGAGAGCTCAACATGCAGCTGAGGGTTGCCTTGGAGGAGAACGTCGCCGTCCGAAAAGAGCTGATCACGTCAGAACGCATGTATCGCCAGTATATGACGGAGCACCCGCCCACTTGTCACAGTACAGGTGACTGGCAACTTGGCAAGGCCAATTCATATTTAATTCAAGTCATGTTTTGCCAAAAAAAAACCTATCATGTCATATTTGCATGAATAGAGGCCCAGAGAACGGTGGAGGAGCTGAAGAGAAAGGTGAAGGAGGCTCCGAACGGCAATGAGCATCCTCAGGTATCCTCCGCCATCTTAGCTTTGGTGATAAAATGATGTGACTTCAAACATACTCACTTTTGTTTGTGTGTTTTGTTTTGTCTCTCACTACAGGTCTAACTGGAAGCATGCAGGAATGTGATTAAAGTGGGAAATCAACCCAAACATATTTTTTTTCAAGAATATCGTCCCAGCAGGACCACTAGTTGAAAGACGGCATTCTGATTAATATTCCGTTTGTGGTATATGAGTTAAGCATCAAAATCCACCCGTTTTTAGCCATCTCTGGGTGCAGCCATTTTGTCATTTATGTCGCCTAAAAATGACATCACAACTACCCAGGGCTCCGGTAACGACCAATCACTGCTCGCCTGTTTTCTAAAGCTGAGCCATGATTGGTCGTTTCCCAAGGCCTGGGTAGTTGTGATGTCATTTTTAGGCGACAAAATGGCTGCACCCAGAGATGGCTAAAAACGGGTGGATTAATTCTTATTCCACAAACGCAATATTTATCAGAATACTTTGTTTCAACTAGTGAGCTTGCATAGAACATATTCTTGAAAAAAAATATTTGCGTTGACTTCCACTTTAAGGTGATTCACAGGGATGAAGCATCACTTTTAAAACTGCATGCGCTGTTTGAGTGCCAGCCAGAGTTCTAGTTTTGCTTTAGTTTCCCCTCCAATATGTTTATATTGAGATCCTAGAATCGTTGAGCTCTGTATTATTTAAAAACTCTATTGAAGGCAGTTTATTTGAAGTTAACCGAGAAAGATAATTTCTTAAAGGACGCTTGTGGATAAGTGTGTGAGAGTGCTGTTATTTTAACAAATGATTTCCAAGAGGAAATGTTTGGGACAACTGGTTCAGTTTTTTTCTTTTTTTTCCTATACCTCTGACTTGAGGTATCAGGCACGCAGCAGGATAGACCAACTCAGAAAAGATGCCACACAATTTATTTTTTTCGTTTCATAGGCCCAAACAAGCCGTAACATGACACTTTCAGTTTCACTGCGGCGGTGTTTGGTGTGCTTTTTTTAATTTTCAATAATGCATTACAAATCATGAACACACAATAGAGAGACCTAAACAAGTACAAAGATCCACTGCATGCACCGGGAACACAACGGCACATTAAAATGTTATGAATTAAAAAAAAAAAAAAAAAAACTACACACATTTTGTTCCTCCACATTAAAGGTGCACAGTATTTGGCATAAAGCACAGGGAGCTTACTCGAGCAACTGCAGCGGACAAAATAATTACACAGACAGCTGCTATAGTTTTGCGGCCGCGACTGCAGGCAAGTGTGACAACGAACACTGTCACTATGTTAAAAATGTTCTACAAAAGTATACTGTTTGGATTTTTTTTTTCCCTTTTACATCAGACAGTATTTAAGGATATAACCGGCATTCCCTGCTTAACTTCAGTTAAATTTGTTCCTCGGATGACAGTACCACACGTTAAAGGTTCTCTGGATAGCAAATAAAACAGCATTTGATGGCAGCCAACTTTGCACATGTACGTATTCTATAGATTTCAAGCAATAACACCGTTTCTTCATCATCTTAATCATCATCACTTTTCGTTACTTAAGATTTTCAAGCAAGAAAACAACTGTCCAGTAGTCTGTCCTTACAGCAGGCACAGTAGATCAAATACAACAAAGTCCTCCTATCATTTCTGTGCTTCTCAATCAAATGTAATATACATAATAACATGCACAAGGTACAGAAACACAGAAAGGAATATTAAGCCAGTGTCGGAAATCAAACAAGTGGCTACAGTTAGTAGATTATACACAATCGAACCACAAATATATTAGAGGTACTGTGCATGGATGGGGGGTGGATAATAGCCAATGTCAAATGTTAAAAATACAATCTTGCACAACTTCGCTTACGCCTGCTGAATTCACAGATAAAGAATTTGTCAACTTTTTTTTTATTTTTTTTTTAAATGAAATGTAAAATAGTGTTAATGGAGATAGGAGGGAAAATGGAGGCATCCCATTCTATACATTTGGGAGACACAAAATGGCTGAGCTGAAGGCTTATTAATAAAATGATCTTGTAAAACGAAGAATATGAACAGCAGGGTTTATCGACAGTTGGTAATTGGGGATGGTAGACAAGCAAGAGACACAAGTCAGAATATTAAATATACATGTACAAATATGTGTGCCAATTATCTGGAACACTGTGCCAATTAAAATCCTAAAGTGGGCGTAGAAAGTATTTTTTTTTTTGCAAAAAAAGTGCATTGTTATGACATAAAAACCCTTGTACCCTTTTTTTGTCGTATTTGTTGGCTTTCATTGTTCATTGTGCTTGATATTCTAAGGCCCGATCAAAACAACAAAACTTCATCATCATCATCATCATTGGCGTTCTCTTGGCAGTAACTCACTATTAGACAGGAATGTACCAGCTGGTGAAGACTTTGTAAAAATAGATGTAAACAGTTTTCCAGTTCTCACACTTTCACAAAGAGAGCAACTCTCTCTGCAAGCACATACACACACAAAATAACTGGGTGGGAAAATATATGACAAGCTTTTATGTTTTGTTTGTAATTTTTTTTTTTTTTTTTTTTTTGGAGTACTCTTTTCAAAGCAAGTGATCCTAGCCGTGGATCCGTGTTTATATCAAGACCTCACATGGGTTTGGCCGTTGGGGGTTTGGTGACCTTCTTTTCGTAGGACCCTCGATGCTTGTACCCTGAGACGTATCCCGAAGTGTCGACCAGGTCTACTCGTCCCGCCTTACCCTTCCCGCGTCCCGTGTCGTCAAAGCGCTCCTTGTGCGACCCCGTGAACTTGGTGGTGTCTGTCAGTCGGTTGACTGTCGGGGAAGCTACGGCTCTCTGCGAGGGAGTTTGCAGGATATTAAAGTTCTCCCCCCGAAAGTCAGCTTGAGGATTTGGGTTTTACAAGAACTCTTACCGTGACCCCGGAGATCACAGGCGCCTTTCCCTCAATCAGCTTGAATACCTCAGCCTCGGCCTCCTCTCCAGTCTTCTCTTTGTACTTCTTCCTGGCAAGCTCTCCTAGCGCAATCTTGAATTCATCATATGTGATGGTGCGACAGGATTTCTTCCTGAAATAGAAAAGTGATTTGTTACAGGAAAGCACAGGGAACTCTAAAATATCCGCTCCTCAAGAAACAGTCAATGTATTTTCAAAGCGCTGTGTTATTGCTTGGTGACAGCAGATGACATGGAAATGGTCTTCTCACTTTAGGGATCTTTCCTCTCAGTTCGTCTATTTTGGTCAGGTTTACACTGTTCTTCTTTATTACTACTTTTGATCTCTGGACTCTGAGAGACAGCAATTAACAATCGCTTACCTGATTCCAACTTTGACTTTTCCAAGTCAGACACTTAAAAGTCAACGCAAACATGTTCTATGCAAGCACACTAGTTGAAACAGGGCATTCTGATAAGTATTGCGTTTGTGGAATAAGTGTTAATCTACTCCTTTTTAGCCATCTCTGGGGGTGGCCATTTTGTTTTCTGTCGACTGAAAATGACATCACAACTGTTCGCAATGACCAATCACAGCTCAGATTCAGAAAACAGGTCAGCCGTGATTGGTCGTTGTGAGCAGTTGTGATGTCATTTTCAGTCGACAGAAGACAAAATGGCCGCCCCCAGAGATGGCTAAAAATGACTGCATTTTGCTGCTTAACTTATGTTCCACAAACGCAAAATTAATCAGAATGCCGCGTTTCAACTCATGGGCCTGCTGGGAATATATTCTTGAAAAAAATATGTTTGGGTTGACTTCCGTTTCAACTGGGTGAAAACAACTGGACTTTTCCTGCAAAGACATCTCACCGAGTATCCAATTGAATTATTCCGATGTCATCTCCTTTGCTTTTGTGTGACAACTGGGGAATGCTATAATATTTGATCCGAGCCATGCTGCAAAAAGTGAAAAACAATGAATAAATTATATCTATATTAATAGTTTAAACACCTCAAAATATAATTTAAAACTCATCTTACAATATTATCCTTAAAAATAAATGTCTTTCAGATTATTTGATTTTGAAAAAATGCACCAGAAGTGTAGTGTATGCCTGCAACCCGTAATAATGGGATATCCAGTGTTTATTAGCTTGCACTTTTTAATAGCCACTCAGCAGGGCAAAAAACATACACATGCAGTGAAGATGCTCTGTAACTTCTGATAACAACCCAGACTAAACTTAGCTCACCCTCAACATACAAAGAGTTCAGTATACTTCCTTGAAACCAAGTACTACTTTCATATTAGCCTGAGCTTTGACGCCATCTTGTGCCATTTTAGGGTATTACGTAAAGAGCCCCAAAATATGGCAAGATTCTGCAAATAGGCGAGCTTTTCAGTGAATAGCTGAGGATGCATTTCACAGAATAGGTGAATTCATGAAAAGCGCACTGTGGGGTTTGCTGTATTATGGTCAAAGTGGTTAATGCACAGTAAGTAACAATATTGCGCTTAGACTACAAAGGATATGTCCTTTTATGGTATCACTGCAGATGATATCACATCCAATCGGGATAATGGGATGTGTTTATAAACTTTCAAATAATATAACCAGATTACTCCAATTTCATCCCTATGCTGCTCTCAGCCTGTATAGTGGGAATATTTGCATGGTTTAATGAGATTGCGATGATATGTTGTAATAAATTGATTGGTTTTATATTCCTTAGTTTGGAATTTTGGCTCAACATCAGCAACTCTCAGCATTCATGCGCCGTTTGTGATGAAAGACACTTTTCCTTGGAATAGGCTACTTCATGCGGAACCAAATGCATTGACATTTATAAGGTCAGCTTGTAACAGCTGGCAATAAGTCAGATCTTTCTCACTCATGCTCCATCTGAGAAGTGCTTCACTCATCTGGTTGGCCATGTGCCCCTTTCACTTCCACATAGTAACAAACACAAACATTCATCGCTGTGGAGATAGATCAACCAAACAACAGCATACGAAGCCCCGCCGTCTCCCAGGGCAACCTGCCGTCATAGCAACAAGCCCCAGTAAACAGGGGTGTTAAGGTTTATCATTATTTCTTCTCCCCCCATTGACCTGTTCTGTTTAGGCAGTCCATCAGTGCTGAATATTTGGGCGCTCCGTGCTCGGAATCATTCCCATGCTGTCTAATGTCAGACGGGAAGCTGAACTTCCACTGCCGTTTCTGTAGAGGGGGGGGGGGGGGGGGGAAGACAAATATGTGTCCCCATCAGATGGAGTCATACAGGCTTACTGGAGTCCTCAAATATCCAAATAGTTCAGCTTTGTAAATAAACAGCAAATCAGCATTTAAGGAGGTTACAATGAAGAAGAATAAAGGCTGGACAGGCAATGGAACATTATTTCACCTTGGAAAACTGCAGCTGACCTGTTTAATTTACATACTTGAACCATCTGCTTGCTGGACCACGAACCATAAGAACGCAGACGGAAGAATGTGTTTAATCCACAGCTTCCAATAATGTTCACTGATAGAGAAACAAGGCATGGAAAATAAAGCCATCGTAAAACCATGCTAGTAATTAATTAGCCTACTCTAGATTTCTACGGCAGTCATAGTTTATGTTGAGGCTCCATGCTCTCAACACTCGAAACCTCAGGAAATCACTCAGCCACACGGCGTTTATAGCCAGCGCTCATTAATTTCACGTACATGTGCATGCAAAGAGCCTTGACGCTGATTAAAGGGAAATGCCCTCCACTGCTCAGTCATGCCTTCGAGCGAGTCAGTACATGAACGCCAGCCCCCAGTCTGGACGCCGCTACACTTGACACAGATGCTACGCTACTGACCTCAAGGCTGATAGACACAAATCTGTTGTCATGTTTTTGTGGCATTCGCCAAACTAGCAACTTTGGATATTTTTCCACACAGCTTTGCTAATGCGAACTGAGTATGTAAACGATGTTAAGTTAGCTAATGTTGACAAAAAAAAAACAAAACACTGTTTTAAATTGGTTTATTATCAGCCATCAGATTTTTTAAAAAGGCAGATACCGATATTTGTCAAAATACTGAATATCGGCTCGGCCGATAATCAGTCCATCCCAAGTTTAAAACACAACTTTTGGGTTTTTGCAGTAATAAGCACACATAATATACAATTTAACTGCGAAGGTCATTGCCCACTGTTCATGCCACAAATCCCGAATTCCGCAAACTGCCTATTATAGTCCGGATTGCCATGGGAACCGTGACAATTAACCCAAGTCTGGCCGTGTAAGCACAAAATCAACTAAATCAGCGTGAGATTTCCTATTTCACGGCCTTTTCCACTCCTGCAGCAACACATGATGATGAGTTACATCCAAACACAGGCTACTGTTTCCTAATTCATATCATTCATCTTGGTTACTACCGTTTGATTACACGGTACATATTTGCAGGAACAAGTTGTGATACGTCCAACTATCTAGCACACTTTGTTTGGTTGGTAAATAAAACATTTCCCTCTTTAGTGCAATTGAGGTCACAGTTTATTATTAGAGTCTAGTGCACTTAAATCAAGCAGCAAAGGATGAACCAATCTGGCCTGGGGAGGTACAGGAGGAGCCATCCACCCAGATCTTTTGTTCTGGTTTTGGATAGCAGCTTGGCTTAGTTGCCTGTTCAAAACCCAACAAAACAGATCTCTTTTCTTTGCGTTTACACTTGTAAACCAAACCATGGATCAGTTTTGCTACAAAACACTGCTGCATGTTTTATCACATCGAAATGTTCCTGTAATTAAAACCCGAGCAATGTTTGTGCCACTTCATTGGACTTTGGGGCATGCGTGAGAGTTCGGTGACTAAGTCTTAAGTCATCGCTGCTTCTGCATTAGTAATATAGAAGCAGTCCTGTCATGGCACATCTGTGGTGAACACAATTTCCCCAAATATATCAGTCTTGATCAACTGTTTTTGATGTGACTTGGAATAATTTGTGATGTTTAGGGATGGGCGAGTACCGATACCAGGTAACAGTATCGGTTCGGTAACAGTCATTTTTTTTAAGGTTTCGGGTTTATTGTAGGCTGCCGATACCAGTCGCCGATACATAAAGCGGGAATCAACCCAAAAATATTTTTTCAAGAATATGTTCCCAGCAGGCCCACTAGTTGAAACACGACATTCTGAATAAGATTGCGTTTGTGGAATAAGAGTTAATCCACCCCTTTTTAGCCATCTCTGGGGGCGGCCATTTCGTCACTTCTGTCGACTGAAAATGACATCACAACAACTCAGGGCTTAGGTAACGACCAATCACGGCTGACCTATTTTCTGAAGCTGAGCCGTGATTGGTCGGCACCTAATCCCTGAGTAGTTGAGATGTAATTTTCAGTCGACAGAAGTGACAAAATGGCCGCCCCCTGAGATGGCTAAAAAGGGGTTTAATATAACTCATATTCCACAAACGCAATCTTAATCAGAATGCCGTGTTTCAACTAGTGGGCCTGCTGGGAACATATTCTTGAAAAAATATGTTTGGGTTGATTTCCGTTTTAAGGCAAAAAAAAAGTTCTCCTGGTGCTGGTATCGGTCTGAAAATAAGTGTTACCGAACAACCCGAGTTATGTTTATGGAAGAAGAAGTCTGCTTTCTTACTTGACTTTGGAGAAGACGATGTCGACGTCGGTGAGGGTGATAGTCTTGCCGTCGATCACGCAGCAGTCCTTGCAGAGCTTGGACCAGTTCTTCCCGTGCATGTCTTTGCCGGTAGCGCGCGTGTCGCCGTGAATGGCGAATCGCCGGAAGGATTCCTCTAAGGCTGTCAACTCCACCGGGGTGGATGAGCCCACACCTCCTTCGCTGGTCCCATTTGAGTCGGTGGAGAGCCTTTTGGAGGCGCGGTCTCTCGAGTGTTCACTGTGCGGCCGGAGTTGGGCCGAGCTGATGTTGATGTTCTTGACTGTCTGGACTTTAAAGTCTTCTAGTCTGTCTCTGAGAAAAAGAAGAAAAAAAAGATTGTTGGTTGACAATTACGATGGTGTAAAAGATGTAGAAACTAGATAAGATTGATCTGTGATTCATGCAGTGACTGGAGTTTTTTTTTTCCCTGTGCAATCCAAAAGGTAGACAACATCTTGGAAGACAGGCACTACACATTACAACACATGATTTTCTTTGTGCAAGTACCCCAGGAAAAATCAGCCTGGAGAGGGTCCAAGTGGTCTAAACCTGTTCTGGAAGGCTAGCAGACAACCTCTTCTGAAGACAAAAAAAAAAAAAAAAAAAAAAAAAAAAAAAAAAAAAAAAAAAAAAAAAGCTTTTGGCTAATGTGTTACTTGTCCCTGTCAGTGAAGTGTTGCAAGCAGGATTTGATTCTCCCAAATTCACGAGCACAGTGAATGGGATTTATTTGTTGTGGTCTCGTGGTGGCATTTTACAAACAGAGACAAATGTGGTGGAGTACATGTGTATTACAAGCATAGACTGACATGACCTCTTATGTGTTCATAGCTTCTCAAACTTACTTCTGGTCTGCCATGCTTGTGCAGGAATTAGCTTCCCTCTGTGCAGTGGTTGGATGAGCTGACTTGTGCTTTCTCTTTGTGCTGTGGAAAAGATGAGAATGGAGGTGGATACTGTGAGATGATGTGCCCACACGTGAATGCAACAGAGAGGAAGACAGTAACAGTATGTCTTTGATGGTGTTTCCAGTAATAAAATTCATTTAATTTCCCTCCTGGGATGAATAAAGTATCAATCCAGCTATCGTGCATCCATCTATCGAGTAGATTTTGTGTGTGTGTGTGTGTGTGTGTGTGCTATTCTTGCAAAGGTTGCTCTACAGCTCATATTGGAAAGAGTGAAGAAACAGCATGACTCATAGCAGTCTAGTGTCAACTAATGGGATGGTCCAACCCAAAAATACCAACTCACAGTGCGTTGTGACCAAAATAGTCACATACTGGGTTGTGATATTTCTTAAAATCATTATGGGAGGAGGAGACGGGGGGGGGGGGGGTATAAACTAATTTTATGTAGCTGATAATAACATCATTGACCATAAAAGGACTACTTGTTTGAACAGTGAGAATAGCTGTTTAGTACATGCCAGTACACCACAACATGCTGTATCAGTCCATAGATACCACCAAGACATGCGCCTAGTTGCTGTGTCAAAACATCTTAGCATTCACGCAATAAGGTATAGAAAAATAGTGAAGAAGAAACCCTGAGGAAAATTGAACATGACAGACTGACTCCAAATATTCACAAAATGTCTCTACACACTGAGAGTAGCAGCACATCACCTCGACCTCACCTCCCATTTGAAAAACTAACATTGCTTAAAATCCGTAACGTAAAAAGCTGAAAAATGATATACTGTACCTAGAAATGAAATACAGTAAAATGCCATCCGTTCCAAACTCAATCCAGCGGTCCTGTATGCTCACCTTTGAGCTGTTCCCATAATTAACACGGCATCCTTAAAGAGTGTGTGTCGCTCTGGCAAATAAGACACCGAGAGCAGCTACCAGTAGATACTGTGCAAAATGCTGAGTCGAACAAACTAACGCGCCCGCTTCAAGCGAGAACCGCTTTTGTTCACATGACTCATGAAGCTCTTGAGTGACCCCATCCCCACCTACCCAACAAGACAACATGTAGTCTTAAGTCTATTGTCTCCGTCAGCAGCCTATGGACAATCGACACTTATGAGAACTTGCAGGGACATTAATGAGTACAAAAGCTAAGAGTGACACAGCATAAAAGAAGATATTATAAATGTGTGAATAATGTGGCTTTGAGGGAGGCAAAGACTAGGAGGCCTTTGTCTAATTCGAGGGCCCTCTCTGTGCGACCCTTGCACATTTATTCACACACACATGGCGACATCGTAGACTCACACTATTGACGCAAGGCACTTTGTCATCGAGGACTCAGGCCAGCACCAGAGTTGAGTCGACAGAACATCCTATTCTTTATTTTACCACTTATGTTAACCTCCCTCATCATTCCATTTTCTAACTTTCGAATTGGTGCTTAACAGTACATTTGTATATGATTTTCACAGCTAATAGAGCGAGTGTGTTTTGATGACTGGATAGCAACACTGTCCACACTGACATGTTTTGAGCCTCAATTTCCAAAGAATTTGTAGGCTATTTAAGCCCTTTTTTTTTTTTTTTTTTTTTTAATAAATAGCTTCTTTGCTTTTCCGAGGCAAATTTTAAAGAGCCCTGCCATCAAAGAAACATTGAACTTAATTAAATGAAAGTAAATTCTTTATTCTGTTGGTTTGTAGTAAAAGTCAAAAGAACGATACAATTTGGTACCAACATCACAAATTAACGCGACTGTTTTGGAGATGCTTTTCAGACGAAAGATGAAAAAATAAAACTAGGGTGTTTTTTTGGGCAGCATTTTTTTGTACAATATGTTTTATTTTTATATTTCTTAAATTTGGATTATATTTACAATATCAAAATTGTGACTTTCAAGTCTTAGTTTGATCACAATGCTCATTTAGAGTAACCATTCCAAAGATTAACATGTCACCAAAGTTGACTAAATTATCAATGATTAGCTAATCAAAAATGTGTAGTGATTTAACACAAATTGAAAAAGAAAATCCTCATCATAATAACTACTTTTAACCCCACAAATGTTCACATGTGCTCTGTGTAAAGATGCCTGAAAGGTATCATATTTTATATAGAATGGAACTAAAGAATAGTTGATAAATGGTGTCAATTGCTATTCACGCTAACAACAAATAGTCAAACACTTTATATATAGTCTCTTGCGTAACCATTTTAATACAACTGACGTAAAACCTAACCTACGTATTACAAGGTGGGTAAGCATTCCCACTCTTGCATTATTATTAACTTTGAGTGACGAGTCATTGCATTTCAATGGAGCTGCGGCAAAACGGTAGTGGAACAAAGCACTCTTTTCTCCATTCTCCTCCGATTTATAGTCTGTAGTCTCAAGTGTCCAAGTCAAGAAGACAACAAACACGCCCCCTCGTACCATATGCTGCCCAATAAAGAGAACTTAGTAGTAAAAATATTCTAATGACAGTTCAGATGTTAACGCAACGTTGTGATTGCTGTAGCTTTAATATGAACATAAGCATCATTGTGTTATTTTTCAACCACCCTAAGCTAAGTTGAGGGCAGCTCTCCAGAGAGAAACCGTGAGCGTATGACAGCATGCTTACATCCACTCGCCTTCTGGCAACATGCTGCACACATGAGTGCGCCAACCATAAGTTGACCCAATTTTGACTGCATCTATTCAAAGCGACAATACGCCATCACGGCTGGAAACATTCTATTCATGCTCAGGAGAGGAGCTCAGCCGGTAGACGACGCGCAAGGTGCGAGCTGCCAAAAAATTCTGCTTGTTTGGCAGATGGTGTGACATATAAATTGATGACATCGTTGACGGCGGGGAGGGGGTGTTTAGGCTACACGACATCACGTCAGCGCATCGCATTGAACTCCGTCTGTGTCGTATCTTGATCCTTGCCAGGAGGAGGCTGCCGATTGGGACCAGTCAACCATGAAGTAGTGATCATCGCCCTTACAGTCAAACCCCGCCCACATTCACCACACACAATCCATTCCGGGATGCTGGTTGATATCAGATGTTTTTTTTGTTTTTGTTTTTTTTATGTAAGTAAGATTGATTAGGGGGATTACTTTTCAAACTTATTCAGCCCTAAACAAAAAGGCTGTCGATGTGAGTGTACTGAGAAGGAGTCTATAAGCAATAGTATGATTGATAGATCTACAATCAAAGGTTCAGAGATAGACCACTAATGCAATCATTTTTAATATGACATCAACAACGCTTCAAGAGTGTACTACCTAATGACACTGGAATCAGTCTGAGGACATACTGAGTGTATTTGGTTTTCGTCACTGTCCCTTCGCCTTCTTAAAAGAAACATCAAAATGATACCGTCACAGCGCAACACAGACCTGTGGTCACCACACTACCATACACTCTCCATCAGTCCTCGCCTCCCCGCAACTGCTCTGAATCACAGACGTTGGCGTGCACTGAGCTGTAGAGTAACAAGATGCTTAGAGCCAGTCACAGCGGTTATTGTTGGCAGCGGCAGTGAGCCCAATAGAGACTGTGCGAAGAAAGCATGACGCCATAGAGGGCAAGAGGGAAGGCCAAGTAATAATTCTTAGGCCACAGCAGGGATGGGCGACTTAAATGCTGGAGGCCACCAGAATTTTTCGTAAGTGCTTCTGGGGGGTCGCATAGGACCACATACTCCGTAACCAGATGTATGATTAAATTCCCGCTTAAAATATTGACAAAATGTATGCATACGTTCAAGTGCTCCAAATGTATTTCATTTTTGATAATACATTTTTCAATGTATGTATAAATGATCCACTATCCCAACTCAATTCAAAGGTTTTGAAACAACAACAAAATCAACCACATACTGTAACTGTTTTTCCTGTGCAAAGGGCTCTCGTGCAAAAAAAAATACTATTAAATGATGGCACCAAACTGCTGCACACGAAACCAACATTAAGTGTCGATAACTCATTTTGATTATTTTTTTTGTTCACAAAAATAAACTCACTCTGTTTTTTTTATATTATTGAGGTACTCTGTTTATTCTGTCATTCCAAATCTGCCCAAAAATATTTGGCCCAATCACATTGTAGTATAAGGCAGTATAAGACCCAGCCTAAGCACAACTAAAACATGTCTGCCATCTAGTGGTGATTGGTGATAATACAACTTAAAACAACAGTCGACCCCTGCACATTCGCAGTTAGGCACTTACAGATTTGCATGTTCAGAACCAGAGATTGAATTTATAATGATGTCGGAAATGGAGCATCCGCATCTCTGTCCTGGCTGCTCAGTGCAACATTGCCAAGTCATCAACAATAATAATCAAAGAAGAAGAATGTACACTGTCAAGCCAGCTGATGGGTCTATGTGACACCTCCCTCTACCTGTTTATTCTTCGCTCGTCATCAATATTGAGGGTGAGTGCATCTTTGCATTATGTTTACATTTATTGTTCCTTTTGACACTTACACAGTTACAGATTTTAAATAGGGAAATTATGTCTGTTGAGAGTTGATTTGTCATCTTATTCGTGTTCATCACTGTATAGCAAAGTGAAACTGGAGAACTTGACATTTTACCATTAACATACTTTTTTTTTCACGCTGGCAACTCGGTGAAGAACTGCTAAGCACGTCTGCTTCACAGTCAAGAGGTTATGAGGGCAAATCTTGTGGGATTTAGGTGCTCCGGTTTCCTCCCACATTTAAAAAATGCATGGTAGGTTACCTGAAGACTCTAAATTGTCCATAGGTGTGACTGTGAGTATAAAAAAAGAATTGTGTTCAACCTCAGAGCTTCCACTGTACTACAGTGACCTATTTATGAACCCTTGGTGAAGAATGACACTTACTGACCTGATTTTGACCCATTTCTTTCCCCAGTGAATAATATTTTTTACAGTAAGGCAAAGTGTTTGCGACATCAGCCAAAAGGCTCTTAGCTTGGTGAAATCTGGGCCGATGACTGTGTTCCTCCCATGCATGTCTGATTCAACCTATAGGGAGAACACGTCACCATATCTGCCCTCGTGGCACAAAAGTGTTTCTGTAATAGATATCCATCCATCCATTCTCTATAGTGCTTGTCCGCATTCGTGTGTGTAGTGGGGCTTATCCCAGCGGTGTACACACTTGACTGGTTGTTAGCCAATCGCAGAACATATGTAGACAAGCAACTATTCATTCTCATGCTCACACCTAAGGTCACTTTAGTTCAGGAATGTCAAACTTGGTTTCATCGTGGGCCATGTAGTAATTATGGTCGGGCTTGGGGCCTGTTATGGCAAGGAAACCACAAATGATTAATCATTCTGTGCATAAGGGTAAACCAAATTTCACAGTTTGGTATGAGTATCTTTGTTTTAAGTTCACGGTATGGTTCATATTGGGTAAAGTAAGAGAACAATATGCAAACAAATGTCTTATATTTTCTTTAAGCAGGAATGGATTTCATGAAACATTAACAGCCTAAACCAGGAATGGGCAACTGGAGGCTCGCAACCACACTCTAAGTGGCCCCCTCGATTAATTTTCAAAACTTTTTTTTTCGCAACCCCAAAAAATTATTTTTAAAAAATGCTGTCAAACATTCAGTGTATTTAAAATTAAAATTAAAAAAAATGGGGAACATAATCACAGGAAAAATGGGAAAATCCAACATGTAAAAAAATATTGGACGGGGGGCAAAAAAGGGCCAAAAACCCAAATGCCGGACTGTGAATATGCAGGGGTCAACTGTAGTCTTAAGTTGTAATATCAACAATCACCACTAGATGGCAGACATGTCGTGGTTGCACTTACCTTAGGTCAAATATTGCCGAAAAACACAACATAAGTGGGCCTAATAATTTTTTACGGATTTGGAAAGACATGCAGGACAAACATAGTACCTCAATAATATTACAGTTTTGAGTGAGTTGGTGTTTATGAAAAAAAATTACAATGAGTTCTTGCACTTAATAATGTTGGTTTCTTGTTCAGGACTTTTGTTCTGTCATTTAATGATTATTTTTATGACAGAGTGCCCTATGCACTGGAAAAAAAAAATCACAGTATGTGGTTATTTTGTTGTTTGCTTCAGACCCTTTGTTGTTGGGTTTGGAAAGTGGATATTTTATACATGCATTGAAATCAAACATAAAATGGCACATATTTTGCACATGTGCACGTATTTTGTCCATATTTAAAATTGCATTTTTGTCATACATCTGGTAAGGAAATGTGTGGTCCTATGTGGCCCCCCCAGTAGAAGTGATGAAAAATTGTGGCCCCCTCCAGCATTTAAATTGCCCATCTCTGGCCTAAATGTTGTCTTAAAAAAAAAAAAAAAAAAAAAAAAAAAAAAGCAACATCAATGTTGTGTTTTTCTTTGGAAAAGAAGGATGTATACACATGCAACAGTCACAATTTGAACAGTTGGTATTATATTATATTATAAAATACAAATAATGGCATTTGTTATTTCTTTTGTTCCATCTAAATTGTAAAGAACCAGGTGTGCCTGTGTTTGTTTACGGAGGCGTGTCGCTAGAGTGTGAGTTACATTTCTTGTCTCTTACCTTTGTTCTATTAATCATATTACTTGATTGGCCCTTTCATTTGCATTCCTATTGCTAGGTCTGATCATAAGTCAAATAAAATGTGGCAAGCCACTTAAAATGACATTGATAGGCTTGATTTGGCCTGCAGGCCTTTAGTTTGTTCTACTGTTTTTCTACTGTTTTTGGAACGTGGGAAGAATACGGAGACAAGCAGAGTGAGAAAATGCAAACTACACACAGGAAGGCCAAGAGTCAAACCCGGAACCACTTAACTGTGAGGCAGATGTGTTAACTAGTCCACCGTGCTGCTTAATAAATAGAATTTTGTCATCATATTTAATGCTCAATGCATGCATGGATGTGCATGCTATTTTGCAATCCAGGGTGTCAGGAAGCTGATTAATGGGGCCATGCATCCTGTCTTGCGTGCATAATTATGTAACTGGCCTACACATAAGCTAGGCATGAAGTGCTGCAGCCATAGGCCAGCCGATGTGTCAGTCACTCTCGGTGACCAATCAGCACGCCCCTACGGGTGCGTTTGGAAGATAAACACAGCCGAAGACACTCGTGTTGTTGATGTTACACAGACATGGCTGCGGCTGCAGCTGTTGCCTGAGACAAGTGTTACATAAAGCCGCAAATGCCACATTCACATAGACGTATCCCAAATGTGCTCGAAAAATGTTCAGATAATTGCACTAAGAAGCTCAAGTAGCTGCATCCGGACTGTTTAAAAATCATGGCTCATATGAGGGAGCGTTGACGCAAAGGAATGCAAAGAAGCGCACCTTTTAGAATCGAATGCGTTGATATAAGCAAACAGCCGACTGCTACTTTTAAAATTATTTCAACATGCGCGAGCAATTTTAAAAAGACACGAATAAATAAATACAATCACCTGGTGACGTAATCCTCCACCTCCTTGTCAGTTAAAAATCATAGTTAAAAGGCGCACCTCCGTCCGTCTCTCCTCTCCTGTCGGCTGCCGCGCTCCAGTCTAGCGATGATGGCTCGGTTCTCCCCCCCGGGATGCTGGAGAGAGAGCAGCCCGCTGATTGGCTGCCCTAGCCCCGCGACTCGCTCCTGTCCTCTCGCTCGGCCGCGGTGCTGTGCGTAAGCGTTGACTAACAAGCACTCCGAGTCACATAAGCAACTTGTTTTGTTCCCCCACAGACGCACAATGATTGGCTGCTTAATTCGCAAACATTTATCATCAGTTGAATACACCGTGGTTTGGTGAGGTGTGTTTTTTTGTTTGTTTTGTTTTTTGTCATCTGGTGAAGGTGGAGAGACAATTAGCTATTTAAAGATCCTTGTGGAAGATGGAGCACACAGGCTGACTTCTGAACCGGATTCTCCTTAAAGGCTGTTACACAAGCAGTGTGATGACCCTAATGGCTGAACTCGGATGGACATTATATAACCTTGTAGCCCTTGCAGCTCCATCGTAACATAAACCCCTAACAAAAGGTTTGAGAAGACAAATGGCATATGAGGTCGATCGAGAAACATCGTCAGCCGTGCATGAAACAGACATCAATTTTACTTGATTATTCTGACAAGCAACCGTTCACAAATGTGGCCAATGGACAAGCACAGGGAAACTCCTCACAGGAAGGGGCTGATTCAAGAATCTGATTCGAGAATCAGATTTGAGGAACTGCTTCATTTAGTCTATGCACAAATGATTACAGTGAACCCTTACCTTTTTGCAGTTGGCCATTCGGAATTCACCAACAGTATTCCTGTTGTTGTTTTTAATTAGACATTGGTTTCAACGGTATCTTGAAGTAATCCATCTCCACTGCTCTGAGATCTTTGTATGCTGGGGTGGAGCTAAGTTTAGCTTTGGTTGTTAGCGAAGGTTCCAGAGTATTCCTCACATCTTAAAATGCTAAGGCCAACGTTGGTCTCACCATCTGCTTGACAATCAAAAGTCAGATCCTAAGCCATGTATCTTTTTAAGTTTTCTGGCTAATGAACTCAATTTTAAGCATTTTTCCCCAGCCATTTTGTGTCACATTTGCTATGTACAGCCACTTGTTAATTAATATATGCTGACTGAAGCCTGGGGGCTCGCATTCAGTATGCTGCAGGGCCCCCCAAATGAGGTCAGCCAAAGAATTTTACTTTAAGCAGGCGCACGAGCAAGTAAGGGATATCGAAAATGATTGCTCTTAATTCTTTACTATGAAATTAAATGATGCCAACACAATTAACTAATCATCAAACAAAAAAGTGATGTTCAATCTTCTTCTCCCACTAGAATGTGCTCCACCCTTCTTCTCAACACATGGATCTATTTGACCATACAAGGTTGTTGCTTTAGCCGGCAGATAAAATTACATGATTTAAGCGTTACTACCCTGTACTTGGAACAGGTTTCGTTTGGAAAATAAATAAAAGCTCCCCAGATGCCAAAAACATCTACTTGACTAAGATTAATGGCACACACGCCAACATCGAAGATGGACCACCATACAAGTCCATAACATTAAAAACTAGTTGACATAATTCAACATAGAAAAAAAAAGTGAAGTTAAATTCATAACGAAAAAAGAGTGTCTTCTTCGTAAAGGCTTCATGACTGGTATCAAAGTGGCGGTATCATATTGAGGATGTCCTCATTGACACCAATGGCTCCATGGTAACTCATTTTAACAAGGTGTCCCTCAGCGTAACAGATAATCCCAAAGCACTGCCGACTGTTACGTGTCATCCGGAGTCCTCACTAAGCTTCCAAGGGGATCCTGCACCTCTGGAACGCTCTCCACTGATTTGATGCTTTCACTCTGCAAGTCATCACCGGTATCAGCCTTCCAGCTTCTGGAGGTGCTCATATCTCGTTCTCCTTTTTTGAAATGTTGAATGTGAAAAGACACAATTATTCATGATGACACTGACAGTGTGACAACATAGTATAAATGGAAATCTGGCATAAAACGACAGAAATAAAACATCTGAATAACCGTGCAATGTTTACGTGTGAGAAAGTCTTAAGGGACTATTGTAGAAGGACCAGCTACCCATGATGTGGAAAAAAATCTAGACAGGAACACAAACCCACGCTGATGGATGACAAATACTTACGTTCTTTCTCTGCAGAATTCTGTGTTTCATGATGGATGCTGTTTGCCTTTTCGGATGGTTTCTTGGTGTTTTCCATCTAAATCAAAACAAAAACAGATTGTCGAAGAGTACATGGTAGGTACAGTAGAATTCGGTCCACTGAGCACACCGGTAGCCACATTCCCTAAATACAAATAAAAAAAATCGGAATTCTTCTCGCATAAATCGCACTGGTTTATAATCTGCACATATTACCGTACTCCCCCTCTCTGGTGCGCACCCTCAGCCCAGTTGTATTTTTTTCCAAAAAGCAGAGAAAATATACTCTACGCTTGTTATATGTTCTATTTGTTTGTGTCTTGTCCGTGCTGAACAGTGGCGGAGCTATGTGGTGGCCATGGCGACATAACTCTCACTCTCTGGCCACCACTCACATCTAGATTTTGATACCTCTGACGTTTCTGCCATTTTCACAGGAATGCAGTATTCTCAGACATTTTGTTATTCTGCAACAATTCATTTTGAGTCGCTGCATATTTAAAGAACAAACTTATGATTGATTTGATTTCAAAATCTAAAAGCTCAGCAAAACATTGCTTTTTTATTTAGACTTTTTCCTGCTTGTATTATGAGTGTGTTGTGTAAGGTTCTGTATATGTGTGCATTTTATTTCATAAAACCCTGATTGTGTATGGTATGATCAACAATGATTACTCTGTTACAGAGGGGGTTACAAGAATGCGAATGATGTGCACAAGCATGTATGACCACTCCTTAGTGAGGTGTTGTGTCATTCTGGTTACCCCACAAAAAAATTTTGAACTATGCCCCTGATGCCAAAGTAACAGTTGTTTGATGGTTTAATTGCAATAGTGATACTAATTTCTATTAGCCTGTCTATGGCATTTCCTATAGTATACTAGCATTAAAACAGTATATCGTCGCTGTCGTGTGAAAAACACATATCTCAATTTTTTTTTCATTTTCTTATTTTTACATGACTCATGTTTCCGCATTACAGACATTGCATTAAAGTGAACATTTAAAAAAGTTTCCAAAATTGGAGATAAGTGTTTTTCACAGGACAGCGACGATATGTTATGTTCGGCTAATGATGATAGCAATGTTGCTGTATTGAAAATACTTTACAGTAGCAAAAGTAAAGAATAGGAAACAGCACAAAGTACACAGAGGCGAAGATACTGTAAGTGTCACAACAAAATATGCACAACAAAAGGAATGTTATGTTTTCAGCGTGATGTTGATGTGCACTTCTACAGAGCAGATTTGAATGACGATCAAAATTCTTTAATGTTAAAGATTTAAAAAATGTCAACAGTAAACACATCAACAAGGAGCTCATTGGAAAATTTAAGAACAGTAAATCCGATTTCTGTGAGTTAAAGAGACGCTAAGAATAGCCGAGTAAGTGACGCGAAAAATCTGAAAATACACCTCACCACTTTGTTTAGGCTGCAAGGGTGAAAGCTTGTGAAAAAGTATGAACTTTACGGCAATTGTAATCTAAGTATATTTTTTTACCTCAGTGTAGACGGGCTCTGACAGTCGGTGGGAAAGTGGTCCTTTATCATCGGGCTTGCAGGTACTGTTGAAACAAACAGCCCATTCAGAGATCCTTGGCACAGTTTGTATTGGCACAACAGGACCAGTAGTGACTTGATGTTACCTTGCACCATGAATATGGGTGGGCTCACAATCCATAGCGCTCAGTGGATTCTTTAGCATAGAAACATGCGTTAAAAGACAACATAGAAGTAAGGATAATAGAGAGGGGCCGAGCAGGAACTGTCACCTGTGAAACCTTGTTTTTTAATTGCAGGTCATGTGAATTTCCCACTTCAGTGTCTCCGCTTTTGGCTTCTTTTTGACGCTGCAGCTTTATGTATTCATACGTGCTTAGTCCTTTACACACTGCAACAATACCCATTAGGAAAGAGTAATAGATATCAAATAGGCAATGGCTGATCTTTTTACCTAAAAAAAAGATAAAAAATGAGCACGCTATGTATTGTGTTGTTAATACCACCTGCACGATAAAAAGGGACAACAATAAGTAATTGTAGTAGTGTACAGTGGAACCTTCAAAAACAATGATCCATGATTTTGGTTGCCTTCCAAGTTGTAGTATGTTATGTATAATCGGAGGTTGATATGAACCTAATAAAAATAGTAATAACCTAAAAACCTTTCAGTACTAAAACATTAAGATATGTTGGAAAATATAATATTCAGTCCGTTCAATGACATACAATATTGAAATGTATTTAAAATCAATGGCAGGGAAGTTTTAATCTTTTCTACTCAAGATAAAAATTTACTTGTTTTATACTAGAGGTGACTGCCCCCTACTGATTTGGAGTGGAATGCACACCACATTAGCTAGCTTGTTTAGCAACAATGATCTTCTTCCAAGTGCGTACAAAAACATTCAACTCTTCAAATGTGACATTTTTTTAAATATTAATTTCCTTTTGTGACATATTTAACTTTTTAACTCATGATTGAATCTTCTAATGTAATGCTGCATTCCAGGAAGGTAGAAAGTCTGAGTTTTCCTACGTCCGAAAAAAAAAAGTACCCTGACATCACTCGACAATGCCGAACCCCATGGAGAGAGACCGTGAATGGCAAAACAGTTTACAAGACTAAAAACATAATTGTCTATCTTTAGTTATTATTACACTAATTTAGTTATTCGACATACCTTCGTAACTTGATTTGTACTGATTGCGAGAAGATATTGCGCTATCTCCCAGCATGAATTTATTTGGTCAAATGAAAGTAAGATATTCCCTTATTTGAATAAATAAAGCACATTATGGAGGACGATGGTTTGCTCAAAGTCAAAATGTACTTTGATTAACCAAAACAAGAAACAATTTATCAGAGTCAGACATTTTACATTTCAGTTTCCATTCACCTAAAACGCTTTGAGGTCGCAACTGGTACAATCCGAATGGGATAAATCCAACTTCCCACTTTCCTGGAATGCAGCATTAGTACCTCTAACCATTAGCGAAGTTAGCAAGTGAGCATTTACTTGTTTTATATAGTAGGCATGGACACAGCAACTTTTAAGTACACCATCCTCTACTGATTTGGAGTGTGACAAGCGCGTCACCAGCTAGCCGTTTTTGCCATGAAAATTTCGCTCTGTGACATATTTAAAATGTTAGAATACTGTGGTTTAAAACCATTGGCATAAAAGCACCTTTAACATGAGCTAATACTAAGGAAATTAGCGTGTATTTTTTAAATGCGAGCGGACAGACAGACCTTTTAATATGCTGCCCCTTACTGGTTTGGAGCCTGACAGGCACGTCGCTAGCTAGCTTGTTTAGCAACAAAAAGCTATTTTAAGTGAAGGCAAAAACATACACATTATCAAATATGTTGAAAAGTGAAAAAAAAAATCCAATTACTTTCACTCTGCGACATACAGTATATTTAAATTTTCGTGATATAATCCCTTTTCAAAGTGTAATCTCAAAACACCTTGAGCTAGTGCTAATAAAGTAGCATCTGCTTGTTTGGATAATAGGGGAGGACACACTACTTTTAGTGAGCTGCCACCCACTCATTTGCAACGGATGAGCACCACAACCAACAAAACCCTACTTCGACCGAGCACAAAAACATGTTCACCAAAAAAAACTTTTTCAAGTTTCAGAATGTAATTGCTTAGAAAAATGTTTGACAGGTAAGCAGGGGCATCTCATCCTAAATCCAATAATAAAGTAGTTAACATTTTCCTACAATAACCTTTAGTATGCTACTGGCTATGGTTTGGAGTGTGTGTTCTTTATCAGGGGCGTCCAACAGAAAGACTTTCTCTTAGGTTATGTTATCACAAGACAAATTCACAAGAGCTTTCGACTGGGGATGTACGTATCATTGGTACCGCTGTTTTAAAGGGGTGTGTGACTTACAGAGGTAGAAATGGAAACAGAGCAGGTGCCACAGAAGCAGTAGGCACGTCAGACTCAGCATGGCAGTAACAAAGGCCACTATGAGGAGACCGGCTGAACTAGTCTTTATGGGGGCTGATGGTAAAAACACCAGCCAGGTGTCGTTTGCCAGCAAACCTGCAGAAAGGTGGACGCACGCACACGCACACACACACACACGTTTGAATGAATAAATTATCATAACAAATAATCCATTTGTGTCCTCTATCCAATAGTGTGATGACTCACTGTGGAATTGCGGGTTGGTCCGTAGAACGTTTGGATCAAGATAGTGTTGGATGAATATAAACAAGATGACAGCGACAAGCAGGCCCGCACCGACAGCTGCAGAGGTCACGGCTGCAAAGAAGTACCTGAAAGCAACACAGGTGAACTCATGTTTAATACCTAATTGTATTAATAAATATCACTGCCCAAATTACAGTATCTTACCTGTAGTTTCTACCACCCACACAGTTGTTCAGCCATTTGCAGTGGTGATCAAAATCTGACACACACTTGTTGCAAATGCTACAGTGTTTCACTTTGGGCCCACTGAGGAAAAGGAACATTAAACACTTTAGAATAAGGGGCTCGAATAAAACTCATTAGTTAAAATCTACCATATTTACCTCAAGAGGTTAATTACATGAAATGAGAGTACAACTAGGCAGCGCATTTCATAAATCGAGGCAGTAGGTTGAAAGCCAGTCTGCCAACATGCAATGTTGCTTTTACTTTGTCATTTATTTTGATGATGTTTGTTATTGATCAACATGATGCCTTACTGGCTTTAACAGTCATAATTACGTCAGGTCAAGTTGCCTCTGAGACTCCACTGAAGATTCATATTAATTGTATCAAGTTCTTAGAGGGACAGCAATTTCAGGGACACATTCAAAATTTTCAGTATGATTATGAAAATAGAATATACATGATAAAGACGACTTCTTTTATCAAATAACTTGTTGTAGGCAATAAAACCATTTAGATTAGCTTTATTATCATTTAACCATTACTACACACACTGTAGCTAGCAGAGCAGAGCAGTGCAGAGGACATGCCATAAATCACACGTATAACTTAAAAATGTAGTGAAAGGCTAGCATACATACACCTTTACTTCGCACAAGTAACAGTGCAAGTCCTGGATGACATGCAGCTGCACTGTGCGGTCAAAAAGCGGCATCGGGCCGGTGTACGTTTTCTTGGCCCTCACGCTAGCATCTGCTGGATCTATGGTGACCGCGGCAACATGGCTGAGCAAGTGCACAAGAAAGGCCAAACCTGTAAACTGGATGCCGCTAGGGTTAAGGAAAAGTGCTCCGATAAGACAAACACAGCACTGTTTCTACCCCGTTTAGTTTTCATTGAGTCGAACACAAGGAGATATTCATGGTTGTAACAGAAGCTCATAGAAAACGCCCACACAAGAAAAAACTTGTTTGGCTGTGAACGCTAATTTGTGAGCTGGCTCGCCAACTGAGGGCCAGCTGAGCGTCTGATGAGAGGGTTAAGGATACGGTGTAGAGAACGTGGTTCCAAGGCAGAGGTAGGAGAGGGATGAACATGCCAAAGGCCACCACGGCGAGGTAGTTGTACAACAGCCAGGCAATGACTTGGAAGACCTGAGGGGGCCACGTCCAACCGTTCACCCGCGGGGTCTTGGATGAGACCAGCTCGTTTCGGCTGCTGCCATGCATGGGGGCCGTGCGTCTCAGCTTCCCACTGAGGACGTTCATCTAGACAACGTTAGATACAATACTGAGGTCCAGATCTCCTCACTTGAGTGATTGAGGGACCGAATGACATGACTGGGACCTTGAAAGTAACATTTGCTTTAGAAACTCAGATAAATTCAACAAAACACAAAATTGCCTTCAAGTTAAATAATTGACACACATTCAAGCAAAAACTAAACCTTATTGAGCTGTTGAATTTTTTTTGGGGGGGGGGGGAGGAATTGAGGTACAGTGCAATATATAGAAATATTCTGATCTTAACTTTTAAAATGCCTAATTTTACAAATTCAATTTACTATTTTGAATAATGGTAATTGTAGCATAATATTTTAAAACACTGAATATGTTAATTTGCATATCATTCAAATTCATCAAAAAATATAATGCAATATGATTTATGTAATAATAAAATAATACCTGTACAGTAATTGAAGCTTCATGACGTGGTCTGTTTTTAGTATTGATTTCTTATATATAATTTATTCTTGTATATAATTTTTCACACAATAGATACAGTATATATACATATATAATCTTATATTAAGATGAAAAGAACAAAGAAAATAATAAGAAAAGTAATAATAATAATCTAACTTTTATAATCTAATCTAAAATGATGTAATATTCGAAAC
Source organism: Filicampus tigris (assembly GCF_054856515.1). NCBI lineage: Eukaryota > Metazoa > Chordata > Actinopteri > Syngnathiformes > Syngnathidae > Filicampus > Filicampus tigris. The sequence goes on from NC_141224.1 coordinate 12,098,398, forward strand.
TTTATAAAGATTTAATTTTGTGTGTCATATTATTATTTTACCGAACTTTAAAAAAAAAAAAATTGCTTATGTGAAATGTGTTGTACATGCACAGAATTGCCTTGCCTATTCTCTTTTACATAACCAGGAATCATTTTTCTCCTGCAAAAGACAAATAGGTGAGAGTCTAAAAGTCAGTAATGGTAATGGAGTTTAAAAAAAGAAAAGAAAAATAAAGTAAGAAAAAAAAACATTTCTCACACAAGCAACATCCCTTTTTTGGGTCATCTGACTCACATGTTTTGCTCAGGGCCCCTCATGCTGACACAAGGTTTTTTTTATGTGCGTGTGCGCGTGTTTGAACCAATAATTGAGTGTTACCATGCATTTTACGACGCAGTGACCTAAATAGACTGTTTGATCACCACTTTTGAAGCATTAAATGACAAAGAAAACACGTTGCGAGTTTGCCTTGAATACATACAAATTAACTTTACACCCAAGATTACGCAGAAAAGTCATGCGGGTGAATTTTTAGCAATTCAAATTCATTGAGAATGACTTACTTTGGTTGCAGCGTTCATAACCTCCGAGTCATCGATTTGAGATCAAAACAATGCAAACAGCGATTCCCAGTGAGTGATTCATTTTTTACTTTGCCAAACCTCACGTCACCTTACATGGCGCCACTAACTAAGGCAACATGAGGAACGCGAAGACAGGTTAGATAAAAGCGCCTCTGCTGACGCCGTCGTCTCAGCGTAAGCGAAGATGTTGCTTGACTTTTAAGTTGAAGAAACAGTTTGCTCGGCGACGCCATGGCAACTGCTACGTACGCATGCGCACTCCACCCATGTCGCCGACCTGCTCGTGTTGCGTTCATGTCCTTTACACAATCACTGGCCACAATTGTTACGCACTCTCCCACAAATCGGATTTAACGAAAGTAATCATGATCCATTTTGATTGACACTGTCCGAGTGATATTGATTAATATGTTCATTATTGAGGTTGTAGTTTGCAGGGGTGGATAACTGCAACACACTTGAGATAATTCAAGTTTCCTATACTGTATTTAATTTTTAATTAAACGAGGCCACCCAAATACGAGACACAACTATCGATTCAGCCGGCAATATACTGTATTCCACTGTAATGTACTGTACAGCACAACACTTCAAATGACAAAACTTTCATTAAAAAAAATGTTAAACTAGAAATTAATAGAAATAATTATGTATTACAAGTACAGTACAGTGATATACAGAACTATGTAAATACCTCCATAATTACCATAATTATTGACACCCCTGGTTAAGGTGAGTTCTTTATCTTATTTCACATTAAAAAATAATTATTATTTTACATCAAATCATATGCCACTTTTAGCAACCATGATGTTAATACTTTGTACAAACCCCTTTTGCCAACAAAATTGCTCTCTCTCTATATATATATATATATGTATATGCCGGTATATTATGTAAAACCATTGAATTTTTTTTTTTAAATAAATGAATAAAATGTAACACTGTAATATAAATTCTACCTCTAATCTGAAATAATTTAATAATCCAATTTGAAACTTTTACTCTGTATTAATAGTGATATACAGTACAGAATTTATTGTACTCACTACAAAAACTGTTTTAATCAAGGCAATAATGATCCATTTTGATTAACGGAGTCAAAGGTTTTTCTTAACATTTGCTATTGTGGCTGTAGTTCGCAGGGGTGGTGAATTGCATTTTACTGAGAGATGTTTCTAATATTTCGACTCTTTTCATTTAACTAATAGAAAGAAACTAGAAAGAAAAAGAAAGAAACTCTCAGTATGATGCAGTGCAATACTTTAAAAAAACAACTACAGTACACCAATAAAAAACATTAAACGAGAAATGCATGATTTCAGACCATACCATAGGGGATTCTTGAATTGTTTATGATCCTGTGTAGTTGTTCAACAAAGCTGTTAGTAATAAGTTCAACTCAGGTTTACCTTTTGAATGATATATGGATGTCTACTTTCCAAAATAAAGCCTTTTTACCCGGATCTCACGTTCCCTTTGTGTTTTGCCTGTTGAATTTTCCTACATTTATAATAACGATTAGGAGACACCATATGAAACTACACATATGTATAAATACAAGTGCAAGCATTTATTTTTACTGTTGCACTAATAAAAAAAACATACAAATAAACAAAAAACAGTCTGTACAAGTAACATTCATTGTTTCAAAGAGGTCACAGGCTTGTGTCGTCGCCATAGTACTGGATCAGTCCAACGTCACAGTGACAGGTGTCGATGCGGGTGAAGAGCGAATAGTGTGGTCAATTATTGGCAGGGCTCTCTGACTCCGGAGACTGCAGAAACTCATAGGGATCGTGAACCATTTCGGACTGTGACGGGCTCCCTATTGATCAAACAAAACCGTTTAGTGAAGAGTCGTGATAATAAATTGATTGCATTGTCAAGACTTAAAATTAGATATCTACCCAAGTGATGTTGATCCCTCTCGGAGGCGTTGGAGAGGGACGACAGGTTGGAGGAGGGCCTGGAGCCCACTCTGTCCACTTGAGTCTCCTGAAACTCCTGCAGAAGCTTGTCAGCGTCATCAAAGTGCTGCTGGCCCTCTTCGTTTCCTGGCTCCTTCTTCACACTTTTACCTGGCATATGAATGGGGGTGGGAAATGAACTAAGAAGTGCTATTCTGATCAAATATTAGACAAATCTGATCACACTGTTGTACCATAGTGTTGCAGATGAGAATGACTTCAGACTTTTAGGATTGTTTCTGTCCATACAGCATCCAGTGACTGTTATATAATTGTGTGTGTTGCCCTTCCTTTACATGGTGCTGTAACTGCCTGCAAATTTGCGTTTCAATGTTCATTAATTTACCTATTGGCGTTTTATTCTGTGGAACCTATCCTCTGCTATTTGCTGAAAAACTCATCTATTCACATATTTTTGTGCTCTTTCTAAAACGCCCTGGGATGCCACAAAATGCCGCCAAAGACCTGTCTAAACGCGACGGCCATTTTGTCATTTATGTTGACTGAAAATGACTCACTACATTTACATGAGCTGGATAAAAAGAGCAACAGTAAAAGCTTCGGCTGAAATTGTGGACAATATACCTAATGTGTTGAGCATGGATATATCAAGAGACATGTCTGGGTAGTTCTTCAGTGACATGAAGTCCAAGACTGAACTGCTCTCTCCAAGACCAGCGCCATCCACCATCTCAACATAAAAACAAGAGCTTGAGTCAAAGCATGGATGTAGTTGAACTTAAACGCAGCGCACGTGCAGCCCACCTGCATGTCACAGAGGCCTGCCTTGGTTTCGTCAGGTTTCAGCATCATGTTCCTCTTCTGAGAAATAAGCATCAGGGGTCACAATTGAGGCACATGTAACGATTTCGATGTAACACTGTAGCGAGCCACATACCAGCCGGATCTGATTGGCAGCTTTTGTGTGATCGCCTCCTGTCATCTTATCCAGAAGTCCATCGACCCAATGCTTGGTGACATTTCCGCAGCCCTTCACAAAGTCCAGTATGCTTGGAGTGGGGAAGGGGGAAATAGTACACAAACTGAAATTGGTGACACTTTTATCACTAAACGTCAATATTCTCCAATAGTGAAGACTCGCCATCTCTACCTCAGAGCACATTGTACCCCCGTTTCATCTCCATACGCCGAGCACAGCAAGTCCGACTCATCAGGTAGCAGGTCTGGAAAGACTGAGTTCTTTTGAAGGCTCTGAATGTTGTACGCGCTACTCAGGAAAGTCACTGAAAAAAGCAAGGACAGGATTTCCCAGCTGTAAAGAAATTCAAGAGTGAGCATTTAAATATGAACCTTTGTGTCTCCTGTCGTCTTTGAAGCCCAGCGTTGTTAATCCAGGAAGAAGCTTATTTGACAGTGAGCTCAAGTCCACTTTGTGGGTCTCCTCTTCTGCAAACGTGAAAACAAGTGGGGGTATTATTTTCCTCAATTCAACAAATTGTGAAAATTCAGTGTTACAAAAAATCATTTCATACTAACATAATGTTAAAATTTTATCTTTTTCTTTTATTCACTAGCAATGAAAAGGCGTTTTGTATGTTTGAAATCTGTGCTAACATAGTCAAACAAGTGTGAAATGGATTTTCAAGGAAATTCAATACAAATACACCAACTGGAGATTTTGATGTGGCAAAAAAAAAAGATTGAAAAATGAGGGGAAAACAAAAATGTGTGTTGTTCCATAAAAGCACTAGCCGTTTGAATTTGTTGTTGGATTTTTTAAATAAATATTTTATTTTTTTAACATAAGCCAATAATGTTTGCCTAGAACGTGCACATACGGTCGTAATTCCGATATTCATGATTCAAATTGTCAACTTTTTGGTATCACGCTGTATAACAAGAATTTGGAGGTAGAAAACATGCAATGGTGTCAAACCTTCTGCATCGGGATCGAGCTGATTGACAACAGTGTACACAAGAGAAGTCTCAGATTCTTTCTGCAAGTAGCCTATCTAAAAGCAATGAGCACACCATATCAGTGTAAACAGCGCTGATACACTGGAAACATGATCACACATATTGATCATGGAAAGTACAACACCTTAGAGTTCGGCATGTATCTGTTGATGCGGTCTCGGGCTTCATCAGCCGAATGTTCCACCAGGGCTAGAACGTGTTCCTCTGCTGTGCTGTCAGTCAGGCTGCAGGCATTTCCCTCTGGCTCAAACAGGTAGCTGAAATCAAAGAAGTTTGTTGGTTTACAGAATTTGATTCCTCCTCCATCAGACATGTAAAATTTGAAAAAAAAAAAAAAAAAGTAACTTACTTCATGTCTTTCACGGGTTGTTTCTTTAACTTTTTGGCTGATTCCACTGGCATAGGAATGATCTCCGTTGGAGGTATATCAGCTGCAAGTTCTTCGTCTCCCAAAATGGCTGCCATGTCCTGCATGAAAGACATGCTGCGCTTCAAAACCAACAGGCGATCCTGACGACAAAAATTGGAAACATTGAACGTCACATCCATATCCATCTGAAATAGACATTTTCATGTATAGTACATACCGTCCACTACTCCAAAAAACCTTTGCGGATGAAATTTCAGGATGATCTAAAATGCACATCCAACCGTTCAGTGTTTCAGTACTTTATGTACAACTCGCTGTTCTAACTAGGAGCTGAATGGCAAATTCACAACAGTTGTTTGATGCAGTACATTTCCTGGTTTCATTACAATTGGTATAAACAGTCCTCGTCATCACGCTGTTCACGTTCTGTCATCCTCGGACCGAGACATCGAACGTTGCTCAACAGTGCCTCGCTATTGCGAGGCTTCAACAGGCTGTTCCCAGAGGGAAGTGGAAGGTTGCTACAGAGACGTCGGAAGGAGTAACAGAAAGACATAAAAATCCGAGGAAATTTTCATGGATCCACCAGCACGTGTTGTGAATTTTGCCGTTTAGTTCCTTGAGGATCCGGCTAGCTGCAATATCAAAGTAGTATGTTCAATCAAGACTACTCCCCATTTGCATTTTTGCACACATACCTGATTCTTTTTAGTAGTGCTGAACTGGGATTTGTGTATTAGGCTACTTAGCCTTGTCATGTTAAATTTCCATTCACCTGCCATGTTTAGTCATTTCTTTTCAGTCAGATTTTCTGTTTTAGTATGCTCCACTATGCTTGGTTAAAGTTTCTGTTTTAGTTTAAATTGTTGGTTTCTATTTGACGAACGCCTGTTATGTTAAGGAATATTTACACAATAGGATCACACTGTTATTTTTTAATTCTATTCTTTTTGATTTCACACATGGGTCTCTTTTTGGAAATTAATGGGCCAGGTGTGAAATTTCAATGTCTACTGGTACGATAATAAAATTCTTGAATCTCTGTTCTAGATTGTCCCAAGAGTTTTGGGTGAGGAAATAAGGTAGAATTGTCCAAAATGTCTTGTATGTTGAAGAATCAAGATTCAAGGAGAGTACTAAGGGATCACTTGTTGATTAGTTGAAAGGTGTGTGTCAATACTTTTGTCCAAGTCGGTTGACGAAGACTATACCATGAAGCTCACTACCTTGCTCATCATCTTAAACCCGGTATGGAGAAGTTTCTTGGCTGCCTTATAGTAGACCGTCTCCGGGCGGTTGTAAACCATAGCGTTGTCACACATCAGCTTAAAGTCCGCCTAAACAACACATCGGATTCAGACAGGCAGAAGTCAAACTTCATTCCAATTTGCGTGACAATTTTGACCAGTGGCTCTTGTGTGAAGCCTTATCTCACCTTGAATTCTGTCACTGTGTTGTACTCATTGTTTGTAATCTTGTCTTTCATGGTGCTGAAGTCCATCGGATGCTTGATGATCATTGAGTAATTGGGAGCAATCGCATCAGTTACCGGGAAGGCAAAGAAACCATGGGCATCTTTTCTGTGAGGACAAGACGCAAACGTTAGAGCAGTCTTGCTGAGACCAGTTTTTGATTGACATTGGCTACACTTTTGAACTTCCGCGTTTACGCCACAGACTTAGCGCAAAAATAGGCAATTCCTTCGTTGCACTCACCTCTGCAGCTGGCGCAGGAAGTGCTCAAGTAATAGCTGCCGAGGAGTGGACTCACTCTCTGTATTGGAGGAAACAATGAAAATGTAGCAATATCGTGACGCATTTTGATCTTGATAATGGCAACAACATAAGTTGGTCCTTGCCATGCTGTGTCCGACATGCTCGCACGGGCCTTTCTCCTTGGTGCTCTACTTCTACCTTCACACTGGGGTGAAATTCCTCAAATTCAGGCTCACTCTCAAACTTCTCCTTCTTCCTTTTCTTCTCTTCTGGCTGATCGATAACATCATTTTTGTGAATATCACGTTCAAAACAGGAATTCAGAGGAGACGTGTCACCTTTATAGGCTTAAATTAGCATTCCTCACCTCTATTTTGATACTTATAGTTTTTGATATCGTGAAAGGTTCGACGGGCACGCCAGTGTTGATCGCAGTGGCGGGTGCTGCCTCAGTTTCATTCTGCTCTCGCTCTCTTTTCTTCCTCTTTTCCTCCTGTCAGATGATTGACAAGATACTATTTAAACCAAAAAATGTTTCTATTTGACACTGAAATGTAGGCGTCATCTCATCAAACTGACCTTCCGTCGTTTTCTGTCTTCATCGTCCAAATATTTGTCCTTGTCCTTTTCAGACTTTTTCTTTTTCTTCTTTTTTTTCTCTTTGTGGCGCTCATGGTCTGATCTGTCGTCATAGTAGCTGGAGTCATGGCCTGAACCCGAGAGTTCTGTCACTTCACTACCCCCGACTTTGAGCACAAGTTTCAGCGGCTTCTCCAATGCCTTGTCCTCATAGTCTGAAAAAAATGACAGTGTAGATATTGAAGAGTAGAAGATACAATTGGGAAGAAACTTTCACTTGCTGAGCATTTTATAATGCTTAATCTTGAAATATTACGTGAAAGCATTTATGCCTTTTCATGGAAATTGGAATCTTCTCAGAACAGTCTGTCGAATGTGATTATTTTTTCATTTCATGCTATTTTATATGTAAACTGTGCCAAACAAATCATACAAGCTACTTGCTGTGGCTGCCTTAGAAGGGACAATCCACAAGACGCAACAACATTTGAAAGACAATGTCATAAGTTGTATAGTGATTGATAGTTCCCAGACTGGTGTAACAAAACATATTTAAAATCCAAACTACCAGTACAATTGTTTCCCTTCTTATTAATTCTCCTGGAGTCTAACACATTTCCCAGAATCCCTGCCACATCTTCAGACCTGAAAATTATTCGGTTTTTTTTTTCTACCTGTAACTGTCAGGAGTTCAGGGTGTTGTGAGCAGGCACGCTGTCATGAGGAAGCAGCGGCGAGTGGTCATACCATATTTAACTCTCGCCTCTTCTCGCCCACTGAACTAAGCAAACACTGCACGATCTCTTTGTGCTGGTTAATAGTCTGGCTCACATTGGAGGAGAAAAGTTTGGAGTTTGTAATTTGAAAATGGTTGGTACAATAGTTCCACAGTCACTTCCACAGCTCTTTAGTTCCTCTGAGATTTGTATTGCTTTTCTTAAGGTTGAGAAAATGAACCATGAGTTTGTAATAACCTAAATGATGATGGGCAGACTACAGCATGTTCATATTCATACAAAATAGGCGCAGTAGTTTGTTCTGTTAAAAGCCTCAATAAACATCTGAGTGAAAACAAACTAGATTTGCGGCCATTGCTAGCACATGAATCTAGCACAAAGATAGCAACAACAATAACAACAGAGTAACAATCGTTAAATAGCATAATACTTCAAATGCATTCAATTACCATCAACTGTCCTCCACTCCGGTTTGTGTTTCTTGTGTTTCTTCCCCATTTCGCAATATTTACACTCAAAACGTACGTTTATTCAGGCTGTGTAGCAGACGTATTCGTTAGCATTGGCGTTAGCATTTACACATCGGTAAGCGGAAATGACGACTTACGAACGCGTTTAGTATTTCCGGTTTAAAAAGTAGCGCGCTGAATTCGAGCCCTTGAACATCACCGGACTGTCTTCTCAATAAAGCGTCAGTGTCGCTTCTTTGAAAGTACATCTTGGTATGTATCATTTTAACATTAAGTGTGGTTATGTTTTGCTTCATAGCGACAACAACACTTGGCTGTCGTTGTAACTTACCTAGCTAGCCACTGTACTGTAGCGGCAACCGGAATCTACCATTTGACAAACTCGTAGGAGTTTGGAAAGTTGAGAATGTTTTCTATTAAATTTTTCATTTGTTACATTGGATCAAAAGAGTAATCGGGAAATCTGAGAGGTTTTTTTTTTCATAATGTTTTTCTGTCACCAGGAATGGCAAGTGACGATATGGATACGAAATGCCCCAAAACGATCGATTTAGAGGTCCACGTTAAGTCCCAAAGGTGGGTTATAAATTAGGTTAAATATATTCATCGTTCATTTCCCCCGTTCACCAGTACAAGTTGCCTGTTTTTCCAAAAGTGGAGCCCACACGTTTATATTTGCTATAATTAATTCAGTGTTCACCGTTTAAATCCCCTGTAGCACAGCTAAACTCTCAGACGTGAGGATCCATGTCCAGGGTCTGCTAAGTCGTCACAGCATGGTGTTTGGAAACTACAAATGGACAGAGTTTGATGAAGGCTTCCTGCACACTCATGTGGAATCTGTGGCTATAGTTGATCGGGAGGAGATTCCATCACAGGTACTGTAGTTTATTTGAGCTTGGTGGTTATTAGTGGTTATTTATGTTGATCTTTTGTCATTCACGCTTCTCCACGTTCAGCCCGTCGATTTGACAAGCTGCAAGGTTTCCTTCCATATCTTCACACTAAATGAGGATGGGCCTAGCACACTCAGTTTGGAGGAGGATGAGGAGCTCTCAGCGGCTAATCACTGGTTGCTTCCAGCAGGTGATGTAGGACATACAGGAGAGAACAGTTTAATAGCTCACCTTAATACGGTGTATTTATATTTCCATTTGGACAGAGGCAAAATGAAAACAAGGCAGTTTACAAGTGTAAAATGACTGCTATTACGTAGCCATAAAGTATAATCTTCACGGAATTGGATGCTACAATATTATAGTAATTACAAGAGTAATCTTTTACACAGAACCTACTGAAGTGGTTTGCTGCAACTGTGTGCGCTTTCAATCAGCAACATGGCATTCCGCGATCAAATACTGTAATTAGATGTGTATCGTATGAGATGGATAGATGGGCTGAAAGACAGATAGATGCAATTAATCAAATATGCTTGCGATATTCATTTAAAATCCGGGCTCTGCAGCACTTTCTTAACCAGTACCAGTAGTCAGCTACTCACCAGGGTGTAAACGCATGGTTAAGGGTTAACTCAAGGCAAATTTCTTTCTTTGCAGTAGTATGATCTACATGTGAAATGTGAGTGTGAATTATTTTTCCAAACAAAACACACTATTGTGGAGGGATTAAAATCTAAAATCTGAAAAAGGAAAATAAAAGATTAAAATGTTGCCCATTGGGACATATCCTTAATGGCAGTTGTATACATCCAATAGTTACAGTCTGTTGAATGTATATGAATGCATTATTGTAAGGATGTTTGATTACCCTGTTTTTGGGACAAGTAAAAGTACTCACCAATACAGATACTTAAGAATGCCATTATTTGTCGCAATTGTGTTGAAAATATGTTAATTTGAATCAAATATTGTTCAGAAGCACAAAACACAAACTTGAATTTAACATAGTGTATGCTTTACTCAATTATAACACTTATAACAACTTGTCATGACTCACATTTTAATATTCAAATGCATGTTCTTTACAGTCTGGAAGCCAAGCCATTTCAGTTGTGTAGTGTCTCAGTTCTGAACACCAGGGGGCGCACCATATGAAACGAGTATATTATGTGAAGAAGTGGAGTGTTCTGACTCCTGTCGCAGCTTTTTTGGAATTCCCTCAAACACACAAGCGCCGTCCTGCCCCTAAAGGTGGAATATTGCCTGAATGACTCCACCAATCCTTTCATGTTAAAATTTATACAAAACAACTTTTACAAGCAATGGAAAAGGGTAGTACAATAGTCACGTGTTTTGATTTCACGATTCTCTGCGGAAAATTATGAGATTACCTGGGTTGACTTTTTAGAACTACAAACTTTGAAGCCATATTCAATGCTTCCAACTATGCATTTTAATCGTAATGTTCTCATTATTTCCTTGCAGCTGATTTCCACGGTATTTGGGAGAGTCTGGTGTATGACAGTGAGGTCAAAACTCAGGTAAACCACATGTGTTTTCCTCAATCAATTAAGTAATCTGGTTTGCCAATGAAATCAGATGTCAACTCACTAGTCTGTGAACACACTGGAGTTATTATGCCATCATTACATGGAAATTCACGCGAGAGCAAAGTGCTAAACTTCAAATTACTCTGGTTCTCCTCCAGCTACTGGATTATGTCACAACAACAATTTACTTCTCGGACAAAAACGTCGACAGCAACCTGATTTCATGGAATCGTGTTGTGCTGCTCCACGGTAACAATTTCAAGAACAATACTCCAATCATCACAATTTGTTGTATCGCAGATGCCAAGACTTCTCTGTGTTCATACATCCAGGGCCCCCAGGCACCGGGAAAACATCCTTGTGCAAAGCTCTTGCCCAGAAGCTGTCAATCAGGCTGTCAAGTCGGTGAGAAGGCCTTCATTTAATTAATACTGCTTGAAACGCACCTGCTGTTTTTATTCCTGCCCTCTCCATGCAGGTACACGTATGGACAGTTTATCGAGATAAACAGCCACAGCTTGTTCTCAAAGTGGTTCTCTGAGGTAAATGAGCTCTTTTTAGGTTTCTGTGGAATGGACCCTCGTTGGTTGCTGACCCCATTTCTTTGTTGCAGAGCGGCAAACTGGTCACAAAGATGTTTCAGAAGATTCAGCAGCTTATTGATGACAAAAATGCTCTTGTGTTTGTTCTCATTGACGAGGTAAACAAAACACAAATCTGTCGCTCGCTGTCAAAAGTTGGGAACAACAACATGAAGTGTATAAAATGTTTTCACGCTGATTTATGAGTTTAATTACAAGTGTAGATTGGTGAAAATATCAAGCAATTTAAACATGGTTTGTTTTTGCTTGGAAATGCTAATTGCAGTTTCGAGCTTGAAAGTCCTCATCAAAGGATTTATGGTCATTTGAGGATGACTCAATTGGCTTTGTTTCAAATTCATTTTTTTTTTTTTTACATTGTTACTCCGTGAAATTAGATGACTTAAGGTTTAAAAGTTAAAGTTTGACTAAAGATTTCTGTAAAATATGCCTAAAGAATCATGTGAGCCATCAGCCCGCCTCAGTAGACTAATTTAGCCAACATCGGATGATTAACTCAATATGTGTTTCGCTTTTTCCTTTGAGTTTTAGCGAATTAAGATGTTTTTATTTTGGTAGGTTTCTACTATCTATTTTTGTACCCATTCCCGTTGGTTTGTTAGAACTCTTAGCGGGAGAAGGTATTCACCAACCATTGGCCAAGAAATGACTTTTTGATCTTCATTTGAGTATTTTGCATTTCAGCCAATCTTTTGCATTAGACTTTGGAGGTCATGGCACATACACACAAAGATCTATTCACACCTATAGACAAGGTCGTCTACAGTGAATCTGCAATTAATGTTTTGGGAATGTAGGAGGAAGCTGGACTGTTTGGAGAAAACACGCGCAAACGCTGGGAGAACATAAAAACTCCACAAAGGATGGCATGAGCCAAGATTCAAATCTAGGAATTCTGGGATGTGTGGCAGACATGCTAACCACTGTCCACTATGAAAGTGAACTGACTCCTGTTAAAAATAAATCCTAATGGACTTGGTGTACAGTACTTAATCATCTTACTGTGAATAAAAAAAAAAAAGATAACCCTTTTTATACAGTATATACAAGTCACGGTAGACTGTATTTTTCTGGAAAATCCAAAGTGGCTGTTTGTCTTGTGTCGCTGATGGTAGGTGGAGAGCCTGACAGCAGCAAGGAACGCCTGCCAGGCGGGAACGGAACCATCTGACGCCATCCGCGTGGTCAACGCTGTCCTCACTCAGCTGGACCAAATTAAACAGTTGGAAAAATTTACCCACCATTTCACAGTTTTTGTGTTCTTTTTTTTTTTTTTTTCTCTCTCTCTCCACCACCGCAACCATTTTGTTCTGTATGTTGTTAACTCTCAGGTTCTTATTTTAGACATTCCAACGTGGTGATCCTGACTACCTCCAATGTGACCGAAAAGATCGACTTGGCCTTTGTAGACAGAGCGGACATCAAGCAGTACATCGGACCTCCGTCTGAGAAGGGCATCTACAACATCTTTCTTTCCTGCCTGGAGGAGCTTATGAAGGCAAGAGGAATCACTCCTAAATGAAAGTAAGCATGTGAAAGTGTGTGATGATAATGATTCCCCCGATGTGTGCAGTGTCAAATCATTTACCCGCGGCAGCCCCTCTTCACCATCTTTGAGCTGGAGACCATGGGCTTTGCGAAGAGCGACGTATCTGAACACAGTCTGACCCTGAGGAACATCGCCCTGTGAGTACACTTTCCCATGATGCATCAGCAGCTAGCCGTGGTCTTTTTTTTTTTTTGGGCAACATTTTGTTTGGGTCTTTCCAGAAAAAGCAAAGGTCTGAGTGGAAGAACACTGAGGAAATTACCGTTTCTAGCTCATGCACTCTTTGTGAAGGTAAGCGTTGGATTGAAACCGAAAAGAAACGATACAAATAAGAGTTGTGTTGCTTCTTAATCCTGCCGTTTTCTTCACAGACACCCAGAGTAACTCTGGGAAGGTTTCTTAAGGCCATGGACCAGGCAGTGGATAAGCAGAAGGAGGAAAAAGCTAACCTAGTAAACGGTGTCTGACACATTTATAGCCCACAAGCTTCAGTTGTTTATTTATGAAGCATCATCAGGTAATTTAGTGCTGAATGATTCTGTACACAAATTGTTTCAACCACAGAAAGTTATTGTTGGAAGAAATGCTGTCTGTATGTTTGTTGGTGCTACAGCTCAAACCGTTACTCTTCCAGATAGAAGTGTTTAAGATGCTTGATACCAAGAGTCGGAACTTGTTGTTGTCTATTGCTACCATAGTAGTAAAGTCAATATTTGTATGAAAAACGTACAAAAGCCATAAATCAAAATCAGTACAGCAGTGTGCCTTCTTGTGCCACATGACATCTTACGCTGCTGCAGTTCATAATTTTGAAACGTGTATGTTGGCACCTAAACTGTTTTTCCGATGCAAGCTTACAACTGCGATTTTGACTACATGTGGGTAATTTTTTTTATTTTTTTTATAGATCCCCCAATTTATGGATATAGTCATATGCCGACCTGAGCAACAATTTAAGATAATCCAAACTGTCTCATCCCCCAAAAAGATAGTTTAAATAAATTAATTTGTGTTACTTTTTAAAAAGCAAATTTGATCTATTTTTATGTCAAAAAAAATATTTGCACCGTTTCAAAGCTGTTGTACATAAATGAAATAAACGTTGTTTTTGTGCACAACAGCGGCAGTGAAATATTTTTGTCACCAGGTGGCGCCCTGATACTGTTTGCAAGTATTCTCAGCTCCTTTTGAAATGATTCCTATTGGATTCTGGTTGTTACTGATTAGGGGTTGATCTAATGAAGCACTGTTGAAAATTGCCAAGTTTGCCTTGCATCAGGGACTTTTCCAGACTTGCTCGTGCAAGTTGTCGGATTGAGTTCAGACAGTGTGACCCTGAGTGGCATTCCGGGCTTGTCTGGCGCTGGCTGCCTCCTTGACCTGACGCACAACTGTCACAGGGCTCCTGATACGTATCAGTCATAAGCAGTGTTTATATGAAGAGATCAGTGGTGGCATTGTTCATAGGAGCATGTCTCACATTCTGTGAATACTCGGCTTCTTTGCATGTCAGCTGCAGAGTGCAGACAATGGGCCCCTTTGTTTGTTGGCCAACAGCTTTTTTTTTTTTTTTTTCTTCGCTCAACTTCAAAGGTTTCTGCGGAATGTAAAAGGAAAGTTCATCTTTAATCCCCACACAATCGCACCAGTGTCGCCTTATAACAACTTTGCCCGGGTTGCCACACTAAAAACAATTGACACAGTGCTTTGCAATCCTAAATCTGTCATTAGGATCAAACAGGGTTTTGTACTCTAATCATAGATACATCTCAAAGCTGGGTTTTAGAAGGAAATCTTGGATTGAATTCCCATCCACGCTCAAAAGTCCCTCATGACACAAGGACACATGCTTTTTTTAGTGAGAAAAGCGGAGGAGATGGAGAAATACTACTGGAATGGCTTCAGTAAATAAAAACATAATTTCGATCTTCTGAAAGTAGCTGTCAAAGGGTAATCAAGTGAGAGGAGGAAGATAAGTCAAATGCCTCGTTATTGTTTCGAACTTAAAAAAAAAAAAAAAAAAAAAACTCACTATTCCAATGACTGAGAAACCCAAACAAAACAAACAGTCTGATGTTTCAGGTAAGTCGCTCAAAGCAATGGAATACCAGTGCATGTGCCAATAGTGATTCATTTACACACATTATAAGGCATGCCGGCGGGAATGTACATGTTAAAAACAATGGAAAGCACCACTCGTTTTGTTTTGGATACTAAAACAGATTACACAACAGTTTTTAACTGAATACAGGTAAAAATGTGTTGTTGTGTTCGTATGCATGACGACAGTGTTTTTGGAGCCCATAAATACAAACATCTGAAAACGAGTCTTAGGTTGAAAGTTAACGAAGAACAGCAGAGTCGCACCACTTGGACCTGTAAAAAATCACTTTGAACAGTAATCCCAAGTGAGTGTCACGAACCAAAATGCCTGCAGTGTGGTATCGTTGTTTTTAATTGACGTACTTGCGAATACAGACGCCAGTATTTTGCGTAAAGATGGGAACGGTGATGGTATTGTTTTGAAAAATTCCCGCTTTGATACGCACTTTCAAATGACTTTTGTGGTGCTGAAAATGCTAGTAGAAGAAGCTAGGCTAACCATTAGCTTATCTGTTAACTACACGCTTCTCTGTGTCATGCCTATTATTGTAAATATCTGAACAGATGCGACATAAACACTCAAAACAACCAATGACTATTGTTCTGTTTCATGCCAAAATCATGGAGTCCAAGGCTTGGCTAAACTTGATTTGTGATTGTAAACAGGTTTTAATATTTACGATTGTCCGAAAAATCATTCTTAACACACCACAGGATAATCGGTCCGGATAATCTTTTAGAGACATCGGCCAATCAGGCCTTAGTTGACTTTGATCGGCGGGGAATGCTCAAAGTTGGCCCTCGGTATGTGTGTACTTTGCTTTAGTTGGTATTGTGTAAATATTGGACATTGAAGTGCGTGATACATCTCTGATAGGTTCTGACATTTTATCCAAATTTCCTACTTCCGTTCCCAGGCTGCTCTCCCCTTGCATTCTGACATTTTCCCGCATTTTTGTGATCCCTTTAAGGAAAGTGTCTGATGTAGCGGAGGGAAGAGAGGCACGCGAGGAGGATGCAGCCTGCATCCTGTGAGGCAGGCTACGTGAAGCGAAGGCAATAATTAGGCGAGGCAGGATGAGTGAAGGCTGACATCAATGAGATATGCAAATGCCTACGCTCATCCGAGCAGCAGCAGCACGTGTGAAGATGTGAAGGTCCTCTGTTTGAGAGCTTCCATTGACACCATCCAGTAACTTTCTCACGCACGGGAAGTGGAATGGGGCTGCACATTGAGCTGCACTGTTACAATAATAAAGGAAGGACACGCATCAGTCCATGGCTCATAATGTCATGACTCATGAGACAGTGGGCGGAAACACTTAAATCAGTGGTTCTCAAACTGCGGTAAAAATAAATGACAGTTCGTATCATTTGAAAAATAACAAAAAAACATGCAGCATTTCTAGCTGTCCCACACTATTTCCTCAAAGAGTCGTATAGTTGATGCAAGGCACCCTCAGCAAAGTATTTGCAGCTTGGAAGTACATAACTCGGATCAATAGTTTTTAACATGTCTATACTATGAAAAATATTCCTCTATTGTCATTTTTTTTTTTTTGTGAAAGTCAAACACACTAGCCGCTGTTTTTTTTAGTTGGTGGGCGGGAGGACAGTGCTTCAGCAGTCACAAATGCCGTTAAATATTGCGAACAAATTGCAAAGTTAGCAAAAGTCTTGTAAGCTCTCCCTTTTTTTTTTAAGCAGCCATGTTGTTAGTGAAAGCAGTGCACATCAGCTAGCTAAGATGGATAAATATTGAATGTATTTTTTATTTATTTAGTTAAGTTCCAACTGAATATTTATGTTTAAATATCAAACAAAAGAAATAATTTGAGGGTGCAGCGATCCCGGGCATACATCAGAGAGGCCTCTTGACTACGAGTTAACTCTGCTACCCTCAAAGGCAGGGGTGGCCAAAACTGGCCCTTGAGAGCCGGTATCCTGCCTATTTCCATCTGTCCATGCTGCAACACACCTGATTCAAATGGTCATATAATCAGCAAGGTCTGCGGAAACTGGATAATGATCCTGATCATTTGAATCAGGTGTGTTGCACCACGGTGACATATAAAACATGCAGGATACAGGGATGGAATTGCCCACCCCTGCTCTAAGGGGTCCCGGGAACCAAAAAGTTGGCAAATCCCGAACTTAAATAGCATTTCGTAGTTCACCTACTTGTGCCGCGTGACTATGATGTATTCTCACATGACTGAGCAAACTAGTTTATTGGTGTTTGTAACCTAGAAATGTTTTTCACTGAGGACCACCTGCAACCCATGTCCACTCCTTTGGAATATACTCTGCAGGAGTGTGGTGTGTACAAAATACACATTAATGAGTTCAGAGTTGGGAGGGAAAAAAAAGCGATGGCCCTTACATAGTCATAACATTAGGGCGCGTGTGTTCTGCAGCCAGACTCTATTTTAACACCCGCCAACAGAAACAAACCATAAAAGTGTGGAGCAGCTTTTGAAGTGAAGAACGTTCAAAGTACAGCGAGTTCTTCCAGGTTCTCTTCTACAAACAGCAGTTTATCTTTAGCACATGTGCTGCACGCTCCTTAAACTCAAAAATTGTTTTAGCGCAGAAAAATCGATCGCAGGGCGGGAAAAAAAAAATCGGATTTAATCTTAGGCCCGTTTTGTTGTGCAAATTCTACAGTTTAAATGACCATTTAATGTAGTGCATAACAGTGAGAAAAAGACATTAATAAATACAAATCATGAATACGAACATACAGTGGACAGACTATAAAACGTCTACACACCCCTGTTCAAATGCCATCTATTGAAAAAAATGAGACCAGGGTAAAATAATTTTAAAACTATTTCCACCATTAGTGTGACCTATAACCTGTGCGACTCAACTGGAAAAAAAATAAAAAGCACTAATGTGGTATGCACATCCCCTTAAAAGGGGACATAGCTGTGTTTTAGAATTAACCAACCAGATTCTCATGAGAACTGGGAGCTGCCACCGTTTGGTTTGATTAACCCCAAATAAAGTTCAGATGTTCTAGTAGGTTTTTCCTGACTTTTTTTTCTTTCCAGCTAAATCCTGAATGTTTTGTGCTAACACTGACTGCTATTTGGAACTGTTTACAATTAATTTTACCTTGACTAAAGCCCCACTTTTCAGCTGAAGAAAAACAGCCCAAAAGCATGACTCCGCCGCCACCACGCTTCACGAGCTTGGATGTTTTTTATTGGTAATTAACAGCTTCGGTCTGGCCACACTAGCCGGTAGCCCAGATGTGAGAAAGATGGGAGATTGGTGTCAGCCGTACTAAACAGACAGTACTTGCCATAAATTCCTGCATTTCGTTTAACGTTGCTGCTCATGGCAGCCTCGCTGTTCTGTCTTTTTTTCTCCACTTGATGATGACTGTCTTCACTGCGTTCCATGGTATATGAAATCCCTTGGAAATTCTTTTGTGCTCTTCTCCTGACTGATACCTTTGATTAATGAGATCCCTCTGATTCTGTGGAAACTCTTTGCAGACCATGGCTTGGGCTGCAGGATGTGACTATAAAAATGTCAATGAAAGCCCACTTTAAATAGTGGCAGGTGTGTGCTGAGTCAGCATTGCTGACTCTCATTTAAAATGAGTTTTAATGTGACTGGATAATGCTGAACAACACTCTACTTTTCCCAGTTATAAGGGGGTGTGCTGTGCGCACAAGTGTAACCACATAATTGTCTCATTTGTCTATTTAATTTGTTTTTTTAATTGAGTTGTACATGTTATATGTCGGATTAATGGAGAAAAAAAAGTTTGAAATTATGTAATTTTGTCGCGTGTTTTTGTCACCTTTTGATGACTTTCGTTCGTGCGTTCGTGAGGAGTTGTTGGATAGTAATACTAAAATATACCGGAAGTTGAGTAAATACCTTTCAAAGTATGATTTATCCCAACAACCAATGTGTACAAAACTTATTTTATTCTAGCTAAATTATTTGAACAATTAATATGTAATACGGCAATTCACTACCACTGGTGAACGAATGAATGAGTGGATTAATGTTCTTCTAGAATAGGGGGTTCCCCCGCATAGTTTTTGTAGTTATACTGCATTATATGCCAGAGCAGTGCGGTGAAGTTGTGATTTGCACGTCTACATCACTGACGTTCTGAGTTCGAATCACGATAGATGAATAACGCAATTTATAGTAAATTAATAAACATTTCGGACGAAGTGAAATTGGCACAGTGTTTGAGAATTACTGGATGGATGGATTTTATGCCATTTCCCCCCATCCCGTGTGTGTAAAATTTGACTCACGCGGCCTAAATATATGGAAATGCATTCAAGCGAATTCATGCTCTTATTAAACAAGTTTTGTTCTAACTCCATCTGTATTATTTTGCTACAACATTTCCGGCGCCCATTTGGCGTCCGCCACTGAATGCTTTTGTTTTTAAAAGACTTAACCGGATGCACGTAGCTGTTGTGACGTTCAACTTGACACGCACCAAGCATGTCTGGTGGGCTTGTTCCACTTCCCAGCCGCAGCACTTCCAGTCGGACCGAGGTGAGATGAGAGTAGAGACGTACCGCTAAAAGCTCTCCCACCATCACTTTGGACGATTTCGCCGTGTTATTAGTGGACGCTCGGTACTTCCTCCACGAATGAGACATTTAATTGTCGGACTTTGGATAAAGTTGGAGTTCGGCCGCAGCACAATGTGACCACGCTGAGCTGAGGCACTTCGGATTTACTCGCTACCGTTTAATTGATCCACAGACGCTGGAAGAGAATGGGAAAACTACAATCGAAACACGGTAAGACACGTTTTAATGGTGCATAATTTCAACATGAAGCTTTAAAAACATGACCTAAAAACGATGTCTGTTTTGCATGATCCAAAGCGTGCAAGCGCAGAGAGAACCCAGAAGGTTAGTCTAATGGACAAGTGCATGAAGACTATTTTGCAGTGATGATCTTCTTTATGCTCATTGTTTCTTTTTTTCTCCTTTCTTTTTATGTGTCAGGGGACAGTTTTGTTGTGAACGCTTTCCTCCGAAGGAGCATGGACGAATCCGAGCGCTATGGAGGGCTGGATCACAAGATGAAGAACATGCAGGTATAGTGGATGTTTAACTTACACATCAGTCTTAATGGTCATATAACGTAAGGCATTTTCACTTCTACCCACCATGAAAGGGGCAAGTACAGTAGTAGTAGTACAGTAGTCTCATACACGCTGGGTGCATTTAATTCACAACGTGAAATAAATAGTCTTTCCATGCAAACATGAACTTTACATACTTTACCTTTCCCACTTTATTAATACTCCTTATAAATATTTAACAAGATACACACAGGTAAATCTGGTTTGATATTTATTCTATAAATGCCCCCAAAGACTGCATTTTATCCATATATCTAAATGCCCCCAAACACTGCATTTTATCACTGCATTTTATCTATCTATCTAAATGCCCCCAAACACTGCATTTTATCTCTCTATCCAAATGCCCCCAAACACTGCATTTTATTTTATCACTGCATTTTATCGATCTATTGCATTTTATCACTGCATTTTATCCATCTATCCATCTATCCATCTATCCATCTATCCATGTATCCATCTATCCATATATCCATCTATCCATCTGTCAGGTTTTCCCAAATTTAGGGTCGATGTCTAAATTGGGTGGCCGGTTATGTTTCTATTGGGTAGTCCATCCTTAGAGTAAAAGGTACTAAAGTAAAAGACACAACATTCCTTGGAAAAAGATTTTTGATTCATGTTTGTTTGTTGTAAATCCCTGTGCTCTATGTTATTTTATTAGCTTGTCAATATGAAGGCGTGTATATGAAAACGTTTGTCTATTTTGGGTCTAAAACTGAACATTTGGGAAATGCTGCTTTAAGGAATGGCAGCTGCGTGCGTGAGCGTGCATGTGTGGGTGCGCGACTGATCGCGTGTGTGTGTGTTTGCTGATGGGATGAGTGTGTCAGGCACTTCAAAGTTGTCTGCTCGGAGCTGTAACACCCTCTCACCCTCACACACCCTGTAAGAGGAGATCAGCACTTCTTGACTTTTAAGGAGGAGGCAAAGTGTATTGACGAGCATGCGCGAAGACCCGCGCAAAGTGTCTTGTTGTTCTTTCTGACACGTCCGGCTCCCGACACAACAGTGCTGCGATTATAGCACCCCTCAGCCCCCACCATCACCGGATAGGACGCCACACATACTGTACATAGTGGATGGAAAGGTAGCGTCTTCCAAGTGAGGTGTGTAAAGTTTGCTCTTGTGGCTGCTGGCATCATAACTTTGGCCTCTCTTCTTCAATGCCTCCCATTTTATAGAGTAGCTCCTAATCAGCAGCATCATATGACAACACTTCAATTCCCTTAGAGATGGCAACAATTTGTGTGACGTTTTATGTATAGGGCAAGTACAGTAGGTGAGGTGGCTGGTTGTAACAGTGCAAGAGTTAAAGATTAAATCAGGTTATTATCCGCCCCCTGGTTGCAAATTAACGGGGGCGCTGGAGTTCACACTCGCCCTGGGGGGAAACCACCAAAGGTACACGGCTTGTATTAGTAGGTGCTTCCCACCCGCACCTCGATCACGCTCACGGCTCTGATTTATTTGCTATCATTAGTCACTTGCATTACGCCCAAAACTAAATAG
This sequence comes from Filicampus tigris, assembly GCF_054856515.1. Classification (NCBI taxonomy): domain Eukaryota; kingdom Metazoa; phylum Chordata; class Actinopteri; order Syngnathiformes; family Syngnathidae; genus Filicampus; species Filicampus tigris. Next base: position 12,120,098 of record NC_141224.1, read on the forward strand.
CTATCCATATTACACATAAACTTTAATAGGAACAAGTGAGAAAACATAGCTGAGTCTGTCATCATATATATGTGACCACATGTACTATAGTGTGAGTGTTAAACTAAGAATTATCCTTTTTCCATGCGTTTTCATTCCCTCCTTGCAACCACATCTGCATATTCAGCCCCTTTTCCATCTTTATGCATGTCAGCTGTCGCCTGGATCTGGCAAAAAGGCGAGTTTTTTCGGGGGGTGGGGGACATATCAAAAAGACTCTCACATGATTGTGTTGTCTATGAAATACAGACTGAAATATATGGTATGGCAGAGGAAAAATGGGTCTGCCTGCCCATACGTTACATTCATGTTTGAAATGAGGCTACGGATGGAGTTTATTGATGTAAAGAAGTCCTCGGGGGTGTTTTAACGTCCCAGTGCTGCTCAGTGAGAATTTTATCTACTGTAGCACAGCAAATCCGATGCCACATATTTTCAATTTTAAAGTCTGTACCAGGATCTGACGGTGTCGTGTTTTGGAATGTAATTATTAGATTAGACGTCTGTGGCTTTAGTTTCAATTCAAAGCAAACATAAGGAGCAGTAATATTAGAGTTTTTTGTCAAGTTTTTTGTACTGCATGTAAAATGGTGTCTATACTTGGGGTAACCATGCCCGCGTTCCAAACTATAATATATGTGATTTTGAGATTTTGTGGCTTTAAAAGGTGCGGCCTGACTCTAGTCACTAGAGTCTAGTGAGTGATGTGCGACTCAGCAAAATAGCGCTTATGTGTTGTGAGCTCAGGTTAAGCAGCTGGCTGTTAGCCAAATTGCGCACTGTTGATTGCTTGGGCATCAGTTGTGGTCATAGCAGCTTGTGGTGGAATGAGCTTATTACTTCTTTATTTAGTTTTTGTTTGTTCAATAAATCGATTGAAAGTGCCCCAGTAGTTGTTTCTATCTTTGAACTTGTGGGGGCCTTACAATACAAAACTAGCGGTGGTAGGCTAAATTAAATTAGCTAACATGGATATCTCGTGTTGGTGATCGTAGATGTGTTGTGGTAAAGTAGTTAGTTCTTTGCAATTGACACGTTTCACTTTTCCTCCTTTCTTTAAACTGGGAAACGATACCCAAATACTTTGACTTTTACATACTCTTTCCTCCTGGCTCGCCGCCATTGCCATCTTATTTTTACACGAAGTGGTGTGAAAGTCTGCAGTAATATTAGACTGTGTGGAAAAATGATCACTTTAAAACTTTGAGGCAGCAATTTTGCGTAGATTTCTTCTTTATAATCAATAGTAAATAGTTAATAGTAAAAAGTAGAAACAATCACTTGAACTTTGCTAGCAAGTGACGACATGCATGACTCTGGACAAAAGTATTGGGACATGATTAACTGCTTTGAATATGAGTTTGCTATCTTCACATAGGTTCTGACATATTTTTAGTCACTCTTCACACCTGTTGTGTGCAGCTCCTCTTCTGGAAAATGCACAACGAAACGCCAAAGAAAAGTCTCATGAGGCATATTTGGAATGAAATGCTCTCTCTGATATTCGACTGTAGAAGTTCCACTGTGAAAAAAAAGGGCTCATGTGGTGTTTTTATGTATGGAACACACACTGGTCTTAAATTGGACATCTAGAGTTTCATGTGATTATCATGACTCGGCATCAAAAGTGGAGTAAGTGCAGGCTGCAAATTTGAAGATTTTGATGAAACAACTGAAGGAAGGAAAAGTTTCATCTTTAGTATGCAGAGTGTCTCAACATTTGGCCCTCACGTAGTGGTTTTGTCTTAGCAGTGGCCTGCCTAATGAGCTGCGGGGACAAATAGCACAACTTGTGACTTCATAGAGGCGAGCAGATTGGCCAAACATGCTCTTTAGCTGCGACCATCCCACCCACCCCTTCCTCCCCAATTGTCAAGCGGGGGAGTAGGATTCCTGAGCTCTCTGGCTGCGACTTCAAAGCGCAGTGCTGAGAGTTATAAAAGAGCTCTGATATCAGTGGAACCTCCAAACCCTCACCCCTCAATCCCCCTGCCTCTTGGGGAGTAGGTCTGGCGGGGGGCAGGGGATGATGTACTGCCGGGAAAAGGAGCGCAAACATGGCCTGTGCCCAACACGAGTCTGTGTAAACCTTAGAAAAGCTTCTTGATAAAGCTTTAATTTTGACCCGGCAATCTGCCGAGGCTTTGCTTTAGGAAGAAATAACAGCAGATCAAACTTGTTTAAATATTGATTTTTCTGCAAAGCACGACTCCAGTCGGCGGCTGGCTGCTTGCCGTCGGCGTGTAATCCCACTTCGAGTGCAGAAGTGGACAGCAGCATGGTCATGCCTGAAACACCTTCACTTCAAGTGAGACCAATGCGTGTATTTTAGTTACCAAAAATCAGCAAGTCTGCCCTTACTGAATGCTTAAAAATTCCTAACCCGGTCTGGAGAAGTGCGTTCATGAGTTCACGAGAGCCCTGTGAGGGTTCACTGTGCGTTTCACCTCTGGAAACATCAACAAGGTCCAAACTCTGTCGCGCACAAGCAAAGTGCTTCAAACCTGTTTCGATGGGATGTCCCAATAATGACAGGCTAATTTGGCCTTTCAGCACCGCCTTTTGTCTCAAGTCTTGCCACAGACTTGCTTGTGGGGAGCCACTGTGTCAACACTTGAAATTCCATGACAAAAAAAAGAAAAAAATCAGTGTTCCACTTTAAAAAGATTAATATGACTACATTTGGAGTAAAAAGGGGTTCAGTTGAGATCATATTGTAAATGCTCAGTGGCATAAATTTAAGTGGCAAAAGTCTGATTTAAAGCAGCATTAATATGTATTTTTTTAAGCCCCTTTACTATTCTTTATGGTGGAAACCTGATCTGAAATGCTGCTGTTTAAATTTCTTAGCAATGTTTTTCCATATGAAATAATTTCCTCAATACAGTTGCCATCAGACCTATACTCGATGTACACGCAAGGATTTAGGTAATATATTGTCATTTCTAACTGTCACGCAAGTGTAGAAATAAGCGTTGCGAATATTAAGGCGTTCCTGATTTTTATTTTGGGCGTGGCTAAAACAACTCCCAGTGATGTAGTTGAGCGGATGCTGAAACATGCAGCGATGTGTAGGCATGCGAAATTTGCTCGATGAAGTAGCATATTTTTTTCAAGTCATAGAAGTTGTATTTTATTGATAGTTGATAGTTGAGCGGAGGGTGTGGTTTTAGCACATTTAGCCCATGGCTAAACGTTTGATAGCAAAGACGATGGCTTGATTTTTAAAGCCTCATTGGATTTTTTTTAATTTTCTATTATTGAAATTTGTCTATGAAAAGCCACAAAAAGCCCAAGAAAAAGCAAAACACCCAGCTGGTTTTAAAGGTATTATAAGAAAGCACAAATAGAACATATTTTGAGATCATTAAAAGTTTCCCATCAGTCCGTCGCTGTTGCCTTGTCAGCACCTCATCTGAAGTTGTAATCAATACAATATCATTCGAGAGATGTTGCTCCTGCCCATCTGGATGCAAGAAATATTCTCATCAGCAAGGTGTTATGACTTTGTACTCTGCTTTGCTCTTGATTTGGAGCGACTAAACACCAACAACTAAAAAGCGCCACCTGAGATGCGAAAATGGCAGAGAGGCGACATAAAGGTGCGCTGGTATATGTAGCTCTTTTTAAATAGTCTTGAAGGCATTTGGAGGGTCTGTTTTTTTTCCACCCCTTCTCTTTTTTCCCCCCCGAAAATGGCTTCACAAGAAGGCGAGCTGTGAGCCTTCATCTCTGAATGAAAAGCATGTGGCTGGCATCCAGAACAGCGGGGTCTTTCAGCACAGCCCCGGCAGACATCTGTTCCTGGTTTGTACTGAAAAATCCTGGAGCGGGGAGAGGGGTTGTGGTGGGAAGGGGGTGGAAGGTTGCCGTGGAAGAGGAAAAGAGGAGGAGGAGGGATTTAAGGGTGTTTTTTTTCTTCTTTGGGGAGATATTTGAGGGGTTTTAGAGTTATCGGGGGAGAGGTGGGGGGGGGCAACATCTGCCTGACTTTGGGACCAAGACGCTCTCTTCACCACCGGTTCGGTTCACTTTAGTTCAGCTGAGATCTATATGTAAGTTTAACCCATTGTCACAAACTCTCAATGGTGCTAAAATAAACCACTTTTTGGCACGCCTCTGCTGTGGTACCAACCGCAGAGGGGGTGGAGCTCGACACACTTGCCACCCGTTGATTGGTGGAATGCTTATTTTCTCAAATGAGGCTTGTTGGATGACATCCTCCATTATTGCTTCTGTGAATTGTGAAACCTGAGATACAAGGGTAGATCTGTTGATTGATTTGTTGTTTTTAGTTTGTTAGATGATCGATAAGAAGTAGGGCTACAACTAACAGGTATTTTAATAATTGATCATTTGTCGATTTGATCGGATTAAGAAAACATGTTTTAATTTCCATCCATGTATTAAAAAATGGCATTATTTCAAATCGGCAATGCATAAAATATACACGTGAATTAATTATGATTCAGTTACGGTTTTGTCCGCAACATACGTCAGAAAATTGACGATTATCGTTTCCCGTGAAAGCAGATGTTGCAAATGGTTGCGTGTGCCTCATTTTGAACAAACACAAACATAATCAGTCTGATTTGATTGGGGAATACACAAATCTGAGAGAATTTACTGTTGAGAGGCTGAAATTCTGAGGATTTGGACAAATTTAAGTTTAACAGGGTTTCTAAATGATTAATCAATTCTCAAAAGTAATTATAGATTAATTTGATAATTGATTAGCTGTCAATGAATCATTGCACCTCTGATTAGCAGGATAAACTTGAACTAGCAATGTGACAAGATTTCCCAAAAATGACAGTCTCTCAAAATGATGAGTATGGTTGGAATGGCCACTTCAACCTGAGTACAAAGATTTGAAAATAGGATGATGCGTTGTGAAGAAAAAAACAAGTATTTGGTGCTTGCCGAACGGCCCGCCACTTCAATTCACGGGACAGCGGCTTCCCGCGCCACTCAGTGGAGTTTGTCGTTCCTTTGGCTGATAAAGTGGTATCGGTGTGTTATTATGCAAACATTTTTACAGACATAAATTATCAATGCATTCCTGGTGGTGAGCAGTTCCTTGCAGTCGAAAGGGTCTCAGTTTGATTCTTGGCATGATCTTCTGGACTTGAGTGGAAAAGTATGACTTTTCATTTAAAGACAGACTTGGCAAAGTTGAATTCATCTGCTTGTTGCACTAATTTGGTTATTGTAATCCCGCCTACTCACCCAATCCAACCCAAATCAGTGCAAACCATTCTGTGTTGAGCTGAAATTCACTGAACCTCTTGAGACAAACGTGTCTTTTCATCTCACCTTCCCTTTCCTTCATAGTCCACCAATATGCGCATCACTTCACACTTCTGCGTCTGTTTAACTTTTTCAAAGCTGATTACCATTTGCCGAATACAAACCTCGCCGTCAGTGTAAACATCACCAAGGCGGCTTACGCACTCATCGCCAGCACGAGTTGCTTATTTAGCCGCTCTTTCATGTCGCTGGCGTTCACATAAGCGTCACCGCGACGCCTCTGAGTCAGAGGGCGAGTCTCACCCATGGAAAGAGCCAGTGCTGGAGCATTACATGTCCATGAGGGTATTTTGGAATACTTTCAACACAGCTCCATTGTAACACTCCGGAAGACAGAAACATCGTGCTCTGACACTTAGAATAGCTCTAAGTAGAGCAATGACCTCCGCCAAGGCCGAACAATCCTTAACATGTCCGTTTGACTTGTTTGGTAGAGAAATCACAAGGTTATACTGTTTCAGTCCAGTCAGTGCAGGTCTATATGTTGGATCAATTTGGTCACAGCCCCCACTTGGCCCCAATACAAGTAGAGTTTGATGGAAAAAAATGTTTTGTTTTTGTTTTATGCCGATCCTGAAACTTTGCGCTTAGCACACATCACATCACTCTAATGTGCAATGTTTACATTGGGAACAGCTGCGGTGAAAGGCATCAATCCCTTCAAGCCTTCTCCAAAAACAACAAAAAAAACACAATAAAAATGTGTATTGTTGTAAGGAAAAGTAGCACTCTATAATACTTTATTTTGCAAAAACATACAGGCATGACAATGCAAATTTGTGAGAATGTGTCGCGTAACAGCACTTGCTGCCTGTTTTATTCACCAACAAAACCAGACAGCGCTGGTAAATATTCAACAACGACAAGATGCACATCGTTTCTGATCACTTATCTAGCTAGCTAATGGCAGACGCGTGGCTCGGCTGACTCGCAACAGTTGTTGAAGTTGGTATCCCATCTTAAATTCACATCATATACTGTTGCTACCAATGTCAACGCAACAATCATGTTCACTTGCTAATTCGATATGCACAATAAATTGTGTAATAGGGCACCTCTCGCCGGCATTAGCGGCTAGTGGCTAGCAGCTAGCTGTGAGTGGCGAGTTCCTGGTAGGCTTGTGACATCCGGCGGACTACTGTCCAAAGGCATTTTTATAGGCAAAAATGAATTTGCAAATTTACCGTTGATGCCGATAGTCATAGTCCATTTTCTAACCAACCAGGCTTAGAGCAGGGAAAGCGCAACGGTACTTCCAGTCCTCGGCTGATGACCATTTTGTTGAACATCGCAGCACCAGACATTGATGAATTATTCTGTTTAACGGATATCCCATGATTGCAATATTAATGAGAGTACCGTGTTTTGACAAGTCCTGGCATATACAGTAAAATGTACAGTATTCTTAAAAAAATAGGTTTTAGTTTCCATGAAGAACAACATTTAATCATTGGATTCATTGTTAATCCATTGATTGGTTGCTGATAAGGGACATTTTGTCAGGTGCCCATCTCTAATTAAAGCAACTCATTTTCACTTGTGAATTTCTGGCTGTTAATTTACAATTTATTCACAAATCCATGTCTTGAATCTGTAGTCGAAATGGAATTTTGGTACTCTGAAAAAAGTTGGGTCAAATTGACCCAATCAGTGGTTCGTCCCTTTTTTTGATCAAAATTGGGTTGTTTTTTACCCAACTGGTTTTAGAGTGTATGTAAGTTTCCCACAGACATTATGTGGCCATACAAACAAATACTGTAAATAAAAAGCATTCCTCAGCATATATAGTACTATATATACTAATACAAAAATTGATGTGCCTTGCGAAAAGCATAAAAGAATCTCATCAGCGTCAAGTTCTCAGACAGCTCAAAGGGAATATTTTTAGACAAGAGGCACGCTTTCATTATTATCAGAACTGTTATCTTCACGGAATGAAGTTGTCGCCTTCTCTCTGTGCCGTCAGTGGCGCTTTGAAGTCACTCGCGTCTTGTCGCTTCTTTTCATGGTGTTTACGCCGTTTGCAGCTTCCGGACTTTAGAAAGCATCCATGTGTAGCTTCACGGCGCAGAATGGCACAATGTCAGCATTTGATCATACACTATATGAAGTTGGGACACCTAAAGAAGCTATAAATCGAAGAAATGAAGTATTGTAGCCCTTCTTCAAAATAGAGTCATCACCACACCAGGATAGTGGAATATTCTGTGACCTACAGGTAGGTATTTAAACAACAATATATTGATATTGTCTAGCAGAAGGAATATTTTCTTTATTCACCAAAATGACTGAATGAAGAAGCTTCTTGTTAGCTGTGTTTTATAGGGCCAAAATTGTACTACAAGAATAGTTGGTATATGGGTCTGTGTGGTAGAGAGTCTACAGCATGTACTCCAAAAGATGCACATTTGACAGTTTGGCTACATACTCTATGACCATAAAACTGTTATCATATGCACAGCCAAAACAAGTAAACCACAATAGAATTATCTACCACTTAACGCAATGTGCTTTCTCAGGTTTGACGTTGAGCTTTTGTTGGCGCAAGTTTGGGCAAACACAGACAACAGCTCAGCTGAAATAATTTTTTGTTCACTTAAATGTAGGCTACACATTGCCGGGGGTATTCTGCACTTCACAGTGAGTGGTGTCATGAGACACGAGTGACCTACGTATCAGTTTTTCGAGATAGGAGCCGTCGTTCAGTAAAATTGTCGCTTTGACTTGCAAGTGCAAACTTCAGATACGAGTGCTATATGGTGGCCGTGCCTCAACTCGGTTGACAACAAGCAATAGTTTGGCACATAGAATTAGTGAACAATTCTTCAAAAAAGGCTTCAAGCTGTTTATTGACAGTCTCAGTTGACTGTCAAACTAAAGCGAGAGAATTACATGTTGTGTATTTAAAACAACCACATAGCATTAGCATTTTCAAGTCCACTAGCTAATTGCAAATGCTAACACATCGTGAGAAACACCATAACTGAGCTACCGAGTAGCATGTATCACCTATTTAGTGGTGTTACAACCCTTTGAAGGAAGACTATTAATTGCATATTGTTATTACATGTGTGGCTTCATTGGTAGTACTTAAAGCGAAAGTCAACCCAAACATATTTTTTTCAAGAATATGTTCCCAGCCACTTGTTGAAACATGACATTCTGATTAATTTTGCCTTTGTGGAATACAAGATAAGCAACAAAATGCACTCATTTTTAGCCATCTCTTGGGGCGGCCATTTTGTCTTCTGTCTTGTGATGTCATTTTCAGTCGACAGAAGACAAAATGGCCGCCCGCAGAGATGGCTAAAAATGAGTGCATTTTGCTTCTTAACTTATATTCCACTAACGCAAAATGAATCAGAATGCCGTATTTCAACTATAGTGGGCCTGCTGGGAACATATTCTTGAAAAAAATATGTTTGGGTTGACTTTCGCTTTAACTAGTTTAGCTTGGAGCAACGCATTAGAGCTGAAAATATACCTATTTATTAATGTTTCACTTTTATGGCAGCATTAAAACAAAACATATGGCACGTGTGCAGGGAACATTTCAGCAGAAGAGGAGTCGTCTACAGTTTGAGATGGGACACGCCATGCAGGTGACATTAAAAACCAGCGCCGTGCCGAGTATCTTTAACGAGCAACAGGTGGGAGATGAGCTTAATTGTCCTGGGAAGGATCTGGAAGAGTTAATCGTTCTGACTGCCAATATAGGTTGCTGGTAAAGCTAGATGAACGGAACACAGTTCGTAGTAAATAAATGATCATTTTCTGACCAATTAAGTGTAATCGGATGGTTTCCTTTACAAACCTGACGGTCTCTTGGTCATGCTTTTGTGGTTGAAAGCACAATTTTATCCTGAAAGGGTGTTTGAGAGGTTGGAAATCTCTATTATAGATATGTTTGATGGGGTTGGGGTCAGGGTTTGCATGTTCTTCCACACCAAACTCATCCAAGCATGCCTTTATAGTCCTCACTTTGTGTGGGAGTTTCATCCTGAACACATATTCGGACCATATGGTGTCTATACTGTGTGACTGTTTGGACTGGACGTCGACGGCAGCAGGTAGCCCTCATTTTCCCAGCATGCTTTGTGTGGCGGCGGGGCAGGGGACGGGATGCTGGGGCAGCCCCGTCGAGGGTTAACGCCGGTTTGTCTCTCTGCTCTTGCTTGCTGCCGGAGGAAAGAAAATACCTGAAGCTGGAGCCCGGTGCTTAATGCTGACATTTTTGGCAAAAGTGTCTGAATCCAAGTCTGTGTTTGATCTTGTTGCGTCTCCCGGCCAAGTAAAACACCGGGAGACTCAAAGGTTATTACATTTTAGTGTGTAAGGTATGTTTCCACATAAACCCCTGTCCCCCCTCCCCTTCCTTAGAAAGTTGCTGCTCTTTTCCAAGTGGACTTCATTTCGCAATCCTTGGATCAGCCAGGGGAATATTCTTTTTTTCACTAATGGGTGATGGAGATGTTTTTATGGGCATTTCTAATTGCTCACACGCCATCTTCAGTGATGTCTGTGCATGCGATGAGCTCACTGACGACTAAGGCCGCTTGGAACATTCCCACATGTTGTCTGTTTAAATATTTGTAAACGGAGGCTTCTTATTTATTTTTAGAAGGACTTGCGACCCCTTTATTGGATAAAAAAAAAAAAATCTACGAATGAGTGTGGTGGAAACTTGAGATTGTCTCCACAGAGGTCAGACTGCGACCTGACATATAGTATATTTCACAACGGATTCTTGTGGGGGGCTGGGGGGAGGAGGACTAAACACTAAAACAACACCATACATTGTTAGTCATGAATCTTGGATCCGACATTTTTTTTTGTTGCTTGTCAAGAGCCGAAATTGCGGTGCCATAACAGCAGTATTTAGTGTCTGCAATTACTTTTATTTTCAGCTTGTCATGTAACTCTTCACATTGTGATGCAATGTGCATCCAAGTTGGTCCCTTTGGAAGGTTACAACCACTTACTTTGTTATTCTTCCTCTCTAAAAAAAAAAAAAAAAAAAAAAAAGAAGAAAAAAACTCAGACAGTCCCCCGAATGCTTCGAAACTTCATCTTTGCTCCACATTCCTGAAGCTGACACCCTGCTAGGTTGGCGGCATGAAGAATGAAACCACACACGCCACAAAACCCTCGACTTCCTGTCAACTTAACCCAAAAAAAAAAAAAAAATTAATTAAAACGACAAGTGGAGCGTGCACAGTGCTACTGACATTGTTTTCTCATTGTGAGCCTTTAACACCGACATCCATCATCATGCCCTCTATTTTCATTTTTGATGCCGTAAGACTGATGAAAGGTCCCCACATTTGAAACCCCGGAGGAGTTAGTTATCCACCTCTCTACTCGGAGCCGACCCCCCCCCCCCTCTCTGGGACCTCAAGCTTACACATGTGTAGGTATCGCTTTTACTCAGCTCATAAAATGCCACAGTCCCATCTGAAAGTGGTTAGCTGTCGAAACACTCGAGCGGCTTCAAAGCGCGGAAACGGGCGATGCAGACAGTGCAGACCTGGCCGGCTTTCTGCACATCACATTGAGTCTCTCCCAATGGGGGTGTTTGAGGCGGTCGGGTGGGGGGGGGGGGAAGACGGCAAACTTGCTTTTGTTACACAAACCGGTTCCCGTCATCCAAACCCTCAATACTCGACCTTAAGAGGAAGTGGTTTTGTTTTTGCCCCATGCAAGGGATTTGAATTTGGGAAAGAATAACTTTCAGAAGAAAGTAGTGTAATACATTAAAATAGCAAAAAAAAAAACCTCTGTGTTCTGCTAGTGCATGTAAATGGAGATGATGAAACGGCGCTGAATGAAGTCTCTGTTCTCATTTCCTCTGAAGGCGGCCTTCTTTTCTTCCCCCCACCCATTTCTTTCCTGAGGCCCGTCCACTTCAAAAGCTGACCTAGGCCTGTGCGCCGTGTAACGTGTTTACCTAAAGGCTCATTTCAAATAAACATTTCTCCATAAAGGATTGCCTGGCCCCCTCACTGAGATTCCTTCACAGACACCAGTTGCTTCACAGGAGCTGCTCCACAAAGAAAGTGCAATCTTCCAAAAAATAAGAAAGAAAGAAACTGTATAACTTGTGAAAAACAACAGTAACGCATTCCTCAAGGAAAATATTACTTATAAAACGCCGGTCCTGTTGTACCTTTTACAGTCTTGTGATATATGCGTTAAAATGCTTTTGCCATGGAGGCCATCCTCACTGAAAATGATTTATTTTAACTGTATTGTTTACACAGTCATTTTCCATGTAGGAATAAAAAACAACTGATTGGTGTCTGAATGTAACTGTGTAAGTGTACCCTATAAATTCCATTTCATGCATAGTCTGACTTTAACATTGACAGGCTTTTCAGGCACTGTTTGGCCAATTATTAGAAGGGCTACTGTACATGTCAGTCATTCGTGCTTTTGGGGGCAAATGCTGAATAGAAATAATTACCTACAATTATTTGGGTAAAAGTAGTCTTCTGGAAGCCAACCGGATGGTTTCATTGTTAGCACGTCTGCGTTAGAGTTGAGAGCTTCTGGGTTTGAATGTCAGCTCCAGCCTTCCAGTGTGGAGTCCTGTGTAAGTCACAATTCAGGATACAGAGATGATATACATTGAATAGTCAATGCAAACAGTGACATTCACTCTTTGAGAGGCTCTTTGAGTGATCCTGACGTAAAAAAACGTACTTATGACAAGTGTTTTCATTGAATAAATAACACAAGTTGTCAGTAACAGTGGCAACGTAAGATGGCCGCCCTTCTGGCTTCACCAATGAGGTAGTTCGATAGTCCGTTCAAATATAAATCCGTGGGAGTGAGGGGCCAACTGTCACTTTTTTGTGATGGTCAGCTCCTAGTCGGATTCGGAACCACCACGCGGTAAGCGGCCGCCCTTAGATTCGATTCAGGTTCAGAAGAATCGAAACTGTTCGTAGATGTCGACATGAGTGATTGTCTCTACTGTACATCGCCTGTGATTGGCTGGCGAGCAGTCCTGGTTGCATCCCGCCTCTCATCCAAAGTCAGCTGGGATAGTTAACATGTTGGACGCCTTCTCTTCAGATGACGTGTAACCAGTAATAATGATTCTAGAAGCATCTTGCGTAACTCTGTTGCGAAGGTTTATGGCAAAACTATCCGCGAACGTAGTCTTAGTAAGGGCTTTCTTTATTCCCTATAACCAGCACCTACTTTTGCATGTTGATGGGGGCTCGGCTGATCCTATCATTTCAAGAATGCCAGTGTATCAGAATATCTGAACTTCCCCCCCCCCCAGTGTCACGTGCTTAGCTTTGAGGATTCCTCCATCATGGTACTACCTGATTATCTCATAGCTTTTAAGCCCCTCTCGCACATCACCACCTCCTGCTTCTTTTCCAGGCTTTCAAGAGCTTTTATCAACACTTAAAGTGTCTCACTTTGTGCTTTTAAGTGGACTGCCTCCAGACTTTCTGCACAACCAGACTCGGTCGGTTTTGTGGATTGAGCATCAGAGATAAGATAAGAAAAGGCCAGCAAAACTGGCTAGCCAATCCAAAGCACAGCCGCGTCGACTTGGTTTGCAATAATTGAGGCTTTGAAAAGCAGCAGCTCCCCGTGCGCTCTGCTGCAAAAGCTGAGAAGGAGGCGGAGCCGCGCTGAGCTGCCCTCTGCACCATTGCCTTTTCATCTCCGCTTTTGCCATGGATGAATTACGTTCCTGAATTTCACACTGGGGAAGCGTGTTTGGTGCACACACAGCTTGCCTGTCAGGTCACAAAAGTGCACACACGGCCAGCAGAGGCACACAAAATTGGTGAAAAGTGAAACGTTTCAAATGTAGACTCGCACTTTGTACATGGGCTTGCCAGTTCAAAGACTTTTATCCTCATGTGCTCTCATCGCCCCCGCACCCTCACCAGTAATTCCCTTTGAGAATAATTCATCAGGAATTTGGTTGAGCTGCATGACTTTGTTGCATCAGTAATTGACATACACACTACTTTTCTTTTTTTCGTCTCATGTGTCCGTATCAGTGATTCCCAAGCACTGTGCCACAAAAGCTCGTGAGAGATCGACAGGTGTGCCACGTAAAATCATTTATTAATTACACATCTATCTTTGTTGATCAATGCCAGCGACGTATAGTGGCTGTCAGAACAAATACTCCCTCTTCCACTAGATGGCAGAAGATACAATTAATTTGTGTATCCACCTGTTCTCTTTCACACAGCAGAGTAGTAGTAGCTTAGAGTAGTGCTGTGCAATTAATCGAATTTCAATTACGATTATTACACTCCACGATTACAAATTGGCATAATCGTAAAAAAAAAAAGATGATTAATACCCATTTATATCCAAAACACTGTTTGCTTACACAAGGAAATCATACTTGAATTTATACATTTGCGCCTTCTTTAAATTTTCAAATTTTATAAATTTTGTTGTTGTTGTATTTTTTAAACAATTTTTTGTTTGTTTTTGTTTTGTACCAAAAAATAAATGATCGTTTGACTAATCCTGATTTCAGTTATTACCAAAATAAACATATTTAATTCATATTTTTTTCATAATCGAGCAGCCCTAGCTTGGAGTAGTCCACATTTCGCCCTAAGTAAGTACTTTTGTTTGTATATTTCTGTTCGATGGTGAGATGTGTGATTTTTCTAATGCAAAGTATTTGCCTTGGCTCACTGAACGTTAGGAAACACTGCCTTGTATTCATGGGAGAATGCCTTGAAACACTAAACAATTACAGTCTGGGGACATTTGGAGATTGTCATGTTTAAAATTAAAGCATTCCTTCACATCATATGAACATGGCGGACTCTCCTCTACGTCCTGCGCCGGCGAATCATCAAGAACACATTTGGCGTTAACCCTGATATGACCCCTTGTCTACTTCCAGCCTTGTGAGGAACTTCGCAGCTTGGAATCAAGCCTGTTCTTGCCGGGTCAAGAATTCTTGTGGTCTTCCCTAAACTGGCAGTAGTCGCTGACAGTCAGAGAGTTACTCAACAAGTCCAAGTTAGACGAGAGACATAACAGGTGCCGGAGCTTTTTGTGTTTTGTGAGTTGATTCGATTTTTGCCCAAAACATTGTAGGCAGGATTCATTCAAGAGTACGTTGTCCCAGATATGACATGGGAGATTTGTTTTTTTAGACTGTGGCCACAATGTAAATATAGCACATGAGCAAAATACTAATTTGTGGCTATGAAGTAGCTGGGGCTCCGTACTGGACAGTTGGGGAAGCGATTCGAGAGCCCGTTCTCTAGAAACGGTAAGGTTGAGGTCTGGGATAAGCTACAAATGGACATTATTAGTTGTTGTTCTTCAGTTACTTTCAGTTCACTTTGGTTGTCCACTTTGGTTATTTCTTGCAACCCGAGCCTTGTGTTTTTTCGGACGGCCGAACGTGGTCATGGCACCAAGCTCCAGGACATCCGACCGTGTCCGTTTGCCCAGTGTACCTCCCAGATGCAAGTGTGGAGTGTTCATGCTACATTACTCGCTGATTGGTCACGGCTGCATGAGCGCCTCTCATCATCGGCGGTCATTTGGATCTGCACCTCTCTTTGTAACTTACCCGTTGGGAGCGGTGACAAGTGGACTGTAGCGCTGCGGTCCTGACCGTGAAGCCGCTCTTATCCCGCTGGAAGGCATGTTCCGGAAACCCAGCGGGAAGCTTATCCAGCAGCCCGCAAGCCGTTAACAGCGGGACTGCCGCAGCCAAAAAAAGTCATTGTGGATTACATGGACACGCATCCCTCGAGTGTGTGCGCCGTTGCCGCTCTTCTGCATGCAGCTGTCCTTCCCGACGTGGTTTGTTTACATTTCTCAGTCACCCGCAGGAGCACTGTAACGTCCGTGGCCCCAGCTGCCCCCCAAACCGCAGAGCCTCACCCCTGTGAAGTGCTGGTCCTGCGTTTCAAAGCCGAGACTGGAATCCCACGCAGCTTAACAAAACAAGCGGGGAGAACAGTGGTGCCGGCGCTTATCTCGCAGGTGAGAGCAATTACAACTGACATCTCCATGCTGGACAGACAGCTGGGAACCTGACACGTACTACCACAAGTGTCCTTACGGGTGAGAGTGATTGTGTTGAAACGTAGCAGAGGCTGATGAGGGTGCTTACAAATCCTTGGTTACTCCCGCTGACAGACACAGCGCTCTGAGCGTCCCTCAGATGCAGTGTTTTTATATGAAAACATTTTGTGGCACACCAACCGCTTCAATGCGGTGAAAACTACAATACAATGAACCCCCCCACCTACTTGTGGTTCCCCATTCGCTTTTCTCTCTGTGGAACCTAACCGCATCGATTTGATGAAAAACTCGCCCGTTCACAACCTATGCCGTATATTTGTGCTTTTTGTAGAAGATGCCACCAAAGTGATAGCTAATAGGAAAGTAGTAATCTGCAATTTTTACTTGATGTGAAGACGATATTTGCACCAGCATCCTTACACTTCCGGCGCCTTTTTTCTAAACAAAATCATCATATTTTGAATATTAATGTTGAAATGCTATAAAAATGTTTTGGTATCATAGTTTGAGCTATATTTAGTTTTTTTTTTTTCTTTACAATATTTTTTCCTATATAGCTCCACTAGTCTAAACACGGCATTCTGATTGATATTGTGGTCGTGGAAAATTACTTTAGTGGTAAAATCCACTCCTTTTTGTCCATCTCATTAGGTATACCTACGCAAGATGGAATGAGCTCCAAGTAAAAAAAAATGTGTTTACAATATTTTCTATGTGTCCCCACCAGTCTAAACATGGTATTGTGATTAATATTGCATTTGTGGAATATGAATTCAACTGCAAAATCCACTCGTTTTTAGCTAGCTCAGGGGGCAGCCATTTTGTCTCTTCTGTCGACTGAAGATGACACCGAAGTTGCTCAGGGCTCAGATAGCGACCAATCACGGCTCAGCTCAGAAAACAGGTGAGCCGTGGTTGGTTGTTACCTGAGCCCTGAGCAACTGTGATGTCATTTTCAGTCGACAGAAAGTAGCAAAATGGCCGCCCCCTGTGGTGGCTAAAAACAGTTGGATTTTGCTGCTTAATTCATTTTCCACAAACACAATAGTAATCAGAAAATACTATTGGCAATTGTAAACTTTTTGGGTGGGGCATTTATAACACCCAGTGGTCACTTTACAGTACTGTCTAATGTGCTTTTTTAAAAATAAGTACGTATGTAGATCCAGTTTCTCTTTCAACGACAGTGTCATACAACAAAAGTAATTCGGTCATTCAGTCACTATAAAACGTTATAACTCAAATAAAATTGAAGCTATCCAGCAGACACGGCCATGTAGGCCAACATGGGATTGTTTTTCATCACCATATCACACCTTTCACTTGTTTCCAGGGAGAGTTTATAAGGATCTATCGTAATGGAAAAATAAGACATGCCACGCATGTCTTCTTGGCTGTATGGATGGCAATGAGCTCAAAAGACGAAGGAAAGCAGCGTAAAAGAATATAAGATCATTTATGCACATTCGTTTTGCAATGGAATCACAGCTCTGGGAAGCGCGGTAGCGGTTAGTTCTGAGGTTGGGGGTTAGAATCTCTACTCCGGAATTCCTTTTGTGGTGATTGCATGTTCTCCCTGTGCTTGCGTGGGTTTTCTGCGTGCACTCTGGCTTCCTCCCACATTCCAAAAACATGCATGTTAGGTTCACTGAACACTCTGAATTGCCCGTGAGTGTGAACGGTTGTTTGTCTGTATGTGCCCTGGGATTAGCTGGCGACCTGTCCAGGGTGCACAAATCGGCTGCAATCTGCATGACATATAAAATTTAAAAAGCAAAAACAGCGCCATATGTTAAGGTGCTACCATCCTGCAGATCACAGGTGTCAAACTCAAGGCCCGGGGGCCAGATCAGGCCCGCAACCTCATTTTATGTGGCCCGCGAAGGCAAATCATGTGTGTCAGCTTCATGTTTCTTGCAACTTGTTTTCACTTTTAACAACACTGAGATACTGCAATGTGTTATTTGTTACCACTCTTCCCCTTCAAAATATATTGAACAATAATCGAACAAACACTTACTTATTGGCTTCTAATTTCAAAACTAGCTATCCATCAATTTGTTGTGTATATGTGCTCTTACATTCACCCCTAAAATGGGTTCTTTCTTTTTTTTTTTTATCCCTCCCTCTTGATCATATAAGGCGATCATACATTTATAAGGTTCACAGTCATAACGGCCCTCCGAGGGACACCGATGCGGCCCGCTGCTGTAGATGGAGAATTTTTTTTAGTCATGTTTCAGTTTGACACCCCACATTATAAGTTGCATTTTCATTGTCAAACGTCACAACACAACTGATCTGTACCTCTTATACAGTATCTGTTTTTTTTTTCACTCATCTCAACCATATTGGGGTACTATAGATTGGTACTAAAGATACTAGAGTCGGTAGGTCGCCATAGAATTGTCATTTGCATGCTACACTGGGAATTGTACAGAAAGAACATCTTTTGTTTTTGTTTTGCCCTTTAAAAGTCATTCTTTGCAGTTGGTTATGCTGCGTCGCGCTGTTATGATGTCATCACACTATTTAGCATCCTTATATCAGGGTTTCAGAGATCAGAGTTCCCAACTGTGCTTCTTGGTGCGATTGCTCGTTTTGAGGATTGTTTTCCAAGCTGTCTCACCCTCAAAGCCCTGGAATGTGCATCAAATCCTTACCTTTTGACTGTGAGTGGCTGACAAGTTGATTGAAGAGCAGTTTCCACTAAACCCTTCAAAACGAGACAAGAGAGTCTCCGCATGACTTTTATAAGAGGCGGAGTCCCTCCGGGCCCTCGTGGGATTTGTGTCCATGCCAGCTCAGCCTCAACCTGGCAGTCTGAGGTCTTCTGTGTTGTTTAAAGGGCCTGTGGAATGTGGAACAAATCTGTTCAGCTTTATCGGCCTGGATGCGCTCCCCATTGGCTGGGCTTAAGAGCCAGGGGCCTGCGCGGGAGCTTACAGAATTTCACATGCAGGCCACAAACAGAGGCACATCCTGTTTGAGGCCAAGTGGCTGTCCTGTTTGTTGCCTGCCGTCTCCTTCTTTCACGAGGTGTGTCTGCTCAAAGGGTGTCCTGTGTGCCTTCCCTATGGTTTCTTTGTACATTCTTCCGGAAAACGTTTGAAACCATTGTTTGATTAGTGGACTTGTACAACACGTTTATCAAAAGTACTACAGAGGAATGTATAGACAGAGAACGGCATAGGCTAAACCTTTTTTATGTCATGCTCTTTTAATATTTTCACACACAACCTATAAAAGGTCTTCTTATTTGAAGAGAAAGACAGTAAATTTGCGCTCAAATTGAGCAAAGAATTGAAATTATGATGGGGAAACGGTCTGGGGTTGGTTGAACAGGGGGGTAGGGTGAAGCCTAAACGCACAGATCGGATGCACCCCGTCATTGGGAGATCATTGAATTTCAATGAAATTTCATACGGTGACATAAACACACCCACATCTGCACAGACAGCACAAATCAACTGAAGTCACTGTATAGACCGTTAAATATAGTGTAAATGTGCTGCATTAGCCGTGTGTCCATCATTAAAGAAGAAAAATAATTGCACATGCAGCCGGCTGTGTAATGTGTAATTTAAATCAATGGGGGTAAAGAGCCCAGGCCAAATATATGGAATGTAATGTTTGACATTTGTATTCCAGTCGACTCCCACGTGGTTCAGTACCCGCGGAGTCACATACTTGAGTTTTTTTTATTTTTATCTTTCCATTTTTCACCCCCATTATTTTTAAATATTAAAAAACATTTTGTTGTAGTTGTTTTTCCAGAATTGTCCCCCCCTGCCCCCATTTTCATAGAAAACGGAGAGTGAACGTCTACCAGTGCCAGTGTTTTTTGAAGAATTTTGGGGGTTTGGGAAAAAATAAATAACTATATATGTATATCGTCGCTGTCCTGTGAAAAACGCTTAATGCAAATTTTGGAGGAAAAAAATCCTTTTCACATTAATGTGATGTCTGTAACGCCTAAACAACATTCACGTAAAAATAAGAAAATTCACAAAATTGACATAATGTTTTTTCACATGACATCGACGATATATGAATATTTGTATACATATATATGTTCTGTAAAATGTTGAGGGATACCATTGTCCTAAATTTGAAAATGGCCTAATCCAAGTTTTCACACTCTCTGGAATTTTTGCTCACAAATGAATCGGATTTTCTGCAATACTGTAGACTTATTGTGTCTTTTGAATTGACCCATTTAACTCCACTTGAGATGCAATCCACCACTAAATATTTGAGTGCCTGTAACATATTACAAAGACAATACTGTATAAAAATCTGCTACCATTGCGGTACTACACGACTCTTAAGTGACATACCCCACGTGTCGCAGTGAGGACATATCAGCTAAATTTAACTGCAACTATTTTCCTTTTGTTAATCGAATACATAACATAGTGATCTGCTATTTCACACCCAACACGGCTCAGGGGGAATGAGATGCGCGGTTTCCGAGCAGCGGCAGCGTCCGCCGCCTGTGTGACAGCTGAGAAAAGGTCCTCCATTACATCACGTTGCTATCAACGCTGGCTTTAATGAAGCAGAGCTGATTACAGCATCGTTGACAGATGCCCAGTGGCCAGCTAGCGGTGATAATCTTTGTTTATGCCGTCCAGCAGGTCAAATCAAAGTGAGAGGATAATCAGTTTCGGGAAAGGGAGGGGCGGCGGCGGTATTAGAAGATCTCTCAATTGTAGAGGAGCAGGTGACTTTTAGTGGTTTAGGTGCGCTTATGTCAATGGCTAAGCATTCTCATCAAAAGCTCCCCCCGCCCAAACCCACGCCCCCCCCCCCCCCCTCGCAGCTGTTGTTATACAAGGACCGATGAGGCTTCACCCCCTGTGATTCATGTCCTGCCAAGGGAGAGGTTCTGCCTCCTGTTTGACCTCAAACAGAGTCCCGTTGGCCTGTGAGAGTCATATCTCGGCCACATGGAGCTTGTCCAGATGACAGCACGGTGTTCTGTTCTCGTCTCAGTGCCATTCGGGGAAAGACATGTCACGGCAAACTGATGCATTGATAAAATTCCCCATTAAATACCCGTATGTTTCAAATTCCATAACTGACCCGACAATGGTACAGTACATGTTGACTGACACTTCAAAGGGGGCTGACACACACTGGCCATGCGTTCCTTTTTATTTTAATGCGGTGGAATCTGTGAAGTTTAATGCCCACGGAACTTAACAAAGCTCAGAGTGCTGTCATGTATGATGTCAGACAGAACCGAAGTGTACCTCGCCATTAAAGGTAAGAACTGAGGGCTTTATTTTTTATGTGGTATTATTACTAGCAATAAATAGGAATGGCATTTGCTTATAATTTTGCCATTTTGTTTTCTTATTGATTTTCATTGGGTGAGGGGGAATGAAGTAATACAAATGATATATCATTGATGTCAGTAGTCATCATTATATGATATGATAATACAAATGATGTTCCTACTTTCTGCTTGTTGGAAATATTCATCTCCTTTGACCAAATTAAAGTGCCATGTTGGAAAAAATTCAGAACCACATTACACGTCTTGCATGTGACATCACTCATTTGTGACGTAAGAAGAAATGATGAGCGGAATCGTCGGGCGAGCAAACAACCGATTCCTAGAAATCGGATTACAGGGAAACAGTTCTCAAAAGAACCGATTAGATTCTCATTCGTGATTAACTTATTTTAAGACTTGTATGGAAGTTAAATCAACACTGTCATATGTCAGTTTTTGTTGATTATGCCGGCGCCATGTGGACAAAAGCGGAAGTGTTTTGAAAAAAATAAACCAAATTTCCGATGTGTGCCAGTGCGTAGTGTCGTGAAATCCTGAGCCGTCCTTATAGCGAAAGGAGGAAGTGAGTATGCCGTAAAGCAATTCAGGACATTTGTATTTTTTTGTGTGCCGGGGGTATATCCCACCCTCCTCAAAGTTGCTTTGTGCCAGTAAAAACGATACAGACCCCCTTAGGGCATGAAGTCCTGCTCCACTACTGTACTTGTAGGTCAATGTTTCATCAAGAGAGTTGTGAAAACAATTTATTAAGGTCGATTTCTTGCCCAGTGCTGCTTTAAGTACAATTTCCAATGAGAAAAAATATCCTTGAAAACTAAACAAGCATCCGGGAATGGATTGCGTTTGAGCTTAGCGGTTCAGCGCTATTGCCATTCAATACTAGCTGAGGCCAGTGGGCTGTGTTGGCTCACCACCGTAATTACCCTGACTCGGGCTCTAGGCTGAGGCCTCGGTGAACCGCCGAGAAAGAGGCCCCGCATGTCAGCCATCCATTCATTGTTCTTTTACTGTCTTGCAAGAGCGTTTTGCAACCCCTCTCAATTCTTCCACCCCCCCTTCATCTTCCCCTCCACTGGCTCTCTTCAATTTAAACACTTACATCTGGTTTTGAGTCAAGGCCAGGTTGGTTTCTCCTGGAATGGAGGTCTTTTATTCCTCATTGGCCTCCCGCGCTCTCCAGTTTCATCGTGCGGTGACGGCTACACCGAATGTTTACAAAGCGGTGTTCCTTTCGTTACACTGACACCACTGGAGCCATGTTTCCGTTAGCTGTTAGCCTCCCTCCAATCACACACAATTAATAGTCGGCGGAAGGGCTTCAAGGATTTCCCTTGGCGCCTTCCTCAAAGTGTCAGGTGACTAAGAGTATTTGTCACCTTAGACACTTTTGAGGAAATGGCTGCGATCTTGTTTGGACAAGGGAAGAAGATCTGCACTGTACAAGTTGTGTGGATCCTAATTGCACAATTTCAGAAAGCCGCATTGACTGGAAAATATGAGGAAGGCTCTTGAAGATATAATGTTTTTTTATTTTCTCCAGCGTACAGTATGTTTGGACTTGGATACACATACACGCTGTTGTAATTCATACCCTAAGGCCAGGGGAACTGTTTAGACACTCTTTTGTGCTAGCATCGACCGTTTTTTTTTTTTGTCTGTGAAGATTTTCAAAACGTGTCGTGCACATCTTACGTTTTGAAGTAAGACTATGTGTGTGTGTTTTAAGCCGGATAGAGAACAAAGATGTATACTGTTTTCCAGCGGGAGGATGGGTGGGACGCCGGCAGAGAGTGGCGATGCCTGATGTCACCTGGTAGGGAGCTTTGAAAGCTCCCCCCCCAGGTTACCTTAACCCATATTCAAGTCTGCCAGTCGAAGCTGAAGCTGTAGGGAAGCTTGGCGGAGGTGCCGCAGTAAGCGCGAAACAAACATCGCACGCTGCTCGGGCTCTCGCTTACGCCACAGCGCCCGGAAGGCACTTGCTTACGTTGGTCCTGTCAGTGCGTTGATTTCTCCTCGTCATTGGCGCACATGCTGCTTGTCATCTGTCTTGGCCTTACTCAAAAATATGCATGGATCAAAGCTTCCAGGTGGAAAACAAGAAAGCCCCAGACTTGTTTGCCCGGCCCCGCCGAGCATCTTGTGATCTGATAGAGAAAGAATGGCAGCGGCGAGATGCCAGAAGGCGGTTAATTACACATGTGGCTGGCAGATTTGGAGGCCAACACCGTGGGCGATGGAGATGGAGATGCCATGTGTTGAGATGTTAAACTGCAGACTGCGGTCAGACACGGTCTGCTCTCTCATTAGCTCCCTCGGCGGATGTAATGAGGAGGTGCTGGGGAGCAGTCCTCAGCGAAGCCATGTGTTCCGCCTCAATCAGCGAGACGTTACATCTCCTCGAACCTCGATTTTAATTGGAGCACGTTGGCTTTATTGTTTGTTTCATGACAATCCCCTCTATCAAGGGCATGAGACAACTCTTTGATGTTGTTTAGAGGTGCAGAACAACTCACTTTCCCTCTCGCACCACCCTTCGTTAGGGCTTTCATTTACACAACAATGATATAGTAAAAACGGAAACTTTTTTTTTAATGTTAAGGCATTGTTCAAATTATCCTTGTGCAGACGGACCTGTAAAAAGGACTAAAACTGCAATGACATGATGCCACTAATGTCACTATAAAAACACAACAGTCCTGTCAAGAAGAAGCTCCTCATTCAATTCAACATAAATCCTTGGCACCAAAATGCTAAAAGGTGGCGTTCAAGCACTACTTTTACAGTAGACAGGGCTTTGGCCCAAGCGCAAAATACCTGTAGATACATTTTTCAGGTGAATTCACAAGTAGCAGATCGCAAATATGCAGGGAAACACTTTAATATCAATGCCAGGCAATTTGTTTACGTTGTCACCGTTTTAAAATAACATTAAATGCATGTGCACCAATTTCAACTTCACACCCTTTTTGGCATACAGTGGGTTGTGGTTTGGGAAGGAGTTCTGTTCAGAAGTCGGCAGTGATTTGTACATAAGTTGAAATGCACCGTAGCCTATCGCTAACCTATGCTAACACGGTTATGAAGTCATAATTAGTGTAAATATTCGCAAGAAAGAGTTTTCTTATAGGGCCGCAATGATTCATTGATAAACTCAAACAATTCGATTACAAAAAAGGTTGATGCAAAATCTGCTTTGAAGCTTTGCATTTTTCCACTTTGGGTAATGTTACAGCAGTCACACACCACTCCAAGGAATAAATTGGTGCGATGGCAGCAAGCCAGGAGGACAGAGTCCGTATAAGAAAATGTCCAAAGTCAATATCATTTCACACTTAACAAGGAAGATAAAGTGCAATGCATACCACACCAGTACATCCACAATCGCCAACAGAAGGTAACGTACCGATGTTAGCTAATTTAATATGCAGTAGCCCACCATCGCTAGTTAGAACATATTGTAATGCCACTGTTGATGGCGATGGCCACAACTAACGCAGTCACTCAACACATAGACATGCTAACGAGTGAGCCAGTTAACAGCTAGCTACCCCTACACTCATTTGCCGACACCCACGTCACCCACCAGGCCAGATCCCGCCTTTTAAAGCCAAACAAACTCAGTCACAGATACTACAGTAGAACTTCAGGATGGCAATTCCAAGTGGACAACATATTACTAGCACCTCACATGCATGTTATTGTGTTTGATAACGCAAAATTCAGTTTTTATCCAATTTCTCAGTTAATTGATGGACTAATCGGTAGAATACACAATACGCAATTCTAAAAATGTGGAATAGAGCTGAAGCCCTGAGGGGGGGCGTCGGGGGGACCTTAAAGGACTGCTACCAGAGTTTTTCTTTTTGCAGCGTGACGCCATTTTTTTTCACCATTATGTTGAGAATCCCCTGCAGTTTGTGTGGATTTTTTCTAATTGGACGCCATGTACGTAATGCACCTTTTCTTCATACTGTAGCAGGGTAGTAAATTGATGTAAATTTTGCTCAAGACCCGTTACACACACTACAACAATATTTATCACAACCGCGTTGTACACTAGACAGAGTAGAAACAGTTGAAATAAGTTTCACCAGATAGTAACAAATTAACACGGAGCTGAAAATGCTGCAGTATGCAATTGTTAAGAAAACACCACTCGCTTGCACTCTAACGGCTTTTCCTACTCGGGTCATTCGGGAATTGGAAATGGTGCGTGTTTCATTTACAGTCTACAATCTCTATACACAGACCTGCAAAAATAACTCAAAATGCTGTAATATAACTGTCACTTTGCAATGAAATACTGCACACATGCCCACCAACTTTCTTTTGAATCCCATTTGTCAGTTATATGTGGTTTTATAATTGTTTATAATTAAGTGAGTAACTCTGCTGGACATTCTAACAGTGTATTAAATGCACACTTTGCACAAGAACTGTACTTTTATACCTATTTTCAAACCTTTGCGTTTCAAGGCCTGAAAAGGATGTCGTGTAAAACGGCCCCTGAGGGACAAGATGTGTTTGCTGTGCCTTTTACTCACTATTTAATTTGAAGGATGTGTACAGTGTGTGGTGATTAAAGACTTGTTTGGGGCTGAGGGAGCAGCACCAGTCATCTCAACATCACACAAAAGACTTACAGGCTGTGGAGAAAAAAAAAAAAAAAACCTCCTCCAGTTCTTAGGCAGAGGTCCCATTAAGCAGTAGATAGTCCCTATCTGTCTCTTGTTCGGCAAACCACATCCTCTTGTGGTATCTGGTCCTCTCCCATCTTTGTTCCTCTTATCATCCCTATCCTACTTTATGCCTTCGCTGTCTTTATTATTCCCTTACTTCCTGCCTCTCTCTCTCGCCCCTCTTCTACCTTCCCCCTCAATCCCCCAAGGCTTCATTCCCAATCTTTTGCCGTTTTCTCCCCAAAAGTCTCGTGTGGCCAATTTGCAGCGGCGGTTCAAACCTTGACCCTGAAACGAGATTGCTCCGCTGCAACCCCCCGCCGCCCCCCCCCCCCCCCCCCCCCATCAGTGGTGAAGGTCAGGGCTAGATTAGAAGCTGGAGGACTCGTCCTGTGAAGTGGGGAGTAATCACGCTCTCTGAGATTGTTAAATAGAACCGCAGGCCCTGCTGCTGTCATTACTCCGAGAAAGAGAGGAAGGGGAGGGAGGGAGATGTGAGGAGGGGTGGTGGTGGTGGTAGTGGGGTGCGGGCGGGCGGGGGGCGATCACCTAAACGTATGCAGATGTTGAAAATCGCATGCAGTACATGCAGTTCTTTTGTTTTTCGAGCATCTATCTGGTTTTTATTTGCCTCCTTGCAGTGGGCCTCCTTGAGTCAAGCTGCAGATTTGATTTCAAAGTGCGGGGCAGCTCAGAGGAGCGAACATGACGTAAATAAGATGAATCATTTGTTGTTTGAATTCTTGCGGTTTAAGGCTTGTGCTGCACTTAATTGTCATTGTTTCCACAATCCTGGCGTGATTAAAGTGTGTGTGCTTGTGTGTATTAACACATGTGGAGCAGTTCTGTTTTGTGTAGGAAGTGGATTATTCCCATATGACAGCACTCCTCGGCTGTGCCCCTTGCACCACTTTGTTTTGCGCTTAATTGAAGTGACAGAATAACGAAATGTCCATCTGGCTATTGTTCCCCGTTCAAAATAAATACACGCATTGCTCAGAGCCTTGAATGGGCAATGTAACCAAACTTCCTTTAACTTTTAGCCTCTTTCATCAAACTCTCCTCGCTGAGAACTTCCTGTGAGAAGCAAACTTGGCCAAGCGAGCGCTCACAAGATGAATTGCAGTTTCATATTCATCTTTTTTTTTTTTTTTTTTTTATGTATGCAAGGGTCCGTTTGAAGACTTGGGAAGAATCTTAAATGCTTGGCTGCGCTTGCTTGTATCCTAGACAGTGAAACACAATCAGTGTGGTGCACATGTTTCAAAGTTTGGCCGCACCGTAGCACCGTCCGTGTAGGCCGTTTTTTTTTTTTTTCACTCCACACATCTGACGAGGAAATGTTTTTGCCTGAAATGTTTATTTTCTCTGTGTCTGAGGTCTGAACTCTAGATTTACTTACGTCTCTGATCTTCCTCTTCTCCTCTCAGGAGTTTCCAAATGGGCATATGAAAGCAGGACACCTCGCAGATCAACACTGCCCCCTTGAGGGTAAGTTGGAAAGGTCTCGCTGATAAAATCTGATGAAAAAAAAAATTCACAATTCCAGGGTACTATTGTAGGGGTATTCGGACCATGCTATAAAGGCAAAAAATACACCATAAGTCATAATATTATGAAAATAAAATTGTATATTTTCAAGAAGCGAATCTATGTTTTTGAGATACAATTATTAGCATTATTTTAATTAGTATTAAAGTAGTAAAATAACAACAATAAAGTTGAATAGGTGAAAGAGAGTCATTTTCAAGATTATCGTCATATTACGATAATTGAGTTGTGTATTTTTACAAAAGAAAAAAAGTCACATTTTGAGAAAAAAAATTCAAAGTTTTAAGGAGAATAATGTTGTATATTCATGTTTTTGAAATGTAAGTCATACTTCAAGGAGAACTGAATGAACAATATCAGAGGAGCAATCTGTGTAATGATGAGCAATGTGGTGGATCAACAGTATATAATATAATATGTCAGCACGGTTAGCTACTAGACAGCATGTCTGCCTTGCAGTCAAGAGATCAAGGTTTAGAATCTCTGCATTTTCTCCCCGTGCCTGTGCGGGTTTTTTTCGAGTACTACGGCTTTTCGAGTA
This sequence comes from Filicampus tigris, assembly GCF_054856515.1. Classification (NCBI taxonomy): domain Eukaryota; kingdom Metazoa; phylum Chordata; class Actinopteri; order Syngnathiformes; family Syngnathidae; genus Filicampus; species Filicampus tigris. Next base: position 12,147,570 of record NC_141224.1, read on the forward strand.
CTATGGCTCCCGTCCACATTCCCCAAAAACTTGTTAGGTACACTGAAGTCTCGAAAGTCTCTAAAACTTCAAATGGTGTGAATGAGAATGAGTAGAGCTGGTGATGAGCATATTTCTGCTCTCACCCAAAATCTGCTGGGATAGCTTCCAGCACACCCATGACACTAATAAAGACGCTACAGAAAAGGGATGGACGGATAATTCATGATTCATTCAAATCATTTCACAACTGAAATTAAATGTTAACTAGTATTTGAGTTGTGAAAAGTACAGCCTTTTAGCAAGCGATCTATATTGGAAAAAGAACATCAGGTAGAGATCAGGATGAATTGATTTTCAGTGTTTTCTGGCAACCTTTACTTTCTTCCATTAAGTCAGTGCCAGACATTTTCAGACCTTCTTTTACCCTAACATTTGAAAAATATTTAAAAATATATAAATAAATTCCTTGGCACTGAATGAGTTAAAAAAAAAAAGAAAAAAAAAGGTGTGTAATTGTGTGTCTCCTAACTGTGTCTCTTATGACAGTGGCTCTCCCTCCTGAGAAGGCGGAGGGCTGCGAGAACTATCTTCAATACATTCACGCGGACGACGGGGAGCGAGAAATGAAAGCAAGCGGGAAGAAACGAATCAGTCTGGATGTAAGTCTACACTGTGACAGTAGTATATCTTATTGTCATTATTTTATTAGGAGAAAAGCAATAGGAAGGCAAGGGGAAGAAGGTTCAGATCAAACCAACATGGGCTAATACTGCAGCGTTTTTTTTTTTTAGCCCCACTTCTGTGTTCCTCCAGTTAAAACTATTTACAGGAAGAGTGGAATGACTTGTGGGTGCCTGGACATCTGTCTGTACAGTGCTGCTCCAGAACAAATCACAATGTAGGATTGGCTTCCATGTTTAAAATGCTTTAGTGATCAGTCCTGACCGCATGTGCTAAAGAGACATTATAGAGCCATAAAGGGCTGCTTCTCCTTAGTCCCATCGCTCATAAATGTATGCTGCCTTTTTCACACAGCTCCTCCACCAGGCCTACAGTAAACCAGATGTTTTCATGGGTTTTTTTTTTCTATTATTAAAGCCAAGCTACTATCACAAGTTGGTAGCTGAAGAAAGACGTTGTTCACATTTTTCCCCCTCCGTCCATCTTCTATAGCACTCATGAGACCTTGGATCTATCTCAGCTTATTGTGGACAAGAGGCGGGGTACACTTTGGGCTGGTCACCAGACAATCAGAAGTCACATATAGAAAAACAACCAGTCACACTCACATTCACACCTACGGATAAACTAGAGTCTTCAATCAATGAATGTTTTTGGAATGTGGGAGGAAATCAGAGAAAACCCACACAGGCACGGACCCAAAATCGAAACCCCGAACCCACAACTGAGTGGCAGACGTGCTCACCACTACTCTACCGTGCTAACCGCTAATTTTCATGATGGCAAATTGATAAACGAGGTCATAGCTTGCTGCGCTGCATGAATCGTTTTCTTTGTCCCATGCAAGAATGGAAACACAAATGTGGTTTTGGAATGCACTTCTGTAATTGTCAAGCCAGATTTAATTTGGGAAAAGTGTGTTGAATCTTTTTCTGTAAGCCACCAAGGTAAAATCAATACAAAACTTGTTGAAAGTGTGCTAACCATGCTGAGGGCAGTGGCTTTCCCCCTTTAGTTGTAGAAATTTTGCTGCCCCCTTGTGGCATGTAGTGCATTATTATAAAATGATAAATTATAAATAAATCTCTGGCAGCAGAATGAAAAACAATGAGCACAAACAGTGTGTATGCTCCTTAATATTAAGAAGTAATTCATCATAATCCGATGTATGTACAGGATTTGGAGTGTGATGTTTCTGTGGAGGATGACAACCGCCAGGAGTGGATATTCACACTTTACGACTTTGACAACAGTGGCAAAGTGACAAAGGAGGTGTGTGTTTTCAAGTCAGTTAACAGCTTAAGACAACTTGTGGTTATTTACTGGATTTTTCACTCTGACCAATTTTGGACCATGAGCCAAAGTGTGTATTTTTCTTGTTATTGTAGGATATGTCCAGCCTGATGCACACCATCTATGACGTAGTGGACGCCTCGGTCAATCACTCCTGCCATAATAAAAGCAAGACGCTGCGTGTCAAGCTGACTGTCACTCCGGAGCCTAAATGCCACAAAAAAGAATCAGGTCAGAGAAATATTTCTAACACTGATAGTATCTTGTCAAAGCCTCTGAGCATAAAATTGTATGAATTCTTACTTATTGTTTGTTGTTTTGGAGTCACTAATGGTGTACTACTTCACTTGACTGACTTTGGTGCAAATAATATGGGTACAGTTCCCACTCAGTTACGGTGTGAAAGTGTGAGCGTGATTGGTTGTCTGTAGAGGTGCCACAATTAATTGATTAATCAACAACTAATTGATTATCAAATTAATCAATAGGTTTTTTTTTATAGTCGTTTAAAAGACCTAGTTTAATAAAAAATTTCAAGAGGGAAGTCAACCTAGACATATATTTTTTAAGACTATGTTCTATGCAGGCCTACTAGTTGGAACCAGTAACTGAATCATAATCAATATTTGTGCATTTTCTACCCTGTCAATTTGAAATAATGTTTTATTTTTAACTAAAGGGGTGGAAATCAAAACATGTTTTTTTATCCGATCGATCAAATAACCAACAAAGTAACTGACAGCTAAACAATTCTCAAAATAATCATTAGTTGCAGCCCTAGATGTCTGTTTCTATATATGTTATGCGCTAGCTCCCCGTGACCATGAACGGGATTAGCGATATAGAAAATGGCGGAATTGTTGTTTTGCTCCACATCTGACTCCTTTTTCACTTTCATGTGATTTGTTCCGACCTGTTTCACTTTCCTTTTTCAGATCGCTGTCACCAAGAGGAGGGTCGTTCAGCTGACAAGCGCATGTCTGCCTACATCAGGTCGGTCAGCAGATAAATACAAAAGTCACATTTCACGTGCTCTTATTCACTTCCTGCAATGCAATTTGTATTTGAAGCAGCAGAGGGCAAAGCAGTGAGGCCCCAGCCACGGAAGGCCAGCACTACTGTGTGGACGAGAACACCGAGAGGAGGAATCACTACCTGGATTTGGCTGGCATAGAGAACTACACTTCCAGATTTGAAGGTAAGCTACATCACAAGCATACTTTTGACCACGGTAAGATGAACTCGACATGCTCGCTGCATTGTAGTGTTCCCCCCGCATATCACTGATTAGTTTTTTTTTTTCAACCTAAAGAGTAAAGTAATAAAAGATTGATCAAAATTCCGACAACTAACAAAAACATACAGTATTGTAGATGTTGACAGACTTCACAAAGATGCTGGTTCTTTAATGAAGCCTCAATTTTAGCTGCATAGAATATCAAGACTTTCTTCCTCCTGATCATTGCATCGGGTTTTGTTTAAACACTGTAGAACTGCTATTAAAGAGAAGTCAATCCATCTCAGGGGGCGGCCATTTTGCCACTTGCTGTCAACTGAAAATGACATGACACTGTTGCTCAGGGCTCAGGTAACTACCAATCATGGATTAGGTTAAAAAAAAACAGGTGAGCCATGACTGGTCATTACCTGAGCACTGAGCAGTTGTGATGTCATTTTCAGTCGACACTAGTGACAAAATGGCTGTCCCCTGAGATCGCTAAAAAGGAGTGGATTTTGCTGCTTAAATTATATTCCGCAAAAACAACATCAATCAGAAAACCAGGTTTACACTATTGGAGGCGCATAGAACATATTCTAAAGAACATTTTTGGGTTGACTTCTACTTTAATGAAATGGTCTCTGATTTTGTCCGTCTCTGGTATTATAGTTTTTGTGTAATCCTACCAACCAAAACTCAGCAATCAAAATATAGAACTTCTTGTCTTTCTCTTTTGAACTTGGCAGTGGTAATGAAAATACGATTCTGAATTCAATGCTTGTCTTTCAGCATTCGCACAATACATTTTTTGACACATGCTTGAATGCTTTATTGTCAGCATGAGCACAATGATGCATTGTGTTTAAGCGGCGGTGAAAAACGATCTTGCCCCCTGAAGCTCTGACATGTCTTTCAGGAACGAGCCCTCCCCAGGAGAGTCACGGTCGGAGCTCCCAGAGCCAGAGCCGCTCTCGCTCCCACGAGCCAGAAGCGCAGCTCCTTCACCAGCGGCGCTCGCAGGTCATCGGCGACAGTTACAACCCCGCAGAGTTTCGGGGGAAAGGAGCACAGTTCGTGAAATCTCCCAAGGGAACCAACAAAGGAGGAAGTAACGGCGGCGGTGGGGGCAAATCCACTAAATGTCACGGCTACCACCCTCCCATGCAAAGCATGCTGCATGGCGGCGGCACAGCCACCCACGGAGGTCAGGATGTCTACCACTTACCACACCATATCCAAGCATCCGGCCACCATCAGCACCCGCTACAGTACAGTCACAGCAAACGTGTCAGAGCCAAAGCCCGTGAGGCGCTTTCCCCGAACAAAACGCCTCTTTCCCCGCAGCCTCACCCCCAGGGGCCGCCCACCCTGCCCTCGGTGTTGCCGGGCCAGGAGAGAGAGCAGATGTCCGGCCCGCCCGGGAGCCCGGGCTTTGTGGTTCCTGTAGTGCAGCGCCACGAGCACCACCATCACCATGAACACCACCACCACCACCACTACCACCATTACCACCAGACATGACCACCTCCGCTCACATCTAGTGTCCAGGACCAAGCACCACTCCCAGTCGAGGATCTTCGTATTCGCCTCGTGCAAGCTATACAGACAATATGCTCACATGTATTTTTCTATTGTGATGCCCCAGCTATAGTGGACCTGAAGGTTTTCGAAAGTTCTTGTCACCTAAAATGCAGTGTGGCACAGCTAACTTTTTTTTTTTTTAAACGTCTTTGCTGGGACTGCTGAACCTATTTTCAGTCACGGCAGCGCGCACGCACACACACCAAAAAGTCAAAAACCAGGAGAACTTTGGCACCTTTTGTCCCCTCCTGATGCTGTTTGTTGATGGTTGCCGTTCCTGGAAGCAAAATGACATGTGGGAGACATCTCCAAAAACAAAACAAAACAAACAAACAAAAAAAAAAACATGGATCTCAGGTGTAAAAGGTGCTGCTTTTTCACAGAGGCCTCTTCGTCTGTGGACTGAGGGGGATTTGGAGTTGAAATATGGGGGGGGGGGGGGGGGGGTTACGAAATCACCACTGCCAGTTTTTATGCAAAAAATATCTTGCTATATGTACTGTATAAAAAAAATATATATATAAATATATAAATATAAACACATTTTACTGTATAATTATGATATTGTATATGCATATGTCATCATGAATATAATTATGCATATGTGTATTTTGTCTTTTATATATTATAATAAACATTATGGAGTTCATGTTAGTCATCGATCATATAGTGGTTCACTTGCCTGGCTTCCATGCAGGTAGCGTAGATTCTGCTTCTGTTCCCTCTCAGGTTTTTTTGGCCCCTAAGCTATTCATGTCATCTTTTACATTTTAATGTACTGCACCAAGCAGGCTGATCAAATCAACCTGAAATTTTGTTACAAAAGCCTCAACATGGTCATGCTTTATACCTAATATTGTGACTTTGGGCACGGCACTGATGATTCGCAGTGACAACAACTGTAGTAACTTGACCACATTTGGTCCTGTCTTCTCGAAATTTCACCTATTTGATGAGAGTCCAGACCGAAAGACATCTATGAACCTATTTTTCATTGTAGTCATAGCAACACCTCCTAGCCTAGCGTGTTAACCAGCTCTACCAATTTGTGTGACCCATTGGAATGTAAAAGTTTGCTATTTTCAAAAGAAAAGTAAATACACAGTAACAAATGTATAGTTTTTTTTTCTTTTTTTAAATAGAAAAAAACAACTATGACCTTCGGTCAAAATTTAACAAGTGTAGTAATATTTTGTGAACGTGAGAACTATTCTTACGTATTAATTCGCCTTCTATTCTGGAAAACAAATCTTTGGATTTGACAGAATAGGACTACATTCTCAAAAGATACACTGATCTCGGGAAAAAAGGTAGTTGCTCTTTTACGTACATACGTCGTATGTTCTTAAAAAAACGGAAAAAAAAGATTCATGCACGGATGTCATGTATGTGATAATACACTTTTTAACCCAAAGCAAAGGAGGAGTATTTTTTTATTTACTTTAATAAAGTATGACAATTGCTTTGCAATTATTTTGCAGACCCCAAGCTACAAACTGGCACCTCGGTTTGACCAGCCACTGGTCGGTGTAAAAAAAATGAACGAATGGAGTTCATTAAAATTTTCTTAAAATTATACACAGTGATATGTGCTTCTGAAAGGCACTTCTTTTAGTGTTAATGGAAGTTTTGACATCATGCCAACCTAAAAAATACCCTGTGACATTTTACAATTACAAGTTAACTCTTTTTTTTAACAAGTAAACTAAATCGAAATAGAGAACGTTTGACCATTCCGCTACAGTGGTGACTCAAGTCTGAAATCAAGCGTGAGCATTCCTTTACGGATTTAGTTTTGTGGTTTGTCTTAGACTGTTCTAAGTCTACTGTTATCTGTTCAGACAATCCAGAATTATAATTTTAAAGAAAAATAATTCTCACATGTAGTCGCTATCAACAGATTCATCGTGATATTACGCTTGTATCTGTGAACGATAGCGCTATACTGCTAATTAGCTAGCTTCTTACTAGCTGATAGCCGCCGTTAATGCTAATTTGGTATCTTGACTGTTGGTTCCTAATTTTTTTTTTTAAGGATATAAACGCCAATAAGAAACAGAAACGGATTGAGTTACAGCAGAAAGCGTGATAGAACCACTGGCGTTTATTTATTCAATATGATATTGTCATTGCACTGTTGCTAATTTTGCAGCCGAATTATATTTTTGTAGTAATAACTTTCAACCACTAGATGGCAGCAAAGGCACTCGTTATTTTGTTCGACCCATAGTCACAGTTGTATCATTTTGTTTTGTTTGAACAAAAACGCTGAGCAGCAAATCCAGTGTGTGATGTAAGTGACATATACAATGATTTAGGGGTATATTTTATACATTTGGATTTTTACTGTAAAATTTCACTATTTTATTTTAATAGGCCACTCACCTCATGGTCAAAAGTGTGCAAACACCAGAAAAGGAAAAATAATACTCATTAATACATCATAAAAAAGAATGTTACATAATTGTTTTTTCTCTCCTATGTCATTTTATTTTTTTAATGCAGCATGGTGTCTAGTTGGGCATTGTATCAACGTGTCTTTTGTTAATTGCCGGCAGCTCAAGAGAGAGAGAAAAAAAAAAATCACCATTCCCTGCTCCAGTGGTGAGGGATTTAGTGAAGGACTGAATCCGAGCCCTGGCTGGGGCAAACAATGGCAGCTATGAAAGGCGAGGGGAGGGTCCATCTAATGCAAATATCCACTTTGTGCACCCCCAGAGGACCTGCTGCTCTCAACTCTGACATCCACCACCAAGCAACAAGTGTGCATTGCAGTTTAGTCTGAGTTTTGCTGTTTATTTTTAACAGAGCTTTTTCACCGTTGTTTGCTGAAGAAGTTCCGCCAAGATGTGTAAAGCTGCAACTCGTGGAAATGTCTTCTGTGAGTTTCTATTTGGAGACTGGATACAGCATCATTGAAATACACCTGCTGTAACAGGAAGAACAGAGGTAAGAATACATCTTAAAATTGACTCATCATATTCCAGTGGAATGTCTTGATTCTTTCTTCTACGTTTGTCAGCAATGCAACATTTCCAGCATTATAGTTGTATCCCGCACAACTTTTTTCCCTCCCTCAATGTGCGGCTTATTTAGCGCAGCTTAGCCTGTCTCAGGGAAACGTGATTATCCTCTGAGCATTCAAGACATGCATGAGAAAGGCTTTGCAACATAATAGATCAGTGGGAGCCTGTCTACTTGTATGGGACTGGGACAAATGGAGGGGAATCTCCCTTGACTGTTAATGCTGTTGGGTGTCCATGTGAGGGAACAATATTGGGAAATATTACCAGCCTAATAATGGGATATTGTGCCTCTGTTGTTTACATGCTATTCTGTTTTCAGCACAAAAGTACGAGCCACACTTAGGCTCATTCTCGCATCCCTGCAGTGTCCCACCATGCATAAAAGCAGTAATGGTGTATTGCTACTGTAAAAATCCCAGCACAGAAGCCCCCCGCCACCCAACCGCCCCCCACTGCATACACGCTGCCCGCCCTCCCCAACTGAAACTTCAAAGTGAGCTCTACATGAGGCCTTTATGTGAACAATTGCGCTATTCTACCCTGCACCCCGCAATCCTGACGCCCCCTCCAACCCCCTATTCCCATTTCCACTTGATTAAGCCCCGAGCTGAGCGTCCCCGCTTGAATGTGGAGGGAAAATGGTTCCCTAATTCTGACTCTCAAGTGCAAAACAAAAGAGGAAGAGTGTTTGCGCTGCTCTAATTTGGGACCGGTTCAATAAGTTGGAAAGAGTTTGCTCTGTTGATGAAAGGGGTCAAATATCTATTATTTCTTTATTATTAAACCTTTTTTGTCGCAGCATTGAACCAATTTTACAACCACAAATTAAAGAGTTAATAGAATTGTAAGAACAGGGCAAAGTATAACTAATTAGTGAAACTGATAACAAAAAATTCCCTTGTGGGATTATTGAAATGCAAATTATTTCAAAAGCATCCCATCCATCCATTTTCTGTACCGCTTATCCTCACTAAGGTTGCTGAGTCTCTGTTTAATATTATGTATATTACAATAATATATATATATGTTGGTTAGAGGTGCCATGATTAATTGATTAATCGGCAACTAATCGATTATCAAATTAATTGAGTTTGGATCATTTATACATTTTTAAAGACCTTGTTTAATTTGGAAAACATCGATCAACATTTTTTCCTATTTTCTGACATATTAAGGATCAAACTATTAAGTGAATTGTAATTCATTTATGTTTGCGCATTTTCTGCATTGTCAATATGAAATAATGTTCTGTTTTTTAATAAAGCGTGGAAATTAAAACATGTTTTTGAAATCCGATTCATCGATTAATGGACAAAATAATTGACGGATTAATCGACTAGTGAAATAATTGTTAGTTGCAGCCCTAAAGAATATGAGTTAAAATTCTGGAATAAAACAAAAAACAAACAATCTTTTAATGTGCAATATTTTTGTGAATTTAAAAATTTCCCATAAGGAAATAATGGTGGCTGGCCCACTTTCAATCACTCTATGAAAAAACATGTAAGAAAACAAACATATATATCTTATTAAGGCTGTCAAATTTGAAGCGTTAACTATGGAGATTAATTAAAAAAAAAAAAAAAAACTCAGTTAACTCAGATTTATTTACTTCCTGTAGCAGGTGACCTCTGATATACTTTTTTTCTCCACATTATCAAATGTTTATTGTCAAGCATGCATCTGCATTCATGTGCAAAAGAATGATTACTCAGAGGTGCAAAAGCCATCAGACATGTTTGCATCCTGCAAATTTGTATTAGAAAAGCAGGTGTTGTAGGTGTAATTGTGATAATTGTAAGCAAGTACCGCTGTAACACAGTGTGAGTGCGGTGTAGAGGTTGCTAAGCAATGAGAGCTGCTGGATGAAGGCTGCTTAGTTGATTCTTTCCCCCCACTTCAGGCTTCTCTCTCTCCATCTTTCTTTTCAGTCGAGCAACCCCCAACCTCTTCTCTCAGCAACTGTTCTGCATACTAAAAAGTGGATTTCAAATTGAGAATCTTACAGTGATTAAATATTATGTGTTTTATTCATGTTATCATTCACCGTTTAAAAAAAAAAAAGGTATTTATAATACTCTGACATACAGAAAACGTGCGAGAAGACATAAGGACAGGACCGCTAAGTAAATTTGATGTATTTTTTTGTCAGTTGTAAGTTTGCCATTTCTTGTTGCTTAGCATTTTTTGAATAATTTTTCAGTACAATTTTAATGACAAAATCCAGGCAAATTTAGCAGGAAGTGGTTATCCATGAATATGACTAGAAGGTCAGCCAGTTCACATGGGGGCCAATATTTGCTGTGCGAGTTTGTTACCAGAGGAGGGCAGTATCCTTGTTCTACTCTAAAAAAAATATACTTCCAGCAGTTTCTAAATAGTTTTTCTATTTTTAAAATGTTTTCGTGATACAGGCGCTTCAAGCCGTGCTCGCTTTGTCTGTGCCCTCAACATCAATCAACCGCCACATCATACATCATTTCGCCGATTTATCTTGTTAGCATCTTCAAACAGGATGCCATTATTATTGTGACGACTCAAAAACAGATGTGGCACAAGGTTACTTTAAACAAAAACAGGCCCTCTCAATTGCAGCGATATGATGACCGTGTACACGATGCGTCACGTGTTTGCAGTGCATTTCTGGCTCGGATAACTGCATTGAGAAGCATTTTTGTTCCTAAGGATGATCCACATAGTAGATGTTGATGTTGGGAGTTTGCATCTGATCTTAACAAATCGGCGACATCACCTCATGCTGAATATTCAATATCGGGCCTTTTGCGTGTGTTGTGCCTTATGTATCATTGATGGACGTGCGCATAACTGACATTTTGGGATTGAGAAGATCCTCAATGACAAATTTCCTCTAAGTGATGGGCCGTGGCCCCATGGGAGTGGTATAATTAGAGCAATGGAAACAGGAAACACCTCGCCCTCCCTATCATTCTCCCTCCTGAATCCCTCCAGCCCCCCCCCCCCCTTTCTTTCTGGTCTACCCCCGACCTCCTATACGACATGTGCCCGTATAAAGGTATCATTTGTAATGAAATAGCGTTACATTTTGGAAGTCACGTGGGGAAGTTTGGACCCAGAGGCAAGGGAGGAGCGCTCACAAAAACTTACTTATAAAAGAAGGGCAAGAAAGACACATGGCATTAAAAAGTACTAAATTGACCAAAGTCCAAAAATGAGACACAAAAAACACTAAAGTGAGCCAACACGAATCAACGAAACGTGACTGGCACAGCAAACACAATGAACCAACAAAGACAAAAAGAAACCAGGGAGAAAACCGACAAGACAACGAGAAACACCTGGACGGGACACTTGTGACTGAGGGAGCTGATTGGATGACACGCACAGGTGGAAACACAAGACCTAACGAGCAGGACAAGATATAAACGAGACGCAACATGAGCTGAAACCAAATACAAATCCAAACAACAACAAAAATGCCCATGACAGAATATATTCTCATATGTTAGATTAATAAACTTTGATTCAAGATGAGTACAGCAGGTGTGAGAGGCAAAAAAAAAAACAAAAAAACACTAAACCATTCCAAGCTCCTTTTATTACACTGTTGGAATTTGTAAGCACTCTTCTTGTATCACAGTGCCTTGACTTGAGCCTGCCAGTGATTCATGTGTGGTGAATGTTTAAACGCCAGCGTGGTAACTCGGTCCAGCATGAGGGATGTGGGAGCCGAGCCTCTAATTTCTGCTCCCTCCTCACCAAGATTAAAGACCCAGAGTGGACCAGGTGTACGGTCCAGACCAAAGATGAGCCTTCTATCTCTTCCTCCCCTCATTTTACCATTCGCGGCTGTTGCGTGGCACTCCGCCTCCTGCAAACTTTACAGAGCTGTGCGAGGTGCAGTTTTTACTGCTGGCTGGGTGGTTTTGCTTGAGATTTGGCCAACAGAGGGAAATGGGGGCGTTTAGATGACGTAGCTCGGAAGTGAAAATCGATAGAAAGGGTCTTGCTTTGGCAGCTTTTAAGTGACAAAGGCATTTTAAAGTCTGAAAATGCAAACATTTGAAAATACTATCAGTAAGCAAGTAAAAAAAAAAAAATATATATTATTTCTTTATATATTATATTATTTCTTTTCTACATTTCGGACTAGTGTACACACAGCAGTCTGGACACATGGGAATATCACAACTAAAACCAATTTTTCCCAACCTTTATTGCGCCAAGGAACCCATTTTACAAAAAAAAAAAAATTGACAGAACACAACCGAACTATAATGTCACAAAAGGTATGGATAAAGAAATATGTCATCTGAATGTACTCACACATTTAGTTTCTCATTGCAAGATATGGGCCTGTTTAATTGAACACACTGATCTGATATAACCACAGGAAACCATGACTTATTCTATTGTGTGAATGGCAACAGGTGTCTACACAGGTTTATTGTACTGGGCCTTCTGCCATCTAACAGAGGAGCATTTAATTGGTCCACCTGCCACTAAAATTCACTGAATTAGGTAGAAGAACAAAGATATTTGTAATTAATAAATGATAATTTTGTGGCAAATTTTTGGGCTTATAAGTCGTTGTGGAGTATATGTCGCACCAGTCAAAAAATGCATAATGAAGATGAAAACAATAGTTGCTTTGGAGTATAAAATGCATTTTTTGTGGGAATTTATGTGACAGAAACCGAGACCAAGACCAGTAAAGCTCGGACCGGCACCCAAAATCCACCGTTGGCCACCTCTTTAGCATCCTAAAGAAGGTGGCATAAATGCACCAAACGTATTTGCCAACCGCCAAAAGAAAGTCGAAGAAGAAATGGAAGAAGGAGTCGTCACGGTAACTGATATGTGACATACAAGTATCGTTAATTTAGCATACAGCTTCCACCACAACAAAGTTTTACTAGTAACAGGACGAAAAGGTGCAGTAACCCACCAAGCTTCTACCTTTGCGACACATGATTTTAGTTCAGGTTAGCCATTTTAAACTAAAAAGTAAAGCGTCCGTAGTTTGAAGCAGAAGTTTCGAATCCAACTGGAACATGTTCGCTGCCGTCAACACGATTAGGGAACAGTGACTTTGGGTACCAGTACGAGCTCTAATTTTAATATTCCGTGCTTTCCAGTCTATATGCTGCTACTTTTTTCCTATGTTTTGAACCACGCGACTTATATAAAGGTGCGGCTCTTCTGTGGATTTTTCTTCCACCGCTAGGGGCGCTCCAACCGGAATTACAATACAATTGCCATTAACAGAATGTGACTGCAAGTGGAGGAGTTCCACAGGCGAGGGCGCTATGCACTAGGTTATGAATTAGGTGGTATGCGGAAGTAGAGCAATAAAAGGTGGACGTTAGCTGACAAAGTGGAGTGGCAGCGGGCAGTGAAATGAAGATAAGTACTTTATTTTCTCTTGGTTCCGTTCCGTTTTATTCAGCAAAGTTGCTGCCGTGTTAAAAGGCACTGTTAGGAAATAATCTGTATATTTACAGTTCAAAATCGTTCTGTATATGCAGTAAATATCTAATTTTTCAACATCTAAAGGTGCGGCTTATATGTGGGGTTTTTTTTTTTTCATTATTTTTTTAAAAATAGTGTGGGTGCGGCTTATATAAAGGTGCGGCTTATAGCCCGAAAAATACGATTTACGAGTTGCATCTGAGTCCACGTCTCAGGACCAGGCAAACTATGAAAAAAGTTGTGACTTACTGTCCGAAAAATACGGTGTTGTACAAGTGCTTGTCCTTAAAATACTTCTGTAGAAAAGTGTACACGTGTTGTGCGTGCATTTCATGAGATACCCAACTACTGGCCTGGCGTGCATAGAGCAGTCATTTTGTGCAAGCCTGTCCGAGCTTTTTCCTTTTGGCACTTTCATGTGTACGAAAAAAATTTTAAAAATTGCATAGGAAAAACATTTCCTTTGTTTTTAAGTTGTCGGCTACACATAACCCTAAAAGCCTTGTTTCAACCAAATAGGTACAGGTTGGATCAATTCGTTATATTACTCATTTCGCACCGGTCTCAGTTGTCATGGTAGACTACGCTGGTGTAGGGTGGAGAGATTTGTCATTTGTGTGTTCCATTGTAATGGGATGACAAGAATCAAAAGAAAAAAATGACGTTCTTGATGGAGATAGACCGATATGCTTTTTTCAGGGCCAATACCGATACGATTATTAGTAGTCAAGGAGGCCGATAATCGATATTTGGAGCCGATTTTCATTTTCAGTAAAAATGAAAATATTGGCATCAAAATCTGAAGAAAAATGTACTCTTAACTTTGTTGAAACCTCTTTAAGCATGTTTATTGAACAATGTTTCCGGTTTGCACATTGTTTTTTTTTCTTTTTTACTGATCAACAGTAAAACTTTCCTGTTTTGTGTTGACAAGCATTGTTATGATGTCACCCTATTTACATTTGCCGACTCAGCTATTTCCATCCCTCATAGAGCACATTGATCGATTGATCCGAACCACACTGCGGTGAATTGAAGCAAGTGGCACTTAACCCTGCTCCTGCAGTCTTTACCTCAGCTCAGGTATGCAAGTGTCCTCACACGGAGGGAGAGAAGTCAGCAATTTGTATTGATTCAGGAGTGGCTCCCACCTTTCCTTACCGGTGTGGAATGCACACCTGGAGGTGTTCGCTGAGTAGCTCTAGTAATCCATATGACAGTGCAGGACGTCTGCTACTTTCAAAAGGACTGCGCTCTTGTCAGCTTCTGCGTTTGTGAGGTTCATTTGCAAACTTTTTTGTTCATTTATTGCCACATTTGTCCTTTATTTTCTCAGCAGATTTCAATATGGCACCTGTGAATGGCAAAGTCATAGGGATGATGGAATCTCTCATATTTGCACAAGGCTACTGCATTGCCCTACATGGAATATAGTTTGGTGTTAAGCGTGTTGACATGGCAGCCCAGTTGAGCTGCACCTCTCTGGCCTCCAATCACAGTGTACACACAGGAGGAGATGGGCGCAGATAAAACGCCTGGGTTACGCCCCAACGAGGAATTGGGATGCCTGGAGGGGGTGGAGGGGGGGGGGGATGTGGTGCTGGCGAGGGGGCTGGGAGAACTTTTTTCCTTCTGTCTGGCCTTGCTTTCATTTTGCGATTGTTTTCAGGCCATTCTCGGCAGTGTCTTTGATGGAACACGTCAGGTTGCTGCAGGACTCGGGGGCAGGTCTTCTCCACCGGTTCGGCAGCTGTCAGCCCCGCGCAGCCCAGAGAGTCTAACACTGAGAGTGCAGAACTGCACTGCGGCCGGAGGTGAGTGCTTTATCCTCAAAACTGTGACTTCCTTGACTGCTGATTTGGTTACATTCTGCCCGTATAATCGGTAATAGGGAAAAATCAGCATAGAAGCCGGTGGAGTCTTTGAATTGTACGTGATTTTACGTCGTATACCAAAAATGGTCAACCATTCCTGACCTTTCTGCATTATATAATGACATGTCACATGAGTCATTGTTTACAGATTTTGTGGCACTGGTTTTGCAAACTGTGGATCAAAGCAATACTTCACAGCAGGCCTTATGGGATAAGCAGCAGTAAGTCAGTTCCTTTTTTTTTTTTTTTTTTTTTTGGTCGGGGTTGATCCTAAATTCTTGTTAATTCAAGCAGGGGCATTCAGGCAAGTCTGTGCAAGGACGAGCGAAACTATTGCTATTGAAGTGATTTTTAAAGTGTGAACACTCTGTGTTGAATAGTTAATTAGGAACTCCCTAGTCACACTGCACTATGTAAACTGCATATGAACTCTGTCAGCCCAAGCTTGCACTTTGAAGAGTGTGGGAGCCGCCTCTGTAACTCGACCTGGCCACCTGTGCTCGCGCGCTCAGAGAAAACACAGGCTTTTGTGTTGGAGTGAGACGTCCACACTGCGGGGGGTTAAGGTACATTATGTGACGAGGGGGGGGGGGGGTCGCTTCTGTGACAGGTGGCACGATCTCGGGGTGGCTCACGCAACAGCTGCGTCCCAATCATTTCCGCGAGAGACCCCAAATTTGATTCAAAGTATCCTCACATGTGCGCCGGAGCCGAACGGGTGTGCGTGTGTTTGCGTAGCTGTTTGCATTTGTGTGGTGACACCGTGGCTCGGGACAGAGGAGGAACAGTTCGCATGGGATCTTCAAGCGAGTACGTCTGCAACGGTGATGGGATATGAGATGAAACGGCTGGATGGAAGGCAGCGATGAACGATGCTGTCAGAGCCTCCAAAAAATGTGACCTGTAAGTAGAGATGCATCGATAATAGAGATAGATAGTATAGAACAAAACTGTCTCACGCGGTTCTATTCATTTTTACTTCTTGGTTAAAAAAAAAAGTGGCTCGGTAACTTGGAATGTGTGTACCTCAAGTGCTTTCACCAGGTGGTTTTGCGTGTGATGCGAGTTTTGAGTTTTAAAAAAGCGGGTGCTGGAGTGAGCGCTAAGAGAAGATGATGTTTTCATGGCTACTGTTGATGGGTGGCCTGCGTGCCACTATGAGGTCGGTTCGAAGTGAGATAGGACCAAAGTGTCACATTCCACAGTTTGGTGTGCGTATGTGTACGCGTAATTGCAAATGACCACCTACCCCGTTTACAGCGAAGAGGGCATTTGCCTTAACTTCATTCTAAACGTTCCACTCGTGACTCATTTCACGCTCTTATTTTCAAACTCCCCATTTCATTCTCACGGCACTGCATTGAATTGTCTAGAGTGATTCAATGAAATGTCTGCATTTACAAAGATAATAATTGTACTTAGCAGTGATGTAGAAGTGCGCCGTATCACACTGACTGAGGCAACCGTGTAGCTGAAATGAACCTTTTTGCCGTTCGAATGACAGCGGGATACAATTACAGTATGTGGGAGCGTGTTCACACGCAAAGCAGGAGCAACATTTGTAACCCCAAAAGCTACTTTGTTCAATCAATTTGTGTTTGTCGGGTAAGATGTGAGCATGAAAAAAACGATGAAAGCTGCTGCTCTTGTCACATCTGGCCAATATGTTCCCATGATAGTTTTATCAGATGACATGCCACCCAAGAGACGGGCATATCGTTTCTTCACATCACATAAATAATCCTTACCAGAAGCCTGCGTAAACGTGGCTATTTTTAAATCTTGAGGCTCTGCGCGGAAAAACAACAGGAAAAGTTTCATTTCTGTCGTTGCGCAAACAATATTAACAGAGAGCCGATCTTCAAGTGACCGACGTCTTTGAATCTAAACATATTGGTAATTACGGTGTCCAGTGCCACAGCCTACAGAAACCTTTATTTTGGGAGTGATAAATCTTCCTGAATTTAAATGCAGCTTTAAGTCCTGAGACGCTAAAGTTGTCGACTGTCTGGTGGACACATGGGAGACAAAAGTCACGCAGGAGACATCCAAAAATACTTGTATGTCCATGTTTGCATATAACTTACTGTGTATTAGAATGAAGAGAGTTTAGCTTTTGGGAATGAGAGAGAGAAGGTTTTCACTTGCAAAGCTTTAATTCCATTAAAGGTGGGGAATACTTCATCACTTTCATGTAATGTTATACAGTGGTACCTCAACTTATGAAATGAATTGGTTCTGGAAGAAATTTCTTAAGTAGAAAATTTTGTTTTGCATATAAATGCCCTAATACGTTCCAAGCCCCCCCAATATTCAGACATAAATGTTTTATAAATCATAAAAATGTATCAAAACATGTAACAAATACATGTTACAATTAGATTATTGCACAATAAATGAGACTTGTGCATAATGTAAAAACAAACAAATGATGGTCGTTTACCTTTTAATTGCTGTCCTCATCGCTTTTTGCCCTCTTTGGTTCATGTTCTCTCTCAGAAGTGTTTTTTGCCTGGCGTTTTGTAAAGAACTGATTTAATAACGTGGGGACTGTCATATTCTTTGGCGGGGGTCAACCAAACGCATCCCCTTTTCATACTTTTCTATTAACTCTTGCTTCGTTTGTATGGACAAAAAAAACAGATTTTCTCCTTTTTTTCTTTTCCTCGTTTCTAATTCACGTCAAACTATCGGAACACCTCATGGCCCAAGGGGCGAATGACGAGGACGCTGCATAGACATATCTATCACATATCTATCTATCTACCTGTCTATCTGCACACATAGACACATACGGTAGAGGTCCCTCTTAGCCAATGGGATGCCAGGAAGATGCTAGTCTAGCCAATGGCAGAGCAGCTATGAGTATGTTGCGTTCAGGAAACTCCGGAGCTGCGAGTGGCAGCCCATACTGTATTTTTACCTTTCATATCTTGAAATTTCTTTCGTAACAAGAGGCAATATTTTCCTGTTGAGGCGTTTCGTAACTTGAAAATTTCGTATTTAGAGACGTTCGTAGGTAGATGTACCACTGTACAGAGCTGGGCATTCCGTCCCAATGGTTCAGACGAATGGTTCATTTTGTGGACAGACGGAGGATGAGAAGTTTTTGAAAAAGGACGGCCTAAGCATGGACAGAAGGGGGGATTTGTCCGTCCCTCTATTCGTCCCTAACCGGTTCAAGTACGTGTTGAACGTGTTGTGTTGGGTTCTTTTAGAAAGCAAGACCACCGTATGTTCTCGTTGGGTCTGATCGACGGAAGCGCTTTAAAAGGACGAGGACTGACGGGTCGGAGGACCATTATTTTTATGAATAAAGACGGAGGGACGAGGACGGAAGGGTACCCAGTTCACGGACGCAGGACGGACTGGCAAAAAAGGGTAAAGTGCCAAGTTGTGATGTCATATAATGATAATGACATCACATCATTTATAGTATTTCATTCCCTCACCCAGTGATAATTGAGAAGGAATTGGCTCAATAACCATTACAGATAATTGAATCTGAATTGCTAAAATTCCCAATCCGCATATGGAATATATAATCTTGATAAATATCACATTCACCAGTATTAAAGTAACGACTGCACTCACTCCGACAACTTTCTGTTTCTTGTTCCAGACTAGCTGCTTCATAATGTCACAAACATAACTTCTCACCATGAGACCATGCAGACACGCCTGCACTTTCGCTTGCTCGCACCAAATTATACATTGGGATTAAACACAACCATAGAGGGCATCCTTGACGTGACACGATTGCATCTCTCGCTCAGGCCCAAACCGAGAATGCATGCTGACTTCCACTTGAACCCCTCCCTCCTTTTTTTTTTTTTTTTTTTTTTTTTGCTGCTCATGTGCAGCAATTCCAACGTAATTAGATAAGTGAGGATTAAAAAGAAGGCGAAAGAGAAAACGAGTGGGGATGAAAGTAGAAAAGCCCGCCCTTGCTGACAGTGTAGCCACTGCAAATGGCCCGGCTAGCACAAATTACAGGTTGACTCTGTCAGAGGAGGAGTGTGTATTTGTAGAATGTGTATGTGAGGTATGTTTGCTTCTGTTTATCCAGTAGATTATACAGCAACCATTTACACGAGACTAAATGCACTATAACAATAGTTATTTATACCTTCCTACTATGGAAGTTTAAAGTTTAAAGTGTGATGCAATGTGTGCTGCGTTACCACAGCAGGAGACAGTGTGTCGTCGTCTAACTTATTGTGTGTCTTGCTTTAACAAGGCCCTGCAGGAGGCAGGGCCTCTCTCTAAATATAAATCAATTTGATTACCTTTTCTCACTACCTTCTTTGTCTAAGCAACATGGCTTAATGTGATTTTTTTTTTTTTTTTTTTTACAAGGCATCTAAACTGCTTTGCTTACTGAGTGTGTGTACAGTGAAGTCCTCAAGTATTTGGAAAATGTCAGAGTTTTTGTAATATCTAAAGGGGAAGTCAAAAATATTAATAAGATATTGTATGCACCTTCATTAGTCTAAACCACAGCTATCAAACTCAAGGCCCCGGGGGCCATGTCCGGCCCCCAAAATCATTTTATGTGGCCCGCGAAGGCAAATCATGTGTTGATTTGACATGTTCCTTTGAAATAGTCTTCACGGTTAACACAACATATGAGATATTGCAAGCATTTGTTACCAATTCCTCCTTTCAAATCCTGGCTTCTAATTTCACAAATGGTTATCCATCCATTTGTTGTGTCTATATGGTAAGGCAATCGCGCATTTATACGGGTTCACAATCGTAACGGCCCTCCGAGGGACTCCATAACTATGATGTGGCCCGTGACAAAAATGAGTTTGACACCCCTGGTCTAAACACACCCTTCTGATAACAATTGTGTTTGTGGAATATGAGTTAAGCAGAAAAATCCACCCGTTTTTAGCCACACTTTCTGTCGACTGAAAGTGACATCACAGTTACTCAGGGCTCAGGTAATGACCAATCACCTGCTTTCTGAAGCTGAGCCATGATTGGTCGTTACCTGAGCCCTGAGCAATTGTGATGTCAACGAGTGGCAAAATGGCCGCCCCCTGAGACAGACAAAAACGGGTGGATTTTAATGCTTAACTCATGTTCCATAAACGCAATATTAATCAGAATGCCATCTTTAAACATGGGGGAAAAATTGTTGACTTCTCTTTAACACAGATATAATCAAGTTGCAAATTTTCAGATTTAATTTTAGAAGAGCTCTCAAAGACACGGCATTTAACCATTCAGGAATTTGGGCCATTTTATGCAGAGCACTGCAATTTTCAGAGTCCCGTGTTACATCATGAGAATTGGAGCAGATACATTTTGTAGAGTTGATATCAGATATTGAAGGGATTGCTGAATTAATTTGACTGCAGACAACTTATGCAAAAGGAGAGCTGAGTATTTTGTCAGTCACACATACCGAATTCTCGAACAAATTGTTGCACCTTTCACCCACCGTTGCGGCTAATTTATCTTCCAAGTTCATTCTGCTTCAAAGATGTCATATTTATCTCCCTCAGCAGAAGTATGTCCCCTCATATGTCACGGGCTTGTAATAGCGAGTTAAAGTATTGGGTTTTCCCCTGACAAAATTGAAGGGGAATGCTATTGTCGTGAGTGACCTGAACCACCAATCCTGTGCTGATGTCTTCCTTTCTTTTTCCCCCTTTGAAAAGCAGCAGAATAAGCTGAAACCCTAGTCCATTTGTATTGTGGAGACAAAAGAGGGCCCATTGTGGCCAGGAGGGGTGTTGGGAGCTGCTTGTGGAGGTAGGGGTGCAAGGGGTCAGTGGGCCACCGAAGAGTTAGTCAGAGTCCGACCCCTGCTGGGTGGAGAGTTTGGGACACTACCAGGTAGTGTGTGTGTGCGTGTGTGTGTGTGTATGTTTCGAATGATGAGTTGCAGCAGAATGCATTTATCCAGCTGAGGCTATAGAGAGGCAGAGCGAGGGGGGGGGGTAGTATTCTGCATAGGGGGAGGGCGTGTGACAGTGACGGGGACTCCAATGCACTGCCTCTCTCACACCCCGGCAGGAGTTTATTCAGCTCCAGCTGCCGCAAAGCACAAGAGCTGGAAATGGACCCGGTGAGAGGGCAGCGCAGGGCTGATTGTACAGCTTGGATTTGATACGACTTATTTTGGCGTCAAAAGGCTGGCTGGGATTTTGATCAGGTGCCTAAATGCTGTCACTGGGCAAAATGCACTCCAGAGCCAAGTCGAGGAGTTGTGACAACTACCTGAGTATTAAGGTATGGGCTTGACATGTGCTTTGACACTTGGTGACTTGTTCTGGCGTGAACTGGGTATCGAGCTTTTGGAGTTGTTCCACATGCGTTATTGTGCATACTTCTGTCGCTGTTCACAGATTCTTTAGCCCTAAAGCATAGCAGCTGTCTGTTTGTATTTGCAACAAACAATTCGAGGAACAATGTGGTCGCTGATGTTGCATATTTTAGCTGTCCAATGAAAAGCGTGTTTGTCCACATTTGTTTGTTTGCAATTAGAGAATGAAAAAAACATACGCTGTTTCTGTAGACATTTTTGATTGCCTGTATTTTGTGCCACAATTTGTACGGGGTAGTGTACATGAGCGTACATGTACAGTATTTGCAGCTATCTTGCTGCAAAGAATCACCCTGTGTTCACTCAGAAGAACATTTGATTGTCCCTCAGTCTATTGGATTACAATAACAACTGGATAAAGTTAGGCTCCCCTGAATTTGAGGGTGAATTTGGTTCCTGCTCTTGGTAATCGACTTGGTTTGTGGGCCGAACTACTACAACCCTTTTAAAATGCTCTTGGTCTTAAGACGCATGTGATAATGCTCAAACAATAGAAAACAAAATGTGCATGCTTCGTATCACTGCTGGGGTCAGTGAAGTACACGACTTTCTATCCTCACTGATAAGTAACTTTCCTTGATCAACTCCCGACTTGTTTTGGTATGCTCCCGTTCTATATTTGCCCTGCGCAGGAATCAACCGATTTTTTTTTTC
Organism: Filicampus tigris; assembly: GCF_054856515.1. Taxonomy (NCBI): domain Eukaryota; kingdom Metazoa; phylum Chordata; class Actinopteri; order Syngnathiformes; family Syngnathidae; genus Filicampus; species Filicampus tigris. Next base: position 12,169,671 of record NC_141224.1, read on the forward strand.
TTGATCTGCTTTCACTCTGCCTTCACTTCCCAGATCAATTGAATCACTCGTATTCACTCTTACCGTTAATGCAAAGAAACGTGCGCAAGTGTGTGTTGAGGAATGTCGTGGAATACCAACGCATTGAGTTAAAGAGGTTAGCATGGGCTGCTCAAGAACAATATCCTGCAGCAAGTGTTGTTTACATCCTGTCAGACAAAGACATCAGTCGGCCGACAACATAAATCAAGTCTTTCTCTTAACTATTGTGAGAATGTTTTTAAAGCAGCTCTTACTAGGAACCACGGCACAGTTGTGATTCCCTAAATGCATTGTAGGTGTCATACTTAAAATGTAAGTTCCCAGTTATGAGCTTTTTGAAACTTGGATGACATTTATTTACTGTAGTGGAACACCTAAAACAGGGTCGTTGTTATTATTTTATTTATGCTAAATGGGAACTGTTGTACTTTTGAAAAAACTTTTACTTTAATGCTCCAAGTCCACTCTTCAGTCATGTCTTTAAAATCCATTCTAGTGGGATATAAAATCGACAGATAGATAGATAGATAGATAGATAGATAGATAGATAGATAGATAGATAGATAGATAGATAGATGGATAGAAACTCTGTCATTGTACAAATATTTCTGGACCTAAATGTGTCTGTTGTGTGTAAATAATTGGGTGGTCAGTTTTTTCACTCAAGGCTTCTTGAAATGTTGAGCTAACAGTGCGGAAGTCAACCCCCTCAAAATTCTTTACAATAATATGTTCAATGCACCTCCACTAGTCTAAACACGGCATTCTGATTAATATTGCATTTGTGGAATAGGAATTAAGCAGCAAAATCCACCTGTTTTTAGCCATTTCAGGGGGCGGCCATTTTGCCACTTGCTGTCGACTGAAAATGACGTCACAGTTGCTCAGGGCTCAGGTAACGGCCAATCACGGCTCACCTGTTTTCTGTAGCTGAGCCTTTATTGGTCGTTAGCTGAGCCCTGAGCAACTGTGATGTCATTTTCAGTCGACAGAAGTGACAAAATGGCCGCCCCTTGAGATGTCTAAAAACAGGTGGATTTTACTGCTTAACTCATATTCCACAAACACAATGTTATCAGAATGCTGTGTTTTGACTAGTGGGGCTGCATAGAACATTTTCTTGTAAAGAAAATTCAACATTTATCATGAAGTGATAGCCCTTATTAAAGAGTCTTGTTTTTACTCTAGCAAAACACTGTTGTCCTCTCATCTTTGGCTGTAACACACATACAGTATAAAGATGAATTCACTTTCAAGTAGGTGAAACTAAAAGCAATTCCAATGTTAGCACAGCCTTTTGCACTGTACTCATGTAGCATGCAGTATATGTGGTAAGCATCAGCTGCATATTGCTCTCAAGCAAAGGTTACACACCTCAACAACAACACTCACCATTGATTTGTACCAGTTCCCCAAAAACCCCCAAAAAACATCATCAATGCTGAGAGTTCAGGTCTTTTAAATGGGCTGGCAGGTCCGGGCAACCTGCGGCCTTTTGGCGTCATCCTGCTGCCTGCGAGACTGTCGGTAGCCGGAGGCTCTCCAGTTACACCCCCCTGGTGGCTTCATGCTCCACTGGACGCCTGGTAGGCAGCCTTTTGTGCCCGTGACCCATTAAATGAGTTGGTGAGCACCTCTCGATCACTCTCACTCCACCTTTCTCTGCGATGCAGCCTTTGTGTAAAATCTCTTTATTCAAATATTCTTCCCAACTTAAAAACTATTGGATGAAGGCAAATTTGATGTTCGAAAGAAAACGCTGTGTTGCGTGACATAGTAAATCCTTGGATTTCTTTCTATAGCACCGCGGTAACAGCTGTTTTGCTGATGCGGCAGACGCAAGAATCACACCTGGATCCAGAGGCCACTAATTACCACCATTCACCTCCATCACACAGGCAGCAATTTACCAATGAGACCTGGAATCATGAAAGGGCGGGACTTCCCTCACTGTTTGTATGTCATGGCCGATGGTCTAAAGCAAGACAACCTCTGCATTCCTCTGCGCTCAGCTGAGCTCCTTCATTCTGCTGAGACATGCACATGCGCTCACCTGCCACAACATTAGTTACACCCGCACGGTCGGCGATCTAGTGCGAGACTTCTATCAAGAGAACTGACCTCTGCCAAGGTCAATCTGTTCACCAATGTTAAAATAAATTCAAGTAGTGTCGTTTTAAATTTGATGCTAGTTCTGTACTCTTCAATTGACGACTCCTTGGGCGCACACCACTGCAAACTACTAAGACAATAATATATTTCAACATTTTTGTTGTTTTCGTTTCGTTGTGGCTGACTGTCAATCAGAACTGATGTCATTCTGTTGTGCACGTGTGGTTAATATTGTTATGCTGGGTGACCTTTGTTGGCAATGGCTACAGTCGCTCTTTAACACAGGACTTGGATTGTTCTCACATGCGCTAGCTTGAAAACCTCAAGTCGCTACTTGCACTTTTTTCCTACCTTGGGAACCTAAAAAAGGAAACCTACTGACCCGTCTTCACTGTGTCACGAAGGCTTTCCTCCCATTGTTTGCATACTCCTCATAAAACACCACGTTGTTCTTCAACTGACTAAAGCCTAGAGACATTTCGGTCCCGTTAAGTGCTGTCTGACTACTAATGGAGGTGGGCGCTTTGTTTCTGGAGACCAACACTGTACTGCACACACCACTTAGGGAGGCGGCGATCACAATGAGGGCCTTGTAGCCAAGTCGTGGCATGTGTACCAACGCAGTGAACTGTACTCAATCTCCTCTAATAAACAGCACTGAGCTGCTTAGATCAACGGTCCCACAAAGGGTGAAACACGGCGCTGTCTGACTTAAACCACTGGAGCACATGGGATGCTTTGATTGAGTTCACATTGTCATGCAAATGTGACCAAGTCAAAGTACCAAAATGTTCATCGACATTGTACACAGCTGCCAAATGGTGGGACTTTCCCTGGCTTTTTCGGTCTATCTGCGCGGTTATCGCTCGAGGCAGATGTCTCGTCCGCTGTTGTGTTCCGTTCGGGAAGGACAGATAGCAGAAGGATGTTTGGCCTTGACTCCCTCCTGAAACGGCAGCCATGCCTGAGTCGTGAACATGACTGCCACTTCAGATCAGTCTCTCCATGCGCCGCGTCGGACATGTGCTCTGCTAATGTTCAAATGTATTTACTAACCTGTCAGATCATGTATAGGTCAGATAATGAAAAAAATTGAAAGGTCACATCGCACTGGGCGGACTTTCCAGTTGTGCTCTTTGTGTCCGCTCACAGTGACGTCACTTGGTCCAGGTGTTTCCCTTCTGTCTGATGGAAAGACCATCCCTGGCTCATGTTTCCTATCACGATACAACTTCCTGAATACATGGGATCATGTTCAGTCTGTAAATAAGCTTATTTATCTGCAGTCATAATAGCGGTCATTCATGTTCAGCTCTCAATCAATCTGGTACAAAAATGTAAACATTATTTCTTTCGGATCCAGTTTCATTGTGAAATAGTATACATTTTATGAGAAGTCTTCGCTTGCTTGAATAGTCATATCTACAAGAGTTCAGGTCAGCTTGTCACATTATGTTCTACGATGGTGGACACTTATCTGTCTTGTGGTTTTACTGCAATGTGTGTAGACGGTATGACCGTGTGACAGAATACCAGTGTAATCTGCCAAATAATGCAACATGGTAAACGTTTCTGAATGGAAGTGATAATTTTCTGTTGGCCTTGAGCAACTCATATAATTTGTATCCCTGCTGTGGAGAGCAAAAAATGGATATCGTGTAAATTAGTTCATTTAATTATCTTTAAAATCTTTAAAGAAGGAAATCAGTCCCAAAATGTTATTGACGATAATATGGTGTATGCACCCGCAGTCATCTAAACGCGGCATTCTGGTTACAATTGCCTTTGTGGAATATGAGTTAAGAAGCAATATCCACCCGTTTTATCCTTCTTAGGGGGCAGACATTTTGTCTGTTGCTGTTGACTGAAAATGACATCACAGTTGCTCAGCGTTCAGGTAAAAACCACTCACGGCTCACCTGTTTTCTGTAGCTCGAGCCGTGATTGGTTGTTACCTAAGCCCTGAGCAACTGTGATGTCATTTTTAGTCGACAGCAAGTGACAAAATGGCTGCCTCCTGAGATGGACGGAAACAGGTGGGCTATGCTACTTAATTCGTATTCAACAAATACAATATTAATCAGAATATCACGTTTAGACTAGTGAGGCTGCATAGAACATATTATTGTAAAGAACATTTTTGGGTTGACCTCCTCTTTAAAATAAAAGCACAAAACCAAAGTGAACCGAACTGCAACTTTGTCAAACACCTGACGCAACATTTCGGTGTTTCTCACAGGACGCCGAATCTCTGGACAGCTGTATCCAAAGCACCTTGTCGGCCCTGTACCGGCCCTTCAGCGCTACCGCCTCCACCGTCCTTTGGCAGCTTTTCAGTGTGGTGGAAAGACAGTACCGCGGAGACGGCCTCCGCTGCTTCATCGACTTCTTGCTTCCTGCTAAGAGGATTCTTCAGATCATCCAACAAGAAACTTGCGTGAGTGTTTAATTTTTGTGAATGGACGCTACGTTTTCATCTTAGTCATGATCAGAGCTGGGCATTTGACCCTTTTTTGCCTGTCCGGCCGCGACTCTCCACCCTTGACCTGGGTACCCTTCCGGCCGCGACCCCATGGCCAAATTAATAACCATTGTCGGCCCCCGCCCCATTCCCACCTACACCTGCCGTTTACGCAATAAAAAGAAGCTGAGCTGCGAGACTTCTCCAAGTTATTAAGTTGTGAAAGACACAACAACCCAGCTGTGTGTACTTACTTCCGTTGCGAGCCATGATGATGGTTTTGTCATATTGTATAATTATTTGGGTCGAACAGACGACAAGTCTGCAAGCAACAAGTTACTTATTTTCCACCCCGCCCTCCTTCACACTTCCCTGCCTTCAAAATAAAAGCATACCAGCAAACCACTACACAGCAGGTTTGCTACGGCGTATTTCCGGAAGTAGGGAAGTGCATGATGTGCCAGTGTCATACTTGAGTGCTGCGCGCAGCTTGATTTTCCTCCCGGACACAATTTGTTTTGAAAAAACCCTAAAAAGAAGCCTTTCACTGAGTCGGCTGAGATAAAATTTGGCATGAGGGCCGATTAGTGGGCCGGACTAAAATCCACTTCCGGCATTGCTTAGTCCAGCCATTTTTTTTAATTTGTCACGCCCCACCCCTCTGCCCCAAAAATGGGCATCCGGCCGGGCCGGAGGGTCGGACCGGTCCGGCCCAGGGACGGACTGCCCAGCTCTGGTCATGATGCCTGGTCATGATGCCCCCCCCTTTTTTTAGCATGTTCAACTTAGAGGAATACTTAACTCGGAAGTCGCATGGCTGGGGTGTTGAGAAAGACTAATAAATGCAAAGCAACATTGTTGAGAATGTTGCTGTTGACTATCGTGGCTGCAAGGGAAGGGAAGAGATCATGAAACACTAGGATGCAGAAGAGCTGAGAAACGGTCCATCCATGAAACTTAATATTCTCCAATCCAGCCTTTGTGGGTGCTGCTTGCACGTCCAAAGCAATGAAACATTATTCCACTCAATTCATCTCCTGATTAGCCATAGGATGATAGTTTCACTGAAGCCAAGGCCCCGAGAACAACCTGTTTTACACGGGAGTCTTTGTATTGTGGGCAACTTGAGAGGATCCTCTCCCAAGCCTTTCTGCTTGCAATCAAAGTCTCTCAGAGACATTTTTTTTTTCATATTCGGTCACAACAAAGATTTGTGTTTTGGTTGTTTCGAAACCAGGCCTGATCAGACAGGTCTTTCCCTTAAGACAAATGATCACCGTGAGTGATTCATCATGTGCGTAGTTGAAGTTAAATATATGTTGTAACAATGGTGACGATTTTTCAGACACTGATGCAAGTCGCATCGCAAGCTGTCTTCACATGCAAAATGTTCCCCTGGGGCGAGTGTTAACTGTACCGCTCTCCTCTCCCAGGTAAGGTTCCGAGGACTGCTGCTCTATAATGAAGGCTGGCCTCTCTGCATTCACGACAAAGTGGTCTTGCAGCTGTCGCCCTTGCACAAAGTGAGACTAAAGCAAGGAGACTTCTACCTACAAATTGTACCGTTAGGCCGCAAGGCTGCCAAGCTCGTGATAAAATGCTTGTCGGCCAGCGGGCAGGCTATTGTGGAGATCCCCATCGCGGAGAGCATGTATGGCAGCGTCTTCACCGCTGAGTTCCTGCAGAATGTAACACCGGAACGCAACCTGCACCCGCTACAGAACTGCCTGCTCACAACCGGTAAATCTGTGTACAGGACCCCGTGGAAGAACGTGGTCAGCCCTCTGTTTGTCAGCAGCACGGCGGAAGCCATCATGCAAGCGCATTGCAGCAGGGTCGGCTTCCGCGGCCAACTCAGCGCCTGCAGTACTAGCGGATCCACGGGCACCCTGGGCAGCCATCGCAGCTCCAGGGAGTCCCTCCATTCCCAGGGAGCCGACTCCACTTTTTCGGAGCGCACTTCACCCAACAGAAACCGCACGGACACCAGCAGCGAAAGCCACAGCATGAGTAGAGTAGACATAACAACTCCCATCATTAAGATCAGCCCCACTGAAGAGCGTGGGACAGAGCACAGAGGGGAGGACGCTGGTGGGAGAGAAAGGGGACCGGCATCGAAGATGCTCTCTTTTAGTACGGACCTCAGCAATCCGAGCCCTCGTCGACGTCACCCAAGAGACTCTGTGGCTTTTGAAAGCAGAAGACTTTTCAGGAAATCCTACATGGAAGCCCTGCAGAACCCCATGAGCCTCGGCTCCAGCACCGAGTCCATCCTGGAAGAAAGTCCCGAGCACGGCGGCCTAAGAGAGGGCTCCGTGACGCCGGGCAGCAGCCCGGACATTCGCACTTCTTCTCGAGAACACTTATCCCGCAGGTTGGGGAGTCGAGGCTGGCTAAGCGGTGACGATTCCAGGCCCAGCACACCTCTGCATTATCTACAGAAGGGGCTGCGGAGTGCGGAGAGACGGGCGGAACGCCGTACAAAGTCATTGGAGAGGACTAACAAGGCTGGCCAGGGTAAAGCTCACCGGGAGAGGTCTTCTTCTGGGGGCTCGGCTAGCATTTCCCCCAAAAAGCTGATGAATGGCTATGTTCTTCGCTTTGGGAAGTTGGAGGTGGAGGCTACTCTTCCCGGTTGTGAAAGGAGGAGCAGCAAAGAAGGACCAGGTATGTGCCACTGTTCACCGGTATCATAGCACACTTTATCATGATTGTACTGGTTGTTTATAAACATTCAAGATGGACACTTCACAGTATTCAAAGCATCATTATAAATGATCTTTATTTTGCCTATCAGAGTGACCACAGCAAACACACCATGAGCGTTAGCACCAATATACCAATATTACCGTAAATCTGGATAGTATCCCACAAGTTTATTTTCATCAAAAACAATAGTGATTTTGAAATATGTTCAGTGTATGATTCACAGCGATGTTCCATGGCTCATCTTTTCACAAATAACCCAACCTGAGGGTGTGAAAACAATATTTGAGGCTTGAAAACGTAACAGGCTAATGTGGGCAGGTTTTGTGATGATAGCCTGCAGCGGGACTAGCTACAACAGCTCAGCAGGGGTGAGACGGCTCGCAACTGTGCAACATTAACGCCGTCACTGCTGACAGATTGCTTTTCAGAGGTGACTTGCTGTGTTCTTTGGCACCTTTGGGTGGGGGGTGCAAGCGCATATAGGGTGCAGGTTTGGACCTACCCTGGAAATTGAGGTGAAGTCATATCAGTGTGTGCAAACAGCGTCTGTTTTGTTTTGTGTTGTTTCATGCTGGGTAACTGAGGTAACAAGTAACGTGAGGGTGACGTCTACGGTGCTTTTCTTTTTTTTTTTGTTACGCAGAAAGTATTTCTCATGGGGCTGGAATATGAACTTAGCTTTTGTTGGTATATGTTGTTTATTTGGTGACTCAAAAGGGTGTTCATAAGTGCTCACTTTGAGAAGTGTATGTTTTTTTCAATCATGTTGCTAAGATATCATTATTGTAATACTGTCATTAGAATAAAATTGAGAATAAAATTAAAATTAAGTTATTTTAATTTACTTCCTTTTATAATTTTAATGTTAGTAAGTTGCCCAATAAATGATTAATAGTATTGTAGATGTGCAACGATTAATCGGCAACTAATCCATTATCAAATTAATCGATAATTATTTTTGAGAATCAATTAATCTTGAAATTGCCAAAATCCTCTGATATTTCAGCTTCTCAACTGTAATTATTCCCGATTTATGTAACACTCAATGAAAGGAATGAATGAATCAAGATAAAACATTTACTATGGAAAACATTGACCAACATTTTTGCTTATTTTCCAACGGACCAAACCAGTAACTGAATCCTGAATGATTTATGTTTTTGCATTTTCTGCACTGCTAATCTTAAATCATTTCCTGGTTTTTGTTAAAGGGATAGCAATTAAAACATGTTTCCTTAAAGTAGAAGTCAACCCAAATATATTTTTTAAGAATATGTTCTATGCAAGCCCACTAGTTGAAACAAGGCATTCTGATAAATATTGCGTTTGTGGAATAAGAGTTAATCTTATTTAGCCATCTCTGGGGCGTGTTTTCTGAAGCTGAGCCGTGATTGGCCGTTACCTGAGCCCTGAGTAGTTGTGATGTCATTTTCAGTCGACGGAAATGACAAAATGGGGTGGATTAACTCTTATTCCACAAAGGCAATATTTATCAGAATGCTTTGTTTCAACTAGCGGGCTTGCATAGAACATGTCATGTCATGTCATGTCATCTTCCAAACCGCTTATCCTATACAGGGTCGCGGGGAGTTGCTGGAGCCTATCCCAGCCATCAATGGGCGAAGGCAGACTACACCCCGAACTGGTCGCCAGCCAGTCGCAGGGCATGCATAGAACATATTCCTGAAAAAAATTATGTTTGGGTTGATTACCTCTTTAAATTGAATTATTTTTAATAGATTTCAATGGAATTAAAACATTGATCTAGGTATTATCAGATCAGCCCACCAGCACCAGCACTCACACAAATCACAATACATTAGAAGAAGTAATTAAATATCAGATCTCCATTGCATTCCCAAGATGACCTCAGAGGGGATTGCATTTCAGCTGTTGCAGAGCAGGTTTCCGAACAACACTGTTTAAAAAAAACAACAAAAGATTCCGTAAACCAAGCAGAAGGACTCCAGAGGTGGCCCTACGGTGCTTTCAAGTATGGGGATGCTCAGATCACACACGAGTTGCCTCGTGTACAAAAGTATCTTTTGTGAACCAATCAGCCATCAAGCAGAATAAAGAGCCAAACCAAAAGAGTCAAGAAAGTTCAGCAGAAGATTTCAACGAACAGATATTTTCCTTTACGATTGAGCAGAAGGTCCCATCCCCACGGACCGATGCAGATTTAGCCTCGGCAGCGCAATTTTTCCAGCAGGGGACACAAAAAGCAGATTTTCACAATACTCCAGAGGCTTTACTCGACGTTTGTCACTTCCTGGGAAAACAAAGCAATTTAGGAAACATGCGGCAAACACAGGCCTGCTCACACAGTGGCACAGGAAATGCACTGACTATTTGAAGACAATAGAGGCTATGCTGGCTGGGTTTACTCCCACACAACTGAGTAGGGCTATAAAAGAGGCCTCCAACTACTGAAAAACACAACTGTGTCAGACACGCAATCATGGACTTTTGCAGTTTGGTTTGTTTTCAAACTGCCATAAAGACATGTGAAAATTGTCTCATTAGCTTGAGATGACTTTAGGGTTGGTGTTGTCAACTCATCTCTCATCTAATTGGATGGTTTCTCCTTTAAAGGGTACATGAGCATTACTATCCGTATATCAGACTGGTGGATCTGCGAGAGGCAGGGCTGTGTCACTGTGGGAGTAATCGCAGCCGATATTGATCATGGTGAATCAAAGCAACAACTGGGATGATTTAAAGAGTATAATACAGTGATACAGATGGTTTAATGCCTGCTGTTATGAATGAAAAAAATGGACGCGTTAGACCAGCTGTTTACCCTGCACCGGTGTTAAACGTGGTCTGATCAGGTATAAGGTTAAAATCGACTTTCTGACACCAAATTATCACTCCGCCAGGCGCATCTCCAAGACACTCCTTCTGCGGGCCCGCCTAACTTGGCGGAAACCGGTCTGCCAAATTGGTAAACATTGGCAAATCTGGACCCGCCGGCTTTTGCACAAAGGGGCGGATGCACTGTCTATGAAACGCGAATCCTAACTAATTTGACATGACGTCAGTTATGCAAAGTTGATAGTCACACGTGGCACAACATTATTCTTCCTATTACAATACTGTCATGAAAACAGGGGTTTAGAACAATAAAGGATGGTTTTGGATAAGACAAGCAATGTCAAGCTTTTGTTGAAGTGACATCACCCATGTTTCTGGTTTCACTTTGCGACTACATGAAGAAGGGAAAATGCTTGTTCTTTTTTAGGTTTTGGAATGAGTCATACAAAACGTAATAGTGAGAACTTTCTCGTTTTGTAATGAAGTGTAATTGGAGATCAGTGCTAATTGATATACACAATGAATAATCCTACTCGGATGCACTTTCACAAACCCACACTCCGGATCAAGTGTGGAAATTGCGTAACCAGTAGAGAATGTCAGTCGGACTTATAATTGGGCCCCGGGGACCAAAGTTGCTGACGTTTCTAATAAAGGCAAAATTACTCTTGAGTCATGCTGATGATACACCTGCTCTCCAGTACGAGTCAGTCTGATCTACTATGATGATTAGAACACACTGAGGTGGAAGGAAGCTTCTCTCTTGTGAAATGGTGGTGTATTGTTATTACAGGGCAGCAGGAGGACACCGGTGATGACAGGAAGTCCAGATTCGCAGAGGAGGAGTCTAACAGCCCCAAAACCGCCCACGGGTCGGCCATTGGGTTGGGGTCGTCATCGAGCTCCTCCAACGATAGTCATTTGTCCCTCCCCAAACGGATGTCGGAAGTCAATCAGGAACTGCTCGCATCAGGCGCTGTGATTTTGCCAGGTCAGGAACACCTTGGCATCATTTCACTCAAATACTGTGCATGTACAAATGTGTATGAAAAGAATCACCTTTTATCTTTATACCACTACTGTACAATACCAGTAGCGAAAAAGTAGTTGTTGTCTTTCCTAAGTAGTGTTTTCTCACGCTGCTGGTGTCTTTTGTCTTCCAGGAAGCAGAGATCGCAGTGGGAGGGCAGTACTGCAGGTGTGCACCAGAGCTCAGGTGTGGGCGGGCGAAAGTTGCACGGTGCATGACCTCAGTAATTTACTGGTCTACTTCCACTCCACACTGCGGTAAGTTGAGAACAGTCACCATTTGTTTTCATTTTTATTCACCAAACAAGAACTTTTATTCTTTGCAAGTGCCCATTATCTGCAGCTCAAAGGCAAAAATGCTTTTACAAAAAAAAAACTGTACATTAAATCAGTATTTCAACTGTACATTAAATCAGTATTTCATAGTCAGCTACTGCCATTTAGTGCAGTGGCTCTCAACTGCTGGCAACCTGTTAGGTGCATGCCCTCTGGAATATGCTTGGACCACCCAGGTGCCAGACCAGATAATTGACTTTTGGGTATTTTCCGATTTTTGTCTGGGAATTTTTTACATTTTCCCCGTCCCCCATAGGAACATGTAATCATTTTTATCAGGGTTTTCTGAAGAATTTTGGGGGGTTGTAAAAAATTTTTTTTTTTTTTTGTACGGCAAAGAAAAAAAATCATAGCCCCACCAGTGCTTGGTATCATTCAGACTCGTATTGTACTGTATGTAATTTCATATCTGTATGATGTCTTTTTCTGCCATGTGAATATTGTTGCCAATTTCACTGACGGCACTGATAGTTTAGCAATGTAAATATGTGGCCAACATGACCGGATTATGTTTGTTGCGACTGTAGGAAAGATAAACGTGATGAAGGTCTGACAGTTGTGATAGACAGCAGGAGGCAGCAGCCTGTTCCAGCTCTCTTGTCATCGCTGTCTGAATTTCAGGTGAGCACAGACAGTGAGTGTGCACTGACCTGAATTCCAACACGCCGTGAATGTTTTCTGACCTCACGTGTTCAAGCAATGCCAATCATATTACTCCTTTTTACATTCTATCGCATGCCCTATACATTTACCTAATGTTCAACGTTTTCAGAAGAGACACACCTTAAAGTTGTAATGACTACACGTCCAAGAGCTGCTTCTGAGAAAAGGCTGGCCTCGGGGCTAACCTGTGCTTACATGTCTGTTTTTAACCATCTGTGAGTGAGTGAGTTGGTTTCAGAAGACTTTCAGAAGCCATGTGATTATGTTTTGAGTCTGGCTTACTGATGCTGAGATGCTCTGTCTGGTAATCCAAGCAGACATTGTAAAAAAAAAAAAAAAAAAAAAAAAAAAAAGGACTTAATAATAGCACCGGTCTGCCGTATGTAATGCATTTAAAGGGCACTCCAGCAAATAGTCTCATTCTTTCACCTTTTGACGTTATGAGTACCGGTAGTTGTAATTATTTATTATTTATTATTTATTCATAATCATGAAAATGGGCATGTTTTTTCAGACATTGGTACCAAATGCACTTTACTCAGTTCTTTTCCTGGTGGATAAGGAGGCAGCAGCCAAACCTGAAAGAGACATTGTCAACGTACAGGTGAGTAAATATAGTTATTGTCACATGAATAAGTCATGTGGTGGCTGTTCCCTGTCCGTTGTCCTTGCCACGCACATCCCTATTCTCAATGCTCTCCGAACATTTTTCGGATTACTTCATCTCCTGTAACTCCCGGTATTGCCTTCCTTGTCCCCCTTCACGCTTATTATCAAGACAAGAGGTGTGCACCGACCAATATATTTGTGTATTTCTTGCCGCAGACTGAGACATTGTCATCATTGAAGGCCCTGCTGAAGCACGTTGAACAGAATCAGCTCACGCGCGACCTGGAGGGCACCTTCTATTACGACCACAGTCACTGGATGCACTTCAGACGGGTAAATAGGACAAAGGATGGACGGAAACCAACTTTGTGGTGTATCAGTAAGAGTTTGTCAACTAACACGGTTATTCAGCAGCGTTTCAAGACAAGGTGTGCGTAAATAGTCGAGGGTTCTTTTCGCACCAACTGGGGCTTGTGCTGTCCTAACTAAGCCTTTTCATCAAATTATCAAGCCTGCTCAGATGAGAGGCGAACGTCTTCTGAGACAACCAGTACAGTCCGGTTGGGATCGATTCAATGCCCTGAGAAATAAAATGACCTGGATGAACGGGAATTATTGGATCTTTTCACCATTTTAATCACGTTAAGTTGATTTCCGCCAGCCCTGATGTCAAATCATAACAATGTAAAAACACAAACACACACCAATATGCCACTTCATCACTTTTATGAGATGGATTTATCTTTTCTGTTTGCCATTTGAATCACAATGAACTGTTGCCCAACCGAAAAAGCATCACCATGGCATCTCCCAAGGAAGTAGCCTGCTAAATGTTATTATTTTATTTTATTTTTTTTAATGCTTACAGAAAATAGAACCATTTGCCAGCAGCTGCAGCGAAGCCATCGCTTCTCTCCGGGAGTCTATCGCCACGTTAAGCGACAGTGGCAACCTGAAGACATCTGAGGTAGAACTGAACTAAATAGTCATATTTTTAAAAAAAAAAAACAACAACAAATAATCAGCTCAAAAATGCTCATTTTTGTTTAGGAGGTGTCTCAGATGATGGAGCAGCGGAAGCATCTCATGAAGTGTGTGCTGGAGGACACCCATCTAAATAGGTTGCGTCTGGAAGGAGGCACTACCCTCGCACGCATCAGGAAGGAAGAGGCCTGCGACAACGAGAGCTACAGGTAATGCTGCAGACGAGGCCTCTCACTTCCTGTTAATACAAAAATGACCTTGCCTTTAATATTTTTGCCTGTCTTCAGGGATGCTGTAGATGTGTTGAGTGCACTGTACAACCAAGTGGACGAAGAGGTCCATGAGCTTGTCATTCTGTCCAACAAGTCTCAGAAGGACTTGGAAAGTCTCCTGGAGGTGCGCAGGTTTGAGGAACAGACAAGACAGGTGAGCCTTCAGTATTTCCCTTTTGGTAGCTCTTTCCTCTGTACCAGGGGCCTTCAATCCTGTTCCCCGAGGGCCGGTGTCCTACCTGTTTCCCATCTGTCCCTGCTGCAACACACACCTGATTCAAATGATCAGGATCGTTATCCAGCTTCTGCAGGCCTTTGGTGAATATCTGTAGCAGGGAGGGATGGAAAACAGGCAGGACATCGGCCCTCGAGGAACAGGATCGAAGACTCCTGTTCTATACCATGATATGGGGATAACGGGTCAATTTTATTCATTCTTTTCAGGTCAAACTGTGGTTCAATGTAGAGGGAGATAAACATCTAACGCCTTTAGAATCACTCCCTTTGTCTGTCAGCAACATCAAAGACCTGAAGGAGAGCTTGGACCAATTTCTAGAAGAGTCAGTGGTAAGTATCTTGACAGCCATGAATGTATTTGAGGCACACCTCTTAAAGGGAAGTCAACTCAAACATCTTTTTTTCAAGAATATGGTCCATGCAAGCCCACTAGTTGAAACAAGGCATTCTGATAAATATTGCGTTTGTGGAATAAGAGTTAATCCACTCGTTTTTAGCCATCTCTGGGGGTGGCCATTTTGTCACTTTTGTCGACTGAAAATGACATCACAACTACTCAGGGCTCAGGCTGACCTGTTTTCTGAAGCCGAGCCGTGATTGGTCGTTAACTGAGCCCCGAGCAGTTGTGATGTCATTTTCAGTCGACAGACGTGACAAAATGGCCGCCCCCTGAGATGGCTAAAAAGTGGTGGATTTTGTTGCTTAACTCATATTCCACAAACGCAACATTAATCAGAATGCCGTGTTTCAGTGGGCCTGCTGGGAACATATTGTTGAAAAAAAATGTGTTTAGGTCGATTCCCCCTCTATAATGAATCCATTCTTATTCTTCATTTGGACAACCATTATGGGCTCTATTTTTGGAGACAGCGCATATGCGTTCAGGCAAAAAAACTGTCTTGATTTTTGTGCAGGGGCAAGCCTACTTTAGCGTTTTGGCGAATTTGGCAGCCCCACACTGGAAGTTCTGACAGACCAAGGGCGTTTGCTTTAACAGGCCCGCAGCGCACCTGACAATTTGGTGGCTGAAAGTAGATTCAATTTTGTGCCTGCTGAAAGCAGGTCTAAGTTGTGGCGCAGGTGGTGTAACATGATTTTGGTGAATTTGATTGAGGTGCAGGCAGACAGATTCTGCTGCTCCAGGCACATGTGTGGTCCGTTTCCATTTGCTGGGAAACAAGTCGGCTGTGTTCACGCCCACAACGGCGCAAATGCCCGTTTCTAATTGCGCACATCTGCGAAAATACAAAAGAAAGAAAACACAGTTCGGCCGCGCTTTACGCTTGTCTTAAAATGGATGTGAAAATAGGGCCCTGCGTGTCCCAAATTCTGTCCAAGTCATGTGCATTATCTGGGAGCGTAATCAGTTGTCCTTCTGTTGGTTGACAGCACCAGCAGAGACATGCTCTGCAGATGGTGAAAGAGTCTCTTCCTGGCTCAGTTTCCTCAGAATTCAAGCAACATCTTGCCTCCATCCTGAGCAGTGTGGAGAAGAGGAAAGCACACTTGGACATACTGGGAAACCTTTACGAGTTTTATGACTCTGTAAGTGTGAAAAAAAAAATGATATTGCATAGCAGTTCTTTTATTTTGGCAGACACTATGTAAAGTTGCTGCTTGACTTCCTTTATAAACACAGATTAGATGCTTCTGTGGTGATATTATTGTTTACCTATTCATTGTAGTCCAGCTCTCTTGAGCAGTCTAATTCTGTATGACCATGCAAAATTGAGCTACCCATTGTTTTATGATAGTCTGGCTCTAGATTCAGATTAATATATGGCAAAAAAACTCTCTTTGAAACATCCACAGGTAAACCAATGGATGGAGCACTGCCAGGCCTACGTCAGTCATGAAAGCGCTTCAGGTGAAGCGCTTTCACCCGCCGCGGTCCCGATCCTGCGGGATTACTGCGCCGAGGCCTCCAAATTCTCCATGGACAACTTCAGCACGCTGAATGATATGGTGCTCTCCCTGGAATGTCCTCAGCAAGTGCAGCAGTGGAACGCAGTGTGGCACAAATGTCAGCAGACCAAGCAGCAGCTGGAGGACACGTTAGCCCGAGCCACGAGGGCATCTTCAGACTCCGTTTCCTCCGAACTCACAGCCGTTTTAAATCCTGCAGACATCCAAATTAGTGTATCGGAGACAAGTGGATGTGCGCTTCTAGCGGAAGGCTCTTCTTGCTCCAGCAGGACCGCTACGCCGCTGGCTGCCGAGGACACCAAGCCGCATTCCGATGAGCCTTTCTCCAAAAGCCCCTCCGGTTCGATCGCCTCCTCCTCACGCTTCACTTTCCCGCCTGACAGCAAGATGAGCCCATCGATGTTTGAAGACACGGACAGCGACTGCACTATCGACTCCACTATCTCATGCCACTCGGAGCCCATCTTCTCTGCAGCTTCCCGAGTCCGCAAGTCGCCAATGAAGAAGATCATGAAGAAGACCATGAGCCACGAGCTGACGCCAAGGGACGGCGGCCATTCGGACTCCAGCCACGTGCACGGATACACGGGGGTGTACATCAAGGGTCTGGAGGTGGCCAACAACGTGTCCGCTGAGAAGAAGCTGCAGAGACCGGATGTCATGAGCCCAGTGTTAGGACGCAGTCGCAGCATGTCTACGCCCTCCAGGATTCATAACAGACACAATGAGGGAGATGGCAAGAAACACAGCAGGTCAGGACACTTTGCATTGTTAATGTAAGAATACTTTCAGAAAGGCAACTAACCTTCATACAAAGTTATCGCGTTTTGTTGAGGCTGGCTATGTACAGTAAAAAGCATTGGGATCATAGCTACATAAATAATAATTATAGAGGTTAGAGAGGTTCCCGAGGGTTGACGAATGAGCTGTCCCAAATGACTTTGGGCCACCCTGGACTGACCACCGGTCAATCGCAAGGCAAGATTAGAGCGGTAAAAAAATATTTAGCATATGTTTCGGATTGCCGGGCTCCAGTCTAATTTTTATGCTAGGAACACAGCGGCCCATAATCTGAAAATTCAGGGGGGCAAGTAGAAAATTTAGGGGCGCATACTGTAAGTCTGGAGCCTGAATAGACTGATTATCTACTCAGTCTAGTGCTGAATAGCAAGAAGAAGAACATTTCATGTTGATGAGTCCGTGGCGCGAGTGTGCTTATTGTATTTATGTGTTCTATTGTTCTCCCGGTGCTCTATACTGTATTTAACATGATGTTTT
The DNA here is from genome assembly GCF_054856515.1 of Filicampus tigris. Lineage (NCBI taxonomy): Eukaryota > Metazoa > Chordata > Actinopteri > Syngnathiformes > Syngnathidae > Filicampus > Filicampus tigris. Next base: position 12,187,125 of record NC_141224.1, read on the forward strand.
TCTGTTCCCAGTAAAGTGCAGCACATCATGGACGAGATGATCTCCACAGAGAGGGAGTACGTTCGCTCTCTCAGCTACGTCATTGAGCATTATTTCCCTGAGATGGAGCGTCTCGATCTGCCCCAGGACCTGCGCGGCAAACGCAGCATTATTTTCGGGAACGTGGAGAAGCTGTGGGACTTTCACAGCCAGTACTTCCTCAAGGACCTGGAGTCGTGCGCCCACTCCCCGCTGTCCATCAGCAACTGCTTTCTCCGACATGTGAGTGTGTGCAGACAAAGTCGGCGTGCCCCGAGGGGGTGCACTGACAACTTACAAAAAGCTCTCAGCTTCCATCAACAGTCATGACCTTTAGACGTGTAGTTACACACTAAAATGTAATGTTTCCAGGGTCATGCTTTTGTTATCTCCAGTGACGTTTTCTAACGGGGCACCAGGAAAACTAGTGTTCTATGTAGTAAGATGCAACACATTCAAATTCTTAACTATCAACAGAATTGCACATATTATTTTTCCAGGTCACACTACATGCTCCAAGCATTATATTCAGAATCGAAAATTATGACATGCACTAATTTTCTATTCAATTTATAATTGGTATTTGGTATAAATAGTAAAAACAATGTGACAGGGTATACATGTGTCCAAAATTGCTGATAATAACATGTGCAACTTTAGTCGCAGGAACATCAAGCTGCTTGGCGATGTTTTAGCCGTTAACTTTAACATGTTTGTCTATAATTTTCATTCTAATTTCCTGAGACACCTCTCTTCTTCATTTTCTCTGGTCCATGTTTAGTGTGGTACACACCATGTCACAAAACAGCACAATGACTGATTACAAGTTTGAAGGCACCTGATGCCAATTAGAGGGCACACGTTGGTTGAACATGGTTTTGGTCACATTTTTTTCCCGTCTTTTGTAGGGGTACCATGATTTTTATCTTGGCCTGTTCATTTTTGGGGGGGTAATAATTCACCACTATTCATTAGTTAGTTTTCATTATTTTTGTATTTATTATTGCTTTTGCCAGATTAAAGTTATTTCTGTGACCGCTGTGTTTTTTGTTTTTTTTGTTTTTTTCAGTAACAGAGGGGTACCAACATTTTTTTTCCAAATGTGTATGCCATCGGTTGCAGTGTGTGGACTGCACATAGTTTAGCCTTGCTGTTAATAACATACAGCTCATATGGTTTAAATCACTTACACAGTGTTTAGGAGAGCATGCTGACATGCCAGTTTACTTTCTGGAGAGTTCTAACTTGTTAATTGTGTGTGTGTGTGTGTGTGTGTGTGTGCAGGAGGATCAGTTTGGAATGTATGCCCTGTACAGCAAGAATAAGCCCCGGTCCGACTCCCTGCTCAGCAGCCATGGGAACGAATTCTTTAAGGTGCGTCTGGAAACTCTGGTAACATTCTTCACTGGGTGAAAAGGTCAGCACTGATCCACCATGGTACAACATAAAATGATGTGAAAAATGACTTATGTATTGTTATAAGCTTGTTGCTCAATATGAATACACCTTTACAATACAAAATCACCCAAAATGTATTTAAGATAGGTACATCTCAATAAATTGAAATATTCAGGAAAGGTTTTTCTTGTATAGGTGGCACAGATTCATTTAGTACAGGAAAATACTTTTCTAATTACCTAATTTCTGTAAAAAAAAATGTTTCTTATATAATCATCAATTTATTTTTAATGAAATTATGAAATATTTGTATAGTCTGTATAATAAATATTATAACATACAACATTCACTATTTGAACAGAACTATGCGAAATAAATTAAGTTTTACACAAAATTCAAATTTATTGCGGCGCACCTTTAGATTAAACAGTTTATTTTTGGCTGTTCTAATAACACATGTCTTATTTCTTGTGACAGGTGTGTAGAAACCTTACATATCTCAACTGGAAAAAAGGCAAAATATAGTCATTAAGAACCTGCTTTGAATTTGAGGTTGTTTACAAACAATCAACCGATGTGTCTTGACCAGGAGAACGTGGCAATGGCACACATACACATCAGTGGCTGAAACTAACTTAACTGCCCTCTCACATCCCAGAATAAGCAGCTAGATCTGGGGGACAAGATGGACCTGGCATCCTACCTGCTGAAGCCCATCCAGAGGATGAGTAAATATGCCCTGCTGCTGAAGGACCTCATCAAGGAGTGCGGCCAGTCACAAGCGCAAGAGCTGAGCGACCTTCGCACCGCCGAGGAGATGGTCAAGTTTCAGCTCCGCCATGGCAACGACCTGCTGGCGATGGACGCCATTCGAGGCTGTGATGTAAGCAGAAAGTGTACACTGAATTGACACAATTATTGAGACAACACTCGTAATCATTTGAGGCATCAGTCATGGGTTGGGCTTAGTTGTGTCTAAATTGTAATGTGGTGACTTGACTTGCAAGTTTAACTAGTTCTGTGATCATACTCAAAACATAAAGCAATCTTACGCCTTTAAAAAACAATAGAATAGACTCAGTAAGCTGCAGTATTATTTGTCATTTTTTACGAAGGATAAAGAATATATGCCTGTATCAGTCGACATGCAGCATCGTTTTTATTTAAATATCTATCGCTAAAAGGGTTGTAACGACCGCATTATTTATGCTAGTTTTTATTATCCCAGCTATGGTGTTTTGCATTGTGTGTTAGCATGAAGCTAGTGGATTTTTATAAATTGTGTGTTTTGAATAAATACAAAACGTGTAAAAGCAGCAAAATGTACTTGTTTTTAGCCATCTCTGGGGGCGGCCATTTTGTCTTCTGTCGACTGAAAATGACATCACAACTGCTCACAACGACAAATCACGGCTGACCCGTTTTCTGAATCTGAGGCGTGATTGGTCGTTGTGAGCAGTTGTGATGTCATTTTCAGTCGACAGAAGACAAAATGGCCGCCCCAAGAGATGGCTAAAAACGAGTGCATTTTGCTGATTAACTTACATTCCACAAACGCAAAATTAATCAGAATGCCATGTTTCAACTAGTGGGCCTGTTGGGAACATATTCTTGAAAAAAATATATATTTGGGTTGACTTCCGCTTCAAAGGAAGCTCGTGTCCCAACGCTCTTATCCATAGTGTATTTTTGAACTTGATGTCATCTTCTTTTGTATACTGTAGAGTGAAGTCAGCATCCCACCAGAACTTCCATTGTTGTGTGTGACGCATGTGACCTGAAGTTTTTCCTGTCTAGGTGAACCTAAAGGAACAGGGTCAACTTCGCTGCCAAGATGAGTTCATCGTCTGGTGTGGACGCAGGAAGTACCTCCGCCACGTCTTCTTGTTTGAAGACCTCATTCTCTTCAGCAAGACCAAAAAGATAGAAGGAGGATATGACATTTACATCTACAAACAATCCTACAAAGTAAGATTTTTTTTGGTCAGTGTCAGCTGAGCTATCAGTAATTTTTAGGTTGCTTAACACGCTGTTTTTTTGTGGGTATTTTTTGATAGACAGCAGAGATAGGTATGACTGAAAATGTTGGCAATAGCGGTCTGCGCTTTGAGATTTGGTTCCGGCGAAGGAAGTCTCAAGACACGTTCATTCTACAAGCAAGCTCTGTGGAGATCAAGGCAGTATGGACTTCCATTATAGGGAAGATCTTGTGGAGGCAGGCGTTACGAAACAGGGGTGTGTTTCTCTCTTGAGATGCAGCCATTGATTGCGATTGTTTAACATTTTTATTTAGGGCTCCCTTTGTGTATTTTGGTTTGCAGAGTTACGCATGCAAGAAATGGTGTCAATGGGCATTGGAAGCAAGCCGTTCATGGACATTAAGCCCAGTGATGCAGCCATCAATGACCGAGCCATCGACTATATCATGAAGGGGTCTGGTGAGACTTCTTTTTCTTCCCCTTTAGTCCCGCCCCCCATTTCTTTTTATTTGCCCGTTATGCTAGCGCCGAACAATTTTGAAAAATAATCTAATTTTAATTTTTTTTTTTCCCTCAGTATTGTGATTATTATTTAGTAAGTGATTATTTTTACAAGGTCCTCTTCCCATGTATTGTTTTTAACAAACTCAAGCAAGTCTGTATTACAATAAGTCACATCAGATATGAAAGCCTACCTAACGAGGTACCAAAACAAAGCTGAGCTTTTTGTTTTTCCCCAATAGCAGCCCTTGCGATTTTGTAAATCAGTGTTGTTCTGGTCTCTCCTGGAATCTCACACGTTTTTTTTTTTGTTTCCATGTTGCCAACAGGATGTAGGACAAGGGCCTCCATAGCGGTGCCCTCATACGAATACTCGGCTTCCATCAAGAGACCGCATTCCACCATCTCCAACAGCAGCACGTCGTCCTCCAGCAGCCAGTCATCCTCTTCCCTGCTGGGATCGCTCAACCTCCACCTGTACTCTTCGCCCTCGCACCCGCACGCTCACCTTTACCCGCTGGCCAGCGTTCCCTCCTTCACCCAGTGGCCTTACGACTGCATCGAGGAAGACGAGCTGGAGCACGACTCTGGGAGCCAGCCCTCCATGCGTGAGTTGGGATTTTATTTTATTTTTTTTCTTGACTAATTTTCTGAATTGAAAATTCACGACGCCGATTCCCGATTTTTTTACAGAACTAAATAAAAGAAAAGAAATCAAGCTTAACAAAATCAACACTTTTTTTGGGAACCAAGCCCCAACCAGAGACATTTATTAGTATATACTCTTTTTGCTTCCAAAAATGCTTCCACCATTAGAAGTATGATATTTACAACACAATGTTACACAATGCCAAATGACAAAACCACAACACACTGCCTTTACTTGTCTCGACGGTACAAATGATGACTCACACTACTGTATTTGTCATTAGGAATAAATGCTGTTGTGTGTTGTGTGCCAGTAACGGAGAGTTCCGAAACGTCGTCCCAGTGCACTTCCAATGACAGCGTGACCGGCCTGAGCACCCTCACCTTACCCGGACCCCCCGACGGGCTCCTGGACTCATACAACAACAACAACAACAACAACGAGGAATCCTCCTCCTTCCTGTGCTCCTCCGTGCCGCCTTCCTCCATGCAGGCTTCCTCCCTCTTCTCCACAAGTGAAGACCTCCAACCGCAGGGCAACAAGTTCATCACAGCAGTGAGTCTTTGCTCTATGTCCTTGTTTTTTTGTTTTTTTTAAACAAAGCACCACCTAAAAGAATATTTAGCCCTGTCAGTGCCACTCTCGTGACAGTTAAAATAAGGTAGCTTAGTAAGTAGCCTAAGTGTTTGTCAAAAACTAGACAGAGGCTTTATTCATAAAAGGTAAAGCTGGACATCGTCCCTCCGTCCCCGAGTTCCTGTCCTGCGTATTTAATCGACCCATGTGGTTCCAGTCGGTCGTAGACAGCCAAACTGCGCCGACCCAATGACGTGTGCCTCATATTGTTTTATATTGTTTGTCAGTTGTTTTTGTTTGATATTTATTATTTATTTGGCGGCGCCTGCGTGTGACGTGAAAATTACATTCTTGACGCTCATTGGCTGTCGCGGACGAAGGACGGGCCGGGTCGATTAAATATGCAGGAGGGGATCTCGGGGACGGAGGGACGATGCCCGGCTCTGCTAAAAGGTGTATGGAATATTATTGTACGCCACTGTAAAATTATGCACTGTTTGAACATTAACACTGCCCTAAATATATACGGGGGGAAATCCACCTACTGTACTACTAATGATGAATTAAAACATAAGTTAGTAATCCTACCTAAACAAAAGTCAGAAAACAAGCACATCTAAATGATTAAACGCATCTATATTGTACTTAAAAGTTAAATACATCCGAACTATGCTTAGCAAATGTACTGTATTGTATTCAAAAAATGTTTAAGTCACTATAACATGCACAGTTGGAACATTTTAGTCAGTTATTCTTACTCGTCCCACCAGAGGGAGCTATGAAAAAGGGAAACTCAGATCAAAGGTAGATTCACCACACATAACAGAGTATAGAATATACAATATATACACGGAGATTTGGGCATTTTACTAAAAATTGAACGTCCATTGTTCGTCATCCGTCTGCCTTATTTTTCCGGGGAAAATCCTGTCCATAGGCCGCCTCTAATTTTAAACGTCCGTCCTTCGGCGAGTCCGACTAAACTTTCACTCGCACCCCATTGCATCGCATTGTCATTTTTGTAATTGCCTTATTGTACAAACAAGGGCAAAAAGTCCTTAACAACATTTTAACCCCATAAAATGAGTGCAGCCCTATTAAATGTGACTATTGCATTTCAATTACAGTATATTGTATGGAGAATGTAATGTATTAAGAAGATGATCATAACATTTATTCGGCATACATTTTGACTGTTTGAGTTGCCAAATATGGTCCCTTGCCTTATTTAGTGTCTTAAATTGGACTTTTAGTACGATCAATGTGGAAAAATCTCTATTGAGAGACCTTAAGAACAAGCGGTAAGTAGTAGCTCAGTTTAAAGACTCCACTTTTTGCCGTCTTGTTTTTGCCAGAGCCAGACTTCTCATATAGCCGTAGGCCTGTCGACAGTGGTGTGACTTTAAGCTTAGCTCAGTAAGTATTCGGCGTATCCATTGTGGTCGTGTTAACAGCCTGTTGAACAACCGTGACGACAACACATGGCCTTGTTACTAATACTGTACAGTGCGTGTGAAAATCATGCATGGTCGTGTGGGTTTGAAAGCTTTGCTCCAATCCGGTGTTTGACTTGCCTGCCATTTCTCCCTCCAGTGTTGTCATTTTGGAATGATTTCTGTGTGTGAACACATGCATGCTCTTGAACGCACGCAGTCATTTCCTTTTTGAAGGTTCAGTGGATAGCATAAGTCTGCACACCCCCGTTCAAATGCTAGGTTCTTACAAGGGTAAAAATAGATCATTTCAAAGGTTTTTGAAATGATTTATCTTGGCGTTATTTTTTTCTATCCCCAAAACACTGCATTTGAACAAAGGTGTAGTTATTTTATATAGACTCTGGTTAAATAAGTACATATAGATGTTTTTTTTTTTTCCTGAACACTGTTCTTTTTTTTCTTTTTTCTTTGCAGCTGTGAAGTCCTGACGAAGAGCAAAATTCCAACGATGTGACACAACATTCAATTGAAATTAATTGGAGAGTCAGATAAAAAATAAACACTTCCATGATGGTACTCATATGGTTTGTAACATTTCCTTAACAGTATGCATCTCTGTTTATATTGTAGATGTTTTTTGTTGTTGTTATTGTTATTATTTTTGTTGTGCAATTTACAAGTAACTGGCAGACCAATGCAGAAAAAAAAATGCAGGTTATTACTTTTGTTTGCTGTCCGGCCTTGTGAGACTTGTACAGATGATTAAAAAAAGTTTGTATGAAAAGATTGTTTGTATTTGTGATTTACCACTTTTTAGTTAAGAGATGGTGCAAATAGTCTGTAATTTTGTCCGACACCGACAGATACACAGTGAGCAACCACAACATAGCATTTCACAAAGCTGTGTGGGTGTGTGGTAGGGGGTGTCATTTTCCTTTAACGGCACACATTTACTGCAACTATTTTTTCAAACTTCCCTAAAGGTTGAGATCAGAAAAAAAAATGCCACCAAGCAGTCCTCAAAATCCAAATATTTATTTGCAAATTGGTTTAATTATTCAACGTGCCACATTTCACTTTGGAGATCCTTACGCAGAGAATTACACTGAGCAAAAACTGAAATCCCAAAATGCAAAGTTCCATCACCTCCACCTACAAAGACATTTGGGGGATGGGGGAAGAGGGGCGTAAATCATTTCATTTCTTATTTGTTTTTTGTTTTTTCAGAATCTCTCTCACCATCCAAAAAATTCTTCCTTGAGTCCGTTGCATCAGGTCATTGGTTATCAAACCAGCGGCAACTAACGCAAAAACGAGACAGGCTCTGTTGATCACATGGGACACCTGAAATAAACAGAGCCGTTATTTTAATGAAATGCTGAGCATGCAGTACAAACAGGCTTACTTACATCTATTAATACTGGATATCGCATCAGCATGCTGGAAACAGCTCCTGCAATCATGAACTGAAAAGCAGGAGACTTTCAAATGATTGTGAAAAAAATATGATTACAGAAATAATAATAAATAGTCTTCTTACAAGCATCCCGGTCCCGTGAGCAACTCTGAAGAGCGTGACTAGCGACTCATTCATCCTCAGGCTTACAGCCATCGTAAAACCAATTCCAACACTGGGTAGTCCGCTGATAACCTGAAGGAACTACATTGATTGGTTCATGTCAATCTATGTTAAATATTGATTCAAAATATTCTATAATAAATCAATAAAATTATATATGTATATTACATCATTCAAAATATGTGTAATAAATTCAATGTAAAATTGAGTGCGTACCCAAATAGTAAAGAATAAAAGTTAAGGCAAACATGTCATTCATTCAATTAATAATAACATTACTACATTTATTTAAAAAAAAAAAAAAAAGGATTTTTATACACTCATTTTTGTTGCGATAAAAGTAGGTCAGTCTATAATGCATGCAACCCTATTTTTTCTTTTCTTTTTTTTTTTTTTTACCATTTAAGAGGAAGACCACAAGAACCTAACGGAGTTTCCTGTTGCTGACTTTGAAACAGGCTGGACATCCTTTAACAACACACCGCAAAACTTCTATCTACAGTATCTTTCTCTGTATCAACCATATAGAATTGCTTTTATATAGAACATTCACACAGATTCCTCAAGGGCGAGGTTTTAAAACATTTTCATCTATTAAATGCTGTGCTCCAATAAATCACCGTTTGATCGTTCACTTCAAATGAACAAAACGAATGCCGCACCCCAAATAAATGTGTCCTTGGTTTCTCCTTGGGAAATAAAAATAACAGGTGGCTGTGATTGCCCTTACTATCATATTTTTTCACTGATGAAATTAAAATGACAATGATAAAATGATAAAAAACCAATAACTAACTGAAATTTTATTTTACTTGTAGAAAGCTAACTAAAACAAAAATTAAGGGGAACACGTCCTCTGTTTTTGTCTTTGTCAATTAATTTCAAACATGAGCTTTCACTGTTAGTTTTATATGTATGTATTTATTTTGGTATTACTGTACGGCCATACCGAAAAAAGATGGTCGAATAGTCATTTGCTAATTTTTGTTACTTTACTACACAACACTTATTGAGACTTTTTTTTTTTAACTTGCTCTTGACAAATACATCATATATATTACCGGTATTAAAAGTAAAACTAATTTTTAAAAAATTATGCATTTTCCAAAGAATAAAAACTAATGAACTCTAACGAACCATGTCTAAAAATCAATTAGAACAAACTGAATTAAAAAAAAAAAAAGTCAAAACGAAATTAAAAACTAAATATACTGAAAAAAATCCCCAAATATTAAAATCCTGGACTGGTACTAAAACACCTCCATGACAATTTGACTAGCAGAGCTCCGTGTGTTGGAAACACATCCAGTCACATTCCTCAAGCATGTTGTTGTACGTGATTGTCGTCCTTACACCGAACACAGCAGTCTTAGTCTGCAGCTGGTCATCCTCTGCCACCTTTGTGGCTTGGTATCGTACCACCCTCGGCAATTGCTCAACGTCCTTGCACAGGCCTTGTTCATCTTCTTGGATCTCCATTTTAACATCGGAACAAGCCATGCTGCACTCGCCTGCAAGTACAAGATCAAAATATATTCTTAAATGTGAACGTATCAATGTTTTCATTTGTTTTGTGTTAATTATAATGTTCAAAAAGTTGTCCAAAATATATTTACTGAGACCTAAGTCAAAATAATTGCTCAGTATGAAGATGGTTCTGCTGTACAATTAAAGGCACAGTTTCGCTAATAATAAATAAGGTCAGCAGTATTTCAATTGCAATTAACTATGACATTTACACAATGTAATGATAATATTACAAAGCAGAATTCTCTTCACATAATGGTAAAAAAAAAATACATAATTCATACAATTACAACTGCCATGGTCGGTGATTTTGTTGACTTTGTTTGTTTGATCATGTTCTATTGTGTTTCCTGTATTCAACCTTCATGTCTTGACTGCTCGTTAGGTTTCCGTCACCACCTGTTCTCGTCAGCCCTGTTCCTTGTGTCAACCAATCATCTCCCTCCTGCCACTCGTATCCCATCCTGTTGTGCCACGTTGTCTCGTCAATTTCGTTGCATTTAGTTCCCTGCTTTTGTTCAGTCTATGCCAGTTTGTTGTTGCTGTCCCAGTCATGTGTTTCTTTGTTACTTTGATTTTTACAGCATTGTTTTGAGTTTTAAATGAACCTTATTGCCTTTTTTAATAAATAAATATTTGGGGGATATCACGCCTACTTCCCTTAAAGAAAATAATGCAATATTATATCTCTGCAAGTGCTTACACTTTCAAATGATCACTTTTACACTGAAAAACGTTTTTGTTGAATTGTATTTCGTCAAGTGGTTTAAAAATAAAATCATCTGGATCAGATACATTTTTAAAGTAGGCGATACAAGAACTTAAAAATTTATCGGATTGATTTTATTTTGTGCAACCACTTGACGAAATAAAATTGAGTAAATACAATAAAACTTTTCTGCAGTGTACATGTGCAGTAACATGTCTGCTACTCAGCAAACACTAACTAAAATTTCCCAAAAGAAAAAAAAATGAAGTACTCCAAAAAGGAGATCGAGTAACTTTTTTGTTGTTGTTGTTTAAATCAAGAGTTTAACTGATATTTTCTTGGCAACTGGTTACACATCTGTGTTTCGATATCTTACTTTTAATTTCCTTCTGCATGGTTATGTACGATATGTACTTGATATTGTACATTTGCTAGTATGTTGCATTATATTGTTTAACACAAAGTGTAAATGAATTGCATTTTATATGCACATGTAACGTACACATAATAATTACATTTCATTTTGTTTTCCTTGTGATTTTGTACCACTACTAGTGCTTGATATATTTGATAATATATTACCCAATATTGTTTATTGTTGTAAATGAATTTTTACATGCTATCTGTTATCTACAGTACATGTAATGTAAAAGTCTCTACACTCAATTACCATGTAATATTGGCTTTCTTTAGATACATGGACCTTAAGTTCACAAAATGCAATTGAATATCGACAAGAAAATGATTAGAAGTGACATTTCATATTCTTTATTGCACAGACTTTGAGGTTGTAGTATTTTAATATCCCATAATAACTGCATTACATACAGTACAGTGACGTGTACAGTCAACTTAATCTAATTCAATTTTTCATCTTAAAATGACTAATGCATCATTTAATAAGAAGCATAGAGTTTAAAGATTTGAGCAATAGGCTGAATGTGATTGAATGAAAGCAAGCTGTTAAAGTGTGATTGTCACTTACCGTGTCACAATGTGCTTGTCTCTCCAACAACCGCCTTTTTAAGTAGAATACTTTGCGAGAAAACGTGGCAAAAAAGAAGGTCACACTTGTCACTTCCTCACTTGACACTTGGCTGCAAGATCATCCTCCGTGACTTTAAAGCCTGCGTCTTATGGTATGTACGCGCTTCAAAACATGAGGTGGAGTTAAATATCAAGTTTATTTTTGTGTCCATTTTAAAGGTTTCAGCTAGCTGTATTACTTTTACAAGTGAGTGAAAGTCATCATCATCATTTCCTTGCTAAACTCTTTGGATGAACATCAGGTGAGGTATATCCAGTACGTTGCTTGCCGATCTTTCGTGTTCCAGGAGGACAATGAGGAGGACGTTTGTGTGTGACGACTCCATGATCATCAATATTGCCATCGGGAAGGACGGCGAAGGACGCAGCCATGCGATGCCCCGAGAAATTCATTGTGTGTTCCTAGACGCTTTCAAGGTTTTTGCTTACAATGGATTCCCAAAACCTCTCGGAGTAAGTGTGTACGTTTGTGTATTTGTGTGTGTATAGATATGTGGGTATATATATCATATATGTATATAATAAAATATATATAATTAAAAAAATATATATATATATATATATATATATATATATATATATATAAAATATACATAATATGCATTATATGTACATATATATACTTTATGTATATATGTGTGTGTGAGTATGGGCTCTCAAAGTTAAAGCATTAACTTTGGAGATTAATTAAAAAAAAAAAATTAAGTGTCGAATAAATCAAGTAATGATCCGAACCTGCAGTTTAATTCCTGTGGTAGCTGTTGACGTCTGCTTACGTGTACATACAAATTTAGAGGATTCACTGGCATTTAGATGGACAAACACGGACTATAGATAGTTTTCAGAGGCGTGGTGGCCATCGGGATTTTCGGAAGATTTTTATTTTTTTTTTTAAATCTAAGTTTGTTGTATTGTACATTGAAAAGCAGCTGGGGAATGGCTCGGTTCACAAGCTGTCGTCCTGCCGTGGCGGCGTCATAGTGCACTGTGGCTGGCCACAATTCTAGCAACGGCCTTGTACCCCTGAAAAAAAAAAAAAGGTTTCACTCCATACTAACGCCCGGTGACCTTGCGGCCATCGGCGAGCACTCTGAGGGGGGCTGACAACAAACAACTTTGTTCGCGCTGCTATTTGTAGGAAATAAATGATAATTTCCTGACCAATTCAGTGAAATGGGATAATTTCTCCAGGGCACAGCACAGCGGTTGGGAATCATTGCTATAAATGGATGTTGATTCTTTAGTTGGAAATCATTGCTGTAAAAAGATGCTAATGTTTCTTCTCTTAAATATGTAGGCAGCACAATGTCTTGCTGGAGTGTCACTTGTCAGCCTTTGTCTGATGACCTATCAGAGATACTTTCACATTCTCAGTGTTCTGGTAAACACTCTTTCAGTCTAATCCCTGATTGATTTATGTTTGAAATGATGTATGCTAATTTGTGATTCTTTTACTTGGTTTATATGTTTTACCAATGTCAGTTTGTGCTCTGTGGACTGCTGACCTATGCAGCAGGACGTGTCCCAAACATGTGTGTGGTAAGTAGATTCTGGGTAAAATGGTCTGTCTTTAAATCTGTTAAAAATGTGCTTTAACTGGCAAAGATGTTTTTTTTTCCCTCTGGATTTGAGTATTTTTTGTTGCACTTGCCAGACCAAGGTGTCGTTCTGTTTGAACGTCGTCAGCTTCCTAGAGTCTGTTGTGTTACTTTGTCTCTTGCTGCTCGACCACCACTTATTTCAGGCGGTCACTTCACACGAGCTCAAGGTGAGTTCAGTATTTTTCATTCTGGCTGGAAGGCTGAAAAATGAGATTCATCTCTTTCCTACAGATGCAAACAGGAATCATGGCAATGGCTGCGAGCCTGTTGGTGGTGGAAAGCTTGATTGCTTTATTTCTGATCTACTGGCAGAGTAAAGCGGTGTGCAGACAACATTTCAACATACTGGTAATGTTTCCTTCCATTTGACACACTTCACCTCCAAACCAGTCAAACTAATGGTGAGCACTTTCCCCTGCAGCCCATTGTTCAGTTGAGACAGGAGGACTAACAGGCTGTCGCAACTAAACAACCCACACCATGATCAACTGACTGCTTTTGAGTAATATTATTAGCACATCAATGCTGTTTACCTACAACAAATAAGTGTATATGACACCATTTATTCATATTTTGTCGTTTAATAACGTGAAATGTTGTTTTGTCTTCGTGCACTTATTGTTTGTATGTACTGTATATGAATGTAAGTATTTTACATTCAGTCTCATCACTCAAAATTTTAAAAAATGTATGATGTTGATGGTTGTTACAGAATCCAGCATTGCCTTGTACTGTACAAATTTAGAAGCAATTGGTTTGGCTTTTTATTCATTTATATGTCATTACACATTCCTCAAATTAGCAGCCTCTGCTCTGATTGACGCCGTGTCCCAATTAATCTTTGGGTGTGTCATCCACTTTAAAAATGCAGCAACTCAGCCTTAAAACCCATTTGTTGTATTCCTTATAAATAAAGATGAGAAATAGTCGAGTTTAGTTTTAGTATAGTTGAATTAAATACATATTAAAGGGAGGTCAAGTAAAAAAAATTCTTACAAGAACATGTTCTATGCTAAGCAAAAAAATCCACCAGTTTTTTTTATCCATCTCAGGTGGCAGCCATTTTGCCTTGTATTGACACATGCAGACGACTCAAAATGACATCACAGTGCCTAAGGGCTCAGCTTGCGGATGTCAGATGACCAAACACAGAACTCAGGCGAGCCTTGACGGTCGTTACCTGAGCCCTTAAGCACTGCATGTCATTTTCAGTCGACAGCACACCCTGAAATGGATAAAAACAGGTGGATTTTGCTGCCTGTCCTGCTGCCGTTCAGAATAACTTCCACTCCCATACCACTCCCATTTTGGAAGTCAGCTATGTAAAAATACATACATACATAAATAAAAAAGGAAAACAAGCAACTAAAGTTGCATTTTACTAATGTATGAACAGTTTGTCATTGCCTTTCTCCTTCTGGACTGTCACTATTTCGTTTGAAAAAAATTATAAAAAAATCCCGCTCCCATCTGTTCCCATGAACTTTTTATCTTGTACTGTCCCAATCCCGTGATGAAAGTTAAAGTTGACTCCCATTCTATGTGAATCGCACTGGATTCTCACGACACGGGGGGTTCTCGATAAAATGTCAACACATTATTGTAAAGAAAATTTTACACTTGAATTTTTTCCTTTAAAATGTTAAACGTGTTTTTTTTTTAATTGTATTTATTCTTTTTTTTATCAAACAAATATTTCAACTATATAAGATAGCTAGGGTTTCAAACTAGGGTTAGGGTTTCCAGCTAGGGTTTCAAACTAGGGTTAGGGTTTCCAGCTAGGGTTTTCAGTTAGGGTTTCAAACTAGGGTTAGGGTTTCCAGCTAGGGTTTCAAACTAGGGTTGGGGTTTCAAACTAGGGTTAGGGTTTCCAGCTAGGGTTTCAAACTAGGGTTAGGGTTTCAAACTAGGGTTAGGGGTTCCAGCTAGGGTTTCAAACTAGGGTTAGGGTTTCAAACTAGGGTTTTGGTTTCCAGCTAGGGTTTCAAACTAGGGTTAGGGTTTCCAGCTAGGGTTTTCAGTTAGGGTTTCAAACTAGGGTTAGGGTTTCCAGCTAGGGTTTCAAACTAGGGTTAGGGTTTCCAGCTAGGGTTTCAAACTAGGGTTTGGGTTTCCAGCTAGGGTTTCAAACTAGGGTTAGGGTTTCCAGCTAGGGTTTCAAACTAGGGTTAGGGTTTCCAGCTAGGGTTTCAAACTAGGGTTAGGGTTTCAAACTAGGGTTTGGGTTTCCAGCTAGGGTTTCAAACTAGGGTTAGGGTTTCAAACTAGGGTTAGGGTTTCAAACTAGGGTTAGGGTTTCCAGCTAGGGTTTCAAACTAGGGTTTGGGGTTCCAGCTAGGGTTTCAAACTAGGGTTTGGGTTTCAAACTAGGGTTAGGGTTTCCAGCTAAGGTTTTCAGTTAGGGTTTCAAACTAGGGTTAGGGTTTCCAGCTAGGGTTTCAAACTAGGGTTAGGGCTTCCAGCTAGGGTTTTCAGTTAGGGTTTCAAACTAGGGTTAGGGTTTCCAGCTAGGGTTTTCAGTTAGGGTTTCAAACTAGGGTTAGGGTTTCCAGCTAGGGTTTTCAGTTAGGGTTTCAAACTAGGGTTAGGGTTTCCAGCTAGGGTTTTCAGTTAGGGTTTTCAGTTAGGGTTTCAAACTAGGGTTAGGGTTTCCAGCTAGGGTTTCAAACTAGGGTTAGGGTTTCCAGCTAGGGTTTCAAACTAGGGTTAGGGTTTCCAGCTAGGGTTTTCAGTTAGGGTTTCAAACTAGGGTTAGGGTTTCCAGCTAGGGTTTTCAGTTAGGGTTTTCAGTTAGGGTTTCAAACTAGGGTTAGGGTTTCCAGCTAGGGTTTTCAGTTAGGGTTTCAAACTAGGGTTAGGGTTTCCAGCTAGGGTTTTCAGTTAGGGTTTCAAACTAGGGTTAGGGTTTCCAGCTAGGGTTTCAAACAAGGGTTAGGGCTTCCAGCTAGGGTTTTCAGTTAGGGTTTCAAACTAGGGTTAGGGTTTCCAGCTAGGGTTTTCAGTTAGGGTTTCAAACTAGGGTTAGGGTTTCAAACTAGGGTTAGGGTTTCCAGCTAGGGTTTTCAGTTAGGGTTTCAAACTAGGGTTAGGGTTTCCAGCTAGGGTTCCAAACTAGGGTTAGGGTTTCCAGCTAGGGTTTTCAGTTAGGGTTTTCAGTTAGGGTTTCAAACTAGGGTTAGGGTTTCCAGCAAGGGTTTCAAACTAGGGTTAGGGTTTCCAGCTAGGGTTTTCAGTTAGGGTTTCAAACTAGGGTTAGGGCTTCCAGCTAGGGTTTTCAGTTAGGGTTTCAAACTAGGGTTAGGGTTTCCAGCTAGGGTTTTCAGTTAGGGTTTCAAACTAGGGTTAGGGTTTCCAGCTAGGGTTTCAAACTAGGGTTAGGGCTTCCAGCTAGGGTTTTCAGTTAGGGTTTCAAACTAGGGTTAAGGTTTCAAACTAGGGTTAGGGTTTCAAACTAGGGTTAGGGTTTCCAGCTAGGGTTTTCAGTTAGGGTTTCAAACTAGGGTTAGGGTTTCCAGCTAGGGTTTCAAACTAGGGTTAGGGTTTCCAGCTAGGGTTTTCAGTTAGGGTTTTCAGTTAGGGTTTCAAACTAGGGTTAGGGTTTCCAGCTAGGGTTTTCAGTTAGGGTTTCAAACTAGGGTTAGGGTTTCCAGCTAGGGTTTTCAGTTAGGGTTTTCAGTTAGGGTTTCAAACTAGGGTTAGGGTTTCCAGCTAGGGTTTCAAACTAGGGTTAGGGTTTCAAACTAGGGTTGGGGTTTCCAGCTAGGGTTTCAAACTAGGGTTAGGGTTTCCAGCTAGGGTTTCAAACTAGGGTTAGGGTTTCCAGCTAGGGTTTTCAGTTAGGGTTTCAAACTAGGGTTTGGGTTTCCAGCTAGGGTTTCAAAATAGGGTTTGGGTTTCAAACTAGGGTTAGGGTTTCCAGCTAGGGTTTTCAGTTAGGGTTTCAAAATAGGGTTAGGGTTTCCATATAGGGTTTCAAACTAGGGTTTGGGTTTCCAGCTAGGGTTTCAAACTAGGGTTAGGGTTTCAAACTAGGGTTAGGGTTTCCAGCTAAGGTTTCAAACTAGGGTTAGGGCTTCCAGCTAGGGTTTTCAGTTGGGGTTTTCAGTTAGGGTTTCAAACTAGGGTTAGGGTTTCCAGCTAGGGTTTTCAGTTAGGGTTTCAAACTAGGGTTAGGGTTTCCAGCTAGGGTTTTCAGTTAGGGTTTCAAACTAGGGTTAGGGTTTCCAGCTAGGGTTTCAAACTAGGGTTAGGGCTTCCAGCTAGGGTTTTCAGTTAGGGTTTCAAACTAGGGTTAGGGTTTCCAGCTAGGGTTTTCAGTTAGGGTTTCAAACTAGGGTTAGGGTTTCCAGCTAGGATTTTCAGCTAGGGTTTCAAACTAGGGTTAGGGCTTCCAGCTAGGGTTTTCAGTTAGGGTTTCAAACTAGGGTTAGGGTTTCCAGCTAGGGTTTTCAGTTAGGGTTTCAAACTAGGGTTAGGGTTTCCAGCTAGGGTTTTCAGTTAGGGTTTCAAACTAGGGTTAGGGTTTCCAGCTAGGGTTTCAAACTAGGGTTAGGGCTTCCAGCTAGGGTTTTCAGTTAGGGTTTCAAACTAGGGTTAGGGTTTCCAGCTAGGGTTTTCAGTTAGGGTTTCAAACTAGGGTTAGGGTTTCCAGCTAGGGTTTTCAGTTAGGGTTTCAAACTAGGGTTAGGGTTTCCAGCTAGGGTTTCCAGCTAGGGTTTCCAGCTAGGGTTTCAAACTAGGGTTAGGGTTTCCAGCTAGGGTTTTCAGTTAGGGTTTCAAACTAGGGTTAGGGCTTCCAGCTAGGGTTTTCAGTTAGGGTTTCAAACTAGGGTTAGGGTTTCCAGCTAGGGTTTTCAGTTAGGGTTTCAAACTAGGGTTAGGGTTTCCAGCTAGGGTTTTCAGTTAGGGTTTCAAACTAGGGTTAGGGTTTCCATATACGGTTTCAAACTAGGGTTAGGGTTTCCAGCTAGGGTTTCAAACTAGGGTTAGGGCTTCCAGCTAGGGTTTTCAGTTAGGGTTTCAAACTAGGGTTAGGGTTTCCAGCTAGGGTTTTCAGTTAGGGTTTTCAGTTAGGGTTTCAAACTAGGGTTAGGGTTTCCAGCTAGGGTTTCAAACTAGGGTTAGGGTTTCCAGCTAGGGTTTTCAGTTAGGGTTTCAAACTAGGGTTTGGGTTTCAAATTAGGGTTTTCAGTTAGGGTTTCAAACTAGGGTTAGGGTTTCCAGCTAGGGTTTTCAGTTAGGGTTTCAAACTAGGGTTAGGGTTTCCATATAGGGTTTCAAACTAGGGTTAGGGTTTCCAGCTAGGGTTTCAAACTAGGGTTAGGGCTTCCAGCTAGGGTTTTCAGTTAGGGTTTAAAACTAGGGTTAGGGTTTCCAGCTAGGGTTTTCAGTTAGGGTTTCAAACTAGGATTAGGGTTTCCAGCTAGGGTTTTCAGTTAGGGTTTCAAACTAGGGTTAGGGTTTCCAGCTAGGGTTTTCAGTTAGGGTTTTCAGTTAGGGTTTCAAACTAGGGTTAGGGTTTCCAGCTAGGGTTTCAAACTAGGGTTAGGGTTTCCAGCTAGGGTTTTCAGTTAGGGTTTCAAACTAGGGTTAGGGTTTCCAGCTAGGGTTTCCATATAGGGTTTCAAACTAGGGTTTGGGTTTCCAGCTAGGGTTTCAAACTAGGGTTAGGGTTTCAAACTAGGGTTAGGGTTTCCAGCTAGGGTTTCAAACTAGGGTTAGGGTTTCAAACTAGGGTTAGGGTTTCCAGCTAGGGTTTCAAACTAGGGTTAGGGCTTCCAGCTAGGGTTTTCAGTTAGGGTTTCAAACTAGGGTTAGGGTTTCCAGCTAGGGTTTTCAGTTAGGGTTTTCAGTTAGGGTTTCAAACTAGGGTTAGGGTTTCCAGCTAGGGTTTTCAGTTAGGGTTTCAAACTAGGGTTAGGGTTTCCAGCTAGGGTTTCAAACTAGGGTTAGGGTTTCAAACTAGGGTTGGGGTTTCCAGCTAGGGTTTCAAACTAGGGTTAGGGTTTCCAGCTAGGGTTTCAAACTAGGGTTAGGGTTTCCAGCTAGGGTTTTCAGTTAGGGTTTCAAACTAGGGTTTGGGTTTCCAGCTAGGGTTTCTAACTAGGGTTTGGGTTTCAAACTAGGGTTAGGGTTTCCAGCAAGGGTTTTCAGTTAGGGTTTCAAAATAGGGTTAGGGTTTCCATATAGGGTTTCAAACTAGGGTTTGGGTTTCCAGCTAGGGTTTCAAACTAGGGTTAGGGTTTCAAACTAGGGTTAGGGTTTCCAGCTAGGGTTTCAAACTAGGGTTAGGGTTTCAAACTAGGGTTAGGGTTTCCAGCTAGGGTTTCAAACTAGGGTTAGGGCTTCCAGGTAGGGTTTTCAGTTAGGGTTTCAAACTAGGGTTAGGGTTTCCAGCTAGGGTTTTCAGTTAGGGTTTTCAGTTAGGGTTTCAAACTAGGGTTAGGGTTTCCAGCTAGGGTTTTCAGTTAGGGTTCCAAACTAGGGTTAGGGTTTCCAGCTAGGGTTTTCAGTTAGGGTTTCAAACTAGGGTTAGGGTTTCCAGCTAGGGTTTCAAACTAGGGTTTCAAACTAGGGTTAGGGTTTCCAGCTAGGGTTTTCAGTTAGGGTTTCAAACTAGGGTTAGGGTTTCCAGCTAGGGTTTTCAGTTAGGGCTTCAAACTAGGGTTAGGGTTTCCAGCTAGGGTTTTCAGTTAGGGTTTCAAACTAGGGTTAGGGTTTCCAGCTAGGGTTTTCAGTTAGGGTTTCAAACTAGGGTTAGGGTTTCCAGCTAGGGTTTTCAGTTAGGGTTTCAAACTAGGGTTAGGGTTTCCAGCTAGGGTTTCAAACTAGGGTTAGGGCTTCCAGCTAGGGTTTTCAGTTAGGGTTTCAAACTAGGGTTAGGGTTTCCAGCTAGGGTTTTCAGTTAGGGTTTCAAACTAGGGTTAGGGTTTCCAGCTAGGGTTTTCAGTTAGGGTTTCAAACTAGGGTTAGGGTTTCCAGCTAGGGTTTTCAGTTAGGGTTTCAAACTAGGGTTAGGGTTTCCAGCTAGGGTTTTCAGTTAGGGTTTCAAACTAGGGTTAGGGTTTCCAGCTAGGGTTTCAAACTAGGGTTAGGGCTTCCAGCAAGGGTTTTCAGTTAGGGTTTCAAACTAGGGTTAGGGTTTCCAGCTAGGGTTTTCAGTTAGGGTTTCAAACTAGGGTTAGGGCTTCCAGATAGGGTTTTCAGTTAGGGTTTCAAACTAGGGTTAGGGTTTCCAGCTAGGGTTTCAAACTAGGGTTAGGGCTTCCAGCTAGGGTTTTCAGTTAGGGTTTCAAACTAGGGTTAGGGCTTCCAGCTAGGGTTTTCAGTTAGGGTTTCAAACTAGGGTTAGGGTTTCCAGCTAGGGTTTTCAGTTAGGGTTTCAAACTAGGGTTAGGGCTTCCAGCTAGGGTTTTCAGTTAGGGTTTCAAACTAGGGTTAGGGTTTTCAGCTAGGGTTTTCAGTTAGGGTTTTCAGTTAGGGTTTCAAACTAGGGTTAGGGTTTCCAGCTAGGGTTTCAAACTAGGGTTAGGGTTTCAAACTAGGGTTGGGGTTTCCAGCTAGGGTTTCAAACTAGGGTTAGGGTTTCCAGCTAGGGTTACAAACTAGGGTTAGGGTTTCCAGCTAGGGTTTTCAGTTAGGGTTTCAAACTAGGGTTAGGGCTTCCAGCTAGGGTTTTCAGTTAGGGTTTCAAACTAGGGTTAGGGTTTCCAGCTAGGGTTTCCAGCTAGGGTTTTCAGTTAGGGTTTCAAACTAGGGTTAGGGTTTCCAGCTAGGGTTTTCAGTTAGGGTTTCAAACTAGGGTTAGGGCTTCCAGCTAGGGTTTTCAGTTAGGGTTTCAAACTAGGGTTAGGGTTTCCAGCTAGGGTTTTCAGTTAGGGTTTCAAACTAGGGTTAGGGTTTCCAGCTAGGGTTTCCAGCTAGGGTTTTCAGTTAGGGTTTCAAACTAGGGTTAGGGTTTCCAGCTAGGGTTTTCAGTTAGGGTTTCAAACTAGGGTTAGGGTTTCCAGCTAGGGTTTTCAGTTAGGGTTTCAAACTAGGGTTAGGGTTTCCAGCTAGGGTTTTCAGTTAGGGTTTCAAACTAGGGTTAGGGTTTCCAGCTAGGGTTTTCAGTTAGGGTTTCAAACTAGGGTTAGGGTTTCAAGCTAGGATTTCAAACTAGGGTTAGGGTTTCCAGCTAGGGTTTTCAGTTAGGGTTTCAAACTAGGGTTAGGGTTTCCAGCTAGGGTTTTCAGTTAGGGTTTCAAACTAGGGTTAGGGCTTCCAGCTAGGGTTTTCAGTTAGGGTTTCAAACTAGGGTTAGGGTTTCCAGCTAGGGTTTTCAGTTAGGGTTTCAAACTAGGGTTAGGGTTTCCAGCTAGGGTTTCAAACTAGGGTTAGGGCTTCCAGCTAGGGTTTTCAGTTAGGGTTTCAAACTAGGGTTAGGGTTTCCAGCTAGGGTTTTCAGTTAGGGTTTCAAACTAGGGTTAGGGTTTCAAATTAGGGTTTTCAGTTAGGGTTTCAAACCAGGGTTAGGGTTTCGAGCTAGGGTTTTCAGTTATGGTTTCAAACTAGGGTTAGGGTTTCCATATAGGGTTTCAAACTAGGGTTAGGGTTTCCAGCTAGGGTTTCAAACTAGGGTTAGGGCTTCCAGCTAGGGTTTTCAGTTAGGGTTTCAAACTATGGTTAGGGTTTCCAGCTAGGGTTTTCAGTTAGGGTTACAAACTAGGGTTAGGGTTTCCAGCTAGGGTTTCAAACTAGGGTTAGGGTTTTCAGTTAGGGTTTTCAGTTAGGGTTTCAAACTAGGGTTAGGGTTTCCAGCTAGGGTTTCCAGCTAGGGTTTCAAACTAGGGTTAGGGCTTCCAGCTAGGGTTTTCAGTTAGGGTTTCAAACTAGGGTTAGGGCTTCCAGCTAGGGTTTTCAGTTAGGGTTTCAAACTAGGGTTAGGGTTTCCAGCTAGGGTTTTCAGTTAGGGTTTCAAACTAGGGTTAGGGTTTCCAGCTAGGGTTTTCAGTTAGGGTTTCAAACTAGGGTTAGGGTTTCCAGCTAGGGTTTCAAACTAGGGTTAGGGCTTCCAGCTAGGGTTTCAAACTAGGGTTAGGGTTTCAAACTAGGGTTGGGGTTTCCAGCTAGGGTTTCAAACTAGGGTTAGGGTTTCCAGCTAGGGTTTCAAACTAGGGTTAGGGTTTCCAGCTAGGGTTTTCAGTTAGGGTTTCAAACTAGGGTTTGGGTTTCCAGCTAGGGTTTTCAGTTAGGGTTTCAAACTAGGGTTAGGGTTTCCAGCTAGGGTTTTCAGTTAGGGTTTCAAACTAGGGTTTGGGTTTCCAGCTAGGGTTTTCAGTTAGGGTTTCAAACTAGGGTTAGGGTTTCCAGCTAGGGTTTCAAACTAGGGTTAGGGCTTCCAGCTAGGGTTTTCAGTTAGGGTTTCAAACTAGGGTTAGGGTTTCCAGCTAGGGTTTTCAGTTAGGGTTTCAAACTAGGGTTAGGGCTTCCAGCTAGGGTTTTCAGTTAGGGTTTCAAACTAGGGTTAGGGTTTTCAGCTAGGGTTTTCAGTTAGGGTTTTCAGTTAGGGTTTCAAACTAGGGTTAGGGATTCCAGCTAGGGTTTCAAACTAGGGTTAGGGTTTCCAGCTAGGGTTTCAAACTAGGGTTAGGGTTTCCAGCTAGGGTTTTCAGTTAGGGTTTCAAACTAGGGTTAGGGCTTCCAGCTAGGGTTTTCAGTTAGGGTTTCAAACTAGGGTTAGGGTTTCCAGCTAGGGTTTTCAGTTAGGGTTTCAAACTAGGGTTAGGGTTTCCAGCTAGGGTTTTCAGTTAGGGTTTCAAACTAGGGTTAGGGTTTCCAGCTAGGGTTTTCAGTTAGGGTTTCAAACTAGGGTTAGGGTTTCCAGCTAGGGTTTTCAGTTAGGGTTTCAAACTAGGGTTAGGGTTTCCAGCTAGGGTTTCAAACTAGGGTTAGGGCTTCCAGCTAGGGTTTTCACTTAGGGTTTCAAACTAGGGTTAGGGTTTCCAGCTAGGGTTTTCAGTTAGGGTTTCAAACTAGGGTTAGGGCTTCCAGCTAGGGTTTTCAGTTAGGGTTTCAAACTAGGGTTAGGGTTTTCAGCTAGGGTTTTCAGTTAGGGTTTTCAGTTAGGGTTTCAAACTAGGGTTAGGTTTCCAGCTAGGGTTTTCAGTTAGGGTGTCAAACTAGGGTTAGGGTTTCCAGCTAGAGTTTTCAGTTAGGGTTTCAAACTAGGGTTAGGGTTTCCAGCTAGGGTTTTCAGTTAGGGTTTCAAACTAGGGTTAGGGTTTCCAGCTAGGGTTTCAAACTAGGGTTAGGGCTTCCAGCTAGGGTTTTCAGTTAGGGTTTCAAACTAGGGTTAGGGTTTCCAGCTAGGGTTTTCAGTTAGGGTTTCAAACTAGGGTTAGGGTTTCCAGCTAGGGTTTTCAGTTAGGGTTTCAAACTACGGTTAGGGTTTCCAGCTAGGGTTTCAAACTAGGGTTAGGGCTTCCAGCTAGGGTTTTCAGTTAGGGTTTCAAACTAGGGTTAGGGTTTCCAGCTAGGGTTTTCAGTTAGGGTTTCAAACTAGGGTTAGGGTTTCCAGCTACGGTTTCAAACTAGGGTTAGGGTTTCCAGCTAGGGTTTTCAGTTAGGGTTTCAAACTAGGGTTAGGGCTTCCAGCTAGGGTTTTCAGTTAGGGTTTTAAACTAGGGTTAGGGTTTCCAGCTAGGGTTTTCAGTTAGGGTTTCAAACTAGGGTTAGGGTTTCCAGCTAGGGTTTTCAGTTAGGGTTTCAAACTAGGGTTAGGGTTTCCAGCTAGGGTTTCAAAATAGGGTTAGGGCTTCCAGCTAGGGTTTCAAACTAGGGTTAGGGTTTCCAGCTAGGGTTTTCAGTTAGGGTTTCAAACTAGGGTTAGGGTTTCAAATTAGGGTTTTCAGTTAGGGTTTCAAACCAGGGTTAGGGTTTCCAGCTAGGGTTTCAAACTAGGGTTAGGGTTTCCAGCTAGGGTTTTCAGTTAGGGTTTCAAACTAGGGTTAGGGCTTCCAGCTAGGGTTTTCAGTTAGGGTTTCAAACTAGGGTTAGGGTTTCCAGCTAGGGTTTCAAACTAGGGTTAGGGCTTCCAGCTAGGGTTTTCAGTTAGGGTTTCAAACTAGGGTTAGGGTTTCCAGCTAGGGTTTCAAACTAGGGTTAGGGCTTCCAGCTAGGGTTTTCAGTTAGGGTTTCAAACTAGGGTTAGGGTTTCCAGCTAGGGTTTTCAGTTAGGGTTTCAAACTAGGGTTAGGGTTTCCAGCTAGGGTTTTCAGTTAGGGTTTCAAACTAGGGTTAGGGTTTCCAGCTAGGGTTTTCAGTTAGGGTTTCAAACTAGGGTTAGGGTTTCCAGCTAGGGTTTCAAACTAGGGTTAGGGCTTCCAGCTAGGGTTTTCAGTTAGGGTTTCAAACTAGGGTTAGGGTTTCCAGCTAGGGTTTTCAGTTAGGGTTTTCAGTTAGGGTTTCAAACTAGGGTTAGGGTTTCCAGCTAGGGTTTCAAACTAGGGTTAGGGTTTCAAACCAGGGTTGGGGTTTCCAGCTAGGGTTTCAAACTAGGGTTAGGGTTTCCAGCTAGGGTTTCAAACTAGGGTTAGGGTTTCCAGCTAGGGTTTTCAGTTAGGGTTTCAAACTAGGGTTTGGGTTTCCAGCTAGGGTTTTCAGTTAGGTTTTCAAACTAGGGTTAGGGTTTCCAGCTAGGGTTTCAAACTAGGGTTAGGGCTTCCAGCTAGGGTTTTCAGTTAGGGTTTCAAACTAGGGTTAGGGTTTCCAGCTAGGGTTTTCAGTTAGGGTTTCAAACTAGGGTTAGGGTTTCCAGCTAGGGTTTTCAGTTAGGGTTTCAAACTAGGGTTAGGGTTTCCATATAGGGTTTCCAGCTAGGGTTTCAAACTAGGGTTAGGGTTTCCAGCTAGGGTTTTCAGTTAGGGTTTCAAACTAGGGTTAGGGCTTCCAGCTAGGGTTTTCAGTTAGGGTTTAAAACTAGGGTTAGGGTTTCCAGCTAGGGTTTTCAGTTAGGGCTTCAAACTAGTGTTAGGGTTTCCAGCTAGGGTTTTCAGTTAGGGTTTCAAACTAGGGTTAGGGTTTCCAGCTAGGGTTTTCAGTTAGGGTTTCAAACTAGGGTTAGGGTTTCCAGCTAGGTTTTCAAACTAGGGTTAGGGCTTCCAGCTAGGGTTTTCAGTTAGGGTTTCAAACTAGGGTTAGGGTTTCCAGCTAGGGTTTTCAGTTAGGGTTTCAAACTAGGGTTAGGGTTTCCAGCTAGGGTTTTCAGTTAGGGTTTCAAACTAGGGTTAGGGTTTCCAGCTAGGGTTGTCAGTTAGGGTTTCAAACTAGGGTTAGGGTTTCCAGCTAGGGTTTTCAGTTAGGGTTTCAAACTAGGGTTAGGGTTTCCAGCTAGGGTTTCAAACTAGGGTTAGGGCTTCCAGCAAGGGTTTTCAGTTAGGGTTTCAAACTAGGGTTAGGGTTTCCAGCTAGGGTTTCCAGCTAGGGTTTTCAGTTAGGGTTTCAAACTAGGGTTAGGGTTTCAAGCTAGGGTTTCAAACTAGGGTTAGGGCTTCCAGCTAGGGTTTTCAGTTAGGGTTTCAAACTAGGGTTAGGGTTTCCAGCTAGGGTTTTCAGTTAGGGTTTCAAACTAGGGTTAGGGCTTCCAGCTAGGGTTTTCAGTTAGGGTTTCAAACTAGGGTTAGGGTTTCCAGCTAGGGTTTTCAGTTAGGGTTTCAAACTAGGGTTAGGGTTTCCAGCTAGGGTTTCAAACTAGGGTTAGGGCTTCCAGCTAGGGTTTTTAGTTAGGGTTTCAAACTAGGGTTAGGGTTTCCAGCTAGGGTTTTCAGTTAGGGTTTCAAACTAGGGTTAGGGTTTCCAGCTAGGGTTTCAAACTAGGGTTAGGGCTTCCAGCTAGGGTTTTCAGTTAGGGTTTCAAACTATGGTTAGGGTTTCCAGCTAGGGTTTTCAGTTAGGGTTACAAACTAGGGTTAGGGTTTCCAGCTAGGGTTTCAAACTAGGGTTAGGGTTTTCAGTTAGGGTTTTCAGTTAGGGTTTCAAACTAGGGTTAGGGTTTCCAGCTAGGGTTTCCAGCTAGGGTTTCAAACTAGGGTTAGGGCTTCCAGCTAGGGTTTTCAGTTAGGGTTTCAAACTAGGGTTAGGGCTTCCAGCTAGGGTTTTCAGTTAGGGTTTCAAACTAGGGTTAGGGTTTCCAGCTAGGGTTTTCAGTTAGGGTTTCAAACTAGGGTTAGGGTTTCCAGCTAGGGTTTTCAGTTAGGGTTTCAAACTAGGGTTAGGGTTTCCAGCTAGGGTTTCAAACTAGGGTTAGGGTTTCCAGCTAGGGTTTTCAGTTAGGGTTTCAAACTAGGGTTAGGGCTTCCAGCTAGGGTTTTCAGTTAGGGTTTCAAACTAGGGTTAGGGTTTCCAGCTAGGGTTTTCAGTTAGGGTTTCAAACTAGGGTTAGGGTTTCCAGCTAGGGTTTTCAGTTAGGATTTCAAACTAGGGTTAGGGTTTCCAGCTAGGGTTTCAAACTAGGGTTAGGGCTTCCAGCTAGGGTTTTCAGTTAGGGTTTCAAACTAGGGTTAGGGTTTCCAGCTAGGGTTTTCAGTTAGGGTTTCAAACTAGGGTTAGGGCTTCCAGCTAGGGTTTTCAGTTAGGGTTTCAAACTAGGGTTAGGGTTTTCAGCTAGGGTTTTCAGTTAGGGTTTTCAGTTAGGGTTTCAAACTAGGGTTAGGGTTTCCAGCTAGGGTTTCAAACTAGGGTTAGGGTTTCAAACTAGGGTTGGGGCTTCCAGCTAGGGTTTCAAACTAGGGTTAGGGTTTCCAGCTAGGGTTTCAAACTAGGGTTAGGGTTTCCAGCTAGGGTTTTCAGTTAGGGTTTCAAACTAGGGTTAGGGCTTCCAGCTAGGGTTTTCAGTTAGGGTTTCAAACTAGGGTTAGGGTTTCCAGCTAGGGTTTTCAGTTAGGGTTTCAAACTAGGGTTAGGGCTTCCAGCTAGGGTTTTCAGTTAGGGTTTCAAACTATGGTTAGGGTTTCCAGCTAGGGTTTTCAGTTAGGGTTACAAACTAGGGTTAGGGTTTCCAGCTAGGGTTTCAAACTAGGGTTAGGGTTTCCAGCTAGGGTTTTCAGTTAGGGTTTCAAACTAGGGTTAGGGTTTCCAGCTAGGGTTTTCAGTTAGGGTTTCAAACTAGGGTTAGGGTTTCCAGCTAGGGTTTCAAACTAGGGTTAGGGCTTCCAGCTAGGGTTTTCACTTATGGTTTCAAACTAGGGTTAGGGTTTCCAGCTAGGGTTTTCAGTTAGGGTTTCAAACTAGGGTTAGGGCTTCCAGCTAGGGTTTTCAGTTAGGGTTTCAAACTAGGGTTAGGGTTTTCAGCTAGGGTTTTCAGTTAGGGTTTTCAGTTAGGGTTTCAAACTAGGGTTAGGGTTTCCAGCTAGGGTTTCAAACTAGGGTTAGGGTTTCAAACTAGGGTTGGGGTTTCCAGCTAGGGTTTCAAACTAGGGTTAGGGTTTCCAGCTAGGGTTTTCAGTTAGGGTGTCAAACTAGGGTTAGGGTTTCCAGCTAGAGTTTTCAGTTAGGGTTTCAAACTAGGGTTAGGGTTTCCAGCTAGGGTTTCAAACTAGGGTTAGGGTTTCCAGCTAGGGTTTTCAGTTAGGGTTTCAAACTAGGGTTAGGGCTTCCAGCTAGGGTTTTCAGTTAGGGTTTCAAACTACGGTTAGGGTTTCCAGCTAGGGTTTCAAACTAGGGTTAGGGCTTCCAGCTAGGGTTTTCAGTTAGGGTTTCAAACTAGGGTTAGGGTTTCCAGCTAGGGTTTTCAGTTAGGGTTTCAAACTAGGGTTAGGGTTTCCAGCTAGGGTTTCAAACTAGGGTTAGGGTTTCCAGCTAGGGTTTTCAGTTAGGGTTTCAAACTAGGGTTAGGGCTTCCAGCTAGGGTTTTCAGTTAGGGTTTCAAACTAGGGTTAGGGTTTCCAGCTAGGGTTTTCAGTTAGGGTTTCAAACTAGGGTTAGGGTTTCCAGCTAGGGTTTTCAGTTAGGGTTTCAAACTAGGGTTAGGGTTTCCAGCTAGGGTTTCAAACTAGGGTTAGGGCTTCCAGCTAGGGTTTCAAACTAGGGTTAGGGTTTCCAGCTAGGGTTTTCAGTTAGGGTTTCAAACTAGGGTTAGGGTTTCAAATTAGGGTTTTCAGTTAGGGTTTCAAACCAGGGTTAGGGTTTCCAGCTAGGGTTTCAAACTAGGGTTAGGGCTTCCAGCTAGGGTTTTCAGTTAGGGTTTCAAACTAGGGTTAGGGTTTCCAGCTAGGGTTTTCAGTTAGGGTTTTCAGTTAGGGTTTCAAACTAGGGTTAGGGTTTCCAGCTAGGGTTTCAAACTAGGGTTAGGGTTTCAAACAAGGGTTGGGGTTTCCAGCTAGGGTTTCAAACTAGGGTTAGGGTTTCCAGCTAGGGTTTCAAACTAGGGTTAGGGTTTCCAGCTAGGGTTTTCAGTTAGGGTTTCAAACTAGGGTTTGGGTTTCCAGCTAGGGTTATCAGTTAGGTTTTCAAACTAGGGTTAGGGTTTCCAGCTAGGGTTTCAAACTAGGGTTAGGGCTTCCAGCTAGGGTTTTCAGTTAGGGTTTAAAACTAGGGTTAGGGTTTCCAGCTAGGGTTTTCAGTTAGGGCTTCAAACTAGGGTTAGGGTTTCCAGCTAGGGTTTTCAGTTAGGGTTTCAAACTAGGGTTAGGGTTTCCAGCTAGGGTTTTCAGTTAGGGTTTCAAACTAGGGTTAGGGTTTCCAGCTAGGGTTTCAAACTAGGGTTAGGGCTTCCAGCTAGGGTTTTCAGTTAGGGTTTCAAACTAGGGTTAGGGTTTCCAGCTAGGGTTTTCAGTTAGGGTTTCAAACTAGGGTTAGGGTTTCCAGCTAGGGTTTTCAGTTAGGGTTTCAAACTAGGGTTAGGGTTTCCAGCTAGGGTTTTCAGTTAGGGTTTCAAACTAGGGTTAGGGTTTCCAGCTAGGGTTTTCAGTTAGGGTTTCAAACTAGGGTTAGGGTTTCCAGCTAGGGTTTCAAACTAGGGTTAGGGCTTCCAGCAAGGGTTTTCAGTTAGGGTTTCAAACTAGGGTTAGGGTTTCCAGCTAGGGTTTTCAGTTAGGGTTTCAAACTAGGGTTAGGGCTTCCAGATAGGGTTTTCAGTTAGGGTTTCAAACTAGGGTTAGGGTTTCCAGCTAGGGGTTCAAACTAGGGTTAGGGCTTCCAGCTAGGGTTTTCAGTTAGGGTTTCAAACTATTGTTAGGGCTTCCAGCTAGGGTTTTCAGTTAGGGTTTCAAACTAGGGTTAGGGTTTCCAGCTAGGGTTTTCAGTTAGGGTTTCAAACTAGGGTTAGGGCTTCCAGCTAGGGTTTTCAGTTAGGGTTTCAAACTAGGGTTAGGGTTTTCAGCTAGGGTTTTCAGTTAGGGTTTTCAGTTAGGGTTTCAAACTAGGGTTAGGGTTTCCAGCTAGGGTTTCAAACTAGGGTTAGGGTTTCAAACTAGGGTTGGGGTTTCCAGCTAGGGTTTCAAACTAGGGTTAGGGTTTCCAGCTAGGGTTACAAACTAGGGTTAGGGTTTCCAGCTAGGGTTTTCAGTTAGGGTTTCAAACTAGGGTTAGGGCTTCCAGCTAGGGTTTTCAGTTAGGGTTTCAAACTAGGGTTAGGGTTTCCAGCTAGGGTTTCCAGCTAGGGTTTTCAGTTAGGGTTTCAAACTAGGGTTAGGGCTTCCAGCTAGGGTTTTCAGTTAGGGTTTCAAACTAGGGTTAGGGTTTCCAGCTAGGGTTTCCAGCTAGGGTTTTCAGTTAGGGTTTCAAACTAGGGTTAGGGCTTCCAGCTAGGGTTTTCAGTTAGGGTTTCAAACTAGGGTTAGGGTTTCCAGCTAGGGTTTTCAGTTAGGGTTTCAAACTAGGGTTAGGGTTTCCAGCTAGGGTTTCAAACTAGGGTTAGGGCTTCCAGCTAGGGTTTTCAGTTAGGGTTTCAAACTATGGTTAGGGTTTCCAGCTAGGGTTTTCAGTTAGGGTTACAAACTAGGGTTAGGGTTTCCAGCTAGGGTTTCAAACTAGGGTTAGGGTTTTCAGTTAGGGTTTTCAGTTAGGGTTTCAAACTAGGGTTAGGGTTTCCAGCTAGGGTTTCCAGCTAGGGTTTCAAACTAGGGTTAGGGCTTCCAGCTAAGGTTTTCAGTTAGGGTTTCAAACTAGGGTTAGGGCTTCCAGCTAGGGTTTTCAGTTAGGGTTTCAAACTAGGGTTAGGGTTTCCAGCTAGGGTTTTCAGTTAGGGTTTCAAACTAGGGTTAGGGTTTCCAGCTAGGGTTTTCAGTTAGGGTTTCAAACTAGGGTTAGGGTTTCCAGCTAGGGTTTCAAACTAGGGTTAGGGTTTCCAGCTAGGGTTTTCAGTTAGGGTTTCAAACTAGGGTTAGGGCTTCCAGCTAGGGTTTTCAGTTAGGGTTTCAAACTAGGGTTAGGGTTTCCAGCTAGGGTTTTCAGTGAGGGTTTCAAACTAGGGTTAGGGTTTCCAGCTAGGGTTTTCAGTTAGGGTTTCAAACTACGGTTAGGGTTTCCAGCTAGGGTTTCAAACTAGGGTTAGGGCTTCCAGCTAGGGTTTTCAGTTAGGGTTTCAAACTAGGGTTAGGGTTTCCAGCTAGGGTTTTCAGTTAGGGTTTCAAACTAGGGTTAGGGTTTCCAGCTAGGGTTTCAAACTAGGGTTAGGGTTTCCAGCTAGGGTTTTCAGTTAGGGTTTCAAACTAGGGTTAGGGCTTCCAGCTAGGGTTTTCAGTTAGGGTTTCAAACTAGGGTTAGGGTTTCCAGCTAGGGTTTTCAGTTAGGGTTTCAAACTAGGGTTAGGGTTTCCAGCTAGGGTTTTCAGTTAGGGTTTCAAACTAGGGTTAGGGCTTCCAGCTAGGGTTTTCAGTTAGGGTTTCAAATTAGGGTTAGGGTTTCCAGCTAGGGTTTTCAGTTAGGGCTTCAAACTAGGGTTAGGGTTTCCAGCTAGGGTTTTCAGTTAGGGTTTCAAACTAGGGTTAGGGTTTCCAGCTAGGGTTTTCAGTTAGGGTTTCAAACTAGGGTTAGGGTTTCCAGCTAGGGTTTCAAACTAGGGTTAGGGCTTCCAGCTAGGGTTTTCAGTTAGGGTTTCAAACTAGGGTTAGGGTTTCCAGCTAGGGTTTTCAGTTAGGGTTTCAAACTAGGGTTAGGGTTTCCAGCTAGGGTTTTCAGTTAGGGTTCCAAACTAGGGTTAGGGTTTCCAGCTAGGGTTTTCAGTTAGGGTTTCAAACTAGGGTTAGGGTTTCCAGCTAGGGTTTCAAACTAGGGTTAGGGCTTCCAGCTAGGGTTTTCAGTTAGGGTTTCAAACTAGGGTTAGGGTTTCCAGCTAGGGTTTTCAGTTAGGGTTTCAAACTAGGGTTAGGGTTTCCAGCTAGGGTTTTCAGTTAGGGTTTCAAACTAGGGTTAGGGTTTCCATATAGGGTTTCCAGCTAGGGTTTCAAACTAGGGTTAGGGTTTCCAGCTAGGGTTTTCAGTTAGGGTTTCAAACTAGGGTTAGGGCTTCCAGCTAGGGTTTTCAGTTAGGGTTTCAAACTAGGGTTAGGGTTTCCAGCTAGGGTTTTCAGTTAGGGTTTCAAACTAGGGTTAGGGTTTCCAGCTAGGGTTTTCAGTTAGGGCTTCAAACTAGGGTTAGGGTTTCCAGCTAGGGTTTTCAGTTAGGGTTTCAAACTAGGGTTAGGGTTTCCAGCTAGGGTTTTCAGTTAGGGTTTCAAACTAGGGTTAGGGTTTCCAGCTAGGGTTTCAAACTAGGGTTAGGGCTTCCAGCTAGGGTTTTCAGTTAGGGTTTCAAACTAGGGTTAGGGTTTCCAGCTAGGGTTTTCAGTTAGGGTTTCAAACTAGGGTTAGGGTTTCCATATAGGGTTTCAAACTAGGGTTAGGGTTTCCAGCTAGGGTTTCAAACTAGGGTTAGGGCTTCCAGCTAGGGTTTTCAGTTAGGGTTTCAAACTAGGGTTAGGGTTTCCAGCTAGGGTTTTCAGTTAGGGTTTCAAACTAGGGTTAGGGTTTCCAGCTAGGGTTTTCAGTTAGGGTTTCAAACTAGGGTTAGGGCTTCCAGCTAGGGTTTTCAGTTAGGGTTTCAAACTAGGGTTAGGGTTTCCAGCTAGGGTTTTCAGTTAGGGTTTTCAGTTAGGGTTTCAAACTAGGGTTAGGGTTTCCAGCTAGGGTTTCAAACTAGGGTTAGGGTTTCAAACTAGGGTTGGGGTTTCCAGCTAGGGTTTCAAACTAGGGTTACGGTTTCCAGCTAGGGTTTTCAGTTAGGGTTTCAAACTAGGGTTTGGGTTTCCAGCTAGGGTTTCAAACTAGGGTTTGGGTTTCAAACTAGGGTTAGGGTTTCAAACTAGGGTTGGGGTTTCCAGCTAGGGTTTCAAACTAGGGTTAGGGTTTCCAGCTAGGGTTTTCAGTTAGGGTTTCAAACTAGGGTTTGGGTTTCAAACTAGGGTTAGGGTTTCCAGCTAGGGTTTTCAGTTGGGGTTTCAAAATAGGGTTAGGGTTTCCATATAGGGTTTTCAGTTAGGGTTTCAAACTAGGGTTAGGGTTTCCATATAGGGTTTCAAACTAGGGTTAGGGCTTCCAGCTAGGGTTTCAAACTAGGGTTAGGGTTTCCAGCTAGGGTTTCAAACTAGGGTTAGGGTTTCCAGCTAGGGTTTCAAACTAGGGTTAGGGTTTCAAACTAGGGTTAGGGTTTCCAGCTAGGGTTTCAAACTAGGGTTAGGGCTTCCAGCTAGGGTTTTCAGTTAGGGTTTCAAACTAGGGTTAGGGCTTCCAGCTAGGGTTTTCAGTTAGGGTTTTCAGTTAGGGTTTCAAACTAGGGTTAGGGTTTCCAGCTAGGGTTTCAAACTAGGGTTAGGGTTTCCAGCTAGGGTTTCCAGCTAGGGTTTCAAACTAGGGTTAGGGTTTCCAGCTAGGGTTTCAAACTAGGGTTAGGGTTTCAAACTAGGGTTAGGGTTTCCAGCTAGGGTTTCAAACTAGGGTTAGGGCTTCCAGGTAGGGTTTTCAGTTAGGGTTTCAAACTAGGGTTAGGGTTTCCAGCTAGGGTTTTCAGTTAGGGTTTTCAGTTAGGGTTTCAAACTAGGGTTAGGGTTTCCAGCTAGGGTTTTCAGTTAGGGTTCCAAACTAGGGTTAGGGTTTCCAGCTAGGGTTTTCAGTTAGGGTTTCAAACTAGGGTTAGGGTTTCGAGCTAGGGTTTTCAGTTAGGGTTTCAAACTAGGGTTAGGGTTTCCAGCTAGGGTTTCAAACTAGGGTTAGGGCTTCCAGCTAGGGTTTTCAGTTAGGGTTTCAAACTAGGGTTAGGGTTTCCAGCTAGGGTTTTCAGTTAGGGTTTCAAAATAGGGTTAGGGTTTCCAGCTAGGGTTTCAAACTAGGGTTAGGGTTTCCAGCTAGGGTTTTCAGTTAGGGTTTCAAACTAGGGTTAGGGTTTCCAGCTAGGGTTTTCAGTTAGGGTTTCAAACTAGGGTTAGGGCTTCCAGCTAGGGTTTTCAGTTAGGGTTTCAAACTAGGGTTAGGGTTTCCAGCTAGGGTTTTCAGTTAGGGCTTCAAACTAGGGTTAGGGTTTCCAGCTAGGGTTTTCAGTTAGGGTTTCAAACTAGGGTTAGGGTTTCCAGCTAGGGTTTCAAACTAGGGTTAGGGCTTCCAGCTAGGGTTTTCAGTTAGGGTTTCAAACTAGGGTTAGGGTTTCCAGCTAGGGTTTTCAGTTAGGGTTTCAAACTAGGGTTAGGGTTTCCATATAGGGTTTCCAGCTAGGGTTTCAAACTAGGGTTAGGGTTTCCAGCTAGGGTTTTCAGTTAGGGTTTCAAACTAGGGTTAGGGCTTCCAGCTAGGGTTTTCAGTTAGGGTTTCAAACTAGGGTTAGGGTTTCCAGCTAGGGTTTTCAGTTAGGGTTTTCAGTTAGGGTTTCAAACTAGGGTTAGGGTTTCCAGCTAGGGTTTTCAGTTAGGGTTCCAAACTAGGGTTAGGGTTTCCAGCTAGGGTTTTCAGTTAGGGTTTCAAACTAGGGTTAGGGTTTCCAGCTAGGGTTTTCAGTTAGGGTTTCAAACTAGGGTTAGGGTTTCCAGCTAGGGTTTCAAACTAGGGTTAGGGCTTCCAGCTAGGGTTTTCAGTTAGGGTTTCAAACTAGGGTTAGGGTTTCCAGCTAGGGTTTCCAGTTAGGGTTTTCAGTTGGGGTTTCAAAATAGGGTTAGGGTTTCCATATAGGGTTTTCAGTTAGGGTTTCAAACTAGGGTTAGGGTTTCCATATAGGGTTTCAAACTAGGGTTAGGGCTTCCAGCTAGGGTTTCAAACTAGGGTTAGGGTTTCCAGCTAGGGTTTCAAACTAGGGTTAGGGTTTCCAGCTAGGGTTTCAAACTAGGGTTAGGGTTTCAAACTAGGGTTAGGGTTTCCAGCTAGGGTTTCAAACTAGGGTTAGGGCTTCCAGCTAGGGTTTTCAGTTAGGGTTTCAAACTAGGGTTAGGGCTTCCAGCTAGGGTTTTCAGTTAGGGTTTTCAGTTAGGGTTTCAAACTAGGGTTAGGGTTTCCTGCTAGGGTTTCAAACTAGGGTTAGGGTTTCCAGCTAGGGTTTCCAGCTAGGGTTTCAAACTAGGGTTAGGGTTTCCAGCTAGGGTTTCAAACTAGGGTTAGGGTTTCAAACTAGGGTTAGGGTTTCCAGCTAGGGTTTCAAACTAGGGTTAGGGCTTCCAGGTAGGGTTTTCAGTTAGGGTTTCAAACTAGGGTTAGGGTTTCCAGCTAGGGTTTTCAGTTAGGGTTTTCAGTTAGGGTTTCAAACTAGGGTTAGGGTTTCCAGCTAGGGTTTTCAGTTAGGGTTCCAAACTAGGGTTAGGGTTTCCAGCTAGGGTTTTCAGTTAGGGTTTCAAACTAGGGTTAGGGTTTCCAGCTAGGGTTTTCAGTTAGGGTTTCAAACTAGGGTTAGGGTTTCCAGCTAGGGTTTCAAACTAGGGTTAGGGCTTCCAGCTAGGGTTTTCAGTTAGGGTTTCAAACTAGGGTTAGGGTTTCCAGCTAGGGTTTTCAGTTAGGGTTTCAAACTAGGGTTAGGGTTTCCAGCTAGGGTTTCAAACTAGGGTTAGGGTTTCCAGCTAGGGTTTTCAGTTAGGGTTTCAAACTAGGGTTAGGGTTTCCAGCTAGGGTTTTCAGTTAGGGTTTCAAACTAGGGTTAGGGTTTCCAGCTAGGGTTTTCAGTTAGGGTTTCAAACTAGGGTTAGGGCTTCCAGCTAGGGTTTTCAGTTAGGGTTTCAAACTAGGGTTAGGGTTTCCAGCTAGGGTTTCAAACTAGGGTTAGGGCTTCCAGCTAGGGTTTTCAGTTAGGGCTTCAAACTAGGGTTAGGGTTTCCAGCTAGGGTTTTCAGTTAGGGTTTCAAACTAGGGTTAGGGTTTTCAGTTAGGGTCTCAAAATAGGGTTAGGGTTTCCAGCTAGGGTTTTCAGTTAGGGTTTCAAACTAGGGTTAGGGTTTCCAGCTAGGGTTTTCAGTTAGGGTTTCAAACTAGGGTTAGGGTTTCCAGCTAGGGTTTTCAGTTAGGGCTTCAAACTAGGGTTAGGGTTTCCAGCTAGGGTTTTCAGTTAGGGTTTCAAACTAGGGTTAGGGTTTCCAGCTAGGGTTTTCAGTTAGGGTTTCAAACTAGGGTTAGGGTTTCCAGCTAGGGTTTTCAGTTAGGGTTTCAAACTAGGGTTAGGGTTTCCAGCTAGGGTTTTCAGTTAGGGTTCCAAACTAGGGTTAGGGTTTCCAGCTAGGGTTTTCAGTTAGGGTTTCAAACTAGGGTTAGGGTTTCCAGCTAGGGTTTTCAGTTAGGGTTTCAAACTAGGGTTAGGGTTTCCAGCTAGGGTTTCAAACTAGGGTTAGGGCTTCCAGCTAGGGTTTTCAGTTAGGGTTTCAAACTAGGGTTAGGGTTTCCAGCTAGGGTTTTCAGTTAGGGTTTCAAACTAGGGTTAGGGTTTCCAGCTAGGGTTTCAAACTAGGGTTAGGGTTTCCAGCTAGGGTTTTCAGTTAGGGTTTCAAACTAGGGTTAGGGTTTCCAGCTAGGGTTTTCAGTTAGGGTTTCAAACTAGGGTTAGGGTTTCCAGCTAGGGTTTTCAGTTAGGGTTTCAAACTAGGGTTAGGGCTTCCAGCTAGGGTTTTCAGTTAGGGTTTCAAACTAGGGTTAGGGTTTCCAGCTAGGGTTTCAAACTAGGGTTAGGGCTTCCAGCTAGGGTTTTCAGTTAGGGCTTCAAACTAGGGTTAGGGTTTCCAGCTAGGGTTTTCAGTTAGGGTTTCAAACTAGGGTTAGGGTTTTCAGTTAGGGTCTCAAAATAGGGTTAGGGTTTCCAGCTAGGGTTTTCAGTTAGGGTTTCAAACTAGGGTTAGGGTTTCCAGCTAGGGTTTTCAGTTAGGGTTTCAAACTAGGGTTAGGGTTTCCAGCTAGGGTTTTCAGTTAGGGCTTCAAACTAGGGTTAGGGTTTCCAGCTAGGGTTTTCAGTTAGGGTTTCAAACTAGGGTTAGGGTTTCCAGCTAGGGTTTTCAGTTAGGGTTTCAAACTAGGGTTAGGGTTTCCAGCTAGGGTTTTCAGTTAGGGTTTCAAACTAGGGTTAGGGTTTCCAGCTAGGGTTTCAAACTAGGGTTAGGGCTTCCAGCTAGGGTTTTCAGTTAGGGCTTCAAACTAGGGTTAGGGTTTCCAGCTAGGGTTTTCAGTTAGGGTTTCAAACTAGGGTTAGGGTTTCCAGCTAGGGTTTTCAGTTAGGGTTTCAAACTAGGGTTAGGGTTTCCAGCTAGGGTTTCAAACTAGGGTTAGGGCTTCCAGCTAGGGTTTTCAGTTAGGGTTTCAAACTAGGGTTAGGGTTTCCAGCTAGGGTTTTCAGTTAGGGTTTCAAACTAGGGTTAGGGTTTCCAGCTAGGGTTTCAAACTAGGGTTAGGGCTTCCAGCTAGGGTTTTCAGTTAGGGTTTCAAACTAGGGTTAGGGTTTCCAGCTAGGGTTTTCAGTTAGGGTTTCAAACTAGGGTTAGGGTTTCCAGCTAGGGTTTTCAGTTAGGGTTCCAAACTAGGGTTAGGGTTTCCAGCTAGGGTTTTCAGTTAGGGTTTCAAACTAGGGTTAGGGTTTCCAGCTAGGGTTTTCAGTTAGGGTTTCAAACTAGGGTTAGGGCTTCCAGCTAGGGTTTTCAGTTAGGGTTTCAAACTAGGGTTAGGGTTTCCAGCTAGGGTTTTCAGTTAGGGTTTCAAACTAGGGTTAGGGTTTCCAGCTAGGGTTTCAAACTAGGGTTAGGGCTTCCAGCTAGGGTTTTCAGTTAGGGTTTCAAACTAGGGTTAGGGTTTCCAGCTAGGGTTTTCAGTTAGGGTTTCAAACTAGGGTTAGGGTTTCCAGCTAGGGTTTTCAGTTAGGGTTCCAAACTAGGGTTAGGGTTTCCAGCTAGGGTTTTCAGTTAGGGTTTCAAACTAGGGTTAGGGTTTCCAGCTAGGGTTTCAAACTAGGGTTAGGGCTTCCAGCTAGGGTTTTCAGTTAGGGTTTCAAACTAGGGTTAGGGTTTCCAGCTAGGGTTTTCAGTTAGGGTTTCAAACTAGGGTTAGGGTTTCCAGCTAGGGTTTTCAGTTAGGGTTTCAAACTAGGGTTAGGGTTTCCATATAGGGTTTCCAGCTAGGGTTTCAAACCAGGGTTAGGGTTTCCAGCTAGGGTTTTCAGTTAGGGTTTCAAACTAGGGTTAGGGCTTCCAGCTAGGGTTTTCAGTTAGGGTTTCAAACTAGGGTTAGGGTTTCCAGCTAGGGTTTTCAGTTAGGGCTTCAAACTAGGGTTAGGGTTTCCAGCTAGGGTTTTCAGTTAGGGTTTCAAACTAGGGTTAGGGTTTCCAGCTAGGGTTTTCAGTTAGGGTTTCAAACTAGGGTTAGGGTTTCCAGCTAGGGTTTCAAACTAGGGTTAGGGCTTCCAGCTAGGGTTTTCAGTTAGGGTTTCAAACTAGGGTTAGGGTTTCCAGCTAGGGTTTTCAGTTAGGGTTTCAAACTAGGGTTAGGGTTTCCAGCTAGGCTTTTCAGTTAGGGTTTCAAACTAGGGTTAGGGTTTCCAGCTAGGGTTTTCAGTTAGGGTTTCAAACTAGGGTTAGGGTTTCCAGCTAGGGTTTTCAGTTAGGGTTTCAAACTAGGGTTAGGGTTTCCAGCTAGGGTTTCAAACTAGGGTTAGGGCTTCCAGCTAGGGTTTTCAGTTAGGGTTTCAAACTAGGGTTAGGGTTTCCAGCTAGGGTTTTCAGTTAGGGTTTCAAACTAGGGTTAGGGCTTCCAGATAGGGTTTTCAGTTAGGTTTACAAACTAGGGTTAGGGTTTCCAGCTAGGGTTTCAAACTAGGGTTAGGGCTTCCAGCTAGGGTTTTCAGTTAGGGTTTCAAACTAGGGTTAGGGCTTCCAGCTAGGGTTTTCAGTTAGGGTTTCAAACTAGGGTTAGGGTTTCCAGCTAGGGTTTTCAGTTAGGGTTTCAAACTAGGGTTAGGGCTTCCAGCTAGGGTTTTCAGTTAGGGTTTCAAACTAGGGTTAGGGTTTTCAGCTAGGGTTTTCAGTTAGGGTTTTCAGTTATGGTTTCAAACTAGGGTTAGGGTTTCCAGCTAGGGTTTCAAACTAGGGTTAGGGTTTCAAACTAGGGTTGGGGTTTCCAGCTAGGGTTTCAAACTAGGGTTAGGGTTTCCAGCTAGGGTTACAAACTAGGGTTAGGGTTTCCAGCTAGGGTTTTCAGTTAGGGTTTCAAACTAGGGTTAGGGCTTCCAGCTAGGGTTTTCAGTTAGGGTTTCAAACTAGGGTTAGGGTTTCCAGCTAGGGTTTTCAGTTAGGGTTTCAAACTAGGGTTAGGGCTTCCAGCTAGGGTTTTCAGTTAGGGTTTCAAACTAGGGTTAGGGTTTCCAGCTAGGGTTTCCAGCTAGGGTTTTCAGTTAGGGTTTCAAACTAGGGTTAGGGTTTCCAGCTAGGGTTTCAAACTAGGGTTAGGGCTTCCAGCTAGGGTTTTCAGTTAGGGTTTCAAACTAGGGTTAGGGTTTCCAGCTAGGGTTTTCAGTTAGGGTTTCAAACTAGGGTTAGGGTTTCCAGCTAGGGTTTCAAACTAGGGTTAGGGTTTCCAGCTAGGGTTTTCAGTTAGGGTTTCAAACCAGGGTTAGGGCTTCCAGCTAGGGTTTTCAGTTAGGGTTTCAAACTAGGGTTAGGGTTTCCAGCTAGGGTTTTCAGTTAGGGTTTCAAACTAGGGTTAGGGTTTCAAATTAGGGTTTTCAGTTAGGGTTTCAAACCAGGGTTAGGGTTTCGAGCTAGGGTTTTCAGTTATGGTTTCAAACTAGGGTTAGGGTTTCCATATAGGGTTTCAAACTAGGGTTAGGGTTTCCAGCTAGGGTTTCAAACAAGGGTTAGGGCTTCCAGCTAGGGTTTTCAGTTAGGGTTTCAAACTAGGGTTAGGGTTTCCAGCTAGGGTTTTCAGTTAGGGTTTCAAACTAGGGTTTGGGTTTCCAGCTAGGGTTTTCAGTTAGGGTTTCATACTAGGGTTAGGGTTTCCAGCTAGGGTTTTCAGTTAGGGTTTCAAACTAGGGTTAGGGTTTCCAGCTAGGGTTTTCAGTTAGGGTTTCAAACTAGGGTTAGGGTTTCCAGCTAGGGTTTCAAACTAGGGTTAGGGCTTCCAGCTAGGGTTTTCAGTTAGGGTTTCAAACTAGGGTTAGGGTTTCCAGCTAGGGTTTTCAGTTAGGGTTTCAAACTAGGGTTAGGGTTTCCAGCTAGGGTTTTCAGTTAGGGTTTCAAACTAGGGTTAGGGTTTTCAGCTAGGGTTTTCAGTTAGGGTTTCAAACTAGGGTTAGGGTTTCCAGCTAGGGTTTCCAGCTAGGGTTTTCAGTTAGGGTTTCAAACTAGGGTTAGGGTTTTCAGCTAGGGTTTCAAACTAGGGTTAGGGTTTCAAACTAGGGTTGGGGCTTCCAGCTAGGGTTTCAAACTAGGGTTAGGGTTTCCAGCTAGGGTTTCAAACTAGGGTTAGGGTTTCCAGCTAGGGTTTTCAGTTAGGGTTTCAAACTAGGGTTAGGGCTTCCAGCTAGGGTTTTCAGTTAGGGTTTCAAACTAGGGTTAGGGTTTCCAGCTAGGGTTTTCAGTTAGGGTTTCAAACTAGGGTTAGGGTTTCCAGCTAGGGTTTTCAGTTAGGGTTTCAAACTAGGGTTAGGGTTTCCAGCTAGGGTTTTCAGTTAGGGTTTCAAACTAGGGTTAGGGCTTCCAGCTAGGGTTTTCAGTTAGGGTTTCAAACTAGGGTTAGGGTTTCCAGCTAGGGTTTCAAACTAGGGTTAGGGCTTCCAGCTAGGGTTTTCACTTAGGGTTTCAAACTAGGGTTAGGGTTTCCAGCTAGGGTTTTCAGTTAGGGTTTCAAACTAGGGTTAGGGCTTCCAGCTAGGGTTTTCAGTTAGGGTTTCAAACTAGGGTTAGGGTTTTCAGCTAGGGTTTTCAGTTAGGGTTTTCAGTTAGGGTTTCAAACTAGGGTTAGGGTTTCCAGCTAGGGTTTCAAACTAGGGTTAGTGTTTCAAACTAGGGTTGGGGTTTCCAGCTAGGGTTTCAAACTAGGGTTAGGGTTTCCAGTTAGGGTTTTCAGTTAGGGTGTCAAACTAGGGTTAGGGTTTCCAGCTAGAGTTTTCAGTTAGGGTTTCAAACTAGGGTTAGGGTTTCCAGCTAGGGTTTTCAGTTAGGGTTTCAAACTAGGGTTAGGGTTTCCAGCTAGGGTTTCAAACTAGGGTTAGGGCTTCCAGCTAGGGTTTTCAGTTAGGGTTTCAAACTAGGGTTAGGGTTTCCAGCTAGGGTTTTCAGTTAGGGTTTCAAACTAGGGTTAGGGTTTCCAGCTAGGGTTTTCAGTTAGGGTTTCAAACTAGGGTTAGGGTTTCCAGCAAGGGTTTCCAGCTAGGGTTTCAAACTAGGGTTAGGGTTTCCAGCTAGGGTTTTCAGTTAGGGTTTCAAACTAGGGTTAGGGCTTCCAGCTAGGGTTTTCAGTTAGGGTTTCAAACTAGGGTTAGGGTTTCCAGCTAGGGTTTTCAGTCAGGGTTTCAAACTAGGGTTAGGGTTTCCAGCTAGGGTTTTCAGTTAGGGTTTCAAACTACGGTTAGGGTTTCCAGCTAGGGTTTCAAACTAGGGTTAGGGCTTCCAGCTAGGGTTTTCAGTTAGGGTTTCAAACTAGGGTTAGGGTTTCCAGCTAGGGTTTTCAGTTAGGGTTTCAAACTAGGGTTAGGGTTTCCAGCTAGGGTTTCAAACTAGGGTTAGGGTTTCCAGCTAGGGTTTTCAGTTAGGGTTTCAAACTAGGGTTAGGGCTTCCAGCTAGGGTTTTCAGTTAGGGTTTCAAACTAGGGTTAGGGTTTCCAGCTAGGGTTTCAAACTAGGGTTAGGGTTTCAAACTAGGGTTAGGGTTTCCAGCTAGGGTTTCAAACTAGGGTTAGGGCTTCCAGCTAGGGTTTTCAGTTAGGGTTTCAAACTAGGGTTAGGGTTTCCAGCTAGGGTTTTTTGTTAGGGTTTTCAGTTAGGGTTTCAAACTAGGGTTAGGGTTTCCAGCTAGGGTTTCAAACTAGGGTTAGGGTTTCCAGCTAGGGTTTCCAGCTAGGGTTTCAAACTAGGGTTAGGGTTTCCAGCTAGGGTTTCAAACTAGGGTTAGGGTTTCAAACTAGGGTTAGGGTTTCCAGCTAGGGTTTCAAACTAGGGTTAGGGTTTCCAGCTAGGGTTTCAAACTAGGGTTAGGGTTTCAAACTAGGTTTAGGGTTTCCAGCTGGGGTTTCAAACTAGGGTTAGGGTTTCCAGCTAGGGTTTCAAACTAGGGTTTGGGTTTCAAATTAGGGTTTTCAGTTAGGGTTTCAAACTAGGGTTAGGGTTTCCAGCTAGGTTTTTCAGTTAGGGTTTCAAACTAGGGTTAGGGTTTCCAGCTAGGGTTTCAAACTAGGGTTAGGGTTTCCAGCTAGGGTTTTCAGTTAGGGTTTCAAACTAGGGTTAGGGCTTCCAGCTAGGGTTTTCAGTTAGGGTTTCAAACTAGGGTTAGGGTTTCCAGCTAGGGTTTTCAGTTAGGGTTTCAAACTAGGGTTAGGGTTTCCAGCTAGGGTTTCAAACTAGGGTTAGGGTTTCCAGCTAGGGTTTTCAGTTAGGGTTTCAAACTAGGGTTAGGGCTTCCAGCTAGGGTTTTCAGTTAGGGTTTCAAACTAGGGTTAGGGTTTCCAGCTAGGGTTTTCAGTTAGGGTTTCAAACTAGGGTTAGGGTTTCCAGCTAAGGATTTCAGTTAGGGTTTCAAACTAGGGTTAGGGCTTCCAGCTAGGGTTTTCAGTTAGGGTTTCAAACTAGGGTTAGGGTTTCCAGCTAGGGTTTTCAGTTAGGGTTTCAAACTAGGGTTAGGGTTTCCAGCTAGGGTTTTCAGTTAGGGTTTCAAACTAGGGTTAGGGCTTCCAGCTAGGGTTTTCAGTTAGGGTTTCAAACTAGGGTTAGGGTTTCCAGCTAGGGTTTTCAGTTAGGGTTTCAAACTAGGGTTAGGGTTTCCAGCTAGGGTTTTCAGTTAGGGTTTCAAACTAGGGTTAGGGCTTCCAGCTAGGGTTTCAAACTAGGGTTAGGGTTTCAAACTAGGGTTGGGGTTTCCAGCTAGGGTTTCAAACTAGGATTAGGGTTTCCAGCTAGGGTATCAAACTAGGGTTAGGGTTTCCAGCTAGGGTTTTCAGTTAGGGTTTCAAACTAGGGTTAGGGTTTCCAGCTAGGGTTTCCAGCTAGGGTTTCAAACTAGGGTTAGGGTTTCCAGCTAGGGTTTCAAACTAGGGTTAGGGTTTCAAACTAGGGTTAAGGTTTCCAGCTAGGGTTTCAAACTAGGGTTAGGGTTTCCAGCTAGGGTTTCAAACTAGGGTTAGGGTTTCAAACTAGGTTTAGGGTTTCCAGCTAGGGTTTCAAACTAGGGTTAGGGTTTCCAGCTAGGGTTTCAAACTAGGGTTTGGGTTTCAAATTAGGGTTTTCAGTTAGGGTTTCAAACTAGGGTTAGGGTTTCCAGCTAGGTTTTTCAGTTAGGGTTTCAAACTAGGGTTAGGGTTTCCAGCTAGGGTTTCAAACTAGGGTTAGGGTTTCCAGCTAGGGTTTTCAGTTAGGGTTTCAAACTAGGGTTAGGGCTTCCAGCTAGGGTTTTCAGTTAGGGTTTCAAACTAGGGTTAGGGTTTCCAGCTAGGGTTTTCAGTTAGGGTTTCAAACTAGGGTTAGGGTTTCCAGCTAGGGTTTCAAACTAGGGTTAGGGTTTCCAGCTAGGGTTTTCAGTTAGGGTTTCAAACTAGGGTTAGGGCTTCCAGCTAGGGTTTTCAGTTAGGGTTTCAAACTAGGGTTAGGGTTTCCAGCTAGGGTTTTCAGTTAGGGTTTCAAACTAGGGTTAGGGTTTCCAGCTAAGGATTTCAGTTAGGGTTTCAAACTAGGGTTAGGGCTTCCAGCTAGGGTTTTCAGTTAGGGTTTCAAACTAGGGTTAGGGTTTCCAGCTAGGGTTTTCAGTTAGGGTTTCAAACTAGGGTTAGGGTTTCCAGCTAGGGTTTTCAGTTAGGGTTTCAAACTAGGGTTAGGGCTTCCAGCTAGGGTTTTCAGTTAGGGTTTCAAACTAGGGTTAGGGTTTCCAGCTAGGGTTTTCAGTTAGGGTTTCAAACTAGGGTTAGGGTTTCCAGCTAGGGTTTTCAGTTAGGGTTTCAAACTAGGGTTAGGGCTTCCAGCTAGGGTTTCAAACTAGGGTTAGGGTTTCAAACTAGGGTTAGGGTTTCCAGCTAGGGTTTCAAACTAGGATTAGGGTTTCCAGCTAGGGTATCAAACTAGGGTTAGGGTTTCCAGCTAGGGTTTTCAGTTAGGGTTTCAAACTAGGGTTAGGGTTTCCAGCTAGGGTTTTCAGTTAGGGTTTCAAACTAGGGTTAGGGTTTCCAGCTAGGGTTTTCAGTTAGGGTTTCAAACTAGGGTTAGGGTTTCCAGCTAGGGTTTTCAGTTAGGGTTTCAAACTAGGGTTAGGGTTTCCAGCTAGGGTTTTCAGTTAGGGTTTCAAACTAGGGTTAGGGTTTCCAGCTAGGGTTTTCAGTTAGGGTTTCAAACTAGGGTTAGGGCTTCCAGCTAGGGTTTTCAGTTAGGGTTTCAAACTAGGGTTAGGGTTTCCAGCTAGGGTTTTCAGTTAGGGTTTCGAACTAGGGTTAGGGCTTCCAGCTAGGGTTTTCAGTTAGGGTTTCAAACTAGGGTTAGGGTTTCCAGCTAGGGTTTCCAGCTAGGGTTTTCAGTTAGGGTTTCAAACTAGGGTTAGGGTTTCCAGCTAGGGTTTTCAGTTAGGGTTTCAAACTAGGGTTAGGGTTTCCAGCTAGGGTTTCAAACTAGGGTTAGGGCTTCCAGCTAGGGTTTTCAGTTAGGGTTTCAAACTAGGGTTAGGGTTTCCAGCTAGGGTTTTCAGTTAGGGTTTTCAGTTAGGGTTTCAAACTAGGGTTAGGGTTTCCAGCTAGGGTTTTAAACTAGGGTTAGGGTTTCAAACTAGGGTTGGGGTTTCCAGCTAGGGTTTCAAACTAGGGTTAGGGTTTCCAGCTAGGGTTTCAAACTAGGGTTAGGGTTTCCAGCTAGGGTTTTCAGTTAGGGTTTCAAACTAGGGTTAGGGTTTCCAGCTAGGGTTTTCAGTTAGGGTTTTCAGTTAGGGTTTCAAACTAGGGTTAGG
Source organism: Filicampus tigris (assembly GCF_054856515.1). NCBI lineage: Eukaryota > Metazoa > Chordata > Actinopteri > Syngnathiformes > Syngnathidae > Filicampus > Filicampus tigris. Next base: position 12,231,732 of record NC_141224.1, read on the forward strand.
GTTTCCAGCTAGGGTTTTAAACTAGGGTTAGGGTTTCAAACTAGGGTTGGGGTTTCCAGCTAGGGTTTCAAACTATGGTTAGGGTTTCCAGCTAGGGTTTCAAACTAGGGTTAGGGTTTCCAGCTAGGGTTTTCAGTTAGGGTTTCAAACTAGGGTTAGGGCTTCCAGCTAGGGTTTTCAGTTAGGGTTTCAAACTAGGGTTAGGGTTTCCAGCTAGGGTTTTCAGTTAGGGTTTCAAACTAGGGTTAGGGCTTCCAGCTAGGGTTTTCAGTTAGGGTTTCAAACTAGGGTTAGGGTTTCCAGCTAGGGTTTAAAACTAGGGTTAGGGCTTCCAGCTAGGGTTTTCAGTTAGGGTTTCAAACTAGGGTTAGGGTTTCCAGCTAGGGTTTTCAGTTAGGGTTTATAACTAGGGTTAGGGTTTCCAGCTAGGGTTTTCAGTTAGGGTTTCAAACTAGGGTTAGGGTTTCCAGCTAGGGTTTTCAGTTAGGGTTTCAAACTAGGGTTAGGGTTTCCAGCTAGGTTTTCAAACTAGGGTTAGGGCTTCCAGCTAGGGTTTTCAGTTAGGGTTTCAAACTAGGGTTAGGGTTTCCAGCTAGGATTTTCAGTTAGGGTTTCAAACTAGGGTTAGGGTTTCCAGCTAGGGTTTTCAGTTAGGGTTTCAAACTAGGGTTAGGGTTTCCAGCTAGGGTTTTCAGTTAGGGTTTCAAACTAGGGTTAGGGTTTCCAGCAAGGGTTTCCAGCTAGGGTTTCAAACTAGGGTTAGGGTTTCCAGCTAGGGTTTTCAGTTAGGGTTTCAAACTAGGGTTAGGGCTTCCAGCTAGGGTTTTCAGTTAGGGTTTCAAACTAGGGTTAGGGTTTCCAGCTAGGGTTTTCAGTTAGGGTTTCAAACTAGGGTTAGGGTTTCCAGCTAGGGTTTTCAGTTAGGGTTTCAAACTAGGGTTAGGGTTTCCAGCTAGGTTTTCAAACTAGGGTTAGGGCTTCCAGCTAGGGTTTTCAGTTAGGGTTTCAAACTAGGGTTAGGGTTTCCAGCTAGGGTTTTCAGTTAGGGTTTCAAACTAGGGTTAGGGTTTCCAGCTAGGGTTTCAAACTAGGGTTAGGGTTTCAAACTAGGGTTAGGGTTTCCAGCAAGGGTTTCCAGCTAGGGTTTCAAACTAGGGTTAGGGTTTCCAGCTAGGGTTTTCAGTTAGGGTTTCAAACTAGGGTTAGGGCTTCCAGCTAGGGTTTTCAGTTAGGGTTTCAAACTAGGGTTAGGGTTTCCAGCTAGGGTTTTCAGTTAGGGTTTCAAACTAGGGTTAGGGTTTCCAGCTAGGGTTTTCAGTTAGGGTTTCAAACTAGGGTTAGGGTTTCCAGCTAGGTTTTCAAACTAGGGTTAGGGCTTCCAGCTAGGGTTTTCAGTTAGGGTTTCAAACTAGGGTTAGGGTTTCCAGCTAGGGTTTTCAGTTAGGGTTTCAAACTAGGGTTAAAGTTTCCAGCTAGGGTTTCAAACTAGGGTTAGGGTTTCAAACTAGGGTTAGGGTTTCCAGCTAGGGTTTTCAGTTAGGGTTCAAACTAGGATTAGGGCTTCCAGCTAGTGTTTTCAGTTAGGGTTTCAAACTAGGGTTAGGGTTTCCAGCTAGGGTTTTCAGTTAGGGTTTCAAACTAGGGTTAGGGTTTCCAGCTAGGGTTTTCAGCTAGGGTTTCAAACTAGGGTTAGGGCTTCCAGCTAGGGTTTCAAACTAGGGTTAGGGTTTCAAACTAGGGTTGGGGTTTCCAGCTAGGGTTTCAAACTAGGGTTAGGGTTTCCAGTTAGGGTTTCAAACTAGGGTTAGGGTTTCCAGCTAGGGTTTCAAACTAGGGTTAGGGCTTCCAGCTAGGGTTTTCAGTTAGGGTTTCAAACTAGGGTTAGGGTTTCCAGCTAGGGTTTTCAGTTAGGGTTTCAAACTAGGGTTAGGGTTTCCAGCTAGGGTTTTCAGTTAGGGTTTCAAACTAGGGTTAGGGTTTCCAGCAAGGGTTTCCAGCTAGGGTTTCAAACTAGGGTTAGGGTTTCCAGCTAGGGTTTTCAGTTAGGGTTTCAAACTAGGGTTAGGGCTTCCAGCTAGGGTTTTCAGTTAGGGTTTCAAACTAGGGTTAGGGTTTCCAGCTAGGGTTTTCAGTTAGGGTTTCAAACTAGGGTTAGGGTTTCCAGCTAGGGTTTTCAGTTAGGGTTTCAAACTAGGGTTAGGGTTTCCAGCTAGGTTTTCAAACTAGGGTTAGGGCTTCCAGCTAGGGTTTTCAGTTAGGGTTTCAAACTAGGGTTAGGGTTTCCAGCTAGGGTTTTCAGTTAGGGTTTCAAACTAGGGTTAGGGTTTCCAGCTAGGGTTTCAAACTAGGGTTAGGGTTTCAAACTAGGGTTAGGGTTTCCAGCTAGGGTTTTCAGTTAGGGTTTCAAACTAGGATTAGGGCTTCCAGCTAGGGTTTTCAGTTAGGGTTTCAAACTAGGGTTAGGGTTTCCAGCTAGGGTTTTCAGTTAGGGTTTCAAACTAGGTTTAGGGTTTCCAGCTAGGGTTTTCAGTTAGGGTTTCAAACTAGGGTTAGGGCTTCCAGCTAGGGTTTTCAGTTAGGGTTTCAAACTAGGGTTAGGGTTTCCAGCTAGGGTTTCCAGCTAGGGTTTTCAGTTAGGGTTTCAAACTAGGGTTAGGGTTTCCAGCTAGGGTTTTCAGTTATGGTTTCAAACTAGGGTTAGGGTTTCCAGGTAGGGTTTTCAGTTAGGGTTTCAAACTAGGGTTAGGGTTTCCAGCTAGGGTTTCAAACTAGGGTTAGGGCTTCCAGCTAGGGTTTTCAGTTAGGGTTTCAAACTAGGGTTAGGGTTTCCAGCTAGGGTTTTCAGTTAGGGTTTCAAACTAGGGTTAGGGCTTCCAGCTAGGGTTTTCAGTTAGGGTTTCAAACTAGGGTTAGGGTTTCCAGCTAGGGTTTTCAGTTAGGGTTTATAACTAGGGTTAGGGTTTCCAGCTAGGGTTTTCAGTTAGGGTTTCAAACTAGGGTTAGGGTTTCCAGCTAGGGTTTTCAGTTAGGGTTTCAAACTAGGGTTAGGGTTTCCAGCTAGGGTTTCAAACTAGGGTTAGGGTTTCAAACTAGGGTTAGGGTTTCCAGCAAGGGTTTCCAGCTAGGGTTTCAAACTAGGGTTAGGGTTTCCAGCTAGGGTTTTCAGTTAGGGTTTCAAACTAGGGTTAGGGCTTCCAGCTAGGGTTTTCAGTTAGGGTTTCAAACTAGGGTTAGGGTTTCCAGCTAGGGTTTTCAGTTAGGGTTTCAAACTAGGGTTAGGGCTTCCAGCTAGGGTTTTCAGTTAGGGTTTCAAACTAGGGTTAGGGTTTCCAGGTAGGGTTTTCAGTTAGGGTTTCAAACTAGGGTTAGGGTTTCCTGCAAGGGTTTCCAGCTAGGGTTTCAAACTAGGGTTAGGGTTTCCAGCTAGGGTTTTCAGTTAGGGTTTCAAACTAGGGTTAGGGCTTCCAGCTAGGGTTTTCAGTTAGGGTTTCAAACTAGGGTTAGGGTTTCCAGCTAGGGTTTTCAGTTAGGGTTTCAAACTAGGGTTAGGGTTTCCAGCTAGGGTTTCAAACTAGGGTTAGGGCTTCCAGCTAGGGTTTTCAGTTAGGGTTTCAAACTAGGGTTAGGGTTTCCAGCTAGGGTTTTCAGTTAGGGTTTTCAGTTAGGGTTTCAAACTAGGGTTAGGGTTTCCAGCTAGGGTTTCAAACTAGGGTTAGGGTTTCCAGCTAGGGTTTTCAGTTAGGGTTTCAAACTAGGGTTAGGGTTTCCAGCTAGGGTTTTCAGTTAGGGTTTCAAACTAGGGTTAGGGTTTCCAGCTAGGGTTTTCAGTTAGGGTTTCAAACTAGGGTTAGGGCTTCCAGCTAGAGTTTTCAGTTAGGGTTTCAAACTAGGGTTAGGGTTTCCAGCTAGGGTTTCCAGCTAGGGTTTTCAGTTAGGGTTTCAAACTAGGGTTAGGGTTTCCAGCTAGGGTTTTCAGTTAGGGTTTCAAACTAGGGTTAGGGTTTCCAGCTAGGGTTTCAAACTAGGGTTAGGGCTTCCAGCTAGGGTTTTCAGTTAGGGTTTCAAACTAGGGTTAGGGTTTCCAGCTAGGGTTTTCAGTTAGGGTTTCAAACTAGGGTTAGGGCTTCCAGCTAGGGTTTTCAGTTAGGGTTTCAAACTAGGGTTAGGGTTTCCAGCTAGGGTTTTCAGTTAGGGTTTCAAACTAGGGTTAGGGCTTCCAGCTAGGGTTTTCAGTTAGGGTTTCAAACTAGGGTTAGGGTTTCCAGCTAGGGTTTCCAGCTAGGGTTTTCAGTTAGGGTTTCAAACTAGGGTTAGGGTTTCCAGCTAGGGTTTTCAGTTAGGGTTTCAAACTAGGGTTAGGGTTTCCAGCTAGGGTTTTCAGTTAGGGTTTCAAACTAGGGTTAGGGTTTCCAGCTAGGGTTTCAAACTAGGGTTAGGGCTTCCAGCTAGGGTTTTCAGTTAGGGTTTCAAACTAGGGTTAGGGTTTCCAGCTAGGGTTTTCAGTTAGGGTTTTCAGTTAGGGTTTCAAACTAGGGTTAGGGTTTCCAGCTAGGGTTTCAAACTAGGGTTAGGGTTTCAAACTAGGGTTGGGGTTTCCAGCTAGGGTTTCAAACTAGGGTTAGGGTTTCCAGCTAAGGTTTCAAACTAGGGTTAGGGTTTCCAGCTAGGGTTTTCAGTTAGGGTTTCCAACTAGGGTTAGGGCTTCCAGCTAGGGTTTTCAGTTAGGGTTTCAAACTAGGGTTAGGGTTTCCAGCTAGGGTTTTCAGTTAGGGTTTCAAACTAGGGTTAGGGTTTCCAGCTAGGGTTTCCAGCTAGGGTTTTCAGTTAGGGTTTCAAACTAGGGTTAGGGTTTCCAGCTAGGGTTTTCAGTTAGGGTTTCAAACTAGGGTTAGGGTTTCCAGCTAGGGTTTTCAGTTAGGGTTTCAAACTAGGGTTAGGGTTTCCAGCTAGGGTTTCAAACTAGGGTTAGGGCTTCCAGCTAGGGTTTTCAGTTAGGGTTTCAAACTAGGGTTAGGGTTTCCAGCTAGGGTTTTCAGTTAGGGTTTTCAGTTAGGGTTTCAAACTAGGGTTAGGGTTTCCAGCTAGGGTTTCAAACTAGGGTTAGGGTTTCAAACTAGGGTTGGGGTTTCCAGCTAGGGTTTCAAACTAGGGTTAGGGTTTCCAGCTAGGGTTTCAAACTAGGGTTAGGGTTTCCAGCTAGGGTTTTCAGTTAGGGTTTCAAACTAGGGTTAGGGCTTCCAGCTAGGGTTTTCAGTTAGGGTTTCAAACTAGGGTTAGGGTTTCCAGCTAGGGTTTCCAGCTAGGGTTTTCAGTTAGGGTTTCAAACTAGGGTTAGGGTTTCCAGCTAGGGTTTTCAGTTAGGGTTTCAAACTAGGGTTAGGGTTTCCAGATAGGGTTTTCAGTTAGGGTTTCAAACTAGGGTTAGGGTTTCCAGCTAGGGTTTCAAACTAGGGTTAGGGCTTCCAGCTAGGGTTTTCAGTTAGGGTTTCAAACTAGGGTTAGGGTTTCCAGCTAGGGTTTTCAGTTAGGGTTTTCAGTTAGGGTTTCAAACTAGGGTTAGGGTTTCCAGCTAGGGTTTTAAACTAGGGTTAGGGTTTCAAACTAGGGTTAGGGTTTCCAGCTAGGGTTTTCAGTTAGGGTTTTCAGTTAGGGTTTCAAACTAGGGTTAGGGTTTCCAGCTAGGGTTTTAAACTAGGGTTAGGGTTTCAAACTAGGGTTGGGGTTTCCAGCTAGGGTTTCAAACTAGGGTTAGGGTTTCCAGCTAGGGTTTCAAACTAGGGTTAGGGTTTCCAACTAGGGTTTTCAGTTAGGGTTTCAAACTAGGGTTAGGGCTTCCAGCTAGGGTTTTCAGTTAGGGTTTCAAACTAGGGTTAGGGTTTCCAGCTAGGGTTTCAAACTAGGGTTAGGGTTTCAAACTAGGGTTGGGGTTTCCAGCTAGGGTTTCAAACTAGGGTTAGGGTTTTCAGTTAGGGTTTCAAACTAGGGTTAGGGTTTCCAGCTAGGGTTTTAAACTAGGGTTAGGGTTTCAAACTAGGGTTGGGGTTTCCAGCTAGGGTTTCAAACTAGGGTTAGGGTTTCCAGCTAGGGTTTCAAACTAGGGTTAGGGTTTCCAGCTAGGGTTTTCAGTTAGGGTTTCAAACTAGGGTTAGGGCTTCCAGCTAGGGTTTTCAGTTAGGGTTTCAAACTAGGGTTAGGGTTTCCAGCTAGGGTTTTCAGTTAGGGTTTCAAACTAGGGTTAGGGCTTCCAGCTAGGGTTTTCAGTTAGGGTTTCAAACTAGGGTTAGGGTTTCCAGCTAGGGTTTCAAACTAGGGTTAGGGCTTCCAGCTAGGGTTTTCAGTTAGGGTTTCAAACTAGGGTTAGGGTTTCCAGCTAGGGTTTTCAGTTAGGGTTTCAAACTAGGGTTAGGGTTTCCAGCTAGGGTTTTCAGTTAGGGTTTCAAACTAGGGTTAGGGTTTCCAGCTAGGGTTTTCAGTTAGGGTTTCAAACTAGGGTTAGGGTTTCCAGCTAGGGTTTCAAACTAGGGTTAGGGCTTCCAGCTAGGGTTTTCAGTTAGGGTTTCAAACTAGGGTTAGGGTTTCCAGCTAGGGTTTTCAGTTAGGGTTTCAAACTAGGGTTAGGGTTTCCAGCTAGGGTTTTCAGTTAGGGTTTCAAACTAGGGTTAGGGTTTCCAGCAAGGGTTTCCAGCTAGGGTTTCAAACTAGGGTTAGGGTTTCCAGCTAGGGTTTTCAGTTAGGGTTTCAAACTAGGGTTAGGGCTTCCAGCTAGGGTTTTCAGTTAGGGTTTCAAACTAGGGTTAGGGTTTCCAGCTAGGGTTTTCAGTTAGGGTTTCAAACTAGGGTTAGGGTTTCCAGCTAGGGTTTTCAGTTAGGGTTTCAAACTAGGGTTAGGGTTTCCAGCTAGGTTTTCAAACTAGGGTTAGGGCTTCCAGCTAGGGTTTTCAGTTAGGGTTTCAAACTAGGGTTAGGGTTTCCAGCTAGGGTTTTCAGTTAGGGTTTCAAACTAGGGTTAGGGTTTCCAGCTAGGGTTTCAAACTAGGGTTAGGGTTTCAAACTAGGGTTAGGGTTTCCAGCTAGGGTTTTCAGTTAGGGTTTCAAACTAGGGTTAGGGTTTCCAGCTAGGTTTTCAAACTAGGGTTAGGGCTTCCAGCTAGGGTTTTCAGTTAGGGTTTCAAACTAGGGTTAGGGTTTCCAGCTAGGGTTTTCAGTTAGGGTTTCAAACTAGGGTTAGGGTTTCCAGCTAGGGTTTCAAACTAGGGTTAGGGTTTCAAACTAGGGTTAGGGTTTCCAGCTAGGGTTTTCAGTTAGGGTTTCAAACTAGGATTAGGGCTTCCAGCTAGTGTTTTCAGTTAGGGTTTCAAACTAGGGTTAGGGTTTCCAGCTAGGGTTTTCAGTTAGGGTTTCAAACTAGGGTTAGGGTTTCCAGCTAGGGTTTTCAGTTAGGGTTTCAAACTAGGGTTAGGGCTTCCAGCTAGGGTTTCAAACTAGGGTTAGGGTTTCAAACTAGGGTTGGGGTTTCCAGCTAGGGTTTCAAACTAGGGTTAGGGTTTCCAGCTAGGGTTTCAAACTAGGGTTAGGGTTTCCAGCTAGGGGTTTCAGTTAGGGTTTCAAACTAGGGTTAGGGCTTCCAGCTAGGGTTTTCAGTTAGGGTTTCAAACTAGGGTTAGGGTTTCCAGCTAGGGTTTCCAGCTAGGGTTTCCAGCTAGGGTTTCAAACTAGGGTTAGGGTTTCCAGCTAGGGTTTTCAGTTAGGGTTTCAAACTAGGGTTAGGGTTTCCAGCGAGGGTTTTCAGTTAGGGTTTCAAACTAGGGTTAGGGTTTCCAGCTAGGGTTTCAAACTAGGGTTAGGGCTTCCAGCTAGGGTTTTCAGTTAGGGTTTCAAACTAGGGTTAGGGTTTCCAGCTAGGGTTTTCAGTTAGGGTTTTCAGTTAGGGTTTCAAACTAGGGTTAGGGTTTCCAGCTAGGGTTTCAAACTAGGGTTAGGGTTTCCAGCTAGGGTTTTCAGTTAGGGTTTCAAACTAGGGTTAGGGCTTCCAGCTAGGGTTTTCAGTTAGGGTTTCAAACTAGGGTTAGGGTTTCCAGCTAGGGTTTCCAGCTAGGGTTTTCAGTTAGGGTTTCAAACTAGGGTTAGGGTTTCCAGCTAGGGTTTTCAGTTAGGGTTTCAAACTAGGGTTAGGGTTTCCAGCTAGGGTTTTCAGTTAGGGTTTCAAACTAGGGTTAGGGTTTCCAGCTAGGGTTTCAAACTAGGGTTAGGGCTTCCAGCTAGGGTTTTCAGTTAGGGTTTCAAACTAGGGTTAGGGTTTCCAGCTAGGGTTTTCAGTTAGGGTTTCAAACTAGGGTTAGGGTTTCCAGCTAGGGTTTTCAGTTAGGGTTTCAAACTAGGGTTAGGGCTTCCAGCTAGGGTTTCAAACTAGGGTTAGGGTTTCAAACTAGGGTTGGGGTTTCCAGCTAGGGTTTCAAACTAGGGTTAGGGTTTCCAGCTAGGGTTTCAAACTAGGGTTAGGGTTTCCAGCTAGGGTTTTCAGTTAGGGTTTCAAACTAGGGTTAGGGTTTCCAGCTAGGGTTTTCAGTTAGGGTTTCAAACTAGGGTTAGGGTTTCCAGCTAGGGTTTTCAGTTAGGGTTTCAAACTAGGGTTAGGGCTTCCAGCTAGGGTTTTCAGTTAGGGTTTCAAACTAGGGTTAGGGTTTCCAGCTAGGGTTTTCAGTTAGGGTTTCAAACTAGGGTTAGGGTTTCCAGCTAGGGTTTTCAGTTAGGGTTTCAAACTAGGGTTAGGGTTTCCAGCAAGGGTTTCCAGCTAGGGTTTCAAACTAGGGTTAGGGTTTCCAGCTAGGGTTTTCAGTTAGGGTTTCAAACTAGGGTTAGGGCTTCCAGCTAGGGTTTTCAGTTAGGGTTTCAAACTAGGGTTAGGGTTTCCAGCTAGGGTTTCAAACTAGGGTTAGGGCTTCCAGCTAGGGTTTTCAGTTAGGGTTTCAAACTAGGGTTAGGGTTTCCAGCTAGGGTTTTCAGTTAGGGTTTCAAACTAGGGTTAGGGTTTCCAGCTAGGGTTTTCAGTTAGGGTTTCAAACTAGGGTTAGGGTTTCCAGCAAGGGTTTCCAGCTAGGGTTTCAAACTAGGGTTAGGGTTTCCAGCTAGGGTTTTCAGTTAGGGTTTCAAACTAGGGTTAGGGCTTCCAGCTAGGGTTTTCAGTTAGGGTTTCAAACTAGGGTTAGGGTTTCCAGCTAGGGTTTTCAGTTAGGGTTTCAAACTAGGGTTAGGGTTTCCAGCTAGGGTTTTCAGTTAGGGTTTCAAACTAGGGTTAGGGCTTCCAGCTAGGGTTTTCAGTTAGGGTTTCAAACTAGGGTTAGGGTTTCCAGCTAGGGTTTTCAGTTAGGGTTTCAAACTAGGGTTAGGGCTTCCAGCTAGGGTTTCCAGCTAGGGTTTCAAACTAGGGTTAGGGTTTCCAGCTAGGGTTTTCAGTTAGGGTTTCAAACTAGGGTTAGGGTTTCCAGCTAGGGTTTTCAGTTAGGGTTTCAAACTAGGGTTAGGGTTTCCAGCAAGGGTTTCCAGCTAGGGTTTCAAACTAGGGTTAGGGTTTCCAGCTAGGGTTTTCAGTTAGGGTTTCAAACTAGGGTTAGGGCTTCCAGCTAGGGTTTTCAGTTAGGGTTTCAAACTAGGGTTAGGGTTTCCAGCTAGGGTTTTCAGTTAGGGTTTCAAACTAGGGTTAGGGTTTCCAGCTAGGGTTTTCAGTTAGGGTTTCAAACTAGGGTTAGGGCTTCCAGCTAGGGTTTTCAGTTAGGGTTTCAAACTAGGGTTAGGGTTTCCAGCTAGGGTTTACAGTTAGGGTTTCAAACTAGGGTTAGGGTTTCCAGCTAGGGTTTTCAGTTAGGGTTTCAAACTAGGGTTAGGGTTTCCAGCTAGGGTTTCAAACTAGGGTTAGGGCTTCCAGCTAGGGTTTTCAGTTAGGGTTTCAAACTAGGGTTAGGGTTTCCAGCTAGGGTTTTCAGTTAGGGTTTCAAACTAGGGTTAGGGTTTCCAGCTAGGGTTTTCAGTTAGGGTTTCAAACTAGGGTTAGGGCTTCCAGCTAGGGTTTCAAACTAGGGTTAGGGTTTCAAACTAGGGTTGGGGTTTCCAGCTAGGGTTTCAAACTAGGGTTAGGGTTTCCAGCTAGGGTTTCAAACTAGGGTTAGGGTTTCCAGCTAGGGTTTTCAGTTAGGGTTTCAAACTAGGGTTAGGGTTTCCAGCTAGGGTTTTCAGTTAGGGTTTCAAACTAGGGTTAGGGTTTCCAGCTAGGGTTTTCAGTTAGGGTTTCAAACTAGGGTTAGGGCTTCCAGCTAGGGTTTTCAGTTAGGGTTTCAAACTAGGGTTAGGGTTTCCAGCTAGGGTTTTCAGTTAGGGTTTCAAACTAGGGTTAGGGCTTCCAGCTAGGGTTTTCAGTTAGGGTTTCAAACTAGGGTTAGGGTTTCCAGCTAGGGTTTTCAGTTAGGGTTTCAAACTAGGGTTAGGGCTTCCAGCTAGGGTTTCAAACTAGGGTTAGGGTTTCAAACTAGGGTTGGGGTTTCCAGCTAGGGTTTCAAACTAGGGTTAGGGTTTCCAGCTAGGGTTTCAAACTAGGGTTAGGGTTTCCAGCTAGGGTTTTCAGTTAGGGTTTCAAACTAGGGTTAGGGTTTCCAGCTAGGGTTTTCAGTTAGGGTTTCAAACTAGGGTTAGGGTTTCCAGCTAGGGTTTTCAGTTAGGGTTTCAAACTAGGGTTAGGGCTTCCAGCTAGGGTTTTCAGTTAGGGTTTCAAACTAGGGTTAGGGTTTCCAGCTAGGGTTTTCAGTTAGGGTTTCAAACTAGGGTTAGGGCTTCCAGCTAGGGTTTTCAGTTAGGGTTTCAAACTAGGGTTAGGGTTTCCAGCTAGGGTTTTCAGTTAGGGTTTCAAACTAGGGTTAGGGCTTCCAGCTAGGGTTTTCAGTTAGGGTTTCAAACTAGGGTTAGGGTTTCCAGCTAGGGTTTCCAGCTAGGGTTTTCAGTTAGGGTTTCAAACTAGGGTTAGGGTTTCCAGCTAGGGTTTTCAGTTAGGGTTTCAAACTAGGGTTAGGGTTTCCAGCTAGGGTTTTCAGTTAGGGTTTCAAACTAGGGTTAGGGTTTCCAGCTAGGGTTTCAAACTAGGGTTAGGGCTTCCAGCTAGGGTTTTCAGTTAGGGTTTCAAACTAGGGTTAGGGTTTCCAGCTAGGGTTTTCAGTTAGGGTTTCAAACTAGGGTTAGGGTTTCCAGCTAGGGTTTTCAGTTAGGGTTTCAAACTAGGGTTAGGGTTTCCAGCAAGGGTTTCCAGCTAGGGTTTCAAACTAGGGTTAGGGTTTCCAGCTAGGGTTTTCAGTTAGGGTTTCAAACTAGGGTTAGGGCTTCCAGCTAGGGTTTTCAGTTAGGGTTTCAAACTAGGGTTAGGGTTTCCAGCTAGGGTTTTCAGTTAGGGTTTCAAACTAGGGTTAGGGTTTCCAGCTAGGGTTTTCAGTTAGGGTTTCAAACTAGGGTTAGGGCTTCCAGCTAGGGTTTTCAGTTAGGGTTTCAAACTAGGGTTAGGGTTTCCAGCTAGGGTTTACAGTTAAGGTTTTCAGTTAGGGTTTCAAACTAGGGTTAGGGTTTCCAGCTAGGGTTTCAAACTAGGGTTAGGGTTTCAAACTAGGGTTGGGGTTTCCAGCTAGGGTTTCAAACTAGGGTTAGGGTTTCCAGCTAGGGCTTCAAACTAGGGTTAGGGTTTCCAGCTAGGGTTTTCAGTTAGGGTTTCAAACTAGGGTTAGGGTTTCCAGCTAGGGTTTTCAGTTAGGGTTTCAAACTAGGGTTAGGGTTTCCAGCTAGGGTTTCAAACTAGGGTTAGGGTTTCCAGCTAGGGTTTTCAGTTAGGGTTTCAAACTAGGGTTAGGGGTTCCAGCTAGGGTTTCAAACTAGGGTTAGGGTTTCAAACTAGGGTTGGGGTTTCCAGCTAGGGTTTCAAACTAGGGTTAGGGTTTCCAGCTAGGGTTTCAAACTAGGGTTAGGGGTTCCAGCTAGGGTTTCAAACTAGGGTTAGGGTTTCCAGCTAGGGCTTTCAGTTAGGGTTTCAAACTAGGGTTAGGGTTTCCAGCTAGGGTTTTCAGTTAGGGTTTCCATATAGGGTTTCAAACTAGAGTTTGGGTTTCCAGCTAGGGTTTCAAACTAGGGTTAGGGTTTCAAACTAGGGTTAGGGTTTCCAGTTAGGGTTTCAAACTAGGGTTAGGGTTTCCAGCTAGGGTTTTCAGTTAGGGTTTCAAACTAGGGTTAGGGTTTCCAGCTAGGGTTTCAAACTAGGGTTAGGGTTTCCAGCTAGGGTTTTCAGTTAGGGTTTCAAAATAGGGTTTGGGTTTCCATATAGGGTTTCAAACTAGGGTTAGGGCTTCCAGCTAGGGTTTTCAGTTAGGGTTTCAAACTAGGGTTAGGGTTTCCAGCTAGGGTTTTCAGTTAGGGTTTCAAACTAGGGTTAGGGTTTCCAGCTAGGGTTTTCAGTTAGGGTTTCAAACTAGGGTTAGGGTTTCCAGCTAGGGTTTTCAGTTAGGGTTTCAAACTAGGGTTAGGGTTTCCAGCTAGGGTTTCAAACTAGGGTTAGGGTTTGCAGCTAGGGTTTCAAACTAGGGTTAGGGTTTCCAGCTAGGGTTTTCAGTTAGGGTTTCAAACTAGGGTTAGGGTTTCCAGCTAGGGTTTCAAACTAGGGTTAGGGTTTCCAGCTAGGGTTTCAAACTAGGGTTAGGGTTTCAAACTAGGGTTAGGGGTTCCAGCTAGGGTTTCAAACTAGGTTTAGGGTTTCAAACTAGGGTTTGGGTTTCAAACTAGGGTTAGGGTTTCCAGCTAGGGTTTTCAGTTAGGGTTTCAAACTAGGATTAGGGTTTCCAGCTAGGGTTTTCAGTTAGGGTTTCAAACTAGGGTTAGGGTTTCCAGCTAGGGTTTTCAGTTAGGGTTTCAAACTAGGGTTAGGGTTTCCAGCTAGGGTTTCAAACTAGGGTTAGGGGTTCCAGCTAGGGTTTCAAACTAGGTTTAGGGTTTCAAACTAGGGTTTGGGTTTCAAACTAAGGTTAGGGTTTCCAGCTAGGGTTTTCAGTTAGGGTTTCAAACTAGGATTAGGGTTTCCAGCTAGGGTTTTCAGTTAGGGTTTCAAACTAGGGTTAGGGTTTCCAGCTAGGGTTTTCAGTTAGGGTTTCAAACTAGGGATAGGGTTTCAAACTATGGTTAGGGTTTCCAGCTAGGGTTTTCAGTTAGGGTTTCAAACTAGGGTTAGGGTTTCCAGCTAGGGTTTTCAGTTTGGGTTTCAAACTAGGATTAGGGTTTCCAGCTAGGGTTTTCAGTTAGGGTTTCAAACTAGGGTTAGGGTTTCCAGCTAGGGTTTTCAGTTAGGGTTTCAAACTAGGGTTAGGGTTTCCAGCTAGGGTTTCAAACTAGGGTTAGGGTTTCCAGCTAGGGTTTCAAACTAGGGTTAGGGTTTCAAACTAGGGTTAGGGTTTCCAGCTAGGGTTTCAAACTAGGGTTAGGGTTTCCATATAGGGTTTCAAACTATGGTTAGGGTTTCCAGCTAGGGTTTCAAACTAGGGTTAGGGTTTCCAGCTAGGGTTTCAAACTAGGGTTAGGGTTTCAAACTAGGGCTAGGGTTTCAAACTATGGTTAGGGTTTCCAGCTAGGGTTTCAAACTAGGGTTAGGGTTTCCAGCTAGGGTTTTCAGTTAGGGTTTCAAACTAGGGTTAGGGTTTCCAGCTAGGGTTTCAAACTAGGGTTAGGGTTTCAAACTAGGGTTAGGGTTTCCAGCTAGGGTTTCAAACTAGATAAACCAATACAAAATGAATTCATACATTTTAACTACCACATTCAGTTGAGAAAATAATTAATGCAACAAATATTACAAGACTGTTGAGAGGACATAAATGCTTAGTAGGCAAGATTGTTGAACGGATCGGGCCGAATGTGGCTAGCGGGCCATACATTGGTCCACTTTGGTTTTGTTTATCGTGCAAAGCAATAAACGACCACTAGAGAGTGACAAACACAAACAAAGTTCAAGGCGGTTCCCCTTGAACAGAATGTGGGTGCTTTCAGTGAAACTCAATTGCACATTCAAGTGTTATTATCCACACTCCCCCTCCCACACACACACACGCACACACACACACACGCGCACACACGCGCACACCCCCGCCACACACACACGTTATGATTATTAGACGGGAGACGTAGTGTGTAATGTTTCTGTGAGTTATATTTCGAGGCCACGATCAAAACTACCGTTCCAGCACATGACAGAGGACAGCGAATGAGCTCTTCCGCTTCTTGGGGACACACCCTGCTACGTTTGCGCCAATCACAACTCATCACTCGCCTTCTGTTTTAATTTTTCTCCTTGGCGTTTTCTTTCTAAGACGTCAAACTTGACATTCGTACGCTGTCTATTACGGTAGTAATGTGGATTTATTCCTCCCATTACGTTTGCGTTCGTATGGCTGGTTAGCCGCCACTGGTGCCGTTTGGGTGAGGGGGCTAGCGCCCACCGCTGCTCTGCTATGCCGTCATTGTACAGCCGAGGGTCCCATACCCTGAGTAAGGATGACGTGAACTACAGGATGCATTTCCGAATGATAAACGAGCAGCAAGTCGAGGACATAACCATTGAGTTCTTCTACCGGCCGCACACCATCACGTTGCTAACGTGCACGGTACTCTGTCTGATGTACTTCGCCTTCGCGAGGTAAGCGAGCTGGAAAAAGGTTAGCTCGGGGAGCTAGCAGGTGGCTAACAGTGACTGTGATGCTCCGACCGAGTCACGGATCCAGTTTACACTTCACATTCTCTCAAACGAAGTCCACGAAATGCTTGCCATCCGGGCGACGTGTTACACGGCGGCCCGTGTAAACCAGCTTTGAAAACCACTAAACGTTACGTTTAGCGGAAATGAAAGGATGCCGTGTCAGTCTTGTGCGTCCATTAGCAACTACCATCCACAACAGTACAGTGTTCCCCCGCGCTAACGCGGCCCCGCCCGCCACATCTCGATTTTTTTGTGTGGGACTTACTCTATGTACTTGTCGTTTGCGGAAATTTGCATTATATAGTGATAGTTTTGTGGGGTTTTACTAAGGCAGAACAATTATTCCAATTAAAATCGACATTGCAATGTAGCACAGTGCAATTTTTGAATCACAAAGGCTGCAATAAAACAAAACAACAAATAACCAACTGCTTCATTTAGGATGGTTGGTAGTCTTTATTTTTTAGATACAGTAGTAGTCAGGGATAGAGATTACAGTGGCGGAGTCAGAACATGGCTATTGGGTGGGCCTGGAAAAATCAATGTGGACTTGAATATTTCTCTCACTGAGCACAATCCTCCTGTCCCAACACATTGTATATTCAAATAAAAAATTGACGGCCATTGAAATGCATTGGGGGATACCGATGATAAACCTAGAATATATGTCCCCCCCCTCCAAAAAAGATTAAAAAAACATCTTTAAAATGTTTTGTTTTTTTAAGTCAGTCACTAGGTGAATCGGTGGGTACTGAACTCCCAAGTATGCGCTGATCCACTGTATATATAAGTTTATTAATTTGATCATGTAATTATTTTTATAATTTAAATAGCAGTGTAGTCCACATGTATACATACCATTGTTTCATTGAAGCTTGAAAAGTTGAAGTGATAAAGCCACTGATCTTCCGCATAATTGTTGTAATCTGATTTAAGGTTTACTGACATAAATTTGCTCTACACTCCTTTGGTAGAATTTTGTGAAGTTGCAAGTGCTTACAAGGCTGCAAGTCAAACTACTCCAGTGTTTTTCAAGCTTTAATGAGCCAAGGCATATATTTCACATCGGAAAAAATCTCACAGCACACCACTTAACAAAACTATTCGCAGAAAGTGGCTGTACGGGGTCATTATGTACCTTCTGTCATGTAGTGGAACAACATTTCATTGTTTTTGCCTGTTACTATAAATGGTTGACATAAATAAATGAAACACTTTTTAATTACGAAATATGTATATTTTTGTCATAATAATTGACATTAGATCATTTCCCGCGGCACACCCGATGATCTCTCACGGCACTCTAATGTGCCACTGCACACTGGTTGAGAATCACTGAACTACTCTAATTGAAGTCAATAAGTAAACTGTCTTTCATATCATATTAAATCATGGTAAATTAGCTTTTATTTTAGTGCTTAGCACAACCTTATGAGACTAAAACATTTATGTATAATAAATATGACATTTCAAAAATATGGAATAATGCACACTAAATGCTTCAGAAACCTTCGTAGCGTACATAATAGGCCTTGACACCGTCTGTCTTAACTGCAGGTTGAACAAATTTAGTGATTTTTTTATTTTTTTTTTATTTTTAACAGAGATGATGGAAATCCTGACAGCAATCTCTGGGTTGGTTTGATTCTGGTGATCTCTTTCTTCCTTGTTATCAGCGTTTTGGCATTTCCCAACGGTGAGGTTCATATGAAAGATCTTGTTTTGTTCAGTGTTTATTCCAAGGCACATATTTTATAGTCGAAAAATCTCACAGCACACCACCAAACAAATATGTCACAAAAGGTATATACAGTACTTTATACTGAAATAACGACGTTAGATATTGTCGCTGCCAGGCGGAGTCCTCGAATCTCCCAAATCACTACTTTTTAGGTAAAACTACCATTGAAACTACGATCTTGAGTTGTCTAACACTGCTTGTACAAGATCGTATTATAGCTTATTTTGTTGTAATACTTGACCAAAAGCAACGACTGTTACAAAATCTTCACATACTCTTATTTCAAAGCTCCATCGGTGATGCAATAAAAAAAAAAGAAAATACTCGCACGAAAACTTTACTATGTGGCTGCGACAAGGCGTTACAGCTATTGATAGACAAAACTATTTTCATTCATTTTATTTGCTGTGAGTCTCCAACAGCGTGAGGAAGAGGAGTTATAAACACACTTTTCAGACACTTGAAGTATCCAATAGAATCAATGGTTTAGTCAACTGCATGTGTGAACACAGTGACATGATTCTTTCTCTGCAGGTCCATTCACTCGACCACATCCAGCGATATGGAGAATAGTCTTCGGTGAGTAGTAATGAAAGAATGAAAGCAGTTTTTTTTTTTTTTTTTTTTTTTTTTTTTTTTGCAGTCCCTCTTCCTCTGTTATCTTATACACCTTTGTTGTTCAGGTTTGAGTGTGCTGTACTTCCTCTTCCTGGTTTTCATCATCTTCCTGAACTGGCAGCAGGTTAAACATTTAATGTACTGGCTTGATCCGAACCTGCGCTACGCCAAGAGAGAGGCAGACATAATGGTGAGGATTGTAGGGTAGTAATAACAAAACAGCAGAACCTCTAAATTTGAATGCCGCAAAGATCAATCGCAGGACACATGCAGGGGAACGTTTTTTTTTTGTCTTCATTTTTATTTGCTTTCATTTTTCATGCGTTTTTGAAATTAGAACGACTGTGAAGTCAACCAGTGTCACAGATCGAATTCTGTTCCACTTTGGAGGTTTCACTGGAATGGCTGAGTTAATTCTACCCTATGTGTGAGTAGTCGCTGAGGGTGTGTGTGCTGCTGCCTTTTTAGGAATACGCAGTCAACTGCCATGTCATCACCTGGGAGAGAATTCTCAGCCATTTTGACATCTTTGCATTCAGCCATTTCTGGGGTTGGGGAATGAAGGCCCTCCTGATCCGAAGCTATGGCCTCTGCTGGACCATCAGTATTACTTGGGAGCTCACGGAGGTACTGCGTAGTCTCATATTCTACACAGGTTTTGCATCTGTGAGGTTGAGTCTGGTGTGTGTTTCCTTCAGCTCTTCTTCATGCATCTGCTGCCCAACTTTGCCGAGTGCTGGTGGGACCAGGTGATTCTGGACATCCTTTTGTGTAACGGTGGTGGTATCTGGATGGGCATGACGGTATGCCGCTTTCTGGAGATGAGGACGTACCACTGGGCCAGTATCAAGTATGTCCTGGAAGTTAGAATTGACCTGAATGGTGTTGTTTTCCAAACTTTTATATTCCGTGTCCTTCTGCTTCAACAGAAGCAACAGGCACATTTGTAGCTTTTTTGTTTTGTCCGAAGTACAGTGGTGGCATAAGATACAAGGTTGCTAATATGTTCCATCACCACTCGCGTAACTCATCACACTCTCAAATCTCAAACCATTGTTCCTTTTTGAAATGAATGGAGAAGCCATTGATCAGCCCCAGCCAAAAAAAAAAAGTTTTTTTTAAATATACTATACTATACTATTTTATACTATTGTGCTTCATAAAACCATCGAAATGACACAATCAAATAGAAGGCAAAGAATAAAACTCTGCCACGTTTTTTGCTTCGGTTCAGTGGACATCGTGCTGCTCCTTCTGCTCTGTTCACGACCACCTGAGGGCAGTAATGTTAGTCCTGTTGGTCCACCGCTTGTGTTCAAATATCCCTTGTTTGTAGATTATAACTATATGATGCTGTGCTGTTTGTTAGCCTGTCTATTGCATTTGACATTGTTAGCATCAAGTAAAACTGACTTATCTAAAGCAAAGCAATGCGGTTGTTTGAAATACACAGCGTGTAGTTGTCCTTGTTTGATGTTTACTTTGACAGTAAACTTCAACTGGGAGTGGCATTAAACATCTGGAAGCCTCTTTTTTTAAGGATTCTTCTGCCAAAATGTTTCTTGTTGGGATGCGAGTTGATTTCACTACCACCGCACAGCACTATCAAGTTTTTAGTCACAAGTCAAAGCCCAAATAATTGGCTGAATGATAGCTGGCATCTTGAAAAACTTGTAAATCGGGTCATTCCTCTTAAGGCACAAATGTGACTAGACCAGGGGTGGATAAATATTTACACGTACGGCGTTTAAAAAGGAACGTTGTTTTATTTGCAAAATAACCAAATAACAACAAAATTTTACTTATTTGACATGCTTATTTCATGGACTGGAAAGATCAGAACAAGTGTGTTGGGGGCCTAGTATTATTAATAGGGATAGACCAATTATCGGCCGGTTCGATTATCGGCACCGATATTTGGCTTTTTGAGGAATATCGGCATCGTCCTTTTTTAAAACTCTGCTGGCCGATAATAAATCAATTTAAAACTGTGGAAATCAAGACAAAGATATGTGAAAGTTTAACATTCCTGATTGCTGACAATCCTGGGTACTCCCTCAACTTTTTGTTAGAATTTTATAACAGAGATGTATATTATCAAAAATTTCTTGCAATAATGATTTTTTTTTTTAAATCACCATCATGCAAACCTGAAACATTGTTCAATAAACATGCTTAAAAGGCGTTACAAAAAAAGTTAAGAGTAAGTTTTTCTTTAGATTTTGATGCCAATATTTTCCTTTTCACTGAAAATGAATATCGTCTCGAAATATCGGTTATCGGCCTCCTTGACTGCTAATAATCGGCACCGGCCCTGAAAAAAAGCATATCGATCTATCTCTAATTATTGATTACCTTACTCAACACTTACTTACAGTAATCTTTGTCCCCCACCAGGGACATCCACACCACCACGGGGAAGATCAAGCGCGCGGTTTTACAGTTCACGCCAGCGAGCTGGACCTACGTGCGCTGGCTGGATCCGAAGTCTTCCCTGCAGCGAGTGATGGGCGTCTATCTCTTTATGATCATCTGGCAGGTGGGTCAGGCCCCTTCTCGACGTCTCAACGGCGGCTAGTCGGGGATCATCCTGTGTGTTCGGCGTACTAAATCGGGGCTAATCTAATTGCCGCCTCCGTGGATGAAATCTAAAACCCGCCTCACTCGGATCCATTTAATGCACGGGTGTCCCGCTGTCTGCGCATTAACAGCTAATCCCATAAAGAGGCAAAGCCGGGCTGGATTACTCTGGCGCAATTAATAAAGGAGGGTGCGATTTTGAGTGCTGTTGCTCAGCGTCACGCCCAAGGCTGCCTTCTCTTTAGCGTTTGTCTGTCATGGCAACACGCTGCGGGTTCTCTTTTATTCTGCACGCTCGTGAAACAATATCATCATGCACTTGACCGCACAGCTCGCCTCGCTCTGGAGGCTCCACAAAGTAATTACCAGTCTTGAGGAATGGATCAGGGAGGGAGCGATTGCGCTCGGCCCAGCATGGGGACAGTTGAGCTGCTTCACTCACGCAGGCTCCAGGCCGAATAAGAGAATAGCGCGGCAGCAGGCCTTCACTCTCATTATGTTTGGGTGGGAATCATGAGAGGAGCTAGCTCTGTTTTGGAACATTCTGCTCAGTTCCGCCATCGCAATAGCATAATATTTGTGTGTTTCGTTGGCTTTGTTGCCAACAGCAAGTGAAGACGGGTAAACTATTATACATTATAAAGGATCTTCTCTTTTCTCAGTCTTATATTCATATGATACTAAAATGTGTATGTATCTAGCCAACCATGGAAAATGTGCTAGTCGGCAAAAATGATCACATTTACTGTGTAAATCTTTTAATAATGATAGCTTCTGTCATACAAAGGTATGACACGTAAAAAAAAACATGACATTATAATTTATTACAGTATTATTTATGGTATTTCTACCATGTAGTGTATTTTATTGCATAATATATCAGCATGAATAGTGAAAATGGTAAGATAGCAGGTTTTATCGCCACATTTGATGTAAAAGAGAATTTAAACAGACATCCTAATACACAACAGGAATCTGAATGTTTTGGGCAAGCCCAAGTCAGTAATCTGGTCTGATTGTTTGTCCTGCTAAAGATGTTATTTTGTTCTCTTATCTAACGCTCAGTCAAAAATGCCTTGTTGTATGTCAAGCTTTCACAGCAACAGTTGTGCTCGAAAAGTGAAGCGTATAGAGTAGAGTCACTGTCATTTAAATGAACAAGTACAGTTAATAAATGAAGCCAACGGCCTCTCAAATAACCATAAGTACAAATATGTTACTTTAGAAATAAAACTCACCCCCCAAAAAAGTTAGAAAAAGTACATCTGAAATAATGAATTTGTGTCAATGTATTCACAGATGCACTTGGTGTGAAATTTGGCCGTGTTTTCCTTGAACAGAAAGCTGATATAGTCAAAGAAAGCCGTGACTTACCGTAGTCTGTTGTATGAATGGCAACAGGTGGATTCACAGGTGGTTGATTGTACCTTTTGCCATCTAGTGGAAGGGCATTTCATTCTGCCTGTCGCTGACATAACCTTTCCCGCAGCACACCTGATGAGCGCTGCGACGTAATGGTCGGTAATCGGTGATTGTAAATAACGACTCGGGATTGATTGTGAAATAATGACTCAGCTTTGAAAGTATGGCCACTTTGCAGCTTGCCATTGTATTAACAATCATTTATTGTCTGCTTCCCAGCTGACCGAGTTAAACACGTTTTTCCTCAAGCACATCTTTGTCTTTCCGGCAAGCCACGCCCTCAGCTGGTGTCGGATCCTGTTCATTGGCATCATCACAGCGCCAACAGTCAGGTGAAATATTATTCTGTCGATAGGGGAATACATTTGCATCGTTACTATTTGGGATGGGCGAGTACCGATACCAGGTATCGTATCGGGCTGATACTGGCCTTATTTTAAGGTATCGGATCTTTACGGAGGCTGCCGATACCCACCGGTCGATATTTTTGGGGGGCAAAAATACATTAAGTAAATCCTGCTCTGCAATATTTACTCTGTCACTGCGGCAGTTTGGCACTTTGGCGAATCGGCATATGCGTCTGAAAGAAAGATATTTGTTCACAATTTTTTTTGTAATCGTGTTCAATGAAACTTCATACAGTATATTGAAAGTACTAGACGTATCGATATTCTGTATCCATGAGTACCCGAAGACTGAATAATTTTTTTTAAATGGTATGATGACTAACATATCGTCGCTGTCCTGTGAAAAACACTTATCACCAATTTTGGCAACTTTTTCAATTTTCACTTTAATGCGGAAACACGATTCATGTAAAAATATGAAAATGCAAAAAAAAAAAATGGAGATAAGTGTTTTTTTCACATGACAGCGACCGTATATCCAATCCTTCCCTCTAACCTGATATTTTGTTTTTGCGTTTGCTTCAGGCAGTATTACGCCTACCTCACCGACACCCAATGTAAGAGAGTTGGCACCCAGTGTTGGGTGTTTGGGTAAGTGAGCCTCCCGCCACAAAGATCCTTTCATACATTGAAATAAATGCGAAATGTCATCAAGATCTGCTGCAGGCTTTTTGAGGCTTCAAAATGTAGTGATGTTAACCATGATGAATTGATCCAGCATGATTTATAAACAGAGCCGCAAGCCCGTTTACCCACATTATTATCTATATACACGAATCTCACAAATATTCTGGTCCGTAAAACGGCACACTGCTTTTTGTGTATGTTAAAAATCAACTGCAGGCAGTTGGGGGTTTGACGCGTTGTGTCTGTTTTGTTCCTCTCACCTCGCCCAGGGCCATAGCCTTTCTAGAGGCGCTGGCGTGCATCAAATTCGGGCAGGACTTGTTCTCCAAAACCCAGATCCTGTATGTGATCCTCTGGCTGCTGTGTCTGGTAAGATCAGCATCCACAGCACTCTTTTGTTTTGTGTGTCAACAGTAAATAAACTAGCGCGGTCTACTGCTGACAGTATCCAGTGACCATCGCTGCGTAGCCTTCGTTTAATTTTGTTGTGGCAAAACCTGTTCTTGTGTGAATGCTGGAATGCATGCATTCTCACTAATGTGCGCGGAATGAGCAATTTGAATTTATTACTTTCATCAGCCCAAATAGAGGGGTTGAGTAAAAATGTTCAAATAATTAACTTGTTGTTTGACTTTCAGCGTAGTCCCTTTTCGTCTATAATGGTCAGAAAAGAAATGTATGTCATGCCATCACGTCAAAGCACGCATCAAGCAACCGTTCCCATATTATTTCTTTGATGTGTTGTGACATTAGAAATCATTTTTCACCCTTTGAAAGTAAAGTGTCTTGTTCATGACTTATTTTCTTCTCCCTCTTTTCTGTTTTAGGCCTTCATTACATTCCTTTGTTTGTTTGGAATGGTGTCGTGCGCGGAGAACTATGGTCCAAGAGAAAAGGTATGCTTTATTTTGGTTTGTTAGTTTTTGTAAAAGCCTCATTGTAAAAGACATAATGGTGCTCAGGAGAAATACAAAGATGTGCCGGTATATAAAAAAAAAAAATTTTTTTTTTACATGAAAGTGACATTGTAGATTTCATTTCATTATTTCCCCATTGAGTTGAGGGGCCCGAAAAGGTGGAAAAACAACAATAACAGCATTTTGGTTTTAAACATATACATGAGTGCAGTCACGCTTGCAATTACTTACATTCTTTTGTCCTGATTTCACATCTTCAGTACAACAAAAGCTTGATGAGTAAATAAATTGTGTGGTCACCGTGAATCAAGGGGCCAGGATGGGGCGAATTCCTCGTGCTCACACTTGTATTCAGTAATTGTGCGGCCATAGAGTACACATCGCTGTTGAATATTCCCCACCCTATGTTTGGCTGTGTAAATTTATCATCAGCCCCCAAAAAGAAAAGAAAAGAAATACAGGAGCTTTCACTATTTGCTGTTGTTATTTGTCATTTTCTTGGTCTTCTATATGTTGAGTCAATGTATCCAGTGTTGTTACTGACGCCCCCCCCCAAAAAAACGAATTCATCCATTTTGTGTACCACTTATCCTCACGGGTGAGCTGGAGCATACCCTAGCTGACATTGTGCAAGAGGTGAAGTACACCCTGGATTGGTTGCTAGCCAGTCGTAGGCTAATCTTAACTAATTACTTAAAAAAGTCGCCGTGTCGCAATCTATAACACCAGTGACTGAATAACAAATGTTGTGGCAAATAACATCTTCCAATGTCTGAATGATTAAGAAATGCAATGTAGTGCAAAGTGACCCCTGGGACAATTAAGCTGCAGAGATGATCTTTTGGTATGCTAAACAAGCGGTTGAAGAGCAAATGTTTTGTGACATTGTGTGTGCCGTGTGTGTCTCGTCCCGCAGAGCTTGTCTGAGTGCGAGGATGGCAATTACACAGAGTTTGCTGACGATGTGCCAGAAGAGCTTAAAGGTACAATGAATTGTTTTATGCAGAGTTAACCACCACTATTCAAGGGGGATAGGGATGGAGCCCTGCAGCAAATACCACAAACAATTAAGTAATTGACACCATGTTTATAAATGCCCATGTTAGTAGTTTAAACTGTAAATATAGTGAACCACAAATTTTCCCCTAAATATTTAAATATAATTTCAAAATCACCTTACAATATATCCTTTAAACGAAATGGGCTACAGATATTTGATTAAAAAAAAAAAAAAGTAAAGTGCTTGTGTAAATAAATATGCGTCAATGACTGTCTGTAACAACTCAGGCTAAACTGAGCTCCTTTCCAGAATACAAAGATGGTATTCTCGCAGTCAACATCCATCACATCAACATTCTCCCATGACACCAATTACTACTTTCCTATTAGTGAGGGCTTTGGTACCATCTTGCGGCGTCTTAAGCAAAACCCCCCCATTTTTATCCATCTCGGGGCAGCCATTTTGCTACTTGCTGTGCACTGAAAATGACATCACAGTGACTAAAAATGGGGGGATTTCGCAGGGTTAATTCCAAAAACGCAATTATTCATCAGATTTCTGTGTTTAGACTAGTAAGGGTGCATGGAACATTATTGTAAAGATTTTTTTTTTTTTTTTACTTGATTTCCCAGTTGAACACATTTAAATTGATGAAAACACACATAAACTTATTAAAACACTTTGAAAAGTATTCCAAAGTGCCTGCTGCTCCATCTCTCTCGCTGTAAAGAAATGGGAGCCATATAATGTCACTTTGAAGGAATTAAAAGAAGACTTTCTTGCTCTCGCAGCAATTGAGAGGCAAGACAGGCTTGCTTCGGGCTATTTGTCGCTCCAGGCTGATGTTTACCGTAAAACCGACACATAAATCAAATGAGAATTTTACATTAATTGTATATTTAAACAACAACATGTTGAACCAAACCAGTTATTTCATTCATTTTAAATCCACTTCCTTGATGTTAACGTAATGTGAAACAACATAGAAAATTCACATAAATGTGAAGGTAATTATAAGCCTTCAAACAACTGCTGTACCGTATACACACCGAGCAGCAACACTTACAAACAGATCATACAACAGTACTCACAGCCATGTTGCAGCACAAGATGCCACTACACTGAAGGCGTGTTACTCTAAATTATATTGTGAAAAAAATCCAATGGTGCCGCGAAGCGGGGCTTCACTCAACTTGAAAAAGACTCCTCCCAAGTTTGTCCTTAAACTGCATGCTTTTGCATTTATCGTCTTCAGTCTTATAGCATTCATGGTGAGAGCTTTGTTTATTCCGGCAGAGACTGACGCGGGAGGCGACTGCCCAAAAATCAGACTGAGAAGAAAGGGCTCGGGAAAGCTCAACTCCGCCAATGGCCTGGAGAGCCAGTAGGGATCACAGGAAAAGGTTCCTAAACTCACCCAAAAAAAGGTTCTAATGGGGGCATTAAGTTATCGGATGAGTTTAGGAGCCGCCGCCCCCCCCCCCCGACCTCCAGCACAGACTACTGGTCCATGCAGTGTGTTTCGAACGGCGCACCCATAGCGTGTAATGCTCATAAAAGCTCCTTTACCACTGCTGACAGGTGTGTGTTTGTGTAAATACACAGTAGGTGTGTGCGTCAAAAAGAGAGATGGTAATAAATAACTGCCAACTTTAGTTTTAACTGCATGATCTGTGTGGTTGATAATTTACAGACATAACTGCTATGACGCACTATATCATTGATTACTGCTCCAGACATTTCACTAGAATTAAAGCCACCGTGTAGGATTGGTCATAATCATTTGGACCTCTGTGTTTAGGGCACAGAAATGTTCAAAAAAAATAATTTTTCTTTAATAATGCATTATCTGTTGTCGGTTTAAAAATGTACGTTGACACCGTTTGGTGACCATAACTTGAATGTGGGCGGGGCTTCAACACAATAGCGTTTTTGACCTGGAACAAAACTAAGCACACGTCTAACGCACTTTCCAGAAGGTTTGCGCTGAAGAACTGAATATTTATAATGTTTGAGTATCTTGGGATTTGTTGTTAGTTTGTACACCTTGTTTATTAATGGCTGCTAATTTTTTTTTTTGTTTTACCGTGATGGTGATGAAAGGCAAATGTTTGAATTGTTCACCAGAGTACAGGATTGCTGATGAGCTTGTTGCATGTGCATGGTTATAATGTTACACACATTTAAGCAACACTCCATGATGGCAGCATATTTTTTTCCACAGTTTTTTTAATGTTCAAATTCACCTTCTGTGCCTGCCTGCGTGTTCCTTTTGTCTCAGTTCTTTCAAGTGTGTATTTAGACTAATTTGGACTTCGTGCCATCGGTATCAGCTCATGCAGTACGTGACCCGTGTGCAATATCACGTCAAAATTGGATCGTTCAGAACTTAATTTGCCACCAAGTTTTGCTTTCTCATGTTTGTACTAGCATTTTCATGTCAAGTTCACTTTTATTATCATAGTCTTGCAGTTTTGTCAAAGTATACAAGCACATTTGTCTTGACGTTTGTGTGTCAACAAAGGTGATCCGAGAAGAATACAGCAGTTGTTTTTATAAAGCCCTTCCACGCAGCCGTGATGCAGATTGCGCTTTTACACTTGTTGCATTTGTACTTTTGACGCCTGTACTTACTTTTTTTTTTGGAATGACGTGATAATCAAGTGATGATGCACCTCTAATTAAAAATTCCTGACAAATCAAGATTTTTGAGACCAGCAACTGGTATGAGACAAAGGTTCCTGTCTATGGTACATGATTTATCCAGGATGTATACGTAATTTGCCAAAACACTTACATGGGAAATTACTTGTGCCGTTCTATATCACTGTGAAATAATACTGAACCACATTAAAATGTTTTACATGTTCTTAAAGACTCATTCTTTGCTTCCGGCCTAAATAACTCACCCATCCATTTTCTATGCCGCCAGTCCTTATTATGACATACTAGCATATAAGGTATATGACCGAAGGTATAAAGTTGTGTATCAATCATTATTTAAAGCGAGAGTCTACAATAAAAATATATCCTAATTGTTCATTTTGTCAGAGTAAAATCTGCAAAATGTCATCCATCGCTCTGGACTCGTCTCAAGCCAAGAAACTACCACGTCTGAGGAAAAACAACTAGAGACAATCATTTCTCAGGCACAGTCGTAGTGGCCACCTTTTGACTTGTTAGTCCAGAAAATTAGGCATAATGGTATAAAGTAAATACATTTTGTCACTAGCCATGATTTTTTTTTAATGTAAAATGTTTGCATTGGTTCAAAGGCTGGTAAACGCTGTTTTAGACAACCAATCACACTCAACAGTCCAGGGTTATAAATTAGTTTTGGATTTTTAATTAGTTTGTATTTTGTTTAGAATTCAGCTTTTTCAATTCAGTTATTTTTAATTATCAAAACACAATTAACCTACCTTCTGTACAGACGTTCGGTAATACCAAAGTAAACATTTAAAATAAACTCAGAAAGCTCATGTATAATAATTGACAAAGATGAAAACAAGGAGCCTCTTTTATATAATTAGGGTAACCGTAATCAGTTTTTTTTAAGCATTTTCATTTTATTTCATGTTTTGTTTTTGTTTTTTTTCAATTTTAATTTGAATTATTTCGTTAACTATAATAACCGTGTCACAGTCACCAGTGGACAATTTACAGTCTTCAACTACTCTAACATGAATGTTTTGGGAATTTCGGAGGAAGCTCGAGTACCAAAAGAAATCCTCACAAGCATGTAGAGAACACACAACTCCACACAGGAAGGCCGCAGCTGAGAGTTGAACTCTGAACCTCAGAACTGTGAGGTGGACGTGCTAACACTTATCCACCATGCAAAAATACTTCACAATAGATAAATGTCACAATAGTAGGTTGTGTTCTTGACAAAAGGACTTCACAAATGACCTTGGATGACCTCTGAGGGGTGCCCTGCTTCAGCAAAGAAGAATGACATTGGCTGACTCGAGTACTGTACTAACTTGTTGAGATCCAATTTCACTGCACATCATGAAACTAAAATAGCTTCCTCATGTCTATTGGCGTCACGACTGCATTGCAAGGAAATGTGACTTTGCGGCGAAGGGCAAACTCTTGTGGGACTGTGAAGTTGATTCACACGGAGACGTTGGAATTTGGAGTCTCCTGAGAGGCGTGGTAAGTATCTAACTAGCCATGTAGCGTGTCAACTCATGAAAATGCCTGTAACTTCAAGCGCAAATCATGTTTTGTGCTCTACAGGGAGGCCACAGTATTTGATTGATGTAAAATAGTGGTGGGAAAACTTTTACCCAAAGTCACGTGGTCACTACCTTAATTAGACCCACCGAGATTTTATATCATCACGAAGAGCCCCGTAATGTTTGTTGCAATTCTGTTTTTTTTTTTTTTTTTTTTTAATATATTCAAACAATTCTTAGTGAATTATCTTAAAAAAAAAAAAGTTGATTGGTTGTTGACTAGACCAGGGTATATCCTGCCTCTTGCACGAAGTCAGCTGACTCACCTATGACCCTAATGAGGAAAATGTGTATTGGGAATGGATGGTCGGATGATGTTTAAAAATATTTCTTTATTTTAACAGTTTTTTAACCTCATCTCCAAATGATCTGGCGCATTTGTTTCAAAAATCTAACGTGAATAAAAAAGTTTGCCCACCCTGCCCTATTATAAAAGCTCCCCAGCAGCATGTGATGTAGTTTGTTTCCAGAAGAGGGCAGCAGAGAATACCAAGATGTAGCCTTTCGTCACGTGACTTGGGCCTACTGCACACCGCACAGCACAACAACGTTGCAATGCTCTTCTCATATCTCTCCGTTTCTTTTCTCCTCTGCTCAATGAGAAGCACCTTAACCAGTTTTTATCTTCCATGCACCTCAAGTGAAGGGTAAGGAACATCAGTCTGCAGCCATGGAGCACAGCTGCCCGAGGCGTGGCGGCCTTCCGATACCCGAGGGCACGTTGCGAGAGATCCGGGTCAACTTGCTTGAGTGTAAAGTCTGCTTCGAGAAGTTCAACGCTCAGCGGGCCGAGCGCAGGCCACAGAACCTGTCGTGCGGTCACGTCCTGTGTGTGGAATGTGTGGGGGCCTTGTCCCACCCTCTACTGAGGAAGCTGGAGTGCCCCTTCTGTCGACAGCTGTGCCCTGTTGACGCTACCTCTCACTGCCAGCCTCTTTGTGACCTGCAGGAGCTGCTCTTGTCCAGTCAAGCTTCTCCTTGCATGGAGAAACAACATGAAGGAGAGGCCTCAGGTGTGAGTGCCAAAGCCTTACACCTGTGTTTGACTTTTGGCGGCTGGGGGACGCTTATCAATCCTTCTGGATTGGCCGTGATGCAGTCCTCGGGGACTGTGTTTGTGGTCCATGACGGTGAGAAGAGGGTGATGGTGTTCACCCGTCAGGGAAAGAAGCGGCATGCTTTTGGGCAAAGGGGACACGCCGACGAGGAGGTTTGTTACCCAGTGGATGTGGCGGTGACGTCCTGCGGTCACGTGGTGGTGACCGACGCGGGAGATAAAGCCGTCAAGGTGTTCACGTCCAGGGGAAACCACGTGATCTCGGTCAAAGCCGGCTTCTCCGTGCCATGGGGGGTGGATACGGACAGCGGCGGGCGCATCCTGGTGTCCGACGTGCAGGCGGGAACCCTGTCCCGCATTAAGGTGGACTATAAACATGGTGTCACACTGGAGGAGGGAGTGGTGGCTTCACACCTGGAGAATCCCAAAGCCGTGGCCTGCTGCATGATTAGCGGTCACACGGCGGTGATGGAGCATGTGACTGAGGACATTCACTCCGCAAGGAAGCAAAGTTACTCCCGACTGACAGTGTTCACTCCAGACTTCCACATCCTCTATCAGACAGACAATTTAAGTCTGAGCCTGAAGGCCTCAGTCACGATAAACATGTCTGCTGTCACATTTGACAGAAACGGACACGTGCTTGTGGTCGACTCACTTCAAGGGATGATTTGGACTTTTGGGGGTGTGCAAAGCGGCGCTGTACTCACTCCTCTTGTGGCAGAGCACCTCATTAGACCTGTTGGACTGGTGCCACTTAACAACGCTCTCATCGTTGTGGACGGTGGAGACCACACAGTCAAGATCTACTCTTGAGAAGCTGGATTGTGTTGTTAAATTGCAATCTTATGTTATTCTTCCATAGATGGATAGATAGTCGGATAAAAAGCCAGATAGGTAGTAGGCTAGCTAGCTAGCTAGATAGTAGGCTTGATAGATAGATAGATAGATAGATAGATAGTAGGCTAGCTTGACAGACAACCTAGCTAGCTAGCTCGATAGCTTGCTAGATAGATAGATAGATAGATAGATAGATGTAGGGGACTTTCCACCTCTTATTAATACCATAAACCATCAATACAATAATAAAAACAGAAAAAAATATACAAATGCAACTGTGCCCCGTACATCATCTGAAGCAGTTCAGAATCAATATTTATCTAATAGCATGACAAAAACAAACTATTTTAATAAAATACATCTTACTCCCATGCATCAATTTGTGACGATCACTACACAGATTTTTCCCTCATTGAAATTGTCTGTAAAAAGTTTGCTCTAGCTGACCAATCAGAGGACGGAAGAATACTGCGGTCATTAAGGGCTCGCCCTCCTGGCCTGTGCGGATGAATTTGAAATCTGATTGGTCAAAGAAACAGTTCCATTGAGATTTAAGTTACATCAGCCAGCACTCCTGAATTGGATGACACACAGATTGAAATAGTAGATTTATTTATTCATTTATTTTTAATAATTATGACGAATATAGCTTACACCAAATGAAAAACAAATCACCCTCTAAAGGAATTTGCAGATTTGACGCTAGAAATAATTTAATTCTTAATTTAGAAATCAGGTAGGAATTGCTGTTCTCAAATGTATTTTGTATGTGTCTTAATGAGTCAGTACAATATGTCTTTGACATTTTGACTTGTAACCATTTATTTATTTATTGGGATGCACCATGTATGTTCGGTGGACATTTAATAAAAGGAGATGCTTGTTAAAACACATGACTTAATGAAACAGTTTCTCCTGTTTGTTTCAGTTTGGTGACATGGAGTTGCGTCACACACACGGTAGCATTATCAATATTTGATGTTGGTTTAGGTTGAGAAGAGATAGTGTAATGATACGTGACAGTATCTATATTTTGTCCCACCCTCAGTAAATATAGCATTACACTGTGTCTTTTGCACAGTTTGTCAATGGAGTGGGACTACTCAAAACATCGCAAAGGGACCTCTAACGTCAAACAAGGTCAACCTAGATTTTTTTTCACTATTAGAATCTATTTAAGTAAAATTAATCTGTCCTAAATTAAGATTGTCATCATCCAAAATGTTTTAGCTGTGTCCAGTGATTTTTTTTTCCTCCCCCCACCGCAGAAGGCAATTTTTGTCACTGTTTTATTTATAAATAGTTTCTTGCATCTTTACATATCTACTAAAGCTTTTTAGAAAATCAATTTATTATTCATTGTAGTTGTCAGTTGTAGTTGCATCCATAGTGGATGGAGGTGTCACAGTCTCACAGACCTCCACTTTTCAGACTAGGCCCCGACCATTTTTTCACCTAATAGTATTATGCATTGTGTAAAATGTTGTTTTCACTATATGCTGCGGGCCACTAAAGATGGACAGCAGGCCCACAAACAGCCCACGGTCCGTAGTTTGTTGTAACTGTACCTAATGTTGTGGCTGGTGAGTAAAACGCATTTATTGTTTGAAAATGAAAGTGCACAGCTGCGTGTTAATATCCGTTCTCCATCAAATGTCTGCTTGTCTGTTTCCCCACCAATGGTGGGCTTGATGTTACGCAGGTCGTCCGTTTGGTGCGCAGTGCAAAAATGGTTTGGCCCTCTTCTTTCGGTGCTTTGGTGCAGCCTCCACAGCCTGCCAGAGGAGAGCAGAGCAGAGCAGTCGAGCTCCCGGACGGTCCGTGGAGGAAGATGGCGGTGGGGATGCTGTCTGGAAGTGGAGTCGAGCTCTGGATTTGCAGCTAAAAACCAAAGCCCGCTGGATATAAAGGACAACCATGGACGCTTGCCTGACGTTTCTTTTTGTCGCGCGGACGCTTTAGGGGCGATTTAAGTCACAGCCTGTCGCCTTTTGACTCGGTACAAATCCGGACTTGTTGGCCGGAGACTTTCCCCCGCTGAGAGCAGACAGGCGAAAAGTGGACAAAAATGTCGGATACAAAGGTAAAAGTTGCAGTGAGAGTTCGGCCCATGAACCGAAGAGGTAAGTCTTTTAATGCGTGTTGTGTGTGTGTTGTTAAATCCACGAACTTTCCATCCCATCGCTTTCAAAGAGCGCCACTTCTTGTGGAGGTTTAACGGAATCAAATGAAGTCGCATTTTCACACCCCGCCGTCTGCTTTGTTTTGCAAAACAAACGTCTTGGTGCAGAAATTGAGCTGAATACAAAATGCGTGGTGGATATGGAGGACAACCAGACGGTTCTGCACGCGCCACCCTCCAATGCAAAAGGAGACAACAGGTAAAAACAAAAACAACTATTCCTTACGGCTGTTTCTATGCAGAAGCATGATGGCATCATTCCAATTCAATTTTGTTTGAATTGTGGTGGCCCATTCTGCAAATTGTTTTAGTTGTATAGTTTGGATTACTGTGCTTGGTTAGAGTGTCACCAAATATTTGG
This sequence comes from Filicampus tigris, assembly GCF_054856515.1. Classification (NCBI taxonomy): domain Eukaryota; kingdom Metazoa; phylum Chordata; class Actinopteri; order Syngnathiformes; family Syngnathidae; genus Filicampus; species Filicampus tigris. The sequence goes on from NC_141224.1 coordinate 12,264,486, forward strand.
AGCACCCGTGGGGCTCCGGGGGTGTTATGTAAACGTCTGACCCCAAGTGCAAGTGCACAAATAAATAACTTTCGCACAGCTTGTTGTTGTGCAGTATGCAATAACATAACATACGCATTTACTGTATGGTGTTCTGTATTGCATGACATAAGGACAGAATGGTGCTCTATAGTATTTAGCACACCTGCCTGCAGTTCTTTGGTTCTGGGTTCGAATCTTGGCTTTCCAATGTGGAGTTTGCTTGATGTACAAATTGGTTCAAACTTTAACATGGTTGTATTTTTGAGTCAAGCCTGTTTCTGTAATTCCATCAATAGTGTGACTTATTTTTACTACAACAAATATGAGTAAAATATTAATAAAAATAAATAGATCATTTTCCTCATTGACAACGGGTGACCTGATAAAGATGGACTTGCATTTTGGGTCCTGGCTGACAGTTTGGGTAACCCTGACCTTGCTAATATGCCACCAAACCAAGTTGTAACAACTTGTCAATTGTGCATTGCAATTGGAACATGAAATGCAGTTTGAAAAGTTGCTAAGGAAGTGATATGTGACTCCCATTTACGTACAACTCGATATGTTGTCTCATTGATGTTAAGTTTCCAATACCACATCAGCTCAGCATTACAATCGTGACGCATTTGAACCTAGCCGATAAATGTCTCAGGGTTTTGCTGCTGAGCTAATTTGAGCCAAGGGTGCCGGGTAACACACTGCTTCACACTGGAGCAGAGGACGGGCACTTAATGTCAGGAATGGAAGCTCTAAAATTTTATGGATCACTCTCAGATTGTATGTAAGCAAACAAAGTGGGACATCATGATAATGCTTCTTTACTTGCTTGATTACTCAAAATTTAATGTGTCATTGTAGGTGTCATAAATTATTAGAGTTAGACAGTCGTCTTGATTGACCATTGGTGCAATGTAGTGGAATTTTCCACATGGGAAATAACGGAAATAGAAATAATCGGGTCCCTGGCAGTTTATTAGTAGTTGAACCTGACTTCAGCGCAGACAGCTTAAGTCCAGTTCCCACTGATGTGAGTATAAATGGTTGGTCTCTGTGTGCCCTGTGATTGACTGGCGACCAGTCCAGGCTTTAGTCGGCTTTTCTTCCAAAATCAGCTGGGTTTGGCCCTAGCTCCCCGTGACCATGAATATGATAAGCGCAAACTGTCATAAAACCATAGGTAGGCATTTTACAAAATTTTGCTGGTCCGTCATTCGTCATCTGTCAGCGGCCAGGATACCCGTCCGTCATTCATCAGTCCGTCATTTTAAAAAGGTGCCCCAATCGTCTGCAAAACAGGCGGCCATCAGTGACGGACTGACAGGCCGCTCCGTCAGGCTGACGGAATGCCTATCTCTTTATAAAACCTTTAGTTACATGGCAAAAAATGAAATGATGATGAAAGTCTACGTTTTCAATTCAAGGTTGATTATGGTGATCAGCTGTGAGCAACACTCAAGAGTAATGTACAGTAGTTCACTGTTACATTATATTTGTCTACATTTGTTGTATCCCTACTGAGTGAAAATTGTTTCAATATTTTTTCTATGCTCATCTTCATTTTGTAGTAGTAGCGTCACAAGTAGTAGTAGCCCAAATGGAAGTTCCTGCCAGCCATCCAAGATGTCCAACAGACACTTTTTACAAATTTCACACAACAATCACCAGCTCAAGATCACAACAGTCAGCAAACATCAACAGCTAACTTAGCACTAGCAACATGTTTTTGGTGGCAATAACTGGATGGTTTGAGGTCAGAGTTAGTCCGATTTCTTGTGATTTTTATCAATTTTGGAATGCGACCTTAATAGCTTTAGATCTGATGTTCAATGTGACAAATCATCTTAAATTGCGTTGTCCGGCCACGCTTGCATATATTATGACTTGACACACAGTACTTGCTGCTGGTGATTTGGCTCCTTGTGTTTAGACTACAGTGGTTTTGTGAAAGCATATAATTTTACTCTCTCGCTGGTGGTGGAGCTGCGAGAGAGGCTTTTTTTTTTGTCATTTTGCAGCCATGTTTTGAGGACACCTGTTGCTGTGTGCTGGAGACGTCTCAGATTTAGTGGACATTAAAGTGCCATATATGGCTGCAGGGGACATAGTCATGGGAATTTTTCCTGTCTCGTGGGAACAGTGAGAGAGACGTTGTACCGATACTTGTGTTTCTAAAAATATGGAAGTCGAATTCGGTTCGGAATGCAGATGATCTCACGACGCGTCAAAAATTTGAAATGATGTTTTCCACAGACAGACCACACAGCATAAGCAAATATGTGCGTCGGCTGAGAATTTGGAGGCATATGAGGGATTAACTTTGATGGTTGAACTTCATTCTTTGCACTTCACAAGCATTACAGCAGCACTCGTGATCCCTAAGCTGCCGGCCAATGCCATGCAGCTTGTGAAGGGACTCCAGGGCGGCAGGTCAAATTACCATAGTTCCTAATCGTCTTTGTCAGGTTTCATCTGCACGTTATGCTGGCGCACACACAGCACATTTTGACATGGGAATGCAAGTTTTGTGTTCTGTGGACACAATGGTTTAGTTGGGGTGGAGAGGCAGAGAAACACCTGAGGCTGCTGTCTGCGATGGAGATGAGTGGAGGGGCATCATGACAAGGAAATACCCCCTCGAGAGGGGGGGGGGGGCCCGTATTACAATCTGTCATGTTCCGACATGCCTGCCAACATAACAGAATACCAAGCCGTCAAGACCTACAAATGCCTTTGGAGGGGAAGATATGATCAAACTTGTGTGTATTCCCTTCATTAATAATGATACCAGAGAGCAGATGTCTATGTGGCATGTGAGTTGTTAGTTAGCTTGACAGGTAAAACTTTTAAGTCTTAAAGTAGACATGCATTGTTTTCACTGTAAACCATTCCCAGGTGTCTTGATAAAAGGTCTCTGATGACTTTGTCAAAATACACAAGGGATAAAGAATTACAGCGCTCTATTTAATATCCACTTTTAACTCTCTGGTTGAAATCACTTGGTTTTGAGGGGAATTTTTTTCCCCAAAGATGTTCACCCTTACCCTCAAAAGCTACCATTGGCTAATTTAAACATTACCCCTATAAAGCCATAAAGATTGAATCGTATCTACAAAGCACTTTGCATGCTACAATTTCTGTATGAAAAACGCTCTATAAAAAAGTTTTGATTGATTGATATGGAAACCCAACTATTTGTATACGTTCATGATGCGGTGGCTGTGTTCGACTGCATTAAGGCAACTATCTAACAAGTTACTACCAATAGCAGTTGCTAAATGATTTATTTGATTTAGTTCATGCAGAAAGATAAGATAAGAAGGCCTTTATTGATCCCACAGTGGGGAAATTTTCAGAAAGAATACACTTGTGAAAGTGGTGTTCACCATTGTTTTTAATAAAGTGTCAAGAGTTACAAACATAAATCATAAATTGACAGCAATTTCCTTCCAAAGCAGCATGGTCATTAACCCGCAAAAACCTATCATTCTGTACTTTCTTAGTAGTGAATACAATGCACCAACTTTTATGCTGATTTAATTATCAGTGTTGGTTGCAATGAAAATGCAGACATTGGTTTTTTAATAACAATTTCCATGTCAAATGCCAATGGTGCTACCTTTTAAACAATTTGACTTAGCACTTTAAGTCTAGCTACGTTTAAATAGCTTTAGGCTAACTACTGTATCTTGAAGCACTTAAGTACTTTTAAAAAGTTAAAGGCTAGTAACCTTAAAGCTGTTTAATTCTAACTACTTTAAACTTCCTCGTCTTTTTAATAACCATAATGATCATATGAGCAGCTGTCTAGCACACTTTTCCAAAATGACAATGCTGCCTTGTCCGGTGACTACCCTCAGGAATGTTCCCTTTGTCTTTTTATTATTCAGCCTGTGTCGCTAATCAACATTTCCATGTAGTAAGATGTTCTGAGATCTTCCTGCCATAATAATACATTCTATCAAACATGCTATTCACATCAATTGACTATAGTCCTTATCGCAGAAGAGCTGTTCGTTTAGAGGCTGGCCCATTGTTTTCATCTTTCTGCTCAGAATGGAGAAATGATGGCATTGTCCATTTTCGTTGCGTCTGTGGCTCATCAGCCTCAGATGTGGTTTCTCTTGCAGTGAGAACTAAGAATTTGCTCTCTTTGTTTTTAGGAATTCACACAGCAATTTTGGTTTTCTCTCAAATGAACGGAGTGAGCTTCCAGTCTTTAGCGGCGAGTGGATCAATTTGACATCAATAACGTCTTCAGTGACGTTTGTGATGTGTGTTTCTCGGCCATCCTGTTGCTTTTGTGACCTCTTCTCCGTAGGGGCCACACCCCAAACCTATTCAAACATGTGACATCCGCAAGTGGTAAGGGTCAAAAGAGGTGTGTCCCAGTAGTAAATGTCACTTGATTTCCCTTGCGGGAGAGAGTCGCATCGAAATAAATAGAATGATGAACTTGGCTTCCCTTTGAAGCGCTGCCTGTGAAACAGATTTAATGCTTCTGGGGCGGTGCATCATTCAGCATGCATGGCCCGCAGACCCACCTTGTCACTGCAGTCATCTGTTGTGCTCTTGGCATGTGCGCAGGAAAATTCCCCAACAGCCGCCGCGTACAGGAGCATCCGGCGCATTGCTCCTCATTAAGGCTGTTTTTGACAGTCTGAGCTTGGCTTTCATGTCGGAACTTTGACTCACAAGGGCCGGTCGTTTGTCTTGGCTCTGTGTTTGCGGGGCGGTTGCTGAGCAACAACCGTTGCCGAGACACAGAGGAGTTCGGGTGATGACCATATGAGAAATATTTCACAGCCACCCAAATCGTTGAACATGTCAAACATTATTTACGCACGGTTTCCTTTAAGTGCAAAAATGGTGCCGTTACATAATTCCTACACAATTCATAGTTCAAGGTGTTCGTAATCATCGGCCCGCTACTACGTTTTATGCTTGCTGAGAAGGCACTTGAGAAGTACAGCGTAAGGTTAGGGTTATATAATGAAGGCATCAATTAATTGATTGTTAAAGACAAAGTCAATGCAAACATGTTTTTTTTAAGAATATGTTCTATGCAAGCCCACTAGTTGAAACAAGGCGTTCTGATAAATATTGCGTTTGTGGAATAAGTGTTAATCCACTCGTTTTTAGCTATCTCTGGGTGCAGCCATTTTGTCTTCCATCAACTGAAAATGACATCACTACTGCTCACAACGACCAATCACGGCTCAGATTCAGAAAACAGGTCAGCCGCGATTGGTCGTTGTGAGCAGTTGTGATGTCATTTTCAGTCGACAGAAGTCAAAATGGCCGCCGCCAGAGATGGCTAAAAACGAGTGCATTTTGCTGCTTAACTCATATTCCACATACGCAAAATTAATCAGAATGCCGTGTTTCAACTAGTGGGCCTGCTGGGAACATATTCTTGAAAAAAAAAAAACTTTGGCTTGACTTCCCTTTAAAAATTCAGTTTATCGCTTAGAATTGAGTGTTGATTGATTGCATCTTGAAGCAATTGTGGCAAAATGGAGTGCAGTCAGCTGGGTGTCTAAAGGTGTTACGCTACAGTCAAGTCCAGGCAGCGTTAGTCAGACGTGACACTGGCACGGAAACACGTTTTCAGAACATTCATCCATCCATCCATCTGCTATACTTCTTGGCCTCATTAGGGTCACGGGTGAGCTGGAGCCTAGGCCAGTTGACTTACGCCGGGTTAAGAATGCACCCATATTAGATTCTCATTCATTGAAATTACAGCTTGAAAATGACCTTTTTTGAAATATTTGGGAAAATAAAAACAGCATTTTTACCCCCACTGAACACAATCAATTTTGTTTTTAAACTATATAGAATATTTAGTACAGAAGCGTGTACCATGTTAAGTTTAAATGAATAAATAAATGTTAGCATCCTTCTTCTGTTTTAATTCACTTTAGTATGTCACAGTGTCCCATCACTGGTGAGCGACAGCATTTTTAGATCAGACCAGTGGGCTTCTCATGTTGTCCTTGGGGCTGGCACCATTTTTTTTTTTTTTTTAAGGACAATGCATAGAGCAGAAAAGCATCCGTGTTTCCTCCTCAGTGTGTAACTGCTTGCCGAGAAGGAGAAAATAGTTAACTTGAGGCGGCTAAGTTCTGAGGCATCTCATTTACTCAACTCTGCAAACAGCCAGTCATATTGTGCCCTGCTTGGCTGCCCCTTCAAAAAAGAAGAGAAGAGCTCATTACCTGACATTAGCGGTTATGGAAAACTTGGCTTTTTAAAACCACGGTAAACCGCCAAACCGGTAATCGACCCATGCCTAGGCGGGTTACACCCTAGACTAGTACACTCAAAGCACTTTAATACTGTCTTCATTCACCTACTGATGACACAGCATCAAGAGCAACTTTGAGTTCAGTATCTTGCTCGACGACACTTTGACATGGTCACAGTGGCTCAGAACTGGGAGTTGACCGTCTTACCTCCTGAGCCATGTTGCCCCACCATTACCTGATCATTAATTTTCCTCATAGTCAGTCAAGGACATTTGGACATCCCAATGGCCATGGCAAGACTACAGTATTATGCAAAAATTTAGCCTTTTGTTTTTGATGGTGACCCTTTTGCCAGAAGTTATTCATACTTAGTAAGTAGTAGGACAGTTTGAAGGATTACATAAAAAAATATGTTGGGATACAGGTGGGGATAAAGGTATTTCTTTCCAATGGAACAGTTCAGCCCTATCTGTTGATGACCCTCCACGTACCAGGAAGTAGCTTTCTAAAGCCTGATTGACTATGCAGTGAATTATCTGTTAATTGAGTCATTGTTACTTTTAAAACATCTTACTGTTTTTCTACACAAAATGGGATGGAAAAAATTCTCTTTGGAACCTCTGAACTCCTATTTGAATGCCAGTGTCATACTGAATAAATGAATGCTGCCCAAGGGGGGGTCATAGCTGAGGTGTGTACTGAGTGGCCTTATACTTAAATATGGTCAATATGTTGACGCTAAAATTAAATGGTAGCCCAAGACAGTATTTGTCTACTTCATGGAATATTCTTGCACAAACCCTCACAAGACGGCTCAGTGTTTTCCTGTGTGTCTGCAGCAGGGTGACCTCTTGCTTCGAGTGGGTGGGGGCAACCGGCTTGATTCATTCTAAACATACTAGGGGAATATTTGAAATGTTAGCCTGCACTCCGGAGGAGCGCAGTGTGCTGTAACCCAAAACTGATACACACAGAGGGCGAGGGATCCCAACGTTGTGTTTGGCTCTGAAACTTGTATGAATTGTAATTGTCTGAAACATGTTGACAGGCGAGCAGGGGAAAGAGTCTTATGTGTGGTTAAATTGAGGTTAAATGGTTTGGAGGGCTCGAGTTTTAGCAATCAGGCGGAATTTGAATCCCCGGGGTGTGTGTGTGTATGTGTGTGTGATGCTGTTTCTGTGTCTGTGACTGTACGTGGTCCATTTGAGCAGCAGGATTATGTCACCAGACTGTTAAACTGTTAATCTGAAATTACTTCATTTGCAAATTTGGAGCTAACACATCTGCTCATGTGGGTGTAGGCACTCTATTTTCAACATAGGTTTTGGGAAAGAAAATAACATTCAGCCACAACTACCTAATACATGTACAATAACAGTCAGATAAAGGCTATTGAAATAATCATTTGTATGGAAAATGTATTTTATAACTTTTTTAAAACAATGAACTCTTCCCTTGGCATTACATTAACAATTTCCGGTGGACAGGTCAGATGGCATAACAAGTTTCAGATGTCAATGGGTAGGAGTGGGGTCAAGCTACTGGGACGCCACCTAACCCTCATTTTAAATGCGTGAAACCTGGAGTTGTGTTATAGGTTTGGTCAAAATAACCAAAGATGAGGAGATAGCTCCACTCGCCATCACTGTGGTGTGCTGATATGTTCAGCATCAGTGTTTTGAGTTTGAATATGTTTCAAATGTTATTGCTATGCTTTTACATGCTGACCAGAAGTCATCCCAATCCACTCAGTTCAGTGGTCCGTCATGTGTGGCCGACCAAGGTGCACCGTGGGAAGCTACTATAGCCTGATGCTAATCACCCACCTCCCCTATCCCCCTTTTTCTTTCAAGTCTAACCTTACCCCTCCCGAGCTTGTTTCAGGAGTCTTTCGGCCGGAAATGTCCCAAAAGTGAAGTTTTGGTATTGTGTGTGTGTGTGGAGTGTTTCCCCCATGCTTAGAATTTCTCAGTGTAAACTGGCTCCCTCCCACATTTCAAAAGAATACAAGTACGTTTCGTTAAGTAAAGACTATATTAAGGTACAAATGTTTGTGTGACTGGCTTGTCACTAGTGCAGGGTATATATACCCCAACTTTTTCTCAGTCAGCCAGGATAGCCTTCAGCTCACCTGTGTCCCTAAAGTGGACATGTGCTATAAAAAAATGGATTGATGGATACATCAATACATTATTACATATACAGTACCATAAACAACTGGAAAATGGTCAGTGAGATACAGTATATTGTGCTTGTCTTTGACCATGATTTGCTATTTTGGAACAGTTGTTCTACATGAACAGGCCCTTTTTCCTATTGTACGCTAGATGCGGTGTTGCTTGATGATACATACTGTAATCTTGTGTGTTAGTTTCCTGCTGGGTTAGAAGAGGACATTTTTTGACAACATAATGACCCAGTGGCCTTAATCCTGTTCCATATGCACGGGGAGGGGGAATTCTGCTGCTGGCTCTCCCACCCTTCATAACTTCCCTTTGGGGAGCATACAGTATATGAAACTGGATGCTACAGAAAGACCTCAACCAACCGTGCACACTGGTGCTTGGTGAAAGAAATTTTAAATCTCAGTCTCAAGAGAGGTATTTTCTACTTGAGATCTAAAGATATGGCCAGTAAGATCACCTTGACAAATGAGCTTTGGGGCTTGGGTGATGGGTGAATCATAACTGCATTTGTCTTTCGGCTGTGTTGCTATATTTTCCGGATGTCCTATCATCGAATGACTGTGAGGCTGGGAGCCAGCGTACGGCCATGGCGACACACTGCGCACGATGCACAATGAACAAAACCAGCAGCTTTGGCCCGTGTGTGCTGAACCGCAACATAAGCCCTCCAACCTCAACATGTCATACATGCAAAATTTTCATCAAATTGCCTTCAGGCTGGTTGCACCATCCGAGCTTTGTGACCGAGTCGCCACGGCTGGCACTGGAACGCCGTGAATACACTTCACTTAGCATTTAGGCTGACGGATTTCATGCCAAATTAAAATCAGTCGGGGTGTTGCTGCATTTGCACTATTTTTAAGAGTAATAAAAATGATCACATGGTTTAATTTACATGCAGAAAGTCCTTATAAAAGTTGTATTATTCAATAAGTGAAACCATTACACATTGAAAATGGATTTTTAGCATGAAGGTATGACATTGTTAAGAAGCAGGCAGATTTCTGGTGAGATTAAAAGATTATATCGGGAGGCTGAGTGGGAGTACTGGTGCCTGCCTCTCGTGCTGGATTCTGTTGGGTGCTATTAAAGTGATATAGGCAGTTGGGAAGAACAACGTCACATAAAACGTACAAGTCATGAATGAAGTCTGCATTTGTGTTGTGTGAGGAAGTAATTACAATATCAAGATCTATATATAGCCATTTGGATACAATTCTCTCCATTGTCTAGCTCGGCATTCCCGACATACCAGATGTACGTGGCTGTGTGTACTGTACGGACAAAAGCGAGCCAGGGAATCATTGCGGGGAGTTACACTGTACATTGTAGCACATGTCGCTCCATCTCTGGTCATACTGTATATCTGTACCGCTACTGGATCTGTGTTAGTTTCTCATCGCTGTGGGTTTGTTTACTGGCATTGTCTACCATGGAGATTTCTTGTGTGCAGAGCATAGGGCACGTCTTTTTTTTTTTTTTACACTTTTGTCCACATTGTGTGTATTAAATGGTACCACTGTACTTGTGTGGAAGTCAACCCAAACATATTTTTTTTCAAGAATATGTTCTATGTAAGCCCACTAGTTGAAAGAAAGCATTCTGATAAATATTGCGTTTGTGGAATAAGAGTTAATCCACTCGTTTTTAGCCATCTCTGGGGGCGGGCGGCCATTCTGTCACTTCTGTCGACTGAAAATGACATCACAACTACCCAGGGCTCAGGTAACGACCAATCACTGCTGACCTGTTTTCTGAAGCTGAGCCGTGATTCGTTGTTACCTGAGCCCTGAGTAGTTGTGATGTAATTTTCAGTCGACAGAAATGACAAAATGGCCGCCCCCTGAGATGGCTAAAAACGTGTGGATTTTGCTGCTTAACTCATATGCCGCGTTTCAACTAGTGGCCCTGCTGGGAACATATTCTTGAAAAAAATATGTTTGGGTTGATTCCCTCTTTAACATTGCCCAAAAAAATAGTCAATGACATTTTGAATCAAAGAATTTGAATATTTTGGAGGCCTAACTAGCTATCTACCTAGCTAGCCATCTAACATTGCAATTTAAACTATCTAGCTATAAAAAAAAAAGTATGGTGGCATAGTTTTTTATGTGGCAGTGTTTTCTAGTGTCTAAAATGTTAGTGATGCTTCCCAGAGATCTGAGTGCCCCTCAGGTGTAGTGTTTCCAGTATTGTTGAAGCAGCCGGGCTAATAAAGTATGTATTAGTTACTGTGTGAAGGTCAAAACCTCCTCTGCCACAACCTTTATGCCACTAGACTAGACACTTGCTGGAGGGATCTAATGATCAGTGTAGGACTGAACTGCAAATGTAAAAGTAAAGTGACAGAAGTATTGAGACACACTTCTACGCCATATCCATATAAATCAGTCACTTTACAGGACCCTGTAAAGTACAAATCTGGTAAATTCTTGTAAATTTCACATGCCACAGAGAAGAGGGTTGTTAACAACCTTGCCAAATTGGAATGATTAAAAGAAAAATCAAGTATACACGAAATGGGGCTTCAAACTTGTAAAAAATCAAGCCATTTTCATCACTCTCAAACATTGTGGGCGTGTACTCTGAATGTACTGAAACTACGGCCCGCTCAACTGACAATCAAATACCACTACAACGGTGATAACGAGGCGCTCTAAAGTAGCCACACCAGCATACCATCCTGAAAGGATCATGCATTTTTGGGGTGTAGGAATAGTTAACCAGTTAAATGCACATTGCAGTTTGCCAGATAATCACTGCGGCGAATAAGACACTGAAGTTCTTAAATAGGGGGAAGAGTGAGTCATGCCGGGGGCCGAGTTCTTGACTGGTGCCCCGTTTCAGCCACACCCAAAAAAATTAGCAAAACCCAAATGGTGAAAAACACTTAAACATTTTATACCCGCAATTGAGTGCTACGTAGTTTTAAGTCTTTTCAGCAAACATGTACAATGTATTTGGACGTTTGGAAGAACTGTACAGCCCTGACCTTATCCTCGTTAAAAAAAAAAAAAAGTGCATCTAAGATGAACTAGAACGGAGATTGTGATCAGAAGAGGTCCTGCCATCAGTGACATCTTACCACACAAATGTTCCTCTGGATGAATGGACACAAAATTCCCACAGAATTACTCTTGCAATCTTGTCGAATGTGTCCCAAAAGAGTGGAAGCTGTTATACTTAATGTAGCTTTAATGGCCTGTTGTCTGAATAGAGTTATTTTGATTAATTTCCTCATGCTGCAGAATACTTGTATATATGGTTGTGGTGGACATTTGGGCCTGTTTTTCAGCTTTGGGGAATTCCCTCTCCAGTTAAGAGTGTGTAATCCTACATAACTTGAGGCTGTGTATACTGCACAAACCTTTTGTCATTGTTTCCGGCATCTGGGAATGCTGAGTGCAGCTAGCCCCAACCTGGCCTCTTTGTTAAGTCCACAGGCAGAAGATCTATTTACTCAACAGTCAGTGGGACATTGAATGCTAAATCTCTTCCCTTACTTGCGCTCCACTGGCCCAATCATGAACCCTATCATAGCAGTGGCCAGCACCAGGAAATGCTGCTTACAAGTAGACTAAAAAGAAAGTGTAATTCAGTGTATACATGTACATGTACATGTGTGCTTCAGGGAGAAATCCAACAATATTTAACTAGTGTTTAGCATTTTCTCATTAAATCTCAGAATTCCTAACTGCTCTTTTTGTCTCTCTTCCGCTGGTTCCCCACCTTGGAATCCTCTGTATGATGAATTGCAACGCCATTCAGCAGGAAGCAATCTAAGGTATGTACCCTCCGTCTCAACTGTCTGTGTTGTTCATAAAGACCACGAGCAATCAACAGACCATTTTAGTGTAAGCATTTGAAAATCTTGCAGTCGCGGATGCCGAAGATGGTTTCCTTGAAGATGTGAGAAGCATCCTGCACATCTCTGTGCACAATGGCAGTGATTGAGGGCGTTTTAGTCTTTGGGTTGGTCAGCAGGAGCTGGATAGATGTCCGTGTGAATGTGTCAGCGCTCTAAGATGTGCTGAGCACCCACAAAGGCTCTACAACAAGAGCAGGATGAGCGTGGACACTGGGCCAGTGTGTGTGCGCACATTCAAAGCTGCATTGTTGCGAGCGCACCCCCACCTCTTCCCCTTGACGACACACTGGTGACCGGCTCGGGGATAGTTCATGCACTGGGGACCATCTTTTGTGTCGAGTACACTCGTTGACGGGGTCCTGGGAGTCTGACTCTCTTGGGCCTGTAACCTGAATTTACCCTGTCGCTAGACCAGCACGCGTCTGCTAACTTCACTCATAGCATTTCAAAACACAGGTTGTAGTCCATTATAAAGTTTTTATCGCTAGAAGTCAACATCGACATCATTATTCTATATGCTAATTACTTGTAATTAGGCATAATCGGGTATCAGATTCTGATGGTATGATAACTGTGAGCAAAAACATCAGTTGACAAGCCTATCACTGGATATGTTATGAATCAAATTAAACCACAGCTATGGTCTGTTTCCACTCATCCTTGCAGAGGAGGAAAATGGGCAATTAGTCCAGAAACCCAGGTATCCCTGACTTCTGACTGGAGTAGCAGACAGAGCTCCCCTGTGTTTTACGACTATGGTCTGAAGTCTTGAGCAACACCTGGTAACACCCGGCACACCGATAATACTGATGCACACGGACTTTAGCCAAGCAGGATTTTAGCCAAACTAAAATGCTTATCAAACTGTTATGGCCCATTCTCCAAAGCAAACAGCAATTTTTTTGCTTGTTTTTAGATCCAGTCAAACCAAGGCAGAATATGGATCTCCATGATGAGACCATTACTAGCCTAAGCACCGTCATCTATGAACAGCCAAGGTTAATATTTTCAGATAGAACAGTTATTCAGTGGAATTACTTTTACAGAGTTGCATCATATTAATTTTGTTGTCAAATGGACAAGAGAAGAAATGGTTAGCATTCGGCTAGTTAGCAAGACTGTCTGCTAGCTCTTCTGCCTTGGTTAGCATCTTCCAAACCGTCAGCGGGTGGTTTTCTTGCTCTGTTTAATTTCTTCAGTCTGCGTTTGTCTGACTTTACTCCCGATTGAAATGTTATTGTAGGATCTCTCAGTTGTGAGAGTTGGGCTGAACTGTATTTCACCACACACTGTGCCACTTTGATTACGTCAGATTGCAATTGCAAAAACATGTAGCGGAAGTGAAGTTAACCCCTGGGTGAGACTTGAAAAGGGTCTGTTGTCCAATCAAGATTTTTATTTTTTTTTATGTCATCACAACACACTCACTCAGACTGGTGGCGCAAGACAGTCCAGAGGAGACTGCTCGGCCATAGCTAGCAAAGCAGCTCTAATTGAGAATGATGGCACTTTTTGTTCTTTTCAAAGGCAACAATCACTTGACTGAAGTCACAAGAAGAGGTTTTGTTTTCAAAGCATTCACTGCTGTCTAAGCTTCTCATGCTGACTGTGCAAAAGCAGAAGCTTCCCAGCCAATAACCCCTATCATGATTAGTAAGGAGTTGCGTAACGATTATGCTTTGGCAGCAATTTTCAACAATGCTGAGATTTCAAACAGTAGCGTCCGTATTGTGTGCTTGCACAGCGGCACAATCTTTTTATTTGATTTTATTAAGACATCGACTAGCTATTTGAATGTTGTGTCAACTGTGTTTGATAGTCAATCTGTAAAACAAGTGTACTGTATTGTTTTATAGTAAAACTATACTGGAAATTCACAGGGATATTAGATTATAGTGTGCTTAGTTCTGTCTAATTGAATCTTTTTATTGAAAAGTTTTATTACAGTCCTTTTATTTAGTTTATTCTTATTATTATGTTTGCACCAATCAGTCATAATATTAGGTATACAATCAAATGCAATACAAGAGCTGTATGAAAGATTCTTTACTTACAAAGACGAAAATGATCACTTTTCACTGTCACTGAAAGAGACCAGAGTTTATTATAGTGGTTGTACAGGGTCCGACATTAATGGTGGCCCGATGGCCCTGGGCCAGTATGGCACTGTGTCGGGCCACCATGTACTTTACAGATGCTGGCCCGACCGAGCCGGTAGAGATTTCATAAATAATACGATGAAATCAACACATTGTTGCTTTTTTTGTTACATGCAAAAAAAAAACTAACTACAAAGATAAATAATACCTTCTAAAAGAACAATTTTAAGAACAATTTCTAAAATAAAAGCAAGTTAAGTTGACACAATTGTCTTTAGGGATGTTTAAATTGAGTAAAGTTAAATTAGGTAAACATGCTTATAAACAGAAATACTGTATACAGTAACAGGCACTGTTTTCCTTGTGAGGCATGTGCTAAAAGAGACTCCCTTTTTTTTTCCCTCAGAGAGCATCTCTCTGTGTCACTGGTCCAGAGCTCATGCAGGTGCCTCTAGGATACAAAGCAAGGGGTCTCTTCTACTCAATTCTGTGTTGAAACCCTGCACTGAGGGCTGTGAGCCAGCATGCACCGCCGGGAAGCGCTCCGGCCCCGTTTCCTTGGAGACAAGGGTCACTGAGTGCTGGAATTTCTTGGGGGAGCGCTGACCCTGATTTATGAATTCATTTAGCCGCAGCCACTATGACAAAACCGCTAACAGCGGATTTGTACAGACTTTCTTAATGAGCATTACTTACTTACTTAACAATACCCTCAGTTAGTCTGCATCTTACTCTTGCAGACATGCTGTATCCTGCTGATTTACTTGCATGACAAGGCACAATAAGCCCGATTCTGTGCCTTTTGAGGAAGCAGGATCAGGTTGTGTTGGACTGTACATGCTCGGACGGGTGTGGAAAGTGTGTTGACGATCCCTTTGCTGTCTTCCCTGCAGGTGTTCGCCTTTGACCACTGTTTCTGGTCCATGGATGAGTCCAACGTTCCCAAATATGCCGGTGAGTCAGACGTGATAAGTCTTCAGTCCTCCCTAGGAGCTTCAAACATGAGGAATTTGGCTGCTTTTGCTCCAGTGAAGAAGTGCTTTGGATCATACAACTCAAATGCTCTGACTGAATGCGCAAACTTAAATATGAACAGGCAATCACCCTAAGTTCCACATTATAGTATATGAGCATGTTATTTCTCCCTGCCAAGGTTAATGATAATAACAATTAAACTATTATACATATATATATATATATATATATATATATATATATATATATATATATATATATATATATATATATATATATATATATAATAATCATTTTAAAAGTGTGTATTTTCCTAAATTGTCCATTGCCTGTTAAAAGGAGTTAATCAAAAAATTCTTGCAATTTTAAGAGAAGTGAAAATAGCTATGTCTTTATCCAGATTTGCAACGAATTAAATGCCTCACCCACGATGAAGACAACCTCCGTATCAGAGGGAACAATGTAAAAGTGTTTACATTTACACGTTTGCTCGTGTATTATTCTTCCGGTGTTATTATTCATGCGCTTTCGCATATTTAATCAGATATCTTTAGCTACTATTCATATCGCTGATGAATGCTTTATGCAACATTTCCAATGATGTAATGATTGTAATCACACAAGAAAATTGGTTTATTTGTGCAAGCAGAATGCAAATTTTCATAATTAGGCGTGTTGCTTGCCACTCTGTTTTGTGATGGAGATGTAATACATGGAGAAGACAATCTGACCGCTCAGGGCACCGCCTGAAGCCGCAGAGCCAAGGCTTTATTTAGCTTATTAAACAGCTGTTCTATTTAGAAGTAGCACGACACAAGAGACTGTACGGCACAGCCAAATACTTTCAACATGACCAGGCAGCAATTGGTCACTATATTTCTGTTTATATTTCTTGTTGTCAATTCTCGTTTGCCGCACTGACTTAGCGATGCAAACTAAAGCATGTGTTCGACACAATGATTATCTGTTTACCCTAATCTCCATAGTAACTGATTCTTTGTCTAAAAGGTCAAGAGATGGTGTTCAAGTGCCTAGGAGAGGGAATACTTGAAAATGCATTCCAGGGATATAATGCCTGCATATTTGCCTATGGACAAACAGGTAATTCTGAAATGGTGGAATTATAAAGATTTGTATAACTATAAAGAATTATATTAAGTTTAGCTGCATGAAGGAGTAGTGGTTTGCGCCTCAGACTCACTCCACTCCTGTGTGGAATTTGCATGTTCTTCCCGTGCTTGTGTGGGTTTTGGATGGTTTTCCCCATAACAAAAACATGCGGGCTTATTAAAAACTTGTCCGTAGATGTGAATGTGAGTGTGATTGGTTATTTTGTTAATACATGTACAACTAAGGACCAGTTCAGGGTTTTGGAATTAACTACATGGCCTTAATGAGTATAAGTGCTATAGAAAATATATAAATATATATGTATGTAGTAATTGTACTTCCATTATGGTTTCTTTAACAAATTGTTTGGGGGAACTAGACAAGAACCATTGGAATTTTCACCTTAAAGTGTGGCCGGGCAATTAATTGATTTTATTGCTAAATTTGAGCTTATTTTCCTGGGTTTTCACAGAGTCACTCACACTGAACAGAGATGCAGTGCCCATTTTTATGTTGTTTACATGTTATGTGTATTTATTGACATGTTGGAAACTTTTGACCTGAGGTGTGCTTCAGGAAAAATATATATTGCCAAGGTGGCCATTTTTTTTAACTTGTACAACAACCTGAGAGAAAAGAGTTTCAGAGAGCTGAAAAATTTGTAGTATCTCAGTGAGCCATAAAGTTTGGCGTCCAATTTTTTTCTTGGTACCGGTAATGTTTTATTTATTATAAACTTTAAAATTTTAGATACACAACAAGAAACAAATAGGCATGTTAACTGAATAAGCATCGTGTTTGAATACCAAACATGTTTTGACAACTGGGGCATTTTTCCAAGACCGAGCAGTTATTTTCTTATCATAAGAAAAACAAATATTTCTATTATTATTTCTATGATTATCCCCCCCAAAAATTGTTGCGGGAAAAAAACTAGTTTCAAAGCTCATTTTGTATCACGAGAAATAAAGCTAGTCGCTTTAGTGGAAGAAACAGAAAGCAAACCTTGTTTTGAAATTGTCATATGCTTTGGGGGGGGGGAAATGCAAAATCTGACTTCTTCTCGAAAAAAATCTGATATTTCCTTTTATCCTCATATCTCTCAGTACTAACTTCATATCAGATGAAAACAATTTCAAAGTAATTCTGTTATCTTCGTAGGTTCTGGCAAGTCATTTTCCATGATGGGGAACGGGGAGCAGCCAGGTTTGATCCCTCGACTGTGCTGCTCGTTGTTCGAGAGGGTCAACCAAGAGACCAACGAGGGCCATACTTTTAAAGTGGAAGTGTCTTACATGGAAATCTACAACGAGAAGGTCCGCGACCTACTGGATCCCAAAGGGTGAGTTTGATGGGTGGTCCTGTGCTTTTCTCTCGTAGTAAACACACAAGTGACCTGAATTTGCTCGGTGAAGCCAATGAGCTCATGCTTTGGACTTGCAGTGACACACACACACACACACACACACACAAAGCTGCTTGCGCTAACTGTGGTGTGTCATTTTTCCTGATTCATTCCGACTCCAGCGTGAGCGGTGACCTCGCTGGGTGCTCCCACTTTGGCTGTCCGTGGCTCTGCCTGACTCAGGGCTGCAACAGAGCCAAATAGGAAGCCTCGGCCACTTCCCACAGTTGATTGGTTTACTGTTTACACTGCGGGTCTTCAGGCTGCTGCCATTGTTGTGACTTGTCTCACAAATGTGTCTCCATTCAGGATGGATAAATTGATTTTCCCTAAGTTTGAATGATGGCGTTTGAGTGGCATTGTCCTTTTTGAAATCGGAGATCATAGCAAGAGCAGGTGTTTTCCACGGCACCTCAAATAAGACAAAAGAAAAATATAAGTGATGGATGATGGAAGTTGAGCTAGTTATTACTTTGTTAATACTTTGCGGCACCGTATCCACTTTTTAAAATGACTTCGGTTTCCAATACTATTCATTCCCACTCGGATGAATCGGCGATAAATTGGCAGAATAATCGATTAATTAACTGCTGCGAATTCTGATGGTTCATGATTGTGTTGAAGAATTTGAGGCAGAATAGAGTGCTGCTGAGTCTGTCTCAACTAGTTTATGCCCTTGAGAACATATTTCAAAATGCATAAATATCCATTACAGAGCCACTCCATTGGCATTTAGAAAAAAAAATGTCCACAAGAAAACACAATGGCAGGCTCACAACTGCCACACCAAAACAACATTTGGTGCAATAACCCTAATTATAAGGTCAGCCAATCAGAAGGCTGCAGAAAGTATATAGAAACAGCTCGATAAAAAAAATGCATATCAAAAAAGAGATCTCCCATGTGCGGATGTGTTTCCTGAATATCAGACCTAAATATTAATTGTAGCCCACAATGTAGCAATAGCTTCAACGATTAAATTCATTTACAAACTCTGTTTGTACATTTGTGAGACAACTAAGCCAGTAAAAATGTGTTCTTCCATCTACATACATTGAAAGAGGCGTCTTCACTATTACCCAAAAAGTTTGTTTTCATATACCTGAAATTCTGTTTACGTGTAGACACTAAGCCAAAATGCATAGAAAAATATACATTTTTGGTCTTAGAAGGGTAAAATAAGCTCCATCATCATTCCAAACACATGAGGCTTTGCAAAGAATATAAACATTGTATTGTGCGTTGCCTAAGATCCTCCCCAACAACTGGACTGCAGATGGAATAGCTGTTGAAAATGTAGTGGAAGTGCATCACTAGAGAATTCGGCCAAAGCTGACTCACTTTAGCTGTTTTTTTAAAAAAAAAGAACAACAAAAAAAAAACGCCTGTAGCTGGTGGTAGGTTACTAGAATGGAAAGAGGAAACCTGGTAACTGTTAACCTGAGTAGATGTAGATCTACTGAGTTGGATAGGGTGACTCTTACTAAGCTATTGGATTTCTCCTCAACAACTAGCAGGCAGCCTTAAGGGATTATACACATATTTTTTAAAAAGAGATATTTCATACAAGCCACTGTACTGATGAGATTATAATTATAAACTGAAAAACGAGGCACTCCTGGGGGAAGAATGTACTGTACTAATGTCCAGTGGGGAAATCTTTATTTCAACCTAATCTAGTGTATTGGCAAACAGAACTATTGTTTATAGTTTCAAAGAGCCAAAAGCAATCTTCATTGGGCAATAGCTAGCTTTAACTTAATACTATGATCCCAAAAACGAACTAAATTAGAAACAAGTGAAGAACTGCACTAAGATGAAAAACATTTTGACCTCGAAACTATTCCTGTTTTTAACTCTATCCTTCACAAGGTTTCTGTTCAATGTGTGTGTGTGTGTGTGTGTGCTTGTGTGCGCAATTTCCTGCCTACAGTTTTTGACATGTCAATTTACGTTTAAAATGATGATTCTTTCAACGACGGAAGAAAACATTTATATCGGCCGAATCTTGTCAGTTAAGAGAGAAATGTGTTTTTAATATCAGGTGGTAAGTGTTAAATCATGTTTCCTCCGGATCTGCTGCAGACTGTGCATCTGGCAACAATTTCAACATTTAAAATCCCATATATACTGAATTTTCAGACACTTACATCTCTTGTCATATCTCATCATATCAATATATACATTTTATTGTTGTTATGCGTGATGTTATTTTATTGGATCCAGATGAGATCCTGAATCTGGATGGAACTTTCCTCCTTTCCTCCTTCAGCACTTGGTGTTGATTTTAAGACAACATTTAAAACAATTCCCAGGTGTGCTCTCTGGTACGGTTTTATCTAAATATACAATGTGCTGATGGTATGCCAAGAGGCAAATGGCTTCTGTTATGATGAGGACTAGGCGTGGAGCTATGGGCTGGCCACTTGTTGAGAAATAGTTTTTTTAAAATGTGTGTGAACTGCGAAGCGCACATAAGGTCGTATAATGGATTGTATTTTCACTCATGGAGGCAATACTTCATCACCAAGTTGACTAATTACACTTTGTTAATTTGTGTGCTGCTCCGTGTATGTGGCCCATGCAGCGGTCACGGCGCCAAGCACAACACATACCCCAACTCCTTCTCACGTCACAACTTTTGCACAATTCAGAAGGCCTCACTCATAGACACGTTTTCAGAAATATGCTGGGTACAAAAAATGTATTTGGTTGTGTAATTTTGCACTTGATGGGTGGGCAAACACACCATACAAGGATTTAAAGTAGAACTCAACCCCCAAAAATTCTTTGCAATAATATGTTCTATGCACCTTCATTAGTCCAAACATGGCATTCTGATTAATATTGCATTTGTGGAATATGAACTAAGCAGCAAAATCCAGCTGTTTTTAGCCATCTCAGGGGGCGGCCATTTTGTCACTTTCGGTTGACTGAAAATGACATCACAGTTTTTGAAAGTTGAGCCATGATTGGTCATTAGCAGAGCCCTGAGTAACTGTGATGCCATTTTCAGTCGACAGCAAGTGACAAAATGGCCGCCCCCTGAGATGGCTAAAAACAGCTGGATTTTGCTGCTTAGTTCATATTCCACAAACGCAATATTAGTCAGAAGGCCATGTTTAGACTAATGAGAGAATGAGAAAATGAAATGTGTTTGGTGCCATGAGAGGCATTCACACTTCTTTCACTCACTAGACCTTTTCTTGGCCTTCTTTTAAGGAGCCGACAGTCTCTGAAGGTTCGTGAACACAAAGTCCTGGGTCCGTACGTGGATGGTTTGTCTCAGCTGGCCGTGACCAACTTTGAGGTATGAGGTATTTCACCTTTGTCCTTTGGCTTCTCTGACTTTCCATTGAATTACTGAATAAAATTCACTCAAATTTCACAAATGCAAAGAAATCATTTCTAGCGTCAAACACTAGTCGTTGCAGCCAAATAGCACTGATTTTAACAATCTGGTTTTAATCTTCATGAGCTCCTAATGACACATATTATGTGTGTGTGGAATGCACTCGCGTGGTTTTGGGTGGATTGTATGCCAAGCATTGGCGGGGCTTTCCTTAATTAAGTTTAAACATCTCCACCCTATTTCTGTACGCTATGTTTGCCTGGTATTAATGCAGTGGATTTCCCAGAGCTCGGTCTCGCTGCCTGTCGTGACCCAGCTAAACTGCATGTGAACATTGGCTGCCTTTTATTGTTCTTAAAAGGATCTGCTTGCACATTTTTCCGAAATCCACTGAAATCTGCTCTAAGCATTTCAACTGTAAAACTTATGAAATGTACCAATGTTGCCAGTATTGCTCCAATAACCAGCAACTAGGGTGCACAATTTATAACATACAGCAGCTCAACCCTATGAGTTTCAAATGATTAACGCCTCTGGTATGAACAGTAAAGACATTTGTCCTCTGGGGTTGGTGTCATATGTCAACATAATCATCCGATAGACAGATAGATAGATGCTTAATTTATTCCTGTGAAGTAACTGATAAATTAAGTTAAATTCATTTGATTAAAAAAATGAAAATAAACAATATTTACTGATGAAGCAAATAAATATGATATAATACATTTGAATTCATAAGTGCAGCCCATTTACCATTTGCATCTGTTGTTTTTATTTCTTGACTTTAGGACATTGAGGTGCTCATGTCGGAGGGGAACAAATCTCGCACTGTGGCAGCTACCAACATGAATGAGGAGAGCAGCCGATCTCACGCCGTCTTCAGTATTATTGTCACACAAACACTATACGATCTACAATCTGGGGTGGGTCTTTTTGACTCTGTCATGAGGACACAAAGTGATTCGCGAATGTATTGACCTTACAATTGACTGGGTTCATTACCAGAATTCTGGGGAGAAGGTG
This sequence comes from Filicampus tigris, assembly GCF_054856515.1. NCBI lineage: Eukaryota > Metazoa > Chordata > Actinopteri > Syngnathiformes > Syngnathidae > Filicampus > Filicampus tigris. The sequence continues at coordinate 12,286,773 of NC_141224.1, forward strand.
AGCAAGATGAGTCTGGTTGACCTGGCGGGAAGCGAACGGGTCTCCAAGACGGGAGCTGCTGGGGAGCGACTAAAAGAAGGAAGCAACATCAACAAGTGAGTATATTCTGAGATTAAAAGATAACACGGGCATTGGACACATCATTAGGTACAACTGCACAGTACAAATGTCACTAGAACTATAGAGAACTTTTTCACAAATTCTGACTCAACAAGACAGAAAGGACCACTTTTGATTAAAGAATGAAGTCAACCCAAACATATTTTTTTCAAGAATATGTTCTATGCAGGCCCACTAGTTGAAACAAGGCATTCTGATGAATATTACGTTTGTGGAATATAAATTAAGCAGCAAAATCTAGTCATTTCAGGGGGCGGCCATTTTGTCTCTTCTGTCGACTGAAAATGACATCAGAGTTGCTCAGGGCTCATATAACAACCAATCATGGCTCAGCTTCAGGAAACAGGTGAGCTGTGATTGGTCGTTACATGAGCCCTGAGCAGCTGTGATGTCATTATCAGTCGACAGAAGTGACAAAATGGCCGCCCCCTGAGATGGTTAAAATGGGTGTATTTTGCTTCTTAACTCATATTCCACAAACGCAGGATGCCTTGTTTCCACTAGTGGGCCTGCATAGAACATACTCTTGAAAAAAATATGTTTGAGTTGACCTCCGCTTTAAATATTAGTAACATATTTAATATTGTGGTGGTTGTTTGAAATCTCTTGATTGGTGAACTTGTGGCTTTAAGTGGAACTTCGCGTGTGGTTGTAGGTCCCTGACCACTTTAGGTTGTGTGATTTCTGCACTGGCTGATCAGTCTGCAGGAAAGGGGAAGGCCAAATTTGTGCCTTACAGAGACTCAGTCCTCACCTGGTTGCTCAAGGTTTGTACCCCACGTAAAGCTGCCTTTGATGTTAGATGTTGTCATTTTGACACTCTTTCTCTTCAGGACAACCTTGGTGGGAACAGTAAGACGGCTATGATAGCCACAGTGAGTCCAGCGGCAGACAACTACGAAGAAACTCTTTCCACTCTGCGCTACGCCGATCGAGCCAAGAGGATCGTCAACCACGCGGTCGTGAACGAAGACCCCAACGCCCGCATCATCCGAGAGCTTCGAGAGGAGGTGGAGAAGCTTAAGGTTCAACTGTCTCAGGCTGAGGTGAGATTTTGTACCCGACAGAAGCTTGCCTGGAACACTTTGCCCTGACGTGATCCGGATCTGCTGTCAAGTCCTTGAAGGCTCCCGAGCTGAAGGAGAAGCTGCATGAATCAGAGAAACTCATCATGGAAATGACCGTCACTTGGGAGGAGAAGCTAAGGAAAACTGAGGAGATTGCCACGGTGTGTATATATATATGTATATGACATATAATATTCATTAAATAATCCCACTGTGCTCACAGGGAAGTCATACTGTTTTTACAGGAGCGCCAAAAGCAACTAGAGAGCATGGGCATCTCTCTGGAAACATCCGGGATTAAAGTAGGCGAAGACAAGTGTTTCCTGGTCAATCTGAATGCGGATCCTGCCTTAAATGAGCTGCTCGTTTACTATCTAAAGGTACTCATTTTACTGATAGAGGTTTCAGGTGGTCAGGTCAACTGAGTAATGTCACCGCAAAGGTGCTAGCAGATCGATTTGTATGTGTAAAAAACACACAGTTACACCTGTAAACTTGGCTAACCTGTGTGATTTGCTTTCCATTGGTCACATGCAAGGTGTCCAAACTGGAATATTCTTGTGAAATTCAGAGGAGAGGACGTGTTAAATGCTGGAAAGCAGAGGCTTGTTTTGATCATCCATCATCATCCATTGCATCATTGAAAGTCAGAAGCACCTTAAGTGTTTGTTGGCGGTCTGATTTCTAGTTGGAGTTTCCTTCCTTCCTTCCTTCCTTGTTTTTATAAGACCTGAGTAACTCGGGTGGAATGTGTTAGAAGCTTTCATTTAAAGGGGAAGTCAACCGAAACATATTTTTTTCAAAAATATGTTCTATGCAGGCCCACTAGTTGAAACAAGGCATTCTAATAAATATTGCGTGTGTGGAATAAGGGTTAATCCTTACCCGGGACGGCCATTTTGTCACTTCTGTCAATTGAAAATGACATCACAGTGTCTAAGTGCTAATTTGGTAACCACCAATCACAGCTCACCTAATTTCTAAAGCTGAGCCATGATTGGTCTGAGCCCTAGTCTGTGATGTCATTTTTAGTCGACAGAAGTGACAAAATGTCCGCCCCCCTGAGATGGCTAAAAGTGGGTTGATTTTGCTGCTTAACTCGTATTCCACAAACGCAATATTAATCTGAATGCCTTGTCTCAACTAGTGGGCCTACATAGAACATATTCTGGAAAAAAATATGTTTGGGTTGACCTCATCTTTAAGGTGAAAAGCTTTAACATGTCGGCAGCACAAGTGGTGGAGCTCGTGTGCCTCACAGCTCTAAGGTTTGAGATTTTGAATCTCGATTCAGGCCTGCCTGCGTAATTTGCATGTTTTCCTTTTGATTGTGTGATTTTTCTCCGGGTACTTTGGCTTCCTTCCAATTCAAAAGAACATGTTTTTTTTAGGTTAATTGAAGTCTGAATTGCCTGTGGATGTGTATGTGAGTGTACAGTGAATGCTTGGTAGTCCATATTTGTCCTGTGATTGGCTGGCCATCAGCCCAGGGTCTACAGTACACCACGTCGTGCCCAAAATCATCTAGAATTGGCTCTGACTCTGCAACCCGGTTGGTTGAAAATAGAAAATAGATGGATGAATTTAACATACCTTAAAATGGCACTTCTGAAGATAGATATATCTTAGAAATTAACAAAGATTTTGTCTACAATTACTTTCACTTATCTGCTTCACATACTGGGTTTAGGTGTTTATTTTTCATGCATTCTATTTTATGTGTTCAGTTGAAAATGTTGGCTAGTTAAGTTCTTGAGTGAAGGCAAAATATTTTTTTTCCAATAGCAGCTGCCAAAGTCAGAAACACCTCATAAGCCAGGGAGTCTTATTTTCAATGTGATTTGAGTATTTTAAACAACCCAGATATTTCAATGATCCTGTGTGGCTCAGAAAGATGAAAGCAACTCGCAAGACAGACCTGTAGGCGTGTGAGGAAGCGCCCTGCGCAGCGTACAGAACAACAGGCCTTTGTCTGGGTTCTGGAGGCCGGGCCTGCCATTTCAATGTGGAATGACCACGCTAATGTGAAATGCGGTAGTTTGTACAGGCTTGGACGTCCTTTGAAAAAGAAGATGTTTGTCAAACAACGCCCACTCGCGCAGTGAGAGCGCCGCTCGTTTCCTTTTTCTTCTTTTACTTTGGCCTGATGTTGCCCCAGTTTTATTCTTGCAGGCACCGTCTTGTTTTCTCATTTTGTCACGACAAATTAGGCCAAACATGGGGGAGATGGACATAATTCCTTTCGGGCCTGCTGTTATCGTTTCCTTAATATGTCTTCCACCTGTGTGTAGGAGCGCACGCATGTCGGTGCTGACACTTCTCAGGACATCCAGCTGTTTGGGATTGGTATCCAGCCCCTGCACTCTATACTGGAACTGTGCCCCGATGGTGATGTCACCTTGATGCCCATAGGGAACGCCCGGTGAGCTGCAGTAAAACTACTACTACTTTGTCTGTTGACGCTTCACATGAGCTCATTGTCGAGGAATTCTCTGCTTTGATATCAAGCATGTTTCCCCTCCAACGGCAAATGAATTGTTCAACCTCCGTTAGTTTGTCTCCTGAAAGGATGCAGATAATAATCCTACTTGACATTTTCTCTGCAGGACCTGTGTGAATGGAACAATGATCGATTCTTTGGTTCATCTCTGGCACGGGGACCGCATCTTATGGGGCAACAACCACTTTTTTAGGTGCGCCACACTTTGACTTCAAACCTAATATGATGAGTTGGGAAGCTAAAAATAAAATCTGTCACAGGATCAATTTGCCAAAACGAAAGCGGCGGGACCGTTTGAAGGAGCTGGAGAGGGCTTCTCCTCGGGACAGCTTTGTGGAGGCGGATGTGGAAACCGCCAGTGAGGCATCGTCTGAGCAGGACTACAGCTATGAGTTTGCCCAAATGGAGGTCATAATGAAGACTCTGGGAAACAATGGTAATTAGGACAATTCTGTTTCAGCTCTCAGGCTACAGTACATTTCTGTAGCCAACAAATAGAGGCCAAAAATTCCATGCCTGAGACTCTTCATTTTTTCTATTTACTCCCACCATATCATAGCATTTTTTTAATGCCTGTAAAGTATTTCTCATCAGGCATGCGCCAACTTTGGGTCCTCTGTGTTATCTTGACTGTGATTTGTAGCCACCCAATTAAAGGTTTGCTAGTTTAACTTTTAGAGTTATAGTTAACCACCATGTGTAAAAAAAATAAAATAAAAAAAACTAACAAAAAACAATGGCCACAAAACGTAACGTAAATCGACAGAATTGCTTAGATTAGTTGTTGCCTTCTTTCCAACTTGGGAAAGTGGCCTCTTCTGCCACTTAGAAAAGATACAAAGATATTACCCTAAAACAGCCTAACATTGTAATGACTCAATTTCATTTAACATTTTAGTCATTAATATTTCATTAAAGTTATTTGCAGCCATACATTTAAAAGCTGTGGTGATCAACTCTGATCAAGGTGGAATTTGTGGAGCACATTTTTGCTAGCCCAGAATACGAAGGGCCATTAAATTTCACTCAAATACTGTCTGGCTAACTGTTGTAGCAGATAATTCATGTTGTGTCTATAGACTACAGCCAGAGTGTTATGCATTTGTATACATATGTTATTTCCTTGGCAACAAAACAGAGAAATTGACAGGGCGATTTGGCAGGAACACAATTAAACAAATTCACCGTAAAGGATTATCGCGCGACATGTTGACTTCACATTTAAAACACATTCATGATTGTATTAATTCATCACTCTTAATTGAATATGAATGCTGGAGAAATGAGTAACAAATTCTGTTTTTCACAAAGTACCGTCTAATCTACAGTGGGTATAAATAGTCTATACACCCTTATTCATTTGCCAGGTTTTTGTGATAACAGAGATAAATCGTTTCAAAACTACTTCAAGCAGTAATATGACCTATGCCCTGACTCTAGTGATTGTTTTTTTTTAAAGCTTTTTAAGAACGGAAGTCAAAATAAATAACTGAAATAATGTAGTTGCGCAATGTGCGCACTGGGATTTGGCTTGGCTCAGAATTAATCACATTCAAACTTATGTTAAATGGGAGTCAGCACACATCTACCACTATTTAAAAGTGCCCCTGATTAACCCCAAATTAATTTCAGATGTTCTGGTACGATTTTCTTGACATGATTGCTTTCTAGCAGAAGCCTGGGGGCTTTAAGTGCTGCTAACACTGACTACTGTTTCAAACTGTTCATTATTCTTTCATTCTTCCATACTCAATGAACAAAAAAAAGCCCCAATGAGGCTACTACCACTATGCTTTACTGATGCCATGCTCTTCTGTATTTGATCAGAAGTGTTGTGTTTGCATCATACATTCCTTTTGGAATTAAGGTGAAAAAGTTGCATTTAAAAGATTTTGTTAGTTACAGTGAAATCAAGGTAGATCTTTTTGGCCCTAATTCTTTGCTCCATAACCTGTATTTGGTTCAAACACAACACTGTCCATCATAAAACAACACCTTTTTTTCAGCTGCTGTCTATGTGGGCTGACTCCCAGTGTTTGAGTTTGAATGTGATTGTTTTATTCTGAACACAGCCACACCCCATTTATAAGAGGGCATAACAATTGCGCAATCACATTTTCTCAGTCATTTTTACTCCCCCTTTCAAAAAGATTTTTAAAAAATCAATTGAATTGTACAGGTTACTGGTCACTTTAATTGTGGAGAAAGTTTGCAAATGTTTGGTCTTGGTCTCATTTTTTTTAATATCATAACAACCTAGCTTATTAAAATGAAAGTCAACGCAAACATTTTTTTCCAATAATATGTTCTATGCAAGCCCACTAGTTGAAACAGGGCATTCTGATAAATATTGCATTTGTGGAATAAGTGTTAATCCACTCGTTTTTAGCCATCGCTGGGGGCGGCCATTTTGTCACTTCTGTTGACTGAAAATGACATCACAACTGCTCACAACGACCAATCACGGCTCAGATTCAGAAAACAGGTCAGCTGTGATTGGTCATCGTGAGCAGTTGTGATGTCATTTTCAGTCGACAGAAGACAAAATGGCCGCCCCCAGAGATGGCTAAAAATGAGGTCATTTAGCTGGTAATTTACAATCCACAAACGGTAAATTAATCAGAATGTTTCAACCAGTGTGCCTGCTGGGAACATATTCTTGAAAAAAATTACACTTTATATATCCACTGCATAATGCAATAATACCACTTTTCAAATGACAGCAACAACAATTGATTTTAGTTCTTCAAATATATTTCTTTATCTTATTTTGTAAGTTGTAAACAACACTCGTGCATTGCATTTTAACGCACCTGCATGTGGTTTTCTAGACCCCATGCAAAATGTGGTCCAGGTTCTGGAGAAGCAGTACCTGGAAGAGAAGCGCACGGCTCTGGAGGAGCAAAGGATGATGTACGAGCGGGAGCTGGAATCTCTTCGGCAACAACTTTCTCCCGAGAAAACACAACAGCACCACCGCAGCAGCAGTGACCGCCTCACGTTCCAGACGCACACAGCGCACGGCAAGCTGCAACTGTGGACAGAAGAACGGTTGGTCGTACACAAACATACAAGATATACTACATGAGCTAGTACAATAGTTTGTATAATATCTGTCTTTTCATGACTTGTTATTTAATACAGAGTACTATATATTGCATTTCTAAGTAGGACAGTCCATTACCGCTCAGCTAGTTTTTCCCATGCTCTTATCCCATAATTCGAGGTTCCATCCCATCTTAAAGCGTGAGATACTGCAACACAGTGTTTAGGGTAGTGAGTAATGCAAAATTACGGCTGTCCTCATGAAGTGAAGATAACCGCCTCTTAAAAGTTGCCACTGGAAAGGCTTCAGTGAAGTGAAGCTCTGGGTCACATTCAAGGTTCTGGTCAGGTCAAACCATGAAATGAAACATTGCCACAAGCAGCATTCTACTGCATGTGTCCTGGATTCAGTCGCAAAGCCTCCTTGTGCACCAAGGGAAAATTCCAATCCTGCACACTTCACCACTGACTCGTTTTGATTCTCTTTTGAGTTTTTGTTTTGTTTTAGTTTTTTTTTGGCTCATTATTGTTGGTCAGCTATTGTGGATAAGATCTCTTATAGAGGTCGCGCTGCCAGTCCACACAACAGTTTTCATACACAGAGAGTTGTGTTAAATGGTTTCTGATACAATAGTACCAAAAAGACAGTTACAGTAGTTACAATAGTGTTTTATTGCATCTCAGTGAGTAATGTCACTGTCAATTTTCTCCATCTCAGCACAGAAATCAGATGTTTTCGTCTTCCAAAGAGCAAAATCTGTGCATATTGATGCACCACTGACTTTAAAGGGGATGTCAACCCAAACATTTTCTTTACAAGAAATGTTCTATGCAACCCCACTATTTGAAACAGGCACTCCCATTTATAATGCGTTTGTGGAATATGAGTTAAGCAGCAAAAGCCAAACATTTCTAGCCATCTCAGGGGGCGGCTATTTTGTTACTTTCTGTCGACTGACTGCCATGTTTAGACTCGTGATGGCGCATAGAACATATTATTGCAAATAATAATTTGGTGTTGACTTCCCGCTTTTTTGATGTCTGGGTGTCATTTTAGTACTTAACATGTAATGATGAGCATTCTTTTATGGTCCTTTATCATTATAATTGATTTTATAAGTTACAGTAAAAAGATGGGAATTGTAACTCAATAGTAAGAAATGATTTGAGTTGTACTGCATTTGTACTTGGACCGCCATTTCAGGGTGCCCTGAAAATGAAAACAAAAAGTTCCTTTACTTTTGGAGTGCAACATTGGATGAAGCTTTATTATGCTAAGAAAACATACACAGAGTTAATCCCTTCCTTGTTTCTTCTTGAGTAAATGATGTTTCGTCTTCGTCTGTTTGTGTGCGTCAGGGATGAACTTTTCCGACAGAGTCTTTCTCGGCTCAGGGAACAGGTTCTAAAAGCCAACACCCTGGTGCGAGAGGCCAACTTTTTGGCAGAGGAGATGAGCAAACTGACTGACTATCAGGTCACACTTCAAATTCCTGCAGCCAACCTTAGTGCGAACCGCAAGGTCAGTCAATTGAACCGCCGCCAATCAATCACTCTCTTTCACGTGCTCAGGCCTATCTAAGGTGTTTTGTTTTCATTCAGCGTGGAGCCATAGTGAGTGAGCCAGCCATCCAGGTGCGCAGGAAGGGGAGGGGAACTCAGGTGTGGACCATTGAGAAGCTGGAGAACAAGCTGGTGGACATGAGAGACCACTACAGGGACTGGAGGGAAGGCTCAGAGGAAGTGGTAAGAAGCAGAAGACTGAAAGCAGGAGAGTAAAAAAAACAAGTTTTGTTCATGAAATTGTGTTTTTTTTGTGTGTGTATTTACAGTACAGCAAGGCAAATGGCAAACACTGCGACCCATTTTACGACGCACAAGAGAACCACAACCTAATAGGAGTGGCTAACATTTTTCTGGAGTGCCTTTTCCATGATGTCAAACTGCAATATGCCGTTCCCATCATCAGCCAACAGGGGGAGGTAGTACAGCAGCATTAATAGCCTAATAAACAAGAATAACATCCACTTGATGTTTTTTTTTTTGTTTTTACACTGGATATTTGTTTGTGTTTTTGTGTGCACAGTTAGCAGGAAGGCTGCACGTGGAGCTGATGCGGGTCAGCGGTTACGCGCCCGAACGCCTTTGCGGTGGAGACGACTCCTCCGAAAATTCCAGTGAGAGTAGCTGCTACGAAGTCTTGGACACCAACGGAGAAATTGTCCACATGGCCAAGAGGCTCATTATCAGGGTAAAAGCCACATCTTTTGAGAACCAGCCGCATGACTTCTATAGTGTCACAACTTACGAGTGACCTAATTTACGAGTTATAAGCCTTAAGGCCCTGATGCACCAAAACGACGTTCACCAACAGTGACAGACGCTTACCCCCTGTGGCGTCCGGCCGGCTGTCGGCACGTCACGCTTGCAAACAGACAGCGACGCTGACCATTAAAGTACCTTCTGCGCATGCAGAAGATGTAATACCCTACCATACCATCGGCGGCGGTAGTCACCATTTCTCATGGTTAGAAAACTCCAACCGGAAAGCTGTTGGCCGGGGGCGGATTATAAAAACGTAAACAATGCATTCAGCTATATTCTTCGCTCACGATGAACTCCCACACGAAGAAAACCATCACGTTCTTGACACGGTATTGTGAAATACTTACATTGTCAACCCTCACTCTTGTACTTGTAAGAAGATTAAGGCAGCGGAGGCGTGCTTTGTCACTTCACGTTGGTGCTCCGCGTGCTGATTTGCTAGCTAAACGCTCCCAAGACGCTTACAGACAGGTTACAACACTACGACGGTGGCCACTACACCAATCAGACGCCGCTTAAAGACGCTTAACGACCTCCGAGGTCGGTTTGGTGTATCAGGGCCTTTAGTATGGTCGATCATTTTCTGCGAGTCAAGCATTCAGTTACGAATGAGGTTCAGATACACTGCTGCTTAATTCGGAAAAAAAAGTACAGTTCTTATAAAGATGCAGTAATTACACAAAATAAAACCCGTTTATTACTTTTACATTTTCTTTTCTTATTATTTTTAATCTCATTGGGGGTTTTTTATACCTGGTTAAAACTTAATAATAAATATTAACTAACAGGCTGTGAGTATTGCACATAATAACTATGCAGTAGTTTGTTGTTTTGTTTGTTTTGTTCTTTGAAAGAAAATAAATAAAAATTAATTGCAATAATAGGTGTCAAAAATGATGCTTTTGGATCGGCTGAAACACATTAATGGACTTTAATTCATTTAAATGTAAATTTATTTAATATACAGTGGTGATGCCATTTATTAGCCTGTCGATGGCGTTTTACATTGTGGGTTAGCATTAAGCTAACAGACCTAAAGGCAAAGTTTTGTGATTGATTTGAATACACAAAGTATAGTTCTCTTTGTTTGATGTTTAGTTTGACAGTAAACTTCAACTTGTGAATCAAGGTACCACTGTTCTCCAGTGTGTTGGCTTCATGCATACTATTGTGACATTACAGGTTCGCATCAGGGAGGCGACGGGGCTGCCCCTCAACCTGTCCAACTTTGTCTTCTGTCAGTACACCTTTTGGGAACATGGTGAACCCACAGTGGCCCCCCCAATGGTGAGCCCGGACAGACCTTCCCCTCGGAGCCCAGATGCACAGTTCACTGTCCAGTTTGACCACTGCAAGGTGAGAATGACCTGCTTGCTGCTTTTTACCTCCACTTCGGCTTATAGCCATTTTAAGCTTTGGCAGAGGTCTCCAAGTGTGCTATAGTGACACAAGCGCTGTTTATGAAATCAACTAAAGCCTCGGTCTTGTTTTTTTTTTTTTTTTTTTGCAGGACTATGTTGTACATGTTACAGATGACTTTCTGGAGTTCATATCAGATGGCGCGTTGGCAATAGAGGTATGGGGCCATTGCTGTGCTGGGAATGGACGCTCTCCGTGGGAGTTAGACGCGCTGGAAGCCAAGACTCAGACACTCCGAGACAGGTACGTACAAGATGAGTTAACGCCGATGGATAAACATGGAAGAATTTGTACGCGTCTCTAACTTTGGTGCATGTTCCATGAAGGTGGAGCGAGGTGTCTCGCAGGATCGAGCTGTGGGTCTCCATCCAGGAGCTCAATGAACAGGGAGAATATGCCGCTGTGGAGCTGCAGCCTGGAAAAGACATCAGCACGGGAGGGGTTTTCCAACTGCGGCAGGTCGGAGAAAAACAGAAAACATTGTGACTCATGTAATTATGTAAAAAAAAAAGAACACATTTAAAAAGTAAGTGCCAGAAGCACCACACTGAGGTTGATCTGTCCAAGCAGGGCCACTCTAGGAGGCTGCATGTCAGCGTGAAGCCGGTCCAAAAGTCAGGCACTCTGCCTCTGCTGGTGGAGGCGATGCTGTCTGTCTCTATCGGCTGTGTGACGCTGCGCTCCTCCAAATTGCAGAGACCCCTCGACACCTATCAGGTCTGTGAGACATATTTTTACTGGACACGCATATGACACTGAGATGCTGGCAAAGTAGGATATCAATTTTGTATTCAAAAGAAACATTTCAGTTCATATGCTAAGCTGCTAACCAAACTTGAGTATTGAGGGCAGTTCATTTGTTTCGGTGAGAGAGAAATTCCCTTGAAAGCTTTGGTTTGAACAAAGAGACACAAACTCTCTATAAACTCGAACAAGGAGTGCCACAAGTTAAGCTTTAGTTTGGTATTTGTTAGTTTTTACATTGTAAACTGAGTTTGTAAAGTTGAGACCTTAACAGACTGTGATTCTGCTGTCATTTTTAGGTTAAGGTGCTGATATTTCCAATATGTATCCTAAATCTGACCAGTTAAAAACAGCATGCTAAAAAGATTGTTTTTGTACGTATGATTAATCTATTGATACAAATCAAGTATAATCCTGACAAGCATAGGCCAGATATACTTGAATGTTTGTATACTTGGCACGAGAAGCAAATATACTTACCTAGAATTTGAAAAAAAGTTTTCTGATTATTTAATTTTTAATGGGTGAGCTAATACAATTTCTAATAATAGTTGAAAATAAATATGCAAGCAGTGCAGTACACTTGAATAAATGTATTTTTGTAAGGAAATTTGCATGAGCTATAAATTGTTTTGAGCTGTCAGCTGCCCCCCTCTATACACACACACACACACACACACACACCCACGCACACACATACCTAAGCACACATCTGACAGAGTGTCTTCTCTCCTGCCAGAGAGAGGTGCAAGACGATATGGATAGTTATCAGGTACCCTCATCCTGCTGTAACTTACCCCGCAGCATGAAGGATCACGTGTTTGTGACAGGGCCCCTTGCTTGAGGGCCTAAGAGGGAGGAGGACGAGGGCTGTGCCTCTCCCGACTAAAAAAGAAAAAACCAACACCGTTGCTTTATTAAACCAAACACACACAACGCTGTAATAACATATCATAACGACCATTCTTTGGCAGCCAAACACAGCTCCACCCGACGCTGACATGGCCAGTCGATATGCACACTAATGCTACTATTTGCTTGCCATTACTGAAGAGTTGCAAGAACAATACACGCTATCTAAACGCTTGTGTTGCATGGCGGACACTACTTTGCATGGGGGATGAGCACTGATGTCAGAGGTGTGATGTGCTTCGGTTTTGAGTTGGGTTTTTTTTTTGCATTCTCTCAAGTTTGTAATGGAGAATTTGCCACAAGGTGCTCAGGTGGCATTCTGAGTGGCTGCTGCATGTGTGTGAGTGTGTGTGCGTGAATCAGTGTGAGAAAAGGGTTGTATAGTGTTTTTTTTTTGTTTTTTTTAATCTGACCTTAATCATTTTTAGCTAGACGCAAATCTTTGGTGTGGGAGCTCTTTTCCAGCATTGTCTTTTGGCCTGTATGAGATACAGTATTAACAATGGGGGTCTAAAAGAGCATATATGGCCACCATCAGGTGCATCTTTGTCCTCATATGGCAACCCTTAGCTACATGCAGCCTCCTTCACAAAGCCCAACGTGCATTGATTGTGGTTGCTGTCTGCTTCTAGGAGGAAGATCTCAGCTGTGTAAGAGAACGATGGTCTGAGGCCTTAATCAAACGACGGGAGTACCTCGATGAACAAATCAAGAAGATTATAAACAAGCACGGTGAGTCGAAAACCGCATAAAAAAAAAGCCACCTTTTTTACTCAGTAGGACAGTTAAGAACACTTTGTCACAGTATGGTTTGAAAAGGTAAACCACATTCAATCCTGTGATGTAACAGTACAATTACTTTGTTACTGTTCTTGAAGGCAGCCCAAACATATTTTTTCCAAAATATGTTCTATGCAGGCCCAGTTGAAGTACGGCCTTCTGACTAATATTGCGTTTGTGGAATATAATTTAAGAAGCAAAATGCCCCCACTTTAAGCCATCTCAGGGGGCGGCCATTTTGTCACTTCTGTCGACTGAAGATGACATCGAAGTTGCTCAGGGATCAGATAACGACCAATCACAGCTCACCTGTATTCTGAAGCTGAGCCATGATTGGTCGTTATCTGAGCCCTGAGCAACTTCTATGTCATCTTCAAGCAACAGAATTGACAAAATGGCCGCCCCTTACAAACGGATGGATTTCTCATATTCCACGAACGCAATATTAATCAGAATGCCGTGTTTCGACTAGTGGACCTGCATAGAACATATTCTGGGAAAAAATATGTTTGGGTTGATCCCCACTTTAATAGTGTTCACATATCTGTACTTTGTTTTATTTTCATATTTCTGGCAACTTTCACTTTTACTCTACTACATTTCTCAAAATAAAATGTATACTTCCACTCTGATACATTTCCCCTAATAATCTTCATCACTCGTTATTACAAAATAAAATCAGACGCATTTGTTGACTTAATGCCTGAACCGCACTGCACAATGCGGAACTTAGTCATGCCTGAAGTGGCTCAGGCAGGGAATCCTGTAGGGGGGCGGTAAATCAGGAAATCGTAATATTGGCGCATGTCACTGCACTTCACTCGTTAGCCACCACACAAATCTTTACTACTGTGCACCACTGAAGTAAATTATCCAGCCATCAATTTTCTGTTGTAAACGAGATAAATAACAGTAAAATTCAACAAAAAAATCAAATTGACATTTACTCGAGTAATATTCTACAAGGTGGCCTTCACTTCAAGTTATTCCTTGTTACGCAACTTCAACTCAAGCCTTACTTTCAGGTGCTTTATACAAGACTGAGCACATGATTTGGGTTTCCACCACAGGGAGGAGTTAAACTAACATGTTGTACTTTTTAGTAATTGCAAGTTGGTGCCTTGCTTCCCTACAGAATGCCTTTTTCCCCTGGTACTTCGATTGTCTGAAGCTGGTTTTGAACCCTCAACTTCCCCAATGTCCCCGCTTAACCTTCCCACCTCTAAAAGTGGGGAGACCCGTGAGAAAGCTACATAAATAGTGTGAGCGCAGCATAGTGTAATATAACAATAAATTCAAGAAAAAAGAGGAGCACAACACAGTAAAAAGCCAAAAACTGGAGACATCCAGCATTAGTTGTGGCTTTTACCTAGAACAAAACAAGTGTTGTTTGTTTGTAAAAAGGTTTTTTTGTGTTTCTTCCCTCCATTGTCTTACATTTTAGTTGGCCACAGTACAGTTTGGAGCTGTAAATCCTGATCATGCTTGCATTTCGTCAGTCTCTTAAAATGATTACCTAAGTCATATTTTGACAAAAACAATTTTTTTCCCCTCTCCTCAGTATGCTGGCCAGTGGCCATCTCTGCTAAAACCAGCTACATCCTTAGTTAAACAAGTCATTCATTTCTACCACTGAAATGAAATGTTTAATAAATAGAATCTAATCAGATTTTGGGGGGTTTTCTGAAAAAAAAAACCCCGACTTGGGCCACATAGCAGCCTAAACGCAACTTTCTATCTAAATTCCTGGTATTTTTGAAATGCTGCTTTTTGTTTTCTTCTCCTTTCACTCCTTCATTCCATTGTGACACAGAAGTGACAATTGAGTGACCAAGCAGCGATCACGTCTAGCTCCACCCCACAAGCAAAACCGTATGGTACTTTTTGTACAGAACTCAACCAAACCTCAGTACTTGGTCAAATCAGGCCTTTAAGCACCACATCAGTGGGTACCCAAATGGAAAGTTGCTTTTTCGAAATGCAACTAGTGGAAGGAGAGCATTGCAGACCAAAGGACTACTGCATGTTTTTGACACACTCTGCACTCTCTTGCTTTTGGTCTCATAGTTTGTGATGGTGAGTTTCTCCTTCTCTCTCCATCCATCCAGAGAAGTCAGAGGAAGACGTTGAGCGTGAAGCCCGCCTGGTTGAACAATGGGTCGGCCTGACCGAGGAGAGAAACGCTGTGCTCGTACCCGCACCTGGAAGTGGCATCCCTGGAGCTCCTGCTGACTGGTATACAATCCGTAGTTTGTTCTACCGTATTTGTGGCCGATTCATTTCATTTGTTGCTTTGGCTTCAAATTTCTGCCTGTAGGAACGCGCCTGCCGGAATGGAAGCTCATACCCCAGTCCTCTTCCTTGATTTGAATGGTGAGTCAATCACATTCTTGAAATGAAGTTACAATCAGGAGCCACCACATTAACATAACTTGTGAAACAAACACAAGCTAATAGAGATAATATAACACATTGATCCTTGGTTAATTTAAAAGTTGACTAAATCTGACTAGTTGATGGATGAATGAGTGATTAGCACTGCATAGATGGGTCTGGTTCAATGGGAAATAAGTATGAGGAACTGAGCATTAGTGTCTTTGTGAAGACCATTTTTCATTCAGCTCTTGTATTATCTCTGGTTAGACTGTGCAGATATACTTAATGAGTGTATATTTTAGAATCTTAATATAGATGTGTTTTGTTCCACCAGCTGATAATCTGACAGTGAATGAGCAGCTGACGGGCCCACATGCTGCAGGCGTTAACTCTATCCTACCCAAGGAGCATGGAAGCCAGTTCTTCTATCTCCCCATCATCAAGCACAGCGAGGAGGAGGTGAGTCACTAATTTGCATTTACTGCCCTCCTGTGTTCAAACATAGAACTGTGCAGCTAACTTTATGGGGGCAGCGTGCATCTACTTTTACAGATCCCATGTGCACCTTTGAATTTTTAAAACACATTTCATGCGTTTTTCTTTTTTTCAGGTGTCAGCGGTGTGCTCCTGGGACTCATCCATCCATGATTCCGTACATCTCAATCGAGTCACGTCTCCTCACGAACGTATCTACCTGATCCTCAAAACCACAGTACAGCTTAGTCACCCTGCCTCAATGGAACTGGTGCTCCGCAAGAGGGTCGCCGTCAACATCTACAACAAGCAGGTTGGTGAGCGAGAAATGACGTTATGACGATTTATTGCGGGCTACACCATTCAATTGGCTGACCTAATTTAACTCTTCTTGTGCAGAGTTTCACGCAGAGTCTCAAAAGGAGAATGTCGCTTAAGAATATGCTTTACTCCTGTGGTGTGACCTATGAGATTGTTTCCAACATACCAAAGGTGCAACATATTCTCTATGTATTCTAATAATTGCACTGAAAGTCTTTTGAAATGAACCCCTTTTTCTCACTTTGCCATGTCAGGCCTCAGAGGAGCCAGAGGAGAGAGAGACGTTGGCCCTCATGGCTGCTCGTGCGGACAGCGAGGAGACTCAGGATGGAGAAACCTACATTGAGAAATACACTCGAGGAGTCCTGCAAGTGGAGAATATCCTCAGCTTGGAGAGGCTGCGACAGGTACAGTAGAGCCAGCTAATTACCAGCTAAACCAGTGATGGTTGAAATCTTTTCTCATTCATTCTGATGCATTCGGACAAATACAATGTATTTCATAATAATTAGCACAATATCTCAGTTATAATGATGTAATGAAAATAATACAATGAAATCATATAAACTGCATTTTAGGGATGCCACGGTATCACGATATGATATCACGTTATGAACCTCGCGATATGATACTTATCACGATATTGCGGGGGGTGGCGAGATATAAAAAGCTAGCTCACGATACTGTAAAAAAGAAGCTCATATTAAAAAACAACATCACAATATTTCAGTTTATGTACATAACAGCATTCACAAAGAAATAGGCTTGACCAGTCATGCGCTCCAATTGGCGATTAGCGTGGGACTAGGTGGGATCAAATTAAACTGCACTAATAAACTCACCACCAGAGGGTGCTGGAACTGCACAAATGGAAGACAACTTGGGCTTTTAAACAGATTTGCTGCTATAAATGTCATGACATGCGAGACGATATATTGTGGCAATTTTAACATCGCGATATCATGATATGCCGATATTGTGACTATTGTATATCCCCCCCCCATCCATTATTTAAACCACTTGCCCAATTCAACAAGCAGAACACAGCCAGACCCAAACCGGATGGCTGGATATGGTGGAGAACTACCCCTCTTACCCCAGTTCAAAGTCTCCAACATTCAGCTCAAAGTATAAATATATATTTTTCCACAGGCTGTGACAGTGAAGGAGGCACTGACCACTAAGGGAAGACATCTCAGAAGAAGCCTCAGCACACCAAATGTACAGCATGTAATGAGCACATTACTCTCACTCTTTCACGCAATGTGGATCACATGGAAATAATAGTGTTGACTTGTGGATAAAAAATTTTCCTGCTCTCCAGTCTTCCTGCAGTAAAACAGACCTGACTGGCTGTGAGGATGAAGACCGCAAAGTATGTGAGGTATGCTTTAACACTGTGTTGATCACATGTTTTATAGCTGTAGTCTGAGAATGCGCTTTGTTTAAAATGGCCACGTACCGCTCTCGGGAAATAAAATGCATGAGTGGCAGTGGATGTAAACAGAGTACAAAGCTGTGGAGTCGTTCTCGCTTTTTTTTTGGGGGGGGGGCTAATTTTCTGAGCTAATTTGATCTATATATTGGTTTCTAGGACCACTGTGATCATGTCGACAGCTGCAATCCTCAGGATATTTCGCTCTGCAGCACACCAGTGAAAAACAAGGAAGGGCCAGGTAATCACCATGAGAGAATTTGACAATGTGATAGCTATTTCTTGTTTGCATGTTGTAAACATTCCCAAAACATTCATGTTAGGTTAAAGGGGAAGTCAACCCAAACTATTTTTTTCAAGAATATGTTCTATGCAGGCCCACTATTTGTAACAAAGCATTTTGATAAATATTGCGTTTGCGGAATATGAGATAATCCACATGTTTTTAGCCATCTCAGGGTGTGGCCATTTTGTCACTTCTGTGGACTGAAAATGACATCACACCTGCTCAGGGCTCAGGTAACGACCAATCACGGCTCAGCTTTAGAAAACAGGCGAGCTGTGATTGGTCGTTACCTGAGCCCTGAGCAGTTATGATGTCATTTTCAGTCGACAGAAGTGACAAAATGGCCGCCCCCAGAGATATCTAAAAACGAGTGGACTAACTCTTATTCCAGAAACGCAATATTTATCAGAATGCCTTGTTTCAACTGGTGGGCTAGCATAGAACATATTCTTGAAAAAATATGTTTGGTTTGATTTCCGCTTTAATTGATAAGCTTTCACAGATGACATTTAGGAATTTCAGTGATTTCTTACCTCCATTTTCAGACACAATACTATTTTGACAAAAGTTTTTTGCTGCTTAACTCATATTCCACAAACGCAATATTGATCAGAATGCCGTCTTTCAACTAGTGGGCCTGCTGAGAACATATTCTTGAAAAAAATATGTTTGGGTTGATTTCCCTCTTTGAGTGAAGATGTTAATTGTCCACAAGTGCAGATGTGAGTATGAATAGTTGTCTATATGTGCCCTGCGAGTCGCTGGCAACCAGATTGTACGTCTCTCACCTCAAATTCAAATGGGCTAAATAATCTGTTTTGCACTTATTATTATACTGCGCTCAACACTATGTCACCTCCCGTCTCTGCACAGGGTCCGTTCCAGAGAGTCCTACATTCTTTAACTCCAGTCCCTTCAAGCTTCTATCCCCTCAGCCATCCAAGTTCCTCAAGTCTCTGCTGCCTGTCAAGGAGGAGAACAAGGTGAAGAAAGTCCTGGAGGCCCGCCCACTGCTGGAACAAGAGGCAAGAGCGAATGAGTTCATCATATTAGATGCCCATTGAATGTGATCCTCACGCCGTGCATGAATGTTTGTGTCACTCATATCAACAGACATTCCTCAAAGGTTGTGCATGCATTAATGACACTGCACTTCATCAGCATTTTTTTAGCCCCTTGTGCCCAATGCAAAACACTCAGGTTTTCTATAATTTTCCAACAGCTTGACTGCGACCACATTAAAACTACATGTCGGTTGCCCACACTTTTTGAATAATCACATATCTATATTCCAACCATCATAGCTAGCTACACTGCAAGCCGTTTATTGAAATGCATGCCACTAACTATGTAACTGACCTTGCCCAGCTCCATGCATGCTGGCATGCATGCAATGTGTTTGTCTATGTGTATGTGCGTGAAGTCTGTGCTGTTGTTCTGACCCATCCGCAGAGCATGCGCTCATGTGTGGACAGCCCTGCACTGCTCCCCCCTCCCTGCCCCTGGCGCAGACCTAGGGCAGGCAGCGAGGGCCACTGCAAGCCTTCCACCCCCACCTCCACCCCCACCTGCAGACAGCTCAGCCACACACTGCCACACGGTGCTGTAAGTGCTACACACGCCGCTCTTATTGGAAGGAAAAGTCACACGGTCACGGTACGGCAAGAGCCATCAGATTGCTTTGAAAGGCTTACACTTCAATGAGGGAGGAATCGAACCAACTCCCGTTGTATTCCAAAAGCTGAAAACTATTTGTGTGATTCAATTTCAAGAGTACGCAAAGAAAAAAAGTGTTGATTACCTCATCAATGATCAATTGGAATCTGGGGAAACATGAACAGGTTGTACCCAATTCCGAATTAGAGCCGGCTTCTGATTTTTTTTTTCTTCTCCCGTTTATTTCATGCCTTGTGGTTGGCGACCAGTCTAGGGTGTTCAACGCCCCTCTTCCAAAGTCAGCTGGCATAGGCTCCAGCTGACCCGCAGCCCTAAGTAGGACAAGTGATATAGAAAATAAATGGATGTGTATTTACATCTTCCCAAGGGATCTACAAAATAATGCAAAATAACTGTGTTTGTATTATTTTAATTTTTTTACAATCCAACACAGACATTACTACGATTACAACTACTATACAGACAACAGCGATCCTCTTCCTTATTTAATGGACAATATGGAGTAGATTTGATTTAGCATGGATATTTGTGTGAGTGTATCCATTCATTCATTCATCCATTTTCAGTGTCAGCTCTTCAAACCACTCCACTAGCAATTCCACGTTTGCGTCATTGATGACGTACGACCGGATCCATCCAATCTGTCTGTTTCCACAGCAATCACACTGACAGATTGAGATCTGACATTTACCGTTAATGATTGAGGCCTGATTACAACATGAGGATAACCAATTTCATGCATTTCGGATGATATCCAAAGATTTAGCAAAATAATCTAATTGCAAATTTTTTGGGCTGGGGGGGCGGGGAATTGTGATTTGATAAGCAATTATTTTTTTCAAGGTCCTGTTCCTGTGTATCTTTTAACAAACACAAGCAAGGCAATGAACCACTAATTAATATGAAAGAAAAGTTGTTTTTTTTATATGCTTCAATTAGTTGTTAACTTCCTAAACACTGCCTTTCAGTCTTTTAAGCGTTCACTATGACAACTTCACACAATTCTACCAAGCAAGTGTGGCATAAACATAAATCATCTAAATTTTCATGAAACAACATATGCTATATAAATATATAAATAAATAGATCCCCAGATTGCAGCCTTGGCGATTTGAATATTGATTTCTCCCACATTGTGAGGTCAATTTGTATTCAATTAATTTTCAAACCCCAATCCAAACTGACCCACATCTGAGAGAAGAAAAAAAATCAGACCATACAGTGTCAATGCAGCCGAGGGAGAAATATATCATGCAATTTTGAACGTGAAGAAAAATGTGCAATATCACCGCAACAGACACAAGCCATCAACTTTCATGTTGCATGATCGCATTCTGCCCTCATTAACTGTTGGAGTAGTGTTGTAATAAAAGGGGAGGTTTGCTTCACACAGCTAATGTCTGCTGGTGTTGAACAGCAGGAGTCTGATGAGGAGGAGACTGCAGTGGACATGTCTCTCAATCTGGACCAAGTCCTTCAGGACCACGGCGGCGACTTCCAGGCATACATCCCGGAGAACTTTGCAAACTTTGACACCTACAACGCCGCCTTGGAGAGCCGCGCCGATTTGAAGGAGCCGAAGGAGGTGTCTCGTAGCCCCACCACAAGTAGCTGCACCAGCGGTTACTTTTCCCACAGCGCTTCCAACGCCACGCTGTCCGACCTGCCTTTCAGTTCCAGTGAGAGTTCTGATCATCTCAGCTGCACCTCCAGAGATTCCCCAGACGCCCTCGGTTGTCATGCCGGGAGGGGTTACACACAAATTAAAGGTGTTCCCGCTGGAAGTGAAGACCAGCAGCTGCTCACCCCCACTACTTCTTTACCTGTCAGCGTTCCTTGTGGAAAGCAGAGAACGTTTCCTCTGCCTCAAAACTGCAATCTCAGTTGCAGTCAGGAGTTCACTGACTTCAAAGGGGCGGATGACACTATTGCAGAAAAGGATTTGGATGATGATTTTACAGAGGGATGGAAGCAAGGCGGTGTTGAGATCGCCACGCCACTGAAGACGACTAACAAGACAGAAACGTGTGACTCTTCTGTTGTTACTTGTATGATGAACAATTCCGACAACGCTTCGGCCGCTTTACACAAATATTCTGTTTCGACTGACACTGTAATTTGCACCATCGCCCCATCTCCAAACTCAGTTATCACCTCTACGTCACCGTCCGCTGTTAGAGCCCTGTCCAAAGCCCCGCCTCTCAGAGGAGGAGACCCTCCCATCCGCGAGCCAGCGCAGGGAGACGTGCCCCTCGGGAGCCCCTGTCCCAGCCCCAACGCCAGCAGCACGGAGCCCTCGGGTGACTCCAGCGGGGATGAGAGCACCCCAGTCGCCCAGCTCCCCGATTGGATGGCGCCCGGGGAGCTGGTGTGGGTGGGGAAGAGGCGAGGAATGGTCCACTACGTTGGAGGGGTGGAGTTCGCCAAAGGCATTTGGGTTGGTGTCAAACTGGACCTGGCAGTGGGTGAGTTCATTGGAAATGTAACTAAGGAAATACTGCACAATAGTTTCATCGATTTACATATATGAAGATTTTATCCACTAGAGGGAGCTGTTTGTTTTGACTACAAGGGCAGGGGTGCCTTGAGCTAAAAGTTTAATTCATTCTTCGACCACGCTAGTTACTCAAAACACACACTTTTAAAATCATCTTTCCCCTTTAGAAGAAATGCCATGAATCTGTTTCTGCTTCCCAAAAACATTTTTTAAAAGTGCTTTTTAATAAGAAAAATATCTCTGAATAATTTCAATATTATATGTAATTAAAGTCATACAATTATAATAATTTTGCTTGTGTGGGTTTACTCCGGCTTCCTCTCATGTACCAAAAACGTCCATGTTAGGTTAACTGAACAGTTATCTTCAGAATAAAGATTATGGGGAAATTAATCAGATTAGGTTATGCCTGATTAAGAAGTTTGTCCTCATACGTTTGGCCATATATTGTAAATAAAATCTTCATTTGGATTACTGAGTTAAGACAGTTATGACGTTTCAATGTTTTTAATATTGCTCAATATTTTGTACCCTCATTCAGGTAAGCACAATGGTACAGTCCAGGGTAGAGTGTACTTCCGATGTCCTCCAGGCCACGGCGTGTTCGTGAAGCCGTCTCGTCTGACCAGAGGTCCGCCCTCCATGGACACAGAACCAACCACTCTCTTCAGATAAGACAAAGACACAGACTGGGCCACTGCTTGACTTTTTTGGCCAAGATTCTGATGTGGACTTTTTTTTGGCTTTTACTTGTTCTTGAAGCTAATCACTGAATATGCACATGCTCATTATGCACATATTTTTCCATATGGGTCTATTTTTAAGGGGAAATGCATAACTGGGAGTCCATATGGAAATATTAGCCACTTCAATTTTCTTAAGAAAGCATATTTTTGTATGTTGTCATAATCCCCTGAAGATCATATGATGATTAATCTGGGATATGAAGATTAAGAATGTACTACTGTCAATAATAGGCCTTGATATTTTCATTGATGTGTTGTCAGGGGCAACCAAAGAATTTCATATCTGCTGTTAGTTCCGTTGCAAAAGTGTGGAAACTTTCCATGGGAACTTCAACTAAGGAATTTTGGAAATATTTTATGAGAACTAATGGCAGTTAACTGGAAATTTTGTCTTAATTAACAAGCATAAAAGTGAACATTCTGAAGTAGGTATACAGGTAAATTAATGTAAATTTTTCTAACCTTTTTTTTTTACTTTTTCATCTAACTGTAAAAAAATTGCCTTTTTTTTTTTTTTTTTAACCTAGACTATGGTTTTATCCAACGGCATTTAAATTCTGTATTCCTTCCTATGAATTCCACTTATTTCCCCTGGAAAGTTTCCATCTTAAGAAATAACCCGTATTTTCCATACCAAGTTCTATGTCATGTTTTCTAACAATACTGTATTTAGAAGAACACAGAATATACAGTATATTTGTGTGTATATGTGTAAAGTTTAGTGCCATGACTCTATATACGGATTAATTCCACATATCCTCAAGATCAACAAGAAAACCTGCATTGCCTTCACTTTGTGACTCTTGAATTATCCTGTTGAAGTACTGTAACACTGTGGATCGAACAATCCCCATCCAGCATGAGAATCGTGCTGTTTGAACGCTTGCACTGGAAAGGATCCTCAGAGGCGGTCAGGACGGTCTTCCCTACCGAACTGAGCGTGCGAGTTCTCACACTTTCAACTGAGAGGACGCTTAAGCCGGATGCTGTCTCCTCTGTATGAAGACTTTATCGACTCTGTTCAGCACTTGGATATGTGGATTTTATAGGCTTTATCCAGAATTTGGATACGATGCCTTATGTCCCTGCCTCCATAAAGGTGGACACCTAACCTTAAAAAAAAGTGTGTGTACCTGTGACAATGTGTGTCTATTATGATGACGCCCAATTGGCTCGACTGATGTGCATTTTATTACTTTTTTTTTTTTTTTTTTTACTTGTGTGTCCATGTGAAATGTATATGCTGACTGACTGATACATAATACCACATTATTAGCAGGTACTCAATAATGCATTATGTCCTATTTAGGATCGAATAACAGTGTGATAAACGGTGTCACATTACAGAAAGGATGTTCTGTATGAACGTGGCGAACTGCAGACAAGAAAGTTGTGATGCATCTATATATAATGTATATGTTCAAGTTGTAAATCGACGATCTTTCCCTTCAGCTGCTCTCCTTTGCGGGGATGTAAATACAAGTTGTTCTTTTTCCCAATAGTATTTACGCTATTATAATGTACAGATTTGTATTTATGATGTATCGCTAAAAGTGTTTTAATTGGTACAAGAATGTTCTAGAATAGAACATTTACAATCAAACCACTGTGTTGACTTTTCTGTTGAATTGACTAACATTTGTGCTTTTGAGCATTAGTATTTCAGATTCATATAGTCGCTGTCAAATGAAAAGCATGTACTGTACCTCCAAATTGTTTTTTAATATGAAACATAAAATAATTTGTGAACAAATAGTTTTTTTGTTTTTGTTTTGTTTTGTTAGATAAAAAGTACCAATATTTGTTGATGCACGCTGTTATTATTAGACAATTGGACAGTAACTCCATCTTCCCTGCACATTTTTGTTTTGCTGAAATTTAAAACTTTAAAAGTAACATTTGCTTATGTCTCTGTCCAATGAACAGCATGCACCTCCAAATATGTTTTAAATACCAAACATAAACAAAACAATGTATCAATTTAATAAACACTTTTTAGATAAAAGCGCGCTTTTCATGAAACAGTGACAGTGATGATGAATAATGTGACACTTTTTGTACTGCATTGCAGCGCCATCTTGACTGCCTGCATTTTCCCATTAATGAAAATTCTAACTTAAAAAGCTACATTTATATTTTTCTATTTTCTTACCTGTCTTGTTGAAAGGTCTGTTTTGTTCTTTCGCATGTTGCTGTGTATTTTCTCTCAAGCTAGCATCTAAACAAGGCACAATCCAAACCTTACTTTTAAACGTCACGCTGTGCAAACAAGCATAACAGTGAATACATTTGTACAAAAGCGCAACTATTGCCACAGAGGGCACACAGGTCATGTGTGGTGATTTTTTTTTTTTAAACAAGACATAATTTAAGTTGTCATATAGGGAAAGCACAGGTGTGGTGCCTAACATTAACAATGACTATTCTATTTGGGTGTCCCTGCAGTGTGCTATGACACTGTGACAGCAGTGGTGCCTTTTTAGTGTGCACACCTGTGCTTTTGCCTGTGTGACCTTTCCATATGTCCTCATGCACTAACACAGAGACACACATTACACGTATAAAACATGATACAGCTGGTATTTGTAGCCTGTATAAATCTAAATTTGGCTATTATTGAAGTTGAATCCCTTCACTGGAGTTTTGGCTGCAGGTTTAAAAATGGCATTCACATGAAACAGTGGAAGTAGTCTAACAATAGATCTAAATAAATTGGGCATTTTTTTAATGTATTGCCAAAATTATTTGATAAACCCATTTCACCTTAAAACCTTAAACCCTAACATTATAAAAATGTCGAAAGTTTAAATCCCATCCATCCATCCATCCATTATCCGAGCCATTTGTTCTGTAATTCCAAACTATTTCAAATTCTTAAGTAGGGAAGGGCAAATTTATGTATAGTCTACTTCATACATAAAACAATGCATCATATCAACCTGATTTAAAAAGGATGCAGTGCATTGCAGTCTATTGTACAGGACAATAATATGCACAACATGGCATTATAAGAAATGTTAAAGTGAGGACAGAATGCTTCAGTTTTGCATATACGTATAACACTTCTTTAAAAAAAAGAATAAAGTCTTTGTAACTTGATGCATTCATGTTAATTTATCAACACAATCTAAATTTAAAAAGTGAGACCATACTATATATTAAATGAGAACAAGTTGAGTGTGTGTATACACGGTAGCCAATGTGTGACAGTTGTTCACAGTATATATGAGGAATGAGTTTGGCACAGAGGATGTTACATTCCCATGTGCGTGCGTGGGTGGGTGCTGTGATTGCACTCATTGACCACATTAGGTACACTTCCACTAATGACATCCAAAAGTAAAAGCTGAGAGGAAAAATATGAACTATGCCCATATTTGATTGGCTTTGGGATGGTTATTAATTTACCGTATCATACTGTTATTGCTCTAGTTATATAGGTACTAATTCTGTTTTTTAAATACGTCTCATACACTGCGGTTCCACCTGATATTTCGGCCAGCAGCAGTGGGTCGTACATTTTGGACCTGGGCCTTCAGGAGTGACTCACCCAACTAATAAAACTAATTCAGTTTTTGATGCCATAACTCTCACATTGCAATACTATGCAAAAAATGCAATATAATGCAGAGCTGTGCCACGATGACCAAAACATGAAACAGTTAAATTAAACATTAGACTCACCAGAGATCTTGATTATTAAATACAGTACATGTCATTTGCTGATCAAGAAATGCTGATGTCATCAAGGGCCGGCTCACTGGACTTGTGAGGACGATTTTGAAACAGTCCCATTGCTAATATAGTTTAAGTTACATCAGCCAGAAGTACTGATTCTGAAGGCCCTGGGCAGATTATATTGACATAACCGCGCAAAGAGACTAAAATACGAGACTAAAATCTGATTGGACCAAAAAATTATATACAAATTAAAGTTCCACATATATTACACTACTGGAAGGAATGCAGACAAAAGATACACTACGAAATGAAGAGAAAAGGCTTTGGGGAATAAACTAATACAATTATCTCTCGTGGATACTTGACTTTAGATTGTAAATGTAGGACAGTTTCTCCATAGTGTTGGTGTTGGCCCTGACTGCTCATCACTGCAACATCCAAAACAAGAGCAGGGTGGATTTGATTGACACAGAAGCAGTGTTTATTTGATTAGCTTTCAATCATCAATAATTTCTATCAGATCAAAATTAATAGAAAATTCAAATTTCACCCACCCCCCCAAAAAATGACGATGAATGTAACTTAAAAGATAAGAGATGCAGTATATAGAAAAAAAAAGTGGAACATACATTTTCAATTAATTTCCATCATCCCACATAATATCTAACAAAGCCAATTCTCGCTCAGCCTTATATTTGGGCTTGTATTTTGTGTATCCCTTTCTTTTTTTATATGTTTATTTCTTCATTTTAGAATAAGTGAGCCATTTCACTATATCACTTGGGGATCATGTTACTAACATTTGAATTTAGACTTACATGGCGTTCTTGCCTACTGTGTGCAGGTTTATTGCCTGATGGACAACATGGCTGTGTGTATCCTCTGTAGCTGACTCTAATAAACTTCATAAATCGTACGTACGTCTGTACTACCTGTAATTTAAAGTAAGAGAACGTACGAAGTTGTGTCGACGTCACCCCCAACCACACGAACACACGCACACGTACACTTGTTTTGCTCCTATCCAGAGGGGAAACCTGCGTCTGACCTCCTCCAGCCAACAGGGGGCGCTCAGCGTACAAGTACCACCTCACTTCAACTCCTAAAAATCCCACAATGTAATAAACAACATCAGCACATTTTACATTCATTTTTTTGGACACGTTTTCGCACTTTGTCCTGCTGTGGGGCAGTTCTAGCGAGATGGTCGCCACTTAAGTTACATACGTGTCACACACTCTGACAAGTGGGCAACAAACTAACAGGTGTCCTTTTCCTCCTCCTCCTCTCCCTCCCCCTCGCTAGCGACCGGGGGACTTGTCCTGTCTGAGCCACACTCCACACACTCACGAACTCTCCCTCTATCCAGACGTTTGTCTTAGCTGCCCAGTGCTTTCCTCCCCCCGTTTTATTTTTAACTCATCTAAATCAATTAACTACATAAAATATGCATTCGGCCCAGAAAGACACCACTTTCACCAAGATCTTCGTGGGAGGTCTCCCCTACCACACCACCGACTCGAGTCTTAGGAAGTACTTCGAGGTGTTCGGGGACATCGAAGAGGCTGTGGTTATCACAGACCGCCAGACGGGGAAGTCCAGAGGTTATGGATTTGTAAGTGTTCACTCAAAAAAAAAAACGGAAAAAGTTGGCGTTCTGTAACGTTCCTGGAGCACGTGCAACCGGCTGATTTGCTGCCAGTATGAAAATGTGACATGTTGACATGTGTCAAGTTAATGGGAGCACCGTGCTTAAAAGCAGAGGTGGCAAAATTATTCACACTGTACAGTACTTGCAGATACTTGTGTATTAAATTTTTTTTCAGTAAAGGTAAGGAAAAAATGTACAGGCTATCAGTATTTTTTATTGTCAACTACAGCGTTGGAAAATATTGAGACCACTGATAATCAATTTCGTCTGATTTTGCTATTAATAGGATGAGTAAAATGAACAGGTTTAAAATTCTTTAAACTACTGACAGGATAACTCCCAAATTACAAATATAATTATTGTCCTTTAGCGCATTTATTTGCAAAAAAATTAAATTGGTCAAAATATAGCACTGTCAATGTATGTTATCTCGGCACAACTGTAAAAAAACACGCACAATAGTTTTCATAGCTACCCTCTAAGTGTAACCTTGTAAGAAGCTAAATTAACTAATGATAACAAGCACACAAAAAAAACACTCCCTAATATATTTTTTGAGATCAGATGGCTTTTAAATGCCAGAAGCCGGTGTTTAAGCAGGCACAAGTCACAAAAAATCTTAAATGAGTCTTTGGATGGGGAATATCTTGCTCCCTGGTTCAAGTCAGGTTGCCAAGAGCTCAATTATCAATATGTCAACCGTGGTTGACCTGATTTCATTCTACTTACATATATATTTTTTCTACTTACATCCTACATATATATTTTTTAAGGAGTCGGAAGTAACTACAGTCATGAGAAAAATAAAACGCAAGTATAGATACCTCGAAAATGTAATGAAGTACAGTGTCGAATAAACATGCATCAAAAAGACCCAAAGACCCATCCCTAAGTTTGGGAAACACTAATTTAAGCTTTAGTTATAAAAAATGCATGTTGTTGCTTTATCAAGTATCATTTTTGTCTTCCTACAGGTGACCATGGCAGACCGAGCCTCTGCTGACCGAGCCTGCAAGGATCCAAACCCCATTATAGATGGCAGGAAGGCCAATGTTAACCTGGCCTACCTAGGAGCTAAGCCTCGGGTCATACAGCCAGGTGAGAGGTGCTCATTGATCACTCCAGGAGGAATATTTATTTATTCGGATCCTCATTTGTATTTGCTTGCACCCCCGAGGATCTCACACTTGACAATTTTGTCCTAAAGTTGTAGGGAAAGTCAACAAAGAAA
Organism: Filicampus tigris; assembly: GCF_054856515.1. Classification (NCBI taxonomy): domain Eukaryota; kingdom Metazoa; phylum Chordata; class Actinopteri; order Syngnathiformes; family Syngnathidae; genus Filicampus; species Filicampus tigris. The sequence goes on from NC_141224.1 coordinate 12,316,060, forward strand.
ATTACAATGTACACCAACATAACATTCAGCCTGTAAACTAGAACTGTTGTCCTCCTGTGTATAAAGAGCTGAATACAGTTTTGTGTTTACAGTTTGTAAAATGACAATATAAAAATCAATTTACTAATACACAGCTGTTCAAAAGTTTTGGGTCACTTAAAAATGTCCTTGTGTTTTTTGGTTGTTTTTTTTAAAAAGCATTTTAACCCCCCAGTAAAAATAATTGTTATATAAATAAACGGAGTCGCTGTCTAGGCATTGTTAATATGGTAAAATTTAAGATCTGTTTTTCTTTATAAATAAAGACCCCAAAACGTTTGAACTGTAGTGTTTATCTGCAACGGTGTGTTTTCATAGAAACCACTTTTCAAGAGGAGTGTATGTTGTATTTTCTACTCATTGCCCCTCAAGGTGAAATTCAATGTCCACTCTGCTGTAGAATGTTGTTACAGATCTCCCAAAGAGAAAATCCCCTGCTTTCCTAACTGTCTGGCAATTTGTTGTTAGTGTTTATAGACTGACCTCAGATCTCAGATTGATCTTTTTTTTTCTCCTTTTTTTTTTAACTTGCTGTGTCTTTTCTAGGCTTTGCATTTGGTATGCCTCAGATCCACCCAGCATTCATCCAAAGGCCTTATGGGTATGTTGCACAATCTGTCCCCCTAAAAAACAGGACAGTCACTTTATCATGACATTTTTATTGTGTCTATCACCTGTTTAAACCCCGCTGAATGAGGACATGTGAGCGATGATGAGTGCTCCTCTCAGCGTTGACTGTGACGGAATTGAACATGTGTCCCCCGACCCCCTCCCCCCCCCCTCCTTTTCCTTAGCCAACTGCCGGATTGACTTCATGTTGTCTGTGTCTCTCTCTGATCTGACAGGCTCGGTAACGGTTAAAATAGCAGATGATGGTTTGAGGAATAACTGAGTCTACTATTGGGCAGAGCGCTAAAGTGTTACCTGTAAACATACACAAACGAGCTGAAATGGTGACTAGATGCATGGGTGTCTTTTTTTTTTTTTTTTGATGTTCTTTTTGGTTTTCATAGCACATAGATTGGTGTGTGCCTTGTTTTCAGTATGATGTGGTGTTCAGCTTAACTTGTGTGCTCATTTCTACAACTGTTTGGGGCTGGGGAGTTCATTTTCGTTCACGATTTGAGTGAGTTTTGCTAGGACGGTGTAACTCTGCAATGGGGTGTTGACTCTTTAATTCTTTGTGCTGTAGCCTGCTGTTCATTCTGCCTCCCTTCAGTTTTTTTCGTTAACCTTAAGATGATCATGTTTTGTTGTGAATGGACAAAAAAGGATTTTGATAAGAGCTCACAATTGGATTCCCTGCAACAAAACAAACACTTGGCCTGCATGTGGGAGTTTTGTTTCCTTTCAATTAACCCACTGCTTTTGAGTTCAGTTGTACACCTACAATACTGAGCAGAAAATAACTGCAGCAACTGTAGACCTCTGCAGGTCAACAGACAAATGTTCCGGGCTGCAGACACGAGATCCGAGCGTGCCTCACAGGCAGCAGCTGTCTGCTACAATGATCTCTGTGGCCTCTCAAATTCGGATGGAAAATAGAGCAGCGCTGTTAATAATGCATGGCACAGGCATCGCCGCTCAGCTGTGGACAACAGGTGGAAGCCTTTTGGTCCCATGCTGCAGATTACCCATGTGTCCTGGTGACTTACAAAGCACCTTTATTTAGCCCTCCATTGGAAGAACTGCAAAAAATGGATCAAAGCAAGGACCAGCTCCTCCTTAAAAGCTCTCTTATTAAAAAAAGTTTGTGGTCAAGGGCCACATGCCATTTTTAAAAGGGACGGATAGGCCAGGTCAGGAGAAAGTAAGGTGAAAAAAGTTGAAATGTTTACGTAAAATAGTTTCTGGTAAAGGTGGTAATCACAAAGTAACACTCAATGCAATCTGATTACCACCCTAAAAAAAATTATTTTCACATCAACAGTAGTCTGACAATACAGGAATTGCGTGATACTCTAATATATATCAATCCATATGTAGAAAACACACAAGAATTATTTCAATCAGTATGTCTGGCAACAAAACTAACTACTGTGTAAACATCGTTGCTACCCTTGAAAAACACTTATGTCCTTTTTTTTTTCATCTTTTAAAATTTTCCGTGTTACACGTCGCATTTATGTGAACGTTTTAAAAATTTCCAAAATCGGACATACTTGTTAAGTTGTTTTTCACAGGACAGCGATGATATGAAAATATGTAAAAAAAAAATTAAAAATGTCATTACAGATACAATAACTAAACTACAATCACAATCATATAAAATGATTACGTTTTTGGTTTTGCGCTTGGGCTTATGCTGCATTCCAGAAAACAGACAAATGATACTTTCTGGCCTTTGACAATGAATGCTCGGGGTCCCTTTCACATAATCAACTTTGTGAAATGAAAGAAAAAAAAAAGATCCAAATTGTGTTTATTGGCTATATGACAGCCTCTGCTGGGGGTGAGGGGTGCGGTTGAGGTTACCTAAGATCAAGTTTGTTGTTAGCACATACATAGCAAATAAATCAATGGCCATTAATTCCTTTTGAATAACCGCCAATTTTGAAACCATCTACATTTGACGTTTTTTTATCGATACTAAGAAGAGCTAGACGATTATTTGCGAATCTGATATTTTGCACTAGCCACGAGATCAGAGTGGCGTAGATGAGTCGCTCCAGTTGACGAGTGCCCTGCCATGTGTTACTGAAAGAGATCAGCACGTCCTTTGGACATGACAAGGGCGGCAAAAATAGCCTTGCCTCCAGCCTCCCTTGTCAATCAAGTTGGCATGTGTACGCTTGTGTGTGTGGGGGTTCTTGTATGTCAAGAAGAGGGACAGATATAACCTCTTCACACCTGCTCTTCAATATATTTTGTGTGTGTCAAAAACCTTCTAGTAAAGCCAAATGTCATCTTGGTCCCCTTCTACTGGTATCAGTGGAGTACAGTGGAACCACACACAAGTTATCAGTTTTCAGGAAGATACGCTTTTTAGTGGACCAAAAACAAATAGAACCTTCACCATACGTGATGTCATACGTCGTCTAATCTTGCGACACTTCAGCTCAGTGAGCAACATTCGAAGTAAGGCAAGCAAGCTTTTCTTTGGCTTCCAACCGCCCATCCCATCATTTTTATGATGCCGCCACAGAAGTTGACTAGTGATAGCATGACATGTAACATTAGAATTAGAATCAGATCGTAGTGGCCAAAGTGGTGCAAGTTTTTCTTCTGGTCAGCATCAATAATAAAAGAAAAGACAGGAATGAAAACTGCCAAGTCAGCTGTTCGGTCATAACGTAAAGAGACTCGCCGAACAGACACTCCTCCGAAGTCCTTCACACACCATCGTTAATGGTGACGTACGATTTACAGTGCTTGAGATCTACCATACTGTGGGGGTGTGGATGATTTTGTTTTACATCACCAGTAATCCTCCGCTATATCCTGGTTCACCTTTAGTACTTGCGCTATATCCTTGATTTTGCTGTTGTGTTGAAATACATTTAGTAGGTTTAAAAAAGCTGAAATACTGTAAGTTTGGGTGTGATTATATCATTTTAGAGGGGTCTTTTAAGATTTTATTTATAAAACCAATGCTTTTAGTTTTTATTCCATTATTACATATTTTCAATACATTTCATGCTTGAAAATTCTTTTGTGTGCGTGTTTGAATGTTTAAAATGTGTCCAAAAAGTTTGTATTAGTACATTTTAAGGTTTTGAAAGTGTAGGAGGGTATACAGTAATCAGGTTTAAAGGGGGGGAAGTCAACCCAAACATATTTTTTTCAAGAATATGTTCTATGCAAGCCTAATAGTTGAAACAAGGCATTTGGATAAATATTGCGTTTGTGGAATAAGAGTAAATCCACATGTTTTTAGCACTCTCTGGTGGCGGCCATTTTGTCACTTCTGTCGACTGAAAATGACATCACGGCTGATTTGTTTTCTGAAGCTGAGCCGCGATTAGTCCTTACCTGACCCCTGAGCAGTTGTGATGTCATTTCCAGTCGACAGAAGTGACAAAATGGCTGCCCCCTGAGATGGCTAAAAAGGGATGGATTTTGCTGCTTAACTCATATTCCACAAACGCAAAATTAATCAGAATGCCGTGTTTCAACTAGTGGGCCTGCTGGGAACATATTCTTGAAAAAAATATGTTTGGATTGATTTTACCTTTAAACTATGAAAAAATGGTGTTCTATTTTCTCCTTTCTTGGGTGGGACTGGTACTCGCAGGGCAGAGCAACGCGTATAAACAGCATACTTTCTCTGCCTGTTCTTACTCTTAATTACACCAAAAAAATACTTTAACACGTGAAGTCTTTGTATGTCTGAAATGTTCATAATGTTAATGTTTCTAAGTACTTTTAAATCTGATATAGAGGAGGTGTAAAGGATGGACCACGACATAGCAGGGGATACGGGTGCAATGGATCAAACCCGCTATACATGACTACTGCTGTGTTTGACTATAGTGAATGTGGATTGAACATGGCGCCTTCACGTGAGCAATTGAAATACAATTGATTTTTTTTTTTTTTTTTTTTTTTCCACCAACCAATCCGCGGACCATGTGCTTGCCGAACCGTGGCGCATGACATACGGATCATGGGTCAAAGATGATCCGTTGCACCACTAGCAGGGGACCTTCAGGGTTCCACTGTATCCAGCTCAATCCATAAAACTGTTCCATCTCTCCAGAAGATAGCCTCGCCCCTCCATTTTTCAGTTTCCGTAGCAGTGAAGTGGACTTGTTTGCAGTTCATTGTTTTTGTTTGTGTTTAAGGACCTAACATGTGTGGGCATGCCTGTATGTGTGCTGTTGGTGTGACAGTGTGGGCACATTGATGCCCACTTCCTTTTTTGACGTTGTGGTGTCGTGCGGTCGGCTCGCATTTTGTCGCCAGGTTGTGGGGTGCGGCGCTGGGTTGACATTTAAGATTCAGGTGCTTTTATTGCGCTTGTGGTTTTTGCTGCTTTTTTAACTTTCCTTATCTAGGTAGGGTTTTTTTTCCCCCAAGTTGTTAATGAATGGATTTGCTGTGTTCTGAGGACTGGATTGACGTATTTGTGGCGCCTGCAGGATTACCCGCTGCGGCTTACCTTTGACACCAGCGTGTGTTTGTGTCCTACAGGATCCCGGCTCACTATGTCTACCCTCAGGCCTTTGTCCAGCCCAGTATGGTGATCCCTCATGTACAACCCACAACTGCCACGGCAACAGCTGCCGCCGCCGCCGCCACCTCGCCATACCTTGACTACACTGGAGCCGCTTATGCTCAGTACTCAGCTGCAGCTGCCACCGCTGCCGCAGCAGCTGCCGCCGCCTATGAGCAGTATCCATACGCGGCCTCCCCGGCCCCGACGGGCTACATGACCACAGCCGGCTACGGCTACACGGTCCAGCAGCCGCTCGCCTCCGCAGCCACCCCGGGGGCCGCGGCGGCAGCCGCCGCCTTCAGCCAGTACCAGCCTCAGCAGCTGCAGACGGATCGCATGCAGTGAAAAGAAAATGGCGCGGTTGAGAGGTCACCACCCCGTGCAACCGGGGTTAAGTTACTGTACGATGAGGGTTGTCCGCACAAGCTTTTAACTTGAAAAGTGAAGAAAATGACAGGATGTGCAAACAAATGCTGTATTTTATTCAAATTAGATCAGTATTTTTTCATTATTTAATATTTATACATCAGCAAAAAGATTGAATGTTAACAAAAGCAGACTAACTCAACCTCATTACTGATTTTTTTTGTATATATTCTGTAAGTGTTCCCAAGCGCATTCATGTCTTATGATCAAGTGTCTTCCCCACTACTTTAAATACCAAAACGTGTATGAATATGAGTGAGTCGCTCATGGTGCATTTTTCAGGATTTGTATCAGCTGAATCTATGCAGACAGCTCCGTCTAGTTTCCCCTTAAGTATGTATACTAACCAAAAAGTTAGGGATATTGGGCTCGCAGTTGAAATTTCAAGGTAATCCTGAAATGCACTATAACATTGACATGGCACCTTAATTTGACCGTGCCTAAACCTTTGTGCAACTTCATTTGACCAATACATTTCCTGCCATCATACCAAGATGACACCTAATAATTGATCAAAAGTACCTTGCCATTGTCAGGCAATGAGCTTAGCTTGTCAGTGTTAAGTTGCAAATGAGTCACAAACTGGAAGAGTTAAAGGAAGGCACTGAAGTGGATATCTTTGGAAATTGTCATGGCTCAATCACCCGTTGTGAATTTTGCCATTCAGCTTCTTGTTAGAGAACAGCGCGTTATGCAAAAAGTACTGCAAAATTGAAATGTTGGATGTGTGCATTCCAAATATTAGAGAAGGTTGAATTGAGTTCACCTGTGAAAGTTGTTGTGCACTTTAGGTTCATCCTGAAATTTCACCAAAAAGCCCATTATGCTTATAACTTTGTGAGTAGTGTACATGTGTTTTCCATAGCGGATTAGCTAAATACTGAAGCTGGGAAAAAAAAGCACTAACCTTCCTCACTCATCAATTGCACATTAAGCAAGCTCAGCAAAAAAAAAATTGAATGTGAATCTTTCATTTTGTTTCCTAATGTGCCTTTTAAATTATGCTATTTATGTATTTATTATGAAAGCGTACAATAAACCATTTTTTGTGTTTGGTGTTTAGTTAGGTCCACTGCAACGTTCATCAAGAGCATGCCGTGGATGTTTAAAACAGTGCTACAATTTGTATAAAGAACAAAATATGAGTGGAACATAAGCAATAACTTCTGTAGATTTGTAATGTCTTGTAGACTCTTAAATGTTGCCCGTTTTATACATCTACTTGACCACTTTGATAAGGAAGCTTATGAACTTGAACCGTTTGCTGTCGTCTGTCAATGAATGTGAAGTGCAAATGTCTTTTACCTTGCATTTTACAATACATAGATATTTTGTAAAAAAAAAAAAAGTATAGTTGGATGTTTGTATGTCAAATAAAGGGAAAACTACCAACAAAATGGTACTTATTCTGTGTATTTTTGCTAACAGGCTACGAATGCATGTCAATATTTTGTATGAAGCAAAATAAAATGTGTCCAATGAGGAAGTATGAGTTGTTTTACTGCAGTAGGAGGCTATTTATAGTCTTATCATTAATTTGACGTGTTCAACCACGCCCATGTAGGACCTTTTAAGACCGAAGTTTTATGTTTTCTCTTCACTTGACGTTTGGTACCTGTATTAGTGTTTACATAACATTTAACTGGGTCATTTGATATACTGTACACACATTTCGGGCAGCTTACAACGAGTGATTTTCGCTAACATGATGACTTTTAGTTCAAATTGTCGTTGTCACTAAAACATCTTCCTACTCCACCACCTCCGCTCCCATCCCCTCATCCCCCACATAAGGTGCCTCAGCTTCCTGGGTCAAAGACAATAACATTGCAACTACATTTGGTTTTTTTTCCCTTTCACCGATACATGTAGTTAGGTGGTGCCTGTGCGTGCTCCAGAAGTGCACTCAACAGCAGCAACATTTTTACTACAATGATACATTATACTACTCATTACATTTTATTATGGCTACTTGCTTTTGTAACTAGCTCCTCTCTGTTTTCAAATGTAAGGAGTAAAAATAAAACGTTGGAAAGTTTCTGAAAATGAATGAATGATTCATTAATAATTACGACACCCGGAAATGAGCGAATCACGTGATAGTGACGTCACTCCACTGTTGTTGATGGTGTTTGTCTCGACCGTCCGCATATACTATTGTAATTACTAAACACAAAGGACGTCTTCTATCGGTTGCAGCCGGAAATGGCCACGGATAAAACTGCATACACTCTACTGGACGAGCAACCCCCACCGCAGCAGACGTCGTTCGCGTCCGCGTCAGGCCAGAACATGTTTGTGGACTCTCCCGGGGGTCTCCCTCTACCTCCGGCTGCTGCTTTGGGGCCTGGTGTACCTGGAGCCTTCAGTATGAGCAACAAAGCATCCTCGCATTATTGTCCACCTGCATACGGCTTTCACGACGACATTTGCGGTAAGTAACAGTGTAAAGCCCCCCCGTACTTCCAAATAAAGTACGTTCATGTATTTGTTGTCCCTTATGGTTGGGGTTTGACACTACAGGTGATACTAACTACATTGTGGAGGACCCGCCACCATTTGATGATAACCACGACTTCGGTTATGGATTGGATAACAAAACCTTAAGAAGAGCTTTCATTCGGAAGGTAGGGGGCAGTCTACTACGGTGAAAAAGACCATGTGGGAAAATATTCCGGCCAAACAAGAAATTATTAAAATGATTAATGAATAGACACACTATGGGCATCACGGTGGGCTAATGCAGTGTTTCCCAACCTTTTGTGAGCAAGGGCATATGTTCAGACATTTTTATTTATTTTTTTTTTTAACTTCTTTCCAGCAAAAAAATGCACAAAATGATGGTAGTAAACTCAGTTGGACTCACTTGAAGTGTAATGTCAAAATAATCAGGAAACAAAGATTATTATATACCGTATAAGTATTTTGAGACAAGGCACCACTTACTGTATGTGTGTAGTAATATGTATACAAACTAAATGTACTGATATCACATCTATTTATATGAGTCATAAGAGCCAACTGGATTTTTTTTTTAGATTCCAATATTTGGCAGAAAAAAATTTAGATAACAAATTAATCAGACGTTTTTGGCCCCTTGACGCTAATAGCATTGAAGATACGAATAACAGGCAGACTATTTCCCTGTTTTACAATACTTTGTCCTCTAGTTTTACTTGACAGCAGAAAAAAATTCACATAAATTGGCAGATTTTGGGGGGGGGGTGCTTGACTGTCGTTATCTTTGTCTTATGGTGTAATGTCTCAATGTGTACAATAAAATAAAAAGAAAACTCCACTCGCTCCTTTCACCCTGCAGGTGTTCTTGCTGCTAACTGCTCAACTGGTGGTGACATTCTCCTTAGTGATGTTTTTCACCTTTGTGGATGAAATCAAGGTGTTTGCGCAGGAAAACCTCTGGCCCTATATTGTGTCCTACATCACATTCTTTGTGTGCATGTGCGCCATCAGCTGCTCTGGAAACCTCCGTAGGAAACATCCATGGAACCTGATTGCATTAGTAAGCCATTTTTGATTGTCCTGGTTTGTTGTAAATGGTGAACACTATTGGGAGGAGTTTTTTTTTTTGTTTGTTTGATCTGGATTCTTGAATGAAAATTATGTAAAGGTTGTGCTTTAGTGTACTTGACGGAATGCCGCAATCTTATTTCATCCATCCTGTTCACCTGTTATATTTTGGGCATGTGACGTTGGCAAGATCACGTTCGTGATTGGTCCGTACCTTAGCCCTGAGCAACTATGATGTCATTATCAGTCAGCAGGAAGTTGCAATGTCCACCTCATGAGATGGATGAAAAAATTTTTATGTATATATATTATTGTAAAAACATTTTTTTTAGATGTCCCCTTAAAAAATGTTTTGTACTAAATAAAACAAAAACAAACATACTAGGGGGTAACACTGTATACATCTTTTAAATGTCATATTGACATACTGTACAGACAGTACATTACATACATCTAGTTGTAACAGTGATTTAAGAAAAGTTATTTCACTGACAGTTAAGCTATGTACAGTGGATATAAAAAGTCTACACACCCCTGTTCAAATGCCAAGGTAGTGTGATATAAAAAAAGAATAAGATCACCAAGATACTTTAAGTCTTTTCCAAACTTTTTCCACTTTTAATGGAACCTATAACCTGTAAAACTCAATTGAGAAAGTAAAAATAAACAACTGAAATAATGTGGTTGCACAAGTGTGCACAACCTCTTAAAACCATGTCTGTGTTCTGTGTGTCTGTGTTCAGAATTAATCAGTCACATTCAAACCCGTGTTAAATGGGAGTCCCCAGACACCTGTCACCATTTAATGTGCCTCTGATTATCACTAAGTAAATTTCAGATGTTTAAGTAGGCTTTTCCTGATATTTTTTGATTTGCTTTCTACCCTGAAGGTTTTTCCTGATATTTTTTGATTTGCTTTCTACCCTGAAGGTTTTGTGCTAACACTGACTGCTACTTGAAACTGTTCATAATTCCATCCACCCAGTTACAGCTGAAGAGACAGCCCCAAAAAATGATGGTGCCCTAACCATGCTCCACGTTAGGTATACACAGTAGTGTTGTTATGGTGCTGAGTAATTTTGGGTTTGCATTTGGGTCCTTTTTTAAATTATGGCCAAAAGGTTCAATATTGGTTTCATCAGACCATAACACTTTTCCCCACATGGGATTGGGAGGTTTGGGAGACATGAGTTGAACGCGATTAGTCAATTCTGAACACAGCAACGTCCCAATTAGAAGAGGGTGTACACACCTGTGCAACAACATTATTTCTGTTGTTTATTTTTACTTTATCCCTCAAAGATTACGAAAATATTACGAAACAAATGACCTAGTTTTACAGTTTACAGGTCGCATTAATTGTGTGTAAAAGGTTCATAAAAGGTTTCATCTTGCTTAAAAGCATTTTTTTTCTGTTTCATGGTTCTAGATGGTCTGTAGGTTCCAAGTTCTCCTAAAAAGTATTTTTTCTTAATTTCAGTCCATCCTGACCCTCAGTATGTCGTTTATGGTGGGAATGATTGCCAGCTTCCATGAAACCGACACAGTGGTCATAGCGTTGGGCATCACAGCTGTGGTCTGCTTCACAGTGGTCATCTTCTCTCTCCAGGTTGATATCTGCCACTTCCCTGCAGCACTGCTCGTTTAAGGAGCAGTTGAAGTTAAATGTCATGCTTGTCATCCCTGCACAGACCAAATATGACTTCACTTCCTGTTATGGTGTGATGTTCGTCTGCTTGGTTGTCCTCATCCTCTTCAGCCTGCTGTGCATCATCATGCGTAACAGAATCCTGCACATTTTCTATGCTGGACTGGGAGCCTTGTTCTTCACCTGTGTAAGTCCTCGCGCAAACACACACACATATTTGCATCCTGATGGGTGGCGGATGTCAGATGTTTGTGACAGTATTCTTTTTCTTGATATTATATTGATTACCAATGTCCCTAAAGTCTCAAGTTTATACCAAAATGTCAGTGTTATTTATACATATTAGGCCACACAAATTCACTTTGATTCAATATTTTAATCTCCGTTAAAAGACGTTGCAATGTCGCAGATATAACAGCCAATCAAAAATGCAGATGAGCTTTTTACACAAAAAATGCACAATACATATACAATATATATGTGACAATTTCTGCATCCCCCTGTAGATGCCTTTAGAGACTTCTTTCATTTGTTACAGTTCTTGGCAGTGGACACCCAGCTGCTGCTTGGCAACAAGGAACTGTCCCTGCATCCTGAAGAATATGTCTTTGCTGCACTTAACCTGTATATGGACATCATCAACGTCTTTATCTACATTCTTGGTTTTCTGGGAAGGGCCAGGAGCAGCTGAGCTCAAGAAAGTGAGAGAAAATCATGTCGGAATACTGTTTTTGCTGATTTGCATGGAAATGAGATCTTGTAGTTTTTTTTCCCACTTGTTTGCTTTCACTGATCAAAGTACTCTGGTAAATTGTCTTTTCTTCACCCGGCCTTTTCCAAACTCAAAATGCTATTCTGTGGTGGTACTATTATGACGGAACATCTAGATTGGTTGTTTGTAATATTTTGCCTCATTAAACTTTTATTAAGTACATCATAGTCTGTTAAAAAATGTGTTCCATTGAAATGTATTATACATTGGACCATTTACTAATATTCGCATGTGTGTTTCAAACGTGTGCACTTAAAACTTAAAACCTGATGGTTTAATTGCAAACCCAGAAACTATGAATGCACTTTAAAAGTGATATCTTATCAAATACAATGTTTCAACTCTATTACCCCACTTCAAGCAAACCAATGCTAATGGCTAATGATGTGTATGCATCATGAATTAATTGCAAACCCATTAGTCGTTTTATTGTTTCTAATTTTCTTTAAAAATCAGAAATTAGATGGAGTGCAAACACAAGTATTCCAGTATGATCACTACAAACACAAATTTGATATGGACCTCCCATTCTAATATATTATTCACTGTGTGAAAATTTCTAACCAACTAATCCAGTGTTCCTAAAAAAACTTTGTTTAAATTGTGGTGTTGGTTCAGATATCAGCTTGTACTTTGACCACAACTCATTTCTTATTGCAATTTGTCCACACTTTTATTGACGAGTGTGAAACAAAACCATATTGCATCCCACAGCCTTTGTTTGTGCTTAAACACAGTAATTCTGAAGCCATATTAATACACAACTTTTACAAAATGAGCAATTAATGCAGCGGTGGGCCAAGTATGGCCCGCAGCCCACAAAAAGTCGCTCAGATGTTTTATCTGGCAGTGTTTGTCAAAGTATGGTACAAGACTTACTAGTTCTATGTGGGCTCGTTGAGTGGTAAGTGGAAAAAAATCACAAAATTAAACACAAAATTGACATTTAAAACATGAAATACAATCGTACAGATTACAATGAGGGTTTTATCTACAGTAGAGAATGTTTATAAACTTTTTTTAAAATCCAGTACAGTACATTTTTTACTTTTTTTTTTAAATAAGCAATATTCATTTTGCTTTTCATGTACAGTGGAAATATATTTTAGACTTTTTCTGTGCAGTACAGTTTTACATATCAATTGCAGTATTTTCTTTAAGTACAGTGCAGTTGTATTTACCTTTTATGTTGGGCATTGTGGTGGCACAGTACTTGGAGAACCAAGTTTTTTTTTGTGGTGGTACAGTACTACCTGGCGTAAAACGTTTGTTAAACATTGAGTCAATACAGTACATTCCTTTAAAACAAAAATCCATTCAATTTATTGTAAATTATTATTTTTTTAAATTTGAAAAATAAATAAATGCATTTAACATTTAATGATTAATTTAAAATCGTTTCGTTCATTATAATGAATTTAATAACTAACAAGGGTTATTTTATCAAGCCTAAATTGTGTTTTGTTGACATGGTATTATGCTAACTAACTACAGTGCTCTTCCTCGGAAACTTAAGTGAAGAAATTAGACCTTATTTGTGAGTGAGGTTTTGCGTTGCTCAAGTGTCGACTGTGCCTGGGTCAGGTATGTTTGTCACGTGGCCACAGGTGAGGTCACATGACGCGGGTTGAACCACCCGTGTGACGTCATAACGGCTCGGTCCTTAACTAATGAGAGGCCGAGGACGTGGTAAGTGTTCATTTAATTTGGACCACTTCACTTCAGTAATTCAGGCATTCGTGTTTTTTAAAACGGGGAGTTTATTATTACGCGGATACCTGACTTGAACAGTTACACCAATATGTTGTACAGTTTTGCTACAACATGTGCTGTCGAGACGGTCCGCCCAGTTTCCTTGCCAAAAGGTAGGAATGTCTTGAGTTAGCCGTCTGAGGCTAGTCAACGCCGCCTTTACATTACTTGGCACATTGTAGACGTACGATGACAAAGTCGGCTGTGTCGGGAAGGTTGAGCACACGGTCACGTTCAGTATACGACAGTGCCCGCGTCTTTTGATTGTGTTTACAACCCTTGTTAGCTTAGCATACCTACACAGGAACGATGACTCGAGTCCACACCTGAAGAAGGAAGAAACGGTGAGTTGCACCGGGAGCACAGCCAGCACACACGGCAAGTTTGAGACGTCAACCATCAAGCAGAATGAGAATGCAAAACAGTGCAAACCATTAAGACAGGCTGAATCATTCATCATTTCATTTTGCTAAGTTTGAATCAATGACCGTAAATATGCAACTTCCTGGTTGTTTGAATGTTCCGCCCTGTGTCCAGATGACTCATTTGAAAAGGCTAAATCCATTACGGTTGCATTAGAGTGCTGTAAACGTAAACTTTATCTTTTCCCGGCATGTTTTTTAGTGACGCATGGAAATTGCAACGTCAAAACACGCATGTTAATTTCGTGTGTTTAGTTTCATGGTGCCTACTTTTTTTTGTCTTATCTTGCACGTTTGGGAGTGGTTTGTTCGTACTTTGTACGTCTGCCTCACCCTTCTGAATTTCGGAGTTCGAATCTGCTCAATCTTGTCTCTATGTGGATTCGCATTGTTCTTACCACCTGCCTCTGTGGGGTTTCTCCTGCATTCCAAAATACATATAGATACTGTATTAAAATAACAACCAATGAAATATTGTTGGGCAGCACGGTCTCCTAGTGGTTAGCAAGACTGCCTCACAGTTCTGTGGTTCTGGTTTTGAATCTCAACCCCCTTGCATGTAGTCTCCTTTGTTCTCTCTTACATGGTACATTCCAAAAACATGCACGAGTCAAGTCTAGATTATCCATTAATGTGAGTGAGTTTTTTGTTGTTGTTGTTGTTTTTTTAATTGAATAGTCATGTAGAAATTGCAGACAAAGCGATGGTGTCAGCTTGTAATCGTCACATGATCAAACTCAGAAAACAGGTGAGCCGTGATTGGTCGTTTACTGAGCATCAGTGATGTACTTTTCACTTGACAGGTGGCAAAATGGCCGCACCCTCAGATGGATCAAAACAGGTGGACTTTGCTGCTTAATTAATATTCCGCAAATACAATATTAATCATAATACCATGTTTAGACTAGTGGGGCCGCGTAGAACATCTTTTAATGAAAATGTTTGACTTGCCATCCACTTTAATACGTTGCAGAGGTATCAGATGGGGACTCAGTATCGCAGCTCCTCAGATTCAGGTGACTCGGACTTGGACTCGAGTGCAAAATGTGATTGGGATATCCCTACTGGAGGGATCTTTTCTCATACTAAAGGCGTGTAGGTTTTGTTTCCTGCTGTGCAACACAGCAGGTGGATTATAGGCTCATTAATACCTCATTTTTCATTTGGCTTCCTCTGACAGTTATCGTATCACCGTTTTTATCTAAAAGGCCAGTGAACTATTCAAGCTACTTCGCTCATCTTGGAAAACCACATTCTATTGTAATGCAGTGTCATAACATGTGGCTTCTTTCTTTCTCCTTGCTTTAGTGTCCAGTGTCGAGAGAAGAAATGAGGCGACACCCGATTTTGGTCCGCTGGGGTTTTTAGCGAAGGGCCCTGCGCTATGGCCCTGCACACGTCCCCATTCCCCAACCGGTGCGCTGCAGTCGCCCATGCGGTGGGATGGGCTTTGATTCTGCCATGTTTCTGGTTTCTCGACCGCCTCATCGCCGTGTGCAAGTTGACTACCCTCGAACGGGGACGACAGGATGCCTGCTACCTCTACCCCCTCAAGGTCTTCTTCGGCTCCATCGCCTTCTTTCTTCTGTTTGTGGTGACCGCGCCCGTAGCCTTGCTGGGCTTCCTGTTGTGGGCCCCGCTGCAGGCGTGCCGCAGACCCTTCTGCTACCACCGAGAGTCGGCGTCACTCCAGAATGAGACGCACAGGGGCTTGGAGCTGGAGGGAAAAGCGTCGTTCGTCTTTGCCTCGGCCAACTTGTGTCTTTTGCCCGACAGTTTGGCTCGCTTCAACAACCTGGGACACACCCAGCAAAGGGCTGTTGCTATCGGCGAGTGCATCGCTCAGGGTGTGGGCCGACCCAATATCCGTATATTTATCGACTCTCCCAGCAGCTGCGGTACTCTAAGCCCCTCCAACAGTATACTCCCCGCATCGAACTCCTTTACATATGGCGCTACAGACAGACAGGCTGCGATCCCAAATTCCAGCAGCGAGGTGGTTTATCTACCCGAGGATACAAAAGAACCCTCTGCTTCCACCCAGCACAACTCGAACCAGAACTCCAACCAGCAGGACCGAACGGGCCAGCGCAGCGCCCCCCGCGCTTTGCTCTCTCAGGGCCTCGGCCAACCGGGCGACGTGCCGTGGGAAGTGTCCACCATGTTCCCCGCCCATGTCGACATTCTCTGTTTAGAGGAGGTGTTTGATAAGAGGGCTGCACAGAAGCTCACCCGTGCGCTAAGTCCTTTGTTTGCACACATACTCTACGACATTGGGGGCTACGCCTGCCAACCCCCGTGCAGCTGTTCCTCTTTTAAGTTCTTCAACAGCGGCCTCTTCTTGGCCAGCCGATTCCCTATCGTGGAGGCCGAGTACCACTGCTTTCCCAACAGCAGAGGTGAAGACGCGCTCGCTGCCAAGGGCCTTCTTTCCGCTAAGGTACTTGTTTTCTGTTGATTGTTAAAGTGGCTCTGTAAGGGCCCCCCGCACACCAGACAACGTAGCCGAATGTGACTGAACAGGACAATTGATGACAAATTACTATCAGCGTCTCACATCGTTACACCTGGCGACTGTTTTTGCTCATTGACCTCCAGATTCTTCTTATTCAGATTTTCTTTTCCAGGGCATTTATTCATTTCAGAATCCAACAGCCTTCATCCCCAAAATCTTTATTACTCTGTGGGCAATGATTTAAGTAACAGTAAGTCATGTTTTCACAATCTTAACTGTCATGCTAGTGTATAAAAGAAGTTAGCTGCTGTTTAAGTAAAACGGGAAAAATCAATCTACTGTTCAGGGGTGTCCATAAATTCACATCTCGTTGCAATTCAACTAAACATCAGTGGAGGGCGCCATAAGTTGATGCTAACAAAGCTTTATTATTCACAAACAATTGTTTCATTTCAAGAGACAAAAAAATGATAAATATGTAACATACTGTGTAAAGTATATTCTCTTGTTTGGGGAAGCACACTCGTCACCAACTGCGTAATAATATAAATAACAAACAGCAGTTAACTAATGTGTAAAGAGATTGTGGACTCCATGTATTGACCAACACCCCTTAACTTTGATAACGCAGACATTGTTGCGTTCTAGCCACATGCCTGTCTGCTGAGGTCACGTGTCATTTTAAATGTCATCAAACCTGTAGCTGTTTGCAATAAAGATAAGCATTTTTTTTCCCCCTTACCCTACCCAATTTGAACCAAACCTTAATCTGTGGCGTACCGTTCCACCCTGAGCAATTCAGGTTTGTGGTCTCATGCTTGACGATGGTTTCAGAGGCATATTTTTATGAAACGTATGGTTGAATTCCGGAATGATGACTTCGTGGGCATCATAGTTTCCTTATTTGTCATAATCTCAGGTCTTGATCGGGAAAAATTCGAAGCAGAGGAAACTGGTTGGTTATTTCAACTGTATCCACCTTCATGCACCAGAGGGTAAGAGACGTTTTCAGACTAAGCTTGAGGTAATGGAAAAGCAAACATGAATGACATGTCTTTTTTGAACAAGGCGAAGGAGCGATCCGCTGTGAGCAGCTGAACATGGTCACCAAGTGGATTGGCGATTTCCAAACAGTCACCAGACAGCCTGATGAGGAAGTGGTTTTTGATGTGCTCTGTGGAGATTTTAACTTTGACAACTGCTCACCGGGTGTGTTTTTCTCTCCTGCAATTGCCATTTGCCCCCAATTCATCCACTTTAATATCCACCTGCTCTCCTCTTTGTCTAGATGACACCTTGGAACAGAATCACGGTCTCTTTGAGGAATACAAAGACCCTTGCAGAGCAGGGCCAGGGAAAGAGAAGCCCTGGGTCATTGGTGCGTACATGTTACGTGTGGACAAACACACGAGGTCCCATTTGAACATATAATGATGAAAATTGTCATTTTTGCATTCCAGGAACCCTGCTAGAGCAGCCAACGTTGTATGACAATGCTGTAAACACTCCGGAAAACCTACAAAGGTAATGTATAGATCCTCTGAATATCAACATAACTAGAATGAGGCAAAGAAAACATTTTTGTGTGCGTGTGTATGCAGAACGTTGGAGAATGACATGCTGAGAAAGTGGTACATCTGCCCGCCCGTTCCCACCGCAGGCTCGCCATTGGTTTACCCCGAAACTGACCAGCCGTGGATCGGGCGAAGGATTGATTATATTCTATTCCGAGAAAAGTCCATTTCCAAGCACTGCCAAACCGTATGTGGCTGCACTTAACATTTCTCGTTCTCCGCTTCTCTCCTTGTTTGACCAATCCCACCAATCTGTGGAAGTAACAAAATACTTTGTAAACGCTATTAATGAGCCATTTGTATGACGTGTTGACACAGATCACACTCGTTTGTTTGTTTGTAAAATGACAACTACATTTTCTCCTCTTCTTTTAGGAAGTGGAAGAGGTATCCTTTATAACCCAGCTGGCTGGCCTGACGGACCATATTCCTGTGGGCTTGAGACTGAATGTCAAAATGGACTCTTGACTTTAAGTCAGAACTTAGAACTAATACAAACAATTCCATTTTCAGAGAAAGGGAACAAAATGTACTGAAAGTACATTGCTGGATAGCCATAATAATCTTATGTTTACATAATGTATTTTGATTTGGAGATGTAATGCTGATGCACTAGAAATCTCTGTAAAATATCTCAGGTGGTGTTAGTATGGGTTTTTCTGAATACTTAAAGTATTCAATGTTATGCATTTAGGCTGGATTTTTGTATACGGTACTTATTTCATTACAATAATTCCCTACAGAAATAAACAGTAATTGCTGTTCAACAGTGCCTATTCATTTTGCTCTTCTCCTATTGACTTCTTTCTCATATCTCATTAAAAGACAATTTCTGTGACAGCCCAATGAGTCGGCATGACCAGAAAATTTGGTTTCTACTTGTTACTTTTCAACATCACCGCATGTTGAGACTTTGTTCAGAAGTGAAAGCAAACAGATTGTTTGAATGAATTACACTACACACAAAGAGTTAGTCATATTCAGCTTACGGATGAAATTGCAGGATAAACCTAAAACGCTCTATAACCTTGAGAGGTGAACTTAATTTGACCCTACCTCTACTTGAATGCATTTCTTAATTTTTCGTTGTTTTGTACTTGTGTTGGTTGTATAACCTTCTGTTTTCTAACAAGGAGCTCATCAGCAAAACTCACAATGGGTGTCTGATCCATGAATGGACCAATACGTTTTCTGGTTCAGTTAGAATTAGTATTTAAACACTCTTCATTATGCTGGTCACATTTTGACATCACAAAATCAAGATGACACCTAACAATTGATCAACCATACCATGCCATTGCAAGGCTTCAAATAGGGTTGTTTTTTCAAGAGAGAAGTGGCCACTGAGCTGAGTGTCAATGCCATTCGCAGGTTGCCATAGACGGACTGGAAGAGTCACAGCAGGACATAAAGTGAACATTCTTGGAAAGCAAACAGCCTTTGCGAATTGTGCCATTCAGCTCCTTAGAGCAAATACCAGCAGCGCAATTCGGTTGTAATCGCTAGGGGGCGATATGTACATATACCCGTTGTATCACAACAAGCGAAGAGCACTAGCGAACCAATCAAAATCCAAGCACGTAATTTACTTCCTTGTTTATCTGATAGACAGAAGGTTGTCAATGTCGTATTGTGCACATTTCAAAGAATGAATATTTTTAAGTGCATTAACCCACTAGTATGCACAAGTAGAATATTAGAACAGAGTCGTGTCTTCACAAGACTCTGCTTGGTCGCTAAAATTCCTTGTCGTAGCCTCTTCATTCCTCGACATTTGACTACATATTTAACCTCATGCTGGCACATGCACCGTCAATCGTCATGTCACTTTTACACAAAAAGATGCTTTTCGGAAATGGAAAATGGCCGCAGTCATTTACTGACGAGGACTGACGTTATTCAGGATGAATCACACGAAATGGATGGCGAATCTAATGACAAGCGTCACTCAAGCCAAAGTGAGTTAAAACCTTCCATTTGATTTCATTATATCCACCGAGGGGTGTAATTTGATCCCGTTAGGCGTTTTAAATTATGTTAATTTCCTTCATGGCAAAGATTGGTGAAATTGGAGTAGCTTTGAAAAAGTAATTACAGTATTCACATTAAAGTGGCTGCAATTTGGATGGTGTCAATTTCTGAGTTTCTCCTATTTCCACAAATCGCATAGTTCTGCTTTCATAATTTTGTAGTGAAGTATTGTTACAGCTCAAAACCGCATTTTGAAATTATTGTGCCATTAATACATTGGAGTTGAGAAAAAAAACTCTAAAACCTACATTGAATTTACCGGTAAGTATGTTTCTTTTTTTTTTTCAGTATTTGTAACAAGTTGTAACTTGCCGGTAAATAAGGTATTTAACTTGATATGAAATTATGACTTATTTATTCATGTCTTGCGAGACAAGAAAATCTGCGTTCCTCCACTTGATCGCATAGATACTCTTAATTTAATCATGTAGTACTTAGCTACCTCAAGTATGCTTTCATTCACTTGCATTAGATGCCCAGCAAGTGTCTGGTGAAATACATGTTGTTGGTCTCTGACCATGCAGTTGTAGCTCACATATCAAGTGAAAGGTCTCTTGGTTTGCTGGTTAATAGCTGTTTTGTTTTCATGACTGTTTTAATATGCAGGGCCCGCTGAGACGTTCAACCTCGACGTGCTTGTGGCGCTCCTGCGTCAGGAAAATGCAGCTGACATCTGTGTGATTAAAGTACCTGAGCACATCAAATACACAGAGTACTTCATCTTTGTCAGCGGCGTATCACCGAGACACCTGCGCGCAATGGCACTTTATGCCATTAAAGTAGTAAGTGGCCTGCAATTTCTCAATTTAATTCTGACACCTGCAGGAAGAGGTCTTTTTTTTTTTTTTTTTTTAAACAATCACTACTACGTCCTTTAGTACAAATTCCTGAGGAAAGATCACGATGCTCATGTTAAGATTGAAGGAAAGGCTGCAGACGACTGGATGTGTATTGACTTCGGTATGTATAACATTTTTCTGAAGCAACGTACGTTATTTTGAGGGCTGTACTTGTAGGTGTGTATTTCCCCTGTCTTTTGTGTGCTTCAGGCAATATAGTTGTTCACTTCATGCTTCCAGAGGTGAGAGAAGTGTATGAACTGGATAAACTGTGGACTCTGCGCTCCTACGACGAGCAGCTAAGCAGAATCCCTGATGAGAAGCTGCCAGAAGACTTCATATATGACCTAGAAGACACTAAATGATAAAACACATTTTCAAATTGATGCTTTCTGGATGACTCACACATTAGATTGTGTTATTGTATAATTTGTCATTTGCAAATTGCAAGCATGCATTTGTTTTTTTTGTTTTTTTGAGAAATTGCTTGTCCAATAGTTTTGACGGTTTAAAGTAAATTAGCTTTTCGGTTTTGGTGCCCTGCCCTATACTGCAACGTGAGTAGGCAAGCCTAATCATTTTTTCCAGAATTGGAATGACATGCGGGACAAACATAGAACTTGAATAATACAGTATTACAATTTTGTGTGAGTTGATTTGTTTTTACTTATATTAAAGAGCACATATTGCACGTATTGTGTCAATTTGTGTCAAAACATTTAGTCAGGAAATATGTGGTCCTTGGAGGCCTCCCAGTAGCACTGATGAAAAATTGTGTCCCCCTCCATCATTTTGTCGCCCATCCTGGATGTACACACTGCTATCAACAGTTGTGGTATTTGATCGACAGTCAACAGTTGAGCAGGGCGTGGTTTCACTGCATTCAGCAGACAAGCCAATACCACCAACAATCGACAGACAACAGCCTTATTCACACATCGATGGATTATTTATGTAGTGAGGACATGTATTCATGTTTTATTATACTTACTGCATTTGGTAAGGTTTTACTTACCCCAAAAATACAAGTAATACTTTATTTTTGTCATCAAGACTGGAGAACATAAAAGATCTGTGGCCTAGCAAGTGACCGTTCTGTTTCATTGACCCCCTGTGAGTCACGCTGGATCCGAACATTAGCAAAATGTCCAAATAATGAATTTAGTGATTAGGACCCCACTTTGTGCCTTCTCTTCTTCTGTATTTCTTCACACAGGATGATGTAAAGATGAATGACTTCCACGAATGCTCAACATAACTGAAGATGTGAATAAAGAATGGACTAACAGGTAAAACATTCCTCAAACGAATGTTGGTTTTACTAGTTCAACCTCTGCGCTACTGTCGCTCATGTTGTCATTAGCTGCTGCACAGTCATTCTACCAACTCTAGTCATCCCCATTAATGGCCATTGCGTTTACGTACATACTGTGAAAGAAAAAGGAGCTTTCTTCACTTATGACACCACAGCTCATTACTTTTTCAAAGACAGCCGATTGATTTTAAAGCAGAAATGTTGGCCAAACTTTTTGCTCACACTGTTACTATTAGTGCGTCACTAATGAGTAGTGGTGCACTTGCTTGACTTTGGTTCAGCCAGTGTGGGCTCAGTTACCACTAAGTGACGTGCGAACATGAGTGTGAAAAGTCATTTGCGTCTATACTATAAGTGATAGACTGACAACAAGGACAGGATGCGAAGGACTATCCAAAGTCAGCTGAGATAGGCTTAAGATCCCCGTGACCCCGAACAGGGCAAGCACGAGAGAAAAGTGATGGATGGATGTAACTAACTACTATGCATTCTTTATTATACTGCCACAAGGCGCACAACATTAGGCACAGTCAAATGAGATCTAATACAAGCTGCAGCAAAACAAATACATTTACAGATCATAAAAATAGTCATCACAATAGTAATAATTCTCACTCTAATTGACATTGTCAGCATTAAATAATCTAGTTTTATAGTCGGTGTCATGGTGCATAGTATACTTCTAACAGTTTGCTTAGCTTATTTAAAGTACATGTAAAATGAAAATAAATGTCTTGTGAATTAGACACGCCGCAGAGAGTGTTGTTCAAAACCCTGGCAAATTTCATTAAGTAGCCGATATAAAATGGGGCTTCAAAATTTCTGAAAAATCATGCGATTATCGCCGTTCTCAAATGCTGTGGGTGTGTCTGCTGAATGTGCTTGAACCACGCCCCGCTCACCCGTCAACTGCCAATCAAATACCACGACTATGACCTGGAAAAACGGAGGATGCTTCTAGCAGCTTGCTTATACCTACGCATCCCAACGTGCACATACACTCCTGGCGGACAGCGAGGTGCTCCAAAGAGGCCTATCCGAAGGAAAGATGCAGTTTGGGGGTTTAGGCATAATTAGCTAGCTAACTGCTCGTCGTAACCACTGATGCGAACAAAGGCACTCAAGTTCTTTTAGAGTTGACGATACATAGTTTAGAAACCAACCAGTTCATCCTACAGGGATTTTAACAATAGAACAACATCACAATATTACAGTTTTACAGCCCTGCCAACTACAACCACATTCCATTGTTAAATGTATACATCTCTGACAGTGTATCGAATTACGGAGCATTCTTTTCTTTGTAAAGGGCAAATGTAGCTACTCTTGGAGTAGGCCGCTGGTTAATATTTTATGATTTAAAAACAAAAATAATCAAGCATTCAGGACATGGTCAAATTCGGATGTATTTTGCACTTTGACACAACAGTTTCCTAATCATTTGCATACTTTTGCATAAATCACATTACTCACAAAACCTTTCTATTGCCCTGGTGTTGCATTTGCAGCTTATGCTCGTATTTCCTACGGGCTAATATCATTTTCAACTTATTTCAATGGTATTATTCCAACAGCATACGAGAATGCAAATGTGTAACTCTATCGTGCTTGTTTTCTTGTAAAATCCAGAAATGGCGTAAAGTTGCTTTTGCACATTTCCTGCTAGGACTTTGTTCCACCAATCCATCAGAATGCTCTTCTCATTCTCACAAAGTAGTTGTGTTAAAGTGGTCCCGTCATTTAGGGCCTGAAAGCTTTTGAGACCTCCATTACCTACACCTCAAACATTTGAGCACTGACCATTTTTATATGATTTCGGAGCAATGTGCACTCTTTTTTTTTTTTTTTGCCAACAAAAGGGTTGAGTTACTGTTTTAGGTTGTTGTCTGTGTGGGTGGCAGTGCCACTGTTTACAATACATTTAAATCTCACTGATGCCTTGGCAAAGTCTATTTACACACATGGCGTTGTTCAATTTATATAACGTTTCTTTCGTTGAGCTATTACCTCCGATTAATTGTGTAATTTGTTTCTTCGCACAGACTCTGCGCTTTCGTCAATAGAGCAGAAAGTGATCACATTTCTACTTAATGTGAATACATATCATCATCTGCCATGATGATAAGCTCGACATTCTCATGGTTGGGGAAAAAAAAAATCCTCTCTCTACTTTTTGCCAACATTACACATAATGAATGAGTCGACCCATTTATTTTCTTATTTAATATTCAAAGGCTGCAAATTGAAATCAATTTGTACGCCAGCCTGTGAGTGTTTGTGCAATTCATTTAAGTTTAATGTCTTAATGGACGCTGGCTGCTTAGGAGCTAATCATGTTGTAAAACACAACATTTGCTGGGATGTAATTCAAAAGGTATTGATCCTTTGGTGCACATGTGGACTCCATGCACTCTAATGCACTTACGCGGCCACAATTTTGTATTGCATAGTGGATACAGTGAGGTACAAAAGTATTTGGACAATAATAGTAGTCACTATGAAGTGCCTCTGTTGTCCTTGTCAGAATCAATCAGTCATCATGAAAATGTAGCAGAATAATAAAACTCTGTGGTCTTATTTTCACACAAACATTTGCAGACATACCAATACAATAAAATGCCTCCTAAAATGTGTTTGCTTCATTTCATACCATTCTAAAATTTGTTTATGCCATGTCTGAATTTGTTGTCCACCTTGTCATTATGGGTAACTGCTAGTGAGGCTAAGCGGTTCAGATAATGGATGGGTGGATGCTCCTTTAAAAAAAAAATGGTCTGATGTTTTCAGTGACATTATGACCTGCATTTTGCCTTTCTTCAGTCGAGGCTGAAACAGCAGCTACTTACAGAGTAAATACTTAACACAGTTTTCATTATCATACAGTTGGATGTTGTCAAGTTTACAAGTCCACATTGGCATTTGTTTAACAGTCCGCGATCAGCTTGCTTACTGAAACATGTTGCTAAGATGAAGGGCTACCATTACACTTATTAAATGCTAACATTA
Source organism: Filicampus tigris (assembly GCF_054856515.1). Lineage (NCBI taxonomy): Eukaryota > Metazoa > Chordata > Actinopteri > Syngnathiformes > Syngnathidae > Filicampus > Filicampus tigris. The sequence goes on from NC_141224.1 coordinate 12,341,025, forward strand.
GCCAAAAATGTCCACTCTGTCAGCATCCTGACAAACAGCATTTCACTGTTTGCATATACGTTATCTGTGTGCAGTTGATTTATGAAAGAGTAGTGAGAGCGTGACAATTTGCATTACCATATGCATTTCTAACAGTGTAAGGCTCTGCCGATCACAATGAATAGAAAAGTGGAACATATCGGCTTTTTGGGGGATGAAATGGTGAAGTCTCAAAATAATGACGACCATTTTGTCACTTCTGTCGACTGAAAATGACATCACAACTGCTCAGGGCTCAGATAACGACCAATCATGGCTCAGCTTCAGAAAACAGGTCAGCCATGATTGGTCGTTACCTGAGCCGTGGGTAGCTGTGATGTCATTTTCAGTCGACAGAAGTGACAAAATGGCCGCCCCCAGAGATGGCTAAAAACGAGTGGACTAACTCTTATTCCAGAAACGCAATATTTATCAGAATGCCTTGTTTCAACTGGTGGGCTAGCATAGAACATATTCTTGAACAAATATGTTTGGTTTGATTTCCGCTTTAATTGATAAGCTTTCACAGATGACATTTAGGAATTTCAGTGATTTCTTACCTCCATTTTCAGACACAATACTATTTTGACAAAAGTTTTAACACTTGAATCAAAACCCTTTATCATCAAAGAAGGTCCAGAATCAGTGGAAATCATCAAATTGTCACCTGGTCCCTGGAGACTCATTTTCAGGCCTTCACTGAAGCAGCCTTCACTTGGTGCTTGTTAATGACTCTTGTAAGCCTCTCTTTTGTTGTCAGGATATGATAAGCCTGGTCGATTTGGTTTGAGATCAAGAATATTCCATTTCTTTCTCTTCACAAAAGTCTGGAGTTGGATTACAGTATATTTACAAATATCACTTTGCCCAAATACTGTTGCGTCCTGAAAATGGAAGTCCACTGCACAAAATGGCTGTCATTCTTAACTGATAAATGCCATAAAAGCTAAAGGTGGACACGTCAGTCACCCTATGATTGATTGATTTCAAATTCATGATGGTGGTGGTGTATAGAAATACAAACAAATCAGGAAAGATGTGCAGTTTGGAGAGGCTTTGTATGTGTAAAATGTAAATTTAATCGTATGTGTGAATTGTGCTCAAAACTGTGATTCACAAGTGAAATGATGTGCAACGTGAGGATATGGGAAAGGTCATCTTATTTTGGTGTCTTACGCATGTATTTAGTCATAAAGTCACAAAATACTGACATTTGTGTCATTGGCAGAGATTACTAATTGAATGAGGCTGTGGATTTTTCCCAGGAGGGCTGTTCAACTGAGTGAAATTTGCCGCCTCCCCCATCTGACACACCCTGTATAAAACACTTGCAGCGCTGGGAGGCTGTCAGAAGAGCTTGGAAAACATTGGAAGTCACCCCACAGCACAATTTCCATCCTCAAACAACGTACGTCCTTCAGGATGATCACTGATCATCTTTTTGGATTAGGAAAATCTGGATACTGGATGATTATGTCTGTTCTGACTGTAAAGTTTTTGTTTCTTTGATGTGAGCCAGGTTTCTCTGCTGGGATGTCGCTGGTTGTGGTCCTCTGCCTGTTGGCTTGTGTTCACTCGGGCATTGATGCGTATCCACGCAAGCCTGTCACCCCCAAAGAAGGAGCACCCCCTGAGGAAATGGCCAAATACTACTCGGCACTCAGGCACTACATCAACCTCATTACAAGGCAGAGGTGAGTGACATGGAGACAGTGTTGTTATTGTTATTATTGGCAGTGCAGTATTGACATGTTGCCTGGCTTTTACTGTATCCTTGCACAGGTATGGAAAACGAGACGTTCCAGACACAATGTTTTCTGATGTGTTTGTAGAGGAGAACACAGAGACTATCCCTGGGTCCAGTTACGGAAGGTATGATCTGCAACGATACAACATCCATCTGCTTTTAACATAACTGTGTACATATGTATATATATAGGGATTTTTGGGGTATAGTTTTATAGTATCTTTCAGGTTTTGTTCTCTTTTTACAATTACACTGTCAGATGTTATATTTTTGTCACTGCTTTGAATGTCACTCGAGCAATATTTTGTAACTTTTGGGCCATTGTTGTCATACTTTGTACTCTCAAAACAAAAAGTAGCATTCGCACACCTACTGACTGCGAGATTACGAACCATTTTATACAAGACGTAACGTCAAAGCCAACGCTCTCGAGATAACGAATGGAAAATCGCAACACTTTGTGTGCAGAGAAAGACATTAAAAAAAAAAATTGAATTTGGAAGATGGGCAGATGATCCGACAAGATGCTTTTTGGATGCACTGTAAATATCTTGTTGCTATTTGTTAATTACATAATAACTCATTCTCGGCCAGGTCTTTGACTCCCTACGCAAGCGTTTCAACAGAGGAAATGAAAAAAAACTACAGTAAGGGGAGTCTAGCAATGCTTTCACGGACCATTTATGGGCCACAGGTCATAATTTGACGAACCATGCTTCAAATGAATCATGTTATGCCAAACCACACTTTTTATTTGTGAAGTGTGAATATTGTAGGGAACATAAATACAGAAATACAGGGCTACTAAATTTGGAGAAAAAAAAAGCATTTCCACTGCAAGTAATATTATTTGACATTTCTCATAGGTCAGGGGTGCCCAAGTCTGGTTATCAAAAGCCCCTGATTTTAATTAAAAAAAAAAATAAATACTTGAATGATTACGATTTCTTCAGCTGTAAATACAAATTAATATAATATTCTGTCTCGTTATAAGTTATCAGAAACACATTTCTTTAGGTTAAGGTAAATGTGTTGTTTAAAAAAAAAAAAAAAAAGTATATTATATTAGTCTCAGTCCCCGAAGGGACATTTAGTTTTCACTTCATATACTTATTTTTAATCACACATTATATCTTAAAACGTATAAAGGTAACTGCTGTGGTGTATTATTATAATTTTTCCTGTTGTATATAGCTTGGTGTTCTGGTATCTCTTAATAGTACTATTAGTACTACAATAATACTTAAAAACTAATGCTAAAAGGAGGTTGCTAAACAGCATTTGATTTTTCCATCGTTTTGCAATAATTGGTGTTGATCTATTCTATTCTAATGATTTGTGTCTTTATTGTGTTGTAGGTATGATGAGCTGCCAATGTGGTGATGATGCTGGACTTACTTAAAACCTTTAATTTGGGGGTGACTGTAAATTGTGTTGCATGAAATATTGTGTTTATTAAAGTACATTTATATTGTAAATACTGTAATGTTTATTCACATCTTCTGGTGGCCCCATATGAAGCGTTCCATACTCCGCAATGCCCTCTGGTGGTAAATTGCGGTACAATGATATTTTGGTACTACAGTACACTATTGGATTGTGTTTTGTGTTTGGAATAGTAATAGAATAAAAATCTGTGCATTCATTTTGAATGTCTATTTATTATAATTATCATATTCTTGTTAGTATCCCCATTGCATTTGGTTTCTAAATCATATTGCTAATGATGAAATTGCCTTCATTTGTGGTAGGTGGTAGTTTCTCTGATCTAGAGTAGTCAATAAACACGAAGCTGTGGCAAAGTTAACAAGGATGTTTATTTAATGTTGTATTTTTGTAACATTTCACAATGTCCAAGTGTATGTTGATTTTCTATATCAGTGATTCTTGAAGTGTGGTCCGCAGGCTCCCGCGGTACATGAAAGAATCCGTGGCTATGTACAGTTCAGTTGTATTTAACTTTTTAGTACAATACAGTTGCATTTCATCTTTATTAACTGTTTGTCCTTAAACTTTTATTTAGGTATTTTTAATTTAACTTTTATGTGTAGTACATTTTTATTAAATTCAGATTATTTTAATTTTCATGGGTAATGTTTAAACTGCATAATGTTACGGTGGCTCACTATCATATTAAATATACTTTTTAAGAATGTAACGTCTCATTTTTTTATGAACACTTGGACCTACTGTGCTACTGCATTTTGTTGATCACAATGATGGTACTTGGTGGAAAAAGTTTGAGAAGTACTGTTCTATGTCTACTGTGTATTTTCTTTAAATAAATGTGAAAATAGACAAAATGGCACCCATCTTGTGTTTCCCCCGTGTAGTCGTTGTAAATGACTTCTATAGTACAAAATAGAATGTGGCACATTGTGACACTTGTAACAATATGTAAGAAGTGGGACATTTAAAAAATATATATTTTATTGAACCTTTAATTAAACAGGTAATATATCGTTTGGACTAAAAACCTCTTTTCAAGGGAGACCTGGCCAAGAGGCAGCGACAACCTTAAATCTAAAACAATACGGTTACATAATGAACACAGAATTTTACAAAAACATGATAAAAAACAAGTGCATATTGTATAATTTGTTTCAAAAGCTCTCAGTTTGGAATTAAAAAACTTTTTGCTTCCATCCCTTTTGTAGCATATATTCCCTGCATAAGGAGCAGAGTAAACAAAAGCTCTCTTATCCAACTCTGTACAGCAGAGATGTCAAACTCATTTTTGTTGCGGGCCACATCGTAGTTCTGATTTCACTCAGATGGCCGTTACGACTGTTAACCCATGTAATTTTATGATCGTCTTAAACACAACTAATTGATGGATCACTAGTTTTGAAATCAGAAGCCAGTAAATAGTTTGTTCAACTATTTTTCAATGCATTTTAAAGGAAGGATTGGTAACAAATGCTTGAAATATCGAATATGTTGTGTTAACAGTGAAGACAATTAAAAAAAAAAAAACATGTCAAGTCAACACACATGATTTGACTTCCCGGGCCACATAAAATGATGTCGCGGGCCGGATCTGACCCCCGGGCCTTGAGTTTGACACCTGTGCTGTACAGCATAGGGGACCGAAAGCAACAAATAATCCTGTTACCGAAGACTGCAGCATTCAATATTTTTCAGAGTAATTAAGGCAAAAATATAAGGGGGAGAGGAAAAACGAAGGCCTTCGGCTAAGGGTGATTTGGGATTGGGCCTAATTTACAGTGGTGACTGGACATCACATCTTACAGTTAGTAATGAACCTCAAAGGAGTGTGATAAACAGCATCAATACTTTACAGCAGAATTCATACATAAAATATATCCATAAACCAACACAGATAAACACAGATACAGTTTTAGCTTGAGCTTCCTCACATGATTTTCTATACAGTGTACGTATGTGGCTTGAAAGTGAGTGAATAATAAGACGTGAGTATTTGGACCACCTCCATTTCATTGCCTTCGAGAGTAGACACTGGGGGAATCATTTGAGCCAACATTTTACAGTTAGAAATGAACACGAGATTTAGATTTGTTTGATCAGAAGCGAGAACAAGTTTCAAGTGAATAAATGCATGCTGGACAGCTACAAAAGCTTTCTACAGAGATTCGACAGCCTGAAAAGAGATGGTCCATTTGAGTAAACAACAGTGTAGTCATCATAGAAATGTAAATTTGCGTTGGTCCGTAAAATCATTGGTATAAATGACAAATAAGAGGGGACCCAATACAGAATCCGGCGGCACCCCCTTATGGACAGTAACAAATTCAGAGCACATACAGTCATATTTAATGCACTGGGACCCATTGCTTAGGTAATTTGAAAAACAGGAAATTGTCCATATTCAATTCATTATCTAAACCGCTTATCTTCACTTTCCTAAATCCTAGAGTCTAAGAGCAAATGTGAGTAGTGGTTTGTACATGTTTGAAGGTGTTCTCCACAACTTTGAAGGACATTGACGTGATCCACAGAGAAGCTTTGTGTGAGGGGGGAAAAAGGGGGCGCAGCATCCTGACTCGCTGGTTGAATGGCAGACACGCACACTGAGCATTAAACCAGCGTTAACTAATGTGCAATAAAACAACAGTAATGGACATATTGGGTGGAATTAATTCAGCAAGCGTGACAGGACTCCAGTGAAGAGAGCAGGTAATAACATGTTTAAATGTTGCACTCGAGTTATGTTAGCAAGGCAGTGCTAGCTCCGAGTATAGTTCGGCAAGCGTTGTAATTTCAGCTAATTTATCTATGGATATCAATAACATTCAAACATGTATATCCAGTAGTTATTCAAATTGAAACGCTTATCTTATATTTCCATCCACTACGATACATTTGATCGATCTGGAAGCGATGAATAAACGCGTGAACGCGCACGTGAGCGTGTACTAGCTACGCTAACATGTTGTTGAATATGATTAGCCAATGCTAACTGAAATTATGACAAGAATTGTATTAGGCACTGAGGGCTGCACTGAACGGGCGCTGTCGGTTTGAAAGTGTCACATCGTTGCGCGATAGCGCTCTAGATAAGTGCTAATCAGTGGATAACAGTGACTTCAGATAATGCCACGCTACATCGCGGTGTTAAAAAAAAGGTTGCATGGGAGCAGCGAGCCCTTAACGTATGACAACAGAAACAAAACCACAACGTACATTGTAGCGCACTGCTCCATTATTATCGTGCATGACAGAAGGACGCACACTGTGCACTTAAAGTACAGACACCTGTGTGAATATGTCTGGTAAAAGTATTGACTGCTCAACTAAAATATAGAAATATGATGTTTTACTGTGGATTATACTTTGTACAAAACGTTGTAATAGTTTGGCACAATGAATCGATAACCAAAATCTATCTATTGTCTATGGTCAGTTAGCTGTTGATTGCACTTTATTTCTGACATTACGTTTAGTATTCACAGATGCTAATTTTCTATTGTCAGCAAAATATTTTATTTTCATCAAATGTTGTTCATAAAATTATTTTGAACATGGCTAAACTCAAATATATTTTTGGGTGGAGCAACAACTTGACATTTTAGCATCCAACTGCATAAAAAAATAAGTTGTGGCCTAGCTGTAACACAAGACATTTTAGATCTAAAATAAAACAAAACAACTGGAGTAATATATCACGCCATCTCTAATGTTGGGTACACATAAAGATAATCGGGCTGTTTTTAACAATTTTTCACTTCACAACGAAGACAACAACCGCCACACTATCTTATGTCTTTAAATGTCTTATATAAGATTGTCCTGTGGTCTGATGTGTGTTAAGAGTGAATTTGAGGGTTTTAAGATGGTGCATGACACAAGACATTTGCCACATATAATATTTGGAGCCAGCAAGCAATTCTCTTAAATAAGGTCAAGGATGAGGAATATCCTGCTTCTCTGAATCTTTTTATTCATTGTCGTGAATGCTCCCTGGTTCATATTTCTCCATGTCGCTGCTGTCCCTGTTTTCTGCCTTATAAGATGCCAAGAGCTCCATAAATCAAGCTCTCAACTGCAGTTGACTGATATTTTAGGTTGAAAAAAAAAAGTAACGTCTGTTTTTAAATCTAGTGCAAGTAAAACGTCTGAAATAAATACACAAGTCAAGTACAGATACATGAAAAATCTAGTACAGTCACAGTACGGAAACACGCTATTTGTTCTTCGTTACTTTGTGCCACTGGCTCTGTTCGGTGTCGTTGTTGATGTCATTGTACGGTCAATTGCTATTTAACAGATGTCTCTAATAACACGTTATGTAAATTTCTAGTCAGTTGGCGTTGTAGTTAGTTATTTACATACAGCGTGTAACCACTAGAAAATGTTCATTCATATGTGGTCTCTCTAAACCAGATTGCCTCCCCCAAGGGGTTCACACGTCTGTTGAATAGTGTCACACATCAGATACAGTTGCTCCTAACTTCCCATTTATAAACATCTCATTTTACTTTGGAATGGGGAAGCAGGGTTCCAGATAGTTCAGCATGGCTGTGCCCTGCCACATAATATACATCCTGCAGTTGGCTGTAATCTCGGCGTAACCTCCAGGAACCGACATGAATATTTTCAAACTTAAAGTCCAAATATTTACTCTTATTGCCATCTTTGCAAGGACTGATCATGTTACGTGTATTACCTAGCTGTTTATAGTGTAGTATGTTATTAAAATAGCAGCCAGAAACTCTTGGAGGACACCCATAGTGTCACTGCTACAAGCTATCAGAATTAATGTACTCTGCGTTTTAATTCGATGCGTCCCTCCATCCATTTCGTCTTTCACTTTTCGTCATCACATGTAAGCTGGCAGTGTTCTACATTAACTTTTCATCTGGTAGCAGTTGGGTTAAAAATAACCAAATTTGGGTCAAAAATGGACCGATCCACTACTTGGGTCATTTTGACCCACCTTCTTGTTTTTTTTTGTACGAACAGCCCAATTTTGGGGGGTTCTAACTTCTTTTTCTGCGAAAAAGAACCTAGAAAATTGGGTCAAACAGCCCAATTTTTTTTGGGGGGGGGGGGTTCTTTTTCTGCAAAAACAACACAGAAAGTTGGGTCAAATTGACCCAATTAGTTCCAATTAGGTCAATTTTAACCCAGATTGGGTTATTTTTGACCCAACTGTTTTTAGAGTGACCAGTACCCATTCATTTTCTAGACTCCTTCTGTTCCAGATGCCTGTCGAAGACCAGACTCCATGTTGGAGTGCCGTGCAAATGATTTGAACACAGTTTGTGGGTGAGGTTCTGTTTTTTTTTTTTTTCATTTTCTTTCCATGATATACAATTTAATGCTGTGTGAGTACATTTTTTCAGAAGCAGAGTCATTATTTGTCATTCACTGCCACTCCTTGTTCTCCTATCTGCATTAGTGTAACAACTTCAGTTGTCATCTTTTTTTCTGTGGTGTTATATGTCAGTAAATATCTCTGCTTTCATTTGCCACGGTGTCCAACGTTAAGTCAGAATATGAAGCGGCGTTCCTGTCTTCTCTTTAGCCCTGCAGTTGCTCTGGTCGCTGTAGGCGGGCCGTTGGACAAAATTTGATTTTGTGGAGAGGGTTTTGCCATCCTAAAACTGAAGAGCACACAACATGACTGTGGCCAATGCAAAGTCAGGCTCAGGTAAGCCGCTGCCAGTGTCCGCAGAGGGCCTCTTGCACATGAACAGCCTGAATGTTTGCTTTTCCTTTGCTAACATTTTGCTGTCCACTTGTCCATTTTTGAGTTGTCTTTGCAGTGTGTGTTGAAATCCATTTGGTACAAATACTATTATGAAACCACCGACTAGTTCCTGCATTTTGTAAGGCTTTTTATACAATAGCAGAGTTTCCTGTGTAAAGTTTGACACATCTGTTGATGCAAGAATTTCTCTGTGTGTCTGTGTGCGAGTACATTAGTGAATGTGAACTGGCTCATTGATTGACTGTCCCACATTGTTTCGCTCTTTTTTTATGAGTGTTTTCATTAGCTGTGTTCTTGATGTTGTAATTGTTGTCTTGTCACCTCTTTAGCCATGCAACAGGTTCTGGACAACCTGAAAGACCTACCAACGGGCTCGCTTGCCAAAGACATCGACCTCATCTTCCTCCGTGGAATCATGGAGAGCCGCATTGTCCGCTCCCTTGCAAAGGTACATAAAACATGCCATCCAGCTGTTACTTATCCCGCAGGGATATACAGTAGAAGTGCACTGCATCACACTGAGAGCGGTTTGCCACCGTTTAAGGTTTACCAAAATAAAAGTAGGGATGCGCTGTGCTCTTATACACAGTAAAGTCCTCAAGAAATATCCAAAAATTTGAACTTCACTTGAATTGCTCTTTTTATGTATGACCAAATGATCCGAAACTCACATTTAAAAATGACTAAAATAATTGCACTGCAAGGTGAACAACTGCACTAGTTTCATGGTTGTCGTACAGTTTTTCCTGCTCTCTGGCCAAGAGACTGACCAAAAAACAAAGCCTAGTGTGATGGCACTCAGCAGGGCACAGACCTCCGCCAAGGCCAAACAAACCTAACCAAAAATCATCAGGTGGAAGGCCATGTAGTTTCACTTTAAGTGCAGCTTTATCTGCCAGATCTGGTTGGTCACTGCACCGTAACACTGTTTCAATTCAAGTCATTACCAAAACGCAAGCCTTATAAATAATGATAAAGACAGCAACTCTTGACCTCGTGCTTTCATATAAAAATTCTTACAGTTTTACAGCCTTAACCTGGCAGTATGAAGTCAGTGATTGTGTGAATGCTTTCAGCATTTATTGTGTGAATGCTTTCAACATTCACGCACGTTATTCCTATATTTCTTCTGCCCATTATTTTGATATGCATTTACTCTCACATGATTCACCCGATTCGCATCATTCCAATTTCAACATATTACTAAAATGCACACTTTGCAGGCTATTTTTTTTTTCTCATTCCAAAAATTCTACATTTTCCCAAAATGAAACATTTTCAGCCAAAAATTCTCCATTCATTCCAGTGGCACATTCAACATAACAGACTCATATTGTTCCCATTTGAAATTCAAAACATTCAGCTCATTCAATTCACCGAGGAGACAATTTTCAACATGCAAAAAATTCCCACTGACCAAAATTCAACATTTTCACCACTAAAATTCCCACAAAAAATTACCTGTTCCTTCCCAATAACACATTTTGCAAAACAGATTCACATCTTTGCCCCCATTTGAAATTCAAAACATTCAGTAATCAGTACATTTAATTCACCTTGGTAACGATTTTCAACATGCCAAAAATGTGCACATCCCACAAAAAAAATAAAAAAATCCCCATTTCCCCCAGCATTTCAATATTTGCACACATTTTCTCCAGAAATGGCAAATGTCTACTATACACACGATGTCATCATTGACGGATTTGCGCTAAATATAGTAAAGTTGATTTCCCTTGACGGCCCCGGCCAGAGTGAGAACTGACAACAGATTGTGTATCATGCAACAGAAGGTCCGAACTCAAGTATTTACACGCAGTGTGAACATTACGTAATTACACTGCTTAAATAGATGTTAACTGAGGTCAATAAGGCCAACAGCATGATAATACATCTGTGCTAGAGATTGAGGCCACGCGGTCAGTCTATTAATAGAACAATGGAGCATGTTGCTCTAAGAAAACTGTACCCCACCAAACTCTATTATGTAACATTTTATTCCCGATAGGTTTGCAAGTACTAAGCTTCAAGTGAACTTGTGCTAATTTCGCAGTGTTCATTTTCCACTTAATAATGACAAGCCTTTTAACAGGTCATTGTATAGCCTTTTTCTTTCCACCAAACTAAACACTATTACAGGAGAGATACTTCAACTGAATATGAAAAGACTGAAAAATGACCAAGGCCATTATTGTAGAGCAAGATGACGAGATGTACCATAAGAGCAACTCAAACAAAAGCGCTCTTTTGAATGCCATGGAATCTGTGAGGAAAAATAAAAGACAAGGGTTCCTTCATTTTACAACAACGTTCCGTTCTTAAGGCAGCGACCTAACGGGAATTTGTACCCAAGTCGGAACACACCATGGTGTGTTGCAGTAGTAAATATTTGTATGAAAATGTTTTTAAGTTGTTATTTTAATGTTAGGCACTATGGTGGCACGTGGAGCACTCAGTATTTTTTATGTGGTACTTGGTGTAAAAGCGTTGCCATTGACTGCCGTGGATAATGTGTACATTCTGCGTTTGGCGTTCACAGGCCCACGAGCGCCTCGAGGAGGTCAAGTTAGAAGCCGTGCGAGATGACAACGTTCAGCTGATCTCCGAGATCCTGGACTCTCTCAACAAGCTGACTGAAAAAGACGCTTCCACTGTGGAGCTCTCCCAAATCCTCCGGGAGCCTCATTTTAAGGTAGTTTTTCCTCTTCAGTTCTATCGTCGAGTAGTAGACACAAGACACTCTTTCTTGTTTTCTCATCACGGGGGAACCACTTGTCAGAGCGCCTTTATTCCAAGTTGTACCTCGCTCTCTGTCCTCCACCACTCATTCGATGGGTAGGAGGGGGGTGGGGTATATTTCCTTGGACCAATGGCAGGCCTAGTTTTGTGGGTAAAGAGAGGGGCAGAGCGTTATGTCACCTCCACGTTTTGGAGTTGCTTTGTAGCCTACAACCAATGTTGCGGTTGCTGCTGGGGTAAGACTATTGCTCTTATTCTTCAGCTCTGTGTTTATCAGTAGACATAAATTACAGGCTATTTGGTGCGCAGCTAAGTTATTTGTGTCTTGTAGTGCACAAATGGATAACCTTTTCGCTGTCAGGGGCCCATTTAAGAGCCATGCTTAATGGAAAACAAAAAGTTCTTGCGCGTTCTACTTTGCATCTCCTGCATGATTTTGTAGGGCTGGGCAGTATGGCCTTAAAATAAAACCTTGATTCAGACTTTTTCCCCCTCTTTGCTCATCGAAAAAAGATACGACTAGGGCTGCAACTAAAGACTATTTTATTAAATTGTTAACGATTATTTTATGAATTGATTTATCTGTCGATTATTTTGTCAGTTCATGATAGTATCTGATAAAGTCATCATGCTTTCATTTCCATACCTTTATTCCAAAAACAGGACAGTATTTAAAATTTACAGTGTAGAAAATGCACAAATATAAACTAATTATGATTCAGTTGCTGGTTTGGTATGTAACGCATCAGTAACATGTCGGAAAATGGGCAAGTTTTTTCTTACAAGGCCAAAGCAGATGTTTGCAAATGTCTTATTTTGAAAAAGATCATGAATCTGCTATAATGGAGGAAGACAGAATTCTGAGGATTTGGACAATTTTTTTACCCAAAGTCTCCAAATGAATAATCGATTATCAAAATACTTATTGATTCGTTTTATAATCGATTACTTGTTCATGAATCGTTATTAATTATTATTTTAATATTATATTATTTATATTTAATCATTATTTTGTGGAATTTTTTTTTTTATTATCTTTAAGACTCAACTATTTGCTGTTATTGTGCTGCTATACTTTTACGGCTTAGCCACCTGGTGGCATCTTGGTGGCAAGGAAACAATTTGATGTGCTTCACTTTGGCAAGTAGTTCTTGCTGCCATCTAGTGACATCTATAGGCAATTACAAACCCTTTTGCGGGGGACGTAAATTACTGACATATTTTTGCTGTTTGTGGAAGACTAAGTCCCCATCCTTCGCAAATAACGGGTGTTCACCATAATCCATAAAACGGATTCATCGCCGGGCCCTATAATCGAGTGAAAACTACAACTCCAATCTAGAATTTTGTTCTTGACTTGTGTCCTCTGCAGTCTTTGATAGAGGCTCATGACCAAGTGGCTGCAAAGTGCTATGAGATACCAAAGTCTGCTGTGAACTGCACCGCCACCTTGGCGAGTTGTCTCATGCCCGCCGACGCCATCAGAATGATTGGCATCCAGAAGAAAGCCGGAGAACCACTGGTAAGTAAGCAGCGTAAGAACTACGGCACCAGTGACTCCGCCTTGCCACGTACGGGCTGTATTGTACACTGGATATATGGAATGCAAGGCTGAACTTTTTGGCAATGACTGAATCCATTCCATAGTTATGCAATTATTCCATAACACCAAAACTTGGTATTTGATCAGGGCTGTGTTGACTTTTTATATCCACCGTATTTCACACGTTTACTTTAATCCGCCTCTCGCCGACCCGAATGACTTTGTCCACACGGCGGACCTGCTGCGTCATTTATGAGGTGCGGCGGTGCGATAACAAAGCCCTTTATTTTAGGGGGTGACCTTCCGCGTGGAGCAAGGAGAAATGGTGATCGCGCGGATCCTGCACGGCAGCTCCATCGACCGGCAGGGCATGCTGCACACAGGCGACGTCATCCGCGAGGTGAACGGCCACCAGGTGGGCGGCGACCCGCACCAGCTGCAGGAGCTGCTAAGGGACTGCAGTGGCAGCGTCACCCTCAAGGTGCTGCCCAGCTACAAGGACTCACCGGCCCTTCCACAGGTGAGGACATGAAGAACGCGTTACGGTAATCCTGCATATAGTCGCCGTTCACTATTCACAAATTCACCTATTCTACATCCTTTTGAATGGAACCTTACTGACCTATTTCAGATTTTTGTGCTATTTCCCAAATGCCACAAGATGGCGCCCTAACCCTGTCTAAATAGGAAAGTAGTACAGTGGTGACTTACAAGTGCCCCAAATACATTTTTTGGGGAGTTAGGAACCATCAATCATCATCTTAATCATTTATGGAAAGGGTAAAGCAGCTAAAAACAAACACAGAATGAGAAGACTCGCAATGAGCTACAGACGGCCACTTTCCTGACGTCACTCAATAAGCCACACCCCTTAAAGGCACACATCCCACATTACATTTCTTGTGACTTGACACTCAATGAAACCAGTTTATTTCTTTATTTCCTTTGTTTTTATGTAACACATTCCTGTTTTTCATTATTTGATGACAGCAATGATGTTTTGGGGTGCTGGAAGTGGAATTAATGGCATTTCAATGGAGTTCGTTGGGAATATTGAATTGATATGCAAGTCAATTGAGTTACGAGCTTGCTCACTGCACAAATTAAACATGGATCTCAAGATACCACTGTGCAATAGTGTTCGTGAAAGTGATACATCTCGACTGAGAGACAAGCTTTGTTATTTCGGGTGGTGCTATTAAGTTTAGCCTGGTTTGTTGGTGGAAGTTGCGGAAAGTTTTGCCGCATGTACATGCACATGCACAAGTGCGCTTCCGGTTAGACTTTACACCGATTGGATCGGCCAATATCTGTGATGTCGGCTGTAATGTCATAATTTTGCCGATCCATCGCTGATCGCAGAATACATGCACACATACATTATATACGTGAAGAAAGCGGTCACAACTGCTTAGTAAGCTGCGGTAATATTAGTCCATTTTTGCCGAGGATAAAGAATATATGCCTGTGGGTATTGCCACATTGTCTAGAGGTGTTGCTGCACCGTTTCTGTTCAAATATCGTAAAATGCTGCTTTTGTTGGCCCCTCTATGCAAAATGGCATTGTGTGTTAGCATTAGGCTAGCCGATTTACGTCTGATAAATTTGTGGCGTAAAGTTAAATTAACAAGGTAAATGTTCATTTCTCATGTTTTTCCCGCTCTTAGCTGCAGGGCTCGGTCCCGATCACCCGTGAATAGCTGGAGATTATTGTACAATGGACCAGTTGACGATTGGCATTAGGGAGAGATTTCTGACCTGCGTGATCTCCGAATACCAAACAAGTGTAAACCGAGCCCGAGGGGCATCTATTAATAAGTCTACCTCAACCTCCCCCCCCGATACACACAGACAGACAGACACACACACACAGACACATATGCATGGACGCACACACTATCTGGGACATAGGGCCCTCGCTTCCGCTTAGAGTAAGCGCACAGAAGCTGAGGGCCAGCAAGCAGCGTTATGTCACATCATGTGACCTTCTTGCTGAGGACGCATCGGTTGATCAGAGTTGACTAATCAGCTAATTTAATCACATTCAAAAATGTTTTTCCTTCAAGTGGTGCTTCCTCCACGGGGAGCACGGCCGATGCGTTCCAATGAATTAGAATATCATAGAAAGCTGTTCACCTCACAAAAGTGAAGCTCTTCGATTCACTTCACAGCGTTATTGTTTTTTTTTTTTTAAATATATAATTTTGGTGATTGTGGTTTACAACTAATGAAAAACCGAAATTCACAATCACAAGAAAGTAAAACATTGCATAAGAAACTGTAAACATTTTTGTAATAGGAATTTGGAAGAAATTGGCCTTCTGAAAAATATTCCAATTTGTTGATGAAGTCTCTCAAGGTCATTCAAAGAATTACTTTAATATGAGTCAGAGTTTTGGAATTGAACATTTCGTCTTCTTGATCTTTCTTGTGGTACATCTGCCATTTCTTGGCAGGTTTACCTGAAGCCCCATTTCAACTATAACCCGGCCTCAGACAACCTGATTCCCTGTAAAGAGGCGGGCCTTGCCTTCTCGAAGGGAGACATCCTTCACGTTGTGAACAAGGAGGACCCCAACTGGTGGCAGGTGAGTTTGTGTGTTCCCATATATGCACATGAAAGAGAACATTCAAGCAGAGGCATGCGGCTCACCAGTGGCGTTGTCCTGATAACATCTCACTGTGGGAGGGACCCAAAACAACAAATGATTCACATCTTATCTTTAATGGCACATTTATAGAAATTCCAAGCTCGTTTAACATACCGTATGAGTGACTCATCCCGAACTTTACCTGCTAGATCAAAGCAAGTGAACGCCTCTCAAATAGGTGGTGCCAACACTTTTAGATTTGAACACAAACAGTCTTTTGGGTCCTTTTGTCGTCCTTTTGCGCCGCGGCTTGTGCGGTGTGTCTAAATATATCTTGAAATGAACACGGCCCTGGAGCTCAGCTGATCGTCCGATACCTCAAGTCGGGGGTGGGCAATTACTTTTTCAAAGGGGCCATGTGAGCGAATGAAACGGTTGTCGAGGGCCATACCAACATGCTGGCCTCAGTTATGTTCAATAATGTGATTTTAATGTCTTTTCACACAGCAGTAACTTGTATTGTTTTAATAAGATGCCGCTTGTGGGTTATGTATTAGGTTTGGTGTCATTAGGAAATCCAAATTCCAATTAAAAACTGAAAGTAGACACTTTCTACTATGTGGACTATGTGGACAAGGGAGTGATTTCCTTTGTAGGCTCGCAGCGTTGTGGGCGGAGCAACCGGACTCATCCCCAGTCAGTTCTTAGAGGAGAAGAGGAAAGCGTTTGTGAGAAAAGACTGGGATCTGTCGAGAAAAGGTTCGTGCCAGTAGACGCCACGTTCAGGCGGCAGCACAACAGGGAACTGATCACCTTGCTGTCCTTTTTCAGGGATGCTTTGTGGACATCTCACGGAGAAAAAGAAGAAGAAGAAAAAAATGATGTATCTCACTGCAAGGAATGCAGGTGTGTGTCGTAATTCACTTCGAAGTCTCTTTGCACCCGGGAGAGGTAAATCTAACATGCCGCTTGTTTTCAAATCATCAGAATTTGATCGTTACGAGTTGCAGATCTACGAGGAGGTGGCCAAGATGCCGCCGTTCCAGAGGAAAACGCTGGTTCTGATTGGCGCCCAGGGTGTTGGGCGGCGGAGCCTGAAGAACAGGCTCATCGTCATGAATCCTCTGCGATATGGAACCACTGTGCCCTGTGAGTGAGTGAGTGAGTGAGTGAGTGACGCTCAGCCAGGGAAAAGCTTCGATCAAATGAGCTGCTGAGAACTGGAGTGCATGGGAGAATTCTGTTGTTGGCATTTTGATTTAAAGTTCAATGACTGCCATAAAATCTGCTAGGTTTATATCTTGGCGATTTATATGCCAATGATTATTTTCACAGAAATGTAACAATATATTGTGAAAAGTGATAAATAATATTCTCTTATACTGACGTGCAGATGCACTGGCACCCAAGCGTCTGGATTTTGCTGCTTTAATTCATTCTCTACAAATGCAATATGAAGCACAATACTGTGTTTGGACTAGTTGGGCCCTATACAACAATGTTTTTCAAACCTTTTGGAGTCAAGGCACATTTCTTTCATTGAAAAAATCCCGCGGCACACCACCAGCTGAAATTGTGAAAAAAAAAAAACAACAACCTTATTTTAAAAATATAAGTGTTATTTTTAATATAAGCATTTTTATTAACATTGAAGAATGACATTATATTATGTCTTGATTAGGAATTAAATAAACACAAAGAAAAAAGTATTTTATAATGTTTCGTATTGATACTTACTCAGTGTGAAACATGGGCCTGTTTGGAAAAACGTGTCACTAATTCGCTTGTCTCTAAACAAAGACAATTAGCTACCTGCTGCTGCTGCTACCTACTGGTATGGAAGAGTACTACAATGTAGTAACTACATGATTACGATGCCAGGTGCTAGACCGGCACACAAATTATAATAATTTCCCACGGCACACCTGACAATATCTCGCGGCACACCAGTGTGCCACAGCACAGTGTTTGAAAAGCACTGGTATAGGACATAAAAAAATGTTGACGTGAATTCCCCTTTAAAAAATTTCATTTATTATCGATATTTGATACAAACTTAAACTTATCAATTACAGTTAATAGTAAGAAGGAAGAAAAACAAACAAAAAAAAGACCTACATTTTTTATTTTTTAAAAATTGCCCTAGTATTTTTACGACCACTGTAGGCAGAAGTGTGACGTTTCTTTGCCTCTGTTGCCTCATTTCAGTCACCTCGCGCAGCCCCAGAGAAGAAGAGCGAGACGGCCAGAACTACTCGTTTGTGACGCGGCGTCAGATGGAGCAGGACATCAAGGACAGCCGCTTCCTGGAGCACGGCGAGTACGACGGCAACCTCTACGGCACCAAGATCGACTCCATCCACCAAGTGGTGGCGGATGGCCGCACCTGCATCCTGGACGTCAACCCGCAGGTCAGCGCCTGGCTCGCCGCAAAACAACTCCACCAAGACGCGGCCCCGTTTTAATGTTTGTTAAAATTGTGTTCAGGCTTTGAAAGTGCTAAAGACTGCTGAGTTCATGCCCTTTGTGGTCTTCATCGCTGCTCCTGAGTTGGACACTTTGAGAAATATGCACAAAGCTGTCGTGGATGCCGGACTTACAACCAAACTACTTACTGTAAGTTTGAAAGGAAATCTGGTCCATCGACTGTCTTTAAAAGCAAAGTTAACCCAAACATACTTTTTTCAAGAATATGGATGGATTGATGGATGTTCAATGCAGGCCCACTAGTTGAAGCACGGCACTGATCAATGTTGTGTTTGTGGAACATGAGTTAAGCGTCAGAATCCACCCGTTTTTAGCCATCTCTGGGGTCGGCCATTTTGTCACTTCTGGTGACTAAAAATGACATCACAGATGTCTGGGCTCAGATAACGACCAATCATGGCTTCGGAAAACAGGTGAGCTGTGATTGGTTGTTACCTGAGCCCTGAGCGAATGTGATGTCATTTTCAGTTGACAAAATGGCCGCCCCCAGAGATGGCTAAATACGGGTAGATTAACTCTTATTTCACAAACGCAAAATTCATCAAAATGCCTTGTTTCAACTAGTGCACCTGCATAGAACATATTAAAAAAAATATGTTTGGGTTGATTAGCCTTTTAAAAATGTTGCCCGAAAACACAAACTTGAAACCATTTTGGTTTCAGGCGGCCATTGTTAGGCTCATGTATGGTAAATGCTAAATACTCCACTGAATGATTCCAAAATACTATCACTTAAAAAAAACAAAAAAAAAACTATGCGTAAGATTACTTCAGATGCATAAAATCTCTATCTGGCGCACTTAACAGCCTTTCCTTTCAGCTTTAATGTAGATCTTTCTTGCCGTGTCACCACAGGAGAACGATTTGAAGAAAACGGTGGAGGAGAGCGCCAGGATCCGCCGCGCCTACAGCCACTTCTTCGATTTGACCATTTACAACGACAACTTGGACAAGGCCTTCGACCAACTGCAGGAGGCAGTAGAGCAACTATTCGTGGAGCCGCAGTGGGTCCCGGTCAGCTGGGTCTACTGATGCTTCGATGAGACTGGACACTGGGCTGTCCTCAGCTGCTACGCCTGCCATGTGAACGGAGACACTGCACTGCACACTATGCAAGTCACAGCACACAGGAAGTGTACTTATTTATTGGCAAACTCTTTTAATATACTCATCAAATGGATTGGGAGTCATATTGTGTCAGGATGTTTTTCATTAAAAAAAGAATAAAATAATGATGTTGCCATGTCCCGTTATTTAATGTTACACTTGTAAGTTGTCTATTTATTCTGCTAAGATAATAGAGGGCTTGCTTATTGATACCTCACCTCAGTGTTTGCGTTTACACTTTTATGGCACTATTTGTACTGTCGTTCTTCTCGTAGTCACCACCCTTCATTAAGGCTGCTTTTTTTTTGCCTCCATTTATAGTTCAGAGGAAATTCAGCTGAATTGAAGGCTTGTTGTGCGTGTCCATCAACCATTTCCCTTACTATGCCAAGCACAAATCACACAACTGTGAACGTTGTTGACATGTTTCTTTCTCTAACTCTATGTGGTGCTGCATTTGACTTAACAAAAACAGACCTTTGAATTAAACAGGGTGCTGTGTCTCAATAAACCGTCCCTTTTGATGTGATCCTACTTAAACTGTTAAAAAACATTTACTGACTTTTAAAAAGTGTATTTTACTTATATTTCGGATAAGATGTATTTTCAAATGTTAAATAAATGTTTTTTTTATGTAAAAACTACTCCGACTGCTGTTTTTTTTTTAACATTGAAAATCAAGAGACATAAAAAATGGAAGTGTATCAGTTTTTGAAGGATATTTGAACAGGTTCACGTGATCAACATAGAATATAGCATACAATTAAACAAGGTATGCGTTTAAGTGTGCCAAAATGAGGCTTGCAGTTCGAACAACCAAGGTAATGTCTTTATGACATTTTTAGACAGGAGTGCTAAAAGGTTAAACATTTAATGAGACATGGAAATCAACAGTCTTTCATTTGAAAAGTTATTAAATCTAGTAATATAAAACATTAACAGCACATTCACACACACACACACACCATTAACACGTTATTGAAAGTCAATTGCAACCTAATATAATTTAAAAGGTGGTTAGTCTTTGAAGGAGCTTATTGGTTCTTTTTACTGCCAACACAATTTTGATGGCTGCCCTTCACAGTAAAAGCTGTTATTATAAAGCATTTGGTCGTGAGGGTTAAGTTACACACAGCGGGCCAGTAAGTGGAGGCCTCTGAGAGCAATACACAAGATGAGAGGGCGGTGTCCTGGTTGCTGCAGCTGGTTCATTTGACTCCTCACCACGCCACCTCGTCCCTGCAGGCTCACGCCAGACGAGGTGAACAGATGTTCCATGCCTGACAAGACGTTCTCTGGCAACGCGGTGATGTCCGTGCCGCTCTGCGGCGACTCCTGGCTTTCCGACAAGCACTTTACCTACAACAGATGTGAGAGAAAATGAAAAATTTGGGGAAAAAAAATTATATATATATATAGTTATGCACATTTTAGTGAGGTTGGCATTTTCTTTACAAACCAGAAGTTCCATGGTTTTTAACACATCGGGACTGCTGCAGACTCTCAACGCAGCAAGACTGTCACAAGACAGTTCTGGAAGGCAAATTACAAAGAAAATGTGCACTTAAGATTTGAGAAGGTTGCAAAATACTCAATAGAAAGTCAACAGATTACTTTTTTTTAAAAAAAGCACGTTAAGAGAAAATGCATAATTGTCTTGGGTTGATAACACTGGCCCAAAAACCAACAATCTTTTTTGGGATGCCAAAGATAGTTTAATGGTTTCTGGGTAATTTGGGGCAACGGAGTATAAAAATGACATCCGTTACTTTGAATTGTCTCTAGGCTCTGAGATCTTGATATTTTTGACAAATTGATAGGGGGCTATCAAAAATGCTTATCGTTTATTCCCGAATAAAAGTGAAGCAAGCCAGAGCATCCGTGTGGTCACTCATGACCCGCGGAAGGAAATTTGTAAACATCAGCTAATGTTTTTGTATTATATGATTGATTAATGTACTTTGATTAATCGTGACTAAAAGCAGTGTTTGTGCTTTGACCGCATCTGTTTTTGCATTACAAAAATCAGGAGTGTACTGCTAATATTGGCTAATTTTCTGATTTTTTGCTGATTTGCACATCAAACATGATTTGCATGAGAAGGCTCTCTGCAATAACAATTTCTGTCTTTCATGATAATGCATCAAAAATGAAAGAACACTGAATGGACATGCTTGAAAGGACAGAAAGCCTCATCAAAGTTGCAGCATAAAGAGAATACCATTCTCAAAAGGTGCGTTTTTTGAGCACTATTTTTTTCAGAGACATCAAAATAACCTAAAACCGTTAAAACTTCCTTGGCACCAAAATGTGTGTTGACCGCGGTTAATGTTTAAATGTTGCGTGAAGATAAAACAAGAAAATGTAAGTCATGCTCACCATTCAAAGCACTAATAATGAGATGAAGTGCACTGAGGACTGACACAGAGGGTTCCGTCTGTGCTGCTGACACACGTTCCGCCTCCTTCAGCACTTCCAGAACAGGCTGGATGCGTTGTTTGTGCGCCTCTGAAACATGGGCCATGTTAACGCTCTTTTCCAGGAGCATCTGGTCCAGCTGCGAGAGACGAAGGAGGTGCAAAAATGATCATTAAGTCAAGCAATCAAACCCTTTGAGTCATCTCACCACACTCTGAAGATCACCGAGAGCCGCTCTGTCTTCCGTGAGCGCTGTGATGTTCTTGAGCAGAGAAGACCTGCTGGCGGCGGGAAGAGCTGCCAGCTGCTGGAACTGAGCACACAGATTCTCCAGTTCTGAAGAAGAAACATCAACCTTGTCAATAGTGTGATTGCTAAGCAGATATTTGTCATTACATTGATATTTATATTCTAAACTGCGTGGCTTGCTCAGGAGAGCCGAGTTATTACTCTTCTCGGCACAACTTGAAAGTTTTTCCGGATATGTGCTGTGGTTTAGCCAATTTTTTTGCCTTGACTTGCAAGCAAACATTTGAGATGCAAGTTTCAATCCCAGTCAAAGTTTATGAATATTAAACAAAGAGAATAATGTGTACTTACGAAAAAAGAATGACTTTATTTTAGATAAGTCAGAGTAGCTTAATGCTAACAATGTCAATGACAGGTTAAAATATAGCATCGGTTTCGCGGTGTTAAAATACCTGAAGCAAATGATATTTTAACACCAATGGTGGCAGAACAGATGTAGACCGAAAATACAGCAATACTCATGCATATATTCTTGCAATTCGATTATTTTTCAAAATCATTCAGCCATAATATGAACGGTTGAACACGTATCGCTAGTGTGCTCTGTGTAAACAAAATACATACAATAAATCTGGAGTCATTCATGTGAAGGAGACTAAGCGTGTTTACAACATCTTAACACCATTTCGGAGAGGATCTCGACTTTCACTTTCACTCTCTCACTTTCGGTTTCAGGATCTCTATTTGATACTTGAAAGGTTTCGGATACTAGGGTAACCGAGGTTATAAGTAAGTCAATAAATGAGGCTTCTAAAATTCAATTCAATCTCAAAAACAGTTTGTAATGACTGATATATTGTGAGAACTTTGAAACAGAATTGTAAATGTTAAGTGTGCAAAAACAAGTCATGCGCCTAGCAGACGTGAAAATGGAAGCTTTGGCAATAATTGACCTCGTTTAAGTTGGCTGACGTCAGAATCGTTTTGCCCAGAAGCTCCGGTGACACCCGCCAGACTTTTTTGGGTGGGGCTGTCCACCTCGAAGCCCCCCTTGCTTGACATCAGACACAGCTCTGTGCAAACATGTCATACAGTCATTTCAAATACATACACTAGTACAGGTGCAGCTAACAGCTACATTAGAATATCATAGAAAAGTTCCTTTGATTCACTGGTTTGAAAAAGTGGAACTCATATACAGTTCAATTTTCAAAAAGTCACCTAATTTCTGTATTTAAACTTAATTTGATTGTGATGGCAAATTGTTGAATTTTCTCAACTCAACTTTATTTATAGACCACTTTTTGTTCGCCCTACAATATACTGGTAATCAAACTCATATGAAGCATTTTCCTCTGTATTTAGT
The DNA here is from genome assembly GCF_054856515.1 of Filicampus tigris. Taxonomy (NCBI): domain Eukaryota; kingdom Metazoa; phylum Chordata; class Actinopteri; order Syngnathiformes; family Syngnathidae; genus Filicampus; species Filicampus tigris. Next base: position 12,364,485 of record NC_141224.1, read on the forward strand.
GAATCTATATAATATAGGAGTTTCACTTTTTGAATTGACCTACTGAAATAGAATAGAGTGGAAAACAATATAATTGAAATGCATGCGCATATAATATCAAATATTATTTTCTATACTTATCACTAATTACAATGTGTGTTCTCACCATAGCGACCATCATGTTTCACCTTGAGGTCAATGAGGGCATAGGCCAGGGTGGTGTTAATGGGAATCTCCATGGTAACATTGACGTCTTTGCTCAGGCTACCGCTGTCATTCAGTAACACCTGCACAAAGACACACACGTGTTCAACCTGGTGGTCTTCTTAAAGACAACAAATTGATTCAAGTAAATCAAAAGTGGTGTTGTTTATTCTTAAATATATAATGGAACCCCCAAATAAACAATCTTTCCTGTGGCGCTGGTTGACTTCCAACAGTTTCCCCAGACGAAATAATGTCAATTAATCTTGAGGCAACGTTTAATAAAGGTTCTTAACTGCTTTTCAAGTATAATTCAAGTATCCATCCATTTTCTGTCACGCTTGTCCTTTGAAGATTGTGGGTGGGCTGGAGCCTATCCCAGTTGACTTTGGACGAGGGGCGAGGTTGCCAATAACAGATAAAAGAACTAAAATAAAGCAAAACTAGGCACCGGTAGACGACACCTGACAGAACAGGAAACAGACTGTCATGTCCATGTCCTAGTCATTAGCATGCTACAGAAGCTATTTGTGTTAGCATCTGTTTGGTCAAATGTATTTGTATATACAATTGAAACCTACGTTATTGTACTGCTCATATTGCGCAGTAGCAAGAAGCTTGCCTTTGTCACAATAAGTTCTATTTCTTATTTAAAAAATGGGTGGATATTTTGGCTGACTTTCACCCTGCACCACGTTTGAGGTGTTTGACTTTGGAGGTTCTGTAGGCCAAGTTGAAGTGAGTGTTTCAAAACAAACAAGCACGTCTAACCTTCTACTGCACATGTAGTAAAACTTAAGGAAAGATTAGATATGGTAATAAACATGTTTGTGAGTAGTTCCATTTTGACCTTAGGAGTTTGGAACCAGCCGAGGTTGAGCATCCCAGCACACTGTCCTGCCTTCTGTATCTCCTCTATGACAATACATGGCTGGCTGGTCACGATGCGCTCTTTGACGACACCAAACACCTGACCCTTCTTCTTGGTCTGCTGGATCAGACAGTGGGACATGTCCAGTACCCTGGTGGGACATTTCATTGTCAAACAAACAACACATGACATACAAAAATCCTGCATTGCAATTCAGTGTAACAGGTATGAAAGGGAAATTGTGTCCCATAAAAACAAAACAATTAAGGTACTGAAATGGTGCCTTATTCAATGAAAGTTTTTGGCAAATGTCTTCTTAAAACGGAAGTCAACCTAAACATACTTTTTTCAAGAATATGTCCCCAGCAGGCCCACTAGTTGAAACACGGCATTGATTAATTTTGCGTTTACAAATATACATAACATGTTTAATGATACTCGTAAATGATCACTGACTGCCTCATGCCTCTTATAAGTACATTTATTGTAATGTATTGATGCTTTCCATGTAACTCTCAAATTTGAATTTTTTAAAAAACTTTTATCAGAAAAACAACACAAATCTTTTACTTATTAAAAGGGGGGGAAAGAAAATTTTGAGATAAAGTGACAATATAAATCTGTAATCATTTATTTGTGGAAAATGACATATGGCATGGCAGTGACATTGCCAAGAAATCATCCCTCCAAAATTGATGAAATGATGTGAAACAATCTTGGAACCTCAATCCCAATGAAGGAGCTCCAGGAATTTCTGGCAAGTACTGGCTGTTTAGCACATGTGACAACAATCTCCTCACCTCTTCATACTGTGTGTCTGGACAATTGGCAAGTTGTTAGAGTTATCGTACAAAGAACAAATACACACTTAAAATCTCCCAAACGCATGTGGGAAAATGTATTGTGTGCCACATCTCGAGTTATTGAGCGTGCGTGGTGTTTCCCCTCTCTAAAACATTTCAGGTTGTACAGGTTATACTGCACACCACATTACTGGTGGGAAGGTACATGAAATCATTTGTCTCCTTTATTTATCACACAAACCTCGCATTTAAACGGGGGTGTGTAGAATTTTACTCACTGTATACATGGGGTCCCTGGATTTCTGTTCCTACACCGGAAATGCAACGGTCTAATATTCAACAGATTCATGATGTTAGGTTACGAGTGCAACTTTTTGTGATCTGATAGAGAACATGCCTGCTGTTTGGAGACCTTCGACAGACAGTTTGTATGTTTAATTCCTAACCTTGATGTCTTCTTTGTGTTTTTTTTTTTTTTTTTTTTTTTTTTTTACTTAAAGGTGTTCAAGAGGACACATTCAGGGAACCATACCTGTTTTTTGAGTCTTGCAGGAGCCGCCGCACATCTACTTCTTCTTTCTTCAAACTGCCTAATGATAACTGGAGTTTGGAAGAGCCTTTGCCCCCAATGTTCATGTCGGAATTAGGGATTTTGGCATCTATTGTCCCTTGAATGTTGTCATCATGAGTCTCGTTGTATTTGATGAAGTCTGTCTCTGGTAAAACTACAGACGGGGACTCATGTCAGTTAAGTTACCCCACAGATCTAAAACACTGAGTTACATAAACCAATGTTGCCCAACCATCGGTCCACGGACTGGTACACATTTTTTTTTTTTTTTTTTTTTTTTGTGGGGCGTCAGCCCACAAACACCCTAGCGGTTACCTTCCAAAGGGCAGTATAAGTAGGCCTGGATGATAATATGATTGAGAATTGTGATATCACGTGACCAGCTGCAAGCTGTGAGGATATTTACTCCATCAGACACGACCGAAATGTGTGCGACTGCAGCCAATCAGTGTGCAGCTTTTCCTTCTAACTTTGGTTTAAAAGTTGAAGGAAACAGAATCTGCCAATAAATAAAAGAAGAAGCAGTTAAACACAAAGTAATAGTATGGTGGGCAGCCATTATCTCCGAAGACAAACTCCTCCCCATCGCTCTTGTGGCGATATCTCCAGGACGATGCGGAGGAGGAAGCCGTTGTGCAAGGTATGTCATCAAAAGCAAGGCAATACAACAAACGTATTTGAAAAAAGTAGCACCCAACTGATGAAGTGCAAAACATGAAAACGGGAGCAGAGTTTGCACAGCCTGCCCGCCTAAACATTCGCAGTTTAGCAGCTACTAACTAGCCGTGCCACTACCGGACCAAAGCAGCAGTCAATTGTGTCATCCTTTGATCATGCACATTTGCAAGAAGCAATGATGTTAACGCCTTATGTAGGATCATAACTTAAAAATGATTACGATTACATTTTAAGGCGTATTCCTTATTCCTGAAGGGTCCAGTTTTTAGTAGTTCACGGTTTTAATTTATACTGTTGTACATATTGTTGTACTGTTTAAAATGAAAGAAAAAAAATTGTATGTTAATAAAATGTTAAATTACTATAATTAGCGGTAACTTTGTTGTCAGTACCAATGCTTTAAAACTGGCATTTTTAAAAGCAATGACAAAATCAATTTTTACAAAGCTCCCCAACATCGCTATTTCTGACCAACCAATCAGAAGGTGGAAATATGCTGACATTATTGTAGGCCTGGTTAGCAATTCTGAAGGCCCTGGGCAGATTAGATTGACACGACACAATGAAGCTAAAATACAACTGGATAGATAAATAAATAATATCTCATGTCCACATACTGTAATTGAAGCTGTCTAGCCCAGGGTTATAATAGATTTAGATTTTTCATTATAGTTATTTTTTATTTTGTTTTGACTTTTGTCAGTTAGTTTTAAATTAGCCCCATATTACTTCGCTTTTATTAGTTTTACGATTATCACTATTTTTTTAATATGGAGTATTTGTCGAGTGCAAGATAAAAAAGGGGTAGTTAATTAGAAACATTAGTAGCTAGCAACTTTATTACACACTAGTAAATATTGTGTAATAAAGTAAAGTAATCTACAATTCTCAAATGACTGTTGTTCCTTTGTTCTTTTGTACAGTTTCTTTTCTTCAGTAATACTGAAATAAATACATTTAAAAATGAACCCCGAAACCTCATGTATAATATTGACAAAGACAAAAACGAAGGACATTTTCGCTATAATTACACCGACACACTTACTTTTTCTAAATTTTTAAATCAGAGAGTACATTTTTCTAGATTTTTTTATGCTGATTCCTAATCTGTCCCCGTTTTTTCTTTTTCAAGTTTTCATAATAATAATAATAACAATGTTAATAATGTTAATAATAATAATAATAATATTATGTAATATAGTAGTAATATATTTGGATAGAATTGCTTTCTGAAATTTTATGGTAAAATCCATATTGCGCAAGCTTTTATAGGTCAAATTTAAAATTAAAAAAATTAAAAGGCCTACAAAATCTAGAAAAAAAAAGAAAGACATTTTTTGAATAAGCGTCAAAAATACGTTTGAGGACACATAAAGCCATTTATGACTACAATTGCTGTTGGACTGGTCTATAAATGTAAAATGAAGTTTCAGTTGGTTTTGTTTTTTGAAAAAAAAAAATCGTTTTTTATTTTGTTTTGCTCATGATTTTTTTTTTCCCCAATTTAATAGTATTTATAATAACCTTGGTGCAACCAAGAGAAACTCTATGAAATGAAGCGAATAAACTGTTGGGAACAATTTAATGCAACTTTCATGGAACAAATAATTCAGTGCCTCTGATGTTTCGGCCCTGATGTCGTGCGCATGTTGCATGTTGTTGTTTACCTGGCGTGATAGATGTGTCTCCTGTGAGGATGTCGTTGAGGGTAAAGTCAGTGGGCAGATGTTTGGGCTTCTGCCAGAACCAGAAGCGTTTCTGGCTCACCACCACGGTGAGCAGCGCGATAGAATCGTTGAGACTTCTCACCGGGATCAACAAACCACCTGGGTCCACCTCCTCCACAAAATTCTTGGTGGCTGTGGCGAACATCTACCCGGAAGGAGGTCAATGTGGCGGCTTGTTCACTCCCAGACAGACGCTCGGCTCCGACTTCAATGCGAAAAGATTAAACGCGTACGATAACTTATCTTAAAGCTCGCCTTTTCTCGGCGTGTAAAAGGCACAATGAAAAAGTGGATTTCCTGCAGAAGTCATCCGTGCACGAGGACACTCAAATCGCTACCAGTTAGCATCAGCAACAGAGGAGATTGATCAATTATTCAAAAATCGCAAAACATACAGAGGCTACATTAAGTTACAGTTTTCACCAAGCCGTCGTTAAGTCGACGAAGCAGCCCATACACGTTTTGAGAAGACAGACACGAATAACTCGATGACTCGCCAAGACCGAAAAGTCAACGTGAGGCCACTTGCCTGACTCACCAAGACACACTAAGGCCACGCCCCACTCCGGAATCAGACAGAGCAATTTGTTGCATACGAGAACTTAAGAGGAAAACGGTTCTTGTATATTTTGCAAATAAATGCAGGGGACTGACTAATTTCAAATGCAATCAGTGGGCGCACGAGCGCCGCGGGGGAAAAAAAAAGTCTCGCCCAAGGTACAAAACAGCCAAGTCCGGCCCTGGCTAAAACTATGTTTTACCAGACCTCCTTTCTGTTAAATACTGTTTTAAACACGTACAATACTTTCACTGTACGTATTTGTGATGGTTGTGTGATCCAAAGTCACAGATTGCAGTGTGACAGCACAAGAACTAAGAACTAAGAGGAAAACGGTTCTTTAAAAAGGACTTGACCACACACACAAGGCGCCACAAGAGGGAAGCATCGCCGCATTTATTTGAGCTGACGCAGCACAACTTCAACACTCATCTTGGACCGCACCACCATGCCGGTGTAACCAAAGGCCCATTGGATGAGGTGAAGGACATGAATGAGTGTGTGATGTTTGCTACAGCTCCTTCAGTTCGCACCATTCACAGATTTTAACACAGTCATAACAAATAATTAGCACTGCTTTTATCAAATAAAAAGAACTTCCAGTACGTACCTGTTTCATTTACAGAGCACCTTACAAAGTATACATTTTTAAAACATCTAAAATATGAAACTGAAACAATTAAAAAATAACGACAGTACCACTAATAAGGCATCAGACATGTGCAGAATAAATATTTGATGTTAATGTTAATCAATGGCATAACAAGGCTACTGTATCTCTGAGGTAGAGATTGTCTAAATGACAGGATGAGGTGCCACTCTATACTTTTAACGAGGTACCAGTTCGTTAGTATCTTCTTAACGAGTGGGTGCTTGTAATGAGGTGGACTGGTCATCCTTTTCACATTTCGCCACCTTGGACTTGCTGTATAATGATCAACATTCTCAGGGTGCATAACATGATTACACAACTTAGATAAGCACTTGTTGTTAAGGCAATAACAATGCAAAAGAAGGTCAGCGCCGATTGCGGATGTTTCCACTGGACTTCCGTCAGCGAATTTTTTTCAGTTCAGGTCACCACAACATCTGGAATTCTGTGTGGGCAAAGCCAGGATCGCTTCTCAACTCCCAGTAAGTGTTGTTGCTCACCCACGTGTCATCCTTTGACTTCCTAAGCATGAATGAAGAAAGACAGAGAAACGTGGCCATTGTCATCTCTGGAAACGCGGAATGTTTAATGCATTTAAGACTGCAAAATGGTCATATTCAAATGTGTAATCATGGAGGCAAACTATTATGGCGAGAGATACCTGAAGAATTTTGGTTGATGCGACCCGTTGCTGTCCTCAAGGACTCGCCGTCTTTCTCTCTGCAGCTGTTCAATCCTTTGCTTCTGCTCCTCTGCAGCCTCGAGCTTCCCCTCCTCCAGCAGTCTGCACACCATGCAGCACAAACGTAATTATCATGCAAATAAGGGGAAAACATCTGTTCAGATAGAAAAGCATTAATATGTGACTTTTTCAATTCTAAAGGGTTGACGGCTCAGTTTGGTCAAATGCAGTAGTCAATTTACATACAAAGGGGGTCAAGTGAAAAATGTTCTTCACAAAATTAGGTCCTATGGGGCACCACTAGTCCAAACACGACATTTGGATCAATATTGCATTTGTGAAATATTAATTAAGCAGCAAAATTCACCCATTGTTATCCATCCCAGGAGGGGCGGCCATTTTGCCACTTGCTGTCGACTAAAAATGACATCACAGTGCCCAAGGGTTCAAGTAACGACCAATCACGGCTCACCTGTTTTCTGGGTTTGGTCATGTGACATGCGCAAGCTGAGCAATGATTGGTTTTTAACTGAGCCGTGAGTCACAGTCGACAAGTGGAAAAATGGCCGCCCATGTGAACTGGATAAAAACGGGTAGAATTGGCTACATAATTCATATTCCACAAATAGGGTTGCATAAAACATATTGTTAAGACATTTTTGACTTGACTTACTCTTTAATAAACACAAGTTGTTTTTTGCATAGGGTTCATTTGGATGGTGATATGGAACAGCACAAAATGAGCAGAATCATAAGCACGATTATGATTATAATTAAATTATTATTATTTTCAAATATATTTTAAGTTTTGGCAGCACGTGAACCAAGCCTGTCTACCTCACAATTCTGAGGTTTAGGCTTCAAATCTCTGTTCCAGCCTTCCTGTGTTGTATTTGTTTATGTGACTTCCTCCCATATTTGAAAAATATAAACTCCATCTAATATTAGTTGTAGACTAACTGTCCATAGCTGTGAATGCACCGGTAAATGGTTGTCTGGATGTGCCCTTAAGACTAATGAGGACAAACGCTGCAGAAAATGGATGTGTGTGTATTTTGTCTACAGTTTGTTTGGGGCTAGAAATGAAAAACAACTGTGGCAGTACATGCTCTCCATGATCATTCGCATCCACATTGAGCTGTCACGCTGGATAAAGCTCCAGTATAATTTTAGCCTGTCCTATATTTTGACTATTCTCTTGTAAAACTTACAAATGTGAGCTAAAATTAACCCAAGAGATATGCACAGAAGCCACTAGGGCAGTTACTATTCTAATCCTTTATTGAGGTTTGATCAGCACAGCGTCAAAAACACACAACAGAGTTCAATGGAAGAGATTTGATGCCCAGTGAATTACTGCCTGTTATAAGAATATTTCTCTGCACTTACAAAATGTATATATTCTATTCTGTTAATTATACTCTCATATAAATATTTCTTTAGGGTCAGAATAAGCAAAATGTATATATTCTATTCTGTTAATTATACTCTCATATAAATATTTCTTTAGGGTCAGAATAAGCAACTTCACCTTGTTGCTGTCTCTCGGTGATATTGTCGTAACACTTCGCTGAGACAAAGCAAGATGTCTATGTTCGGAGAGGTACACAGTATATATAACCTTGCTTGAAGTGGAAGTCAACCCAAACATTTTTTTCAAGAATATGTTCTATGCAGGCCTACTAATTGAACCAGGGCATTCTGATTAATATTGAATTTGTGGAATATGAGTGAAGCAGCAAAATCCACTTGTTTTTAGCCATCTCAGCAGGCGGCCATTTTGTTATTTCTGTCGTCTGAAAATGACATCACAAATGCTCAGGGCTCAGATAACGACCAATCATGGCTCAGCTTCAGAAAACAGGTGAGCTCTGATTGGTTGTTACCTGAGCCCTGAGACTCTGTGAGGTCATTTGCAGTTGACAGAAGTGACAAAATGGCCGCCCCCCCACAGATGGCTAAAAACGGGTGGATTAACTCTTATTCCACAAACACAATATTTATCAGAATGCCTTGTTTCAACTAGTGGGCCTGCATATAAACTTATTCTTGAAAAAAATATGTTTGGGTTGACTTCCTTTAAGAAAAACAATCAGTCATCTTTTAGCAGCCGCTAACTCAATTTTATTCGAACATTTTCCTTGCCGGCAGATTTGAATGAACTAATATCTTTCATTTTCAAAAGCTAAAATTGAGAAACTCATCTTTGGCATACAATAAAGCCATAAAGGAACAAGAAAAATTAAAGCTCACGTCACACGTTTTTGTCCCTCACCTTTGGTCCACCCGCAGTCTGGTGTCAGTGGGTGGCAGCAGCGGTTTGAGGGATGCGTCCAGCTCATTCAGCTCAATGGCAAACTTGGTGAAACCGTAGTACTGCTCATGGTCTAGTGGCATGGCATCTGCATATACACAAGCATTACCTACGTTAATATTCACTAATCGTGCATCGATTTATTAGGAATGCAACTTAATGCTCATACTTGCTCTCCAGATGCATGTGGCCGAGGGCGGGTCCCCGCTGTAAACCGCTTCGTGCCACTTCCCAAAGAGCCGATGGACCACATTCCCCTTCTGATCCATGACGGTTCCTTCCACCTCATTCACACTTGAGTTCCATCTAGCCTGTGACAAAGGAGAACATTCATCAAAGTGAAGGCCATTACTATGAACAGTTGATCACACTCTATCATCCAGGACCTCATGGTAATGTCTTCTTTTGGTCCTCACCGTGACTTCTATTGCATGTCTGGTGTATTTAATGGGAGGTGAGGATGAATGAATCATCCTTTTTCCTCGACTCACCTACCTTAAGGGGACCTTTCAAATGAGAACCGCTAAAGCAATTAACCTTCTCAGCTCAGTGAAAGCTTCCATACATCAAACCTCAAAAACATCATATGGGCTTCCTAGTTGCATGCAAGTGAAGAACACCAACTGTGAGCAAAGGTCATTGAGCAATAAAAGCCCTACTACACAGGACTGAGTCATTCTACTTTGTATCATAAACATTTGAGGTTCTTAGCGCTGTGGATGTGGAAATGTGCCAACAAAAACATCGCACAAATGTCAACAAAAAACATGTTTGGATACGTTACATATCTTTGGCACAAGTGTGCAATCTGTAATATTTACGTCACAGTGAAAATACAGCACTGTATTTAATGTAATCCGGCACAAACACTATTAGAATCACTAATTTACATTTACGACATATTATAGTATTTGTGTGATGAAACTGTATTTATTTATTCACAACACTCCATTCTATTCATTTTGAAGCCTTCCTATTGGCTGAACTGCTTGCATTACAGCAAAGTGGATGTTATATTCTTTTGTCCAATCAGATTTTAGCCTGGAGGTGCTGCCATGTCAATCTAATCTGCCCAATGACTTCTGAATCAGTAGTGCTGGCAGATGTAACGTAAACTATTGTAGCAATTTGTCTGTCCGCTCATTGTTATTAATTAGTTTAGTTTGATTTATTTACACATTTTCACTTTATGTATAGCACTTTGTATGCAGCCAAGGGTGTTTTTAAAGAGACCTTTGTTGTAAAACACACAGATTACATAGCAAGACTGACAGTTGGGAGGATTATTCAAAATGGGACCATGCACGTAAGCCATTTGCAAGATCGGCTCACTTTCACAAAAGTGATCTTGCAGTGGCAGGCGTCGCTGTTGGCGTTTCTGATGGAGATCTCGCCGTAGTGCTCGATCCAGCGTTGTCCACTCAGGATGTTGTGAATGCACGATGTCACCTTGTTCCACTCATAGTGGTCTCCACACCTGCACCAGTGAGAACAAATATGATTGAAAAATACTTGCTGTGTGACACCTGTGTTGCATTTCGGTGCGTCAAGCTCACCCAGGCAGAGTTACATGCGTGCTGCCGACAGGAACAATCTCCATTGACTTCCCCCAAAACTTGTTCTTACACCTTACGTCTGCAATGAAATCACAATGTAAAATTAGGAACTTGAACTGAACAAAAAGTGTATGCAACGGAACACACCTTGCCAGAAGATAAAATTTTTTGACTCTGCGTGGCAAGCCGAGATTGGTGGATGATGGCTGACCTGTTGATGGAGATAACAATTTTGTAACAAACAAAATCCAATCCAACCCAAACACATTTCTTGAGCACATTTAAAAACAAACAATTAACATATATACTGTATGTCCTGAATAAATACTTGCTGATATAACCGAACCTGCTCTGCAATGAACTGGAAGCCTTTATCTGGCCGGTCACATTCATAAGTCTCTCCCAGGACGGGATTGAAAGGCTTCCCGCCAGTTCTGTAGTAGCTGGATGCGTAACCCGATACCACAAATGTAGCGATGAAGACCTAGACACACACACAAAAAAAACAAAAAAACAATTGCTAAAAGTCATGACTGACAATGGTGTTTATTGGTGCAGTTTTGGAGATGCCTCATTGTTATCAATATTTCATCAAGTCAGAGTCCCTTTTACACAGTAAAATATGGCATTATTTTGCCTTGAGAAGCCTTTTTGTGTTTAGTTTTTGTGTAAATCCTTCTAAGCAGAAAGAAGGCACAATTTAATCTTTTCATTGCTCGGGGCTACCCTAGTCGTGAATTGTTATTATCTTAGAAGCCACTGTGGTGTAAACCAAAAACATGTCAGTTAAAATAATTATTGTATTCTTTGGTACGTAAAGCGGAAGTCAATCCCATCTTTTTTTTTTTTTTTTTAAGAATGTGTTCTATGAAGGCCCACTAGTTGAAACACAGCATTCTGATTAATATTGTGTTTGTGGAATATGACATAAGCAGCAAAATCCACCCGTTTTTAGCCATCTCATGGGGCGGCCATTTTGTCACTTCTGTCAACTGAAAATGACATCACACACCCTCAGGGCTCAGATAACGACATCATAGCTCAGCTTCAGAAAACAGGTGAGCCGTGATTGGTCGTTACATGAGCTCTGTGCAATTGTGATGTCATTTTCAGTCGACAGAAGTGACAAAATGGCCGCCCCCTGACATGGCTAAAAACGGTTGGATTTTGCTGCTTAACTCATATTTCATATTAATGATTTTGCCTTGTATCAACTAGTGGCCCTGTATAGAACATATTCTTGAAAAAATGTTTGGGTTGACTTCCCACTTTAATAAAAAAAATAAAAATAAAATAAAAAAAAAAATAAAAAAATACAATTCCAATCTATTGAGCCATGGGTTGTAGACCACTGCCCTAAATAAACAACTGTCAGGAATGGGCAGACTGCGTGAGAGAGTTAACTATGGCCCACTTAAGTAACCAACGCATTAACGCTGTCCTCTCACCATGCGTTCAAACGGATCGTGTGTGCTGGCGGCCTGATCGAGGAGCTCGCTGTACTCGAGCTCCTCGCAAAGCCTCTGCAGGGTGTTGAGCGGCTCGTTGAGATGCACCGGCATGGCCACTTTGGACAGGTCTTTGCCGATGTTGTTCCTGAGGATGTTCCACAGGCTGATGGCGCTGCTGCTCGGGCTTGGTGAAGACAGACGCGATCTACGCCGGCAGAGGTTGGCGGCGCTCTCTCCAGAACCTGACAAAACCAAAAACATCATGTTCTTTTTTTAGAGCATGGCTGGCGTGTGGAAGTATTTTCTTGAAATAGGTTACCTGAATTTTGTCTGCCATTTTCTGTCTCAGGGTTAAAGTTGTCCATGGAATTGTTGTCACTAACGTCGCTGATGTACGAGTCATCTTCTGAAGCCTAAAAAAGAAAACCATACAAACTTTTAGCAGTTGTGATGAGAGGAATTTGAAGTGCACCTGAGATAAAAGACAGGGCAGGTTTCTTTCAACATGCTGTCACATTATTTGGAGATGATCTCCCTTGGGAGCTACATTATAGCTGTATTTTTAGATGAAAGTAATTAACTTCCATTTTTACACCATCTCCGCTCATGCTGCTATCTGACCAGCCACATGACAATAAAGCAAGGAGGAAAAAAAAAGAGTACAGTCAGAGTGCAGTCTGATTTCATGACAGTGAAATTAAAAAGGCTTCAAGAAGCCTCCAGCACGAAACGAGATGTCCGAGTTCAATTTCAAATGTGCCCCACGTGCCAGTAAAATGCCAAATAAGTTTAAAATGATGACAAATTTTATAGAAAATTATACAATTTAATAGTAACAGTAATTTCATTAGGCAGCACCACAGGCTTATACAGCTACAGGCTGAATCCTATAGTTGAATACACATGAATTAATGCAACTAGAACTGCTTTTACTGGACCTCCGTAAACAATTTCATTAGAACTAGAATTGCTCTTATACACTTACTGAAATATAAACGTTCTAGTATTCAATGCATTTGTTTTTGTTGCACATTCTTAGGTATGCAAATACTCCTAAACATTCAATTTATTAAGGTATATTCTCAATTTGAGTCCTAATTTGAGGGATTTTTCTACAGTATGTGGTTATCAAACTTGTTACATTGATTGTTACATTGTCATATAGATAATTTGCCTTCTTTCTGGGGCCGACCCGACCTGCTTAAGGTGGACGGCCTTCGCCCTAACTGGGCGCCAGAAATATAGATTACTGTTTGAGCCTTCCATGACAGTTCACATCAGAGCAGGTCGGGTTACAGGCAATTAGCGAGCCTGTAAGAACGGAGTCTGTAAGGCTAGAGTTAACTAGCGCTATGCTAGACTCTGACAACACACATAGTTTTTTATTTAGATTACAGCCGTACACACCACACATTCCTGCATCACATAGCGATATTGTTTCTACCGAGGTGATTAATATTGTATTTGTGGAACAAGAGTTAATCCACCCGATTTTAGCCATCACATGGGGCGGCCATTTTGTCACTTCTGCTGACTGAAAATGTCGTCACACACCCTCAGGTGAGCAACTGTGATGTCATTTTCAGGTGACGAAAGTGACAAAATGGCCGCCCCCAGAAATGGCTAAAAACGTGTGGATTAACTCTTGTTCTACAAACGCAATATTTATCAGAATGCCTTGTTTCAACTAGTGGGTTTGCATAGAACATATTCTTGAAATAAACAATGCCACAATGTCATTTCTACCTCATTCAACAAACAAAATAAAATAAAAAAATCACTTTCAATCAAAGTATGACCGTATGAATTGAAAATGGCCAAATATTTACACCGGATCTACAGTATAGTAGAGTTTAGATGCACACATGTATTGTTCTTATAGTGTAAGAGGCATAAACCTTTGAATTTCCCTTCCATTTACCTCATTTTCAGAGGAACTATTGGACAACAGAAACTCCTGCGCGTCAAAGAACTCAGACAACGACTCGGCTCTGCTTTCATTGGACTCTTGATGCACCAAAGAACGGGATTCGGATGCAGACTCCTCCTCTTTCTGGGAGACACAACATCCGCATGGATAAACACAAAAAACAAAGCGGTCATGAGTCGGACTCAGGAGCGGCTTGGTCAATCTTTGTCACAACATGGTATAATCACACTGTGTTAACAATGACCCGATGGCGAGTGCACACATTGACTATTAGAAGCTTGATAACACTAATGAACCACTGAGACGATGAGGCGCATCACAGCACTTGAAGTTTTAATATCCGTCTGTACACCTGCTAACAGTGGAGTTTTGTGCACCTCTGTTTTGATCTACGTATAATGACTGCAGGGAGAAATACTACCACGATATTAATGAATCCCAATTTTAAGAGTTACTTTGCAGCGGTTATGCAAAATCATCGCAATTCTGACTGGATCTCATGTATCCAAGCAATTATGTAATTTGTCAGAGAGGGACATTTTGTTACTTTCCCAATAGATAATCTCATAGCATGCACATGCCCTGTGTGTTTTTAACACATTTTCCGGGACACAATTAGCGTGATCCGCTAACACTCTGTGGACAGTAAATCAGATTTCCAGACGAGCCAGAAGCCTCCATGTGCCCGCTTGTCGTGTGATCACACTAAACACATGGCTGCATGCAAACGATTCCCAATGGCGAGACCCACAATGTGTTTCTCTTCTTTTTTATGGCGTCTAATCGTCATTAGCGAGGGGGCGAGAGGGGAGCAACATGGCTGCGTGCGGATGAAAATGAAAGACATGACAGCTCATTGAGGATGTGGGAGGCAAATAACGAGGGAAGTAATCATCAGAATAATCATCATGCTGGTGGCGGTGGCGGAGGGTGGAAACGGGAGTCACTGCATTGCCACACACCCACCTGCACTGGGGCAATGGGATTGTGCAGTGTGGCTTCTACGATGTGAGACTCTGCGTGAATCTTGCAGAGGCGCTCTCGCAGCTCAGAGTTCTGGGCTAAAGCCTGAAAAATAATAACCAGTGCACACGTGCTTTAAAACACACCCCGCAAATCAATTCCCAAATATTTGATTATTAATTAGTTGCCAATTATTCGTCCTAACAGTCGTATCATTCAAATAGCCAGAGATTGACCAATTTTAGGAAGTTGGAAAAAAAAATAGGGTACTACATAAGACATTTTTACTTTAAGTATCTACATTATTTGGAAACATACACAGTGTATAGTATGGTATAATTAGTGTATAGTCCTTCTCAAATAGTGGGTCGGGTGCAAGGGCAGTGGGGCCACGTGTGACCCTGAGGGAATATGCGTTTTTTTTTTTGACAAACTAAAGTAAAGTGTAATTGCACGTCCACTATAGTAGGTGGCAGTGGAGCTCTCATTTATTCATTTATTTTTATTTTTTAATTTCAGGCAAATTGATTTGCACTTCAAATTTTTGTTGTAACAGGCTAAAAAACAGTCGTAATAAAGATTTTCTTTGTTGTTAGTTGATCTATAGTTCTTTCTTTTTTTGTTTACTTTAATGTTAATTCGGATACAGTGTTATGCAGAGGTCCGCTTACAACTATTTGACCGACAACTGATACTATTTCTAGTCGCGGCGGAGAGTTGGGGGGGGGAGCGTAATGTTTTCTTCTTGCTAGCGGGCATAACAGAAAATAATTGAGAAGCACTGCTCGAAAGCTTTATAGTGAGGCATGTGCATGGAGTCTACTGCAAGATACAAAATGTTTTTGAACATCAGCATCCATCCTTCGATCCATCCTACTATTTTGTACTGTAGAGGCTGCCACTTATCCTGTTCAGTGCCATGCGAGGGGAAGCTCTATACCCTCGACTGGTTAAACAACAACAACAAAAAGCAACAACTATCTCGTTGTTTTTTTTTACCTGGCTAGGACGCACAGCAATTTCTGTATGTTAAATAGCTTCTTAATTAATTAAAACTCAAACAGTAATGCAATAGAGTGTTTATAATTTCATAACATTTCCTATTGCATAAGTGCATGACATTTAGGGATTTCACCGCCTGCAATCAATAACAGTATTAAAAGAACCACAAGATTGAAAAGACATTTTAAGTCAAACTGGAAAAATATCAGCTAACATTGAGCACTGCGCCAATTCAATTTAAGACTCATGTACAATGGTCAAATCGGGAGACGTCAACATGACCCAGAAATGTCACAATCTCCATTGAGATTGGAATTGAAAATGGGGGAAAAAATGTGTCTAATGGTCAGTGCTTGTTTAATTTCTTTTGCAAGTATTGGATACAGAAAAGCACTTGGATTAAACACAATAAGAAAAAAAAAAAAGGAATTAAATTCCGAATGAGCGCATAGCAACAAAAAAGAGAATTTTAATTCTCTTCAAATCATTACCCTTGCGTTGAATGTTCTGTCGTTATTACTTATATTTTTTAGTATAAAGACTAGGATCTTTGTGGATTATTACTACATGAATTTGTTTTCACTTTTTGCCATACTAAAGGCATAACAGCAGCATTATGGAACAGCGGTTAGTAGATCTGCCTCACACTCGAGAGGTTCTGTGTTCGATGGTATTTCATCAAGTGCCAGATTTTAAAAGCGTACAGCCTGTCTGCCTGTTCGGCAGTGATTTCTAGCGTGTTGTGTCACACTATTCTGATGCAAGACATCATTTGGTGTGCTCCGGGAAATTGTCCAACTTCACCTAATTGTTCTGAAAATGATTCACTTACTCCAAATAATATATCTTTGCTCATCGATCTATGCCAGTGATGTGTCGCCATAGGCAGAATGGCAAACACGGCAATTGACCTGTGTGTCCACCTTTTGTGATATTTTACCTGGTGCTGTGCCGTGAGTTTTTTTTTTCTCATGTAAAATATGTGGCCTGGCTCAGTAAAGATTGGGAAATACTGACTCAAAGCATACAGTAAATTTCATGTTCACAATTTGAGTCACCATGCCATTCATTGAATGAATCACGTTACATCATCGTCTCTGAAGCAGGACGAAGCAACTGGCAAACAGATGAACAAACACAAGGTGGTCGACCATTTATGATCTTCTAACGTCGGTAATAACGTTTGCTGTTCCCCTTAATTTTGCAGTGAAAAATAAATTCATGTTAATGACAAAATTGTTGCACAAGCAGAAGGTAATAATCCATGAAGTGCTCTACTGAGCGCCGTTCTAGATAAATTCATTATGTCGTAATTTCAGAAATGTTATCATTGGAGACAGGACGCCGAGGAAGCCCACAATGTAAAAAGAAAATAAAATAAACATCAGTGGTTCATTATTGCCACGCTGTGTGGTCACGTAGGTAGACTGAGTCATTAGGAGCTAACAGACATCACGCTATTATTGTCTAAGTAATATGTTGCAGTCAAACGCCCAGAAGTTCCACTGTGTCAACGTGATGCTCAATGTTAACTTTAGAAAGAGAGCAAAAAGCTTGAGCGGGAATCACTGGTGACTCAAGTCTCCGCCAGGTGGGCGGGCGCCCCTCCGCTGGTAAGCCCTCAAGGAGGAATGTCTGCTAGTGTGTGGCAACAGAGCCCACGTACCGTCGTCAGCGCGTTCTTCAAACCGACCACTTGCGGAGAGGTTGGGGGACAGGTGTCTTGGTCCACACATTGTTTTAATCTCTCCCTCTCCGACGTGAGTGAACTCAGGGCTGACTTCATGGTGGCGTGCACTGAAGAGAGGCCAAAACAAGCTGTGATTGCAATTTGGAAGCCTTTTCACAACAACAAAGACTTAGCATGAGTGCTACTCTGACAGTAGAATAATAGGACCCAAAGGGGGTGCTTTTCTAATTACTAAAATATTTCCTGCAAGAGCGAACTGAAACTTTTCACTTAGTAGCAGCTAGGGAACACATTTGATGATTGATTTGACAGCCAGAGACGCTAAGGCTCTTTGCACCATGATGTGAGATAAAATAACATGCAAAACCCATTCGATTTGTTTTTCGTAAATGCTATCATGATCATACAACATTTTTCATTGTCTGTGGGATAATTACATCTATGGATTATTTAGTCTTCACTGAACCTAACAAGAATGTTTGGGGAATGTGGGAGGAAGTCAGAGCACCTGCAAAAAAAACAAAAACAAAAAAAACACGCAAGCACAGGCAAAACATACAAACTCTAAACAGGAAGACCGGAGCCAAGATTGAAACCCCAAACCCAATGTGAAGTGAGTGTGCAAAATATTTGTCCACCATGCTAATGATGAAAATTATGAAACATTACAGTTGTAAAAATGTTCAACATTAAAATGCTGACAGAGTGGTTACGCATGAAGGTGGTTTGAAATGGGAGATTTGGTGTGCAACTTTAGAGACATCTTTCTTAGAAATTCCGAAATGTAGACGCTTGGTGCAAGGCTTTAGAGTGCGACCAAATTGGTTGCAAGTACACCCTAATTTCTCAACTGTGTGCCAAAAACAAAACAAAAACCAAGTTGCAGCACTACCACCAACCGTTTGAGGGGAAAAAAGTCTCTAGCCAACGCTAACCTCCAAAGAGCACTTCAAACACCAACACTTTTACCTGCCTTGTGGAATTGTGATTCAAATAAAGAATTTTACGTTGACCAGATTGTTTTTTAATCATTTCCCAGTCAATATTGTGTAAAAACACAGGCAGGTATTATTTTTTATTTTATTTTTTTTCAAGAGTGAACCTGTAAAACTGTGAGTTGAATGCAGTCAGAAACTTAGCTCTACCTAACTTTTTTACTGGCGTACCCAAGAAAATAATTTGAGCACACCGGAGCAACCAGTGCAAAAAGTTAGTCGAGAGCAGTGATTCTCAACTGGTGGGACGGGACCCAGAAATGGGTCTTGGACAGGTAGTAAAAATTTGCAGGGGTTCCTCAGGTTACACCAGTACAGACTATACAGAGTGTGAATACTGTGACAACCGATCTAAAAGTGGCTTGCGCAGTTGGTTGTGTGATATCAAAATCCAGGTGTTAATTCAAAGAAACCCCCGTGGATGTGTCACTCACGATTAGTGGCAACACGGCAGAAGTCCTCCTGCAGCTTGGCAACATCGAAAGGGGAATCCAAGGACTCCTGGTCGGCTTTGTCATTGGCCAGCGCAGCAGTGGAGAGGTTGGGGTTGGACGAATGGAGGCGGACAGAACCAGAGATGCAGCTGGGAACCTGCAGTGGAACAAAAGAAGCCCAGATTATCCAACAGAGTTTTCAACAAAGACATCGAAAAGTGCAGCTTTTGTCAAACTACCTGCAGAGTTGTTTTCATGTCTTTGTTGTAGTTCTTTGTGCGCCATTTTCTCTGAAGCCTCTTTTCCTTCTTTGGACTGTCAAATGTTGACGTCTAGCGATCATAACACAGCGGATGGATATTACCCTTTTGACAAAAGAGCTGTCATCATAGACAATTGAAATAAAAATCGATTTGAAAAGTTCTATATATAGCAGCAGAATGGAGCGAATGCAGACTAGCTCATTTGCAGAAAAATTTGTGGAATTTTGTCATGCTGGTGCTTCAAGTGCATAGACAAACTGTTTCTTCGTAATGACTAGTACCAAATATGCGAAGCAAATCACCTGAAGAGCCTGGATCGAGGGTGCAGAATAGGTACGATGGAGGACCTCCATGCTCTGAAGAAGGTGGCTCAGCTCTAGTAGGTGCGCCTCACAAACTGACAAGTCTAAATGGAGGAGGGTAAATAAAACCATGTTCATGAACACTTCTGAAAATTATTCAACCGTTGCCATTCTTTTTATGAACTGAAGCTGTTCAGTGTGTATATTCACGGACCTGTTAAAAAAATGCACCTTTACTGCAGTTGATTTGTGGTTGACACAACTACAGTTAAGCCCCGGGGACGAGAAATATATTCTTTTTATTCTTTTACAGAGCTTTTACGACTGCATCGTACTTCATTTTATTTTCATTTACGACTGCATCGTACTTCATTTTATTTTCATTTACGACTGCATCGTACTTCATTTTATTTTCATTTCTATAATAGTCGATTCATATTGTATGCATTTCAATTCGCCTGGGGCGAGTTTATAACATATTGTGTATTGTAAAAAAATGTCCTCTTCTTACAAAAAGTTCATCGGGCAATAAAACTGATTCAAATCCAGCTATTTACCATTGATAAAAAATAAAAATAAAAAAAAAACCTCTCTAAGAATGCTGTCATTACTACTTGGGGCAGCAGAGGCCGCTGTTGCTGCCTCAATATTGTTGAGGCAGCAACGCTGTTCATTCTCTATACAGTAATGTATTGATTATGCCCATTAAGGTCAAAATGACTTTGGACAAGAGAGAGGATACACCCTGGACTAGTCAATCGCAGGGCCATCCGCGCCTATGGCCAATTTAGAGTCTTCTAATTTGGTGGGGGGAGTTTTAAAATGAGTGCTGTAAGAAAAAAAAAAAAGTCTAACATGGAAAAAAATAATGTATTACCAGGTTGCGGAATACATAATATAAATAATGGGAGATACTTTCTTTTTTCACAGTGAAGATATGATATGATTTAAATATTTTTAGGGATGGGTGGGCCGTGATGAAGATTGCCAATGAGCAGCTGTGCGTGCTCACCTTTGGAGCACTTGTCCATGTCATCAGATGATTGCAGCCAGGCTGTTACCTTGGCTTGGCTGTTGCAGCTGAAAGGGAACGCTCCTGCCGAATGCACTGTAGACTGCCTGCGTATAGGCACACACTGCACAAAGAAGCACAAACCAAAGGTCAGCCCAAAAACAAAATATGTGTTGACTCCTCCCAAATATCAGAGTTTAACCTAAGCATGGAAAAAATAAGGATACATATGAGCAGAAACACAAGAACGTTCGGCAACAGCCATGCAGGTAGATATACCTTTCGAATAGGACCGCCATCAGCAAAGCTTGGCGATGTGGGGGAGGGGTAGTGGGGGAAGTGGAAGGACTTCTCGTTGGGACACATGGCAATCTCATTTTGCCGATAGAGCCGGTGGTGACGTAGCTTGGACACCCATTCATCAAACAGCTCCTGTGACTTGATCTGCACGGCGCACAAGGACAAAGGAGGTGACAGGCGCAAACAATGTCTCGTCACACACAAATACAACACAAGGTCACCCCAGACTCATTTAAGAATAGACATGTTAACCTGCAAGGGAAATCAAGACAATGGCGCAGCATTTTACCACATTTCCTATACATCAGTCTGTTGACTAGCCTTGTGGTTTACCTTCAGGTGATAGATGTTCTCCTCAGCATCGAGATCGATGCACTTGGCTTTCTTCTTAATGGCCATAACGGAGAGCCCCACATCAATGCAGCCATGAAGCTTCCCCTTCTCAATCTGCAAGTCAACACATTATGCTATGAGCACACTAGGTCGTAAATTTCAAAATCTATAATAAATGAATTGCCTGTTGCCGGTCTAGTAGGCAACACAAGAAGAGCGCATGCTTTAAGGCCACGTCATTTGGAGCCAGCAGGCACTCACATCAGCATTGCACTTGCCATACTTCAGGATGCCTTTGTCCAGGGAAAAGTATCTCTATAGGGACAAAGAAATACACTGAGCAAGTCTAGATACAGCCTCATTAGTTGCTTACATCTCAGGCAAATATCATATGTGTCTATCTAGCATCATGACTTTTCCCCACGTACAGTTTCTCCACGTTGACTCTCTTTGTAAGAGTGACTAGTGCTCAAGCTCTCACTGCACATGTGACTGTCGAAAGCACTACAACAAAATGTCAATACTAAACATATATAGCCCTATGAACCAGCAGGCCATCAGCTAATGCATCTGACAGGAAGACTTGCATGTGGAGCATCGACATGTTGCGTCGCCACTCCGCAACGGGGCGAATCATCGACTACATACAGCAGTGGTGCTCAATCTTTATCGAGCCAAAGGCACATATTTCCACGCTAGAAAAATCTCCCCACTACACGCGAATGACACAAAAAGTATCTCAAATGAAATACGCACATTCATTTTTGCTCATCACTATATGTCGCTGGCATATGTAGCGTGGATGAACAAATATACGATACGTTATTTGGAGTTAATAAATAACTAATTTCGGATCAATTAACTGACATTTCCTGCGGCACACATAATGATGTCTGGTGGCAGATTGGGTTGGAACTCAGCTCATAAAATATGCTCACTCTACTAGCTAAACAAACAAGTGATGGGGTGCAGATTTGTTTACAATTGAAACCTGGATTGTGGCATTTGATTTATATGAAATTAAGAAGCCAAAATGATATCAAGCAACAAATATCTCTTGGGGCATCTATCGTACCTTATGCCAGCCCTTCAGGGGCCACTTTCTTTTCTTGAGCACGTAGCTTTCCTGCTTCTGCGGCTCCAGGACACTGCTAAAGCCTCCACGCAAACCTTCCACAATTTCCCAGCTGTCCTGCGGTGTTAAATAAACAACATTTTGGGGGAAATGAAATGCATGACACTAAACAACACATTATGTCCTTCTCAGGGCTGAGTTGGTTTGCTGGGAGACTTCGTTTGAGAATTAACTGCTCCAGTGTACAGAGTTCACAATAAATGTCATCAGAAAGCGAGGATGTGATTTGTGGGGGCGGGTCTGCCGAAAAGGAACCCTCATAACAAATGAAGGAGTATTGCTAAATGAGGCAGCTTGGTTCTTTCTGCCCATCTGAGGGTTTGTCTCATCACCAGTGACACTCTTACACTGTGAGTCATTGGACATACTGTCTTGTCTGACAGTCTGGACACTTGTTATGAAGGTCGAAACGCACCCGGGAGGCGTCAGCAGTGACGTACGACAAGAAAAGACAATATGCCATGTTACACATAGCATTGCTGAGGAGTCAGACACATACTGTATACAGGTTATGTCACAATGGCTCTTCAGGAAATATTTGCCGAGCCCAAAATCTGCATCACAGCACCGGCCTTGTTGGTTGCATGAACTGTGAGCACCACAGCAGTAACAATCGCTTACTTTTGTTTACAAATGGACAAGCTTTTGTGGCTCATGAAAAATGAATGGATACACTGCCTGGAAAAACAACCACAAATGTGGTGCCAGTAGCTTCTGT
Organism: Filicampus tigris; assembly: GCF_054856515.1. Taxonomy (NCBI): domain Eukaryota; kingdom Metazoa; phylum Chordata; class Actinopteri; order Syngnathiformes; family Syngnathidae; genus Filicampus; species Filicampus tigris. Next base: position 12,387,609 of record NC_141224.1, read on the forward strand.
AATTTGTAGAGGCATGAGAGAGTGATTGGAATTTTCAATATAATTCACGGGACAGAGCAATTTAAAATGAGATTCGGTAGAGCGCAGATCTTTGCCACGCTGCAAATTGTGGTCTGCATATCAATGAAAAACATTCTTTGTGCCAGGGCAAAGAAAAGTTCAACAGTTTTATTTGCATTGTCGCACATATAAAAGTGAAAGTGTAAGGAAAACATCTCTAAATGATACAACACCGTATTTCTGGAACTTTTTAGCTATTTGGTTTATTTTCAGTCATATTGGTTATTTTAATCATACAAGTTATCTGTTATTTCTAATAACATTTTTAAAAACAAACTGGAAGTGATATGCACACAAATGCGAAGACATGCAATTTTTTTTACAATTAACAAATATTTTTACAATAAATGAACACAACAAGCAGTGGCGGTTTCGGCATGTGCCTTATGTGCGACCGCACAAGGGAACATTGTTTCTCTTGTCAAAATGCCACAAAGTAAATTAAACACTGCTGTGAATTGATTTGTAATGGCATGTCACTCATCTGCATTTGCATGTGGAATTTGCGCCCCCTTGTGGAGTGGGGCATCAGTCGAATCCAGGGTTGGGGCGGGAGGTCTCGGGGAACGATACGAAATAAAATTTCGCTTGTCGCAAACTTGTAGAGAAAATGGTCAGAGCTATCAGGTGCACAACTTTGAAAGAAAAGAAAAGAAGAGGAGGAGAAATCAGCAAATGATGCAGGTATGAAAACAGCAACTATACTATGTTGTTATTTTATGGGCAAGGGGATTCCAGTTTGGAATTGTCAGTAACCTGTAATGTAACATTGATTAGCAAAGTGCTTCATGAAACCTTGAAATGTCTCTTTTATTAGCCACTCACTAAATCATTTATAAGAAATTAACAATTTATAATAATGTTTAAATGGCCTCAGCATCTTAACGCGGAAATCAACCCAAACATATTTTTTTCAAGAATATGTTGCCAGCTGGCCCACTAGTTGAAACACGGCATTTCGATTAATAGTGCGTTTGTGCAATATGAGTTAAGCAGCAAAATCCACCCATTTTCAGCCATCTCAGGGAGCGGCCATTTTGTCATTTCTGTTGACTGAAAAAGACATCATAACTACCCAGGGCTCAGGGAACGACCAATCACAGCTCGCCTGTTTTCTAAAGCTGAGCCGTGATTGGTCGTTACCTGAGACCTGGGCTGTTGTGATGTCATTTTCAGTCGACAGAAGTGACAAAATGGCCGCCCCCAGAGATGGCTAAAAACGAGTGGATTAACTCATATTCCACAAACGCAACACTTATCAGAATGCCTTGTTTCAACTAGTGGGCTTGCATAGAACATATTCTTGAAAAAAATATGTTTGGGTTCGATTTCCTCTTTAACTTTGATCACACAGTTGTGGAGCAGAGATCATACAAGAACATCATGTGTGATTTTGCATCAAGAAAGGCCAGATGGCAACACTTTTAATATAATTTAACAATCTAATCTTAAAAATAAAATAGTCCGTGCGTGTTCGTGGAAGGGAGGAGCTGTACACACGGGGTGTCATTCAAGCTAACATCCGCCACTGACATCAAGTGAGGAGATTTAGTGTGTGTTGTTTTACCTGTCGACTGTCATGTTTGGATGAGGAGCTGCTGTTGCTGCGGGACAAGGAGATCTTCTGCGACATAACTGAAGTACGCTCCTCTGAGCCCATTTGACCGCTCACTATGGTTGGAGTGCCAGCAACATTCCTCTAGTCTAGTGAGAACAAAAAAGCGGACACAAGGTCATGACGGGAATGAGGGAAAGAAAAAAATTGGCTTTAATAGTCAATGCCTCTTAAAGCTTTTCATCTTAGTCCCATTGAAAAATACATTAGGTTATTTGCAGTGATTCGTTTTTGTATTTCTAATATGGGGACCTAAAGGATGACAGCCTCTGAAAATGAAATTGAGAGACAAGAATAGTCATAAAATCCGTGTTAACATAAAAGCAAATTCTTTAACGCGAAAGTCAACCCAAACATATCTTTTTGATAATATGTTCTATGCAGGCCCACTACAGCATAAAAAGACAGACGAATCCACCATTCTGCATGACCAAGCATCTAAACGGGTTAGGTTAAATAAAAGGAAATTTAAAAAAATATATTCACTGAACAAACACACTCATAGCTTAATTCCTCTTTTGGGTAAAATCCTTATTGTAAGACCAGAACTGGAAAATTGCTGCATGTCACAATGTTGTGAGACGTGCCATCAACAGAGACGAGTAATACCATCACTTCATCAGAGTGTGAAAATAATGAGTCCTTTTTAGTACACAGCAACAGTCAACTGCCACACTTCTTCACAGACTCATTAAAAGTATGCATCTGCATGGCTCAAAACATGAAACCACATTCTGTTTATGCATACAGTGGCTGTTTGTTATTCAAGGAGCAGTGATGGGCATTAATCAGTTGTGTTCCCCAAATGTAAGCTACGTCTTAGTTCAGCGGGTATTTCTCATCATTTGTCTTGTGAGCGATGTTAGCAGACAGATGGTGCTGTACTGTATGCAAATAGCAAACAGGTGTCTTATGGAGTTATGATTCTTATGAAACAAGGTTTTAACAATAGATTCAGAAAAGAACAGAGAACCACAATGTGAGGATTTTTTTCATGCACATACAGCATAGTGCATGGATTTCCTCCAGTTATTCCAGCCTCCTCCCACATTAAAAAAAAATCACGCATATACGGTTTAGTGAAAACTCTAACTTAACCATGGGCATGAGTGGTTGTTTCCCTGCACGTTTCCTGCAATTGACTGGCAACAATTCAAGGGTTTACAGCGCCTTTCGTCCTAAATCAGACTGGACAGACATCAGTAATGAGGACGACTGCTATAGAAAGCGGATGGATATAGGCCAACAATTGTTTTCCTTGGTGCCATATTCCCATATCACTTGCTGTTATATATGTGTTTTGTTGAATGCTTTACATCACGCAACAAACCTACAGTAATACATGCAGGCAAGGCAGACACTGTATGCGTGCGCAACGTGCATGATGGCATATCTCAACAGGGTTACGGCCCTGAGCAGGTTTTTCGGTTTCAGTGCCTGCCTCAAGGGTGCGTTAACACAAAAGGACAATATTTAAAAAGACGAAGATCACCCTTATTTGTCATGTACACACGCATAGATTCCGTTTCACCCAATTGTGGAATATGAGTTATGCAAGAAAATCCACATGTTTTTAGCCATCTCTGGGGGCGGCCATTTTGTCACTTCCGTCGACTGAAAATGACATCACACACCCTCAGGGCTCAGAAAACGACCAATCATGGTTCAGCTTCAGAAAACAGGTGAGCTGTGATTGGTCGTTGTCTGAGCCCTGAGGGTCTGTGATGTCATTTTTATTCGACAAAAGTGACAAAATGGCCGCCCCCAGAGATGGCTAAAAACGGGTGGATTTTGCTGATTAACTCATATTGCATATAAATCATATTGCATTGTTTCAACTAGTGGGCCTGCATTGAACATATTCGTGGAAAAAAATGTTTTGGTTGACTTCCACTTTAAGTAAGCTCCAGGCTTTTAATATCTGATTATATTAAAGTCTGTGAACAGTTGTGAACATAGCAATGGAAAACGCATTTTTCGTACACCCTGTTACATATATTTTGCTCACATAACATTCGCTGCTGTAATGGTCAGGAGTTGAGAACCCAAATATTGTGTTCACAGTTTTATTTGTGGGAGGGAATACTACCGTAAAATAATTATCCTACTATTGTGATAGTTCCGGGGTGGCATTGTTCCATTTCCAATGAGCGCATGGACGGCTATGTGTTGACACAACCACTTTGAAGCAGCAGTGAGGTTAATCACATTTCCTGCTCTGCATTTGCAAGCTTTGTGCTCTCTAATGGCCTCGGACTCTCATGCCGGACGGATAAAAGCGCGGTCATGTGAAACCTCCGTCCTTCGACCGGGCCTTCACCTCCTCCCTTTGCTTGGACGTCCATTTACAGCGTCTGAATGTAGCCATCAGCCACATGGTGACTGACTTTGCTTCTCTCCATATCTATCTCTGTGTTCATCGCAGCACCGCCTCCACCTCTATGATTTATTCATTCACCTTCGATAGATAACTCAAGTGATGCTGAAGTCTGTCACACCGTCGCCAGTCGGGGCTCCCTTTCATCTCATAGAATATGGCCACTTCTCAGGCTTTCATCAAGGTGACAGCTCAATTAGACAGAGCTTTTTTTCTACAAGAGCTTCTAGTCAGTGATGACAATGACAAACAAACAAAAACCTGTGCTTAAGCCATGTCGGATTTGACCTACCAGTTGGGACAACACAGAAACCAAAGACTCAGAGCTGGCCCACACCACTATTGGATCCTAAGCAAAATTTGATTTTAGGGCCCTCTTGCAGCAATGCTACTACCATGCAGTGTTGGCATCATTTTATATAATATCCTATTATAATCTTAGCAAATCTTTATCAATGTGTGACTTTTAATCTCAAAAGTTATCACATTTATCTGCAAGGACAAACTGAGGTTAATATACACAACATTACAAGTGATAAAGCACTAAACGAGATACTGAATATCCTTTAGGCCTACTAAAAATATCACAAATAAACATACAGTATATTAGGCATTTGATGGAAAGTGTAATCTGGTAAATTACCGGTATTTTGATTTTGAAAAAAAAAAAAAAAAGCAACAGCAATGTGCCTAAACAATTTGTCGTGCAAAGGTGCTTAGTTCGGTTATCACTGACCAGACTCATAAAAACTGCGCATGACATCAGGCAACCTCTCTTGGTTTATGGCCTAATAGAGACCTTTCAGCAAATCTTTCTGAGCGAATGATCTCAGTTGAGATGGGCTAATGTCTGCACTAACTAGATTGACAAAAGCTGAAAGCCCTCTTATTACACTGTGCACTTCATGATGCAGATGTTTCTCAGTCCTTCCAGGCCCCCCGGTGTCTGCCAAAGGGGCTGCTGACAACCCTAACGGGCTTTTAGGCATCATTAGGATGTGAGTCACAAGACTTCATTTCTTGGTTGAAGGCCTGCAGTGTAGTGATGGTATCATGTTTAAAATAATAACAACAATACAGCATTTAAGCACCTAGTGTACGTTGCCACGTTATTGTTTTTCCTTGAGGAGAAAAAAGAGAGCGGGGAGGTATTTATTCTCACCCAAGTCATTTTTGAATAAAACTGTATATCCTGTTTAAACTAGCAAACCGTATTCAAATCCCAGCTGTCAGAGCGAAAGTAACATGAAACTCTCAGTAATCCGGGTAATCAGATGTGCAACATGGTTTAAATGATAATGACTGGTTGTTCCTTTTTTTGTAAACGTAATGAGTGTGCGAGTAGCTCATCTGTGAGGACTTGGGCTTTAGAACTGGAGAGTCACGCTTTGAGTTCCTGTCCAGGCAAATCCAAAATGGCAACTAGTTGTTGGAGAGATGCTAGTCTGCATCTTGACTATTGTTGACTACAGCCTCCTAGCTCAAGAGTTGCAGCACCAATATCTCGTGAAACGAGCATGGGACTGTCCCACACTGGTGTCATATTTATGAATAAAATCCAGCGACATCAACCACACACGCACACGCACGGACCGACAAATCTGTCTGCCTGAAATACACCAAAATTGCATTACACCACCTGTGCCACGAGTTAGACCTGCTTTTACAGAGTCTAAAATCTAGTCTACTTTTTGTAGTCAAATTTGCAGATGCGCCGGGGGGTGCGTCATGAAAATCATGATGCGGCCGTTTTTATGCCAAGCGCACTTTCTTTCTGTTACCAAATTGTCAGATGAGTCGTGGGCGAGGCACCTCTGTACGCCAGAATGCACAGGGAGGCGCAACTCTGCCCCAAACATGGTAGACTAGACTTGCGCGGGCACTAAAATGAAGTTACGCCCGTTTCTACAATGAGCGCACGGGCACCAGTCTACCAAAATAGGGCCCATTATCTCTGCATGCACAGGCGGGTCATCTCTCTTGAAAACAAAGCTCCTGCTATTGTTGTGAAGTTTCTTTGTTGTGCTGATGACCATACATCCATCTGGATAAGCACCAGTAACAAGCATTTGCTTAATTCAATTCGACTTTTCTCTTGCAAGACTTGCCTAAGGCCAGCTTGTCTTGAGCAGAAAGGTTACTCTTGCTGCGCTACGGTTTTAAGAGCATTCTTTCACTGATACCTACCAGAGTAAATATGCTTCATTCAGTCACAATAACATCTAAAAATGCCATGTCGTCTGATTTTTTTTTTCATATTTTAGAGCACCTATAACAATTTTGCTACTCAATGTCATCAGTGTTCGCCCCCCATAAAATCTTAATTGTGAACTTTAGAGGGCTCAAAACTTCTCGGCAAAGACAGCGAAGACAGAGGAGGCCAACACAGAAAGTCAAGACGAGTGAGAGAGGGGCAGTATGCCCGTTAGCAACAGCATATTAAGACAATGACAGTGGTGTCATCATGATGTTTTTTTTTTTTTTTTCATGACACATCATATTTCAGTTCCTCTTTTCCCTACCGTTATGTGAACATCATTTTTACTTCCATTAAGTATGATGAAAGTGCACAAAAAACTGTCCTGTTTTATGTATTGCCCCGTTTTTGAATTTCAACTTAGGTCAAACTATACATCAGTCAAATACAAAATAAACAGCTTTAATTAGGTGACATTCAAAGCATAGTCAGACCAATGTAGTAACTTCAGATACAGTAGAAAATGTTATGATAGTTAAGGGAAGCATGGACAATTCCAAAGTCTTCCTCATTTTCTCTGTCAAAAAACACTGTGGGCAATAACCTTTTCATTAGCGTGTTCACAAAAAGATCTGTAAAATGTTCACATACTTCTTGAACATACACTGGCAATTAGGATGGTAGAATGTGAGGTCATAAAATCCCAAAAGAAACCATTTTTGTCCTTCCGGCATTAAAAAAAGTTGGTCCACAAAAATGGCTCTTTTTTTATTTTATTTTTTTTAATTGTGCATGCTGTCAGCATCACAATACAGCCGGTAGCACTATAACCCCTGGCTTCTACTGAGATCGTAGTTAATTAGAAGCCTTTTTGAAGAGGTCAATGTAAAGGACCCACTGAAATACATGCTATTAAAGTGTTCACTATGGAAATACACATCCTTTATATGTCACAAGTTCACATCAAAAACAAAAAAAGCAGAATGCAGAAAAATCGTATTCAAAAAACAGTTTCGCCATTGCCGACTAATGGCCTGACACATTTTTCTATGCCTATTTCAGCATTTTGTGTGCGTGTGTGTGTGTGTGCATGTGTGCACTGTATATACAAGGATCATGTTGACAAGATTGCTGTAAGTCTGTAAACCATTTAAAAAACCCAAAGAAAAAACATTTGTTTTTACTGTGCAACTGCACTCTTGAAATCTTAACTGAGACGTGACTAAAACAGTGTTTAACTTGGATTTATTAGATATTTATGTGCAATTTAGGTGTCTGCGCATGCAGGTAGTTTCATTGCGTTGGTCACAATGGGCCTGCAGTGTAAATGCAGCCTTCGGGTGAACATACAAAGTCGTTGCTCCATTTGTCAAAACTGAAGGTATGGCCTACATTGGCGCAAAATATGAACATGTTCCAAATATAAGTGTGACCTATTGCTCTGCACACCAAAAATAGAAAGAATTTAATGATGAGCATAAATTCAATGTTACCGCAGTGGGATACAATTCTTGCATGCCCTGTCATGTCTCTGTGTGTCCCGCCCCCTCCCCCTGTCTTTTGTTTACCTGCTCCTAATTGTGCCTTTCCTCACCTGCGCCTCATTATCCCCGATTACCTGGTGTATTTAACTTCGTCTCATTCTATGTCATCACCAGTTTGTTGTACCTTGTCCTCCAGTTCCAGCAGCGCTTGTTCATGCCGCCGAGACCCCGTCTGATTAACCTCGCCTTTTGTCTCATAGTATGAATACCGTTACCAATGGTGACTGACGTTATGTGTACTGAACCTATCCTATTTATAAAGTGCTTTTTGTAACTAGGGATGTGCGAAATACGTCTTCATCCACATTGTCGTCAATGTTGCTTTCACGATGTGCAATTTTAAATTATCGAGGACGAATACCGTCTCAAAAGAAAACACGAATGGGTCCACTGACTGGCTGCAAAGTAGGAAGAAGTGATCAAAGTACTCATTTGGCGAATCAGCATGCGTGGACGGCAAAAGAGCAGGAAGGATTCATGCATCACACTTTCGATGGGAAAAAAATATTTTGACATGCGCAGATTGACCAAATATACCGGAAATAGCGATGGAAGAAGAAGCCGTAGCGACTTCCGTGTTAACAGTCCATTGTGAGAAGTTAAAGTTTGCCGGCTGTTCGATATATCATTCAATTCTTGCACGCTCGTACTCGGCATCACAGCTAAATTTGCAACTATATAAAATATTTATTATGTGTAGGAACATTTCAAAAACTACCCGTCAAAAGATCGTGGCTGCATTTGTTGTCATTTCAAATGTATTTGCAATAACGCCGCTGACAGCTATTTCTCTTACCATCTGTTAAGGACTGTGCACAAATCCACAAATGCATATTCCGTGGTGACATATGTGACACAAATCACAATATATCAAATAAAATGAAATATATATTTTTTTATTCTGACTGCTATAGTAGCTTGAAATAGTAGATCTCTGCCCCTTTTGACTGAGATATTTTCTTATCCATCCTATTTGCTTTTGCCTGGAGCCTTTCATTTGGCTCCTACCTGTCATACTGTTCATGACAGGTCCACGTTTAGTATGCCCGACCATACCTTCTAAGAAAAAGCAACACAGATGGTAACGCCTGCACAGATCTGCTTAAGGGCAAAGGCTGATAAACCTCACGGGAGAGAGTCCAAATAGCTGACTTGCGCTGTTTAAAATGTGATAGCGACATCTTCGACAACTCCCTTCTACTCCATGTGTTTCATTCATACAATCAGAGGTATAAAATTCACACAAACACATTCACAGCTAGGCATCCTGTTAATCAACCACATCCTCAACAACGCACACACACACACACCATTGGCCAGTGTCTATTCAGTGTGTGGGGAACTGCAACAGCCTCATAGCTCAACAGCAGCTCATCGGAACTGTGAGGAAAGTCAGAACATCTCAACACATGCTGACAATAGAGTACTAAAGGACATAAATGTGCTGAGCTTTTAAGAAGTGCTCACTCCACACAATACTAACCTGCACAATCAGCTGTTGCTTTACGAATGCAAGATTCCAATATGATTCAAATGCTTCACTCGTGGGGGTTTGCAGTTAACCTCTTTTGTCATTTAATACAGATGCGTTGACCCAGTAAAGAGACGACACTGAGGAGGTTCCTGTTGCTGAATGGGATATGATAAAAGGCGAAAAAAAATATTGACACTGCTGTAAGTCATTTTCGGTAGTGTTTTAGGAACAGCTCTCAATATGATGTTGTACTGGAAACTACACCCACACACCACAATAATATACATATTGTTTACCAAATACCTCTAAAACAGAGCATTGTTATCTTTGTAAAAGGCCCATTTTCCTGTATTGGGTGTCTAAGAGAGGATTGTGGAAGTGTACCAAATGTGTCCATAAGGACCAAGTCCACTTGCAAGTTCACTCTGGTGAAATGTATGTCACCCAGCACATAGCATTTTGTTTGTAACATTTGAATTTCATTACGCAAATACGTCACAAACACAGTCAAATCTATATGGTTTTAGTCAGATCTTTTGATCCAAGGATTAAACTGTGTTAACCAACTTTAAAGAAGAAGTCAAACCAAAAATGTTCTTTACAAGACTATGTTCTAAGCAGGCCCACTGGTCGAAACGTGACATTCTGATTAATATTGTGTTTGTGGAATATGAGTTAAGCAGTAACCCGTTTTTGTCCATCTCACGGGGCGGCCATTTTGTCGCTTTCGGTCAACTGAAATGACATCACAGTTGCTCAGTGCTCAGGTAACGACCAATCATGCCTCAGCTTCAGAAAACAGGTCAACTGTGAGTGGGCGTGACCTGAGCACCGAGAAACTGTGATGCCATTTTCAGTCGACAGAAGGGACAAAATGGATGCTCCCTGCAATGACTTAAAACGGGTGGATTTTGCTGCTTAAATCATATCCCACAAACGCAATATTAATCAGAATGCCATGTTTAGACTACCGAAGGAGCACAGAACATATTATAGCAAAGAATTTTGTTGAGTTGACTTCCGCTTTAAAACTCAGAGAACCAAGATAACTATTTTGAAGACAGCTGAACTAAGAAATGGATTTGGCTTGAGATAAAGTAGCAGAAAAACACACGCACACACATTCACACACACTTTTGGAAGCATTTCATTGATTCCCAAATTCTGACAGCTGCATCAACAAAGCTTTACTCTTTTGTTAAAGTGGATTCATGAATAAATCATGAATATCCCTTTAATAGTTGGACTGCGAATACACAGAAGCCTGAAACGCCGTGTACAGTACTTGCCTCTGACAACACACCCCCAAAAAATGTTTTTAATTAGTTTGTGTTATTGTACTCGTCTTATAATGCCGTAAAAAATCAAAATGCAAGTTTTAGTATGCTGACTCTATAGCTAAGGTGTCTTAATAGCATCTTTGCGATATGGATTGCTGCTCAGCAGTTTGTGAAAAGCAACACATTTTAAAGAAACATATTATTCAATGTGTATGTTATTTTTAAATGCGTAGGTAATGTGCGATTTTAGATTGTATTGTTCAGAGTATTATCTTAAATTCAGCTCGAGCTTTCATTTCTGTCAATACAAAGAGGTGTTCCTAATATAATTTCTGCGCCAATTGATTACATAAAAAGTGGTCAGGTAACGTGAATCATGTGAGCATGACAGCTCTCACTGCAGTAAAAAATTAATTGACAGACGTCAAGTTGACGGAATAAGATTACAGAAGTTCAGCGTCACCTAAGCTTTCCGCTTACGTTAAAGTGCATTCATGAATAAATCAGACAATTGACAAACAAAGAGAAGATGCCTGAAACACACTAAAACAGTTCTTACTGTACTTCTAACAAGACAACACACCTAAAAACAAGTATTAAAATATTTTGTGTAATTGTACCTGTCAAATAAACCCATATAAATGAATAGGAGCTTTTTAGCATGCTAACTCAGTAGCCTAGCTAATCTCTTAGCATTTATCCCAAATGGATTGTTTTTGAGCAGTTTGTAACAAGTGACAAATTGAAACGATATATATTATTCAATTATTGTTGTTATAAACTGAATGGGTAGGGTATATGTGATTGGAAATTTTAATGTTCACTGTGTTATAAATTCAGATGCCTTGGTTAATTCAAACGCCAAAGCTAGCAATCGTAAGTGCTATTACTAAGAGGTGTTCCTAATATCATGTCTGCAGTCTACACCAATTGATTAAACATTAAAGTTTGGTCAGAAGCCTCTTCCTGTATTAAATAAACTTGATTCATTAAGAGAGGTCGCAGTAGTTCAAAAGCCAAAATGGGTAAAATGGAGTAGTACATTATTCAAGCACCTCGGAGCTGCCACTTAAATACACCGTGACCACTTTGAATAATTCAGGAATGAAAACTCAGATATTCCGCAAAATCCTTTTGCATGTGCAACTGTTTCTACACGGAAAAGATCTGAAAGTGCAGCCTGTGTTAAAAATTCATGTCAAGTTTCTGGTGGAGTGTGTTTGAGCTTCCTTCTGCCTCTGATGCCTGGAGCAGGCTGCAGACTGGCACAGCAAGCCGCTATTAAAAAAATGTCAGCATGTCACTATAATGAGCGGACTGAGAAACAATCGTGCAGAAAAAAAATGCATTTTAAAACTTTTAAGGATGATCATGAATAATATGTAATAATCAGTGTGAGAAGGCTAACTGTAGCTTCATTTCCCCCCGTCGCTATACAAATGTCACTAAATAAGTCTTGACAATTGTATCTTCCAAAAACACATCTACCTGTTTACCCATGAAGCCTGGTGAATTATTCATGTGGGGTGACACAAAAAGAGGGAACACCTGTGTATGCATGAGATCCCAGAGAACAGACAAATCTCCTCTGATTCTCTTTATCTACTTCCTGAACTGTTCATCTTCTTTTCTTTTCTTGTTCTCATAACATTGACCTAATGTGACCTGAGTCATAAAATATATATTTTACAACACACTATGATGCCATTGTCATTGATGGATCAGTTTGAAACTCCATAGTCACATGACTGAGAATGTGTGGAACAACCTGAAGAAGGTGACATCTAATGAGGCCCTCTATAGTTGCTATGTTTTCAGCTCTCAAGGATGTGAGTCACATGCACCTGGCGTGACGCACATTTGCTTATGTCAACCCGTACCGTTAGGAACTCTCCCTAAGGATTAAGATAATATTTTCCAGGTTTTGGTTGTAAACAAATAGCAAGTCAAATAGTAACCACAAATCAAAGCCATAGAAAACAAAGTCTGGACTGTCAAATCTGCTGGCCGCCATATTGCCATGCAGCTGTAAGTGATATTTTTCAAAGAAACCAAACAAGCCTTATTTTAGGTTCATCTGAGATTATCACCGTGGCCAATTAGTGAACTATTTGTTTGACAAAAACCTAGACCATGAATATTAGAGCTCGTCGCCTCCAAAATCCCCTTTCCCGTCATTGGAAAAATCCCTCCGAGCGCACTGCTTCACTCAGACCGTTGGAAACTCCGAATGTGCCGTTCGGTGATTCACAGTGCCCCAAAAGTAGTAGTAGAGTACCAGAGCTCAGTGCGTCGTGCAATACAAGGAAAGTAAACAGTTGAAGCATGAGCTGCTGATTATAAGACGCGTTCAAAAATCCGGCACACGAGGACAACGAAATGTGTGCTTAATAACTACGTTAAAGTTTTTCTTTTTAGTTTAAAATGCCTTACTTTAACCAGAATCCAGCATCGCATTACAGCCACAGGTACAATCCTGGTGGGAAATGTAAGCTAGTTGCCTTGACTACCATTCTTCTTCTTCATCTTAAAAATGGAAACCAAAGTAGAACTTCCACTGGAAGTATGGGAGTAGAAGAATGGTATTCATGACTAGCTTATGTTTCCACAACAAGCGTTGTAGCATTCTTCATTAATTCCTCATTTTGCATTTTCAAAGTTAAATTTATTAGGTGTAACAAATGTTTAGAATGGTGGAAACCGTGTGTGGGTGTTTGTAATGCTTTAAGAGGCGTAAAAAAATAATAAACCTCTACTTCGCAGGAATTCTCCTATCGTGGGGATCATGGAACGTACAACTCGCGAAAAGTGAGGGAACACTGTTGGAAATAAGTTCTCTATACAGTCATTCCTCTACGTATGTTCTGACTTGGGTATAAACTCTGTGTCGTACCAACGGAACGCAATCATTAAACCAAGGGTCCCCCTGTATCTGTTAAATCAGAACTTCCAAAGTGAAATGTTTTTGGATAATCACCTTTATCCCAATCTTGACAAAATGCAATATTTTCCCTTCCCTTTCCATAAGATTATGTTGAAAGAGTCATTTTGCCCAACCCTGCACACGAGCAATGGCGCCTCTTTGGGTTTTTACTGCCACTGACAAATGACGCCATTAACGGCATGCAATTGACGCTACAGTAAGTCTAGAAAATCCATCACGACAGACTTTAAACACGAGTCGTAATGTATGTAGAGCTGATTCCTTTTATGGATTGTGTTTCATTTGGAACAGCAGCAAGTGGGTAAACAATATGTGCCAAATAAAAAGAGAACTGGACTGGCAGAATGCTACGAGGGACAAGTCCCCAAGCATTAGCGAAGGAATCTCTGTGTTGGCACGGTCCCCAGTGGATAAATCACTTGAATTGGAAAACTTGAAGGAAATGAAGGATGGTGTCTACAAATCCATCACTCAAAATACACTGCTTGTGCCAAAGAAAACAGTTCAAGCTCTTTTCAGCATGTACAGTGAACTCAATCATGTCAGCGTGGACACTGTTGTTGTTGAAGTGCATAGTGAAAGAAAACTCTCATTTTCATTTTGTTAATAATCCACATTGTACTGAACAGACGGGTTAGAGATGCGTGTATCGTGTTGCCACATCACAATAAGTTCCATTTCCTGTTCTATGGTCTTCATAACTCAATGAAAACCTCCATTACTGGTCACAAAAAACACAGGAAAGCAAAACACCTGTGGAGTTTTTTTGTTTTTTTTTGACACTCAGTGTGTTAGGAAAATTGCATGACCTGAGGTCATCTTTGCACTTAAGCTTAGAGAACCACAAACATGGAATTTGGTCGCTGTGCGGAAGACACTTTGGTTCTTGAGCACATTTTAGTTGCTCTTGAGCAAGGCACTGCACCCCTAAATTGGTTAAAGAGTGACTGGTCTCTCATCTCACCATCACATTCTCAACCATGATGCAAGGTTAGGACTGTCATGTCCTGGGATTTATTTGTGTATCTCTTGTGTTTTAATTGAATTCTGTGTATGTAATGTAAGAGTGTACTTTATTGAATGTCTTCTCAATAAAAACGGCATCTACTACAAATTTCCGTGACCCAAAATACATGGATGGATGTACTGTACTGTCGATAAAGATCTGTCTGAGTTCAAAGCGGACCGTACCCATATAACCCTGCACAAGGTAAGATGTAAAGAAAATGGATGTACAGTAGGTAGAAGCTGCAGATTTAGCGAATGGAAGATGCCAGAAGAAACAGAACAGGCTATGAGAATGTTAACCGTCCGGGCATCCACCTCACTTCGACATTTCCCCAAGCTTTTCATGCTCAAACCCAAATTCTAAATTTGCTTCTCCCTTGGGCACAAACTTCTTAAGATATATGATGTACAGTATTGCCATAACATTGGCATTTACTGTGCATAACCTGAGAAGCAACAAACCTGAAATAATCATCCCCTTTGAATGTCTGTCTGGTTTTTCACCGGTAAAATAGATGGTGACATTTTACCCTGCCAATGGTTGAACCGATAACAATTCACCCACATAACCCATTTTGGCTTCATTTTGTTGGTATGTCACATTTGAACCAAGTGTGTGACTACAAAACCCAAGGCGATGGAAATTAAAGATTTGCAGTTGATAATTAAAGATGTGTTATCTGGACTGGGATTTGTTAGTACAACATTTCTCTTCATAATAAAGGGAATTCCATTTTAGAAGCAAACTTGTGTTTGCTCCCTTTTATGCTCCATGCGACCTTCAAACAGGAAGGCCGGAGCCAAGAATTGAACCTTGACCCCCGGAACTGTTAGGCGGACGTGCAAATCACTAGTCCACTGTGCAGCTGCAGAACTGATATATGTGCTCCAGAATTAACTTCTGAACTTTTCCTTGGCAAACCAATCGTGGTCTGTCAGAGGGCCAGTGAGGAGTTTTAATGATGGAGGACACCAAAATTGGCACGGGCACATCTTTGGCTTTAGCAGCCACTAATCTTCTCTACCGGATTTGATTGCTTTGGAGCAAAGAAAAATTCAAAACTTGGTAAGTATCCTGAGGAGGAACTTGGAGCTAATCGCTTATCCTGTGCATATCGTACTTTTAAATGCACATCTTGCAAAGACAACCAGATTATTTTTCTTTGGCCACTCCCAACATTTATGTCCACCCATTTTGTATCTTCACTGGGCGAGTTGGGGCCAATCCCAAATGAAACTGAATTTATAGACAGCCAGTCAACAAACATTTACACTCACATTCATACCTAAGGACGATTTACAGTCTTCAATGAACCTAACATGCATGTTTTGGGAATGTGGAAGAAAACAAACACAAGCAAGAACATGTGAACTCCACACTGGAAGGCTGAACCCCATAACTGTGAGGCAGAAGTGCAAACCACTAGTCCACCTTGCCGCCTCTCCCATTGTGAACGACTAAGTAATCTGTCTAGCAGGCATCCATCAAGGCTGCCTTTTCAATCATGAGCTCAGTAGGAAAAACAGCTCTGCATCATTAAAGCCGACAAGCACACTTCCGTCTTCAATTCCCATCAATAAGCAACAAACATTCCCAGTGGGCACCATATAGTGAGCCTCCTGTACGTACCGCCGAACTAGCAGTGCCTGAAAGGCTCCTCTGTCCGCCAGTGCACCCGAAGGATGCTGCGTTAGTCGTGAAATTCCAGCTTGTGTGAATGTCAGCCAGTCACGCTGACCTCAAAAGTTCTGCAAGTCTGCGTTGCATTTTTAAAGAAATACGTGGGTGTTTGCTCATGACTAACATGGAGAAACTGACTAAAGAAATGATATTTGTGTCTTGACCGCACCAATAAACTGACAGTGGATGTGAGATGCTGAGCTGCACTTACCGGTGTGTACTGTACGTCTCAGCGTGCATGAGCAATGGCTGTCACTTTCTTAATAAAACAGCTTTGGTATTTCATGAATTTTAACAAGTCATTTTTCTTATGAGTTCAAAACAAGATTGTTCAAACACGAGACCAAAACTCTAAAACAACTTTATACTACTTGACAAAGGGCCTTGAAATAACAGGAATTACTAACAGCCTGAAGAGAAGCACACTCACCTTGACAGAGTTGCAGATGTGATTTTCTGGCGATGACGGTGGAGGTTTTGGAAGTGGCACGAAAAAAGATAGAGACAGCGACAGATAATATTGAATTAAGCACACTCCCTTCTGGTTCGTGACACGCACACGAGCACAGCTTCCACTCATACAAGGGGGGGAGGAAAACTCGCCGCTGCATGCAGAAGGCGGATACTTGGGCTCTGATCCAAATGAGAGCCAATTAGAGTTAAGAAAGAAGGTGACGAAACGTCAAAGGGCGGGGCTTGTATTTTCCGCGGTGTGCTTTTATGACGTATGTTGGGGACCCCCAACGATTTAATTTGTCATTTACGGTCAAGGTTACAAAAACGTTCCATTCGTTTACCTCGTGTAAATCTTGAGAGTAAATATTTTCATACTGACTACGTGGGAACTCATACGGAAGACTCACAACGTCGACGAGTAAACATGACTTAAAAACAGCTGAGGAAAACAATAGTGAGCCTAACATGAAGTTATAGTGCCTTCTCTTGATCAAGTGGCGAAATTACACCTTTGCGGTTAAGATTCCCTCAAATAACAGCAGAAGCTCATTTTCGAGACTGGCTTTGATTTGGGACTACAGTCACTAAAGTCTAACATTAAAAAAATGATAAAATAAATTGAGTAATTTTACCCCCTCTGGTGATCTGTTAATCAGATTTCGTCTATATAATCAGTGGTTATCCAAAATTGAAATCATATTGCATTTGCGTGCGTTGCTGAGACAGGTACTGTTAAATAAATCCCTAAAATGGTGACCCCTAAAAGGTGCAATCTTGGTTTATTTTGTGAAAGATACTGCATATTAAACAAAGATATGGGACATCAGGGACCTGAAGCAAAGGCTCACTGATGCTATCGCCATGATTGATGTTTCTATGCTCCAGCAAACCTGACAATAAATTAAGTCCTATCCTGATGTGCTCTGTGCAATTAATGCACATACACTCTAGAGGTGAATTAAATGAGGCAAAAGAACTTCAATACCTATTCCTCATTTTGTAATAGTTTCCACAGATGTTAAAGAGAGTTCATGGACACCCTGTGGAACAGTCCATAGACACATCATTAAGTACATCAGCATAACCTACTGAGTCTGATGAAAATGTTCTTTTTGTTGAAACCAAATAGAATTTGTTGACAGTTTGATTATTATAGTTATTGTAGTATAGTTATAGTTTGAGGTGGTGTAGACATCCACTGCACAATAACGAGAGGTGTTTCTGTCGGTACCCCTTTTCAGCAAATCTACAGCACTGCGATATTGAATTTTGAAGAAAAAAATAAAACATGGCATATTTACATTTGCAAAGACTAAAATTTGGATTTCATTAGATTGTTTACAGCATATGCAGTGCTGTACCTACAGCATATTTTGAATTTCCTGCTGAAAATAAACGTATGCATTCATCAGCCTTTCCACGTGGCTGCAAATGTATTTACTCTTAAATAATTCTTACTGTCAGCTAAAAGTACTCATGATTATATGGGCAAACACACGGAGGAGGCAAAGCAACCTTAAATTTATTGCAGGTTATCATCGGAGTCTCTGCGCTGTGTTTTATTACTGCCAATAAAAATAAATGTGCATACAAGGCCAATGAAAGCAAAGCGCACGCATTAAAAGAAACAAACCAATTTGATCCCGTTTATCGTCAAGTTCCTGCCAGAGGGGGAGCAGTAAAAACTTTAAAACAGAAGAGTTGCAAACATGTTTTTTTTTGTCAGATATCAATGTCATTTTATTCTGAAAGCATAAATAAATAGAAAAATGAAAGTGAAAAGAATGTAACATTCAAAGCTGAGGGTCAGGCCTCAAGGACTTTGTGTCACAAAGCACCTTTTCACAGAGCGTGGGTTTTGAAAGCAAAGGTATAAGCCCTTCTTTTCCTGTTGAATGTTTGCCTTTTACGTTAACATTAGAGATGCGATTTTTCTGCTGTTAATTATTTCAAGTAAAATTGTAACTTTAGTCCATTTTGACTACACTTAATCATAACAAGTTGCTAAAAATTGACCCGGATTATCAGTGGATGATGTTACTGTTGAGGCCATAGAACTCGTGTCTCTTGCCTTTGAACAAATGGTCCCTCAAGTCCACAGAAGCATATTTGATGGAGCTGTTGAAGTTCTGATGGGCCTTTGTCCTCGTATAATTGCCTTGCAGTCGCAGAAGGCCATCACTTGCGCGTTCCCTAATGCCAGCAGCTCTCACCACCGGTGCGATGCCGGGCAGCACTCGAAGCCGTGACAGGTTGCGATGGGCGTCTTGGTCGTTTTTCGGCGTAGGAGGCTTTGTGAGGCTTTCCTTAAAATGCACTTTTTCTCTCTCCTTGCTTTCTACTTGATTTGACTCAATGACTTTTGTTCCACTGCTCACCGTGTGTGAGGGATCATAAACAGTGTTGCGTGGAGCTGTTGTTTTATTGCATTGACATGTCTGACAGCTACGTTGGCTCCTGGCTGAAGTAGCGCCTTGGCTGGTAGCTGGTGAAAAAGTGTCAGCACAAGTGCTCTTCATGTTTCGCCCCTGTCTTCTTCTCTGTCTCAGTTTCGAAGGAACCAGCACATACACGGACCGTTCTCTCTGGAGGAAAAGCTTCTCATTAGAGACGGTTGAATGCTGTGGTGTTGACTTAATTGTGTTTTTTCTCACCTCTGTTCCCAGCGGTGCAGAATGTATAGTCCTCCCAGTGGGCTCACTCATTTTTTCCCTGTAGTCATCAATTTTACAAGCTTGCTGCAACCCTTAAAAAAAAGGCAAGATGAACAATGTGGCTCATCAAAAGAGCACCGTTATGGACTCGGTGAAACATGGTTGTCCGCAGGGGCACTGCTACCCCACCCCTCCCACATGAGTGGGGTGTGAAATCTGTTTAAACAATGTCAAGTTGAGTGATGGCGAGCTGTCCTTAGAAGGGTAATATGGAATATGTAAGATGCACAAATGAAGTAACAGATGCACCATGTCAAATGAAGTGATGGATCATTTGGCAATGTCTTAATGGGTTAAGTCCCAAAATTAGAATTGACCCTGATTGCAATTCCAGATTTAGTCACCATTAGTTCGAACACACACAGTTGCGCGAACCCAATGCAGAAAATAAATGATTTGATGTGATATTGTTCACATTATGGTGATTGTTGACGCCTAACCCCATATCACTATGGAAGGAGTTAGCCCTACGTTATTGTAACATACGCAGCCCCACGGTTATTATGTTATTGTGTAATAGATATTGAAGGTAACAATAATATAAAGATGTTATGTGTTGCTAAATAAGCCCCGCCTGGAGGAAGATGATGTGACTGCATATGATATGCATTAGCGCCCCACGTTGAGGTCTTCTGAGTACATATGATATTTATTGTGTTATTATGTGAAAATTGCCCCACGTTAGAATTGCTAGACATTTTTACTCATGTACCTGCTTAAACCCCAAGCTTGTTGACTGCTTTGATATAGCACGATATGATGTTATATTCATATCACTTATGTCCATTTTTTTTCAATTTTCCTATTTTTACATAAATGGTGTTTCCGTGTTACAGACATTGCATTAACGTGAAAACATTTTTTTTTTCCAACATTGGATATAAGTGTTTTTCACAGGACAGCGATGATATGCTATGTTTTATTGCAGTAATATTCTTTTGTAACATTTTATTATTTACATTACATTATAATTGCTTTGCTCATTTATTTAGTTATTGCTTACTTATATACTCAGTAACTGCTTTAGACATGATTAGCCCCGCGTTGATGTAGAAGTGTTTAGGCCCATGAACATGATAAATTTGTGACATGTGTTAAAGTTTTATTATACATTCACATTACTACTTATGCCTTTTTAGTTGAATGTAATTGTAAAACATGTTTTATTTGATTATGTTGCTAAGCATTGTTATACACGATGTAGTGAATGCTTTTAATGTGAATGAAAAGTCTAATGGGTGAAATAGTGACAAGAGTTGCATTAGCCACTTGCTGCTTGTCCGTACTTGCCCGTGAATTTCCATGACGTCACGCACTGAATGGCGGTGATGTAATGTTGCTTTGCATACGGGGAATTTTCATGATGTAATGCAATTGCACTCCATGATGTAATGCAATTGCAAGCGATGACTAATGCCAGTAGAATTCAATGATGTAATGCAATTGCAAGCGATGAAGTAATGCCAGTGGAATTTCGTGATGTAATGCACATGCCAGCTATGATGTAATTCAATGCACGTGTCTTAGAGTGGAATTTTCCATTACCTCATGTAGAAACACAGAAGTTATTAAAGCCAATTCCTTTGAGGCTCATTGCTCTCTTTTTCACGCTCTGTCAGAGGAGATTTTGCCTTTTTGTCTTTTGTGTAAGGCGCATAGCTAAAAGGAATTATTTGACTTCATTTGGACATTACCAAATTACAGTGACGATAAGGTAAGTTAAAAAAGATACACTATTGCGCATAAGAGAAGGAACCTGTCAAACATCCTAATTTTTGGATTCCAAATTACTTTGTCGTTGATTAGGTTTCATGTCATTTAAGAACTGATCACTCTTGATTTCCACCAAAATAGACTAGTGGAAGTGGAAGTCAACCCAAACATTATTTTCAAGAATATGTTCCCAGCAGGCTCACTAGTTGAAACACGGCATTCTGATTAATTTTGCGTTTGTAGAATAAGTGTTAATCCACTCGTTTTTAGCCATCTCTCGGGGCGGCCATTTTGTCTTCTGTCTACTGAAAATGACCTCACGACCGCTCACAACGACCAATCACGGCTCAGAGTCAGAAAACAGGTCAGTCGTGATTGGTCGTTGTGAGCGGTCGTGAGGTCATTTTCAGTGGACAGAAGACAAAATGGCCAGAGATGGATAAAAATGAGTGCATTTTGCTTAATTTATATTCCACAAACGCAAAGTGAATCAGAATGCCGTGCTTCAACTAGTGGGCCTGCTGGGAACATATTCTTGAAAAAAATATGTTTGGGTTAATTTCCGCTTTAAACACGTTCAACCCTTTTAATACATTTTTCTTTTATTCTTTTTTTTGTATCCTTATTCTCATTTTTAATAACTGGATTTTTGTTGGATTATCTCATTTGTTGAGAATTTAACCTTGTATGGAAGAATGTTTTTTGCTTATTCAAGCAGTAAGTAGAATCATTTTCAATTCAATTGCAAGTTATGGATAACCTTTTTCTCTCTTAACTTTTATTCTTTATTATTACTCATGTTAATTATTTTCATGTATTAATTGAAACGTTGTAATAATTCCGAATGACATCTTTCATGATTTTTATTCATTTAATGTTTGACATAATTGATATTGATTAATGCCTATTGTCTGAAATATTACTTTATTAAATCATCTAAAACTATAAATTAAATCTATCTTTGTCATTCTTGTCAATTTTATTTTATTTAACCATTCAACATCTTGATTGAAAGAACAACTGTACCCATAACAACTGTTTTGTCATAAACGAATCTAAATGTTACAGCATCTTAGTAAAAATAATAAACAAATCATCTCAATCCTAACAAGGATAGCTAAACCCTTCTAGGTCTGTACCAAGTTGCAATGAATTCAAAGAGATGGAGCTGCTGTAAAAAGGGAGTGGTCGGATTGTTCACCTTAATGCTATAGGGTTACTCATCACCTCATTCACTGCCATACATTTTCAGACCTAACGTTAGAAAAAATCTGGAAAAAAATACACTGTGAAAAGACAAGTAAATTCGTCAATGGCAGTGAATGAGTTAATGGCGAATAACTGACGCAAGACCGGATTGACTCCTTAAACTAAAGGGAGTGAGAAACCTAGTTGCATATATCTCGACAACGACTTAATGAGCTTCCATCCCCTCGCGTGACAGCGTTAGAGCAGGTGAGGAACAAGGGATGATTTTACACTTCAAACGGAGACTCGATTAGGACTCTTGCCGATAGTCTTACAGGTAAGCAGAATCTGACATGTGGTGCCCAATGTGGGGCAAGATTGATTTATCATGAAAAATTGGGACTCTATCAAAGCCCCAAAAGAACCCGAGTAGTAGTTGCTAAGTGTTACGCACAAAAGCTAGGAAACGACACTCGCCGATAAATTTCATCTCAGGCAACCCTGAGTTGACACAAAATTGTCGCATTGCACGTGTGCTGAAAGGCAGTGATGTTATGCTGCTTTGCATACAGGGAATTTTCATGATGTAATGAAACTCTATGATGTAAGGTATTTGCAAGCAAAATAACTGCCTGAAGATTTATTTTACCTAGTTAATGGGACTTCGAATCCAGCCCCGGCCTTCCTGTGTGGAGTTTGCATGTTCTCCCCGTGCCTGCGTGGGTTTTCTCCAGGTACTCTGGTTTCCTCCCACGTTCCAAAAACATGCATGGTAAGTTGATTGGACTCTCTAAATTGTCCCTATGCATGATTGTGTGAGCGGATGTTTTTTGTCTTTGTGTGTCTTGCAATTGGCTGGCAACCAGTTAAGGGAGTACCCCGCCTGCTGCCCAAAGACAGCTGGGATAGGCTCCAGCATGCCCGCGACCCTCGTGAGGAGAAGCGGATCGGATAATGGATGGATGGAAATCGCAATTAGATTATTGTCCATAATCGTTCAATCAGGATCCAGCAAGTTCTATACCAGCCTTGCTAGAAGTTATAGATACATACTCTAAAGCAGGGGTGCTCAAGTCCGGTCCTCAAGAGCCCCTATCCAGCCAGTTTCCCGTCTCTCCCTGCCTGTAACACACCTGATTCAAATGATCTACTCATCACCAAGCTTTGCACAACCCTGATAACGATTGTGATCATTTGTATCAAGTGTGTTCAGGTAGGGAGAGATGGAAAACAGGCTGGATAGGGGCTCTTGAGGACCGGACTCGAGCACCCCTGCTCTAAACTATCTGGTTATTGATAAAATATTATCTATGGGAAGGGAAAAAACTCGAATTTGCTTAGACCAGGGGTCGCCATCCTTTAACAGTCAAAGAGCCATTTCGACCTGGTTTCCATGGAAAAGAAACCCTTGAGCCGCAAACGCTTTTTGACAGTAATATCCAAAATACGCCAGCTTTTTTGAGTTCCCAGGCACCGCTAAGTTCAAGTTGTATAATACCTTTGCTATTGCACACTTGATCTACATAATACTACCTACAAAATACATACAATTGGTAACTGGTAACAATTGGTTACAATTGGTAACGGACACTTGAATTGATTAAAAGAGTACAAAAACCAAGGCATGCAGTGACATCCGTCCATCCATATTTGGACGTCAGAGAGTTTTGGCCAACAGTGACTATATAATTTTATTTTCATATTTCGAGGTTACAATAATCTTGCAATTTACTATAACTACAATTAAGCAAACAAACAAACACAAATAAAATACTTTGTTCAGATATTGTGCAGTTTTGGTGTCGCTGGCAGCAGGCGTATCAGAATGCAGCCACGCATGCCGGCTTTTTCCTGCGCTGTCAAACGTCTCTAAGGAAGGCGAATGCTGATCACCGAAATTGCACAAGATCCGAAGAAAGACGTTAAAAACTTTTACTTAATAAGAAGACATGATACACGTTTTTGAGACAAATAACATACTGTAAGGAATTGGGTTATCTGTGTTGTGGTGACATTTGTGTTGTTTCCGAGGTTCCTGAATACATCACGTGGATTGGAGGGCTGTGTGAGTGAGAGGAGTGAGCACACGGTAAAAGACCAGAGATCCGTGTATTCATGACGGAACTGTTGTTGCACTGAAGTTGGAGTCGACTAAGGCCCACATTGGCCGTGTTGGAGTAATAAAAAGAAAGCTAACTAAGACACGTCTGATGTTGTGTCTTTGGAAGACGTTACAATACACTTAAATCGGACACTTACAATTTATTTTCCCAAGCCGCACAGAGCCGCAACATAAGGGTGAAAAAGCCGTAGTTTGTCGACCCCTGGTTTGGACAAATTTTATTTGTCTCACAAGAGCGGGTGATTATCGTTACCAAATATACATTAATCCAGTCAATCCAAACATATTTTTTTCAAGAATATATGTTCCCAAGCAGGCCCACTAGTTGAAACACTGATTAATTTTGCATTTGTGGAATATAAGTTAAGCAGCAAAATGCACTCGTTTTTACCCATCTCTGGGGGTGGCCATTTTGTCTTCTGTCGACCTTAAATGACATCACAACTGCTCACAACGACCAATCACGGCTCAGATTCAGAAAACAGGTCAGCCGTGATTGGTCGTTGTGAGCAATTGTGACGTAATTTAGGTGTGAGCAGTTGTGATGTCATTTTCAGTCAACAGAAGACAAAATGGCCGCCCCCAGAGATTGTTAAAAATGAGTGCATTTTGCTGCTTAACTTATATTCCATAAACGCAAACTTAATAAGAATGCCGTGTTTCAATTAGTGGGCCTGTTGGGAACATATTCTTGAAAAAAATATGTCAGGGTTGACTTCCGCTTTAAACACGCTCATGTCTGTGAGAAAGCAATGACCTCGTGCAAATCAATAAAAGAATGGTTTCACCAGAAAAGATCTGAAGTTTTGGAATGTTTTAAACTTTTTTAATTTTCCTGATCAAAAAATATATAAAATTAACTTGCTAGTGAAAACGTGGCCATCCCGGCCCCACCGTCCCTTTAATCTTTGTATTTTTTTTTTCTTCTGTTGGTTTTAACTGTTTTTGTTTTAACAGCAGGTTTTATTTTATTCACTAATTCTTGTTGTGAAGCGTATTTGAGTGATATGAAAAGCGTGATAAAAATAAAATGTATTATTAGTATTATTTTTATTCAGTCAGGAAGTGAAAAAAATTAGTTGACAAAAAGATAGGCAGCAGCATTTTGATTCTGCGGAGCGGGACCAGGAAAGTTCCACGGATGTAAATAGTAAACTTGATTAAATTTAATCCAATAAATGATAAAACAAATTCCTGTATTTGCAATTTTATTCAAATCCTCACTGACCATGTGCCACAACGATTTGAGAAAACCAGTTCAGTAATTGTTAGTGAAATCCTGCTAATCTGTATCTTTCCTATATTGTTTAGTGTTTTACTGGTTCAAAAGGATTGATATGCAAAAGATTATTGTATTTAAGAAAAAAAACATTGGTAGTCTTAAGACTTTGACAAATGTCAAAAGTGAAAGCTCCAAAAGCAGTACATTTGACAGTACCATCTTTATGTACTTGTATTTGAAAGTGTTCTCCATTTAGACATCTTCTAGTTGCTGTATTCAGTGTCTATTTCTCTTTGTTGCAAGGACCGTTAAACGGCATTTACCTTTGTAGTGCATCTGATAAGTGGTGTTCCACTGCTTCCTATCCATACTCCTCAACATGTTACTTGTCCGGTCAGAATTCGTCAAATCCCGGTCACAATTTTTGGGTTTGGGCAGGACTGCCATTGTGGGAGTCGCGTACAAGGCATGCCTTACTCCCCACACAGGTTTTGGACGCTGAAAACAGGAATAATTAGAAAAGGTCAAATATGTAAATATGACGTATAGTATTGAATAGTGTACAAATATACATGGCAGTTCATTTACCTCTAAGAAGCTAATCTCGCTTGTCCACTTGGCTGTTTTTGCCCTTGTCGGTGTGTCCACAATCTCATGTCTGTATGGACCACCTGATTGAGGAAATAACGTTACTGATGTCACCTTACGCACCCACTCCCAAGTACTTTGTTTGTACCTTTTGTTTTGCTGAGTACAGTAACCTTCGGTGTAGTTGGGACGATGGGGCTGATAAAAGGGAACGGGCCCGCTCTGAATCCTGCTCGATGATCACCTGATGACCGGAAGGATGGGAACATCGCAAAGCGGGAGATGTGGGATGCATAGGGATGCTCTCTTGGAACCGCAGTCTTTGCTGCTTTCTCCCTGTTTGGAAATGATTTAGTCAACATGTGTTCAAGTTTAGCACAGGCGCAAACACATTTCCACAAAGAATCATCTTAGGAGCCATACTCACACTACATTTACATCAGTGGGTTTTGGAATGCTAGGAAAAAAGACATCATTACTCCATGCCTGTCTTATTTACTGTACAGCTAACAACGATACAAACAGGATTACTCACAGCTGATCACTGAGGGGTGCATCACTTTTCTTTATGACATCACTGATGTCAAAGTGACTCACAGTTTGCCTGTGAAAGGAGAAGAGCAATCAGTAATCATTAGTTTCGATTCATTTGTGAGCTTTTGGATGCACGGGTCCATATGCTCACATGATGCTGTTGTTTACAGACGAGGACTCCATCTGTCTGCAAAAACACTGAAGAGATGATTAAACAGAGGAACAGATCCCTCCACCACGAAAAGACTCATTTGTATTTGAGTTGCAAAGAGGCAGAAACCACAGAAAGAAAATGTTCATTTATATTCATTTTAATCATGGTTAACAGTAATATGAATGACTTTAGATTTAATTCGATGATTCTTTCACACAAAAACATGAATGCTTACTAGAAAAAACACATTTGCTGGATAATTTGAAAAACGTCCAGTTTATTTCTATGTAGGAATGCTTTTATTTGCGAAAGTATTTTATTGCCACTGGTTACTGATACTTATTTTTATTCATTTCAGTTGTGTTCATCTTCAGCCATATTTCCTTGTAAATTCCTTTTAATTTCATATATGGCATATTCCTGTTTATTTCTATACATTCCCTTTCATTTTAATGAACATTTTTGTCACGCTGACAATAAAACACAGTTACATTTTTAATATATTTAATATAACCATGCTTGAATATTCATATAATCTAGTGTTTTATACGTTACGAGTAAATACGGAACATAAATAGAATCTTTTCATTACGGCTATATATCAGCAGCACACGTCAAGCATCATTACATGGAGGCATGCTGCACAGTGGATCGACATAAGAGGACACACTATCTCCCCAGATTTTTAAGACTAAGGGAGGACAGAATTGAATGACAGAATTGCAGAAATATTGCTCTAGTTTACCTTCACAGATACGAGCAGCCAGTCCACCTTGTCCAGTTGAAGGAAAGAGTTTCTTAACAGTGCGGCAGCAGGTGGTTGAGACACAAGGGCATGGATCCGATGAGTCCAGATGAAGCAAACTACTGGGACAACAATCGTAATTCAATGCCACAGATTGCCTAAATCACATTATGAGCTGAATGACTGCTCAAGCTACCGGTGTTGGACACATGCTGAAAGCAGACACCTGGGTTTGGGGTTTGGTTTTGGTTACAAGGGGTCATCTTTCATCGTCTCTGTTGCAATGCAACAGAATAGAGGCAGCTATACGTCAAGGCTGCACTTCAACACTACTTTCGGGGTCTTGGGGACAACTGGGGAGATTATTAGTATCTGGAAAAACAATCAGTGCTCATATTAGATTTACCTTGTGCCATGACATAAAACATTATATGAGGTGTCATAGAAAAGTTCCAGGACTGGTGTTACGGGGATGTTCTCATAGCCAGTAATTGGCTGATGCACTGGTCGTTGTGAGCAGGTTTGTTGTTATGGTGAAGCAGCAATAAATTGTCCTGCCAAAACGCTCACCTCTTCTCACACACTGAACAAAGCAAATGCCGTAAGATCTCTTTGTAGAGCTCAATGCTGCTTGATAGTCTGGCCCACTTTGAAGAGTAAAACTCATAGTTTGTAGTTTGGGTTTGAATTATATCTTTTTTTTTTTTTACACCAATGCTGGAACTATTCTGACACATTGTTTTCCATCCATTCATCCATTATCTATACCGCTTGGCCTCACAAGGGTCGCGGGCGTGCTGGAGCCTATCCCAGCTGTCTTCGGGCAGTAGGCGGGGGACACCCTGAATCGGTTTCCAGCCAATTGCAGGGCACACAGACACAAACCAACATTCGCACTCGCAATCACACCTAGGGGCAATTTAGAGTGTCCAATCGACCTACCATGCATGTTTTTGGAATGTGGGAGGAAACCGGAGTACCCGGAGAAAACCCACGCAGAGGCATATTGTTTACCATCCACCCATTTTCTATATCAATAGTCCTACTGTCACGGGTGAGGGGGAACCAGGTGACTTTGGACATGGGGAAGGACACACGTCGTACTGGCCACCAGCCAATTGCAAGTTGCTTGAGTATTATCATGCGTAACATACAAAGTTGAAAATAAAAAACTATAATTGCCATTCGATGGCAACCATGTAGTTAAATAACGGGTCACATTAGCATTCCATTACATCTTGTTCAAGGATGCATACATTGCGCTCTGTTTTGGACATTATACAATGCTCAAAGCATTCATGGATCAGTGCTGCTATCTCTCCTTTGACTCACAGCAGCAATATTCTGCCGCATAGTGCTTTTTAATTGGGATTCCCATGAGATGTGTTTGAGAGTCTCAGTGAAATACAAATGTCCAGCAGGCCAGTAACCAATTACATAGATTTGGTACAGTGGAAAGAGCTGTTCTCCCAATTCCTGAAACTATTCTGAATCAAATATAACAGTGCCTTTGTAATATTGAGGAAAAGCATAAAGGGGGGATACAGTTTAAATGGGGTTGCACAAACAAACAGGGACTCAACTAGAAATGTTGCCTGAGAATCAAAACACAGCTTGAGGGCCTGCAAATAGCATGTGATGTCATCAATTCGTTTTGGATGATATTGCTTTGTGGATTCTTTAACACATTCGTCCATCACTCCATCCATTTTCTGTATGTTTTACCCTCAGACCTTATTAGGGTTGCTGGAGTTGGATCTTATTCCAGCTGACTTTGTACATATAGAAAAACTACCGTTCACACTCAAATCCGCACCTGAAGACAATTCAGAGTCCTCAATCAACTTAAGAAACATGTTTTTTTTTGGAACGTGGGAGGAGTACCGCAGAAAATGCAAGCAAGAGGGAGAACGTGCAAACTCCACACAGCAAGGCCACAGCCTGGGTTCCAACTCGCAACCTCAGAGTTGTGAGGCAGATGTGCTAATGAATGAGTTTGACATGTACTAATATTGCAATAGACAGTGTCAAGGCTTTCCGTTTTTGATTTGTATACACTACAACTTCTTTACAACTACTATTGCTATTCCAATTCAACTCTTTGTTTATCTCATACAACTCATCTGGAAATAAATGTTGTGTTGGCTACTGAGTTAGTTCCTCTTCATTTCCTCTCAAAAAGCAATCATACAAACTGTGTCATATCTCCAAAGCAGTTACTTAAGGAGGATAGGCGTCAGACAGTGCAAGAATGAGCTCTAACTGTCAACATACTCATAGAGCAGTTTGCAGAATTCTTTTGCATGATTTATTATAGTAACGCCAAAACATTCAGCATATTTGCAGATGCACACTACTCTAGCCACAAAATTATTTTCTAACATTGCACCTCAGATCTGCCATTTTAAAAGATGTCATTATATACAACATTTATATTCTTTTGCTATTATTTTCTCGCATTAGCGATGCCACCTCGTCTTCCTTATAGTCTTCGATTGAAGCCATTGCCTCTTTTTTTCCAGCTCACCTGTGTGTCTCTTTTGGTGTATTCCTTAATTGGACTTCCTGGGTCATGCCCATCTTGAGCAATTTATTTTTTCTAACCATTTTGATATTTCTGCCATGACACATTTGAATGAATAAATAAATACAAATGAAGACGTTATTGTAAATCTCAGTTCTCATGATGGACTTTGCCATTTAATCAGCTGTACTTTATAGGAGGAACCAAGACTAATGCTCTGATCAGCTTGGAGTTCAAATGATTTTTTCATCATGTAACTTTTCTCCTGTTGGTGGTCAAGCTATTTTATTTCTTTAAATAAAGCTAATTCCCTGTGAATTAACAATAAGAGTATAGTTTACGTACCATATGAATGTGTTCAGTCAGGCATGCGCAGTACTTAACGTTTGTCAAACAGACGCGTCCAACATTATGCAACACTAGATCAAAAGATGAGTACAATGGATCCGACAGGATATGTGGAGAAGAGCCTGCAGTGTTTTTGATGTGTAACAATGTTTAATGTGAACACAAGGGACTGATTGCAACATATTTGCATCAGCTAACATAGTACTGTGCAGCAGCAGCTAGGCAACATGAAGATAATATTATAAACCATTTTATTCATAAATGTGATGGGACCATTTTAGTGTTTTTACTTCACCCGGATTACTGAATTAAATGTGCTATTTTAAACAACTAAGTCAACAGTCATACAGAAGGAGAGTGCCTCCTGCTGGCGTTTTACTAGAATGCAGTTGGTTATTTACATTTTAGTAAAAGTTTTTGCTTCAGCGCCACTTCACTTATGAAGTCTTTCAGGACCATAAAAAAATATGATGTTTACAAATGTGAATTATTATATACCAAAAGCATTTTTGAGTGACTAGATTTGGGGGAAGTCCATCTATCTATCTATCTATCTATCTATCTATCTATCTATCTATCTATCTATCTAATCCGTCTGGTCCAGCTAGTTAAAAGTTTCTGTCCCTGTCCTGCGGCCTGCGGTAATGAGCATTGCAACCTGACTGCCAATTGCCAATTAACCGATATCGAAGAAGAAATGTCCATTACATCCCTTAATCGTGATAAAGAGTTAGATGTGTTCAATACAACTCATAAATTCCACAACAAAATGTAATTAGTTAAGTAGGGCAAGTAGCACACGCGCACCAATTTTAGAGGGGAAGTCAACCTCAAAAATGTATTTCCAAGAATATGTTCTATGCAGGCCCACTAGTCGAAACATGGCATTTTAATTAATATTGCATTTGTGGAATAAGAGTTAAGCAGTAAAATCCACCCATTTTTGTCTATCTTAGGGGGCGGCCATTTTGCCACGTGCTGCGTGCGGGGCTCAGGTAACAGCAATCATGGTTGAGCTTCAGAAAACAGGTGAGCCCTGATTGGTCGTTACCTGAGTTCTGAACAACTGTGATGTCATGTTAAGTCAACAGAAGTGATAAAATGGCTGCCACCTGAGATGGCTATAAAGGGGTGTACTTTACTGCTTAACTCATATTGCACAAACTTTTAATCTATTATAAATATATATAAACTATTAATCAGAATGCCGTGTTTAGACTAGTGAAGGCGCATAGAACATACTGCAAATAATTCGTTTGGGTTGACTTCCGCTTTAAGGTAACTTGAATCCATTTCTTGTGGTGTTGTGCACCTGTGGCATCAAAGGATATCCACCTGTAGCTGCTCCCCGCCCCCCTCCCACTACGTGTTGTTCAGAAGATAGCGTTCACAGGGGTAATGAATGGATTCATGTTAGGAGGACAGCACAGTCTCAGCCCACCGTGCAGCTTCACTCATGTTCCAGCATTCGAGCGCGCCGTTTGCTCCTCACAACGTCTATCCCACCGTGATGACTTCGGATTACTCTGACGTCGAGGCGTTTTTAGACGGCCACCCGGAACTCTTCGAGGAGTATCTGGTCCGAAAGGCCAAGTGTGAGCATATTAGCAGGTGGCTGAGGGAGCACCAGGCTCCTAAAGTGACCACTGCCGATGAGAGACGCGGCGGCGCCCCGGCCAGGGAGCCCTCTCTGTGGCCGGCCAATCCGGACGCTCTCCGGCGCAGGTCGTCTCACATGGAGCTCCGGCGCAACTTCGCCCGGTCCAAAGCCACCACGGCGCACCGGACCTACGACGAGCACGCCAGCTTCAGCCAGCAGGACCCCCAGTCCAGCATGAGGCGACGCGCGCTCCTGCGTAAAGCCAGCTCGCTGCCTCCCACCACGGCGCACATCCTCAGCGCTCTGCTGGAGTCCAGAGTCAGCGTGCCACAGTACGCGTCCACCGCCACCGACCACAAGTGTCGCCTCAGGGAGACCAACGAGAGGGAGTTCTTCTTGGAACTGGTCAAGGACATCTCCAACGACCTGGACCTAACCAATCTGAGCTACAAGATCCTGATCAACGCGTGCATCCTGGTGGACGCCGACAGGTGCTCCCTCTTCCTCGTGGAGGGACCCCCGCACAAGAGGACGCTGGTCTCCAAAGTGTTTGACGTACACTCGGGCACCACGGTCAGACCCTCCTCCTGCACACTCAATTCCAGCGAGGTGCAGGTGCCTTGGGGAAAGGGCATCATTGGATACGTGGCGGAGCATGGAGAGACCGTCAACATCCCCAATGCATACGAGGTAAATGTAAAAACACTTAAATGGGAATGTGCAAAAAAAATGTCTGCAAAATTCAGCATTATGATCACTTGCTCAATCTAACGAAATCTGTGAAATTCTACACTAGAAACTACATTGACATGATTCTTGACCATAAATGTTTGTAAAGGCAGATTTCCTTTTAATGTGTATACCTCTTATTTTCCACTATAAATGTGCTGTTGTCAATCATCAAACATCATTAGACACTGAACTAAAGCTATGCTGTATAATCAACACCCGCTATTTGCAGTGATTGGGACCACAAATAGCCCAAATTCGCGTATAATTGACACCCACTGAAATGCATTGGGGGGAAAAAAATCCTAAAAATGCTCCCCAAAACGCCGATAAACATTCAATACGCAGAATCTGGGGCGAAAAAAAATCTCAACAATATGTAGAAATGTTAGCGTCAAACTAAAATCGTACTCAGTAAAGCAGGATCCTCAGCAATAACTGATCTGGATGAACACCTTCTGCATTCCTTCAGACTAGTCACCATATTCCTGTCATCAACTTGAACACATGAAAAAAAAGATACCAAAGGTCTTATGGACAAACAAAATGTCTGCTAAAATTTGCATGACTGAGCACTACATTTTATGAACACTTGCGCAATCTAATGAGATCAGTGCTGTTCCCCAATATTGTACATATCGTCGCTGTCCTGTGAAAAACACGTATGTCCGATTTTGGATTTAAAAAAAAAAATCACGTTAATGATGTCTGTAACACGGATGGACAGAAGTGTTTTTCACGGGACAGTGATGATATACATTATTGACAACCATATTGAACATAGCAGGATGTTTTTATATAGCTCTTGTATATTTGCCACTATAGTAGTTCATTATAAAATGTGAAATTTAGCTTGAACTTATTTAGACACTACTGAACTGAAGTTTCTTGAATATTTTTTCTTCTCTGGTAATTGCGTTTTGCACAGTAAGCTATGTTGCATAGCACACTGTACATACTGTATGGTTATCATACAATGCAATATATTACTTTTGATCACATAGTCTATTCAATGTCTGCCTGTTCCTAATAGAAATGCAACCATGTTGACATATATTTGTATACTATTTCATGTCTTAGCTTACATCTTGTGTTATTATTACGATAAATATTTCTTATACGCATCTGTTTAGTTGCAATCTGCATTTCGTTGACTTGTGACATGAAATGAAAATAAAGTGGAACATAGAAAAGTGACTTATTGTTTTGTCCTTCTAAGCTTTAGTTCAGTATCTAATGAATGTGTTTTTGTTTTTTAATTTTTTAATGTTTTCTACTATATATATTGGCCATCCATCTGCCAGGTAGATGGATTTCCATTTTAGTATCATCGTGCTCCACATCACAGATTTGATAAATAAACCTTTTGTTTGCATATGCTAAGTCATCTTGCATCATTTATTATTTAAAGGGAAAGTCAACCCTAACATATTTTTTCAAGAATCTGCTCTATGCTGGCCCACTAGTTAAAACAAGGCATTCTGATAAATATTGCGTTTGTGGAATAAGAGTTAATCCTCCCGTTTTTAGCCATCTCCGGGGGCGGCCATTTTGTCACTTCTGTCGACTGAAAATGACATCACAGTGTCTCAGGGCTCAGGTAACGACCAATCATGGCTGACCTGTTTTCTGAAGCTGATCAGTGATTGGTCATTACCTGACCCCTGAGCATCTGTGATGTCATTTTCAGTCGACAGAAATGATAAAATGCCCCCCCGAAATGGCTAAAAACGGGAGGATTTTGCTGTTGAACTCATATTCCACAAATGCAATACTAATCAGAATGCCGTGTTTCAACAAGTGGGTCAAAATCCTGTAGAACATATTCTTGAAAAAATATGTTTGGGTTGACTTCCTTTTTAAGGGCTTAAAGACAAGTGTTGCATTCATTTATTTATGATTTAATAATTTAATATTTTTTTAAAAATTTATTTAGTATACATGAAACATAGTGTCCAGTCGAGTTTCTTATATGCATTTGCATTTTTCTTTTTGCCTCAAAGTCGTTTAATCTGCTGAGCAATCGAAAAATTGTTAGATAATGCATCTGGTTGCTCTGGTAAGGAGTGTTTTTTTTCCCTGTCATTTACTTTTGAGGTCCACAGTTAGTGTCTTTATTTTGACATAACCAAAGTAATTACCACCATTTTATGTCATGCTCGATGGCTCACGGTGGTGTGTAATGTCACTGGCTGCCCTCGACAATGTCTGATGACTGCGGTGATCTTCATAAGTGCTCTCGAGGCTGGTAACCAAAGTAAATACATATCTTTGAACAATGGGGGCATTTACTGTATGAGTGGTTTTCTGATATGTGCTGATGTGATTTCCAGGACCACCGCTTCAGTGATGAGATCGACAAGCTAACGGGCTACAAGACTCAGTCCATTCTCTGCATGGCTATCTGCAACAGTGACGGGGAGGTCATTGGCGTGGTGCAAGCAATCAACAAGAATCCCACGGGAACGCCTTTCACTGAGGATGATGAGAAGGTGAGGCGTACTTCTCACTGCTGATACACTCGCATTACATTGCCCGCAGTCAGTGGGCCATACGGATAGAAACACCGAGAGAAGGTGATATAAGTATGGAACATTAAACACATCTAGCAGGGAAGCAGTTTGAGTGTAAACACTTCAGTGACTCTCCAAGCAGGATGTAGTTTTTCTTCGGAGTGCGTTAAAGCTACTCTTGAGTTACAGCTGCAACCTCTGTATATTGCTGACGACGTGATGAATAGAGCTTGTTAAAGGAGTTGGGAATCCAGCTAAACAGTTGAGAAGTCTTGCAAATTATTTACAATCAATTATAGTGCAACCCCAGTTCACCCTCCACGAGTGTTTATGAGATTGTCCACAAGGTGGCACAACGAAGTAAGTTGTTTCATCTGCTTTGCTGCTCATTTTAGTGACCCGCTAAACTTAAACCCCTTGATGTGAATCAATTTTAATAGCATGAACGACAAATCTGTTTCCAGTGGAGCCGTTAACGGTTTCACACTTGCAACCCACAAGCTTCTTATTTTTGTGACAATCTGAAGATAGTACACTGCTTTGTTTTCGTATTTGTGATCAGGTGCTGCAGATGTATTTACCATTCTGTGGAATATCCATCTCCAATGCCAAGTTGTTTTCTGAGTCTCGCAAGGAGTATGAAAGGAGCCGGGTGAGTGATGCTATCGACCACCTTAACTGAAAGAATCAAACCCTTGACAGTAATTATATGAGACGGACATGTACATTGCATGGCTAGCGCAGTCTATCACAAGTTTGAGTGAAGAAGGAGTAAGGCATCATATGTAGAGTTCTAAATGATCTTCTGCTGCCTCAGGCTTTACTGGAGGTGGTTAATGATCTTTTTGAGGAGCAGACCGATTTGGAGAAGATCGTGAGGAAGATCATGCAGCGAGCGCTGACCCTCCTGCAGTGTGAACGCTGCTCTGTACTTCTTCTTGAGGACATTGAGTCACCGGTGAGGCCTTAAAGTGGAAGTCAACCCAAAAGTATTTTTTTCAAGAATATGTTCTATGCAAGCCCATTAGTGGAAACAAGGCATTCTGATAAATATTGCGTTTGTGGACTAAGAGTTAATCCACCTGTTTTTAGCCATCTCTGGGGACGGCCATTTTGTCACTTCTGTCGACTGAAAATGACATCACAATTGCTCAGGGCTCAGATAACAACCAATCACGGCTGACCTGTTTTCTGAAGCTGAGCCGTGACTGGTCGTTACCTGAGCCCTGAACAGTTATGATGTCATTTTCAGGAGACGGAAGGGACAAAATGGCCGCCCCCGGAGATGGCTAAAAACGAGTGGATTTTACAGCTTAACTCATATTCCACAAACGCAATATTAATCAGACTGTCGTGTTTCAACTAGTGGGCCTGCTGGGAACATATTCCTGAAAAAAATGTGTTTGGGTTGATTTCCCCCTTTAAAAATAAGGCTGTTTTCAGCATTCATTTTAATGATAGATCTTTGCTTCCAGTGAGGAGCGATTAAAAACTTACCTTGCTGCTTACCGTGATGTGTCCTCTAAGGTTGTGAAGTTCTCCAAGACGTTTGAGCTGATGTCCCCCTTGAGCAACATGCATCATGACATCAGGTGGAAACTTTTGAGTCCTGAAACATTGAACAGTCGGCCATGCGCATTGAAAAGTTTAGCGAAGGTCATATCGAGTTCACCTGCAAAGACTATAAAACTGTACATTTCAGTTTCATATTGAAATTTGATCCGAAAGCTGAAATACATCTCACTTTTTGTGATACATTATAACTTAGGATAACAGTCAAGGTGATGAATGCATTTGGATGCACATAACATTCAACATTTGCAACACATTTGGACATTTTTAGGCAGCTGTTGTGTTTGAATGCTCACAGGTTGTTTTTGTGGCCCTCCATCCATCCATATGCAGCATCAGCATAGAGAAACTGTCGTGCTCTGATTGGCTGATCAATAATAGCATCGCTGAGCTGGTGGCCTCCACGGGACTCCCCGTTAACATCAGCGACGTGTGCCAGGACCCGCGCTTTGATGCCGAGGTTAGTTTAGCGCCAAGCTTTTCGAAGCATTTTTACATTTGATAACTATGATAGTCAGTACAATTTGTGTTTCTAGGCAGATCAAGCCTCAGGATTTCATATCAGATCAGTGTTGTGTGTGCCTATCTGGAACCGAACACATCAGATTATTGGTAGGTTTGCCAGATTTCACGTTTTCATGCTGAAAACCATTGAAGACGCCGCTTGAGAGCCAATGCCCCATTAGGCCTAGCTGATGACGCTGTTTGACTTTCTTTCCATCACGCAGTCCAAATTCACGATATTACAAACTAGTGATTCAATTGGGAAATTTAATGTGCATAAATAACCATGTCTCGTGATCCTTACTGAAAAGATGGATATTTGACTAAATTAGCTTGATCAGCCAGCGGGGTGGAGGAGAGACGGTGGGTTGGTGGTAGAAAATAGACCGGCTGTTCGAGAAAATCCTGAAATTTCCGATGGCCACCACGGCCCTCCCCACCTCTCTCCCAAAGTCATTGGAGAAAGAAAATAGTTGTATGGACCATAGATGGACGACCTGGTTGCTGTAACTTCTTTAGCCAGCAAACTAGTTGAGAGTGAGTTAACAGCGCCTTCTGCTGGTATCTGTCAAATACTGCACTGTCACGATACAAACACTAGACTGACACCTTTCCAATCAACAAAATTATTAGAAAACATTCAACTAGTTGATTTTTATTCCCATCCCCAATCCTTATTAACTGTTTGTGGAGGAGCGGAGATGACTATTACCTCGTTTCCTGTTTGCTAACGTAGTGGGTGTTAGAAATGCCAGCTGTTTCTCATTGGCTGTCAGGGCAATTTTGATTGGTTCGTATGAACTCTGCCCAGCATCAATTCTATTGATCGCCATTGCTGTGCCTGCTAAATAGTTAAACGGTTTATTTCATGTGTGTTTGCTCCTCCACAGGGGTCGCACAAATTTTGAATCGTCTCGACAGGAAGACCTTCAACGATGCAGATCAGAGACTGTTTGAGGTTTTCAATCATTTGGAGGGCACCGTGTTTTCAATAGATTGAGCACATACGACAGGAAAAACTATTTTGCTTCTGTGCAGGCATTTGTGATTTTCTGCGGACTTGGCATCAACAACACCATGATGTACAATCAAGTGAAGAAGACGTGGGCCAAGCAGTCCGTGGCACTGGATGTGAGTACAGCTAACATGTAGACTGCAACGGTAAACTTCACAGAATTTAAACCGGCTCCAAGGTGTCTCGATGAAAGGTTATTGTGTCGAAATACACAAAGGATAATAAATACTCACTTAATATCTACTCCTCCCACATTGGTTGAAATTGCTCAATTTAGGTTGGTGTTTCTGTCTGATGCAAATGCAAAATTGACGACCAGGGGCCAAGCTAAGGTGTAGCAACGAATCGAGGACTACTTACTGTTGTCAGTGACTTTGTATCGTTGTTTTGTTTTGATTGACCTTGACTTTTTCGACCCGCTTAGCACCTAAAGCCACGAGCAACAAATCTAGTGACTTTGCGTTATCATCTACATCGTTTACGCAATTTTGATAATAATGCTACATTTCGAATTAAGCAAACCTAACTCTCAAACAAAAGAATCTTACTGTACGTGTCATATTCTAAATCTTTGCTGCCCTGTGTCTCTCTTGCTTTTCTACTGTATAAATATTTCAGCTATGTTCAATAATTAATAATAAATGAATGTGCCAGTCTCCACACAAAGTTAAACTTTATTTTGCATCATTTCAGTTAGTTTGTTAAACACCTGATGAAAATGTTGGAACAGCTGGGGTTTTTTTAAGCGATGGCCTAAAGCGATGAGAGAATACAAAAAAAAAAACCTCATTTCATTCCTTTACATAATACTGTATTTGCATATGTTTTTTCCAGATGTTATCCTATCACGCTACGTGCTCAAAGGTAGAAGTTGACAGGCTGAAGGTAATCCCAGCTGGCGCAAAAAGGAACATAACATTTCTGGAATACTTAGAAGTAAAATCCATCGCAGTTGTGACTGCTTAACTTCCTGCTTGGCAGGAGCCGGGTGACTGACATCTCTGTCACAACCATTTCTCTTAAGGCTGCAAAGATCCCGCTGAGCTGCGAGCTTGGCATCGACGAGTTCCATTTCAACGACTTCTCTTTGGACAACGATGCCATGATCACCGCTTCCCTACGGATGTTCCTGGAACTCGGTGTGGTCCAAACTTTTAAAATAGACTATGAGGTGAGTTCCAGTTAAAGTTGCGGTATAAAAAAAATGCTCACCTAGTGTTTAGGAAGTTGCACCTAGGCTACCCTAGTAAATACGACTACAGTGGAACTTTTTACAGTAAATTGAGTTTGTGCGTTCCAGAGTTGGAGTCACCGTTGCGGGTTGTTACCAAGTTAGCAAGCATTTTTCTTCTTTGGCCTATTTAGGGCAACAACGTGAAAAGTAAAGTTCCCTGTTATCAGTTGAAGAGGAAATCATTCCAAACACATTTTTTTCAAGAATATGTTCCCAGCAGGCCCACTAGTTGAAACATGGCATTCTGATTAATATTGCGTTTGTGGAATATAAGTTAAGCAGCAAAATTCACCTCATTTTAGCCATGCTAGGGAGCGGCCATTTTGTCACTTCTGTCAACTGAAAATGACATCACAACTGCTCAGGGCTCAGGTAATGACCAATCACTGCTCAGATTCAGTAAACAGGTCAACCGTGATTGGTCGTTACCTGAGCTCTGAGCAGTTGTGATGTCATATTCAGTCGACAGAAGTGACAAAGCCAGAGATGGCTAAAAACGGGTGTATTAACTCTTATTCCACAAATGCAATATTTATCATAATGCCCTGTTTCAACTAGTGGGCTTGCATAGAACATATTCTTGAACGAAATATGTTTAGGTTGACTTCTGCTTTAAGGTACAGTTTAGGTTCTACTATTACCAGTGGTCCACTACTTTTGACTCTTGGACAATTAAATTAAACTAAATTACAAATACATTGTTTTCCTTCCTTTTTTTTTGTTTTCAAGTGTTGTCAGATTATTGTAATTTCTATTCTTTGAATGGGCAAAAACGACATACCTAAATTCATTCTTAGAGGTTTCACTGTCCAATGCCCTTAAACAAACTTGAGCAGCAACATAAGCATTTATTCTTGAGCTAACATGTGTGTTGTCCTGGCTGGTCCGCCATATATTTTAGACCAGTTCACCAGATCAGCTGTTGCCATTGTCCAACCCAGTGAAGCATCTAAATGATTATGTTGCTGTTTTAAAAATCTAATTCTTGTATATGTGTGCTTCAACGGTACAGCTGCAGCTCAATACATTTGAATATAATAAAAAAGTTCATTTATTTTAGTTGTTCAATTTAAAACATGAAACTTATACGATACAGATTTACTGGCGTTAATAAAAATCCCAAATAACACATAAGAAAATACTTTTCAGTAGACCAGTTCCTACCTAATTTTCTAATTTCTAATAACATCTTTTATTCTTTCTTATACTACTGCATATAATTCATTGAGACGGTAACTTTGAGGTTTTCATAAGCGGTAAATGATAATCATCAAAATTATGCATTAAAAAATTAAAAAGTACTATTATGTACATATAATTTAAGTGTGTATATAATGTATGAGTTTCACTTTTTGATTTGAACTACTGAAATAAAACAACCTTTCTATGATATTGTAATTTATTGAGATGCACTGCAGATGTGAGCGTTTTGGTGGCTTTCGGAAACGCTCTGACCGTGTAACTATTTTACTTTCCTTAGGTTTTGTGTCGCTGGCTTCTCACTGTGAGGAAGAACTACCGAACTGTGGCCTACCACAACTGGAGGCATGCCTTCAATGTGTCCCAGTGCATGTTTGTTATGATCACAGTAAGTCCCACGC
The DNA here is from genome assembly GCF_054856515.1 of Filicampus tigris. Lineage (NCBI taxonomy): Eukaryota > Metazoa > Chordata > Actinopteri > Syngnathiformes > Syngnathidae > Filicampus > Filicampus tigris. The sequence continues at coordinate 12,428,865 of NC_141224.1, forward strand.
AACATGGCTGTAAATCCACTCTGATTGATTTGTGTTGCCTTTATCAATTAGCATGTGAATCTGTGTGCCCCATTCACTCCTGAGTCGTAAATGCGCTCAAGCTAAACTGCCATATTTTAAGTTTTAGTGCACCCTTCCAGCATGTGGCTTAGCCTAACCTTGCCCCCGTACCCCCATCTCATGTTTTACTGCCATCAACCTCCCCTGATCCCACTTGACGCTGTTCTCCTTTGCATAGTTTAACCAAGTCACACAACACAATAAATACCATATTTGCCAGCATGACCGAATTATATTTGCTTACAGTCAGCCAGCTTTCAGGACGTTTTATCCGAGGCGGAGATTCTAGCGCTGATGGTTGGCTGTCTGTGCCACGATCTGGACCATCGAGGAACCAACAATGCCTTTCAAGCCAAGTAAGGCCCGAACGAGGTACAATGACGCTTTTAATGATTTATTGCCGTTTTGATGTTTCTACTGCGTCTGCAGGACAGGTTCTGCTTTGGCGTTGCTCTACGGGACGTCGGCGACCCTGGAACATCATCACTTCAATCATGCAGTCATGATCCTGCAAAGTGAGGTGAGGCCCACATCGCTGACCGGGTTATTTATACACTCTAAAAATAGTTGGGTTAAAAATAACACAATTTAGGGTCCAAAATAATGGACCAATCCGTTCATTGGGTCAATTTGACCCACCTTTTGTGCAAAAAGGTTTTTAGGTTGTTTTGGATAAAACTACCCATTTTCTGTTTTTGCAGAAATTAACCCAGAAAGTCGTGGATCGGTCCATTTTTGACCCAAAATTGTGTTATTTTTCACCCAACTCTTTTTAGAGTGTAGAATCACACAAAACCAGACTAAGCCCCCGAAAGGTCGGAGTAAAAAATATGCCATTTGTTTGAAGAATAGAAATCTGTTTTTGTTGAGTGACCTTAGACAAAAAAAATTGTCTGAGCCTGTCGGCATGTGTCATCCGACTTCTATCATGTTATTTTTTTTATGTTACGGAGTTAAGCTTATTTAATGCTGCCTCATGTTATGTTTTAATGACAAGATTTCGATCAGAGATAAAGGCCCACTCATTGCTTTCTATTGCCTCATTCTTGTCAGAGTACACGCTACTGATTACACAAACTGTCTTCTAACACAATATGGTCGAACTAACACAAAATTATATAACCAAAAAGTTGAAACAGGGTCGCAGCTTCTTCATTGCAGTTCGCCAGTGGGTGCCCAGTGCTCAGTTGCCTGGTGTGCGGCGAAGACTCGCCAACTGTACTTTTGTACTTCTGTTAATACCTTCTGCCATCTGAGCATTGAATTGTTCTCCCTGTCACTATACATTGCTGTCATCGATAGCTGAACGAAGGTATTTTATTTGTTATAAATAAATCCTTTCCAGCGGCACACCTGATGATCTGTCGCAGCACACTAACGTGCATTGTCAAAGTGGTGAAGAATCAATGCCTAATGTGACATTATCATACAATAAAATGACTTCTCTGACTTACTCAATGCAAGGCACCACTGGAGGCCAGTCCAAAATTGATTTTTGAGGTTTTTAGTTCTTAGAAACGGTCGAGACACAGTCTCCTGTGGCAACGACCACCAAAAGATTTTTGAGACCAGTTCACGCTAGATGGACTAGCTAGATGGACTAGCTAGATGGAGAGCAGTGTTATCCATTGATTTATTTTACACCCTAAAAACAGTTGGGTGAAAAATAACACAATTTGGGGTCAACAATGGACCAATCCACAACTTGGGTCAATTTGACCCAAATTTCTTGGTTGCTTTTGCAGAAAACAACCCCCCCAAACAATGCAAAAAAGTGGGCCAAGTTGACCCGATTTGTGTATCGGTCCATTTTTGACCCAAAATTGTGTTATTATTAACACAACTGTTTTTAGAGTGTCACAGAATGCCGAAAATGTCACTGTGTTGCTAATTAACATCGCTAATGGGGACTTCATTAGATAATGAGCGATGAGTTTGCCAATGCATCTGCTTTAAGGGAACATTTCAGGCACTATTGCTCATCCTTGCCTGCATGACTGTATGGGGATATATTTATTATTTATGTTTCAGGGTCACAATATCTTTGCAAACCTCTGCTCCAAAGAATATAGCAACATGATGCAACTATTAAAGCAGGCCATTCTCTCCACAGACCTCACTTTGCACTTTGAGTAAGTTGTCTTTTCAGTGCATTCAGAGCAAAAGTAAGAAATGAAGAATTATCTATTCTTCTACTACAAAACATGTTTTTTATGAAAAACCTTGCTGCATTGAATAGAGTCTTTTTTGCTCTTGCGTCCTTGACTGTCTTTGCTTGCAAAGGCGCAGGAGCGAGTTCTTTGAGAGCGTGCTTGCTGAAGAATTCAGTTGGACGGAAGAAAAACACAGAGAAGTGCTCAGGTATTTTGTACAAAACAAAAAACATCGAGTGTAGAAATCAATAACTTACTGTTAGTGAGGTTTTTGATGGCCTTTGACAGATCCATGCTGATGACAGCCTGTGATTTGGGAGCGGTCACTCGGCCGTGGGAGATATCCAAACAGGTTGGTGCACTTAACATTTGGGATATTTTGCTTTCATTAATGGGATCGTTTGACTTCATTTACATACTTTGTCTTGCTGTATTTTTAAGCACAGTTGATTTAGAAAAGCGGCACTGACACATTAATAGTTTGTGTAATATTCCCTTGCCCTGAATAAGATTAAAATACAATGCATTTAATTATTTATGAGGGACATGAGAGCATTTGGAACCTTATATGCAACAAACAAGCTCAGGATTTTATGAGAATGAAAGATAAAACAACAACAAAAAAACAAACACAATTTTCGTCTCTATAGTTCGTTTGGGCTCAACAAAACTGCATGCTCCAAACAGTTGGTATGATTCTGAGCCTATGTCATATCACATTGAAGTAAAATGTGCCCATTCAGGTTGCTGAGCTGGTGACGAGTGAATTCTTTGAGCAAGGAGACAGAGAGAGGTCGGAGTTGAAGCTCACCCCAGCGGTAACAACACTTACTTGAATTTGTGTTTGGTGGTGCCCAACCGATATAGACTTTTTGAGGCCGATTTCAATTTTTGACAGAATAAAATTCTGATAGCCGATATATCAGTTGATTAATTAAACATATCCATCCATTATCCAATCCGCTTATCCTCACAAGGGTATATAAAGTAACTTTTTCTTTAACATTACAACAAAAAGATTTTGTCTAATGCTGTAACATGTTCATGTTTTAAAAAAATAAATAAATAAATGAAAATCTACAAAAGCCAGCAAAAAAAAAACTTTTTTGCCGATGTTAAGAGCTAATATCGACGATTAAATTAATCAATTAATCGGTCGGGCCCTAGTGTTTTGTATGAAAAACTATCAGATATATAGTTAGCCGTGATGTTAATTGTGGTGGAGGCGCAAACGATATAGTGCGGTAACAGTGATACCTTTATTTACAAGTGACAGTACTTCTGAGTTTTTCAGGATGCAAGCCGTAGCTCTACCGACTTTTTGTCTTTAGTTGCAAACAAAAAATGTGCATTACGAGCGCTAAATGGTGACTGTATGTTCTTTAAATTCTGTTTAATTATGCCGTCAATGTATGTTTTCATACAAAACATCACTGTACAGTGATATTTTTCTTATTAAAAAACATAGTTGTTTTTCTCGTGGGTCTGGAATGAGTTAATGTTTTCCTTGCTTTCAAAAGGGAAAACATGAAATCAATTAAACTGGTTTAAGAAGGCACCACTGCATATATTTATGAACGGGTGCTGGGTAGCTGAACCACAGGTGCACCTAATGTTCTAGAGGAGGGTCATAGTTTTATTGTGTCTTTGTAGGCCATATTTGATCGAAATCGCAAAGACGAGTTACCTGCCCTACAGTTGGACTGGATCGACGGAATCTGTAAACCTCTTTATCAGGTCTTTCCCACACTGAACACAATCAGGAAGCTCATTCATGTATCGTTGTTATCCCATAACACAAGTCATTTTTCTTTCCTTCCCAGTCCCTGCTGAAGCTAAACAGGAAATTGCAACCGATGGCGGAAGGGATAGACGCCAACCGAAAGAAATGGCAGGAGCTGTGCGCATCTAATGAGCATGCACGCGACGCCTCAGTGACCAGTCAGAGTCCCGAGGCTGCAGAAGCCACCGATGAGTCCAACGCCAAGCCGGCGGAAAACAACAACTTAGAGCCAAACGATCGAGTTTAAAGTTTAGAGTTACGCCGCAGCTGGAGCAACTTGAAAATGAGGTTCAGCCTCCGAAACCATCGGAATATGGTCCTGACCCTTTGGTCGTTCAATACATGCACCGCTTACTACTCGAATGGGTTCAAAAAATGTGAATGCCAGCTTTCCTCAAATAGTGGCGGTTTCTTCAGATGGCTTCAGTGAGAAGCAGGCGTTTATTTGGGGAAAAAACGGCTACATGAACGCAACAAATATGACAGGACATGTAAATGCTTGACATGAACCCTCTGGACATACTGTACTTTGTGCTCAAAGTAGGAATTAATAAACCCATTAGGTACGGCTCGGGCCCTTTTATTAGATTGATGATGTTAGGTTGAGTCTATTCAGGTTTGCACTTGCTGCACGGATGTAAGAACATTCTGTCCGTTTTGTTTTATTCAGTTATTTGTTTCTTTTCCAACACGGTTCTCATGGGTTGCTTTGTCTAAAGAAAAGGCAAAGAGTAAAAATGTTCATTTATTGAAGTGGGTGATGCAACTTGCGGGTACGGCGTCAATTAGAGCGGAGGTGGCTATTTGAGGATGTATTGTGCATGAAAGGTTTGTTTTATCTGCTGAGCTTCGCCTTGCAAGTCTCACATTCAAACTCAGGGCAAGGAAGCGGCTCTGTCATGTCGTGAAATTTCCCACTGCTCAAGCTTTTTCATAAATAACCTTTATAGGGAAGGTAATGCTGAAACCTAAAAGAGCGGCACTTTATGTAAACAAAGTTTTCTAATGGATGCTGCCGCAAAGCAGTTAAAATACTTTGTCCAAAAAAAAAACGAACATAAAAAAACTCACTGAATGTAGACGTTGTCCCTGGACCCTGAATAGGGATGGGAATTGATATCATTACTGTATGATAATACAAAAGATATTTATTCCGCCTATTGGATGTATTCCCCCTTTGAGGAAAGCAAAGCTTTTTTAATCGTTGCAAGAAGTCTTGGTGTCATCTGGGTGTGGAATATAGAAACATTTCTGAGTGCTTCTGCCTTGACGCCGCGTTGAAAATACATTTTCAACGTCACTCGTTTGTGATGAAAGAAGAATCCAATAGCGGAATCATCAGGCAAGCAAGCAAACGATTCCTGCGAATCTGATTACTCAAAAAGAATCGGCTTTTGATTGCCGTTCATATTTTGGAATATGATGAATTCGCTGCTTGTCTGTTTTAGCTCCCCTGTTCTGTTTTTGCTGCATGGCCACATTCGCGATATTTGTAGCGCAACTGAGCCTTAGGTTGTTAAAGTGTTGTTGCTGTAAACAGCATGTTTCAGATCGGTACTTTGAGGCAACTGTGTGCATTTACTTCCCTAAAGCATTCGGCCAAAAGAGCTCCAATATATTTTTGATATGGCTCTCAAGGTGATTTCTGTTCTTTCCTGAAAATGGAGCCCTGTATGGAATTACAATCATTTCTAAGAAAACCTCAAAAAATATGGTTGTTCTTGATCACACCTATATTTTGTCAGTATGACTGCACAGCATGCTGATCGCTGTAAGAAAGCGCCGCATCTGCATGTGTGATATGTATCCTGTTTGATTCGGGACATGAGCTCAATGCCTTTGACTGCCTGATGAGATTTGCTATTGCATGCCATTCCTCTCAAGGACACAAATATTGATGCTGCTTGACAGAAAGAAGACTTACATTTTACACCATAATTAATGAGTTGTCACGCAATTATGTTTCTCTCCTGGTATTTACAACTCGACCTGTGATAAAATCATCGGTGTGGAAAAAACAAATAAAGACACACTTTTGCAAGCAAAAAGGCCGGTGACATTGGAAGTGGTGATGGTGTGTGCTTATGCTACCAGAAGGATATTAATAATTACTATATACAAACTGATATTTGTCATATTTATTTTCACAGAAGGGTTTAGGAAAGCAACAAATTAAATGCAGACAGATGACCGGGATAAAGTGATGTTGAAAGTTACAAATATTTGAACCCCATGATGTGGTATGCTTTGGATCTCAAGTTGCATTTTTCTCTCGTTGCTTCTGCCTTCATCCATAAATGTTAAGAGCAAATGTTACACATAATAAAATGAAAACTTATTGGTATCATTTAAAATTTGGATTCTTGTCAAAATACGTTTGAGCCCCTGAAAATTGAGGCTGTTTCAAAACTATTCAAAGGGGGAAATGAATCCCAACATTTTCTTTACAACTATGTTCTATGCAGGCCCACTATAGTCTGATCACTGCATTCTGATTAATATTGCATTTGTGGAATATGAATTAAGCAGCAAAATCCTCCCATTTTTAGCCATCTCAGGGAGCGGCCATTTTCTCTCTGTCTGTAGATTGAAAATTACATCACAGTTGCTCAGCGCAACCAAGGCCAATCGCTTCTCACCTGTTTTTTTTAGTTTGGTCATGTGACATTTGCAAGCTAAGCCGTGATTGGTTGTTACCTCAGCCCTTGAGTAATTTTCGCCTATGTTTAGTCCGTCTATTTCAAAATGTTTCCTGTCATTCGGCATTCGTCAGCAAAACGGGCATTCGTCATTGACGGATAAACAGACCGGTCCATCACATAGACGAAATGCCCGGCTCTGAACAACAGTTTAACGTTATATATCCACAATTGAGTACTACATAATTCTCTGTTTAGTAATGGTCTTCAAACGTGACTAATCTCCGAATTTCCTTTTCGGGCTTTAAAAATGTGTTCATAACTGATCATTTGTCTCTTTCGTCTAAAGTTTTACAAAAATCCATTAAAATTACATGGAAATTAAGAGACAACTTTTTTAAAAGTACACATACGGTATTTCACCAGGGAATGTGAAAGATATAACTCAACTCATACCATTTGAAACAAACATTACTGGGAGAAATAAACAGTGATGACCTGCGATGTGATGTCATAGTGTGCAGTTAAATCATCCATGTAACACCAGGAAACAGCCTCACAGGGGGCACATTACAGTAAGAATACTCAACTATTCATCCAGTCTCTTTCTTCATCTGTAGGCAATGTTTGATGTTGTGACTTAATAAGGCATGGAGGTGAGCCTAGCGTAGCAACAGTCAGTGCACTTTAAAGCGCATGCAGCTGCCTGCGCCCAGCCAGTTTGAGCTGAGCCTTAATCTATAATTTAACACGGATTGACTGTCTTCTACACGGGGTCGATCATCACCAGGGAGAGAGAGAAAGGCATCCAACCTCATTTTCGATATGCGGGGCCATAGATTTCCATCTCTGCTGCTGCTTTTTTTTTTTTTTTTTTTTTTTTTTTTCTTCTTAACATTTTCCTCCCTCGCTCAAAACATACAGACTTGTATTCAGGCTAAGTCATCATCATTGCGTCACATGACATGGTGAGAAACAAGCGCCTCAAATAGACTTGCAGGGCTAAATAACCCCGAGATTGCTTCCTGTGTAAGGGTGTATAATCAGCGTAGCTTGCGTATGTAAAACGAGCTGGAATGAAATCACAATTTACCGCCTATTAGGGCAAATGTCCCATACAGTATCTATTATTAAACAATGAGGCCATACAATAGTGATTGTGTGATGTAGACTTGAAATATTAATACGTACTCTCAATAGTTAAGGCAGTAATGGCTTTTCCTTGGCTCATTTAATGATTATGTTAATTAATAATGAGCCACATAATTAATTTATCATATCCATATGCAGACTCATTTAAAACAACAACAAGATAACAGAAGCATTGTTATTGTTGTTGCAATACTTGAACATAGTTGGGCAACTTATTTCATTTAGTAATTGCGCTTTTCATTCCTAAAGTTGGTTCATTTTTATCTATTCATCTCATTAAATAATTGATAAGGTGATTTAATATATATATGGTAAAGTAAGAAAAAGGTAGAATGAACGATTTTACATTTAAATTATATTTTTATTTACCGGTAATATGTATTCATTAATTATAACTGAATTTATCATGAATAATATAATTGACTAGAGCATTTATTAAAATGTATTGTTTAAATATATAATGCATATTCAAAACACATTAAAAAAAATTTAATTTATTAATGTATTATTTAAAATAAATAATTTAACATATTTTACATGCAGAATTTAACACACACTTAATTTGTTTGGTTTACCTATTCTCCAACCTTGCATATCTGTCTGTTAAAAAAAAAATAAAAAATAAAAAAAACATGGCCCTTGGGTACAAAAGTTAGTTTTTATTTCTTTTGGACTTTTATTTTATAAATTAAATTAGTTTGTATTAGTTTTCAGAGCAAGTTTGTTAGTTCTTATTTTTGAGAATGTGTTATTTTAGTTTAGTAAACGTTAGTCTTAGTATTAGTTTTAGTTTTTTTAATCTATTGAGTATTAGTCAAGTGCAACATAAAAAAAGTAAAATAAAAACGAAGCATTGCGTAATAGTCAACTACAATTCTCAAATGATCGTTTGACCTTCCTTCTTCTGTAATTACGAATGTACAGCAATACCAAAACATACATTTAAAATGATCAACGAAAGCTCACGTATGAAATCAATTAACAAAGATAAAAACGAAGGACATTTTCACTATAATCATAATTTTAGCTAGTTTTATAAACGTAAAATGCAGTTTCAGTTATTTTTATTTGTTTAAAAAAAACATTTTCATTTTTATTCTATTTCCTTAAAAAAAAAAAAGCTTTTTCAATGTTAGTTTTGAGTTATTTCGTTACTTTTCGTTAATTATAATGACGTTGGTGCAGAGCCTCACAAAAGAGGAGGCGGCCTCACTCTGTTGATTTTCACCACTGAGCAAGGCTGTAAACGGCGATCACATTCAAACAAGCCTTTGAAGCATCACGGCTCGCTTTGTTTCTGTAAGATCGGGTCACGAGATAAGCTGTTTGAACGTCCACAACAGCTGCTTGTGACCCATTTACCCTGACAAGAAAATCCAGATTGAAGACCAAATTTAACCTTTGAGCCCACCTGTAGTCAGTCACCTTATCTCCTCAAGGCCTGTACACTTTAAACCATGGAACGCTCGAGTAGTCCAAAAAGAAAGAAGAGGATTGCGGACTTACTTCCTGACTCCAGAAGTGCCGCGGGCTGTTTTCTCAAACCCTCCACTGTTGCCATGAAGAGATGAGTCAGTGTAGATCGCTGCGTGTTTGGCCCTTTGCTGCCATGCCTGCACATCTATCACAATCAAAGTCTCTTCAGTGTTCTGACATGAAGATGAATAATTGATTCATGCATACTCGCTCGAGCGTCCCGCAGTACGGCTGTGTGAAGCGCTGCTGCCAGTGAAAACTAAACTGTTGCAGCAGCTTGTTGATATGTGTCATGTCATTATGTGCGTGCTGATGATTTGTAAGCCTGCCGTTTGTACAGTGGGCACCAACTGAATGTTTTGATATCACTTTGTGCGCATGCGGTGGTGCAGTACATACGTCACCTCACAGAATGAGGCCCCCCAAAGGTGCTTTAAAAAGGTACTGTAATGCCCTCACAGTCAGCTATGCACTTTCACACACAAATACAAAAAGAGCTGCTGTTAGCCACTACTCACGCCCAGAAGCTCACACGCAGACTAACCGGCCCGGCCCACCTCAACTCCTGATGTTGCTCACAAGGCAACGCCCATTAAAGGCACACATCCAACACACATACACATATATGTACAGTTAAACTTCAATTAAACAGGAAGTCAACCCAAACATATTTTTTTCCAGAATATGTTCCCAACAGGCCCAATAGTTGAAACACGGCATTCTGATTAATCACTGATCACAACTGCTCACAATGACCAATCACGGCTCAGATTCAGAAAACAGGTCAGCTGTGATTGGTCCTTGTGAGCAGTTGTGATGTCATTTTCAGTCGACAGAAGACAAAATGGCCGCCCCCAGTTTTGGCTAAAAACGAGTGCATTTGGCTGCTTAATTTATATTCCACAAATGCAAAATTAATCAGAATGCCATGTTTCAACTAGTGGGTCTGCTGGGAACATATTCTTGAAAAAAATAGTTTGGGTTGACCTCCGCTTTAATTCATTAATTCAACTCTTATTTAGCTTATTTCTTTACAGTATCTTTTATTATGTTTCATTTTGTTTTTATTCAATATAGTGCTCGTTTTCTTAACTCTCTTAAAAACAGTCAACAAAAAAAAATTGGGGTGTTCTTTTTTTGATGTCTTAAAAACAAAAAAATGTGCACTGTCAATCGTAATTTTAGGCATCTCATTCAATTGTTAATAAACTGTAAATGTAATGTTGACTTTTTGACGCCCCGAAGGTCAAAAAAATTGCATTGGGACATTAAATAATCCAGTATGACAAGGTCCTCACCATTAAATCCCTCCTTTGTTGGCATCCTCGACCGGAAACGCATCTGCACCCCTGGTAAGATGTCCCTGCAGAACATGGCGGCATCTTGGACCTAAAAGCATGCAGGTAAAATCAACTTTTGTGATTTTTATTTCATCTATAAAAGCCTCCTGATTACTTTTTTTCACGTTGCTGTCTTCATTCATTCTTTGGTTTTTTTTTTTTGTTTGTTTTTGCTTTGCTTTTTCAAACATATCAAAATAAATACATCACCTGGGGTTAAATCAGAGTTTGATTACAAATGGAAATTCTACAAAGAAAATGTTTGTGTTCAAGCAAATATTGGGACACCTAAAAAATGCTCCTACAGAAAGTGTATGTTGAGGAAAAAGGACAGAATGTTTCCCTAGTAGAAAAGTCTGACCTATTCTCAAAAAGTTGGAAGCCACCACAATTAGAAACCTTGTTGATGGCACTGACGGCCCTCAATAAATGACGTTCTTTGCGTCACATTTAAAAGCACATGCATCCAGGCCATTATTCAGCAAGGTCAGAAAACGAATGTAATGTCTCGGCCAAAGTAGGTTTTCAAGTAATTCTGTGAGTGCCACCTCTCAGAACGCTTAATTAAATGTACATGTTCTGCACCACTGCGTGAATCATCACTCAGCACGGCAGCACACAGTTTGTTTGGAAGAGGAATCAATCATTCCTTGTATCAGTTCTGCATGATTCTCTGCTGAGAAAAAAGAAAGCGCCAGACTGATCTGGCTAAAAAGACCAAAATGCATGACATTTGAGGCCATCAACTTCTCTTTGTCATTTAGTCGTGCTGTTAGAATTCAGTTGGATTTAGAGCAAAAACGACATTATTTTCTGGCTTACTTCCAAAGGGTGATTTTTAGAACGATTTGATTTTAATTACTCCTCATCATCAAGTGTCACTAACCTGGGGTGCTTGGAAATTATTAAATAATATATTCTAGAGAGAAATACAGCAATTGTAGCACACGTTAATGTTTGTGAGGTGCGTTAAGTCAGAATAGAAAATCATTGAACACATTAAAATGAGCTAAATGAAACTATCCATCCATCCTATGAATTTCTGTAGGGCTTATTGTCCTCATTAAGGTCACGGGAAGATGGAGCTTCTCCCACCTGACTTCGGGCAGGGGGGCAGACTAAACCCTGGACTGGCCGCCTATTAATCACACGACATGTCAACAAACAACCATTCACATCATCACTGAGTGGGGACTGGTTAGAATAGTTTTTGCGTTTTCATTATAGCTAGTTTTCATTCACTTTTACGTGAGTTTTTTTTTTTTTTTTTTTTTTTATGAAGTTGCTTTTAATTCATTTTTAGTTTTACTTTTTTACACATCTACTGGCTTCAGCTCTTCAACGGCCTATTGGTTCAATGCAATGAGGCCCTGGGTTGGGGAGTGTGAGGAATCTCAGGACCGCTGCGTCCTGCGTGCAAAGCATCAACCACTCAGCCATCGCAAGCACTTACATCTCTTTCCCTCTTGTTTACTAGCGCTGGAGAAGCTGGAGCCCCACTGTCTCTGCGCTAACGAGGGCAATGTAAGCCGACCTGGGCTCGCCACTTCATATCCTGACTAGTAAGAGCCTGTTTCCTGTCCAGCAACATCAACCAGAGGGACCCACTTAAGTTGCCTTCCCTCGCTCAGCTGCAAACATTTATCCTCACTGAGTGACAGACTCCAGATCAGGCATGGATTGGATTTCAATTGCACGTGGTGTTGATGTAGATCACCTTCATGTTCACTCGGGCACAAAGCAAGTGTGGTTTCTCTATTAAGGAATGGAGAAAATGCCATTATGATGTCCTTCCTATATGAACACTGAAGCGTATTGTAATTGCTGAGAGAAAAGGATTCACGGGCTTTTATGTCAAAATACAGCCCATATTTAGCTTATAGAACAGGGGTGTCAAACTCCGGTCCTCGGGGGCCGCCCTCCTGCATGTCTTAGAGGTTTCCTCGTCCAACACACCTGATTCAAACGATCGGGATCAGGATCAGGCTCCTGCGGATCTTGCCGATGAGCTGATCATTTGAAACAGGTGTGTTGCAGCAGGGAGAGATGGAAAACAGGTTCAACACCCCTGTTGTAGAGCAAAAGTCACCAACATTTTTGATACTGAGAGCTACTTCTTGGATACTGATTAAAGCAAAGGGCTACCAGCAGCTGGATACACACTTGTGAAATAAATCTGCTTGAATGACCTTTAATCATATGTTTTTATTTCAAGAAATCTCTGCAAATATTTTGATTTTCAAAACATTCCTTCTTCAGCATTCCTAGGAAATCACAATGTTTCAGATTCACCAATTCACAGATTTTTTTTTTCTGAAAAACTCAACCATTAGCTGGTTTTGCACTCATTGCTTCGGTGTCATCTTGTGCCAAGGAACTATGTTGAAGCAAGTCGAGGAGCTCCATTTAGATGCTTTGCCAGAGTCTTGTAGTCTCTATAGTAGGCAATGATAATTTTATGGGGGGATGTCAGTTACAAACAGCACCCATATCAGAATGCAAATCAGAATGCTCTGCTGTCATCTCTAGCTAGCATGCTCATTTGCATGTTTGCATGGGATCTGGGGATTACTCTGACACGCTGTGATGAAAATGGTGGAAAAGGTCTCTACACAATTCTAGAGAACTGTACTTCCTGAAACTGTAATTGTGAATATCAAAAGGATGAATTAAAGCCACGTGTCAATCATAATTCAAGCACAACACACCGAAAAAAATGTTCCATGGAAAGTAAAACATTTGACTCCCAGCTATTCAAACGTCACTCTATCTTGCACTGCGCTGAGCCAGTGTTTACTTGCAAGGTCAATTCCTTGCAAGGTTTTGCTTTGAATGTTTTTTTTTTCTCTTTTGATGAAAAAGAAAGCTGGTTAACGGGTTGAGCCTACGCTAAAAACGTGTCCTTCAGGTGGCATTCAGTGCCTCGCTGAGGCACCAAGTTTGACTAACAAAGAAAGTAAATGTGCAGAAAGCCTTCTGTGAGAGCTGGTTCAACTAGTACAACAGGGATAATTTAAAAAGGCAATTTTATATACAGTACATACACACATATACATATATATATATATATATATATATATATATATATATATATATATATATATATATATATATATATATATATATATATATATATATATATATATATATATATAAATATATATATTTATATATATATATATACATGCATACATGTATATATATATTTTTTTTTTTATAAATAGTATATGTATATTTATTTATATTTGGTTTTCTTTTATAAAAACATGTAATGATGTTAAAATAAAATAGGTCATTGTACCTTTCTACTCAATAATTACATTTTGAAATGTGAAATTATAGAGACACATTTTTCTTGCACTACTGTTTCATTTCGCTAGTTAGCAATACATCGATTAGCAAATTATTTACAAATAAATTAGAGATACATTTTAGTTGACCTATTTTAAAACAGCAAAATGAATGCAACAAATATTACAGGACTAGTGATAATGTTAATGCTTGGTGGGCCGGATTAAAGTAGAGACTGAGGAGTCAGTGTGAAGCGCCTTGTAGGTGGAAAAGCGCTATACATGAGCCCATTTACCCATTCGAGTAGTGTATAACATGCTGTTATGTTGGACCAGCCAGGACACCACCTTGTAAGCATCTGTGTTAACATCCCTGTTAGGAATACTGTACAGTGCTTGTAAAAAACTTTCCAAACATCCAATGGACAAGATGGTTATATTAAAATAAAAGAAATTGTTTGTCACCATGCTTACAACCTTGAAAGTTATCACGATGTGTAGTATGGAATTCAACTAACTATTTATTCACACTCTTTTAATACACAATCAGTTGTCATTATGTTCCTTATATTTGAACAGACTTTGTAATAATAATGCAGTTACGTGCTGAAGTATTAGATTTTATACAGGTTTCTAAAGTCAAACAGTACGTAATTCCCTTCACAACCCAAAAGTGGCATGCAAAACCCAGGTTCGGACATTCCAGGATTGATTCTCCTCCAAACGTGGTGTTAGGTGCGTGCCTGCATGTACTGTATGCTCAACAAACATTTGCCTTATAAATAAAGGCTCGATCAATGACTCCGAGCTCATGAACGTAAATCCCTTTTCCATCAATACTTAGAGCGGGAGAAGTGTGAACGCTGCTCTTAATTCAACTAGATGAACTCTGCTCACACTTTGGCTGTAACGCGAGAGGTTTAGGGGTAGAACGGGGGGAGGGCAAAGGAGGGGGGGGGGGGGGCAATTGAAAAAAGTCTTCAGTCAGACTTGGACCTGTAGTCCCTCACAGCGGGATCAATCTTAGCTCATTTCTATCCTGACAGTGGCTCTCGGGGCCCATCAACACGAGGGTGACATTCACAAAGGGCTCAAGCAATGTGCCTGGTTTAGGGGGAGGGGGGCAGATTTAGGGGGAATGCGATATTTCTTTTCACTGTGTAAACTGGAGCGTGTCATTTCATTAACAACCATATTTCATTTTTATTACTCTGGTCATTGCTGTGTTCATCCCATTTGCTTTTGACAAAAAATGCCTCGATGCACATCATTATTGAATGAGGAAGGCCACAAATGAAACGGAATATACACCAACCAGCCACGACATTATGACCACTTGCGTGTGTGTTTCTGACTCGCTCATGTAACTAAGATAAGCAAAATACCAGGTTCCGCTTCAGCAGTCATGCATGAGCTGGAGCCTATCCCAGCTGGCGTTGAGCGAGAGGCGGGATATACCCTGGACTGATCACTAGCCAATCCCACATGTAGACCACCAAACAATCACAATCACCTGTGGACTATTTTGAATCTTCAATGAACTGACCACTTTGGTTTCATAAAACCACTTTCAGGCTGTACAGGTTATGGAGTGAAAACCTTTTTTTTTAAATGTCCACAGTTGGTGAATAAATAAAACCTGTTCATGTTGTTCTCTGAGTATTCAAACTGTATAATATCCCGGTTGCCTTGCGGTTTGGCCAAGAGAATCCAAAGGGAGCCGCACAGCAGCAGAGATGGTATCAATTCACACTGGCGGTATATGCATTGATGCCATTCCTGAGCCTGAGGTGACAGCGCAGGCCTGTAGTTGCTGAGTTACTATGGCAACCAGTCCATGTGTTGTTGAGGTACCGGGCAGCCCCTTTTCGACGAAGTGCAGCGGCCGCACAGATTGGACAAAGCTCTCCCTTGCGTCTCCTGATTACGGTTAGGCGACAAAAACAGGAACGGCTAACAGTGATAAAATTGACATTGGCTGTACAGATTCACGATGTACGGCGTACATCTTTAAAAAGGTGTTCCCAACTTTAGAAATTACGCCGAAAGCGTACAACTTGACAGGTATGTGATTCAAACAATTTTTGCTCCTAAATTGGTCAATTAAAATGTTTTTCATTCTCTTTTTTTGCTTACTTTCTTTCTTTCTTTCGTTAAATAATTGCTTAATTAATATATTGCAAATAATAACATTTAATGATAACAACAAAATTAGTACAATAAAAAACTCACATTTAAATGTATTTCTTGTAAATAATACAATTAAAATATTACTAAAATAATAAATGTTACTTATAGATTATTAATGATCATTTTTATAAAATCATGAAATCGTGAATTAACTACAATCATGAGCTGTAAGTGATGAAATTATTTTCCTTGTTAAGATCAACGTTTTCATATACTTCATATAGAAAAAAATTCCCGACAAATTACCTGGCCCATAAAATGGCCTTCGAGCACAAAAGATTGCCCAGCCCTGATTTAGAACAACATATTGAAATGTGCTTCCATGTTTGAGTAACCTTATTTAACGACATCAGAGTGACACAATATTAGAAACAGTTGTTAGTTCTCTGGGCTATATTTTGGTGACTGGCGCAATTGCAACACGGCGAGTGATGCGTGGAGGCGGGTTAGACAGGGTGTTGGTCATATTAAAAAAGAGTGGTTTGCGCCATTGTGGGCGTGCACGTAGCCCACTCCATTCACTGCCAATCAAAGCATCCCCTCTCATTTCCTTTAAAGGAAATGTGGCATACTCTCATCTCACATGGAGACATATCTGTGAGGAAAATGACAAGGTGATCATTGTCGCTGCTCTTGGCCAGTGTGGCAACAGAAAACATACGCGGGTACCCTCATTAAAATACAAAATGAGCTCGTGATACCTGCTTGCGACTTACAGTAAATATGTCTGTGGACCTCTATCCCCACACCCAATTGCTTGTGTCATCACTGTTTTCAAGGTTGAAAACGTCAACAGCACTGTGTCGATAACTGATTGCAGAAAAAATCATACCGTACCACTTTCAGTAAAGAATGATTCCTGATAATGACATCGACTCCTCACTGAGAACTGAACTGGAGCCGTAGTGCAGAAGATACTAATGGATTCACATGGAGGCTTGGTCCTCAGAGACTGGGATCCATAAAGAGAGAGCGAGAGAGAATACTCACACATTAATCTTCCATGCAGTCTTCTGTCATGAAAACACTTTTAATCGCATCCCAAATGACTTCTCTGGTGGCTTCCCACTTAACATTTTTCATAAAGGTGCCGGATCACAACATTCTTATGACACTTCACTAGGTTCCCCAACACAAATGAGATACAATATAAGACCTGTAAACCTTCTGCCTTTACAAATACTGTATAAAGGAGTGGCAATAGCTCATATGTAAGGACTTGGGCTTTTGAAAGTAAATTGGAATTCCCTGTGAGGGATTAGAACAAAACAGAGAAAATGATGTTCTGTGTTTGATTGACACTGTCAAAGAGGTACTGTATTATGTGGCAGCAGTTAGCACTTGTGTAGAACTGAACTGCATCATACTGAGAGCCATATCTAAAATCTTGTACTTTATATATTAAATATCCTTAAAAAAATCTAAATTGTTAATACAATAATAAATTAATAATAAATAATATAACTATAGTTAATATGGAAAGATACAGGTATTTAGGCATTTCATCAATACTGATGCTATCCAGTTTAAGCCCATAAACTCGTATCTTTTTGTGCAATTTTTTTTTTCTATTATTAGTGCCGTTTTTGGCTATAGAACAACTTTCAAATCGAGATCAAGGTTATCAAATAAATGCTCAATCTGCTTTACATATCAACTAGAGACGTTCCTCTAATGTTGTAAAATACTTGATATAAAATATGTGATGCGGCTATCAGTATTTCGCACACATCAGTACTAGTACGCTCATTAACCTTGCTAGTAGAACAATTTCGACATACTAGATACAACTATGCACCAGTTGACGACTGCGCGCTACTCCTGTAAGTGATTCCACAAGTTAACATCTATCAGTTCACTAGTAGAACAAGACACGGTCGTTCTACTAGTGCCTTGAATTGGCTTACTGATGAGGACAAATGTGTTCTTACTAATACAGTGACGTTGAGCTGGATATCAAGGCGATCAAATAAATGCTGAAACGTGTTTTCATAAATTGAACTAGATAATACGTATGCAGTGAGATACTGCTCTCTAGCGGCTGTCTCTAAAACTGCTTGGAAAAATATTCAAAGCATGCAGGGAAAACAGTGGTTCCGAGAAGCCAATCAGAAGCCTCGTGCTTTTCTATTGGATAAGAAGGTGCTGTCAATCAAATGCCTCCGAGGCATTTTTTCGCCCGTCTCCTCCTCATTGATGTTTGAGAGGTCGGTGAGTGTACATCCCTCCGTGAAAACTGTCTGTCTGACAGCGTAGACAACGTATTAAAATGTTATTTAACAAAAATAAAATAAATAAAGATAATCCTGTAATATAGCAAATACTTAAAAAAAATCATACTAGTTAAAAAAAAAAAACATAATCGTACCATTACAGAGGATGTCACTCAGCGTGTCATACCCAGGTGAGACCCATGGGTGGCGAAGCTGCTTCCGGACCAGAAGCCCACGAGGACGCGGACAAGACGGACTGGCGTGTGATTGGTCAAATACGTGCGCGCTCCCGTCGTCTCCTCCCTGGTTTTCCTGGCATGACCTTTTCCCTTGGCAACCACTTCCTTCCTCCGAGCATCCAACGGCCATCTTTAATCGCAACTCACCCACTGAAAAGTTCTTTCCTGGCATGTAAACACGGCGGAGCGGCTCGTTTGGCGGCAAAGAGGACGATCAGTGCGGGTTACTACTCTCCGGACACGACCCCCACCGTCACCTCCCCCGAACCGAACCGAAGGACCGAAGTGGGGCTGTCGCGTTTATACCACAATAACGTACGTGTATGTTTTCCCACGCGGCGTGAATGAGCCGAACCGGTCCCACGCATACTTCTAGCCCGGTGGAATGTTCTGTAAAGTAAAACGTGTGGACGAGTAGCGTGTCGAATGGTAGCGTGTTGTCTTCCGGGTAGAATCCAGCAGGTGGAGCTATGTAAACATACGTCATGTGTTCTTTGGTGAAGGATACATTAGGCCACTCACACTAGTTTTCTTTACTAACCTTTAGTAAGCATATTTTTGAACACTTATGAAATCGGTCCCAGAATAAATATATGATGTTCAACAACTAAACTGTTCAATTTCATTGAGATACTTTCACGTTTTCAAGATAATTGCTTTTAAAATGAAGTCAATATTTTTGAACACCTTGTCTTTTATTCATAACTTAATTACTTATTACATGAAACAATGCCTGTTTGAAATAAACAAGCCAAACAAAAATGAAGTTTGAACTCACTTTCTGTAACCGTTGTGTGTCTTGTTGCAGGAAGGATGAGGAAGAAGCAGACGGCCAAGCAGAGGAAGACAGAAGATTCTTCTGAAGTGCATGAGTTTGTGGTTGAGAAAATCACTCGTCGTAGGATCTTCAATGGAAGAGTGGAGTACTTCCTAAAGTGGAAAGGCTTCACGGAGTGAGTACATTATTTTCTCACCAAGTAAATGATATTCATACCACTGTAAGCTTACTTTTTATTTGAATGACTTTCTCACAACAATAACTATTTGTCTGTACAGCCACAAAAAATTGTGGCACTGAAAGTCCCACTGATGTGCTTTCCAGAATAGGACTTTTGCCTAAATAATAATACACACTATTAAACTAAAATTGGCACACGAAGGTTTGAGCTAATGTTTGAGACGAAAACATTTCCAGTTTGACTTTCACCAAAAATTCCGATTCAAACCCAGGACCTCAGAACTGTGAGACAGTGTGCACACAAGACAGTAACATGGTAAAGTAGGCACAGCAACGGATGAAGATCTCCTCTGTTGTTTGACAGATGTAGAAATGAGTGTTTTTAGCATTTTCACAATACAAATTTTAGCTTCAAATAGAATACAGCATAATCAAGCAAAATCCTGGGCTTTCCATTCTAACAGTGACAAATCCATCTTGCTGAGCTGTGGCCTACTTGATGTCCAAAACAGTGGGGGAAAACACCTGGCTACTTCCTTTTTGGTTGCTTAGCAACCAGCACCAAATAGGGAAAACTTGTGCCATGCCGCCATCGTGCCGTTAATGGGCACCTTTTAAACAAATGGAGTAGAAGAATACATACTGACTGAGGTTATGACATGACAAAGGTTTTTTAATGCCTGGCTAAATGCTTTTTATTAGTCCTAAAAGAAATAAAAAAAATAAAAAGTGGGCATCTCTGGCCATAAACTTGGTCACCAGCATAAAATTGGTATCTGTATATTGCTTTGATAATGACACTTGAATCAGGATTTCAATGCAGCACCCATATGCAATTGCTTAAGAAATGTGAGGATAAGTGGTACAAAAAATTTTCACGAGGGGTGTCACAAAAAACAATTTGAATCAGAAAACCGGTATGGTATTGAAATACATATTGAATCATCTTTTATCGTTGAGCTGCACAGCTCGAATTTCCATGGGACTTAACTAGCATCTCTGTAGTAAGCGCACTCGTCCCTCTTTTTGTTCATCACGGTTCCAGTGCAGACAACACGTGGGAGCCAGAGGACAACCTGGACTGCCCTGAACTGATTGAGGAATATCTGAGAAATAGACTCTCGCACGAGGATGAGGAAGAAGAGCAGGAGTTTGTTCCGAAAGAAGAAGTGACGGAGGGAACAGAAATTGTGAGTGTGTTGTCTGTTTATGGGAATTTTTCAGTCTTATTAAAAACAAAACCCCCCAAAAATACACTAAAATGTGACCCAGGCAGACACAGTTTGGAGGAATTTTACTGGAATTGTGTTTATTTGATTCTTGTATATTGTGGTCACAACCTACAGGTAGAATCCTACTCAACTTAACAAAGTCAACAAAGTGGACCTTTCTAAGAGTGCAACTGACAAATAACAAATATTAAAATGGAAGATTTAAAGGGGAAATCAACCCAAGCATTTTTCTTTTGTCAAGATTATGTTCCCAGCAGGCCCACTAGTTGAAACACGGCATTCTGATTAATATTGCGTTAGTGGAATATGAGTTAAGATGAACAATCCACTTATTTTTAGCCATCTCAGGGGGTGGCCATTTCGTCACTTCTGTCAACTGAAAATGACATCACAGTTGCTCTGGGCTCAGGTAACAACCAATCATGACTCAGCTTCAGAAAACAGGTCAGCCATGATTGGTCATTACCTGAGCCCTGAGTAGTTCGGAAGTAATTTTCAGTCGACAGAAGTGACAAAATGGCCGCCCCCAGAGATGGCGAAAAACGAGTGGATTAACTCTTATTCCACAAACAATATTTATCAGAATACCTTGTTTCAGCTAGTGAGCTTGCATAGAACATTTAAAGATTTATTAAACATCAATGCCATTCAAAGGAAAATGCAATGTTTTTCATTTGACATTTTGGGGAGAACACTGTTATTATTGCAAAGTAGTCAGCAGACATGACTTAGAGGCATATATAAATCACATTGCCTGTGTTTCAAAGAAAGTTAGTCACTTTGTTCATTTTTTTCCCCCACATGTTTTGAATTAATTCCTCCTTTATGAGAATGTCAAACCGCATTCAACTCTTTTTACCTTGTGTAGTCCCAACCACAGATACACACTCAGCCCTGCGGTGATGAGCCAGATTCGCCCGCAGACTTGGCCGCTTACCCCGAGCTTGAATGCATCATTGGCTCCGCAGACAGACGGGGAGAGCTTATGTTTTTAGTCAAATGGTAATTTCACTTCTTACTCCTTTTTAACTCTGCAGTTTTACAATGAGCAAATGGTATATGACTGTAAATGTGTAACCATGATACTGAATTCAGGGAAGTGGTGCATTCAGTTGGGGCTTGATTTCCTCCCTTTGTTAATATAAAAAAGTACACAACAAGGACATTATTCAACACGGGATTAGCCCTTGTGGGATTTTCTTTAATCATTCTGATCTGAACGTTTTTTTTCCTGAGTATTAATTTGCATCACCATCCACAGAAAAGGAAAAAAACAAAACAAAGGTTTTATCTACTGATATTTCCCCATTAAAATAAATGCAAATGACATTACTTGGTTCCAGCCCCTCCAAAAACGGCAACAAAAAGGTATGTTATGTATTTAAATAAGAAAAATAGAACTCTACAGTATTGTAATTTATAAAAGCATAGTCATTTCAGTCATTATTAAATATAAAGAATTAAACAGTTTGTGCATCATGATTTCATGTGTCAATACTCATTGACCTTGTGCTCCTTCTGGTGTGCATGCCTTGGCCACCAACGGGCAGTGTAATACACTCACGCATAATACACAAAGAAGAGTTTCACTACTAAGTCACTCAGTAAGATGGAATCATATTAGGCTATGTTCACCTGCAGGATGTGATTCGGATCTTTTGTTAAATCCGAACTTTTTATGTATTCGTTCATGATACAAAAACAAATGCGACTTCTAATGTGAACGCAACGTGTCCGTGGCGTGACACGCATGCGCACAAAGGATGATGTTGATTAACGTGCACCCAAAAAAAAAAAAACGCACTGTAAATATGGTTCCGCGTGTAGGGGATCATTTCATCATCTCATATCGGCAGAGTAGCGAGGCGGGAGGAGGTACATATAATTTAGGCATATGAGACAACCCTCCTCGATCTCCTCATTTAATGGAGACGTCTACTAAAGATGATGTCACGTCATCACCGCGCGTAATAAATGAACCGTCTGCATGGCTGACTTCCTACTACCACCACAAATATCCACTTTATGCTTCATTTTTCAAGTGGCCTGATAGTATTATGTTGTCTGTCTACAAGTGTTACTGCACTATTTGTGTTCAAATATCCTGTCAGCAGTTTTTCTCAACCTTTTTGGAACGCAGATCATGTTTGGATTGTATGAACATTGGCATGCAGTAACTTTAACAACGCAAATGGGAGCGAGATCGCTTGATGAACTACATGTGTGAAACAGATGGAATTAGGAAAAAAAAAGGCCTGTTACCCTCTAGTATAGGTAGATACGGGTCTCAGTAACATTTGAGTAAAATAATCCTATTTCTTTGAATGTCAAAGGAGCTTTTTAAAAATATATTTTATTTTCACGGACCCCTTGCAATTACATCACTGACCACGAAGGGTTCAGGGACCGCCAGTTGAGAAACTCTGACTTAAAGGGTTAAAACGACTGCACACACTGATGCTGGTTTCATTAGCCCGTGCATTATACGTTCGATGCTCCCGTCGCTTTCAATGTGTTTTTATGTGTTGCGCCGCAGGAAGGACTCTGGCGACGTGGCCCTGCTGCCGGCCCACGAGGCGAGCGCCAGGTGCCCTCAGGCGGTCATCGACTTCTACGAGCAAAAGCTGACGTGGCACTGCGGAGACGATGAGCAGTGACGCGCGCCGTCACGGGCCAAGGTGAACCTACGCCGTGAAGTTTTGAAGTTTCGTTTTACCTCTCTGGAGCGGTGTCGCTCAGCTGACCTCAAGCACATAACGGCTGGCGCACCTGCTGTGCGATAGACAGGCAGCTGATTAGCCTGTAGCCTCTTCTTGTGTTATCATGTAGCACACCCTATCACTGTGGACTGTTTGTATCTTTTTTAAGGTAGTAAATTCATATTTCTGCTCATTTTTCCCTCCTCTAGTGTGTGTTGTAGCACATTTTAGCATTAGGCAGTGAACTGACATCTCTGCACTAAACCTTCAGTTAGGGGTGCAAGAAGTAATTGTGTTAATTTCTCAAGAGCTAGCTGCAGTGTAAACCTAATCCGCCATATGTGACATGAAGCACATATCAATGTAGTTTGAGTATTTAAAGCAAAATTATTTGAGTAGATCTTTTTACCACCTCAAGAAATATTTGGCTCTTCAAGTACCGCCATATTGGCCAACATTAAAGGGGGAGACAACCCCAAAATGTTCTTTACAATATGTTGTATGCGCCCCCACTCATCTAAACACGGCATTTTGATTACAATTGCGTTTGTGGAATATTAGTTAAGAAGCAAAATTCACATGTTTTCATCCCTCTCAGGGGGTGGACATTTTGCCACTTGCTGTCGACTGAAAATGACATCACAGTTGCTCAGTGATCAGGTAACAACCAATCACGGCTCACCAGTTTTCTGAACTGTGATTGGTTGTTACCTGAGTCCCGAGCAACTGTGATACTATTTTCAGTCAACAGCAAGTGACAAAATGTCCGCCCCCTGAGATGGATAAAAGCAGGTGGATTTTGCCGTTCAATTCGTATTCCACAAACACAATATTAATCGGAATAACAAGTTTAGACTAGTGGGGCTGCATAGAACAGCAGCATTGTAGGCCCAAGTGCTCCTCAAAAACGAAAGATATTTTTCATGTATCTTAAGCCACCGTAACACAACCTTTCAAAGGGAACACAATTCTTAAATAATGGAGAAAAAAAAGCTGTACTTGAATAATGAATCAATAAAAATGTATTTCACACAAAGGTTAAAAAAATGTTACCTAATGCTTGAAAACAAAACAGTTGTAAAAGATTGATTTCAAATGTTTTGTACTATAAATACAACTGAACGGCACTGGATTAAAAAAAAAGTTGAAGCCACTGTAACATGCACAGTTTGAACAATTAATTCAGTGATTCTATCACATACAGTATAGTGGGAACCTGTGTGCCACTAGTGGTACTCTTCCCACACTTTGAGAACCACTGCACTACTTGACTAGCAGAGGCACTGTTGATAAAGACTCAAAAGAACGATGTGACGTCAGCTGTGGTAAGGTGATCTCATCTCCAAGTTTTGTTATTCTAATTAATACATCACTGGCATTGATTTTAACCGCAGTTGAGTTCATTTTAATTGAATTAAAATCTTAATTGTCGTTGCACAGAATGTAGTCAGATTGCAGGTATTCGAGTTAAAATTTCATCAGTCATGCATGTGCACTTTTTTTTACCCTTCAAAAATGTAAAACAACAAAACAGCAACTTTTTTTTTCACAGTTGTGCCCCTGACTTCACATTTTGTTTTGCCATATTTTTATTTTAATCTAATGTGTGTGTTTGTGTTTGTGTGAAAAGCTTGTACCATTGTTGTCCAATGTGATGCTCATTTGCAAAATACCTAAAGTTTTTAAATAAATGTAGCGGGGTAGAGGCTTTAGTGAGTGAAACCACTCTGTGTGCAGTGAGGTTAAAATGTAGGGTTACGTGTAAAGTACTTGACTTCATGTACTTGATTACTTTTTTTTTTTTTCATTTCCTGTCTCGCTGTCCTTGAAAAATGTATTTTGTGGTTGATGTTTTTTTCAAAATGCCCAGCATATGTCCAATTAGCTGCTTTGTACCAAATACTCTTTCCTTCCTTTTTTTGTTTTGGAGATTGACTTTTGTTCATTCAAACTGGTGCTATTCACCACAGAGATAAGCAAAAAAGAAAATAGTCGCCTTACTGCCCTTGAAGAGTTGTGCGCAATTTTTGCATACAGTCTCCAAAAAAGTTCAATGTAGCACTTTACATGAGCATTGGGATGTCATCTGTCAGTTATTCCTCACGTGAAAGGGACATATCCTGTTTATGGCACGCTCGACTTAACCTTACACCTCCTAATAAAACACACCTACTTTACTACTGAGCGGTTGTTACTGTGCGTGTGCGTAGAGACTGTACATCTGTGACGTGGCTGCGAATAAAAGAATCATTGTGTGACCTTTACTCTGGGCCTTGTGTATTCTTTTTCCTCACGCGCTTGCAGCCGCAAAAATCTGACAGTCATTCATCAGCAAACATGTTATTTCAGCAACATATTGTACTGGAGACAAGGTTATTCAGGGTTGCGATTGGAACTTAGCGCTTAAAACTTGTAAATAGTTTTAGTAGTCTAGTCTAACTAGTCTGGTTTTATAGACAGGCGGCTCATTTGGAAACTTAAAACTTAGGTTATCCTTTCATTTCATGGCCAAAACCTTGTTTTCATTGTTTCAATCATGGCCATAATTCCAAAAGCTATGTTTGGCACAAACACAAACTGCTTATTACCAAAAAACATCAAGTCAAGTTGATGGGGATTATGAGCAGTTTGAAATTGTACTAGTCAGTCTTAGTACATACCATTCACGCTTATGCTAGAAACAACAACATAAACATGTCAAGGAAAAGCCTACGCGAACATTGGTTGGTGTTAATCAGAGACCCTTTCAATGGTGGAAAGTGTGTACTGACTCAGACATGAGTATGAATGTGATTAGTTAATTCCGAACATAGCCACATCCCAGTTTTAAGAGGGTGTGCACACTTTTGCATCACAATAATGTAAATAACTCACTAAATCACAAAAGCCTAAACTTCAGGCTATTCTAATACAACAATTAGGACATAATATAAAGTAGTATACAGTAATAGTATTATACATAGTATGCATATTGTATATAGACTGCATTTTACAATGCAACTGATTGTTTGAGCCTTGTTTTGCTACAGTAGCACCGGGGAATATGGGAGGAGCCAGTGGAACTTAGTCTTGTGACATACAATATTTTGAAACCTTTGCCCCCCCCTTTTTTTTTTTTTTAAACATTAGAGCTGCTGAAAATAAAACCCTCCAGCTCACTGCAATGTACAACACTATCACACATTCCTTTGAAACACAAACACATTGCGACATGTTGACCTGCAAGAGAAAGAACCAACCTTCCCGATGAACTCATCAGGTAAGTCTGACAATTAAATCTTCACCTTTAACTTTGTCTACAAGACATTTGCCTTTTTGGACCTGAGCAATAAATAAAACACGTCTATGGGTTTTCCTAGCGTGTCATGCAACTTCCTCTATCTGCTGATTTAAAAAAAAAAAAAAAAAAAAGCTTCCCTTTTCCCTCATGGCCAGTATTCCCGCTTCAGTCCTCCATGCAGCAGGTCACCAGCGTGTGGGTTCGAGACCCACGCATCCAAAAGAACGATTTTTGGCATGCCTACATGGACTATGAAATTTCCTTACATGTAAGTAAAGCGGTATTTTTAACCACTTAATATTTTCTATATTTGACTTCTTCCTGTCTTTTAGACAGACAGCGTGTTCTTCACCAAGAAGATGTCACGTGTACGAAGGAGGTTCAGTGAGTTTGTGTGGCTCCGGCAAAGGCTGCAAGCCAACTCCATGCTGATGTGAGCGGAAATGATTCAACACTGTCAGACAGCTTCCTACGTTATCTGCACTCAGTCAAGTGTTTGTTTTTTTTTTAATTGTCCTTGGCAGGACACAATTACCACAGCTGCCCCCAAAGAACCCCTTCTTCAGCCTGAATAACGCACAGCAGATCTCTGAACGCATGACGGGCCTCCAGAGGTTCTTGGAACAGTAAGAATCATTGTACTTTGGTATACAGTTAAAAAAAATAAAAAATAAAAAAAACACTTGTTTCTTAATTAAATGTATGTCTGTCTGAAATTATTTTATGAGTTAGTTCATCTTAAAATTTAGTTTTGACTCAATCAAAAGCATTGCTTTTGCCAGCGTCAAAGATTTACATAAAGACAAAGTGAAATGGTCATTTCATAGACTACTTTGATTTCTTTCTTCTTTTTTTCCTCTCTTCCCTTCTTGTTCTTTTTCCTGCCTTTCTTTCGCATGATTGATTTGCTTCCCAAATTGGGATTCGAACCCAGAACCTAAAACGGTATGGCAGACGTGTAAAGCATTTGACTGTCATACTGTTCACATTTACTATGCTTCCTCATTGATTCTTTTATCATCTCCGGGCTCCCAAATGCACAAATACACCCCTATTGTTGTCACATGGTGACAAAAACATTTGGGTTGGAGTCAGAATATTTTGAAAGTAAAACTAAGTTTTGATTTGGTTTGAGGTGAGTGAAGTTTGTTTTCAAATACAACAGAACAGATTGAAACTGGAAACTATGTAAAAGCGCAATTTAAATAAACGACTCCGTCGTTTCACTTTTTCAGTGTGCTCTTATAAAATGGTAAATGGCCACCCCTAAAATGTTATTATCCCATCATCTAGGATCCTCCAGAGTCCTCTGCTGCTGTCCGACAGCTGCCTGCACCTTTTCCTGCAGTCGCAGCTCAGCGTGGCCAAGATGGAGGCCTGCGCCGAAGGAAGGACCCGCTACTCGGTGGCCCAGGCGGTGCAGTGCTGCGGCATCAGAAGGTTTCTATCCCAAGAGGCCTTGCAGAAGGACTCAAACATGTCCGGTGACTCTGATTCGGACAGGTATAACTTTACATCGTGCACCCTCCTGAAGTTCCATGTCAACTTAGTAGAAATGTTCATGTTTGTGGATCAATTTTAACTCTATTTTGGGGGTTCAGACCGGTGATAAAGATACAATAGAGCCTCTAAAAAGCCTTAGAGGGCCGTTATGACTGTAAAAACCATAAATGTATAATCACCTCATTATAGCATTACATAAACACACTTGCCCCTGCATGACATTGTTATGACAGTGTTCCCCCACTATTTGTGGGAATAGTGGCCGAGCCGTA
Source organism: Filicampus tigris (assembly GCF_054856515.1). Lineage (NCBI taxonomy): Eukaryota > Metazoa > Chordata > Actinopteri > Syngnathiformes > Syngnathidae > Filicampus > Filicampus tigris. Next base: position 12,457,344 of record NC_141224.1, read on the forward strand.
CCGCGACTAGCGAAAAGCCGATAGACTTTCACGCTGGCACAAAAAGGTTTATAATTGCCTATAGATGCCACAAGATATGCCTTTTTGTATTATACAAGTCTATGGCATGACTGTGAGTGAAGCTCAACAAAAGTCCTTGGCCATAAGGTGGAGCCAAAGCAATATTTTTATATTTGGCCTGAACACAAACAAAAAATGGTTGATTTTTTTTTTCCACTGTATAATGGAGGACAGGTCTTCCGAATAACTGCGTCTGACTTGTTTGGTTGAAAAATCATGACAGATAAGACCTTATATGTTATTTCTTTCATTCCAATCTAATGTGCAGCCCCAGTTGCTGGATCTAGTTGGTCACATCAGGTTGGCAAACCACTCACAGGCAAAGAGCCACAATTTTGATTGTGTTACCGCAAAGAGTCGTAGCATACACACGCCCTTGATACCTCGATTGTCGAATGTAATCCGTTCCATCACCACGTTCAAACGAAGCCTCCACACACGCCGTATTGCTCACTTTGTGTAAAACTGATATTTTTCCCTCACATTCCTATCGCGGGCCGAAATTACATTTTCATCAGACGAATCTGCTGTAACAATATCAAAAGCTCATGGTTTGGTTTTATCACGGTATTGATGTCACAGTATGATATTTATTGCAATATTGTGTGAAAGCTGAAAACAGTTGGGTTAAAAATAACACAATTTTGGGTGGAGAGTGGACCGATCCACTAATTGGGTCAATTTAACCCACCTTCTTGTGTTGCTTTGTACAAAAAAAGCCCAATTTTTAAGGTGTTTTGTACAAAAGTACACATTTTTGGGTTTTTTTGTGCAAAAACAACCCAGAAAGTTCAAAAAGGGTCAAATTGACTCAAGTAATGGATCGGTCCATTTTTGACCCAAGTGTTATTTATAAACCAACTGTTTTTCGAATGTAACACTGCAGTAAGCCTCACTGTATTGCTCAAAGGTCCACGGTCTGGTCACTAATTTGCAGCACTGTTTTTTTTTTGTTTTGAAAGAAGAGAGTCTAATCTTTGTTTTGGTAGGTTCCATGTCTATGTACGTAGTCATAAAACACAATATTCTGTGTTTGGGCCTTCAAAGATGGGTCAAAATCCTCGAAAATGGCTGGCACTGAATGAGTTAATTAACACGAACTTGTGCTGGGTCCTTGAGTTTGACACCTTAATTTAATGGGTTCTTGATGGGAAAATGAAGCTTCAAATTTGCTTCATGAGCTAGTTGTTGTATTTTTTCCGATTCCTCTAGATGGCACTATTGGTTTGAATAAAGTGTTTTAAGAAACGGCAAGTCGGTGTACTTTCAGCCCAATCTTGAACAGAGAGTGCCATCTAGAGAAGTAAAAAAAAAAATACAACAACTGGTTCATGAAGCAAATTTGAAGCTTCATATTTCCATCACTAGTGCTACCCCTCCACGTTTCTATTAAAATCTGTTGTGTTAAAATCAATTTGTCGCGTAATTCTGCTAACAAACAAACCAATAAACAGGCATCAAAACAATACATCTCACCATATCCATCATCAACAAACCAAAGTGAAAACTAGTCTCCCTTTTGTGTTTATAGCTCTGAGTGCAGAGATTCAGAGTGCCGGTTTCAAGAAGATTTGGCGTTAAAGAAAACCTCATCTGATCACGTGGGAACCGAGCAGGAGCAAAGTGTCTGCTCTTCGCCAGATTCCTCATGACATCATCATGGGGGAGTTAAAGGACAAAGTCAACTGTTACCCTGTGCACTTTACAAAAAAAAATGTTTCTCCTCATTTGATGCTGATATTCATGTGTAGAGCATGTAAAGTAAAAGGTAATCAGTGTCCATCTCAACTGTTTACACGCAAAAGTATGCTGGCAGAAAAATGATGCCAGAAGGTGGCAGTGTTGTAACATCCATCTGTTTAATGCACATACACATACTATGAGTGTGCGGCATGTTGTCTATTTACTTCATAAACAAACGTATCACATGTCACAGTCATTCAGTGGGCTGACTTCCAGATATGTATTCGCACGTTTCACAGTCACTGCTTTTATTAATAAGGTGTGACATGCTTGTCCAGTGGTCGAGCGGAGTTTTAAGACACATCAGGTGTGGACTGGCCCCTGCCTTTGAGGGCCAGCGGGGAGACAGGTGGGCACTGCTCCCTGCAGAGTAACTTGCCAGATACACTGTCTTTATTTGCATTTGCATCACCCCCGATCCCATCCCATCCCTACACGATCTGCATATGATGCCCCTGCATGTGGCGTGACTGTATGCAGGTGCTCCCACAGTGAGCAGCGGTGTGTTCACGCAGAGGTGATAAACACAAAACAGGATCAGGCTGGTGTGACATACAGTATCAGCGCAGCTAATTAGAAATGCTCTGTGCTCATTATAGATTCCGAGCAGACACAGAATGCTGTAAGGAATTGAAAGGATGGGGGTGGGGGAGTCCTCACCTTAGAACACGGCGGACTCAAACTCAAATTAGACCAAAGCTATGTGGGTGGGACGTCTGCTCATGCACGTCCGTTTATGATCGTGTTTTCTATGTGAGGGGAAGTATTACAATATATATTTGAAATCTAGAATCTGCACACACATACCTCACATTTGCAGGTGACGAAAAGACAAAGTGAATTATGCATTTTTTTTTATTGTAGGTGTAGATAAGGATTATTTATATCAAATATGTTTCTGTAATTAAATATGTACATAGAATTGATATATTCATCAAACAAAATGATCGTTTGAGTCGCTGTAGCTGATTCTTGGCAACAAACAATGAGAATACTTTGCAAGTTAGTTAGTTTGTTATACATCAGTGATTCCCAATGATTCATCAATGAGTACTGCCCCCCATCCCATTTGGAGACAGCCTGTAGATTCTGGCAGGGGGGACTAACTATAAATATTAGCCTTGTTACTGTAATAGTCGTGAATTTACATGTTTTTTTTCAACTATTGAAATGTTCATGAATGTGCACTGTCCCCTAGTGAACAAATAAATAATCAAATCAAATTCTTGAAGTGTGGTACTAGTACAACTAGTGGTACTTGGGTTCACTCAAGTACTTGAAAGAATTGCAGCCTAAGTATACTTTAGTTGTACTTTTTGTACAATATGGTATTTGGTACTTGGTATTTTTTTGTGTTGTACGTGGAACATCTTTTCATTTGACATATTGTCATATTGCACAATAAAAGCTATGTTTCCCCTAATGGTTTTATTGCATTTAGCGGTAGATTTTTCTTTCAATATAATTAACAAATGATTTGTCTCGATTTGGATATAAACAACTGCACATTTGAAGATACTGTACATCAGGGGTGTCAAACAAATTTTTGTCACGGGCCACGTTGTAGTTATAGATTCCTTCAGAGGGCCATTATTCCTTTGAATCCATATAAATGTTTAATCAACTCCTCATTTTATTACATATACAGTACCAAACAAATTGATGGACCAGTAGTTTTGAAATCAGAAGACAAGAATAACAGCTTGTTCAAGTAACTGTTCGCAATATCTCTTATTATTTATTACAGATGACAATTTGAAAATTTGGTACCTATTTCGGCAAGCATTATAGAAGTTGAGATGCTTGATTTGCTTTTGCGGGGGGGCCACATAAAATAATGTGGTGGGCCAGATCCGGCCCCCGGGCCTTGAGTTTGACACAGCTGCTGTACATGCTTGTTCATATTCCATCCAACCGTCTATTTTCTATCCGGTTTCAATCTATCCTGTTCAAGATCACGCCTGAGCTGGAGCCCATCCCAGGACAACACCCTGGACTGGTCGCCATGCTGTCGGTCAATGCAGGTCACAGAGAGAGACACAAGCATTCAGTGTCACATCCGCAACTTCACTGAGTGTTAACTGAAGCCACTCTTCCTGGTCATGCGAATGCACCACTACACCATTAGTAACTTTCCTGTTCGACATTCATATGGTTGAAAATGTTTTACTGTTATGTCTGCACAATAAGTGCCTTTGTGGGAACTCAAGGATGCAGTATAACATCAAAACAAATACAATTGAAACATAAATTTAATTGGAATGTGCTACACAGATGAGCTTTGAGTCTGGATTACAAAGTATTACATTCTCTATTTATTTTACTCCAGAGTACCTTACTAATACCGCTGATTTATTTTTCTGCCAGCCAGCGTAAAACATTATAAAGAAGAGACTACAGAAACCATGACCTGGGGTTAAAAAAAAAAGAGCAATCATAGAAAATTGCTGCCTTGGGATTGACTGGCAACCAGTCCAAAGTGTAGTCTGCCTATCGCCTGAAGTCAGCTGGGATGGGCTGCGGCTCCCGGTGACCCTGAGCAGGAAAAGCGCTATAGGAAATAGATGGCCGCATAGATGTGTTATTGCAATGTTTCTGATAGGAAACTCATGACTATAGATTCTTAAAGGATGGGGCTGCTAATGCTTGAGGGTGCCCCATTTCTTTTCATCATATAGCACTTTGTGGCCAGCAATTAAAGGTATAATGTTAGGTTAGGTTAAGTAAATCACACACAGATTACTCTACAGTCCGCCGCATGGCTCAGCTATAGCCAATAAATCCACGCAGCATTAAAAGCTTGTTTCTTTACTTAAAGTCTGAGCGATTAAAACGTTGCCGGTGTCAGTCTGACCTGTCCACTGGCATCGACCACTTCCTTTAATGGCGTATGACTGCGGCCCCTCGGCTGTTAACCTTGAGCCGAGGTGGCCTAGCCTGCTGCCATGACAACACAGACACCTTTAAACCCAACGCATCGATCTGCTAACAGCTCCTTGCTTCATGTTGCGTGACCTCCAAGAGGTCAAAGGGAATTAAAACAAAAAAAAGAAAAAAATGGAGAAGAGGGGGGTGCAATGTCACTGCCGCTGGCTAAGACCACGGCACAACTATTCAAGCAGGATATAAAAATTGCACTTTTATCACTGTAGCAAATGCGTGACCAATGCAAACTGTAATTAACATGCTCATGGTTTGACAGCGTCAAAAAACAAAACAAAAAAACAAAGGCGAATGGAACCTTTGGGGGGCGTCCATCTGCCTCCGAGAGACGCGGCCCGTGTCTCGGGCCGGCGGCTCAAACCTCAAGTCTGCGATTTCACGCTTGTCTCACTCTTATCACTGTCATCGGCCAGGCCAAAAATCTATTTTATGTGCGGGAGAAGCACTTGTGTGTTCAAACTCCAACGTAACATTCTCCGCTGTGCTCCCAAGTATTGAGGGAGATACGCTCCAGTGGAGGCAAATTACAGATAAATCAGTGGCTGCTCATGCATTTTAAGTGCCACATTATACACAATCCATTAGTAGCCATAGAAGTTCAGCATGACTTGCGATATTAAATCTCCGTGACTGAGACTATGTGGAAACAGTCGATATGTGCCAATAGATAGGAGATGGGAGTAAAGGAATGACGCAGGGATGAGATGCTTGCAGTCCAAATGATAATGGCCCGGGCTGGCGAGACTGATGTGTCGCTTTGTTATACAGCCGCACAATCTCATTCAAGTGGGAGCAAGCTAAATGGTGTGGAAGTCCAGGATTAATTAAATTGTTAATTATACTCCACTCGGCTCGCGATATTTTTTCACGCTATCTCGCTTTTCATGCCAAAACTGACCTTTGACTTGCAGCGGGCCGCAAAAATCGGCATGACGTGGCAGCTGAGATGAGTTAACGGTCCTTACAAATCAGCTACTGCAGACGGCTTTGTGTGTGACTGCAAAAGAATTCGAGAAATTAAAACTAAGCACTAAAAGTTCAACAAAATACACTGATGCCCTGAAATGCGAGTGACCCAACTTTCTAGTTTTTCCAGATACATGACATTTGTTCGGCCAATTTTTTGTTTTAAGTTGCGAGCAAAAATTTTAGATAAAAAATGCTGTTGGTAGAAAACGCAACTCAAAGCAGCAGTTTGTCAGATAGTGAACAATTTTTCAAAAAAGCAGCTTCGAGCTGCTTACTGCCACTTCCAATTGAAGTTTATCATAAACTAAACACAAAACAAAGAGAATGACACATTGTCTCTTTAAAACGACATAGCTTTGCCTTAATAAAGTCAATTTAGCTTAATGCTAACAAACAATGCAAAACACCATAGACGTGCTTGTGAAAAGCATTTATGTCCAGCGTTATAACACTTCAAGCGACAGGTATTTGAACACACAGGGTGGAGCAACACATGTAGACATAGTATATAACAATACCCACAGGCACATATTCGTTAGCCTGATGAATATATCAATTAACACACAGCCGAGATTACCACCTTACACTAAACAATTGAAATGACGGGAGCGCGCTGTGACTTCAGTAAAATTCTAAAACTTCCTTTTGACTTTCAGTTTTTAGTCTGAGACTGGGAAAATTGTTCGGTGTAAGCCCAACATAAGTTGTGAAACTCTTCTTTGTGTGTGTCTCTGCCTGTGTTAAACTGCCCCCAGGTGGTCAAGGTGCTCACACCAGAAGGAGCAGCACATTATCTAAATATATCTAATCTAATCATGTTAGTACCATATGTTAAAGTACTATAACACAAAAATGTTTTTTTCAATCATTTTCTCTACAGCTTATCATCATTAGGGTCACAGCAGGTGAGCTAGAGCCCATCCTTCATTATTTACAGAAAACTCACCTATTTACTGTTTCTGTTCACTGTTGTCCTTCTAAAATTGCCTAAAATGCCACGAGATGTCAATATACAAGTAGTGCTTTGGTGCCATCTCGCGGCATCTAGGTGCCAACAAACTATGTTGAAGTGAGGGAAGGAGATTCTACTAGACAGCCAAAGCCTGGCTAATAGAAAAGTAGTGATTTGGCATGATGTTGTGGCATCTACACTATATTGTTTTTCGATTTAAAAAAAAAGAAAGAAAGTCATGTAACTCGAAGGAAGACGAATCCCAAAGCCTTAACTGCCCTTTCTGTAGTGTAGCCTTCTTCAGCTATCTTTCGCCCACTGAGAAGAGTTTTTAATAGAATTCACTACCTCGCTCACCCGTTGGTTGATAATGTTAAAAGGGGAAATCCACAGTGCCACTCACCTACTCAAACTGGATTAAGGAAGTATGGCACTTCCTTAAACTGAAAAAAAAATACCATCATCAGATCCCTTTTTCCTTCCTTCCACCATTCCTTCCAGTGGAAGGATAAGGATGAATAAAACCCATTTTTTATTCATGCATCCTTGCGTCCTTCATACTTAAACCTACTTTCTCCCTCCTCCTTGCCTTCCTTCCGTCCCACGTGTTTATATTCCCACATGCTTCCATCGGTTACACCTGCTTTTCTGCCTTCCTGCTCTACCTCCTGTCACCACACATCTGCTTTTTTTCTTATTTCCTTCCTTCCCTTTTTACCTTCCTTCCTGCCATCTTTCTTTCCCTCAGAGCAATTTATTTCGCAGCCTTACTTCCCTTGATTTAAACCTGTCCAGTACTGTTTTAGAATCCACCTTCTTTGTTCTTGACCCAAATATTTTTTCATTATTTACAGTAGTTGTAAAAATAAATATACTCTAAGTTCCATCCATCTATTAGAAAAACATATTAAAAATGTGTATGCTGTGTGTTCTTTTGGACCACACGCTGTAAAATATTTTATTTTATTTTTATTTTTTTGCTTTTTTATTATTTGTACTTTGAAAGTGGGGGTTATTGGGGTTTTTTCAGGAAAGCAGTTAAACCGCCCCAATTAAATTTTTTAAAATACATTTAATTTAATATTTAATATTTTTTGGGCCACAAAACTCTTCTGTATATTTTCATCATGAAAACTGAGTTTGTTTTTCAGTCAGTGAATACAAACGTATTTCTTGTCATATGCTGCTTGGATGTGAAATTGTCATCACTATCTCTTACGTATTAATCTATTAATTCTAATCAGCTTCTCGGATGGAGCTAAAATTGATCTGTTATGAGTTCACTAAGAGGCTAAAAAAGAAAAAAAAGAGAAAGTGGACAAAATGTGAGAAAACACCCTCCAGCCCTACTTTCTCTTTTTTTAGTGGACCCAAAATAGATAAAGGCTGAAAAATATTTTCCGACACGATGGGTTTTCCTCCCGGCATGTCCGTATTTCTAATCTAGCTATCTATCCTCTTCCACTCATTTATTTGCGGGATAGTAACCTTCATATCTATGTAATCGTCCTCTGTACTTCTCGGTTAGTTCTCCTCCAAATGCTGTTTGAATGGCGCTGGTCCATGAATGTAGCAATTACATGGAATTGCTCCTTGTCTCCAGTAATCACGGTTGATCAGCGTTGCTGCCTTCAGCACGCTGGCCTGAGGCTAAACGGAGACCATACAATAGCTTCACGTTCCCTGAAGTCACTTTCTAGATAAAATAAGACCTGCTGTCTTTGGTGAGGGAGTTGATGGATGAGAAGAACCTTGCTTTGAGACGGCGTCTCTGTACTCACAGTTCCCTATGATTTATACTTTCCGAAATGTTCATTGTGACATATTGTGTAGCGTGTGAATGCTGACAGATGCTGTCACTGAACGTAGACACCAAAGAAAGAATTTAGGACGACGATGTTTATTTATGCATCACAGCAGATTACAGCAACCCGTAAGCATCTGGCAGTGTGATTAGGTACTTGGTAAGCTTCTATCAAAAACACTAACCCATGTTGTAAATATAAAACACGTTTTATATTTTCTGACTATATGGCAATTAATGCGTACTATTTCCCACAAAAAAAGGGAAGAAAATTTTTTCGTTTTTTTGCAACGAAAATAGCACTCTTTTATATTACACTTCATAAAAACATATAGTAATGACACAATTAAACAGAACCTAAAGAATTAATCAGGATGCTGTGAATCATGATTAATTTATTGCAGCTTCTTCTGGTGTGCGCGACTCGGCCACAGGCGGCAGTATAATACAGTCATGCAGACAAATGAGAAAGCGTTTCACTCATCTACTCTAAGTGTCTCAGTAATGTGTAGTAATATTAGCCATTTTGTGCTGAGGATATAGAAAATATACCTGTAAGTATTCTTATGTCTGTCTACATGTGTTGCAGCACCATTTGTGTCCAAATATCCTTTCAGGGTGCAAACATTGAAAACTTTTCTGTAGCCCTCTAGAAGCCCCGTTACAATGCATAACCGTATTAAAATGGGATTAGTTCATTGGTAGACAGCAGTGTAATCACTAAATACAATTCAGAATGTGTCGTCTAGGGTGTCTCCCATCATGTGTTCGTATAAAGCTAGCAAACTACATAGCAAAGTAATGTTGTTGTTTTTTTTAAGTACACAATTTTGATTCTGTTTGTTTTATGATGAAAGCTATTTTGAATTAAGGATGTATTCAAATTAAATATATAACACACACATTGTGGCTAGTTCTTTTTTCGATGTAAATAAAAATGGTTATCAGACTTTTTACCAGTCAAAAAAAAAAAAAAAACCTACACAAACGCTATAACTTTGTGATTGGATGGTTGAGGGCGGATGTGGAACTTCTGCCTCCCAGCGCAAAGGCTTTCCGTTCACAAGACACCCAACTAGCGTAACAATAGATAATCTTCCGGCCTCACATATACCGGTACACTATGGCAGAACGGAAAGACCCCAAATGCAAAATGTCGACCGATTTCGATCCACTCAATCATATCAGTGTAAAGTCTAGATTACGGTACAAGCAATCACAACCCAAAAAACTACGCAAAGTGATGAGTTGAAGCTACCAAGAAATGGGTTACCAGGTTATCACTATAGCGGTGGTTAATAATGGTACGAAAGTTATTACCAACATTTTCTAAGAAGAAGAAAAGACAACTTTCCACTGTCTTTCCACAGCAAGTCACTCGCGTGATGTTTGTAACAGTTTTTACAGCAGATGCCCTTCTGTATGCAACCCAACCATTTCTTTTCAAGCTTCGGACAAACAGTGGCTGGGAATCAGTATACGGTGTAAACGGTCTTGCCTCGAGACCCAACCAGTTGCTATTGTTCACCCTGATCAGGATTTCAACCCCCGGAACAACATCTTCTCAGAATGTGACATTAACTTTACTTCAACTTGAGTACACAACAAAACTGAGTCCAAAATGGCAAGCCCTAATCTTCAACCCAATCTGCTGGATCGAAATAATTCACCCAACCTTGGGTAAAAGTAACCCAATCTGCTCAAATTTCACAGCTACCCATGAAGGGGGTGAGAAAAACAACCCTGCATTTCTTAGTGCGTATGATTAAGCCACACATTGTTCTCCAGGAAAAAAAAAAACAGCAGAAGATTAAGAAGTGCACAACAGCATTACGCGAATGCCCGTCTCTCGGCATTCACGCAATAAAAGGCTGCATGGAGCCCAAACAGCACTTGAAGCCGTGCTATGAAACATGAGCATTGTAAAATAGCATCAGTGCCTGTGACGGCTTCTACTCATCCTTATTTGTGTCTTGACACAGGGGAACATCCCCTCCGCTGTGAATAACACCCCCTCCCGACTAATGTCTTGTTAGAGATGAGGAACGAGTAGAGGTGGAGCTCTTTCGGTCCGAGCCACTTCAGTAAATGTTGAGACAGCGAGAGGACGAGAGCGGCTGCAGAAAGGCGTTGGGGGAGAATGGAGGTGTTAGAGGGCACCGTCTCCGGAGGCCTCGGCGCTTGGCTGCCAGCGTGTGTAAATCAGCAGGCAGCTCACGGCTGCAATGAGGTAGAAAATAAAAAAAACATAAAAACGTCCGAGTGAAATAAGAGGCAAGGAGAAATCTTTTATGGCGAGCCTAAATTCTCCTTACTCTGCAGTAGATCCACCGGCCAGCTCAGCTTGTCTTTTCCAGAGCCTATCCATCATGCCACTGTCTGCATAGCCACAAATTACTCCAATTACCAACCTGCTCTTCATCTACCACACGCATGACCTAATGAGAATCCTAAATTCACCGAATTATCAGTAATGGTGACTTAATAGGACTGTGTCACATTCCTTGATGTACTTGTACTGTATCGTGATGGCCAATGCCAAATAAGTGTGTTTTAGAAACGTGGATTCAATGCTTGGGTGAGTTTTCTCTGCACTCAGCACGTAGCAATTGTGAAAATTGGAGCGTTATGTAGCGTAAAGGAGGACGCAAAGCTCCACGTGCATGTTTTAGTACAGGCTTCGTTTGGGGCGTTTCTTTGAGCTTCAAAATAGTACAGCGACGAAACCGTGAAATCCGCATTTACTCATCGTTCAGAACAATGAAACTTGCTAATGAATAAAACTACGAAAGCACAAATACTTTGTTACTGTACTCAAGTACCTTTTTCTGGTGTCTGTATTTTACTTGAATATTTGTTTTTCTCAAAACTTTTTAAATTTAAGTCCCTCCATTTAAAAACATATGTACTTCGTACTCCTTACTTTGTCAATATAGGCTTGGTACTTTTTTTAAAGGACGACAACAAGATGTTGAAAAAAAAAAACATAAGAGATCTTGATTGATTGATATCTTGGGGTTTGATGAGACGAAAAGAAGGGACAGAAGTGACATGAAGGACTGTGAATCAGGGAGTGTTAACCATGATGCCAAAGGATTAGGAGAAGCAAACTATTCCTCATCTATGGCCTCATTTAAGAGCACTTTTTATGTCTTTTTTTTTAATCTTAAGCAGCTGGCTAAAGTAAAGCCTCTCATTACTCAACAGCACTTTGAAAGAGTAATCCATGCTTTCGTTACATCTCGGCTGGATTACTGTAATGCACTTTATTTTGGAGTCAGCCAGTCCTCCCTCAAGCTTCTCCAGTCAAGGTTCGCCGCCTTATTATACATTACTTAGTGATTTTTGTTAATTTTGCACTCGTCAAACACTATTATAAAAAACTAAAACCAATAAAAAATACGTTAAAATGAAGCGTTTTCAAAAACATCAATACTACTATTACTTCCTACTCTATAAAGGACTGGACTGCATCAATTGTGAGTGTAAGTCAAACAGTGAAGAAAATAACACCGCCAAAACCTAAAGAAAATCCAGGAGCCTCCTATTTTTTCGTTTGTTTGCATATTTCTTGGTTAGCAAGCAAGATGGGACTCTAAATGTATTTGTTTTCACAATATTCTTCAACTTTCTGCGATTATTATCAAAGTAAGGGGGCCCCTTGATGAAACTGAACATAAATTTAAGGAGCAGTGGTAACAGGTCGAACGCAACTACAGTACAATAAATATGTCCTGCGTCACACATGCATGTTCACTGTGTGCAGCTCCACGTGTAAGCAGCGCACTAAATTAGCGCGAGCTAGCTTGGCAGCCTCGTGGTTGAATAAATACCACGCGGACACTTAATGAGAGTAATGACGAGCAATTTGCTTTTTTAGCGACTGGTAAAGCCCTGCAACTCAATCCTTCTACCTTCTTTCCTTCCTGTGTAGCGCGTCTATATAAAGATCTGACATTGAGAGTGGAGCTCACCTAGAATGTGAGGACACTACGAGGGGGGGGGGGGGGGGGAGGCGGGTGTTAACGTGTGCCTCTGGAGTAAGAGAGGGAAAGATGGCAGTGCTTAGCGTACTGGAGACTGGCAGCCAGTCAGCTGCAGTGAGGTGTTGAGCTGCAACAGTGCCCGGAGGCATGTAATTACACTTAGAGCATCGGTCGCATCACACTGTAAACTATCCGGCCCGGGGTCGTTACTCAGCTCACTAACTAGTAGAGTAAATCAGAGCTCTGGCCTCATATTAGAGCCCCAGGCAAAGAGTAAACAGAGCCAGAGTATGGAGGCTGGAGCCCAGTAAATAACCAGCGAGGAGATGGAGCAGAGGGCGAGGCGTGGGAGATGTTTATAGCAGGTGGACAAACACCTGTCACGCCCATAAGACTGATTTATCCTGAGTGACATGTCAGCACATAGCTCTCGCAAGCGTGACACCCACAACCTATGAAATATGGAATATGAAAGTACAATGGAAGCTCTCAAAATTAATCGCAACTAGAGGTGTTGAAATTAATCAGATAATCGATGCATCGGGCATGTGGACATGAATGATTGTGCATCTATGCTAGGGCTGCACAACATATTGAAAAAATATATCCATATTGCGATATTGGCTCATGCAAAACGTATATCGCAAAAGACATGCAATAATTTTCACAGGGAATTTGGGGCTTTTTTCTGAATTTCGCCAGTCAGATGCAAACTCAGATCGCCATCCAATAGTTGAGCATTATCTTGGGTAATTACAATTAATTAGCTAAAAATACATTGAGCTTTCTTATTTTGCTGCGTGAAAAATGTATTTCTTTCTTTAGACAATAAAAATGCAATATCTTTAGGAACATGTTAAATATAGTAATAATATCGATTATATCGTTGTTGATATAGTCAACAACCATATCACATGTTTTGACAATATCGTGCAGCCCTAATCTATGCAGTGGAAGACTATAATGGACAGAACGTAATGGCATTACTTGTTATTTTTGGCCCGTGGCATAAAAATTCTTGTGGTCTGTCTGTCTATGCCGGTGTCAGCGGTTATCTCATTCAGAGCGTTACAGCACTGGTCTCATCAAACTGAAGTCATGCGTCGCATACAGATACAGTATGTGACAGAACAAAATAGCGGAGGCAGGTTGCAACCTAGAAATTAAGAACGCGACAAACTTTTTAAAAGCGGCTAAAAATTCAATATGTCAGGAACACCGCCAACATACGGAATCACGTCAGCCGTTTCCACCCTGAGCTGCTAACTACACCGACCAAGGAAAATATGCAGCCAGCACAGAACTGACATGAGTCTGTCAACAATCGCGTCAGTCAAATTGAAGAAATTAACCCAGGCAATGGGAGACTTAAGAGCACAGATGTCAAACTCCAATCCTGATAACGATCCTGATCACTTGAATCAGGTGTTTTGTAGAAGAGAAACATTGAAAACATGCAGGATAGTGGCCTTTGAGGACCGGAGTTCATCACCTAGGCTTTAGAGCGAAGGATTTACAACCATATTTCGTAGTGGACAACCCCTTGTTTCAACACTTGTTTAGGCTGCTGGAGCTACGAAATATGAGCCCATTGCTTAGCCACAAAAAAATAACATTTGGTCTTTACGCCAAAACCAAAGACAAGATAATGGCGCAAATAAGTAAAATTAGTCGAGGAGCAATAACTGATTGCTTGTACCGTAATCTTTATGAAAAATGCTGTTGTTGCGACTTTTGGCTTGCCCCATTAGGTGTGGTAATAAACTGTAGAAAATGAATGTGACACACCGTGATGCATTTTGATATCAAATCAGACCAGTGACATCATAATTGTAATCGAATTGAATTATGAGACCAGTGAAAGGCCATGCCTCTTAATTCAACCAAAACGTTCAAGAAAAAATAAGCCTCTAAAGTTGCAGTTAAAACACTGACAAATGGAAAACATTGTCAAAACATAAAAAAAAAAAAAAAAATGTTTACGTTTCGTGACAATGTTGTGACAAAGAGGTAGCACTGTACGTTAGTGGTGAGCACATCTGCTTCATAGTTCTGAGTATCTTGGTTTGAATCTCGGGTCAGGCCTCTCTGTGTGGACTTTGCATGACCTATGCGTGCTTGTAAGGGATGTGTCCATGTACACCGGCTTCTTCCTACTTGAAATTGTCCATGGGTGTGAATATTTGTCTATACTGAATGTGCCCTGGGACTGTTTGGTAACCAGTCTATGGTTTACCCCACCTCTCTCTCAAATATCAGCTGGGGTAGAATCCAGCTCCCCAGTAGCAAACAAACTTGGAGTTGGACAGACACTGAGACAGGAAACTACCCCAAACTCTAAATTTTAGAGTCAGAAATCTTTTGAGAACTGGCCTAAACAGGCCACGGAGGCACTGACTTAATCCTTGTTAAATGGGATGGTCCAATCCTTCGAGAGTTTTCTGGATTACATCACATTTTGCTTCCCTTTCACTCACCTCAAAATGCCAAGTGGCTATCATTACTGACCTCACTTATTTAAAGAGGAAGTCAACCCAAACATATTTTTTTCAAGAATATGTTCTATGCAGGACCACTATTTGAAACAAGGCATTCTGATTAATATTGCGTTTGTGGAATAAAACTTAATCCAAACGTTTTTTGCTATCTGTGGGGGCGGCCATTTTGTCACTGTCAACTGAAAATGACATCAGTGTCTCAGGGCTCAGGTAACGACCAATCACAGCTCACCTGTTTTCTGAAGCTGAGCTATGATCAGTCGTTATCTGAGCCCTGAGACACTGTGATGTCATTTTCAGTCGAGAGAAGTGACAAAATGGCCGCCCCCACGGATGACTAAAAACGGGCGGATTCATTCTTATTCCACAAACGCAATATTAATGAGAATGCCTTGTCTTAACTAGTGGGCCTGCACAGAACATATTCTGGCAATAAACATGTTTGGGTTGACTTCCACTTTAAGGTTTAAACATCCCAAAAAGTTTAACTCGACCACATTTTAGCTGTTTTAGCTGGAGTTAAAAAAAAAACCAAAAAAAAAAACCAGTACCTAGTTTTACGAGTGATAGCTGCGCTTTCTCTCTGCTTTGTGCTGTCATATTTAAATAGTTTTATCAGTAATATTTTTCACACATAGAACTTGAATATTATGGTAGAACGTAGTCAGAAAGAATCTATTAAGTCCTTCAAAACAGATCCTAAAAAAGGCTGCATTTGTGGGCTGCATTTAAAGGAGCCTACAATTTGTACAGCCTTTGTGCAGCATTGATGCACGCTGCCTTTAAATGCACCCACAGGCCTCTTTACACCATTTAAAAGCCTTCCCCATTGTTAAAAAGAAATCTGCAGTTAGTAGAAGACAAATAAAAGCAGCAGACCCTGGAAACATGAAGGCAGGAGGGTGCAGTGCGCTAGATAAGGAACGTTTACATTTTATTAAAGTTATTCATAAATCATCGAGTTAAAGGCCCATTTGGGAGCAAAGTGGACGGCGATCAATTTGCATGTCTTACAACTCCGGACACGGTCGGTCAGGACACGTCGAAACCATTAGCATTCTTCCATAGCGTGGTTAGCCTTTGCTGTGGATTTGGGAGTTTCAAAGAAAAGTGGAGTGTAGAGAAGTAGGAATTGTGACATCATTGTTTCATAGATATAGTGTAATGGGTGTCCATATATTACCACTCCAAAGTTGTTATAGGATTTAGGCAATTGTGGGAGTTGTTTAAGGGGAAAAAAAGAATGCCTTGTGTCAACTAGTGGGCTTGCAGAGAACATATTCTTGAAAAAAATATGTTTTGGTTGACTTCCTCTTTTTTGACCATTTGGCCACAGGTGCCCCGAATGGCTTGTGTTTGACTCTGGAGGTTCCACTGCACTTGTGTTTAGTATAACAGTCTTACCAGTCTGCCAAAGCTTTAAGTAACGTTGTATGTCGGGACCCACGTTAACCGAGACAGCCAAGTTAGTGCAAACACTGCACAGGTTAGAATCAATGCTAGCAGTGAAACAGCTTGAGTTGTGCTGGCTGGTCCGTCGATATTATACACCAGGAATTCTCAACTGCAGGTCGGGACCCAAAAGTGGGTAGTCGGGTGATCCTCCGGTTTATGGCTACACCGCCATACGTTTTGAGGTTACAACTGGCACACAATTAATTACATCACACAGGTATTGAAACTGTTCCAGTTGTGCTTGTCTGCATCCTTCATTGCCTGAAAATACTTTATTTTGTGCAATTGTGATGTTTCACTTTACTATACTCATTTCATCATCGTTTCTTCAGGTTCTCTGAAAAGCACTTTGAACACCTGAGCATGTGTAATTATGTTTTAAAATATGATATAAATACGTTTTCAAAGGCTATTTTTGAAAGATACATTTTCTTACTCTTATTGCCTTATACCTTCCCTGAGACGTCACCTTAGCGTGCTGGAGGGGTTTGAGTGTCCCAATGATGCTAAGAGCTAAGTTGTCTGGGGCTTTATGCCCCTGGCAGGGTCACCCATGGCAAACAGGTCATAGGAGAGGGACCAAACCAAGGACGGCTCAGAGACCCTTGATGACAAATAATAAAAATGGATTCAGTTTTTCCTTGCCCGGATGCGGGTTACCGGGGCCTCCCTCTGGAGCCAGGCCTGGAAATGGGGCTCGAAGGTGAGCGTCTGGTGGTCGGGCCTGCACCCATGGGTCCCCCTTCACACGGGCTCACCACCTGTGGCAGGGGCCAAAGGGGTCAGGTGCGTAGTGAGCTGGGCAGAGGCCAAAGGGACCTTGGCGGAGACCAAGAACAATCATTTCAAAACTTTTTCTACTATTACTGTGGAATATAACCTGTACAATTCAACCTATTTTTTTAAGAGTGGAAGTAAAAATAATTATCGACTGAAATAATGAGGTTGCACATGTGTGCAAACCCTATTCAACTCTAACCGGGGTCTGTGACTGTGTTCAATCCCATTCAAAATAATGTAAAATGGAATTTAAAACATACCTATCATCCCTTAATGTGACTTTGATTAACCCCAAATAAATTTCAGATGTTATCGTAGGTTTTTCCTGCCATTTTATTTTGCTTCCTAGCAGAAACCTGGAGAATTTGTTGAACTTTTTGGCCACTATGTATTTCTGGTGCAGCCCCAACAATGACAGAGACTTTGCTCTACTGATTACAAGCCGATGTAAGATGTACTATACTGTACTTTGGTTTTAATGATAAATTTATTTATTTGAAAACAACCGGTCCCCGCATTCAGTCATTAGCCACCTGATACCTTGATCTGTCAAGTGCTGTGAATTATGTTAACAGAACCTAACCTCAATTAAAATGGGCTTGCTCTTGAAAACGCTCTATGTGTACTTTTAGGGATGTGGACCAGTAGAGGAGCTTTAATGGAGCGCTAACAAAAAGCCAATACATTTGCCCAGACGATGGCACATAAATAAGGCTTTGGTGCTATTCCTGACAGAAACTCTCAGTGAAGCCGCATGCTGTTCTACTGTATGTCACAACGACCTGGTGAAAGTGCAGAATGTGAACAGCTGACAGCTTGATCAAGATGAAGTCCCGAAAGCGGTGTGCAACACGCCAGGAGCCCGTTGCTGAAGCCTCGAGGGTTCTAAGGAGTTACGAGGATGCATGAGCAAGACATTCCCCGACTGTGATGAGGAAGTATCACGGCTAAACATCTTCCCAAAGTGCACTCGTTTCTAGTAACACGATCATCTATTGCCCAAACTCTTGCCGAGAACTACTCCGCAAACACAGCTGGCATTTTGCGGACTAATAATGTTTCACTATCATTTCTTTAAAAAAAAAAAAAAAACTAGGTCAAGTACCTAAAAAACATTTTTGAATGTTATTATTATTATTATTATTATTAATATTATTATAAACTCTCCAAGGGCTGACATACGCCATTAGCGGCATCATCTGTTCGTTTTCAGATCATGAAAAGCGTCATTTTAGTTACATATGGTCTCGTCACCTTTCTTCAGTGCGTTTTGCAAAAAAAAAAATCTCCACTGTAAATTTTAGATTCTATAATCCAGAATATGTTTCTATGCTTTGTAATCTACTGTAGCTATCCAGTCTATATATCATATATTAATCTATGATATAGGCACAGCTTTATGGTTCCAGGTATTAATTGGTGATGTTGTGGTATCATTAGTGTAATTTAGTGTGCTATAGATTAATGATGTGCTGGCATTTATCTAGGAAACATTTTATCTTGATGTTAAATTGCAATAAAATAACCTGTATATTTCCAGAATATGGCAGTCTACATCTAAACGGGGGATGGGGGTATAGTTGACATCCATT
Organism: Filicampus tigris; assembly: GCF_054856515.1. Taxonomy (NCBI): domain Eukaryota; kingdom Metazoa; phylum Chordata; class Actinopteri; order Syngnathiformes; family Syngnathidae; genus Filicampus; species Filicampus tigris. The sequence goes on from NC_141224.1 coordinate 12,476,126, forward strand.
AAGGAAATCCATTATTGTCACATAAAAATGAAAGGCAATATTTAGCCTTACTTGCCTCTGGCAACCATATTCGGACAGTAAAAGAAAGACGTTGAGGGTAAATACCAAGCCAGGCAGCAAGGAAGTATCAAAACACAAAAGTGTTGGCCGAAATAACTGCATGACATATTGTTGTCACACATATGTCATTTGATGATCTGTGCTGCCTGAAAAATCCCATTGTTCCACTGCGGCCATTTCCCGCCCTAAACAAAACATTTCCTCTCTACCTATAGCCGCGTACCGGCAACGCCGCATATTCAATAACTAATTATGGTAATTCATGACATCTCCAATCAGCAGAGAAGCTTCACGGCTGCACCGTACAGTAAAGAGCAGGATTTATGTTGCTTTTGAATGTCACCCAAAGGACGGGAGACTCACTCATCACTCAGGAAGAACAAACCCTAGACGCTGGAGGAAAGATGGAGGGAATGCTGACACACTTCCCTTCTCACTTTGTCACAACCTTGAGCGGGCCTCTTTGTGCGCCAAAACAACTGTGCTAGAACTTCGCTATTTGACTCAGGAAGGCTGTAAAATGATATGTACAGTGTGTGCCTAACCTCGGCAAGAACGCGCCAAGCAAACGCTGCCTCGCCTGCTGTCAAACGGCCCCTCGGAGGGCGATAAGCGTCTGTGCTATCAGAGTGCCTGTCTGCCTTATTAGTGCACCTCAGGCACGCAGCCCAGCCGGCCATCTGGCACGCTGTGATCCGCTGCCCGGCAAACTCTCTCAGGCCCCATAAAACACACCGAGACCCCTTTGAAGCACGCAACAAAAGTGCTGACCGAATGAATGAATCATTTTATTACAAATAGATACATATGTATTTATCTGAAAACTGACTGAAAACATCCCATATCGACAGTGCACGTCCAACAACAACACTAAAAAGGGCAAAGGTTAAAGCTCAGTTAGATCTATGACCTTCATCGGGTCTCTATTGCCACCTTGTGGTATAATTGTTGGGTTAAAACATTTTTTTTCCCCAAACTTGAATCACCCTGGGAGTTGGATTTTCCTGTATGTCACTAAGTGGAAAGCCACCATTATAGAAATTATGAATAATAAATAAAATGTTCAAAAACAGCCTTACAACACATTGTACGCCATAGTGAATTTTTCAACATAACGCATGCTTATGTGCTCAAAGTGAGAGCACCAGGGCACCTTGTTAAGAAATTCAACATGACAATTTTATGTACAAACGATGAGTATAGTCAAATTAAATATCACAAGTGCACAAAATACAGCCACAAATTTTCCACTCTTATCTTGCCACGTCTTCTTTTTAGGAAAGTGCAACATCAATGGTTTGCCTTTTTTTTTTTTTAGGAAGTGAAGGCTGCAGACAAGTGCAAACGGTACTGTTTTAACAGTTTGAATTATTATGATCTAAAAACACCAATTTACTTTGGTAAAGCTGAAAACAGATACGAAAAGTATGAAATATTTGTTTGAAAAACACTTTTAGGCCCTAAAAAAAACAATAAAAGACAAACTGCGATAAATATAGCAATAGCCAAGGGCATGATGACATATTCTTACGCTGCTGTGCAAACTCATAACTTGCGCACTGATCGCAACATCTATGTAAATTGAGGGCCCCCTGTAATTTTTTGCTAGTTATCTGCGACCCATCCAAAGTTGGTCTGCAACCCCATTTTGGCTCCCCACCCACCAGTCGAGAATAACTGATGCACAGAAGTACATTTGATGGGGAAAATCAGTATAGTGTGTAGGAAAACAATTCAGCCAAATAGAATGGATGAGAATGGCTATGGGGGTACATGCCGGTGTATTTTAATGACAGTCTTTTGAACTAAGCAAAATTATTACCGGTATGATCCACTCACAGGGATGGAATTATAAAGCATAGAGCTCCAGCAGGTAGTCTCTGGGCACGATTCCGATATTTCCATTTTTCTCTCCAACCCACCAACCATAGCTCTGGTACTCCTGAAGGAAGACAGACACAAAAAACATTTATGATGGATGAAGGAAAGAAGCCAGAAAGAAACACACAGACACACACAATGATATCTCTTTTAATCCTCACTAAAAATCAAGACATTGATTCTATTGTTTATACAATAGAGAGAAGAATAATTAAGAACGTGTGTGTAAGTGTGTGTTTGCGCTTTACTCACATTTGGGCCTTACTCACAAATGAATAGCCTGAACAACAGGTGTGAAGAGACAAACATGCAAAGTACAAGAATGAATATACTGTACAAAAGAAGTTGAGTGAAAGACTGTAAACCATCTCACATTTAAAGCAAAAAAGTGTCTACATACACTGCCAAAAATGTTAAAAAATGATTACCTAATTCATCCCTAAAATTACCAAAGTGTTTCATTATTTTCAGAAATATCAACTTTTATTTCCCCCCACGCTTGTATGGATGCTAAAATAACATTTCTAGTTAATAAATGTTTAAAGTGGAAGTCTAGTCAAAAAAATTAAAAAGAAAAATCCACCAGTTTTTATGCATCTCTGGGGGCTGCTATTTTACCTTGTACTGCCACTTGCTGTCGACTGAAAATGACAGCACAGTGTCGAAGGGATCAGGTAAGGACCATCACGGCTCACCTGTTTTCTGGGTTTGGTCATGTGACGTTCGCAAGCTGAACTCTTGGGCACTTTTTTGAGTCTCAGCAAGGCAAAATGGTCGCCCCCTGAGATGGATAAAAATGTGGATTTTTCTGCTTAATTCATATTCCACAATTGCAATTTTAATCAGAATACCAAGTTCAGACTGTTTCATGTCAGAGCATCCTGTTTATTATAAAGCAAATTTTCTGAGTTGGGCACTTGACCCTGTTTTGCCGGTCCGGCCGCGACCCTCGACCCTTGACCTGGGTACCCTTCCTGCCACGACCCTCCAGCCATATTCATAAACATTGAATCAATGCGGCAGTTGTTGCTCTCGCCGTTACGGGAGTAGAAAGAAGCCTAAAAAGAAGCCTTTCACCGAGTAGGCTGAGATGAAATTTGGCCGCCTCGCGAGCACGTCGAATGCATGAGGGCCGATTAGTGGGCCGGACTAAAACCCACTTCCGGCCATGCTTAGTCCAGCCCTTTTTTAAAATTTGTCAGCCCCCAACCTCCGCCACAAAAATGGGCATCCGACCGGGCCAGAGGGTCCGACCGGTCCAGCCCAGGGACAGACTGTCCAGCTCTGCAAATTTTTGACTTGACTTTCCCTTTTAGGACATGAACAAATTGTTTCTGACCTTCGAGGTTCCACTGTTTCTACATTACATTGCATTGTTTTCTGCTCACCATCATTTATCATCTTCACATTTCCTGCTGACTGCCTGATTATATACACATCAGCCTCAATGTACGTAAAAGCCATCACGTATAAATCTGTCACAGCGAGGCAAAGTAAAAGTCCCTCCGAGTGACTGTTAGCATAGCGAGCTGCGTGGAAGACACCGTGGAGACGCGTCTCGCCTCTCTCTTTGACCAAGAGCATGACCTCACATCAAAGTCGTGGCCAGAACATGAATCAACACTGGGAACTCCACAAAAGGGAGGAACAGGAACCTGCACAATGTCTGAAAGCCAGACCTTACTACATCTGTATCCACTTATGGGGTGAACGCTGTAGTGCGTCCAAGAAACAAAACAAGAAACGAAACAAAAAAACCAAAAAAATCTTATTCTTTATCCACTTGTTTCTGTTGTGTGTGTTTCTATTCATTGCTCAGTGGATTCAAAGAAAATGTGTGGCTCATTGGGGAATTCCTAGCAACCATTTTTCTTATTCCAAACATGCACAGTATTGATTGAAAATATTGGACTTTTTCTACGAGAAGATTAAAAGCGTGTCACAGCATTCCCAGAAAGCAATACTCTGGCGTCATCGCTGTGTTGCTCACAGTTCCTGGGGGTACCATATTTACATGATCTAGGGATTGCTATTACAGTGCAGGATTCACCCACAATTTGAAAGGGAGTGACTATTACTACTTCCCAGGATGCGACCACAAAGAATCACTTAAACAGTCGTACTGTAGACTATCACATTTCTAGAAGGCATTCTTCATGACAGCCCAAAAAACAAAACAGTCATAAACTTGGAATTGATCACATGATATTGTGATTTTTGTGGAATTGAATCAATGAGAAGCATATCACAAAAAATTGGAGATGGAATTTTTAGCTCATCTTCAGGTCGACCTTACATCAAATTTGAATATAATCCAAATAAAAGTGACCCATGTTCTGCTTTAAAAAAAAAAAAAAAAAATCAACAACTCAGCAGTGAGACCATTATACATTGCAAGAATAGAAAATGCTATTAGTTGCAAAATAAACAATCCTCAACGTCACATCCATTGTATTTGCTTGTCACGTGATAAAAGTGACATTTTACCATAGGCCTCTTGGCAATAACATAGCAGAGCGACCCATGTGTGTGGGTACGCGTGCGTGCGCACATAACAACTTCCTGTCACTAGCCTTTGAAAGTGGCAACACCTCATTGTGCAGTTCTGGCTGACAAATAAGGCGTGCTTGAGTGGGTGCGGGACACAACATGAGAGAGACAAACGACTAATGGCACCCTTCACTGGCTACGCACACTTCAACGCACAGAAGCCTTGGTCAGCAAGTAACGCCGCACTGCCACTTTAATACCTACTGCTCAAGAAACAATCAGTGCATCTGTTTACAAGCACATATTGGACACTATGTGTTAAGGGGCGGGTTAATATAGGTTACAGTAACATCACACAACAGCAGCATTATGTTAGGACAGTGTTTACATTTTATCAGCCATTCCAGCCACTTAAAGGAAGTGAGACGTTACTTTTCTCCATTAGTTTTATGTGCTGTGACTTGAACCGGGGAGGAGGAGGAGGGGGAGGGAGCGGAGCGGGTGTTTGGTGCGGCATATCTGGACAAAGCACCCCCCTCCTCAGCCATAGTCGAGCACTATAATCAACACTCAGGCCCGACTGGGGGGTCCCGCAGCTGTAACACTCCGGCTATTTCTGAGCAGAGGAATGGGGGAGGGATGGAAAAGGAGAAGGAAAAGGAGAATTGGGAGGGGGGGCGTGAGTGTAGCAAGGAGCTGGCTGTCCCTCCTGCTGCAGCCCAGACAGGTTTTATGGTCGCTGCACTCGCAGTGGGCCACAACCCCCAACACCAAGGTTCCAGCTAATGACGCTCGCAGTCCGAGTGAAAGGGCAACTTGATTCTTGGCCCTTTTCGGCACACAAAGAGAGGAGTCATAAACAAGCATTTGGCCATTGAGCACTGGAACGTCTGTCTGCTTTGTTTCGTTTGTTTCCTTCACACCAGTGAAAGGGACATTATTCATGTTGTTGATCAACACCAATGATTGACACTGTCTTTGAGCAGCCAAAGTAACACTTAAGAACTTCAGCTTCTTTAAAAAAAAAATTGTTTTTAATTCGCTCAGTGACATGAGAAGGGCAACATATTAAAAACAACTTTGATGCAGTGCACGCCACCATCTTGATACTGTTCTTGAACTGGAGCTCATCAGACTGTGCAAATTTAGCTAATGCTGTAGGCTATCACTGTACCCGCATGATAACTAGTAGTAAATATGATTTATTTTATTAAATAATTATCTTTTTTTTAATGCAGTATGATTTGTTTACCCTTGGCTCTTTTTAATGATTGCAGAAACAGGCCACTAGATGGCAGACTAGACTACAAAAACGACCTGGCAAGCTGTCAGCAAGTCTCAGTTAGCAACATGCACCGAGAATCCATCCAGCTCCCAAGGACAACATTTCACACATAGGAATCAAACCACTTTCCTTATTTGCCCTCTTGTTTGCAAGCATAAGTGTGGTAAATGTAGCATAAACTCCAATTCTGGTCATATGAAGGAACAAAAATGCTCTTGTTTTGCCGCCTGATCAAAATAGTCCTTTCAGTCCTCCACACCCTCTTGCTAGCTGACAAGCCTCGGAAATTGGACGTCCAGTACACGTCCTCGCCTGCTCTGAATAGCGTGTCGGACTGGGCCTTGGCTTCCTGAGAACACACAGTCCTATTTGGCGAGGTGAGCGAGACGTCTGATAGGTGTGTGGGCTGAAGGCAGCAGCGGAAGCGCGTGAGGCGGTCCAGATGGACGTGATGGAACGGTGAGGCGAGCCAACAGCACTAAAACAGTTTCCGTCGTGACACATCTAATCCCCATCAGAGAGCCAGAGGCTGACTGCGGCCCGGTCGGCCTCCAGCACCGGGCACGCGGCCAGGTGCTGCCAGTAAAAGATATCAAGAACCAGTTCCTCCCAGGGCCTAGGAATAACTTCGTTGAGGTGGTCCTGGCTCAGCAGCACCTCGCTCAACTTTGCTGTTGAGTTCTTGCATTAAGAAAAATATATACATTCTAAGTTTTTGACAAGGCAAGTTTTCATTACCTTGCTCAGTATATAAATGGTGTCTCCACGTTTGAAGGAGAGTTCATCCGGGTGGTCCCCAACACAGTCCCATAAGCCCTGGTAGTAGTTCTGGTAGTCGGTGTTTGTGTCTGCAGGCATCATAACATAGGGTGCAAAGTAGGTCATGGAAAATAAGAAAATTAAGCATTTCAAGTTCAGGATTTTACATATGGAGCAAACAAAAACAGCCCTTATTATAAAAGGAAATTGGTCAAGAAGGTTGCAATCTATTTCCAGGGTTGCATACTTTTTGAACTTCCCCTACAAATGTCACTTCTTCTTTCTTGCACTTTCTGTTGAACCAACAAAAGTGTAGCACTTATTGATTAATGTCAAGGGCCACCTGATGGTGTTTTCTTCCATTCAATTTGGCATTTTATACAATAATACAGAGCACTGATTCAATTGGGAAATGAATGTGCATAAATAAACTTGTCTCGTAATCCTCATAGTGCTGTTTTGTCAGCCCCTAGTTTGTCATTCAAACAGCCCAGCGTGCGTGGCAAGCATGGGCCAATTTTTTAATTGGGCTTTGGGCCTCTTGAGCGTGCCCCACCAATTCTGCACCAAGTGACAAGGAAAATGTGCGGCGCGATCGCGAAAAAGCATCCAAGCCATTCTCTTGATCTACGATGCCGCGTCTGCTAGATAGCCAAAAAGTTTATTTCAGTAGTAAAGTTTTATCATGAATCACAAATGATTTGTGTTGCCTCAGCAATTTCTAACTGCTGTGGAAAGACAAATTGGAATTATAGAAAATCACATCAGACCAGAGTACCCGATGATGCCCAACGACTTTTTTTTCCACTTATAAAACTGCCACTGTTATCATTTTTTGTATTTAGTGAAAGTTGCTACCCTAATATCCCCATCTAATCGGAGTTCTGTCTCATACCACATGTGCACATGTGTCTCCAGCTAATTACCTGACTGATAATATTTAATGATAGCCAGCGAGAGTGAATTTAAACACTATCTACTGTCAGTATACAGTATATTTTTGTGTGCCACTGTATATTTTTACCTGGGAGAACTTCATAGATGTCTGTATCCGGTGCAAGTCCCACATCATCGTACATTAGCTGTTCCTCCTGCTTCTCCAACTCTTCCTCCTCTTCTTCTTCTTGGATGATACCAGACTTATCTACACACACACGTTCGGAGAAAGATACACATAAAAATTAAAAAACCCAATGTGGCTGCCGCTAAGGCCAAAATTAGGATTAATATTAGTAGTAGTAGTCGTAGTAGAATGGCAAACCTTTCAGAACAAGGTCTATCCATTTCACCCATTCCTTCGCCTCTTTCGCCGATGACGCACAAAACTAATGAAAGGACAGGCGAAAATATGGCCGTCAGAGACAAATTATTCATGTAGCACGAAACGTAAACAAACACTGCATTCATGAATCACAAAAATGCTCCACAAGCAAGATGTTTTCATGTTAAAACATATACATTTGAATAAATATGTATGCAAGGCTGAGACATTGAGAAAGATGCAGTGTCAAGTCACTGAATACATTCCCAGAAGAAAAATGTAATACATGCACACAAATATTGATAAAAAAGGGACAGCAAATGTACAGTACCTGATAGTCTCGCTTGTCAGGAGCTGAGACTTCAAAACAAAAGTCCTTCTTGGAGTCTTTCCGTAGGCTGGTGTTCATTTTGACATTGTAGCCATCGATGTTGAACTCACCTTTCTGCTGCTTATCTGTCACACGGCAACAACAACAATGTCAACCTCCCAGAACCACATCCAGTCACTCTAAATTGGACAAGAATGTAGAATGACACCAATACCTTTCTCGTGGCCATAATAGTAGAAGGTGCGATAACTAAGAGCGCACCATCTCTTCTGCCACTCCTGCCCAAAAAAACTGTGATCTGTCAAGAAGATTGAACAACTTAGCTTGAAATAACTGACAATGCATTTTGGTCTAAGGCAACAATTAATGAGTGAGAAATTGTGTGTCGAGGTCCATGGCAAACTGCGTACATGAAAAGATCACGGCATGAATAATTCAATGAAATTCCAAAGTAAGAGCTGGCATGTAATGTTTTGGCTGCTTTATTTAGATGCATTGGCAAAAATACTCCAAACAGCTATTCGTACAGAGCATGCAGCTCTAAACAACTACAAACCATCCATTTTCCATAGCGCTTGTCAGTTCACGAGTGAGCTGGAAGCTACACCACCTGACTTTGGGCGAGAGGTACACCCTGAACTGGTCACTAATCAATCACAGGGAACAAACAACCATTCAAACGTCTGTACAATATAAAGCCTTCCGTAGCCCTAACATTGATGTTTTTGGAATGTAACTTAGATTTATATAGTGACTACATTGTGCAGGTGTTAAAAAACAAAAAACAAAACAAAAAAAACATGGTTCACATGTGTATTCTATCAGCAGACCACACACCCTTCCTGCGTTTCTCCAGGTATCCTGACATGAGAATAGACTGCAGATCTTGCGCCGCCATTGGTGGAGACTGGTGGGAACCTGAAAGAGAGATATGGCCATTCAAAACACTAGTAAAACAGCAACAGATGGGCTCTGACAACTCGTGACATCCACAATCAGATGATGGTTGTCAAAAAGTTGTAGCGCATCCACCGGGGAACTTTTTGCCTCGTCACATGCACTGTGCAACTTCAATGCAAATGTTCAACTGCTGTGTCAAAGTTGCTTTGTGTGAAAGAGACACCATAAAAGTGGCAGCTGCTTACGGGCCATAAACCCCCACCCTCGCGAATCGCCACTTCACTTGGACTTCCCTGACACTTTATTTTGAAATGTGAACAGACACCCATCTTGGCCAAAACATTAGGTACACCTGCATGAGCCAATGGGAAGTAATATGGCTTGATTCTCAAAACGAGTGGAGCAAGAGGTGGGTAGAGTAGCCAAAATCATTTTCAAGGAAGAGTAATATGCTATTTGCTATAGCTAGTTTGAACTAATTGTAATCCCTCCGCAGGTGGTAATGGTAATGCACGTAACCGGTACATTCAAACAATAACCGCCCAGACGCCCAGAGGAAGACAAAACTATAAAATGGGAATATGCAACTTCAGATATTGCCCAAGCACATCACTTAAACTAAAATTATGGAGACTTTGTGTGCAGTCATGTGACTGTCTAGCATCGTTTGATTTGTGAAATGGAGTGGTTTTATTGGATTAATGAAACAGTCACACGACAGCGCTCAAGGAAGAAGTCACTCTGATGAACCAAAACAAATAGATTGCACGAGCAATAATCTAGGGCTGGCGTTATTATTCTTAGAATAAATTATTATATCCGTTAGTCTATTGATTAATTATCTGATAACATTTTATTTTGCATTGTGTATTACAAAGCTATTTTCCCTATTAGTGTTTAACCAATTATTGTTATTTTGCTGTTTTTCAGTGATAAAAACAAACAAACAATTAAGCAGTATTACACGAGAGGGATTGATGTTGCACTCACCAACCTTTTTGTAATTGATACAGTTACTCATTCGGTCAGTGTTTTCCAAATGTCTTATTTTGATTAAATATACGAAAATATTGTTTGTCTGTTTTCATGAAGGACTACAGAAATTAGCCGATAAGAGCTGAAATCAGAGGATTTGGACAATTTTAAATTAAACAGTGCCTGTAAACAATTACTACATTATTAAAATTGTCAATCAATGTGATAATCTATTAGTTGTCGATTAATCTTGACACCCCTACAATAGTCAAGGTACAGGAGTTGGAGTGTAGCTAAATGTAATGCAGTAAAGTTAGCATTTCTTAACAAAACACTAAAGCAAAGGTTATGCATTGAAGCACAGAATAGGCCTGTGCGATAAACCGAAAATTTACTACAATAACCGACGTCATTTTGCCCATGTCTGTGAATTCTGTATTTTAATAAAAAAAGAGAATAAGTCGTTTTTTATCCGTTTTGACTGTGTGTGCTAGTAGGCCATGTTCATTCCACTTTAAGATGGTGTACAGCGTGTGTAGTCACGTAACTCCACCCATCCTGAACAAGAGGAGAAATAGATGATGAGGAAAGGGCTGATGGTTCAAATGAAGAAGCGGCTGACGTAGTCGAGGTGATCCTGTTGTGCTTGTCAGGAAAAAAAAAAAATTGTCGTTTGGAAGTATTTTGGGTTCCACAAAGATGATGTTGAGCAAACATGTCCAACCTTTTTCACCACCTACAGTTAATTTGCATTTGCTGTAGTTATTTTCAGATGGGATAAATATACAATGGTCCGCGGGGGCGAATTTATCGTGCATTTATCGTTATCGAGGTAAAACTGCCCAATTTATCGTGATATTGATTTGATGTCGTATCGCCCAGCCCTAGCACAGAGGGTTAAATCTACTCTACATTTGGTAATGTTTTTCTCAGACTTGATACTTGAGTGTGTCTGCGAGCAATAAAACACCCTTGTGCAGTAAAACAGGTGGCGGGAAAAGCAGTTACGCTCTCAAATGTCTTCCCAAAGTGCGTTGCCAAGTTACAGTTGGAATGTCTCTTTCACCGTGACACTCCAAGTCACTTTGTTTAAAGGAAAGACTTTCTCACAACAAGTAACACCTTAGCAAATAACGCTTTTTCAGAGCGCTTTTACCTTCATAGGTCTCCTCCTCCCTGTCAGTGCGCTCAGACTGCAACGAGCCTCCGTCGTTGTTGCTGCTGTCCGCCTCGTCCTCCTCATCACCTGAGTCCTCTCCACCTGAAGGAAGACCACCGGTCAATAGGATGGCACAACAGAGGAGAAACCTGCCCAAGTCATTGTCCTTGTGATAATGCAGGTGTCAAGCGTGTTTTGCGTCACACGCGGTAGTTATGGTTGCCCTCAGGGTGCCAATGACAATGGTGAAACCACATACATGTACTGTAAAATTGCTCGGGGTCTTAATTGTAAACAAAAATAACAGCACCTTGGTTGAAAGTTCATGGTTCGGCATAATTCACGGCTTGCCAGATGCCGAGCTGCAGTGTTTGTTTACCAACAAGGTGTGTGGCTAGAACGCAAAGCAATTATACTTCTTGGCCCTTTCCCAATATGCGGTCTGAGAACACGAATAATCATCCATCCAGCCATCCATTATCGCTTATCATAATTCAAAACTGCCCCTGATGTTTGGTGATTATCATTTCTAGAGACCGTTTCATGAGGGCTATCCTGCTAGTAGACAACAGTGTGCTACCCATTACAGTGTCAAAGGAGTATGTCTATGCCATTAATCCAAGCAACAAAAAAGTGAATTAATTAGCCAGTCCCTCAATGACCATGTTAACCATGTCTGAATTTCCACCATGTCTATTTTGAATCCACTTATGGGGTGTAATGTAAATTACAGCTGGTGTTCCATCTCCCTTCCAAGCAATTTACCGCACATAAAATCTTGTTTTTGAATGGCACTTTGCACATTCAAACTACGACTGTAGAGAAGAAGACTAAAAAAAGCATAATTCAAGCCTGTTCCCCTGTTTCTCAATCACTCTGACATGTTTGTTTACTCATGGTGCCATTGGAGAGTGCTGAAGCTTCTTCCACCCAAAATCATGTGTAACAAATGGTAAAAAGGTGTATATCTACTTTGAACAGAAGTGACGGAAAAACTGTGGAAAGCTGTCACAGACAAAATCAAATGACGAGGAAGGTTAGATCACGGGCCTTGAGTTTGACACCTGTGTCACAGAGGAAAATGACATTGTCTTCATTTGCGTTAAAACATTTTTTATGCAACATCACAAAAACAAAATGCATATTGTCAAACAGACGTGTGACTTGATGGGTTTGAGATGACATTTGTCAATTACAATTGTCTACTTATTGCAATGTCGATTGTTTTAAAAAGCAAAAACTTACTTTTTTCCTTGAAATCATGTGGAAAGCTGTTGCAAAGAAAGTAGACGTACTATAAGTATCAGAGATAGATGGATATGCAGGCAGACAGACTGACAGGATGCATACCTCAATTTGACCACTTTAATCCGTTTAATGAATGCTTCTCTCTTATCTTTTGCCTTCTTGCTCAGATTTTCAGCTTTCAGGCCATCACAGAGGAAGGTCTCGAGGTCTAAACATTAGGAAAAATATCATAATTCAAATATTTGACTTGAAGGGGTGAAAATGCACAGGCGGTTCGAAGAGACAGGTAACAAGTAACAGAAATACATCATCCATATTAAAGCCTCTGCTTCCTCTTTTTAGAAGCAGCCAGTGGAGAAGTGTGTTAGTCGCAATTTACAAGTTACAAACTGACAACAACATTAACAAAACCATTGTCTAGAAAATTGTTTTCAACGTGTATTTTACCTGAAATGAGCGTGGTTAGTTCCTCGGGAACGGCTCGCATTGTTCTTGTGTTGATTTGGAGCAGTAAGAGTCCAGCGGGAGACAAAGGTCACGTGCTGCGGAAGTAATGGCGAGTGGCTCGCGCGCGCACAATGCGGAAGTGATCCATGCATTATTTATTAGCGGGCACACGCACGCACACGCACGCGCTGTGACGTTTATGGGCACAGCGGCCTTTCTGCGTATGTAGACGATATACGAGACAGCTACTGCCTACTTGATGCTTTAATGGGGCTTGACGCACTATTAAAGTCACAGCACAATAGCGTTGTCATATTTTACATTAATTCTTCATAATATCACGCTGGGCTCCTGGCACATGTCACACACAAAATGAAGGGGAGGGGACTGTTAGGTTATGATGTTTATGTCAACATTGTAAATCCAAACAGGGATTAGTGATAGGCAGAAAGGTGTTCCTCTTTTGATACCAGTAACATCCCCCTCACAGCACCAATAAATGCGTACAGCATAAATGCTGTACATGGTTTACACCTTTGTAAATCTGCGAGTAAAAGTTTTTTCTGTTTTGGTTACCCACTTTATGTATACAAGCGAAAAGCAAATTACTTGTAGAAATACCTTTTAATATCATGTCACAGCAAAATTCAATGATATTTACAGAATTTCCATCCTTTTTGCCTACCTTCACGAAATCTGCAACACATAATGCCTCACAGAGGTACCATATGTATTAATAATAATGTTCCTTGAGGTTTTATAGCAGCACGGTGGAATAGTGATTTACACATCTGCCTCACGGTTGTGAGGTCCCAAGTTTGAATCTCAGGCAAGCCGTTTTCATGTTTGTGTTGTTTTTCTGGTAGTAGTCCTGCTTCCTCCTGTGCACATTCCAAAAGCATGCATGGTGGCTTCCATGAAGAGTCCAAATTGCGTGTGGAATGGTCATTTGTCTATATGTGTCCTGCAATTGACTGGCGACCAGTCGGTGGTGTACCCCACCTCTCGCTCACAGTCAGCTGGGATAGGTTCAAGATCATCCACTACACCAATGAGGCAAGCGTTATAAAAAATGGATAATGTATGGATAGATAATTTATTACAGTATTGTGGTTGTCGTTTACAGAGGAAGAAGAGTGCTGAATCATTGTAATTGGTGGTTATATTAATATTTTATTCATTATGACATTACATGAGAAAAAAAAGCTAATTCTCTGATTTGTTTTTAGATTTGGGGTGGGATTTTGATACAGCTGTTGTATTGAAATTCAAGTTTACCTCAATAAGTGTTGGTCACTGTTGGTAACCGTCAAATGAAAAACTAACATGTACTGTATGTCCTGCTGCATTCAAGAAACACATACAGCTCTCTGTTGCACTGTCATGCTTTGTAGGAGTGTCAATCATTCATGAATCATCGTGTGACCCTCCCCATTCATGCCACAGCACAAGTGAAGAGACGGAGCCTTTGAACTAATGTCAGTGTGACCTCCTAAATGCCATTGCACCTCTGGAGGCAAGCTGCATGCATGTGATGGACTTACTTGTGCTCCAACACTTTGACTTTGTAGGTTATCTTGTTGTTTATTTCACACAATATGAATGAATCACATTTTACTTCACCAAAATCTTCCATTGTCACATAAGGTTTAGATTTATCCACAAATCGTCTGTGTGCATTCAAAATATGACCCCCTCCTGACCTGGCAGTAGTTTCTCCCAGCTTGAAGAGGAAAGGAGAGCCAGCTTGACCTTTCACCTGGGTGTGTGTGTGTGTGTGTGTGTGTGTGTGCGTGTGTGTGTGTGTTTGCATAAAAATCCATCAGCATACTTTTTGCTTCCTTAAAAGACACAGCCTTCTTTTGAATAGTTGGTTATCAACAAATAATCAAACTTTGTGCAGATTTCATCTTGATAATAATTATACAGTGGAGCCGTGATGCATAATTAATTTTTTTAAGAGACTATGCTTGTTACTCAAACCACCCTTAAATCATCTTTCCCCATACAAATGAATGGAAATAACATAATCCGTTCCAGTACTCCAAAACACACCAAGTGAAATTTTTGTAACATGTTTTTAATCAGAAAAATAGCACTCTGCAATATTGTACTTCATAAAAACATCTGGTGTAATTAAATAGAATGTAAAGAATTAAACACGTGTGTGCATCATGATAATTCAATGGACATTGTGCTGCTGCACCTGGTGTATGTCTTGGCCAGCAGGGGGCAGTATAATACTTAAAAAATACTACATGCAGATTTGACAATGAAGCATAGAAGATGGCCATGCTACAAAGTAAGTCATATTTGTTGTTTTCGCAGAGGATAAAGAATATGCTCCTGTGAGTATTGTTGTAAGCTCTCCCTGCCTGTGTTGCTACCACTTGTTCAAATATAACTTGTTTAAATGTTTTTAATTATGGCAACATTGATGCTACTTGTATTAGCCGGTCTGTGGCGATTATCAGTATATGTTAGCATCAAGCTAGCGGACTTAATAAAACAAAGTTGTGTAATTTGGTTAAACATCACAATTTGTAATTCTCTGTTTTTTTTATATTTTAAGTAAACTCCCACTTGCAATGGCAATGAACATCTTGAAGCAAGCACTTTGCCTCTTTTATGTAGAATTGTTCACTATCTGCCAAACATGTGTAAGTGTGGGTGTGTGTGTGCATGTGTGTGTGTGGGGTGTGTGTGTGTGTGTGTGGGTGTGTGTGTGTGTGGGGGTGGGGGTGTGTGTGTGTGTGTGGGTGTGGGTGTGGGTGTGTGTGTGTGGCTGCGTGTGCATGTGTGTGTGAAGTTTGAGAGAAAATCTGCTTTAATTGTATTAAATCCTTGAAATATATTTGGCCTAAAATGTATTGTGATTTTTAATTGAAGTTGATTTATTGGGGGTTTTTTTCAAACAAGGTGGACATAAGATGCGTATTAATCATAATTTATCATTTGTATTTAATGTGACAGCGTAGCACAAAAACAAGGCAACATGGCTATGTGTGATTAAAACCATATGAATGGCAGCTCAACAGCTTCATCATTTTAAATTTGAAAATAAAGAAGCTCAAAATCTTTCATCTGCCTTCAGATTCCCTCATTGCTCTATTTTTCAAACAGTTTATGCAAAAAGAATAAAAATGTAAACACAATTTGTAAAAGATTGCTTTTGAATTTGAAAATTAGGCTAATAATTAACAGATATTTTCACTTACCTTCCTTTCAATTTAGAAAAAGCAACAGCTTTTAATTAATTCCCAAGTGTATTGTTGATCATTAAAAAAGTTTTGGGGAACCACAATGGTGCAAGCATACTTAGTTCAAAGAAGGTATTACACGGCGAAAAAGCCAATAAACAAGCACTCTCGCTGCTGTGAGTTTTATAGGCAATAAAATTTAATTAGAGAGCCGAGAAAAGTCGTAGCTTTTGCCCTCCTTGACTCCAAACAGGCAAATCTCACCGCAAATCGTATTTTTCTTTCTTTGACCAAACTAGAGAGATACGGATTTAAAAAAAATATTTTTCATGTTTAACATAAAACATTATAAAACAAATCTTCAATAAATATTTTGGAAAACTAAAACTAGTATAATCAATGTGAAGATTTATTTAAAAATTTCTTCACAAATGTGTAATTGTAATGTGTAAATCTAATCGAATACCTAAAGTCCGTAATGAGCTATAATTCTGTTTTTGCGTAACTCACCTTATTTGTTTTATTAAACAATTCCCTTTGAGAACATACACTTTATAGAAAAAGAACTAAAACCGATCAATAACTCAAATTGTGCAAGTCCATAGTTGTGAGTGTTTCTGAGAAAAGCTCCAAAGTTTCAGGTGATAAAGCCAGTGGACTTTGGGTCGAATTGGACCAGTTTGGCGAGGACGAGGAGGCGCCTGAGTGAAGTTCCCGCAAAGACTCGTCGGTGCCGGGTGTGTGATCATTGTCCGGGCCTGTTGTGAAGGCACAGACGGGAGCCGTGGGAGTGCAGTTCGAAGGATGTTTCACATTTTTCTCACTTGTGCACAAAGTCGAATTTTTGTCGCCATTGTGGCTATTAGGACAGTGTTGTGAATTGAAAGTATTTTGCTGGAAATACCTCTCCCCCTTGGCAGGGAGCGCCTGTGCCTCCTCTTCCAAAAAGTCCTCCTCCGCGTATTTGCTTTCGCTCTCCCGATTCTCCTTGCAGTGAGTCTGCCTTTTGTGCTTCATCCTGCGGTTCTGGAACCACACTTTCACCTGCTTCTCGCTTAAATCCAACGAGGAGGCTATCTCCAGTCGCCTGGGTCTGCACAGATACTTGTTGAAGTGGAACTCTTTCTCCAGCTCCAAAAGTTGCGTGTTGCTGTACGCCGTCCTCAACCTCCTGCAGGACGCGGCGGGACAATCGCCCTCAGTTATTAACTCTGGTGAAGCTGAAATAAAAGGATAAAAAAAAGTAAAATTGCATGAGGTGAAAGTCGAAGTGATGCAACAAAAGATTTATGACAGAATATGACATGCGGAGATTAATGCCAGATGCACAATCAATCACTTAAAGACATGATTTAAAGTCCAAATCCTGCATGCAGGTTAAAAGGCGCCCACGTAAGGCCTGTCATGCATGCGTGCAGATAACATGGAAGTTATTAACATGGGAGTTATCAATCATGTTGTCTTGCCTTGCAGTGGAGGAGAGCCCGCGGGAGTCTGCTGCCTCTTGGTGCTTTTCTTCTCTTTCATCCACGCGTACTGCGCGGCAGCGGATGGTGCTGCGGCGTGGTGCGGGCTTCTAGAGCCCCTCGCCGTCTGGTCCGGAGGAGGGGGAGGAGGAATTAGCGTCGATGTGTTGATGGATGCAATCTGGAAGGCATCGCGGTGGTGGAGGGATGTCAGGCACTCAGCGAGCGACGGCTGGCTGTTGATAAAACCACTTTCAAGGCCAAATGCGTAATTCATCTCTTCCTCCTCCTTCTGCTCCTCAGTTTCGGATAAGCCGCTTTTGGGAGATGAGTCATTTAAAACTAGTGGAATTAATTAGACTGCTAAAGTGGACAGAGTCGTTGGGGACCTCTATAATCCGTGAACTGTTGCTTTCCAGAAGACATGGCTCGGAATCAGAGCGTGCGGCGTGTCACATGATTGCATCTGCCCAATGACAATTTGGCGTTTTTATCAAAAGAGGCCACTGTCCCTCCTTGTGATTGATCGAGAGAGAGAGGGTTGGGTGGATGGGTGGGGGGAACGCCTCATCCCGCCCGTAGAGACTGCTCTATTTACACAAGTCCCTTACAGAAAGGCCTTAAGAAAAAAAAAAAAAAAATATATATATATATATATATATATATATATATGTATATATATATATATATATATATATATATATATATATATATATATATATATATATATATATATAACGTTCACGAAGACGCCCACACGCTCAATGTGACATCTCCACTGATTGCCCAGTGTCCCTATATGCAGATAGATATAGGCAAGCAGGCGTGCAGAAGGGAAGAAAATCCTTATACTCTGTGTGTGTATGTATATATATATATATATATATATATATATATATATATATATATATATATATATATATATATATATATATATATATATATATATATATATATATATATATATATATATGTATATTTATATATATATTTATTTATTTATTTATCTATATATATATATATATACATACAGATATATATAGAGATATAGATATATGTATATATATATATATATATATATATATATATATATATATATATATATATATATATATATATATATATATATAAATACATACACACATAGTCAGAGGAAAGAGGAAAACAATGCGAAAATGTGCACCATGCAATGCAAACATGTGCAATTGTTCCACCCCTCCCCCGTCATACACACGAGAGAACGAGAGAGAGAGAGAGAGAGAGATGCAGGCAGACAGACAGCGAGACAGACAGACAGAAACAGAGAGAGTGATGGTGGGCTCGTGCATGTTCATAGGATATATTTACTTATCTATTTGGAAATTATGTCTTTTGTGTTTTAAGGTGCCTCTTCAAACTGAAATCATAATAATCTGAATTATTTTCCATATTTTTAGGAGTTGTAGGGCTAGAGTCGGGGGGTGGGGGAGGGGCATGCAAATTGGAAGAATAGTAATACCAGAATGAAGTCAGAAGATTAAAAGAGAAAGTTGTAACTTTATGAGGAAAAAGGCAACATCACAAGAATGAAGTTAGAAATGACAAGAAAAAGGTCATAAAGTCACAATTTCAAAAAGCAATGAGAAAGAAAGCAAAAGAGGTCACAACTTAACAGTGTCGTTACATGGAAAAGTTGTAAGTGTAGTGCAAGGCAAAATGTTACAAGAAAAGAAACTTAATATCAAAGCATTCAGAAATAAGTCAAAATTTTACAAGGACAAATGCTGTTAAAGAAAGTCGTTTTTTGGTGAAACAGGTGGAATCTTATATGGGGAAATATATGTTTCAATAATAGTCATGTTAAGTTCTGCAAAATGATTACAGAAAAAAAAGTAATAACATTAGGCTGCAACATTTTACGAGGAAAAAAGTCCTCACCTAACATCTTCTTCAACATCTTATTTCAATGCATGGAACACATTTATGCTGTCAATATTACGATTTAACTGTCGTGAGATTATGACTTCATTCTTGTAATTCCATAACTACATGCCTGTAGTCTTTTTCACGTCACCCCTAATGTTTCTTGTAGCCACCCACCCCTCCCCTTCCGCATTGTTCTGTACACCGTGTCATGTATTTAAGACCTTCTTACAGGGTTTCGTCAGTCACGTGACCACCCCTCCCCCACACACGTACAGCTCGACACATGCACACAGCACACACAGAAGGTGGAATAACAGCATATGGATTTTGGGGATGCATTTATTTAATACACAGAAATCTGTAAATGCCATCCAATATTACGTGCCTTTATAAAAAATGTGTATGGTCCATCGTTTCAGAGTGTGCACCCTGTTCTAGTCCTGTAATAATTCACCCCATACTGCCAGAATGTGTCCGTGCTTTTATAGCATTGTGGTGTGCCGTAGAGAGTGTAGCCTAGCTAAGTGTGAGGCAGAGGAAGGGGGAAAAAAGTGCAGGAAGGATGTGAGGGCTGTTTATTGCACGGCTCTAAACAAAGAAGCCTGCATGTGATCAATCTTTCTCGCTCGAAGCCGTGACAGCTCCCTGCCTCAAGAACACATTTAAAGCATCTAACACTTCCTTACATCAGGTTGTGACCGGCGGAAACACCAAGAGGGCGACCACTCCACTCGAGCTGCGCGTTGTAGGATAAAAAAATGTTGATTTTTATTTTGTCTTTTTACATGAGAAGCAAAATATGTCTAAAGACATTT